>NC_138291.1:131510000-132737500 GCF_965601325.2 Salmo salar | reverse complement strand
ACACACACACACACGCACACGTGTACACACACACACACGCACACGTGTACACACACACACACGCACACGTGTACACACGTGTACACGCACGCACACGTGTACACACGTGTACACGCACGCACACACGTGTACACACGTGTACACACACACACGTGTACACACACACACACACACACGTGTACACACACGTGTACACACACACACACACACACACACACGTGTACACACACACACACACGTGTACACACGTGTACACACACACACGTGTACACACACACACACGTGTACACACACACACACACGTGTACACACACACACACGCACACGTGTACACACACACACACGCACACGTGTACACACACACACACGCACACGTGTACACACGTGTACACGCACGCACACGTGTACACACGTGTACACGCACGCACACACGTGTACACGCACACGTGTACACACACGTGTACACGCACACGTGTACACACACGTGTACACGCACACGTGTACACACACGTGTACACGCACACGTGTACACACACGTGTACACGCACACGTGTACACACACGTGTACACGCACGCACACGCGTACACACACGCGTACACGCACGCGTACACACACGCGTACACGCACGCGTACACGCACGTGTACACGCACGTGTACACGCACGTGTACACACACGTGTACACGCACGTGTACACACGTGTACACACACGTGTACACACACACACACGTGTGTACACGCACGTGTACACACGTGTACACACACACACACGTGTGTACACGCACGTGTACACACGTGTACACGCACGTGTACACACGTGTACACACGTGTACACACACACACGTGTACACACGTGTACACACACGTGTACACACACACACACGTGTACACACGTGTACACACACACACACGTGTACACACGTGTACACACACACACACGTGTACACACGTGTACACACACACACGTGTACACACGTGTACACACACACACGTGTACACACGTGTACACACACACACGTGTACACACGTGTACACACACACACGTGTACACACACACACGTGTACACACACACACGTGTACACACACACACGTGTACACACGTGTACACACACACACGTGTACACACGTGTACACACGTGTACACACGTGTACACACACACACGTGTACACACGTGTACACACGTGTACACACGTGTACACACACACACGTGTACACACGGACACACGTGTACACACGTGTACACACGTGTACACACGTGTACACACGTGTACACACGTGTACACACGTGTACACACGTGTACACACGTGTACACACGTGTACACACGTGTACACACGTGTACACACGTGTACACACGTGTACACACACACACGTGTACACACGTGTACACACACACACGTGTACACACGTGTACACACACACACGTGTACACACACACACGTGTACACACGTGTACACACACACACGTGTACACACACACACGTGTACACACACACACGTGTACACACACACACGTGTACACACACACACGTGTACACACGTGTACACACACACACGTGTACACACGTGTACACACGTGTACACACGTGTACACACACACACGTGTACACACGTGTACACACGTGTACACACGTGTACACACACACACGTGTACACACGTGTACACACGTGTACACACGTGTACACACGTGTACACACGTGTACACACGTGTACACACGTGTACACACGTGTACACACGTGTACACACGTGTACACACGTGTACACACGTGTACACACACACACGTGTACACACGTGTACACACACACACGTGTACACACGTGTACACACACACACGTGTACACACACACACGTGTACACACGTGTACACACACACACACACACGTGTGTGTACACACACACACACACACGTGTGTGTACACACGTGTACACACGTACACACGTGTACACACACACACACACGTGTACACACGTGTACACACACACACACACGTGTACACACGTGTACACACGTGTACACACACACACACGTGTACACACGCGCACGGACACACACACACGTGTACACACACACACGTGTACACACACACACACGTGTACACACGTGTACACACACACACACGTGTACACACGTGTACACACACACACACACGTGTACACACACACACGTGTACACACGTGTACACACGTGTACACACACACACGTGTACACACGTGTACACACGTGTACACACACGTGTACACACGTGTACACACACACACGTGTACACACGTGTACACACACACACACGTGTACACACACACACACGTGTACACACGTGTACACACACACACACACACGTGTACACACACACACACGTGTACACACACACACGTGTACACACACACACACGTGTACACACACACACACGTGTACACACACGTGTACACACACACACACGTGTACACACACACACACACGTGTACACACACACACACACGTGTACACACACACACACACGTGTACACACGTGTACACACACACACGTGTACACACACACACACGTGTACACACACACACACACACACGTGTACACACACACACGCACACGTGTACACACACACACACGCACACGTGTACACACGTGTACACGCACGCACACGTGTACACACGTGTACACGCACGCACACGTGTACACACACGTGTGCACGCACACGTGTACACACACGTGTACACGCACACGTGTACACACACGTGTACACGCACACGCGTACACACACGTGTACACGCACACGTGTACACACACGTGTACACGCACGCACACACGTACACGCACGCACACGCGTACACACACGCGTACACGCACGCGTACACACACGCGTACACGCACGCGTACACGCACGCGTACACGCACGCGTACACGCACGCGTACACGCACGCGTACACGCACGCGTACACGCACGTGTACACGCACGTGTACACGCACGTGTACACACGTGTACACACACGTGTACACACACACACACGTGTACACACACACACACGTGTACACGCACGTGTACACACGTGTACACACACGTGTACACACACGTGTACACACGTGTACACACACACACACGTGTACACACGTGTACACACGTGTACACACGTGTACACACACACACCGTGTACACACGTGTACACACACGTGTACACACGTGTACACACGTGTACACACACACACGTGTACACACGTGTACACACACACACGTGTACACACACACACGTGTACACACGTGTACACACACCACGACCCCCGTGTACACACACACACGTGTACACACACACACCCCGTGTACACACGTGTACACACACACACGTGTACACACGTGTACACACACACACGTGTACACACGTGTACACACACACACGTGTACACACGTGTACACACGTGTACACACGTGTACACACGTGTACACACGGACACACGTGTACACACGTGTACACACGTGTACACACGTGTACACACGTGTACACACGTGTACACACGTGTACACACGTGTACACACGTGTACACACGTGTACACACGTGTACACACGTGTACACACACACACGTGTACACACGTGTACACACACACACGTGTACACACGTGTACACACACACACACGTGTACACACGTGTACACACACACACGTGTACACACGTGTACACACACACACACACACACGTGTGTGTACACACACACACACACACGTGTGTGTACACACGTGTACACACGTACACACGTGTACACACACACACACACGTGTACACACGTGTACACACGTGTACACACACACACACGTGTACACACACACACGTGTACACGTGTACACACACACACGTGTACACACACACACACGTGTACACACGTGTACACACACACACACGTGTACACACGTGTACACACACACACACGTGTACACACGTGTACACACACACACGTGTACACACGTGTACACACACACACGTGTACACACGTGTACACACGTGTACACACACGTGTACACACGTGTACACACACACACGTGTACACACGTGTACACACACACACACGTGTACACACACACACACACACGTACACACGTGTACACACACACACACACACACGTGTACACACACACACACGTGTACACACGTGTACACACACACACACACGTGTACACACACACACACGTGTACACACACACACACACGTGTACACACACGTGTACACACACACACACGTGTACACACGTGTACACACACACACACACGTGTACACACGTGTACACACACACACGTGTACACACGTGTACACACGTACACACGTGTACACACACACACACGTGTACACACACGTGTGTACACACACACGTGTACACACACGTGTGTACACACACACGTGTACACACACGTGTGTACACACACACGTGTACACACACACACGTGTACACACACACACACACGTGTACACACACACACACACGTGTACACACACACACACACGTGTACACACACACACACACGTGTACACACACACACGTGTACACACGTGTACACACACGTGTACACACACACACGTGTACACACGTGTACACACACGTGTACACACACACACGTGTACACACGTGTACACACACACACGTGTACACACACACACGTGTACACACACGTGTACACACACACACACGTGTACACACGTGTACACACACGTGTACACACACACACACGTGTACACACGTGTACACACGTGTACACACACACACACGTGTACACACGTGTACACACGTGTACACACACACACACGTGTACACACGTGTACACACGTGTGTGTACACACACACGTGTGTACACACACACACACGTGTGTACACACACAGTACACACACACACACGTGTGTACACACACACACACGTGTACACACGTGTACACACGTGTACACACACACACACGTGTACACACGTGTACACACGTGTGTGTACACACACACGTGTGTACACACACACACACGTGTGTACACACACAGTACACACGCACACACACGTGTGTACACACCACACACACGTGTACACACGTGTACACACACACACGTGTACACACACACACGTGTACACACGTGTACACACGTGTACACACGTGTACACACGTGTACACACGTGTACACACGTGTACACACGTGTACACACGTGTACACACGTGTACACACGTGTACACACGTGTACACACACACACACACACGTGTACACACACACACACACACGTGTACACACACACACACACACGTGTGTGTACACACACACACGTGTACACACGTACACACACACGTGTACACACGTACACACACACGTGTGTGTACACACACACACACACACGTGTGTGTACACACGTGTACACACGTACACACGTGTACACACACACACACACGTGTACACACGTGTACACACGTGTACACACACACACACGTGTACACACACACACGTGTACACACACACACACGTGTACACACGTGTACACACACACACGTGTACACACGTGTACACACACACACGTGTACACACGTGTACACACACACACACGTGTACACACGTGTACACACACACACGTACACACACACACACGTGTACACACGTGTACACACACACACACGTGTACACACACACACACGTGTACACACACACACACGTGTACACACGTGTACACACACACACACGTGTACACACACACACACGTGTACACACACACACGTGTAAACACACACACACGTGTACACACACACACACGTGTACACACACGTGTACACACACACACACACGTGTACACACACACACACACGTGTACACACGTGTACACACACACACACACGTGTACACACGTGTACACACACACACACACGTGTACACACGTGTACACACACACACACACGTGTACACACGTGTACACACACACACACACGTGTACACACGTGTACACACACACACGTGTACACACGTGTACACACGTACACACGTACACACGTGTACACACGCACACACGTGTACACACACGTGTGTACACACACGCGTGTACACACACACACGTGTGTACACACACACGTGTACACACACACACGTGTGTACACACACACGTGTACACACACACACGTGTGTACACACACACACGTGTGTACACACACACGTGTACACACACACACGTGTACACACACACACACACGTGTACACACACACACACACGTGTACACACACACACACACGTGTACACACACACACGTGTACACACGTGTACACACACGTGTACACACACACACGTGTACACACGTGTACACACACGTGTACACACACACACACGTGTACACACGTGTACACACGTGTACACACACACACACGTGTACACACGTGTACACACGTGTACACACACACACACGTGTACACACGTGTACACACGTGTACACACGTGTACACACGTGTACACACACACACACGTGTGTACACACACACACACGTGTGTACACACACACACACGTGTGTACACACACACACACACACGTGTGTACACACACACACACACACGTGTGTACACACACACACACACGTGTGTACACACACACACACGTGTGTACACACACACACACGTGTACACACACACACGTGTACACACACACACACGTGTGTGTACACACACACACACACGTGTGTGTACACACACGTGTGTGTACACACACGTGTGTGTACACACACACACACACACACACGTGTGTGTGTACACACACACACACACACGTGTGTGTACACACACACACACACACACGTGTGTGTACACACACACACGTGTGTGTACACACACACACGTGTGTGTACACACACACACACACACACGTGTGTGTACACACACACACGTGTGTGTACACACACACACGTGTGTGTACACACACACACACACACGTGTGTGTACACACACACACACACACACACGTGTGTGTACACACACGTGTGTGTACACACACACACACGTGTGTGTGTACACACACACACACACACACACACGTGTGTGTACACACACACACACACACACACACACGTGTGTGTACACACACACACACACGTGTGTGTACACACACGTGTGTGTACACACACACACACACGTGTGTGTACACACACGTGTGTGTACACACACACACACACGTGTGTGTACACACACGTGTGTGTACACACACACACACACGTGTGTGTACACACACGTGTGTGTACACACACACACACACGTGTGTGTACACACACGTGTGTGTACACACACACACACACACACACGTGTGTGTACACACACGTGTGTGTACACACACACACGTGTGTGTACACACACGTGTGTGTACACACACACACACACACGTGTGTGTACACACACGTGTGTGTACACACACACACACACACACACACACACACACACACGTGTGTGTACACACACACACACACACACACACACACGTGTGTGCGCACACACACACACGTGTGTGTGCACACACACACACACACACGTGTGTGTGCACACACACACACACACGTGTGTGTGCACACACACACACACACGTGTGTGTGCACACACACACACACACGTGTGTGTGCACACACACACACACACACGTGTGTGTGTACACACACACACACACGTGTGTGTGTACACACACACACACACACGTGTGTGTGTACACACACACACACACACGTGTGTGTGTACACACACACACACACACGTGTGTGTGTACACACACACACACACACGTGTGTGTGTGTGTACACACACACACACACACACGTGTGTGTGTACGTACACACACACACACACGTGTGTGTACACACACGTGTGTGTACACACACACACACACACACGTGTGTGTACACACACGTGTGTGTACACACACACACACACACACGTGTGTGTAGACACACACACACACGTGTGTGTACACACACGTGTGTGTACACACACACACACACACACGTGTGTGTACACACACGTGTGTGTACACACACACACACACACACGTGTGTGTACACACACACACACACGTGTGTGTACACACACGTGTGTGTACACACACACACACACACGTGTGTACACACACGTGTGTGTACACACACACACACACACGTGTGTGTACACACACGTGTGTGTACACACACACACACACACACGTGTGTGTACACACACACACACACGTGTGTGTACACACACGTGTGTGTACACACACACACACACACACGTGTGTGTACACACACACACACACACACGTGTGTGTACACACACACACACACACACGTGTGTGTACACACACACACACACGTGTGTGTACACACACACACACACGTGTGTGTACACACACGTGTGTGTACACACACACACACACGTGTGTGTACACACACACACACACGTGTGTGTACACACACACACACACGTGTGTGTACACACACGTGTGTGTACACACACGTGTGTGTACACACACACACACACGTGTGTGTACACACACACACACACGTGTGTGTACACACACACACGCACGTGTGTGTACACACACGTGTGTGTACACACACACACACACGTGTGTGTACACACACGTGTGTGTACACACACACACACACGTGTGTGTACACACACGTGTGTGTACACACACACACACACGTGTGTGTACACACACGTGTGTGTACACACACACACACACGTGTGTGTACACACACACACACACGTGTGTGTACACACACACACACACGTGTGTGTACACACACACACACGTGTGTGTACACACACACACACACACACGTGTGTGTACACACACACACACGTGTGTGTACACACACACACACGTGTGTGTACACACACACACACACACACGTGTGTGTACACACACACACACGTGTGTGTACACACACACACACGTGTGTGTACACACACACACACACACACGTGTGTGTACACACACACACACACACACGTGTGTGTACACACACACACACACACACGTGTGTGTACACACACACACACACACACGTGTGTGTACACACACACACACACACACGTGTGTGTACACACACACACACACACACGTGTGTGTACACACACACACACACACACGTGTGTGTACACACACACACGTGTGTGTACACACACACACACACACACGTGTGTGTACACACACACACACACACACACGTGTGTGTACACACACACACACACACACACGTGTGTGTGTACACACACACACACACACGTGTGTGTACACACACACACACACACACGTGTGTGTACACACACACACACACACACGTGTGTGTACACACACACACACACACACGTGTGTGTACACACACACACGTGTGTGTACACACACACACGTGTGTGTACACACACACACACACACACGTGTGTGTACACACACACACGTGTGTGTACACACACACACGTGTGTGTACACACACACACACACGTGTGTGTACACACACACACACACACACGTGTGTGTACACACACGTGTGTGTACACACACACACACGTGTGTGTGTACACACACACACACACACACACACGTGTGTGTGTACACACACGTGTGTACACACACACACACACACGTGTGTGTACACACACACACACACACGTGTGTGTGTACACACACGTGTGTGTGTACACACACACACACACACACACACGTGTGTGTGTACACACACGTGTGTGTGTACACACACACGTGTGTGTGTACACACACACACACACGTGTGTGTGTACACACACACACACGTGTGCACACGTGTGTGTATACACACACGTGTACACACGTGTATACACACACACACGTGTACACACGTGTATACACACACACGTGTACACACACACACACGTGTACACACACACACACGTATACACACACACACACACGTGTACACACGTGTGTGTATACACACACACACGTGTGTGTATACACACACACACGTGTATGTATACACACACACACGTGTACACACGTGTGTGTATACACACACACACGTGTGTGTATACACACACACACGTGTACACACGTGTGTGTATACACACACACACGTGTACACACGTGTATACACACACACACGTGTACACACGTGTATACACACACACACGTGTACACACGTGTATACACACACACACGTGTACACACGTGTATACACACACACACGTGTACACACGTGTATACACACACACGTGTACACACACACACACGTGTACACACACACACACGTGTACACACGTGTACACACGTGTACACACACACACACGTGTACACACGTGTATACACACACGTGTACACACGTGTATACACACACACACGTGTATACACACACACACACGTGTATACACACGTGTATACACACACACACACGTGTATACACACGTGTATACACACACACACACGTGTATACACACGTGTATACACACACACGTGTATACACACGTGTATACACACACACGTGTATACACACGTGTATACACACACACACACGTGTATACACGTGTACACACGTGTATACACGTGTACACACGTGTATACACACACACACGTGTACACACGTGTATACACACACACACGTGTATACACACACACACGTGTACACACACACACGTGTACACACGTGTATACACACACACACGTGTACACACGTGTATACACACACACACGTGTACACACGTGTATACACACACACACGTGTACACACGCGTATACACACACACACGTGTACACACGCGTATACACACACACACGTGTACACACGCGTATACACACACACACGTGTACACACGCGTATACACACACACACGTGTACACACGCGTATACACACACACACGTGTACACACGCGTATACACACACACACGTGTACACACGCGTATACACACACACACGTGTACACACGCGTATACACACACACACACGTGTACACACGCGTATACACACACACACGTGTACACACGCGTATACACACACACACACGTGTACACAGGTGTATACACACACACACACGTGTACACACGCGTGTACACACACACGTGTACACACGCGTATACACACACACACGTGTACACACGCGTGTACACACACACACGTGTACACACGCGTATACACACACACGTGTACACACGCGTATACACACACACGTGTACACACACACACACACGTGTACACACGCACACACACACACACACGCGTACACACACACACACGTGTACACACACACACACACACACACGTGTACACACACACACACACGTGTACACACACACACACGTATACACACACACACACGTGTATACACACACACACGTGTATACACACACACACACGTGTATACACACACACACACGTGTACACACACACACACGTGTATACACACGCGTATACACACACACACGTGTACACACGTGTATACACACACACACGTGTACACACGCGTATACACACACACACGTGTACACACGCGTATACACACACACACACGTGTACACACGCGTATACACACACACACGTGTACACACGCGTATACACACACACACACGTGTACACAGGTGTATACACACACACACACGTGTACACACGCGTGTACACACACACGTGTACACACGCGTATACACACACACACGTGTACACACGCGTGTACACACACACACGTGTACACACGCGTATACACACACACGTGTACACACGCGTATACACACACACGTGTACACACACACACACACGTGTACACACGCGTATACACACACACACGTGTACACACGCACACACACACACACACGTGTACACACGCACACACACACACACACGCGTACACACACACACACGTGTACACACACACACACACCCGTGTACACACACACACACACGTGTACACACACACACACGTATACACACACACACACGTGTATACACACACACACGTGTATACACACACACACACGTGTATACACACACACACACGTGTACACACACACACACGTGTATACACACACACACGTGTATACACACACACACGTGTATGTACACACACACACGTGTATGTACACACACACGTGTATGTACACACACACGTGTACACACACACGTGTACACACACACGTGTATACACACACGTGTACACACACACGTGTACACACACACGTGTACACACACACACGTGTATACACACACGTATACACACACGTATACACACACGTATACACACACGTGTATACACACACGTGTATACACACACGTGTATACACACACGTGTATACACACACGTGTATACACACACGTGTATACACACACGTGTATACACACACACGTGTATACACACACACGTGTACACACACACACGTATACACACACACGTATACACACACGTATACACACACGTGTATACACACACGTATACACACACGTATACACACACGTGTATACACACGTGTATACACACACGTGTATACACACACGTGTATACACACGTGTATACACACACGTGTACACACACACGTGTATACACACACGTGTACACACACGTGTATACACACACGTGTACACACACGTGTATACACACACGTGTATACACACACGTGTATACACACGTGTATACACACACGTATACACACACGTATACACACGCGTATACACACCGCGTATACACACACGCGTATACACACACGCGTATACACACACGCGTATACACACACGCGTATACACACACGCGTATACACACACGCGTATACACACACGCGTATACACACACGCGTATACACACACGCGTATACACACACGCGTATACCACACGCGACACCCGTGTATACACACACACGTGTATACACACACGTGTATACACACACGTGTATACACACACACGTGTATACACACACGTGTATACACACACACACACACACACACACACGTATACACACACGTATACACACACGTATACACACACGTATACACACACACACACACGTATACACACACACACACACATATATAGGAACACCTGTATAGGAACACCTGCTCTTTCAACAACAGACTGACCAGGTGAAAGCTATGAACCCTTATTGATAAATGCACTTCAAATCAGTGTAGATGAAAGAGAGTGCACGGGAGGTTAAAGGATTTAAGTCTGGAGCCAGAGACATGGATTGTGTTTTTGTGCCATTCAGAGTAAATGGGCAAGGAAAAATGTGCCTTTGAATGGTGTATGATAGTCGGTGTCAGGCACACCAGCTTGAGTGTCAAGAACTGCAATGCTGCTGTGTTTTTCACACTCAAAAGTTTCCCGTGTGTATCAAGAATGGTCCACCACCCAAAGGAGATCCAGCCAACTTCACGACTGTGGGAAGCATATGAGTCAACATCCTTGTGGAGTCCATGCCAACGAATTGAGGTTGGTCTGAGTGCAAAAGGTGTTCCTAATGTTTTGGAAAGTCTGTCTTATGCGAGTGTGTGATATAAAAATCATAAAACTATTGGATTGTCATTTTCAATATGCTTCCTCTTTAATAAGGGCAAATATTTCACTTAGAAAAAGCAACAGTAAATGCATCTCAGGCTATCAATCTAATAAAATAACAAGAATTGAGTCTTGTTGGTCCTGGTCTGGTAGCAGTCTCAAGTTAAACCTACGCCCCATACAGTTCACTACTTTTGAGTAGGGCCTAAGGTAGTGTGCTATATTGGGAATAGCATGTAATATGACATTTTCCCCATTTCTCTCAGTCCGCTCCCTCTGTGGTCACTGTTGCCACAGCGGTCACATAGTACGCTCCCTCTCGGAGGTAAGACCGCAGGCGTAAGTAGTGCTGGCTACCCAAGATGTCCGCTGCTGTGGAAGAGCTCACCAGCGCCCCCACAAGCTCAAACTTAGCATCCTTCGCTTCCTTGGTCGGACCAGTCGAACGGTCGACAATGAACTCCATGAACCCTGGTGTGCCAATCATTAACCTTTGACCCCATGGCTGGGGAGCGATGGCCTGCAACACAACAAAAGACACCATATAGAAAATTACTGAGTTTTAGCCAGTGAGGCAATAATTGATGAACAAACAATTCCTATGTTTTCATGAAATCACCTCCGACTCAATGACACTTGTCTTTTACAACAGTGGGCCAAAATCACAAAGGGTTCACAAAAGGTACCACTGAAAAACAGATGGAAGCAACCATTTTATGAGTTTGAATTCTTACATCAGATTCTATACAAGAAATATGTAGTATGGTGCTGAAACATATCCGCAGTCGCTTTGTTCCGTTTCTAAGAAAGAAAGAAAAGTCCAGTAATGTGTACATTAATTCCTGACCATCCACTCACAGTGAATATGCGTAGAGCACTACAGTGGAGCTCAGGGAAGGGCTGGGTGCTGATGTTCCGGATCATCTCCATAGGCTGGTTAGACAGCAGATGGAACCAGGACTCTGTTAGAACCAGCAGGTCCTCTGTCTGCTGTTCAGCCTGGTACGCACACAGACACAGCATTCTTTACACAAGGTCCATTATGTCGTTCTATGTATGACCTGACTCATTTCAGATAGAAATGCAACTTGTAGATCTGTCATTCTCATTGAAAACAAGTCGGAAACTACACTATCGTTCAAAGTTTGGGGTCACTTAGAAATGGTTTTTTTTTTTTTTTTTTAAAGCACATTCTGTCCATTAAAATAACATCAAATTGATCAGAAATACAGTGTAGACATGGTTAATGTTGTAAATGACTATTGTAGCTGGAAACGGCTCATTTAATGGAATATCTACATAGGCATACAGAGGGTCATTATCAGCAACCATCACTCCTGTGTTCCAATGGCACGTTGTGTTAGCTAATCCAGGTTTATCATTTTAAAAGGCTAATTGATCATTAGAAAACCCTTTTGCAATTATGTTAGCACAGCTGAAAACATGTGCTCATTAAAGAAGCAATAAAACTGGCCTTCTTTAGACTAGTTGAGGATCTGGAGCATAAGCATTGGTTCGGTTTGATTACAGGGTCAAAATGGCCAGAAACAAAGACCTTTCTTCTGAAACTCATCCGTCTATTCTTGTTCTGAGAAATTAAAGCTATTCCATGTGAGAAATTGCCAAGAAACTGAAGATCTTGTACAACGCGGTGTACTACTCCTTTCACAGAACAGAGCAAACTGGCTCTAACCAGAAGAGAAAGAGTAGGAGACCCCGGTGCACAACTGAGCAAGAGGACAAGTACATTACAGTGTCTAGTTTGAGAAACAGACACCTCACAAGTCCTCAACTGTCTCAATGTCAACAGTGAAGAGGTGACTCTGGGATGCTGGCCTTCTAGGCAGAGTTCCTCTGTCCAGTGTCTGTGTTCTTTTGCTTATCTTTTCTTTTTATTAGCCAGTCTGAGAAATGGCTTTTTCTTTGCAACTCTTCCTAGAAGGCCAGCATCCCAAAGTCATCTCTTGTTTTGCAGGTAGTATAGATTTGTTTAATATTTTAAGGTTATTACATAGTTGTCTTTACTATTATTCTACAATGTGGAAAATTGTTTTAAAAAATATGGAACGTGTAGGTGTCCCCCATTTTTTCTGGTAATATATATATATATATATATATATATATATATATATATATATATACACACACACACACACACACACCTGCAGAGTGATTAGGAGTGAGATGGCCTCCAGACAGCGCACTCGCAGCTCGGTGGCTCCACCGCTGGCCAGCTGGCTCATTCTCTTCAGCACAGCATTGAACTTTTCACCTGAACACACAAACCCAAACAGAAAGTGAGTAATTGTTATCTACTGCAGTTACTAAATTGTTTATGTAATAAGGAATTAATGCAGTGAAACTAAACACAAACAAACCAACATACAAAATAAAAATAAAAACCTGTTTTCTGCAGGACTTGTTTCCCCTCCACGGTGGAGCCCAGGACCCCCAGTGTGTCCAGAGCCACTCCAGTCATAACAGGGTCTGGGTCGCTGGTCATCTCAAACACCTTGTTCTGGAAAGCTGGGTAGGTCTCACACACATGCTGGGGACTGTCCATGATGGCCAGGTTCCCAAAGAACTTCACCAGCCCTGTGTGGGAGACATCATGGTCCCATCTGGCTCAGTTGATAGAGTGTGGTGATTGCAACGCCAGGCTTCTGGGTTTGATTCCCATTGGAGCCCAGTACGAACATGTATACTGTACACTATAGTCTGGATTTAGCGTCCGCTAAATTACTAAAATGCAAATGTGAGATGAACTCATAACATCCTCACCTGGCAGGTAGAAACTAGAGAAGGGGTCTGATTTTGCTCCAGTGATCATGTTGGATATCTTATCCATGATGCCTTGCTGTGCCAGGTACTGGCGCCCATGCTGACTGTGGGAAAGTGTGGTCACCATCTCAATGGCTGTAGCCCTGAAACAGACAGAGGTCACTACATATCATAAAAGGGAAATGAGAGGGGGAGTTTGTGTTTCCGTCTGTGTGGCCAGTGACGGAGAGTGGGAGCAAGAGATTGTCTGTTTTATAGGGTGTGGGTTATCCATGTTTTACCTGACCAGTACATCATCTCCTGTCAGCTCCCCCAGTAGCTGGGAAATAAAGCTGCTGTTGGCACAGTAACCCAGGGAGACAGGAGAGACAGACGATATGTCCACTATCAGCTGCAAAAGGAGAGACAAGTCAATATTGAACAACAGTAGAATTGACATTCCCATTCAAGGCATAGGGTATCCCATGATGGGTACCAGCAGCCATATTTGGTGTGCTATTTGTACCATATTTATACTAAGAAAAACACTTCCTTCCATTACTGTGCTTATTGGAATTTGCACTTTGTAAAAAACATGTTAAAATATCGTTACTAGAATAGTTACTGCAATATTCAGATGTATAAGCAACTTCATGATAAGGTTACCATATGTTTAACTGATGCTTATCACTATGCTCCACCATGCAATTCTATTTTCAAACACTCATATGTATGGGCAGGCAGATTTCCAAAAGATTAGACATATTAGGAAACAGACAAACGTGTGGCAATGGGCGTACCTCATATACTCTGTATCTGACAATATCACTTGTAGCCATCACATCCTTGAGGTCTTTCAGCAAGTCGCTCCTGAATAGAGCATCTAACCCAGCTTTGGAATGGCTAAGTTTGGCAAGAGCTCGTATTGCCTGTGAAATTGATGAACTGGTCTTGAGCAACAAGTGGTTTTGAAATGTAACATGTGGTTAAAAAAATGTATCATCTTTATGCCAACCTCTTTGGCCACTGACATCTTCTCTCCTCTGATGCAGTGGATCACTTCCCGAAGTATGTCTTGGTTGTTCTGAATTTCTGTTACTGCCTCATGGTTCAATACCATTCTACCAATCTGCAGAAAATGAAAATGTTATTGATTATGGCTGCCTGATCTTTGTATTAAGTTATGCCACCATGACAGCTAGAGATCCACCCGAGGCTCAGACAGACCAGGGGGGGTATTCATTAATAGCAGAAAAAAGCAAAACATTTTGCAACAAATTCCAGGTAGGACCCTCCCAATGTTCTTTTTAAAAAAGATTGTTGGCATTCAGCACATTTCAAGTCTGCTGAGCGCAAACTTCTACGTTGTGAAAATTCTGTGGAACCTCCAGTGTGCGTTTACTGTGAACACTAGAGGTCGGCCGATTATGATTTTTTTCAACGCCGATACCGATTACTGGAGGACCAAATAAAGCTGATACCGATTAAATCGGCCGATTTATATATATTTTTAATAATGACAATTACAACAATACTGAATGAACACTTATTTTAACTTAATATAATACATCAATAAAATCCATTTAGTCTCAAATAATGAAACGGGTTCAATTTGGTTTAAATAATGCAAAAACAAAGTGTTGGAGAAGAAAGTAAAAGTGCAATATGTGCCATGTAAAAAAGCTAACGTTTAAGTTCCTTGCTCAGAACATGAGGACATATGAAAGCTGGTGGTTCCTTTTAACATGAGTCTTCAATATTCCCAGGTAAGAAGTTTTAGGTTGTAGTTATTTTAGGACTATTTCTCTCTATACCATTTGTATTTTATATAGCTTTGACTATTGGATGTTCTAATAGGCACTTTAGTATTGCCAGCCTAATCTCGGGAGTTGATATGCTTGAAGTCATAAACAGTGCAATGCTTGAAGCATTGCGAAGAGCTGCTGGCAAAGGCAGTAAAGTGCTGTTTGAATGAATGCTTACGAGCCTGCTGCTGCCTTCCACCGCTCAGTCAGACTGCTCTATCAAATCATAGACTTGATTATAATATAACACAGAAATACGAGCCTTAGGTCATTAATGTGGTCAAATCCGGAAACTATCATTTCGAAAACAAAATGTTTATTCTTTCAGTGAAATACGGAACCGTTACGTATTTTATCTAACGGGTGGCATCCATAAGTCTAAATATTGCTGTTAGATTGCACAACCTTCAATGGTATGTCATAATTACGTAAAATTCTGGCAAATTAGTTCGCAACGAGCCAGGCGTGAGACTCTGCTGTAAGCTCATCACTCCCCCTAACTGGGAGGGGGCCAGAGACAATTAATCGATGCCGACACATCAATGTTTCTCTGAAGTACCTTATGAAAGCCTGACACTAAGATCATAGTCATGTTGGCAATAGAAAAAGCATTCAAATGATGGCCACCTGACCCAGAAAGCAGTTTATAATAGACCATTTTTGGATTGCGTAAACAACTAATTGTGTGTAATATGGGACGCAGGACTGTGTTTCAAGCCAAAACTACAAGTGTGCTTGCTTCAGTTCCTCAACAGCAGCTAGGTGAGCAACAACAAAAAACAATAACTTAGTAGTTGAAGTCACCTTCCTTGAGTCAAAAGTGCAATAAAATTACTTAGGAACTGTGCACTTTGAAGGCGTGTGGCCACTTTTGCAGGCATCCGTTAGAGATCTTACTCAAACTCTTGCCATTTTTTTCCCCTTACTCACCAGTAAGACAAAATATTCTAATTATGTTACTTAATGTATCGAGAGTATTTTAAGATTTCGTACAGTAAATGTAATTTAATAAGTGTTCTCCTTCAAATTAGTGATTCCATATGAAACCAGGACAAACATTTACACAAAATTGGAGGCATATTAGTAATAAGTATTTTGGTTATTATAAAAAAACGTTTTAGGATTATTTAATATCTACCATCTTTGATTTGGCTAATTTTTAAATACGTTGAATTTCAAAAAACATGTTATATTAAATGAAGTGCCCTCTAATAGAGACCACATGGACAATTAAATGATTTTTAACATGATATGGATAGGGGGCAGTATTTTCAAGGCCGGATGAAAAAAAACGTACCTGGTTTAAACTGGTTACTACTCTTGCCCAGAAACTAGAATATGCATATAATTATTAGCTTTGGATAGAAAACACTCCAAAGTTTCTAAAACTGTTTGAATGGTGTCTGTGAGTATAACAGAACTCATTTGGCAGGCCAAAACCTGAGAAGATTCCATGCAGGAAGTGCCCTGTCTGACAATTTCTTGGCCTTCTTGATTATCTCTATCCAATACAGGGGATCTCTGCTGTTACGTGACACTTCCTACGGCTCCCATGGGCTCTCAGAAGGCGGCAAAAAGCTGAATCGTGGCTTTGCAGGCTCTGGCTGAAAAAAAGTAGCGCGTTTGGATAGTCCATGGACAAGTTCTGGCCTGGTTTAGATCTTATCTGTCGGAAAGATATCAGTTTGTCTCTGTGAATGGTTTGTCCTCTGACAAATCAATTGTAAATTTCGGTGTTCCTCAAGGTTCCGTTTTAGGACCACTATTGTTTTCACTATATATTTTACCTCTTGGGGATGTCATTCGAAAACATAATGTTAAATTTCACTGCTATGCGGACGACACACAGCTGTACATTTCAATGAAACATGGTGAAGCCCCAAAATTGCCCTCGCTAGAAGCCTGTGTTTCAGACATAAAGAAGTGGATGGCTGCAAACTTTCTACTTTTAAACTCGGACAAAACAGAGATGCTTGTTCTAGGTCCCAAGAAACAAAGAGATCTTCTGTTGAATCTGACAATTAATCTGGATGGTTGTACAGTCGTCTCAAATAAAACTGAAGGACCTCGGCGTTACTCTGGACCCTGATCTCTCTTTTGAAGAACATATCAAGACTGTTTCAAGGACAGCTTTTTTCCATCTACGTAACATTGCAAAAATCAGACATTTTCTGTCCAAAAATGACGCAGAAAAATTAATCCATGCTTTTGTTACTTCTAGGCTGGACTACTGCAATGCTCTACTTTCCGGCTACCTGGATAAAGCACTAAATAAACTTCAGTTAGTGCTAAATACGGCTGCTAGAATCCTGACTAGAACCAAAAAATTTGATCATATTACTCCAGTGCTAGCCTCCCTACACTGGCTTCCTGTTAAGGCAAGGGCTGATTAAGGTTTTACTGCTAACCTACAAAGCATTACATGGGCTTGCTCCTACCCATCTTTCCGATTTGGTCCTGCCGTACATACCTACACGTACGCTACGGTCACAAGACACAGGCCTCCTAATTGTCCCTAGAATTTCTAAGCAAACGGCTGGAGGTAGGGCTTTCTCCTATAGAGCTCCATTTTTATGGAATGGTCTGCCTACCAATGTGAGAGACGCAGACTCAGTCTCAACCTTTAAGTCTTTACTGAAGACTCATCTCTTCAGTAGGTCCTATGATTAAGTATAGTCTGGCCCAGGAGTGTGAAGGTGAACGGAAAGGCTGGAGCAACGAACCGCCCTTGCTGTTTCTGTCTTGCCGGTTCCCCTCTTTCCACTGGGATTCTCTGCCTCTAACCCTTTTACAGGGGCTGAGTCACTGGCCTACTGGTGTTCTTCCATGCCGTCCATGGGAGGGGTGCGTCACTTGAGTGGGTTGAGTCACTGACGTGGTCTTCCTGTCTGGGTTGGCGCCCCCCCCTTGGGTTGTGCCATGGCGGAGATCGTTGTGGGCTATACACGGCCTTGTCTTAGGACGGTAAGTTGGTGGTTGGAGACATCCCTCTAGTGGTGTGGGGGCTGTGCTTTGGCAAAGTGGGTGGGGTTATATCCTGCCTGTTTGGCCCTGTCCGGGGATATCATCGGATGGGGCCACAGTGTCTTCTGATCCCTCCTGTCTCAGCCTCCAGTATTTATGCTGCAGTAGTTTATGTGTCGGGGGGCTAGGGTCAGTCTGTTACATCTGGAGTATTTCTCTTGTCTTATCCGGTGTCCTGTGTGAATTTAAATATGCTCTCTCTAATTCTCTCTTTCTGTCTTTCTCTCGGAGGACCTGAGCCCTAGTACCATGCCTCAGGACTACCTGGTATGATGACTCCTTGCTGTCCCCAGTCCACCTGGCCGTGCTGCTGCTCCAGTTTCAACTGTTCTGCCTGCGGCTATGGAAACCTGACCTGTTCACCGGACGTGCTTGTTGCACCCTCGACAACTACTATGATTATTATTATTTGACCATGCTGGTCATTTATGAACATTTTAACATCTTGACCATGTTCTGTTATAATATCCACCCTTCACAGCCAGAAGAGGACTGGCCACCCCTCATAGCCTGGTTCCTCTAGGTTTCTTCCTAGGTTTCTGGCCTTTCTAGGGAGTTTTTCCTAGGGAGTTTTTCCTAGCCACCGTGCTTCTTTCACATGCTTTGCTTGCTGTTTGGGGTTTTAGGCTGGGTTTCTGTACAGCACTTTGAGAATATCAGCTGATGTACGAAGGGCTGCATAAAAATAAATTTGATTTGATTTGGCTGGTCACAGTACTGTGAGACTCAGGCTCGTGCCCGAGTCGACCCCATGCTTTATTTTCTTTTGTCTTTTTACCTAAAAGCAGATTCCCGGTCGGAATATTATCGCTTTTTTACGAGAATAATGGCATAAAAATTGATTTTAAACAGCAGTTGACATGCTTCGAAGTACGGTAATGGAATATTTAGAAATCTTTTGTCACGAAATGTGCCATGCTCGTGACTCTTATTTACACTTCGGATAGTGTCTTGAACGCACGAACAAAACGCCGCTATTTGGATATAACAATGGATTATTTGGGACCAAACCAACATTTGTTATTGAATTAGCAGTCCTGGGAGTGCATTCTGACGAAGAACACCAAAGGTAATCAAACTTTTCTAATAGTAAATCGGAGTTTGGTCAGGGCTAAACTTGGTGGGTGTCTAAATAGCTAGCCGTGATGGCTGGGCTATCTACTCAGAATATTGCAAAATGTGCTTTCACCGAAAAGCTATTTTAAAATCGGACACCTCGATTGCACAAAGGAGTTCTGTATCTATAATTCTTCAAATAATTATGTTTTTTGTGAACGTTTATCGTGAGTAATTTAGTAAATTCACCAGAGGTTTGCGGGGGGTATACTAGTTCTGAACGTCATATGCTAATGTAAAAAGCTGGTTTTTGATATAAATATGAACTTGATTGAACAAAACATGCATGTATTGTATAACAATGTCCTAGGTGTGTCATCTGATGAAGATCATCAAAGGTTAGTGCTGCATTTAGCTGTGGTTTTGTTTTTTGTGACATTATATGCTAGCTTGAAAAATGGGTGTCTGATTATTTCTGGCTGGGTACTCTGCTGACATAATCTAATGTTTTGCTTTCGCTGTAAAGCCTTTTTGAAATCGGACAGTGTGGTTAGATAAAGGAGAGTTGTCTTTAAAATGCTGTAAAATAGTCATATGTTTGAAAAATGGAAGTTTTAGTATTTTTGAGGAATTTGTAATTCGCGCCACGCCCATCATTGGATATTGGAGCAGGTGTTCCGCTAGCGGAACGTCTAGATGTAAGAGGTTAATGAATACATCACAGCTGTAACATACTTGTGTCAATGCCAGTATTTTGACTGTATCATCAGGATGTTTCAGTCCAGCCTGAAGTTCCACTCTGCAGTTTTGGGCCAGGTGGACAGGGCTGAGGGCGAGCAGGATTCGACCAAGGATGTCCACGCATAGCTCAATTTTCTCTCTGTGAAATTAATGAGACTTCGTCATTGAAAATCTTTCATGCACGACTCAGCTACACAAACGCACTTTGCATTAAAGCTAGAATCCTTAATTGAAACAAAGCCTGTGTTTTGGTAAAAAGCTGAGGGAAGGGCTTGGAGAAATGCAACCACTCACATTCACAGACAGAGCTATGGATGCAAGAACTTACCATCCATGACATCAAAATTATAGTTTTAACCTGGGCCAAATTCAGTTGCAAAAGGTTCTTAAGGTTCCAGATAGAAATGCAGAGAATAGAGCCGACGTGATTCATTATTCTACATGTCCTTGACTGAGGCATGTTCGTTCTACATAGAATATTTCTACCTAAACGTTCCTGAATGCACACTATATTTGGAGGCTATACAGTGTTTTCTTTACAAACGTTGGCGTAAAACAAGCCTGCATTTTCTTGGATCTGATGGCGTAACTACGACAATTGAACTAAGCTCATGAAGCATTTAAATAATATTGTAATGAAAAAGACAGGGAGCAGGTCTCGAACTCTCGACCTTCTAGCCGAAAACCAGCGCGCTATCGATTGTGCTGCAAAAGCATGCTCAAAATGCAGTCGATATCCGTGCGCTTATAAACCGAGGGACGTTACAATATATTCTTCAAGAATCAATGGGTATATATATAAAATTAATGTATAAGTCATAAAATGGATGTAGCTTTAAACCATTAACGACAACACAGCTAGCTACCTAAGAAAGGGACAGTAACGTTAGCATTCATACCCAAGTCAGCTAGCGAGTCGAGAGACAAGACTAGTTAGGTAACGTTAGCTTATCTAGCTAGCTAAGTTACATTGCACTAATGAAGGTGCTGTGTATTTTGCAAGGCGCTAGCTAAGAAAAGGCCAGCTAGTCAAGAGTACCGTTAGCATTCACACCCAAGTCAGCGAACTAGTCGCGAGACAGTGGTTAGCGGTTTAGGTATGTAGCTATACTTATCTAGCTAGCTAAGTTACATTGCGTGAACGTGCTGTCTATTTTACAAGGAAGCTGTCCAAGCTAACGTTAGCTAACTAACAGTTTGAGTGTGTTGCTATGCTAAATAGCTAGCTAATGTAAGTAATAAGGCTTGACTCAGCAATGCAGCGGTTACAGACCTGTCATTTGTGTTCAAAAGAGAGAAAATCACTTCAAGCCGGAGTCCACTCACTGTATCCCTAAGGGCGCTTACAGGTATTGATAAAACGGCAGTTTTTAAAGTTTGCAGCTCTTCGATAGGCTCTTCAAGGCTTGCTATTTCAACGAACAAACTCTCAATTGAGGCTGCCATTTTGCTCTTGCAACCTTCTTCCTCTTTGGTATAATGGCGTTTGCAACAATTATGTGTGCTTTCCGCCACCTACTGTACAGGCGAATAATACAAATAACCAAATAGAAAAAATGTGCAGTAAAAATAATACATATATACAGTTTATAATTTTTTTTAAAAATCATATAAACTATCAATAACGAAGTTTACATGTTACTAAATCAGCCTGCTTTTCTGTTCTAATCAGGTCCCTAAACACCTTCAGAAAGATCCTATGAGGTCGGGACATTTTCTGGTGACAGTAGTCCGTGCAGTGCTTCTTCCGTTAAGTCTTGGAAGCCCAAAAACTTCTCGGCTGCAGATATAATGAGGTCCAGTTTCGTGGACTTCTTGGACACTTGTGCTGTACAATTAATAACTGTGGCTATAAAGTCAACAAAATCCACTTTTTTTCAAGTGTATCCAGATCACTTGATTGACGTATAACATTTGCAACTGGTTGCTGTGCATCCAGCACCATATCTTCTTCAGAACTGTGGCCTCTTGCCTCTTCAACTCTCTTCACTGCCTCCAGATAGGAGATTTGCTGCACAGCCTTGATCCTACAACCTCTTTCACCCTAACAAGGCACTCAGGGAATTCGGGATTAAGTTCCCCACCACAGTTACAACATTTTACATTCACAGACTCCTTCATAACATATTCCTTCTGTCTGCAAACACTTGACACGTGGCCAAACTTTTTACACTTCTGTCATTACATTGGGTTTTGCATGAACGCTCTTATATATCCCAGCTTTACATAGGGTGGTGTATACTCTTCATCAAACATCAATAATACAGATACACTCTTTCCAATTCTCCGTACGGGTCAAGCCACGTGCATTAACTACTCCTGTATATTTTTTCCTAAGATATTGATTATCAATGTCCTACGGGATCCCATAGTTAACACCTTTTACCAGTGCCCTGCTCCGAAAATCAAAGCTGTCTACTTCATGGGTCCATAATTTCGTGAGCCACAATTCATGCTCATTTTACTTTTTGGATACACATATCATCAACATACCACTCCAGGTTACTTTGACTGCACCCACTTTTCCCAACGCTTTCTTCGCCATCCTTGTGACTTCAAAAGGTTTTCCCAAATAAACATCCTTATCCAAAAAACATACTCCAACAAGAAACGATTCATCAGACTCATTTTCCACAACAATTTTATCCATTTTTGTTCCATTCTTGGACTTCCCTGTTGTCCACTCATCTTTCTTACTAAATCAAATCACATTTTATTTGTCACATACACATGGTTAGCAGATGTTAATGCGAGTGTAGTGAAATGCTTGTGCTTCTAGTTCCGACCATGCAGTAATATCTAACTGTATTCGCTGTGCTTTCATCTTCAAACAACACTTCTGCTTCCGCCATCTCAACTTCTCAAAACACTTCTCAAAACACCACATAGGGCTGTGGCGGTCACAAAATGTTGTCAGTCGGTGATTGTGAAGCAAATAACTGTCGATCTCACGGTAATTGACTGTTAATTAACATAAACACATTTAGCATCTCCTGGCTTCCACACATAGCCTACAAGCCACTGATGCAGACCTTTGGATCATCTATAGTAAAACAAGTTCAATAAATCCATATAATATAGCCTACACCTTCACAATAAATTCATTATTTATTTTAGACAGGTCTAAAGAAACATGATATGAAGAAAATCTATTCTATTTCAGAACAGAATCGCATACTCTGAGTGGTCCTTATATTAGGTCCTGATCTGGCTATGCCAAATGGTTGTGGGCTACACTAGTTAATTTAGCAGACAAGATTTGCTTAGAATTCCATGGCATTATTTTATATTATTTTATAGTATGAAGAATACAATTGAACAAAACTGAATAATATAGAAAGGATATTTTTTCCAAATGATTTTAGAGCGTGCGCACATGGGCTATTCTGTGTTGAGCGGTTAACAAAGAAATAGGTACTCCTATATGCTTAATTTAGAGTTATTAATGCAACTTTAGTTGTTCTACAAACATTGGGCTATGTGTTTTGATTTTTAATACATTATAAGGCTGCATGATGCAACTCAACTTTGAAAAAAGTTGCTTGAAAGGCATGAGCTCTGCTTTGTTTTTTGCGCAGGCTGTACACTTCATCAGTCCCTCATTCACAATTTGACAAGCACTTGCTAATGCCTCGAATTTCCCGATGGCATCCCCTTTGTGTGGCCGTAACGCACCCTAAAGAAATCCATGCCTTTTGACACTCTCCTTCCAGACTCATATCAAGCATCTCCAATCCAAAATCAAATCTAGAATTGGCTTTCTATTTTGTAACAAAGCCTCCTTCACTCATGCCGCCAAACTTACCCTCGTAAAACTGACCATCCTACCGATCCTCGACTTTGGCGATTTCATTTACAAAATAGCCTCCAACACTCTACTCAGCAAACTGGATGCAGTCTATCACATTGCCATCCATTTTGTCACCAAAGCCCCATATACCATCCACCACTGCGACCTGTATGCTCTTGTCGGCTGGCCCTCGCTACATATTCGTCGCCAGACCCACTGGCTCCAGGTCATCTATAAGTCTATGCTAGGTAAAGCTCTACCTTATCTCAGCTCACTGGTCACGATAACAACACCCACCCGTAGCACGCGCTCCAGCAGGTATAACTCACTGGTCATCCCCAAAGCCAACACGTCCTTTGGCCACCTTTCCTTCCAGTTTTCTACTGCCAGTGACTGGAACGAATTGCAAAAATTGCTGAAGCTGGAGACTAAACATCAGCTATCTGAGCAGCTTACCGATCGTTGCAGCTGTACATAGTCCATCTGTAAATAGCCCACCCAATCTACCTACCTCATCCCCATATTGTTTTTATTTACTTTTCTGCTCTTTTGCACACCAGTTTCACTACTTGCACATCATCATCTGCTCATCTATCACTCCAGTGTTAATCTGCTAAATTGTAATTACTTCTCTACTATGGCCTATTTATTGCCTTACCTCCTCACGCCATTTGCACACACTGTATATAGACTTTCTTTTTTTCTATTGTGTTATTGACTGTACATTTGTTTATTCCATGTGTAACTCTGTGCTGTTGTTTGTGTCGCACTGTTTTCGCTTTATCTTGGCCAGGTCGCAGTTGTAAATGAGAACTTGTTCTCAATTAGCTTACCTGGTTAAATAAAGGTGAAATAAAATTAAAAATGAAAAAGTCATAATATATAATTCACAACTGATAGGCTAATATTGTCACCGATCAGAATATTCTTGATTTAATCTTGTTTTTATATGTGAAATTTGTTTTGATTTAGAATGGACCATTATCATGCACCTGTCTTGAAACAGGGGGGGGGGGGGATACATGTAATCTATGCACTTAAATAGCGAATGGGGGATGCTTTTCCCATGTTTAATTTTCATGCCAGTCAGGTAGGCTATATTCCTGTTGTAAAGATAAGCAATGTGCTTAGTATTAGAACAGTTGAGAAATAAATATAGTAAGCCTATAAAAAGCTGATGGCATCCTCCTCTTTTGAATAGAGGCCATCACTCTGTTTTGTCAGGTATTTGCATAGCCTATAGAAATGTTGTGCAACATGAGCTCATGGGCTCTCATGAAGTGTTTGATTACATTTATGTCAGAGTGATTAGAGGGAACAGTAGAGTGCTGAATACCAGGCAATTAGCAAGTTTGGTATGCTAGTAATGACCGTCAGCAGCATCATGGCTTCGAGAAGTCTAATTACTGTGACTAAACGGTCAAGTGGAATTTTACTGCCTTCAGGACTCATGACTACCGGTGTGGCGGTAATACGGTCACCACAACAGCCCTACTCCACTTAGTGGAGGCCATCAATAAAGTGAAGGAGTCCAATGAAGCGCTGATGCACGTAACGATGGTGACAGGTGTGCGTAATGATGGGCAGCCTGGCGCCCTCGAGCACCAGAGAGGGGGAGCGGGCGAAGGCGTGACAGTACCCCAGGGTTTTGGTAGAACTCTTACCCGATCTATAGCAATGAATGTAATTCTACAGTATTTCAATATAATATTTCAAGGACAAAATTACATGCAGTTAAGTATTTATTGGTTGTAGTGGGGACAGTAACATTAGTACTCTCTAAAAATTATACTCTAAGGAATTTATTTAAAAAAATACAATTATGATTTCGTTCAGTTCACATAATATGTATAATTTCAAAATATGCATTAAGGTGTCTGTAATAGAATATACTTGGCAAAAACACATGTCGACACTACCCACTGGGCACAGACATCAATTCAACGTCTATTCCGCGTTGGTTCAACGTTATTTAATTGAAATAATGTAGAAACAACGTTGATTCAACCAAGATCTGCTTAAACAAATATCATTCCCTTTCTTCTTGCTTCTCTGCCAGAGATTCTGTCACAGTTTTAATTAAATTCCCTCTTGGCCCCAGCCCAGCATGTGGGTAAAGCCTGCCCCTTTTTCCTGTCTCCCCACATCAATACTGGTTACGCAGAATACAAGGGTTGTGCGTGCCTATACATCCTGGCCCCTGACCAATTATCCCAAAAATGTGGCTGGCATGCTATCAGTGTGCACTCGGATCATTCCCTAGGATTCATTTGGCTTAATTTGGATTAACACCCCTCATTTGTGGCCTTGACACCGCACGCTCTTCAGCCCCTCGTCCGCAGCAGTCCAGACTGACTCGACTGGAACTTCAGCATTTAGGTCAATGTCATGTTATGACAGTTTTCTCACTCAATGTGATGAGATTTAAAGTTTCAGGCTCAAACTGGCCCCCGTCAGGTGCAGACAGAGTAGATAATCATCAGGGGTGCACAACTTTTGATCCTCAAGGGAAGAAGTGTCTGCCAGTTATTGTCCTTGCTTTCTAACCAGGTGTATGTGTGTCCTCACTAGCCGATATATGACATGAATTGCAGGGAGAAACAAGCGCTGAACATCTACCATTGCAGCAGAGGTACTGAGGATCCCTCTCCATAAACAGCAGTTTACATTTGCAGACTCTATTTGGCTGTTGGGCTCACATATGTTCCACTAAGGAGAAGCCACCTTGGAAGTCTGTCAACAGCTCAGCAAACAGGGTGCAAAGCAGGCTTGGTTCTCATCCCGTGGTCTAGCAATGTTTTGCTATGGATACCAACCAAACCATGGAGTTGATGCCAGAGCGAAGAATGATTACGTGACTAGAATAACCTGAATTTCACTGCCTTACTGTATGGTGTAGGAGTCTTAAAACAGATCTTTCAAAGCTTTCACTGAAGTGATCAATATTCTATTCCCATGGCTCAGTAGAGTAGCAGAGTTTCCAGCAGATTCTATAGGTCATTAGAAAATGGGTCAGTCTGGTCAAAATATAGCAGATTTATACCAAAAAAGCTGTTTAAAATATTACAAAGTTATTGTACATTTGTTTGTTTAAACCTAAAGGGGTACGGTGAACCAGTAATTGATTTCATATGGAATGACTTTCAGGACATGTCAGGCTCTTTGAACACATTTAGAGAAAGCTGTGGAATTCAGCTAATATGTATTCGGCCCTGTTCTGGAGCAAAGGACTCAAATTTCAGACAGTCCGGAACATCCCTCTGATTTGGAGCAGCATCCCCCCTGAGCCAACATCCCATTCCTCCTGTGCACCACATACAACACACACACACCCACCCACACACAGACCCCCACACACACACTGCTGCCCCCACCTTCCTCCCAGTCGGAGCAATGTGTGTAGAGGGGTCAGTTAAGGAACCGCTCACTGTGCATGCGCCTGTCAAGATGGTGGGATTTTCCAAGAGAAAGCAGAGAGAGAAGGGAGTAGAGGAAAACCTGCTGGCCCCAAGACCCTCACCGCCTGCTGGGCTTCTTAATGTGAGGTCTAGGGGTCAGTAAACTGAATGTGGGTGGTGCAGAGCTCAGGGTGTCTAATGAATGACTCCACACAGAGAGCTGCATGTGTGCAGAGAGAGGGACGACACATCAAACCCAGACAAACACAGTTTTATTTAGGCTCTGTTTGCACTGACGACAGGGACGATGGGGCTGAATTGCCTGTGATTTGGGGCAGCGTCAGTGGCAATCAATGACTGGACTGATTAGAGCTGTTCTTTTCTGTGGTTTTCATCTTGTTGAGGGGTTCATTGTGGGCTGTGTGTGTGAGTGTTCTCTATACGTTCCCAGGGAGGTGGAGCTGAAGCTCAGTATTCATTTGGCCCTCCAGCCCCCTTAAGTACAGGAAGTAAGTAAACCCATCTCTTCTTGATGACATCTGTGGTTTTCATTTTTCCTTTTTTACAAACTCATTCGTCTTTCATTTGCAATTTGGTTACCATGTTAAACATTTATTTTAAGCAATCCAGCTCAAACAGTACCTGCAGATTATTTCTATGTTGATGGTTTATTCTATAGTTTTTGGCTGTCTTTACTGTGTGTGCACAGAAGCTTTTAAAATCTATTAGGTTTGGAAGTATCCATGAAATGGAAATGCATGTCTACCGTGTAAAGTAAACATTTGGCCAACAAGTCTGAATATCAATTACACACTGCCAGTGGTGGGAAAAGTACCCAGTTGTCAAAATTACTCAAGTAAAGGTGAAAGTCACCCAGTAAAATAGTGCTTAGGTAAATGTCTAAAAGTATTTGTTTTTAAATATACTTAAGTATCAAAAGTAAACAATACATAAATATATATATATACATATATACATATATATATATATATACTGATCAAAAAAATAAAGGGAACACTTAAACAACACATCCTAGAACTGAATGAAAGAAATAATCTTATTAAATACTTTTTTCTTTACATAGTTGAATGTGCTGACAACAAAATCACACAAAAATAATCAATGGAAATCCAATGTATCAACCCATGGAGGTCTGGATTTGGAGTCACACTCAAAATTAATGTGGAAAACCACACTATAGGCTGATCCAACTTTGATGTAATGTCATTAAAACAAGTCAAAATGAGGCTCAGTAGTGTGTGTGGCCTCCATGTGCCTGTATGACCTCTCTACAACGCCTGGGCATGCTCCTGATGAGGTGGCGGATGGTCTCCTGAGGGATCTCCTCCCAGACCTGGACTAAAGCATCCGCCAACTCCTGGACAGTCTGTGGTGCAACGTGGCGTTGGTGGATGGAGAGAGACATGATGTCCCAGATGTGCTCAATTGGATTCAGGTCTGGGGAACGGGCGGGCCAGTCCATAGCATCAATGCCTTCCTCTTGCAGGAACTGCTGACACACTCCAGCCACATGAGGTCTAGCATTGTCTTGCATTAGGAGGAACCCAGGGCCAACCGCACCAGCATATGGTCTCACAAGTGGTCTGAGGATCTCATCTCGGTACCTAATGGCAGTCAGGCTATCTCTGGCGAGCACATGGAGGGCTGTGCGGCCCCCCAAAGAAATGCCACCCCACACCATGACTGACCCAAAGCCAAACCGGTCATGCTGGAGGATGTTGCAGGCAGCAGAACGTTCTCCACGGCGTCTCCAGACTCCGTCACGTCTGTCACGTGCTCAGTGTGAACCTGCTTTCATCTGTGAAGAGCACAGGGCGCCAGTGGCGAATTTGCCAATCTTGATGTTCTCTGGCAAATGCCAAATGTCCTGCACGGTGTTGGGCTGTAAGCACAACCCCCACCTGTGGACGTCGGGCCCTCATACCACCCTCATAGAGTCTGTTTCTGACCGTTTGAGCAGACACATGCACATTTGTGGCCTGCTGGAGGTCATTTTGCAGTGCTTCTCCTGCTCCTCCTTGCACAAAGGCAGAGGTAGCGGTCCTGCTGCTGGGGTGTTGCCCTCCTACGGCCTCCTCCACGTCTCCTGATGTACTGGCCTGTCTCCTGGTAGCGCCTCCATGCTCTGGACACTACGCTGACAGACACAGCATACCTTCTTGCCACAGCTCGCATTGATGTGCCATCCTGGATGAGCTGCACAACCTGAGCCACTTGTGTGGGTTGTAGACTCCGTCTCATGCTACCACTAGAGTGAAAGCACCGCCAGCATTCAAAAATGACCAAAACATCAGCCTGGAATCATAAGAACTGAGAAGTGTTCTGTGGTCCCCACCTGCAGAACCACTCCTTTATTGGGGGTGTCTTGCTAATTGCCTATAATTTCCACCTGTTGTCTATTCCATTTGCACAACAGCATGTGACATTTATTGTCAATCAGTGTTGCTTCCTTAGTGGACAGTTTGATTTCACAGAAGTGTGATTGACTTGGAGTTACATTGTGTTGTTTAAGTGTTCCCTTTATTTTTTGAGCAGTGTATATATATATATATATATATATATATATATATATATATATATATATATATATATAAAATCAAAAACAATATGCTTAAAAAGTATGAATCATTTCACATTCCTTATATTAAGCAAACCAGACAGCACAATTTCTTGTTTTATTATTTTACGGATAGCCAGGGCCACACTCCAACACTCAGACATAGTTTACAAATGAATCAGTTGTGTTTAGTGAGTCCGCGAGATCAGAGGCAGTAGGGATGATGAGGGATGTTCTCTTGATAAGTGGGTGAATTGGAAAAATGTTCTGTCCTGCTAAACATTCTAAATGTAACTTGTACATTTGGGTGTCAGGGAAAATGTATGGAGTAAAAAGTACATTATTTTCTTAAGGAATGTAGTAGAGTAAAAGTAAAAGTTGTCAAATATAAAAATAATAAAGTACAGATACCCCAAAAACTACTTCACACCATTGCACCCTACTGAATCCCCGAGCAGTTTTATAATGCTTTTCTACACATTAAAGACAATTTCCTGCAATTCTACACATTTTGTAACATATGTTTTGCTGCAGATAAAGGTACTGTTGCCCCCATAAACACCACTATGTGAGCATTTGACCAGAATTTTTATTTTACCTTTATTTAACTAGGCAAGTCAGTTAAGAACAAATTCTTTTTTTCAATGACAGCCTAGGAACAGTGGGTTAACTGCCTTGTTCAGGGGCAGAACAACAGATTTTTACCTTGTAAGCTCAAGGATTTGATCTTGCAACCTTTCGGTTACTACTCCAACGCTCTAACCACTAGGCTACCTGAATGAGACCCCTGTTCTCTATTATATCGGAATGTTCAATGACCATCAGACATTTATCTGACCGCAAAGAACAAAAATTATTGCTGCAGGTTCTCTTCTCGAAAATCAAAACCATTTATTTATCATTTTAAATCAGCACTGCCTCTTAAAGGACCGCTTACCATCAAATGAACCCAAGCTAAGTATCTGTGAGTTAAAGTGTTTGAACAGTGTAAAAGTGTTATTAAATGTATTTGTTTTCTAACTTACAAATATCCTTGCTTAGTTTCCATTCAAATGAATCATAGGGCAACATTTTGATCTCCGCCTAAATAGACATATCCAAACGTAATTATTTTTCATGAGATGGCCATAAACAATAATTGGTAATGTTGCATTGTTTTAGAAAGGTTTGGAACTAACCTTTCTGGAAATAAAGAAATGCTGAGGTGTACTCACTTTTGAGGACACAAGCTCAAATACATAATGCAAACATTATGAAAATATTTAAAACCATTTTCATCGTTTTCATATTATACAAAAGTGGGGCAATAGGGGGGCAATAGGGCTTGAAATGACTGAAATGCTTTCTAAATAAAGTAATAATCAAATTGTAAATTACTTAAGATTTCACATTTCTTATAACTGTAAAATAGTATCATACTTAGTAATAGTACAATATTGGTACTATTTCATATAACTGTTGACAAATAATTTTCTCCTAAACGTCCCATGAGCGGCGTAGAGACAGTATTCAAATATGTGCAGACTCGTTACAACTTCAGCTTTAAGCACGGAGGGATTTTGTCAGCCTGTGACCAAGAGAAAGTCGTATGGGTTCAATTATATGAAATCATTTAGTACTTTTTCATGTTGAGAGCTCTAAATCCGGCTGAGAATATCACAGCAAGATGAAACCACAATGGCTGGACTCGCTAGACTGACACCGTTCATACTGTATGCCATCTCACAGGCTGGGCTAACTCAAAGGAAAATCAAATTGATTAACTTGTCTAGATAGGCCAGAAAATACGCTTTATACACCAAAATGTTAGTCGATCCAGAAGAGATCACCCATCTGGGGAACTTAACATCTAAGAGGACTTATATCTTGTTCCCCAGTAGCATGGCTTTGGGGCCATTGACTTCTGTTTTAGTTATAACCTTTATATTACACATTTTAAATGGTAATCTGTTTCTGTTTGGTTCCATGATTCCACAACTCAGACGGCAGATGATGCGACAGCTGGTTGTGCACCTCTCTCTTGGCTCTGCCTAGTTAACATGTGGCTGCCTATTTTTTCAGTTGTACCAAGGTTTGAACATTAGAAAGCCCATTCATCACATGATGACTTTGGCCATTGAACACTTACTCACTATGGACTGGGTTCCCACTGATAGTGTAGCACTGAGGTCTGGCTCACTGTGCTCATCAATCAGTACAGTTACAGTGCTCTAACTAAAGTGACTGTCTTTAACATGTCTGATGCTATGAGAACAGTTGCATTCTAATTCTAAGAGGGAGGGTTCAAGAATGCTCTAAATAACACTATCAGAGTCATTTTATGTTTGATGGGTCATCTCTGTCACTGTCAGGTGGAAGTGTTTTGTATGCTAGAAATACAAACGGTGTCCATACTAGTCACCAGGATAATAAATACCTGAGAATGGCGCCAGGAGTGGATGGCTGCCATTTTTTATTGGCTCTTAAACAATTGTGCTATTTTGTGTGTTTTCTAACATTGTTTGTAACTTATTTTGTACATAATGTTTCTGCTACCGTCTCTCATGAGCGAAAATAGCTGCTGGATATCAGAACAGCGATTACTCACCTCGAACTGGACAAAGATTTTTTATTTAATGAGTCAGATGCGAAGAATATATCATGTTGCTCCCGGACCAGGCCCAAATCCCTATCATTCGCATTAAGAAAAGACAGAGACGCATGGGGTGCATTGTAATTATTGGTCGGCGAGTGGGTAACCCGCCTCTACCATCCATTCTATTGGCCAATGTGCAATCACTAGAGAATAAACTGTATGAGCTCCGTTCGAGACTATCGTACCAACGGGGAGTTAAAAATGTAATATCTTATGTTTCACTGAGTCGTGGCTGAACGACAACGTGAATATAGACAGGGTTTTCCCGTGCATTGACAAGACAGAACAGCTTCCTCCGGTTAGACAAGGGGTGGTGGTGTGTGTCTATTTGTCAACAGCTGATGAGCGATGTCTAATATTAAGTAAGTCTCGAGGTATTGCTTGCCTGAGGTAGAGTACCTCATGATAAGCAGTAGACCACACTACCTACTGAGACAGTTTATCCATATTTTTCGTAGCTGTCTATTTCCCACCACAAACCGATGCTGACACTAAGACCACACTAAACGAGCTGTATAAGGCCTCAAGCAAACAAGAAAATGCTCATCCAGAAGCTGCAGTCCTAGTGGCCGGGGATTTTAATACAGGCAAACTTAAATCCGTTTTACCTAATTTCTACCAGCATGTCACATGTGCAACCAGAGGGGAAAAAACTCTAGACTACCTTTACTTAACACAGGGACGTGTACAAGCTCACCCTCCATTTGGCAAATCTGACCATAATTCTATCCTACTGATTCCTGCTTACAAGCAAAAACTAAAGCAGGAAGTACCAGTGACTCACTCAATACGGAAGTGGTCAGATGACACGGATGCTATGCTACAGGACAGTTTTGTTAGCACAGACTGGAATATGTTCCCGTTACTCATCCGATGGCATTGAGGAGTATGACACCTCAGTCACCGGCTTCATCAATAAGTGCATCGATGACATCCTCCCCACAGTGATTGTACGTACATATCCAAACCAGAAGCCATGGATAACAGACTACATCCGCACCGAGATAAAGGCTAGAGCCGCCACTTTCAAGGAGCGGGACACTAATCCAGACGCTTATAAGAAATGCCGCTATGGCCTCAGATTAACCATCAAACAGGCAAAGCATCAATACAGGACACAGATTTAATCCTACTACACAGGCCCTGAAGCTTCTTGGATGTGGCAGGGCTTGCAAACTATTACAGACTACAAAGGGAAACCTAGCTGCAAGCTGCCCAGTGACGCAATTCTACCAGACGGGCTAAATATAATTTATGCTCGCTTCGAGGCAAGCAACACTGAAGCAACTGTGTGATCACGCTCTCTGTAGCCAGAAAGACCTTTAAACAGGTCAACATTCACAAGGCCGCGGGGACAGGCGGATTACCAGTATGTGTACCAACCATTAATTGTCTTCACTGACATTTTCAACCTCTCCCTGACCGAGTCTGTAATACCTACGTTTCAAGCAGACCACCATAGTCAATGTGCCCAAGAAGGCAAAGGTAACCTGCCTAAATGACTACCGCCCCACAGCATTCACGTCTGTAGCCATGAAGTGCTTTGAAAGGCTGGTCATGGCTCACATCAACACCATCATTCCGGAAACACTAGACCCACTCCAATTCACATACCTCCCCAACAGATGATGCAATCTCACATTGCACTCCACACTGCCATTTCCCACCTGGACAAAAGGAACACCTATGTGTGAATGCTGTTCATTGACTACAGCTCTGTGTTCAACACCATAGTGCCCACAAAGCTCATCACTAAGCTAAAGACCCTGGGACTAAATACCTCCCTCTGCAACTGGAACCAGTTCTGCCTGACAGACTGCTCCTTGGTTGCAAGGGTAGGCAACAACACATCTGCCACACTGATCCTCAACACAGGGGCCCCTCAGGGGTGCGTGCTCAGTCCCCTCCTGTACTCCTTGTTCACCCACAACTGCGTGGCCAAGCACAACTCCAACACCATCATTAGGTTTGCTGATGACAATGGTGGTAGGCCTGATCACCGACAATGATGAGACAGCCTATAGGGAGGAGGTCAGAGACAACCTCTCCCTCAACGTGAGCAAGACAAAGGAGCTGATCATGGACTACAGGAAAAGGAGGGCCAAACACACCCCCTTTCACATCAACGGGGCTGTAGTGGAACGGGTCAAGAGTTTCAAGTTCCTTGATGTCCACATCACCAACAAACTATCATGGTCCAAACTCACCAAGACAGTCATGAAGAGGGCACAACAACGCATATTCCCACTCAGGAGTATGTTTAAGACTTTGAAACCTTGGATTTGGCATGGGTCCCCAGATCCTCAAAAAGTTCTACAGCTGCACCATCGAGAGCATCCTTACTGGTTGCATCACTGCCTGGTGTGGCAACTGCTCGGGCATCCAACCTTAAGGCGCTACAGATGGTAGTGCGTACAGCCCAGTACATCACTGGGGCAAAGCTTCCTGCCATCCAGGATCTCTACACCAGGCGGTGTCAGAGGAAGGCAAAAAAATTGTCAAAGACTCCAGTCACCCAAGTCAATAGATTGCTCTCTACCGCAGCAAGTGGTACCGGAGCACCAAGTCTAGGTCCAAAATGCTCCTTAACAGCTTCTACCCCCAAGTCATAAGACGGCTGAACAATTAATCAAAATGGCCACCCAAACGATTTGCATTGATTTGATTTGATTTGATATGTAGCTATCCCAGTACAGAGGGAGTCACTGTAACCACTGTCCTTTAATCACTTCAGTTGGCTAGGGAAGGTGGGGAGTCCAGCAGAGACACAAATAGAAAACTGCTGGAGAGAAAAAAATCTGCCAGTAATTACAAAGCAAGGTTGTCCATTAAAACGACCTCATCATGCAACTGATCTCATTAAAACGTTTCTTTTCAGGATCCCTACATAAGTACTTCCAGTTTCCCTCAAGCTTCTCCAAGACACTGATCTAAGGTCAGTTTTGCATCCCCCTCAACATTAAAGTTAGGAATTGGGGATCGTAAGCTGATATTAGGTCTGTGCCTAAGCGCAACTTCTACCACCACTGGAGCTTTGTGGATGACTTATTAAGAGCCTTCACTCAGCACCTCCAGGAAATCAAGCGGAGATACACTCTCCCGTCACTGAGGCTGTGGGACACCCCATGACACATGGAGCACAGGCAGACAGGTCAGCCACTGGCCCCTAAATACAGAGCCATGTTTAAATGTGTTTACAATTTAGACTATGGGAATTAAATTGTCCAGTAGGCCATAGATTAGAACTGTGGAGACCAGATACGTGTCTCTTGCTGCTGGGAGCCCCTTACAGCATAAACAACAAAGAACAACCAGCTGTTTGACTCACCTCAGTAAGCAGAGAGCAATAATGGCATGGTTTACAGTGATCATTTCATAAGAGATATTAAGGTCTCATCTCATAAAATATGTTAAGAAAAAGGTTGATCGAGAATAAGAGGAATGTTTGAGGTAGCCTATTCTAGACTGTGTGTATGTCAGATAAGAACATGGGGTTAGTATGTGTGTCCTGGATAAGATTAGGCTATAGAAAGTGTCATGTCTTCCGTTTGGCCTACAATTATTAAATTAAGTTGAAGTGTTTCGCAGTCTGTGGGTTTTAGCTGGACCAAGATCAGTGCTCTTGTTGTCCTTCAGAATGTGATCTTAATCAGACCTGAATTAAGTTGTTTCAGGGCCCTTTCAAGCAGTCAGGCTCGAGACAAGCAGCAATAAGCTGCTTTCCCTTCTGTAAGGAGTTTACAGGAGCAGCCTGAACCTGCAGTTGTTTCAACCTATACAGTTGAAAGTCTTGTGAAAACTTTTCTACCTGGATCTTCAGTGACACAATTGAATATGATTTTCCATTTACCTAAATTATTTAATGGTGGTTACTTTCTCTTGAAAGGCAACATGGGATTCCAAACTGAAGAGAATTTTTTATTTTTGAGACCTCAGACCTAAAGCTATAATTGAGACTAAATTAGACTACAATGGTCATGGTTGATTGTCTGAAGAGAAGAAGCAGCTCCTCTGTAATGGCTGCTCTCATTACACGCTGGACTGAATTATACAAGCCCTAGTATCACTGTTTACTGTTTGTTGGATGAAATACCAGCAGACTGGCATGATGACCATTATGTTCTAACCCTCTTATTTTGTCCTTTTTTGGTAACTTTTATAATGTTTGGTAGAACAGTGTCATCAGTCACTATTATTCCCCTGCTCTCAATCACTCACTCACATGGCTCCAGGTGGAATGCCTCTGAGAAAGCTGGAACCGGCTGCGGCCAGACTCACTCCTGGAGGGTCAGCCAATATGTGAGGAATGCCGGGTGTGGATCCGTATTGTCTGGTCCAGTGCCCTGATTCATCTAATTTGGCCCCTCTCCATAACGACCTGTCCTTTAGAGTACATGGACTGAAGGAAGTGGGATAGAGACAGAGATGTATTGTTTATGGGGGTTGCTGGAGATGGTAAGTTAGAGATAGTTAACAGTAGATGCTTCAAGGATATGGGGTTAAAATCTGGCTAGGAGAGGGACAGTTATGGGCCAGGAATGCCATTGCGGTAGGATTTGAGAGATTGAAGGTGGTGTTTGTTTAATTAGTCAGAACTACCTCATGATTAATATTATTTGGCTTCCTTTAATGCCTTATCTCAAAAAAGTTATATTTTGGACAGGGTAGGTCAGCAATATAAGAACAGCCTGCCTAGGGATAGCAGCAAGGGATGGGTCTAGGATTTGACCATGTTCTATTTTTCACCTGCGTCACCCCTACTGTCACTTCCTGTCTGTGTCTGTGGGGCAAAAAGGCCTATTGAGTCTACTGAAGCTGTTTACTAAGCTCATGGCACACTTGAGCTATTACTGAGGTGGGCCGGGTTGTTTGTTTAGGGGTGGATGGTGCAGGCTTAGCCGCCAGAGGACTGCACTGTTTATTGTAGTGCCACTCCAGTCTAATTCCACCTAGTACAAAGAAGCAATTTTAATAATTAGTAAACTCAACTGTCAATGTTTTGTATAACTCAAACAAATCTGCACACCATACTGCACTGGAGTGAATGCCTTTAATGTGCTCATATTTACCCTAAATGCTCTCAATTGCACATTTGTTGTAATTACTTCCATCATAAAAAATCTCAGATGTTTATTACAAAACAGGGGGCAGTCAAATGGTAGGTCAAGGGCAGGTAGAGGTCAGTAATCCAGTGACAAATTTGGTAGTGCATCAGCAGTTTTTCTATTGTTATGTCAGTCACTGACAGACATAGCTATGAAGCATGACTAGAAATAAACTAAAGTTCTCTTGAATAATGTTTTGGGTCCATATATATATATATACTTCCTTTAAGAGTGTGCTCCTAATCTCAGCTCGTTACATGTATAAAAGACACCTGGGAGCCAGAAATCTTTCTGATTGAGAGGGGGTCAAATACTTATTTCCCTAATTAAAATGCAAATCAATTTATAACATTTTTGACATGTGTTTTTCTGGATTTTGTTGTTGTTTTTCTGTCTCTCACTGTTCAAATAAACCTACCATTAAAATCATAGACTGATCATTTCTTTGTCAGTGGGAAAACGTACAAAATCAGCATGGGATCAAATACTTTTTTCCCTCACTGTGTGTATATATATATAAATATTTAGGGTTGCTAGGATCCCCCAAAAGGCTAGAGTGAATGCATGTCTACATTGCCATTCTTTCAAGTTATACTGTAACCAGATTGCAATAGCAGGAAAATAATCGTGCAGCAACAGGAAATGGCCATTATTATGTGGATTATAGTTCATGGATATTTTTGTAGGGTTTGATACATTTTTCATTAGGAAAATAAAGTCTCACATTTCAAGGTGGAAATTAGCAACTTTAGATCCTTTTCAAAACTCAAATACACTGGAAATGTGCATTTCCTCACAAAAAAGTTATCAAATTAAGATCCATAGACTGTTCTATCTGCTACCGCATGGCAAGCGGTACCAGTGCACCAAGTATGGAACCAGCAGGACCCTGAACAGCTCCTACCCCCAAGCCATATGACTGCTAAACTAGGCAGCTAAATAGCTAATCAAATGGCCACCCGAACTACCTCCATTGACCCTTTTTGAACTAACTCTCTCTCTCTCTCTAACTCACACACACACACACAAACTGATGACATACACATACTTTCACACTCACCGCATACGCTGCTGCTACTACTGTTAATCTTACTCTACTAAGTAAACTGATAGAGAAGTAGCAAATACAATACTATTTTTTTAAGAACAAGTTAACTGACTTTCAGCATGCATATACGAAAGGTCACTTAACTTGTACTGCACTGACTCAGATGACTGATGATTGGCTAAAATAAATGGATAATAAGATGATAGTTGGAGCTGTATTGTTAGATTTCAGTGCAGCCTTTGATGTTATTGTTATGGCTTTACATCACCTGCCATCACATGGTTGAAGAATTACTTCTCCAATAGAACTCGGAGAGTGTTATTCAATGGAATCTTCTCTAACATCAGATATGTACAGTGTGGCAGTTCCCTTAGACTGTTACTCTATTTTTACAAATTATTTGCCACTTGTCTTACACAAATCTAAAATGACTTTGTATGCTGATGGTTGCACACTCTACACATAAGCTCACTGAGACTCTTATCATGGAGTTACAGTCAGTGTCGGAATGGGTCATTAACAATAAACTGGCCTTAAATATATCTAAAACCAAAAGCATTGTGTTTGGTTCAAAGCATTCTCTTAGACCTAAACCTCAGCTGGAGTTGTGCATAAAGGGTGTGACCATTGAAGTCCTACGAATAGCATGGTGGTTAGTTATCATGGTCAAGTCATATTGACTAAGTTGTTGTGAAGATGGGGTGAGGTATGTCTGTTATATAATATATTCAGCATTTTCGACACAAAGATCAACTGTACTAGTTGTTCAGGCTCTGGTCTTGTCTCGTCTTGATTACTTCCGGTAAAATGGCCAGGTGCAGCAAAAGAAGACCTAGCAAAGCTGCAGCTGGCTCAAAACAAAGCAGCACACCTTGTCGTTTACTGCACATACAGAACTAACATCAACAACACGTATGGTAATCTTTCATGGTTCAGGGTTGAGGACAAATTGACTACTTCTCTTCTAGTCTTTTAAGAAACATTTGTGTGTTGAAAATGCCTAACTACTTGTATAATCTATTTGCACACACATCAAACAGACATACATACCCCACCAGACATGCCACTATGGGTTTCTTCATGGTACACAAATCAAAAATAGATTTCATGCGCCGCCTAGTTATATATAGAGACAGATCATTGTGGAATGCTCTGCTACCAGCAGTTACTCAGGCAAGAAGCAAGTTTAGCTATAAAAAAACATACTGTATAACAGAACCTCTTCTCTTTGTAAATATTTATTTATCTGGGTAAATAAGAATATGAATATGTATATATGAATAGTGTGCAAATCGTATTTTTGTTGTCTTTTGGTGTCTTTCCGACATATAATTTAATGTAATGTCTTATGTTGTTCTTGTCTATAACTGTTCTGTACTTTTTATGTTTTATGTGGACCACAGGAAGAGTAGCTGCTGCATGTCCAGTAGCTAAAGGGGATCCAAATAAACTAAACTAAAATGTTCATCATACGTTGGGCTACAGCTCAGTCTATTATCTATCCTGTTGCCTAGTCACTTTCCACCTACCTACAGTGAGGGGAAAAAAGTATTTGATCCCCTGCTGATTTTGTACGTTTGCCCACTGACAAAGAAATGATCAGTCTATAATTTTAATGGTAGGTTTATTTGAACAGTGGGAGACAGAAAAACAAACCAAAAAATCCTGAAAAACGCATGTCAAAAATGTTATAAATTGATTTGCATTTTAATGAGGGAAATAAGTATTTGACCCCTCTGCAAAACATAACTTAGTACTTGGTGGCAAAACCCTTGTTGGCAATCACAGAGGTCAGACGTTTCTTGTAGCTGGCCACCAGGTTTGCAAACATCTCAGGAGGGATTTTGTCCCACTCCTCTTTGCAGATCTTCTCCAAGAAGAGGGAAGCGGAGTGAGAATTTTACTTTCTTCTCATGAAGGTTGCGTTTAACATCGAGGAATTTAGCTCTTTTCTTGATGACACTCGAGCTGAGGTCAGGAAAGATGAACACCTTGCGTCCGCAGAGGTGAAGCTGGTCTCTGCCCCGCCTCTAGAGGATGTGCTCCTTATCACGGTAGACACTCTAGGCTTAGAGTTGTTGTCTCCGCACGCTGGGGAGGAGCCAATGTGGTGGGCTCTGTCCAGCTTCGGGTGTGATAGAGTGATGGCCGGACCCAACACATTTACATTTACATTTACGTCATTTAGCAGACGCTCTTATCCAGAGCGACTTACAAATTGGTGCATTCACCCTATGATATCCAGTGGAACAACCACTTTACAATAGTACATCTATATCTTTTTTGGGGGGAGGGTGGGGGTGGTTAGAAGGATTACTTAATCCTATCTCAGGCATTCCTTAAAGAGGTGGGGTTTCAGGTGTCTCCGGAAGTTGCTGATTGACTCCGCTATCCTGGCGTCGTGAGGGAGCTTGTTCCACCATTGGGGTGCCAGAGCAGCGAACAGTTTTGACTGGGCTGAGCGGGAACTGTGCTTCCGCAGAGGTAGGGAGGCGAGCAGGCCAGAGGTGGATGAACGCAGTGCCGTTCTTTGGGTGTAGGGACTGATCAGAGCCTGACGGTATGGAGGTGGCGTTCCCCTCACAGCTCCGTAGGCAAGCACCATGGTTTGTAGCAGATGCGAGCTTCAACTGGAAGCCAGTGGAGTGTGCGGAGGAGCGGGGTGACGTGAGAGAACTTGGGAAGGTTGAACACCAGACGGGCTGTGGCGTTCTGGATGAGTTGTAGGGGTTTGATGGCACAGGCAGGGAGCCCCGCCAACAGTGAGTTGCAGTAATCCAGACGGGAGATGACCTGTGCCTGGATTAGGACCTGCACCGCTTCCTGTGTGAGGCAGGGTCGTACTCTGCGAATGTTGTAGAGCATGAACCTACAGGATCGGGTCACCGCCTTGATGTTAGCGGAGAACGACAGGGTGTTATCCAGGGTCACGCCAAGGCTCTTAGCACTCTGGGAGGAGGACACAATGGAGTTGTCAACCGTGATGGCGATATCATGGAATGGGCAGTCCTTCCCCCCGGGAGGAAGAGCAGCTCCGTCTTGCCGAGGTTCAGCTTGAGGTGGTGATCCGTCATCCACACTGATATGTCTGCCAGACATGCAGAGATGCGATTCGCCACCTGGTTATCAGAAGGGGGAAAGGAGAAGATTAATTGTGTGTCGTCTGCGTAGCAATGATAGGAGAGACCATGTGAGGATATGACAGAGCCAAGTGACTTGGTGTATAGCGAGAATAGGAGAGGGCCTAGAACTGAGCCCTGGGGGACACCAGTGGTGAGAGCACGTGGTGCGGAGATGGATTCTCGCCATGCCACCTGGTAGGAGCGACCTGTCAGGTAGGACGCAATCCAAGAGTGAGCCGCGCCGGAGATGCCCAACTCGGAGAGGGTGGAGAGGAGGATCTGATGGTTCACAGTATCAAAGGCAGCAGATAGGTCTAGAAGGATGAGAGCAGAGGAGAGAAAGTTAGCTTTAGCAGTGCGGAGAGCCTCCATGACACAGAGAAGAGCAGTCTCAGTTGAATGACCAGTCTTGAAACCTGACTGATTTGGATCAAGTAGGTCATTCTGAGAGAGATAGCAAGAGAGCTGGCCAAGCACGGCACGGTCAAGAGTTTTGGAGAGGAAAGAAAGAAGGGATACTGGTCTGTAGTTGTTGACATCGGAGGGATCGAGTGTAGGTTTTTTGAGTAGGGGTGCAACTCTCGCTCTCTTAAAGACAGAAGGGACGTAGCCAGCGGTCAAGGATGAGTTGATGAGCGAGTTGAGGTAAGAGAGTAGGTCTCCAGAAATGGTCTGGAGAAGAGAGGAGGGGATAGGGTCAAGCACCTCCGCAAAGAAGTCTGACATGAATTGAACTGAGTCCCCTCCTTCAGGTTTCTCTGGTATACCAGCAACGGAGAGAACGGGAGAGAACGGGATTCCAGGTCATCGGTCTTGTCAATCAGTTTTTGGTTTTCGGAGCGCAGACAGGTGACCGTTTCCTCAAGGACTACTATGAGGTCACTGTCGTCACACAGGTCATGTTCAAAGCCGCCAAGTCCGTGGCCTTGTTCATCCGCAGCGGCTCAGACACCATCCAGGATGGTGGAGAAGGAGGCCAGAGCAGCATCGATGGCAGTTTTGAGCTGAGTGGCATTGGTAGCTGTAATTTCCGAGACCAGAACCGTATGGAGGTTCTGAAGATCTGTGGAGAGCATGACCACGAGACTCCATAACAGTTGGACTGGAGTCGGCGCCATTACCATTCATGTTTGCCATCGCAGTTGAAACGTTAGTTACAGGTCTTCTGCTCCTCGGATCGTGTGACATTTGAATCAAAAAGGTAACTTACATACTCATCAATCAAATGTGATATGTAAGAAAGTGGAATGCAAAGTAAAAATTTGGCAAAATTAACTAATGCGTAGGACAAATATAGCCTCGTCCACAAGCTTCTTCTCCATCCACAACCAAATCCGGAAGCCTTAGATACATTTTGTGCAAAAAAAGTAAAGATAAACGCTAAAAGAATCACAAAATAGCAAAGTTGGGTCAGAGCTCGCAAGACAGCAGCCATCTTATTTAATCATTGAGTACGGTTTCATGCACACAATAATGCGATTATTGTGGATAGTCAGATTAATATAATAATTTGATTAAAATGTTTACATGCTTTGCAAGAAAAACTATTTCCTTAATAATCCTGTTTACATGGACACATCTGAAATCAGGATACCTGATGGCACTATGATAAATGCAGGAAATTGCCAATCAAAATAAACATTCTACCATGTTATTTTCGGGAAGTATATTTCTACATTTGAACTCATTTCATTCGCACTAAAGAGGGAGGCTTGCACTACAGATGCTGGCAAGTGCAGATCAAATACACCGCTGGAATGCCTTTTAAGGTGTTTACATGTCCTAATAATTCGAAAGATTGCTCAGAAATCCAGGTGTTTTAATCAGCGTATGCTTATTAGACGCCTATTAAGATAAGCAGATTAAGGTGTTTACATGACTATTGCATAATCTGCCTACTGCCATAATCAATTTAATATCGAATTTATCCTGTGCATGTAAATGCAGTCCATGTCACATTAATACAAAAGTTAGATGCACTGCACCATCACACCATAGCTTATGCAAATGTCCAGTGCTCGTCAAATCTTCTGTATAGACCAGGGCCTGTATTCTTAAAGTGTCTCAGAGTATGAGTGCACGGGCCCAGTAGTTCCCAACTTATTTAGGTAAGGCCCAGACCTTGGTTCAAATACTATTTGAAATCTTACAAATACTTTGAATTTTTCCTTTTGCCAGCCTGGAGTGCCAGGTTTGCGGGATTTAAACTTCTGGGACTTTTATATTTGTTCCATTGCAAGAGGCAAGCTCAATCAAGCACAACTAAAGCACTTGAAATAATTTCAAATAGTATTTGAACTCTGACAATGATCCCTCTTAGATGCTGAATGGCTATGGCTGGTCTTGACAGGATTGGAGTGTGAAGAGCAAGATACACTGTCAAGATCGTGTGAGCAGTTCTGTGTCCTTCATTGTCCCTCTACTGTAGGAGGTACAGTATAATGTTTAGGGGTGCTGCTGGCTTTGATGGTGATGTATGTTTGCCGTTTATGTGTGTACATACAGTATAGACACACTGAGCACAACCACACAAACATTCATTCTACCCAACAGCAGCCTGAATAGAGTCTTTAACATGGAAGGAAGAGCTCTACCCTCAAATCTTAAGTAGAAAGTTCCAGATTTTTATGAATATGTAGCCTACATACTAATTTAGCACGAAGAAAAATAGAGCCTTCATTTCATTTCTGTAGAAGGGTTGTGATGAAAGAGAGAAAGAGAAACTGTCTTTTGCAGCCTAATGTTATCTAACTCTTTGTCTGTTGCACATAGCTGAGGTCCATAAGCCAAAAGCCATGCTGTTTGTTTCTAAACTGCTTTCGCATCATGCCAAATCTTGACTCCAAGAAGCTTTAACTTATCCAATGGCACTAACATGATTTGTGTCCACAATATGTCACTGTTAGGACAGTGATGAAAGAAATGGAGAGATACAGTAAAATAAGGATGTTATGACATTATGCTTTTGTTCTATGTCCCAGTTGTGGGTCTTTGTCATTAACATCCCCTTCATACTTTTCTTTTCAGAAAATACATGTAATTTTGGGAAATGTGTTAATTGTTAAAATGATAGCTGGCAGTCTTGAGTTGAGCAGCAGATCCAGGAGCGGACTGAAGAAGAGAAATCAGAAATCAACAATGATCTCCACAACTTATTTTTTAAATTTTATTTAACCTTTATTTAACTAGGCAAGTCAGTTAAGAACAAACTCTTATTTACAATGATGGCCTACCCCGGCCAAACCCTAACCCGGATGGCCCTGGGCCAATTTTGCACCACCTTAAGGGCGCACAAAGCTTAGGAGATGTGAGCAGACCATGTCGGATCTCTGTGTAGTCACATTATATAGACCCACACCCACACACACATAATACACCCACACACATGCAAACTGATTACACACACTTAACATTAACATGTTCAATTCCAATACTAGTTTAATTCCATGTATTCTGTCTGGAGTTTACTCTGACAGTATTTTTAAGTCTGTGGTCCTCTGTAGATCAGTTGGTAGAGCACGGTGCTTGCAACGCCAGGATAGAGGGTTTGACAGTAAGTTCCTTTGGATAAAAGCGTCTGTTAAATGGCATACACACATACACACTCTCTTTCTCTCTCATTGTGGGAGCTAGAGTGTTCAGTGATACTTTTCTATAGCTATATTTGATCTGTGCTGTTGCAGGGACTTGAATGGTCTATGTAGGATTTTCTTGTGTACAACTATAATGCAAATCCACAACTTTACTACCATTCTCACAAAGTGAGGTGCCCCATGAATTTACTATAAAATAACACATTTGATCTTGCAAATGAACATCAGGTAGAAATATTTGGACCTCATGCCATCCATGAGCCTCATTATGCATAAGGTGCTTAGATGTTTGTGAATTGCAACACAAACATATGAGAAAATAAACAGCCCTAGCTCAGGTAGAGGAAGGACTTAAAAGGCTCACCAGGCTTAGCCTTTTGATGGATGTTTTCTGTGAAACGAGTCTTAGTTGTACCTTAGTGAGTGCCCTTTATAAGCCTGAGTTCTTACCCTACACAGGAGTGCTGTTCTATGGGGGAGGCAAACACGGGTAATTCTCAGAAGTCAGTCTGTCTCTTGGACTTGTTTGGATTTGTGCAGGAAGTTCAGCAAGTGAATATAGGTGTGACTGTACTATGATATTAATGAGTTTTGTAGAAAGGCCCCATTCAAAATGGTCCCTGAAGAGAAAAAACCTACTGCTCCTGTGGGATTTTAGTTGGGCCTAGCATCCTGCCCAGCCCTCTGAAATAAGGACTGGAATCAGACTTGATAAATTACTTTCTTATCTTTCCATTTCAGCTGCAGCAGAACGGGATAAATAACTGTGTCAGTTTTTTCATTGCAGCAAGTTCTGCTGTGACCGGAAACAAAACTATGAATATACCGTATATAGAGAAAAATACATCTCATCAGAAGGATTGACTCTAAACTAAGCGGCCAGAGGCGTTTAACAGGGTCTGGCTTTAGACAAGCCTGTTATTACTGGATGGTTTACAGGGACAAGTGTTGTGGTTGGGTTCCAGCAGGGAGGATACACAAGACTGAAGAAAGAGGAGGACTGAATCGATGTTGGGAAATGACAGTGGTCTCCGCCTGTTTTCTGGCACCAAAAATACAGCTTAGGATAGCTAAGCACTGGGTTTGGGAACATATATATATATATAAACTTAATTATTGTATATACTTAAAGAAAAAAATAGAAGGTCTGTCATTATCCATCTTTCTCTCTAAAGTATTAGACTTTCAGTAGGCCTAACTGGCTCTGCATTTTATTGGTTCTTGTTGTGGAAACATTATGCAGTTATTTTGAATGATAGCTCAGTGAACCAGAGGAGGCTGGTGGGAGGAGCTATAGGAGGACTGGCACATTGTAATGGATGAAATGGAATAAATGGAACGTGTCAAACACATCAAACATACGGAACCCACATGTTTAACTCTGTTCCAATTATTCCGTTCCAGCCATTACAATGAGCTCATACTCCTATTGCCGCTCCCACCAGCCGCCATTGTAGTGGATTCTGTAAATCATGTTCAACTGGGGAGGAGGGGTCTCAAATTACTGTTGCGAGTTAGAATAGTAGAATACACAAGGTGGAATTTTAAATGTGGTTGTGCATCACCAGTTTTTCTCTTGTTACTCAATTAGCCCATGTCAGCTAAAATGTTTTAGATTGGTAAGTTAGTCTAGCGGCCATCTATCGAAACTTGTAGTAATGATGGTTGAATTATCGCCCATGGGGCCCACAATCGATTTTGTTAGTCAGTCTCACTCATATTAAAAACTGCAAACATTTCTCTCCACCCTATGTCAAAATGTGTTGAATTGCACAAAATGTGTTATAACAGTGGGGGTGGGGTGGGGGGAGGGTTGAAACTGCGGTCCCCACCCCCATCAAAGTTCCCGTCCCTGACATAGACTGTGGACTTAATAAACTTTTAACTCTAAATAACATGAACTTTCCGCATAGTACCAGTAGAGGTTGTGTTGCGCTTTGACTGTACCGTCACTGTAACAAACTGTATCACTGCATTTTCAGCTTACAGTAACAAGTGCTTGTGATAGCCAAAGGAATGTGTTACCATGTGAAACCTGCTCCGCAGTTTGTATCCCTATATTTTCTTTCACAAATGTTTGGTAGTGTATTTAACTTAAGTGTCACACATAGGTTGCAAATGGAAGATTCAGTGGTAGTTTTGGGGTTTTCAAGATGGAGGTTTCATTGGTGGGTTGCTGGGTTTGGGAATTCTGTCGTGTGATTGTTGGTTTGTTGGTTAAGGACAGGCAAGCCAACCTGGCCCTCCTTGGGCTAACACCTCCTCCCAGGTGTTTTGGGTAATAATGCGGGTAAGCTAGCAGCCTCAGCTGCCCAACTCTCTCAGAGACTTCATTTACCTGTGTCCAGGAAAAAGGGAGGCAAGAGGAGGAGACAGAGTGTGTTATGTGAAGGGGGAGTACGAGAGAGATACAGTAGGTAGTGGAACTACGAGGAGAGAGGCATAGTGAGCTGCCAGGAATATAGGGAGAGAATTAGAGGTATAGGGAATGGAAGGGTAATAGAGAGCGGTGTTAGAAAAAGTACCTAACTGTCATACTTGTATAAAAGTAAAGATACCACCCAGCAAAATACTACTTGAGTAAAAGTATTTGGTTTTAAATACACTTAAGTATCAAAAGTAAATGTAATTGCTAAAATATACTTACGTATCATAAGAAAAAGTGAAAGTATAAATGATTTCACATTCCTTATATTAAGCAAACCAGATGGAAAGCCAGGGGCACACACCAACACTCGAACATCATTTACAAATTAATCAGTTGTGTTTAGTGAGTCCACCAGATCAGAGGCAGTATGGATGACCAGGGATGTTCTCTTGATAAGTACGTTAATTGGACCATTTTCCTGTCCTGCTAAGCATTCGAAATGTAACGAGTATTCAACTTCCGGCGCCAACAAAGATGGCCGCCTCGCTTTGCTTTCCTAGGAAACTATGCAGTATTTAGCTTTTTTATGTGTTATTTCTTACATTGTTACCCCAGGTAATCTTAGGTTTTACTGCATACAATCGGGAGGAACTATTGGATATAAGAGCAACGTCAACTCACCAACATTACGACCAGAAATACGACTTTCCCGAAGCGGATCCTCTGTTTGGCCCACCACCCAGGACAATGGATCGGATCCCAGCCGGTGAGCCAAAACAACAGCGCCGCAGAAGAAGGGGCAGACGGAGCGGTCTTCTGGTCAGGCTCCATAGACGGGCACATCGCGCACCGCTCCCGAGCATACTACTCGCCAATGTCCAGTCTCTTGACAACAAGGTAGATGAAATCCGAGCAAGGGTAGCATTCCAGAGAGACATCCGAGACTGTAACGTTCTTTGTTTCACAGAAACAAGGCTCATTCGAGACACGCTATCTGAGTTGGTACAGCCACCTGGTTTCTTCACGCACCGCGCCGACAGAAACAAGCATCTCTCTGGTAAGAAGAAGGGTGGGGGTGTATGCCTTATGATTAACGAGACGTTGTGTGATCATAACAACATACAGGAACTCAAGTCATTTTGTTCACCTGACTTAGAATTCCTCACTATCAAATGCCGACCGCATTATCTACCAAGAGAATTCTCTTCGATCATAATCACAGCCGTGTATATCTCCCCCCAAGCAGACACATCGACGGCCCTGAAAGATCTTCATTGGACTCTATGTAAACTGGAAACCACATATCCTGAGGCTGCATTTATTGTAGCCGGGAATTTTAACAAGGCTAATCTGAAAACAAGGCTCCCCAAATTCTATCAGCATATCGGTTGTGCTACCAGGGCGGGCAAAACCCTAGACCACTGTTATTCTAACCTCCGCGACGCATATAAGGCCCTCCCCCGCCCTCCCTTTGGAAAAGCTGACCACGACTCCATTTTGTTGCTCCCAGCCTATAGACAGAAACTAAAACAGGAAGCTCCCGCCCTCAGGTCTGTTCAACGCTGGTCCGACCAATCGGATTCCACGCTTCAAGATTGCTTCGATCACGTGGACTGGGATATGTTCCGCATTGCTGCGAACAACAACATTGACGAATACGCTGACTCGGTGTGCGAGTTAAATAACAAGTGCATCGGTGATGTCGTACCAACAGCGTCTATTAAAACATTCCCCAACCAGAAACCGTGGATTGATGGCAGCATTCGCGCAAAACTGAACGCGCAAACCACTGCTTTTAATCAGGGCAAAGTGACCGGAAACATGACCAAATATAAACAGTGTAGCTATTCCCTCCGCAAGGCAATCAAACAAGCTAAGCGTCAGTACAGACACAAAGTGGAGTTGCAATTCAATGGCTCAGACACGAGAGGTATGTGGCAGGGTCTACAGTCAATCACGGACTACAAAAGAAAAATCAGCCCCGTCGCGGATCACGATGCCGTGCTCCCAGACAGATTAAACAAGTTTTGGCTCGCTTTGAGGACAATACAGTGCCACTAACACGGCCCACTAACAAAACCTGTGAGCTCTCCTTCACTGCAGCCAACGTGAGAAAAACATTTAAACGTGTTAACCCTCGCAAGGCTGCCGGCCCAGACGGCATCCCCAGCCGCATCCTCAGAGCAAGCGCAGACCAGCTCGCTGGTGTGTTTACAGACATATTCAATCAATCCTTACCCCAGTCTGCTGTCCCCACATGTTTCAAGAGGGCCACCATTGTTCCTGTTCCCAAGAAAGCTAAGGTAACTGAGCTAAATTACTACTGCCCTGTAGCACTCACTTCCATCATCATGAAGTGCTTTGAGAGACTAGTCAAGGACCATATCACCTCCACCCTACCTGACACCCTAGACCCACTCCAATTTGCTTACCGACCCAATAGGTCCACAAACGACGCAATCGCCATCACACTGCACACTGCCCTAACCCATCTGGACAAGAAGAATACCTATGTAAGAATGCTGCTCATCGATTACAGCTCAGCATTTAACCTCTTGATGGTCGCCTAGGATAGGGGGCGCTACAGCGATTTTTGAAAGAAATTCGTGCCCCTTTTAAATGGCCTCCTACTCAAACTCAGAAGCTAGGATATGCATATAATTAATACTTGTGGATAGAAAACACCCTAAAGTTTCTAAAACTGTTTGAATGGTGTCTGTGAGTATAACAGAACTCATATGGCAGTCAAAACCCCGAGACAGATCGTAACAGGAAGTGGAATTCTGAATTGCGGACTCAACTTCATCACTTTGCCTATAAATCACACCGTGAGCAATGGTTCATTGAGCACTTCCTATTGCTTCCACTAGATGTCCCCAGTCTTTACAAAGTGGTTTGAGCCTTCTACTGTGAAAACTGACACAATGAGAGTCTGTGGAGGGCCATCACCATTATGACGCCGGCACCCCTGGCTACCCTCCCCTTTCGAAACGTTTTGAAAGACAATGCAACCGTCCCCCTTGAATGATATTGGAGCTCTGGTTGAAAAAGGCGCTAAAGATTTATGTTATACAACGTTTGACATGTTTGAACGAACCTAAATAAAAAAAAAAAATGCATTTTGTTGAAAGAGGAGTCCTGCGCACGACGGAACTTTTGTAGCAGCCTTCAGAACGCACTAACAAGAACAAGCTATTGGAACATAAAGGATTAACTTTTTCGAACGAAAAATACATTTGTTGTGGACCTGGGATCCCTGGAAGTGCCTTCTGATGAAGATAATCAAAGGTAAGGGATTATTGACAATAGTATACAAGAGTAGATTTGATATGCGATTGTTCCAAGATGGTGCTGACCTGTAACGGTAGCCTATTTTTCTGAGTATCGCATCCCCTTTTATCGCAAAGTGTGATTACCCAGTAAAGTTATTTTTAAATCTGGCATTACAGGTTCTTTCAAGAGATATTCATCTATAAATCTTAGAATGACAATATTACATTTTAAAAATGTTTTCGAATAGTAATTTAGTAAATTGTAGCGCTGTTTCACCGGATGCATTTGAGGGAGAATAGTTATTCAACGTCACGCGCCGTTGTAAAATGCTGATTTTATATACAAATATGAACTTTATCGAACAAAAGAATGCATGTATTGTGTAACATGATGTCCTAGGAGTGTCATCTGATGAAGATTGTCAAAGGTTAGTGCTGCATTTAGCTGTTTTTTGGTTATTTGTGATGCATGTGGTTGGTCGGAAAATGGCTATGTAGCTACTTTTACGATATACTCCTCTAACATAATCTAATGTTTTGCTTTTGCTGTAAAGCCTTTTTGAAATCGGACAACGTGGTTCGATTCAGGAAAGGTGTATCTATAAAACGATATAACATAGTCCTATATTTGAAAAAAAAAGAAATATTACATTTCGTTATGCTAATGGCGATAGGATTTTTCGCTGGATGTCCGTCCCACATACGGGACTTCCTGACGGGCCGCCCCCAGGTGGTGAGGGTAGGTAACAACATCTCCACCCCGCTGATCCTCAACTCTGGGTCCCCACAAGGGTGCTTTCTCAGCCCTCTTCTGTACTCTCTGTTCACCTACGACTGCGTAGCCATGCACGCATCCAACTCAATCATCAAGTTTGCAGACGACACTACAGTAGTAGGCTTGATTACTAACAACGACGAGACGGCATACAGGGAGGAGGTTAGGGCCCTCGGAGTGTGGTGTCAGGAAAATAACCTCGCACTCAATGTCAACAAAACAAAAGAGATCATCGTGGACTTCAGGAAACAGCAGAGGGAGCAGCCCCCTGTCTACATTGACGGGACAGTAGTGGAGAGGGTGGAGAGTTTTAAGTTCCTTGGTGTACACATCACGGACAAACTGAAATGGTCCACCCACAGCGTGGTGAAGAAGGCGCAGTAGCGCCTCTTCAACCTCAGGAGGCTGAAGAAATTCGGCTTGTCACCAAAAACCCTCACAAACTTTTACAGATGCACAATCGAGAGCATCCTGTCGGGCAGTATCACCGCCTGATACGGCAGCTGCTCCGCCCATAACCGGAAGGCTCTCCAGAGGGTAGTGAGGTCTGCACAACACATCACCGGGTGCAAACTACCTGCCCTCCAGGACACCTACACCACCCGATGTCACAGGAAGGCCAAAAGGATCATCAAGGACAGCAACCACCCTAGCCACTGCCTGTTCACCCCACTAACATCCAGACGGCGAGGTCAGTACAGGTGCATCAAAGCTGGAACTGAGAGACTGAAAAACAGCTTCTATCTCAAGGCCATCAGACTGTTAAACAGCCATCACTAACATTGAGTGGCTGCTGCCAACATACTGACTCAACTCAAGCCACTTTAATAATGGGAAAATTGATTTAATCAATTTATCACTTGCCACTTTATATTATTTATATTAGTTAATGTTTACATAACCTACATTATTCATCTCATATGTATATACTGTACACCATACCAACTACTGCATCTTGCCATCTTTATGTAATTAGATGTATCACTAGCCACTTCAAACAATGCCACTTTATATAATGTTTTCATAACCTACATTACTCATCTCATATACTGTACTCTATACCATCTACTGCATCTAGCCATCCTGATGTAATGTATCACTAGCCACCTTAAACAATGCCGCTTTATATGTTTCATACCCTACATTACTCATCTCATGTATATACTGTACTCTATACCATCTACTGCATCTTGCCTATGCCGTTCGGACATCACTCATTTATATATTTTTATGTATATATTCGTATTCATTCCTTTACACTTGTGTGTACAAGGTAGTTGTTGTGGAATTGGTAGATTACTTGTTAGATATTACTGCATGGTCGGAACTAGAAGCACAAGCATTTCGCTACACTTGCATTAACACCTGCTAACCATGTGTATGTGACAAATACATTTGATTTGATTTTGATTTGATTTGAGTACTTTTGGGCGACAGGGAAAATGTATGGAGTAAAAAGTACATTTTTTTCTTTAGGAATTTACTAGAGTAAAAGTAAAAGTAGTCAAAAATATAAATAGTAAAGTACAAATACCCCCAAAAATGACTTAACTAGTACTTTCAATTTTTTACTTATGGGTTTTACACCACTGATAGAGGCAGCAAAAGTGAGCGAGAGAAGAGAGAGGACATTCATAGGAAGTGAGAGGAAATAAAAGACAGAGAGAAGCAGTGGATGAGACAAAGAGTTGGAAGGACAGTCCCCAGGAGAGAAAGCGCACAAGAGTATGTCCCCTTTCCTTCCCTCCTCAACACCTTACGAGCTGACCATGAATCCAGCTTTTGTGATGTAACTGGTATTGACCCTTAGAGGGGCCGAGGGTGTTTACCTGAAAACGCAAGGAGCTCAGAGCGTTTCACAGGCTCTTGTGCTGTGAGAGGGCCAATGTTCAGGGCCACTGGAAATGATCCCGACTACTCACGCCTCCCTCCTCCCTCAGAAATAACAACAGCAAATAGAGCCTGTATTCACCACAGTACTCTCTATGGTCACATACAGTTGCAAGAAAAAGTTTGTGAACCCTTTGGAATTACCTGGATTTCTGGATTGATTACTCATAAAATGTGGTCTGATCTTCATCTAAGTCACAATAATAGACAAACACAATCTGACTAAACTAATAACACACAAACAGTTGTACTTTTCAAATATTAATTGAAGATATTGACTAATCATTCACAGTGCAGGCTGGAAAAAGTGAACCCTTGAATTTAGAAACTTGTAGATCCTCCTTTAGCAGCAACAACCTCCACCAAACGTTTCCTGCAGCTGCTTATAAGACTTGCACAACGTTGAGGAGGAATTTTGAACCATTCCTCCCTACAAATCTGTTTCAGTTCATCAATATGTCTGAATTGTCTTGATTGCTCAGCCCTCTTCAGATCATGCCACAGCATCTCAATTGGGTTAAGGTCAGGACTCTGACTTTGCCATTCCAAAACATGAATCTTCTTCCTTTTCAGGCATTCTTTGGTTGATTTACTTGTGTGCTTTGAGTTACTGTCTTGTTGCATAACCTCTCTTAAGCTTGAGGTCATGGACTGCTGCCCTGACATTCTCCTGTAAAATGTCTCGATACACTTTTGAATTCTAAGGTCCTGTGAAAGTTGTTGGGATCGAGGCATGATTCACACTAACCAATATTTCTGGAGAAGAACAGATTTGTCAGTAACCAGGCTTTGTGTGCCTTTATTTAAAGGCCAGGGCACCTGTGAAACCCACAACTCCAATCTCATCTCCTTAACTGAAACACCTGACTCCAAGTAGCTTTTGGAGAAGTCGTTAACACAGAGGTTCACTTAACTTTTCCCAGCCTGCACTATGAATGATTACTCAATGCCTTCAGCCCATGACCAGCAATGCAGTTTAAAAAAAATACAGATAAGAATAAGAGATAAAGGTAAGAAGTAATTAAAGAGCAGCAGTAAAATAACAATAGCGAGACTATATACAGGGGGTTACCGGTACAGAGTCAATGTGCGGGTGCACCGGTTAGTTGAGGTAGTATGTACATGAAGGTAGAGTTATTAAAGTGACTATGCATAGATGACAACAGAGAGTAGTCTGGGTAGCATTTGACTAAATGTTCAGGAGTCTTTTGGCTTGGGGGTAGAAGCTGTTTAGAAGCCTCTTGGACCTAGACTTGGCGCTCCGGTACCGCTTGCCGTGCAGTAGCAGAGAGAACAGTCTGTGAATAGGGTGGCTGAAGTCGTTGACTGGTATAGAGGTCCTGGACGGCCTGGACGGCAGGAAGCTTGGCCACAGTGATGTACGGGGCCGTACGCACTACCCTCTGTAGTGCCTTGCAGTTGGAGGCCGAGCAGTTGCCATACCAGGCAGTGATGCAACCAGTCAGGATGCTCTCGATTGTGCAGCTGTATAACCTTTTGAGGATCTGAGGACCCATGCCAAATCTTTTTAGTGTCCTGAAATAGGCTTTGTCGTGCCGTCTTCACGACTGTCTTGGTAGGCTTGGACCATGTTAGTTTGTTGGTGAATTGGACACCAAGGAACTTGAATCTCTCAACCTGCTTCACTGCAGCCCCGTCGATGAGAATGGGGGGGTGCTCGGTCCTCTTTTTCCTGTAGTCCACAATCATCTCCTTTGTTTTTTATTTTATTTTTTATTTCACCTTTATTTAACCAGGTAGCCAAGTTGAGAACAAGTTCTCATTTATAAATGCGACCTGGCCAAGGTAAAGCAAAGCAGTTCGACACATACAACAACACAGAGTTACACATGGAGTAAAACAAACATACAGTCAGTAATACAGTAGAGAAATAAGTCTATATACAATGTGAGCAAATGAGGTGAGATAAGTGAGGTAAAGGCAATAAATAGGCCACAGTGGCAAAGTAAACACAATATAGCAATTCAAACACTGGAATGGTAGATTTGAAGTGGATGAATGTGCAAAATAGAAATACTGGGGTGCAAAGGAGCAAAATAAATAAATAAATAAATACAGTAGGGGAAGAGGTAGTTGTTTGGGCTATTTATACAGTGGGGGAAAAAAGTATTTGATCCCCTGCTGATTTTGTACGTTTGCCCACTGACAAAGAAATGATTAGTCTATAATTTTAATGGTAGGTTTATTTGAGAGACAGAATAACAACAAAAAAATCCAGAAAAACGCATGTCAAAAATGTTATAAATTGATTTGCATTTTAATGAGGGAAATAAGTACCCCCTCTCAGTCAGAAAGATTTCTGGCTCCCAGGTGTCTTTTATACAGGTAACGAGCTGAGATTAGGAGCACACTCTTAAAGGGAGTGCTCCTAATCTCAGTTTGTTACCTGTATAAAAGACACCTGTCCACAGAAGCAGTCAATCGATCAGATTCCAAACTCTCCACCATGGCCAAGACCAAAGAGCTCTCCAAGGATGTCAGGGACAAGATTGTAGACCTACACAAGGCTGGAATGGGCTACAAGACCATTGCCAAGCAGCTTGGTGAAAAGGTGACAACAGTTGGTGCGATTACTCGCAAATGGAAGAAACACAAATGAACTGTCAATCTCCCTCGGCCTGGGACTCCATGCAAGATCTCACCTCGTGGAGTTGCAATGATCATGAGAACAGTGAGGAATCAGCCCAGAACTACACGGGAGGATCTTGTCAATGATCTCAAGGCAGCTGGGACCATAGTCACCAAGAAAACAATTGGTAACACACTATGCCATGAAGGACTGAAATCCTGCAGCGCCCGCAAGGTCCCCCTGCTCAAGAAAGCACATATACATGCCCATCTGAAGTTTGCCAATGAACATCTGAAAGATTCAGAGGACAACTGGGTGAAAGTGTTGTGGTCAGATGAGACCAAAATGGAGCTCTTTGGCATCAACTCAACTCGCCGTGTTTGGAGGAGGAGGAATGCTGCCTATGACCCCAAGAACACCATCCCCACCGTCAAACATGGAGGTGGAAACATTATGCTTTGGGGGTGTTTTTCTGCTAAGGGGACAGGACAACTTCACCGCATCAAAGGGACGAAGGACGGGGCCATGTACCGTCACATCTTGGGTGAGAACCTCCTTCCCTCAGCCAGGGCATTGAAAATGATTCGTGGATGGGTATTCCAGCATGACAATGACCCAAAACACACGGCCAAAGCAACAAAGGAGTTGCTCAAGAAGAAGCACATTAAGGTCCTGGAGTGGCCTAGCCAGTCTCCAGACCATAATCCCATAGAAAATCTGTGGAGGGAGCTGAAGGTTTGAGTTGCCAAACGTCAGCCTCGAAACCTTAATGACTTGTAGAAGATCTGCAAAGAGGAGTGGGCCATAATCCCTTCTGAGATGTGTGCAAACCTGGTGGCCAACTATAAGAAACGTCTGACCTCTGTGATTGCCAACAAGTGTTTTGCCACCAAGTACTAAGTCATGTTTTGCAGAGGGGTCAAATACTTATTTCCCTCATTAAAATGCTAATCAATTTATAATATTTTTGACATGCGTTTTTCAGGATTTTTTTGTTTTTATTCTGTCTCTCACTGTTCAAGTAAAGGTACCATTAAAATTATAGACTGATCATTTCTTTGTCAGTGGGCAAACGTACAAAATCAGCAGGGGATCAAATACTTTTTTCCCTCACTGTACATACACACATATATATATATAGTATATACACATTTACATAAGTATTCAGACCATTTACTCAGTACTTTGTTGAAGCAGCTTTGGCAGCAATTACAGCGTCAAATCTTCTTGGGTATGATATTGCCACTCCTATTTGCCATATCTTCAATCTAAGACTACAAGAAAGTGTGTGCCCTCAGGCCTGAAGGGAAGCAAAAGTTATTCCGCTAAATAAGAATAGTAAAGCCCCCTTTACTGGCTCAAATAGCCAACCAATCAACCTATTACCAACCCTTAGTAAACTTTTGTAAAACATTGTGTTTGACTAGATACAATGCTATTTTACAGTAAACAACCTGACAGCAGACTTTCAGCACGCTTAATGGGAAGGGCATTCAACATGCACAGCACTTACAGAAATGACTGATGATTGGCTGAGATGAACTGATGATAAAAAAGATTGTGGGAGCTGTATTGTTAGACTTCATTGTGGCTTTTGACATTATCGATCATAGTCTGTTGCTGGAAAAAGTTATGTGTCATGGCTTTACACCCCCTGCTATATTGTGGATAAAGAGTTACCTAACAGAACAGAGAGGGTGTTCTTTAATGGAAGTTTCCACCACATAATCCAGGTAGAATCATGAATTCCTCAGTGCAGCTGTCTAGGCCTCTCACATTTTTCAATCTTTACTGCCACTGGCTCTGTGTAAAGCCTGTGTGTATGCGGATGTGGTAGCATGGCGCCGACAGAGATGGTCACCTCGTTTCGAGTTCTAAGGAAACTATGCAGCCTTTTTTTGTACGATTTCTTACATTGTTACCCCAGGAAATCTTAAGTCTTATTACATACAGCCGGGAAGAACTATTGGATATAAGAGCAACGTCAACTTACCAGGAATACGACTTTCCTGAAGTGGATCCTCTGTTCGGACCACCACCCAGGACAATGGGGCTAATTCCAGTAGGCGGTCGAAAACAAAGACGCCGCATAAGGGGCAGACGAAGCAGCCATCTGGCCAGCCTCTGTAGATGTGCACATCGCACACCGCTCCCGAGTATTCTACTAGCCAATGTCCAGTCTCTTGACAACAAGATAGACGAAATTCGAGCAAGTGTTGCCGTCCAGAGAGACATCAGAGATTGTAACATTCTTCCGGAGACACCTGAAACCCCACCTCTTTAAGGAATACCTAGGATAGGATAAAGTAATCCTTCTAACCCCCCCCCCCCCCCCTTAAAAGATTTAGATGCACTATTGTAAAGTGGTTGTTCCACTGGATATCATAAGGTGAATGCACCAATTTGTAAGTCGCTCTGGATAAGAGTGTCTGCTAAATGACTTAAATGTAATGTAAATGTATTCTCTGTTTCACGGAAACATGGCTCTCTCGAAATTGTTTCAGCCACCAAGCTTCTTCATAAAACGCTTCTCTGGGAAATGGAAGGACTGGGTTGAATGCTTTATGGTTAACGACTCATGGTGTAATCATAACAACATATAGGAACTCAAGTCCTTCTGTTCACCCGATCTAGAATTCCTTACAATCAAGTGCCGGCCATTTTACCTACCAAGAGAATTCTCGTCAGTTATAGTCACAGTTGTGTACATTCCCCCTTAAGCAGACACCAAGACGGTCATCAAGGAACTTCCCTGGACTATATGCAAAACTGAAGCCATACATCCTGAGGCTGTATTTATTGTAGCTGGGGATTTTAACCTCTTACATCTAGACGTTCCGCTAGCGGAACACCTGCTCCAATATCCAATGATAGGCGTGGCGCGAATTACAAATTCCTCAAAAATACAAAAACTTCAATTTTTCAAACATATGACTATTTCACAGCATTTTAAGACAAGACTCTCCTTTATCTAACCACACTGTCCGATTTCAAAAAGGCTTTACAGCGAAAGCAAAACATTAGATTATGTCAGCAGAGTACCAAGACAGAAATAATCAGACACCCATTTTTCAAGCTAGCATATAATGTCACAAAAACCTAGAAACAGCTAAATGCAGCACTAACCTTTGATGATCTTCATCAGATGACACGCCTAGGACATTATGTTATACAATACATGCATGTTTTGTTCAATCAAGTTCATATTTATATCAAAAAACAGCTTTTTACATTTGCATGTGACGTTCAGAACTAGCATACCCCCCGCCAACTTCCGGGGAATTTGCTAACAATTTACTAAATTACTCATGATAAACGTTCACAAAAAGCATAACAATTATTTTAAGAATTATAGATACAGAACTCCTCTATGCACTCGATATGTCCGATTTTAAAATAGCTTTTTGGTGAAAGCACATTTTGCAATATTCTAAGTGCATAGCCCAGCCATCACGGGCTAGCTATTTAGACACCCGGCAAGTTTAGCACTCACCAATATCAGATTTACTATTATAAAAGTTTGATTACCTTTTGTTGTCTTCGTCAGAATGCACTCCCAGGACTGCTACTTCAATAGCAAATGTTGGTTTGGTCCAAAATAATCCATCGTTATATCCGAATAGCGGCGTTTTGTTCGTGCGTCCCAGACACTATCCGAAATCAGGGTCGTGCGCATGGCGCAATTCGTGACAAAAAAAATCTAAATATTCCATTACCGTACTTCGAAGCATGTCAACCGCTGTTTAAAATCCATTTTTATGCCATTTTTTCTCGTAAAAAAGCGATAATATTCCGACCGGGAATGTCCATTTAGCTAAACAGAGGAAAGAAAACAAAGCTTTCGGTCGACGCGGGCACGAGCCTGAGTCTCACAGTACTCTAACCAGCCACTACCCAAACGCGCTACTTTGTTTCAGCCAGAGCCTGCAAAGCCACGATTCAGCGTTTTGCCGCCTTCTGAGAGCCTATGGCAGCCGTAGGAAGTGTCACGGGACAGCTAAGATCCTCACTCTTCAATAAACAGAGACAAGAAGAACGACACCTTGTCAGACAGGCCACTTCCTGCATGAAATCTTCTCAGGTTTTTGCCTGCCATATGAGTTCTGTTATACTCACAGATACCATTCAAACAGTTTTAGAAACTTTAGGGTGTTTTCTATCCAAAGCCAATAATTATATGCATATTCTAGTTACTGGGCAGGAGTAGTAACCAGATTAAATCGGGTACATTTTTTATCCAGCCGTGAAAATACTGCCCCCTAGCCATAACAGGTTAACAAAGCAAATTTAAGAAGAAGTCTACCTAAATTCTTCCAGCATATTGATTGCGCTACGCGCATGCGCAATACCCTCGACCACTGCTACTCTAACTTCCGCGATGCATACAAAGCCCTCCCGCCCTCCCTTCGGAAAATCCGATCACGTCTCCATTTTGCTCCTCCCGTCCTATAGGCAGAAACTCAAACAGGATGTACCAGTGTCGAGAACCATTCAACGCTGGTCCTACCAATCGGAAGCAACTCTTCAAGAGTGTTTTGATCACGCGGACTGGAATATGTTCCGGTCAGCCTCAGAGTACAACATCAACCTATATGCTGACTCGGTGAGTGCGTTTATAAAGAAGTGCATTGGAGATATTGTACCTACTGTGACTATTTAAATCTACCCTAACCAGAAACCGTGGATGGATGGCGGCATTCGCGCAAAACTGAAAGTGCGATCCACTGCATTTAACCATAGAAAGAGGTCTGGGAATATGTCTGAATATAAACAGTGCAGTTATTCCCTCTGCAAGGCAATCAAACAAGCAAAATGCCAGTACAGGGACAAGGTTGAGTTGCAATTCAACGGCTCAGACATGAGACATATGTGGCAGGGTCTACAGGAAATCACGGACTACAAAAAGAAATCCAGCCATGTCACGGACACTGACGCCACGCTTCCAGACAAACTAAACACCTTCTTTGCCCGTTTTGAGGATAATACAGTGCCACCGTCACGGCCCACTAACAAGTACTGCGCCCCCACCCCTCTCCTTCTCCGTGGCTGACGTGAGTAAAACATTTAAATGTGTTAACCCTCGCAAGGCTGCTGGCCCAGACATCATCCCTAGCTGCGTCCTCAAAGCATACGCAGACCAGATGGCTGGTGTGTTTACGGACATATTCAATCACTCCCTATCCCGGTCTGTTGTCCCCACATGCTTCACGGGCAAAGATAACTGAACTAAATGACTACCGCCCCGTATCACTCAATTCTGTCATCATGAAATGCTTTGAGAGACTAGTCAAGGATCATATCACCTCCACCTTACCGGCCACCCTAGACCCACTTCAGTTTCATACCGCCCCAACAGGTCCACAGACGACTCAATCGCAATCACACTGCACACTGCTCTATCCCATCTGGACAAAAGGAATACCTATGTAAGAATGCTGTTCATCAACACCATAGTACCCTCCAAGCTCATCATCAAGCTGGAGGCCTTGGGTCTCAAACCCGCCCTGTGCAATTGGGTCCTGGATTTTCTGATGGGCCGCCCCCAGGTGATGAAGGTAGGAAACAACATCTCCACTTCGCTGACCCTCAAGACTGGGGCCTCACAAGGGTGCGTGCTTAGCCCCCTCCTGTACTTCCTGTTCACCCACAACTGCATGGCCATGCATGCCTCCAACTCAATCGTCAAGTTTGCAGACAACACAACAGTAGTGGACTTGATTACCAACAACGACGAGACAGCCTACAGGGAGGAGGTGAGGGCACTCGGAGTATGGTTTCAGGAAAACAACCTCTCACTCAATGTCGACAAAACAAAGGAGATGAAACAGGAAACAGCAGAGGGAGCACCCCCCTATCCACATCGAAGGGACAGCAGTGGAGAAGGTGGAAAGTTTTATGTTCCTTGGGGTACACATCACAGACAAACTGAAATGGTCCACTTAGACAGACATTGTGGTGAAGAAGGCTCAACAGCGCCTCTTCAACCTCAGGAGGCTGAAGAAATTAGGCTTGTCACCCAAAACCCTGACAAACTTTTACAGATGCACAATCGAGAGCATCCTGTCGGGCTGTATCACAGCCTGGTAGAGCAACTGCACCGCCCTCAACCGCAAGGCTCTCCAGAGGGTGGTGTGGTCTGTACAACGCATCACTGAAGGCAAACAACCTGTCCTCCATGACTTCTACAACACCCCATGTCACAGGAAGTCCAAAAAGATCATCAAGGACATCAACCACCCGAGCCACTGCCTGTTCACACCATTACCATCCAGAAGGCGAGGTCAGTACAGGTGCATCAAAGCTGGGACCAAGAGACTGAAAAACAGCTTCTATCTCAAGGCCACCAGACTGCTAAACAGCAATCACTACCTCAGAGGCTGCTGCCTACATTGAGACCCAATCACTGGCCACTTTAATAAATGGATCATTACTCACTTTATACAATGCACTCTAAATAATGCCACTTTAGTAATGTTTACATATCTTACATTACTCATTTCACATGTATATACTGCATTTTATTCCATCTATTGCACCTTGCCTATGCCGCTCGGCATCACTCATCCATATACTTACATGTACATATTCTCATTCTCCCCTTTAGATTTGTGTGTATTAGGTAGCTCTTGGGGATTTGTTAGATTACTTGTTAGATATAACGGCACTGTCGGAACTAGAAGCACAAGCATTTCGCTACACTTGCATTAACATATGCTAACCATGTGTATGTGACAAATAAAATGTTATTTGATTTGTCTCAACATTATACACATCAGTTTCTACAGTGAGTGAAAACACTTATTAAAGAGCTGCAGTTAGTTTCAGAATGGGTGGCAAGAAAAAAGTTAGTCCTAAATATTTAAAAGTAAAAGCATTGTATTTGGGACAAATAATTCACTAAACCCTAAACCCCAACTAAATATTGTAATGAATAATGTGGAAATTGAGCAAGTTGAACTGTCATGGTCAAAACATGTTGATACAACAGAAGTCTGGATATTATAAAGCACTGCTCTACCTTCTTAACAATAATATCAACAAGGCAGGTCCTACAGGCCCTAGTTTTGTTTCACCTGGACTACTGTTCTGTCGTGTGGTCAGGTGCCACAAAAAGGGACTTAGAAAAATTACAATTGTCTCAGAACAGGGCAGCACAGCTGGCCCTTAAATGCACACGGAGAGTTAACATTAATAATATGCATGTACATCTCTCATGGCTGAGAGGAGAGGAGAGATTGACTTCATATTGAAGATATGATGTAGTAGAGTAGTGGCCTGAGGGCACATGCCTAATGTGTTGTGAAAAGTGTTATGAAATGTAATGTCATGTGATATTTGTAATTGTATATAACTGCCTTTAATGTTGCATGACCCCAGGAAGAGTAGCTGCTGCCTTCGCAACAGCTAATGGGGATTCTTAATAAATACAAATACATACACGATCCATGTCTCAATTGTCTCAAGGCTTAAAAAATATTCTTTAACCTGTCTCCTCCCCTTTATTGACACTGATTGACGTGGATTCAACAGGTGACATCAATAAGGGATCCTAGCTTTCAGCTGGATTCACCTGGTCAGTCTATGTCATGGAAATTGCAGTTGTTCCTAATGTTTTGTCCACTCAATGTTCAGTTGGCCTATATGGTAGCAGTTTAGCTACAATGATGTTGTGGAACAAATTCACTCCATCAAAAGTGCAGTATTTTATGTAGTGTAATGATTTCCAAAATGTTTTATTAGTAATGCATTGCTTGCATTTAAGCTGTCAAGTGGTTTTATTTAACGCAGAGTAAAAAACAACAACACCATTTGTAGATTTATGAGAAAGAAATTATGCTGATTCAATTTAGTGACACAGGTTCCAACAAATAGTATGTGTTTTCTGTGTCAAGAATGGAACAAGAATTACCTCACTTTCAGAGTTCCAGTTGGTTATCAGATAAAGAGATACTTGGTTAGTACTACAGAAAATAGGAAGGTTTTAAGTTCACTTTTACCACTGGAAAACCAGTGGTGGAAAAAGTACTCAACTGTCATAATTGAGTAAAATTAAAGAAACCTTAATAGAAAACGACTCAAGTATAAGTGAACGTCATTCAGTAAAATACCACTTGAGTAAAAGTCTAAAAGTGCTTAAGTACAGTGGTAGTGGAAAAAATGGTCATACTTGAGTAAAAGTAAAAGAAAATGCTCTACATCAAATTCCTTATATTAAGCAAACCAGATGACACAACTTTCTTGTTTTTTTATTTATTTTCAGACAGCAAATGCCACCAGAGGTCTTTTACATTTTACATTTTAGTCATTTAGCAGATGCTCTTATCCAGAGCGACTTACAGTAGTGAATGCATACATTTCATGCATTTCTTTTTTTTGTACTGGCCCCCCGTGGGAATCGAACCCACAACCCTAGCATTGCAAACACCATGCTCTACCAACTGAGCCACAGGGAGGCTCTCTGCACAGTCCTCACGTCCAGAACACACAGTACTACACAGAGCCATGACTTCATGGAACTCTATACCACATCAGGTAGCTGATGCAAGCAGTAGTATCAGACTCAAAAAACAGATACAAATACCCCTTATAGAACAGCCGGGACTGTGAAGCAACACAAACGTAGGCACAGACACATGCATACACACAGATGATAAAATACACACTATACACACACGTACACATGAATTTTGTGTTGAAGATATGTGGTAGTGGAGTAGAGGCTTGAGGGCACAAACTTAGTGTGTTGTGAAATCTGTTATGAATGTATTGTAATGTTTGTAAAATTGTATAACTGTTTTGCAGGACCCCAGGAAGAGTAGCTTCTGCCTTGGCAGGAGAAAATGGTGATACATAATAAATATAAATATAAAACACTCAGACATAATTTACAAGCACAGTATTTGTGTTTAGCGAGTCCGCCAGATCAGAGGCAGTAGGGATGACAATGCGTTATATTGATAGATGCGTGAATTGGACCATATTGCTGTCCTGCCTGAGCATTTGAAATGTAACTAGTACTTTTGGGAGTAAAAAGTACATATTTTCTTTAGGTATGTAGTGGAGTAAAAGTAAATGTTATTCAAAATATAAATGGTAAAGTAAAGTACAGATACCCCAAAAAACGACTTTACACCACTGTGGAAAACTGAGCACATTCAGTGCATCTGAATCAGTGTACGATCAGTGCCGGTTCTAGACCATTTCAACTGGGGGGGCCAAGCTGGGGCCAGTTGTACTGTTAGAGGGGACAGTTACATTAGACGTTATTGTTGTCATATCGTTTTCTTCACTGCATTGCAGGCATTATCAGGCAAATGACCATGTTCCGCGTTGCCACTGTCTAATAACGGATGTAAAAAAAGAACGATAGCAAAAATCTGTTATGTAAAAATTATTTCATACTCCACATTTAGGGAGGCCACAAGGGAGTCCAAAATTGTTGTCTCAGGGGCACTGCCCCCCCCCCCCCCCCCCCCCAGAACCGCTAGTGTGTACGATACAGAGCCTTCATCTCAGCTATGTCATACTATCCTGAAACCTCCAAATGCCAATGTTCCTGCAATTGGAGATCTCTGTAAGTAGTCAAGACTTTTTTAGCTCACCCAGCAATTCTGCTTCAGATCTGACGGTGAAGGCATAAGACCTTAAAGATCAGAATCTGCATTGTCATTATCCTTTCTACTAGTTCAGAGAGTCTTCCCACCGCACATTCCTTTTCCTAAAAAAACAACCACAAAAATGTATAATTTCTTCCTTACAACTTCTTAAAACAAAAGGGGTTAAAGGCGGGGACTGGTACCTGTTAAAATTATATTTCAACGATTATAACATGAATTATAAGCCCTCTGCACATTCTGAAGAGCAGCATAGCACTTAAAATAAAGTACTGTAGGGCCATTTTGAGAATCCCAAGTCTGCAATCATGGCAGGAGCGTGAATAGGGGAGGATTACACCAGGAGCAATAAACCACAATGGGTTTGACACAGGCCTCATACCAGAGAGAGAGGAATAAGGGTGCTTATTTGTCTAAGAGAAAATAAGCATGCAGTTTGACGAACACATCGCATTCCACTAATCCTCATCTGTCTCCACATGCAATGCTTTTTAGAAACAGCAGGCCCATCATACATAACTAAATATTATTGTCATAAACAGGAAGCTTGCGTATTATTATGGTTGTTATTTTATTTTGGCTTAAAGAAATGATGAGTGTGTGTGTTGTGTGGGAAGGCCTGCTACAGTAAGCCAGCACTGGCGCCTAAGGAAAACAGGGATGGTGCTGTGCCAAGGTGCTGGTCCTTGTGCCAACCGAGCCACTGAGCACGGGGGACAGAGGAAGAACGGTACAAGACTAGCACACTCAGTCCAGTCCAGGCAGTATTTCCTTAACTCATTGATTTAACACCTACATTATTACATGTAACATTTTATGTTACAACACAATTTTCCAACCCTTTTCTTTATGAATAATGTATTAACAAATTATGGACTTTTTGGTACCATTTGTGTGTACAAGACAATGTAGCCTATCTGGGGCAAGTGGATATGAGGATTGACTTAAGTGAAGATGATCAGGAGGTATAATGTTACACTTGAAGATGAGATACAGTATGTGAGGTAGCTATATATTTGTGTAGTTAATTCTGGGATGTGCATGTCAATTTACATTTGACAATTTGAACACTGAAGACAGATTTTTGTGGCAGCTCTGGTTTCGCTTATCCCCTGGCTAAAAACTCCTGGCCCTACAATTGATAGCAGGATTACAGTTAGGAGTATTTCCTGGTCTGACCAGGAAAAATACTGTCCCTACCCAGCTGGTTCTGTTTAAGTGCTCCATCCCCCATGATTGACTGGCAGAAGAGGTCCGTCCTTCTATTGCCTTTTGTATGTCTAGATCACGTGCACTTCACTCATGAAAAAAACACACAGAAAACATATCAACATAAATGATTGAGTGTGAAACATGTTGAACACTACTCACACACACACACACACAATGTCCATATGTTTACCCTTCCATTCTAAACCAGTGGTCAAAGGTGACCACGGGGAAAAGGCATCAAACACACAAACACATAGACCGTAGAGGGACTCTTAATTTCCTGTTTAAATGTATAGAATGGGGAAACAGTACAGTATTGTGTACAGCTATGCTCTCTTTCCCGAAGCATGTGGCCAGAGATACACTCCCTTCACCAGTCATGTCAAGCCATATCCTCCATCATGTAGGGTTTGTACTCAGATTTGCCATGATACACTCCTATCTTAATGCAGTGTAGATAATCCATTGAAGTGGAGTGTACAGTGTTCATCATATGACCAGTTGGTAAGCTGATCAGGTGTCCAGTTTATCAGGTTCTCAAGTGAGTTTCTTGTGTACTTGACATTGACCTGCAGGGGTTTCTGTGATTGAACCCCAATCCCAAATCCACCCCTATAGGCAGTGGCGGTTGTAGCTTGTATGGCTCCTGGGTAAACCCCCTGTTCAGCGCCATTCTGCACTAACTGTATTATTCAGACATTTGGAACAACACAAATAAATAATCATAACATTTAAAACTATATAAATATAAAAATATATACAAAAATAAGACTCATATCAAAAACAAGTAACAAAGACAAATGTAAACAGATTGTAGTATATAAATGCAAATAAAAAAGAGAATTGAATTATTACCCTAAGTCATCAAGTACATCACCTTGGTGGTGTGCAGACTGGTTTTATATTATTATTATTTTGCACAAACTAGAAAAACATGCAACAATATGTCTGTGAAACTATATATTCACATTATTTTGAATGAATTGTCGTTTATTTGGTAGCATTTCGTAGTGTGACTGATTTTACTAATTGCATTAGTGCTGTACAAATTTAGAGGTGCGCTATTTGATAGATTCTCCCGCTCCCCCTACCTCGGGCTTCAAGTGATGCCAACTTAGCAATTTTGTTGCTAGATTTAACAACTTTTTTTTCAAACAGCACCTAGCAACAATTTTAGCTACTTTTAAAAATGTATTTGGAACTTTTAGCAACTTTTGAAAAGTGACTCAAATGCTAAAATGCATGAATTTTCCCTCTAAATGACATAAAAACGATTTTCTCTGTCACACACTCAGTCACAACACACGTGCCTGGCTGCAAAAGTGCATTGTGAGTGACGTCAGCAGCAGACGCTCATCTCGTACACAGGCAGCAGCAAATTGCAAATCGTTGTTGGCTGACTGCAGCAGCAGAATACGGGTTCGACAAGCCAAACCCAATGAATATAGTTGGTAACGAATGTTTGATCTTGAACAGAACTTACAACATCAATCAACATGTCTCAATCAAAATTGTACAGCCAGAAGTACAGAAAAGAGTGGGAGTCTGTACCTGAACAAATGTCAAATCATATTTTTTGCAAAGATGACCAGTCAATTTGAGTAACGTTATAGTGTATTCTACGTAATGACGCAGTTTTACGTTATCACGCAATGACATCACAACGTAATTTAGCAACTTTTAGCAACAAATCAACCTGCCTCTAGCAACTTACCCTGAAAATTAGTTAGCAACACTGCTTCCAGTGGGGAAACCTGAGGTCAACCTACCCCCGCCCCCCTCCCCATCTCGTACTTCTGAGTGGGAGACTTTCCCAGGCAGTAGCCTGCCTATCTGATAAACTAGAATCAGGATGCCCACTTCGACAAGGTTAATTGACAGACAGTCCCACACGGTGACATGATGTCATTGACGTGACGTACAAATGAGCGATAGAAAACCGATCGCGCAAATGTCACAATTCAAATGTGTGCGGGCGCCCCATGCTGCCCCCGGCAAGATGCCGCCCATGTCACCTATACCTAAATCCGAGCCTGCCTATAGGACTACCACAAGGCACTTCGTGTGGATCCAAAAGTATTGGATATAGTGTATATGGTAAGGTTATGGGTAGTTTTAGAATTGAGGGAATTTGTGTCCTTTGCCTCTGAAAAATACTGAAAAATGTTAGAAAAGTCTGTTATACTGCATAACTTGATGCTTATGGATTTAAAGTACTTAGGGCAAGCAAAATGGCTTGTCCCAGTAATGATGAGTAGAGTTGTCGTGACATGTTTTGGGGATTTAGAGGTATATCTATTATTTTGAATGTTAGAAAGTAAAGAAAGGTATTTACATAAAAACAAAGGCTATTAACTTTTTAGGGTATAGGGGGGCAGTATTTTTGATTTTGGATGAAAAGCATGCCCAGAGTAAACTGCCTAATACTCGGGCCCAGAGTCAAATATTTGCATATTATTAGTAGATTTGGATAGTAAACACTCTAAAATTTCTAAAACTGTTTGAATGATGTCTGTAAGTATAACAGAACTCATATGGCAGGCAAAAACCTGAGAAAAATCCAACCAGGAAGTGGGAAATCTGAGAATTGTAGTTCTTCTTTTGAATCCCTATCGAAACTACAGTGTCTGTGGGGTCACGTTGCACTTCCTAAGGCTTCCATTGGCTGTCAACAGCCTTTAGAAACTTGTTTCCTCCTTCTCCTGTTACTGGACAGAGAATAGTAGCTCAGTCAATGAGTGGACTGCCTATGGACAAAGGGCTTGGGTATGCACGAGCCCGCGAGCACGCCGTCCTTCTTTGTCTCCTGGAATGAATACGCTATTGTCCGGTTGGAATATTATCAGCGTTTCATGTTAAAAATACCCTAAGGATTGATTGTAAACAATGTTTGACATGTTTCTACGACCGGTAATGGAACATTTTCACTTTTCGTGTCCTGATCTACGCTCGCGCGTTATGCCTTTGGATAGTGATCTGAACGCACAAACAAAACAGAGGTATTTGGACATAAATATGGAGTATTTCGAACGAAACAAACATTTCTTGTGGAAGTAGGAGTCCTCGGAGTGCATTCTAACGAAGATCAGCAAATGTAAGAGAATATTTATAATACTAATTCAGAGTTTTGTTGATGCCAGAACCTGGCGGGTAGCTGTATAGCTTGCTTCGATTTGCTGAGCTATGTACTCAGAATATTGAACAATATGCTTTCTCCGTAAAGTTATTTTGAAATCTGACAAAGTGGTTGCGTCAAGGAGTAGTGTATCTATAATTCTTTCAATAACTGTTGTAAATTTTATCAATGTTTATCATGAGTATGTGTCACGTCCTGACCAGCAGAGGGAGTAATTGTATTAGTTTTGGACAGGATGTGGCAGAGGGTTTGTGTTTTTGTATGTATTTCTACGTTCTGTCTAGTTTAGTTTTCTATGTTTAGGTTTGGGTGTTGGACTCTCAATTGGAGGCAGGTGTTTCTAGTTGCCTCTGATTGAGAGTCCTATAATTAGGTGTGTGTTTGGTTTGGGTTTTGTGGGTAGTTGTTTTTGCATTGCTTTTAGTATCGCCTGCAAGACTGTTGTACTGTCTTGTTTCTTAGTTTTTTTCGTGTTCACTAAATAAATAACAATGATGAGCACGCAACCCGCTGCGCCTTGGTCCATTCCTGACAACAGATGTGACAGAACTAACCACCATACCAGGACCAAGCAGCGGAGGAATTCTGGCAAGGACTGGGGAACACGGCGGGTAAGGGAGCCCGAGAGGCAGCCCCAATAATTTTTTTTGGGGGGGGCACAAGGGCTGTTTGGCGGGGCGAGATTGGAGACCCAGGCCAGCTCCCCGTACCCTTTTTGGACAGAAACAGACTGGACAGGTCCCGTGCTTTGGGGTAGGTGCTGTGGTGAGGCCTGGTATTTTCAGGCCGGGATGCGCAGTACCAGCGCCCCGCATGTGCCAGGGGAGAGTGGGCATTGAGCCTGAAGGGGTGATGCCAACCCTGCGCTCGAGACCGCCAGTGCGACTCTACGGTCCAGCGTTTCCCGCTACACGCACTAGCCTTGAGGTGCGTGTCTCCAGGCTGGCACGTCCTGTACCAGCCCCACGCATCAGGCATCTAGTGCGTCAGCCCAGCCTCGCCAGTCTAGGGCCGCCAGAGTGGCCCGCCTGTCCTCCGGCCCAGCCAGAGTGGCCCGCCTGTCCTCCGGCCCAGCCCGAGTGGCCCGCCTGTCCTCCGGCCCAGCCCGAGTGGCCCGCCTGTCCTCCGGCCCAGCCCGAGTGGCCCGCCTGTCCTCCGGCCCAGCCCGAGTGGTCCGTCTGCCCGGGTCAGCCAGAGTGGCCCGTCTGCCCGGCGCAGCCATCGGCGCCACCTAAGTGGGCGACGCCGAAGGTGGAGCGAGGTCCACGTCCCGCACCTGAGCCGCCTCCTATATAGGTGGGTTGGGGAGGGGGGCGTGTAGCACAGTGCCGTCGTTGACGGCAGCCACCCTACCTTCCCTCCCTTTAGTTTAGGGGGATATTTTTTGTTGTTTGGGGGTTTTAGTCTTTTCTTTTAGGTGCAGTCGGGGTCTGCACCTTTGGGGGGGGGGGGTACTGTCACGTCCTGACCAGCAGAGGGAGTAATTGTATTAGTTTTGGTCAGGATGTGGCAGAGGGTTTGAGTTTTTGTATGTATTTCTACGTTCTGTCTAGGTTAGTTTTCTATGTTTAGGTTTGGGTGTTGGACTCTCAATTGGAGGCAGGTGTTTCTAGTTGCCTCTGATTGAGAGTCCTATAATTAGGTGTGTGTTTGGTTTGGGTTTTGTGGGTAGTTGTTTTTGCATTGCTTTTAGTATCGCCTGCAAGACTGTTGTACTGTCGTGTTTCTTTGTTTTTTTTTGTGTTCACTAAATAAATAACAATGATGAGCACGCAACCCGCTGAGCCTTGGTCCATTCCTGACGACAGATGTGACAGTATGTTTGTAAATTGATGTGCACATTCACCGGAAGGTTTTGGTGGGAATACATTTTCTGAACATCACGCGCCAAGGTAAAATGCTGTTTTTGGATATAAATATGAACTTTTTCGAGCAAAACATACATGTATTGTATAACATGAAGTCCTATCTGGTGAAGATCATCAAAGGTTAGTGAATATTTTAGTGGTACTTTTGGTTTTTGTGATGCATGTCCTTGCTTGGAAAATGGCTGTGTGGTTTTTCTTGTGAAGTTTATATCCTAACATAATCAAATTTTATGCTTTCGCCGTAAAGCCTTTTTGAAATCGGACAATGTGGTTAGATTAACAAGTCTTATCTTTAAAATGGTGTAAAATAGTTGATTGTTTGAGAAAATGAAATGATGAGATTTTTGCTGTTTTGTATTTCGCGCCATGCTATTTCACTGGCTCCTGAATAGTGTGTCCCGCAGGTGGGACAGTCACGTCCCACCTAGCCCATAGAGGTTAAAGTATACATTGCATTCAGAAAGTATTCAGACCCCTTCACTTTTTCCATTTTATGTTACAGCCTTATTATTAAAAGGATAAGAATTTTAAAAATCCTCATCAATCTACACACAATACCACATAATGACAAGGTGAAAACAGGCTTTTTGAAAATTTAGCAAATATATTAAATACAAATCTGAAATACCTTATTTACATAAGTATTCAGACCCTTAGTTATGAGACTCGAAATTGAACTCAGGTGCATCCTGTTTCCATTAATCATCCTTGCTTGAGATGTTTCTACAACTTGATTGGAGTCCACATGTGGTAAATTCAATTGATTGGATATGATTTGGAAAGGCATACACCTGTCCATGTAAGGTCCCACAGTTGACAGTGCACGTCAGAGCAAAAACCAAGCAATGAGGTTGAATGAATTGTCCGTAGAGCTCTGAGACAGGATTGTGTCGTGGCACATATCTGGGGAAGAGTACCCGAAAAATGCCAACAGCATTGAAGGTCCCGAAGAACACAGTGGCCTCCATCATTCCTAAATGGAAGAAGTTTGGAACCACCAAGACTCTTCCTAGAGCTGGCCGTCCAGCCAAAGAGAGCAATCGGGGGAGAAGGGCCTTGGTCAGGGAGGTGAGCAAGAACCGGATGGTCACTCTGACAGAGCTCCAGAGTTCCTCTGTGGAGATGGGATAACCTTATAGAAGGACAATCATCTCTGCAGCACTCCAGTAATCAGGCCTTTATTGTAGAGTGGCCAGACGGAAGCCATTCCTCAGTAAAAAGCACCTGACAACCCGTTTGGAGTTTGCCAAAAGGCACCTAAAGGACTCTCTGAACATGAGAAAAAGATTATCTGGTCTGATGAAACCAAGATTGAACTCGTTGGCCTGAATGCCAAGCGTCACGTCTGGAGGAAAACAGGCACTGCTCATCACCTGGCAACTACAATCGCTACTGTGAAGCACAGTGGTGGCAGCATCATGCTGTGGGGATGTTTTTCAGCAAGGGACTGGGAGACTATTCAGGATCAAGGGAAAGATGAACGGAGCAAAGTACAGAGAGATCCTTGATGAAAACCAGTTCCAGAGCACTCAGGACCTCAGACTGGGGCGAAGGTTCACCTTCCAACAGGACAACAACCCTAAGCATACAGCTGTCACGGCTGTTTGAAGGATCGGACCAAAATGTAGCATGTTTGAAGTTCCACATCTTTATTTATTTGTGAAACGTAATGCAATACACTAAATACTTGAACTAACAAAAAACAACAAACCGTGAAGCAGAGAGAAAACACACTACTCAAAATATAATCACCCACAAAATCAGGTGGGACAAACATCAACTTAAATATGACCTCCAATTAGAGACAACGACGACCAGCTGCCTCTAATTCGAGATCATACCAAACAAAACCAACATAGAAATACAAAACTAGAAACTGAACATAGAAATACAAAACAGAGACAAACACCCCCTGTCACGCCCTGACCTACTCTACCATAGAAAATAACCACTTACTATGGTGAGGATGTGACAGTACCCCCCCCAAAGGTGCGGACTCCGACCGCACCAAAAAACAACAACAAACCCCCCCAACAACAAAACCCCCCACACAACAAACCCCTCCCAACAACAAAACACAAAGGGAGGGTAGGGTGGGCGACTAATGTCTATGGCGGCTCATATGCAGTACCCAGAACCTTCTTATCCAGCGCCTCCACCCATGGAGGCTCGGGTTCGGGGCGTAACCCCCACTCTACCCACTGATCCCTCTGCTTCTTTACTACCTGACCGTGGATCGTCGTCGAAAGAACCAGACTGTAGATCATTGCTAGAGGCTCCGGGCTGCGGGCCGCCGCTGGAGGCTCCGGGCTGCGGGCCGCCGCTGGAGGCTCCGGGCTGCGGGCCGCCGCTGGAGGCTCCGGGCTGCGGGCCGCCGCTGGAGGCTCCGGGCTGCGGGCCGCCGCTGAAGGCTCCGGGCCGCCGCTGAAGGCTCCGGGCTGCGGGCCGCCGCTGAAGGCTCCGGGCTGCGGACCTCCGCTGAAGGCTCCGGGCTGCGGACCGCCGCTGAAGGCTCCAGGCTGGGGAGCGCCGCTGAAGGCTCCGGACTGGGGTGCAGACCGCCGCTGAATGCTCCGGACTGGGGAGCGCCGCTGGAGGCTCCGGACTGGGGGGCGCCGCTGGAGGCTCCGGACTGGGGGGCGCCGCTGGAGGCTCCGGACTGGGGGGCGCCGCTGGAGTCTCCGGACTGGGGGGCGCCGCTGGAGTCTCCGGACTGGGGGGGCGTCGCTGGAGGCTCCGGACTGGGGGGCGCCGCTGGAGGCTCCGGACTGGGAGGCGTCGCTGGAGGCTCCGGACTGGGAGGCGTCGCTGGAGGCTCCGGACTGGGAGGCGTCGCTGGAGGCTCCGGACTGAGGAGCGTCGCTGGAGGCTCCGGACTGAGGAGCATCGCTGGAGGCTCCGGACTGAGGAACGTCGCTGGAGGCTCCGGAATGAGGAACGTCGCTGGAGGCTCCGGACTAGGGAGCATCGCTGGAGGTTCCGGGCTGAGATCCTTCTCAATAGGTTCCGGACTGTAGGCCGTCTCAGTAGGTTCCGGACTGTAGGCCGTCTCAGTAGGTTCCGGACTGTAGGCCGTCTCAGTAGGTTCCGGACTGTAGGCCATCTCAGTAGGTTCCGGACTGTAGGCCGTCTCAGTAGGTTCCGGACTGTAGGCCGTCTCAGTAGGTTCCGGACTGTAGGCCGTCTCAGTAGGTTCCGGACTGTAGGCCGTCTCAGTAGGGTCCAGACTGTAGGCCGTCTCAGTAGGGTCCAGACTGTAGGCCGTCTCAGTAGGTTCCGAACTGAAAAATGTCGCCGGAAGCTCTGGACGGGGAACTGTCGCCGGAAGCTCTGGACTGGGAATGTGCACTGGAATCCTGATGCGTGGTACTGGCATGGGTGACGCCAGACTGGTAACCCCCACCTCAGGACGAGTGCAGGGAGCAGGAACAGGACACTCCGGACTGGGCATGCGCACTGGAGGTCTGATGCGTGGGACTGGCCTAGGTGGCGCCAGACTGGTAACACGCACCTCAGGACGAGTGCGGGGAGCAGGAACAGGACACTCCGGACTGGGCATGCGCACTGGAGGTCTGATGCGTGGAACTGGTCTAGGTGGCGCCAGACTGGTAACACGCACCTCAGAGCGAGTGCGGGAAGAAGGCACAGGATGTATCGGACTATGGAGGCGAACTGGAGACCTGGCATGCTGAGCAGGCCTACTCCTTTCTGGCTGAATGACCATCTTCGCCCTACACTGGTGAGGAGCTGGCACCGAGCGCACCGGGCTGTGAGTGCGTATGGGCAATATATTGCGCATCACACCATAACCCATTGCTCGTCCATCCACTCGCTCCTCAGCACGCCCGCTTCGTAGTGCTCTTTCTGCCAGTACCTCTCTTCGGAATCTTGCGTCGAGCTCCGCGCTTGACTCCCTGACTGGCCCCTGTCTGCTCCACGGCTCTCTCCGATACGCACGAGAAGTTAGATCAGGTCTCCCCCCTGACGTCGTCAAACTCCCCGGATGCCCCCCCCCAAAAAAAAAAATTGGGGGGACTCGTAGTATCGTCGCTCACTCTTTGCTTCTTCAATTTCCTCCTTCGGATGTCGATACTCCCCAGCCTGCCTCCAAGGTCCTTTTCCATCCAAAATGTCCTCCTAAGTCCATTCCTCCAGATACTCCTTACCATGCTGCTTAGTCCTTTTGTGGTGGGTGATTCTGTCACGGCTGTTTGAAGGATCGGACCAAAATGCAGCGTGTTTGTAGTTCCACATCTTTATTTATTTGTGAAACGTAATGCAGTACACTAAATACTTGAACTAACAAAAAACAACAAACCGTGACGCAGAGAGAAAACACACTACTCAAAATATAATCACCCACAAAAACAGGTGGGACAAACATCAACTTAAATATGACCTCCAAATAGAGACAACGACGACCAGCTGCCTCTAATTGGAGATCATACCAAACAAAACCAACATAGAAATACAAAACTAGAAACTGAACATAGAAATACAAAACATAGACAAACACCCCCTGTCACGCCCTGACCTAGTCTACCATAGCAAATAACCACTTACTATGGTCAGGACGTGACAACAGCCAAGACAACACAGGAGTGACTTAGGGACAAGTCTCTGAATATCCTTGTGTGGCCCAACCAGAGCCTGGACTTGAACCCAATCAAACATCTCTGGAGAGACCTGAAAATAGCTGTGCAGTGACGCTCCCCATCCAACCTGACAGAGCTTGAGAGGATCTGCAGAGAGGAATGGGATTAACTCCCCAAATTCAGATCTGCCAAGCTTGTAGCGTCCTACCTAAGAAGACTCCAGGCTGTAATCACTGCCAAAGGTATTTCAACAAAGTTCGGGAGTAATGGGTCTGAATACTTATGTAATATTTCAGTTTTTTATTTTCAATACATTTGCAAAATTTCAAAACATTATGAGGTAGTGTGTGTAGATTGATGAAGAAAATAAACTATTTCATACATTTTAGAATAAGGCCGTAACGTACCAAAATATGGGAAAAGTCAAGGGGTCTGAATACTTTCCAAATGCACTGTATATACAATTTCAAATATTACATGACATTACATTTTATAACCGTTTTCACAACACATTAAGTGTGTTCCCTCAGGTCACTACTCTACTACCACATATCTACAATTCAAAATCCATGTGCACGTGGGTGTAGAGTAGGTGTTTTATCATGTGTATGTGCCCCCCCACCTCACGGGAAAAATGTTTGCAGAGTGAAAAATTAGCAGATTTAAAGTTAATGTCCTGCAATTTGACACATTTTTCCATTGACAAAGAGAACATTTTGTCATTTTAAAACTAAAAACATGTAATTATACTCATTTTGCCATGAGGCAGAGAGAAACATTGCAGTTTTAAAGCTTATTTCCTGCAGTTCTACACATTTTGTCATGACTTAGGTGATGTTCATATGATATCTGAGTGAGAGTGACTCACAAAGTCAAATGAGGCCCCTGAAGGTCAGGGCCCCTGTGCCTTGCGTGTCCGGTCAGTTATTTGGCCATGATTTGTACCAGTTAGTACTAATGCTGGCTATACCAATACCTAGCAATCTATAAAATGTTAACTGACATGAGCTAATTGAGTGAAAAAAAAATGGCTAATGTCCTACCAAATTTTGAAATTGCACTTTGTGTTTTCTGCTATCCTAACTAACAGTAAGTTGAGACCCTGACTGACTTCCTGAAACTTAGCGTCCGGGGGCCTGTCATGCCAAATACTTTCCCCCGGCCAAATAGGGTCCACCTCTATGTCACAATGGGATTCGATGAGTTCTAGCTTCTGTTGCTAGCGCTGTTGCTAGAACTTCAACACCTGCTCCAATATCCAATGATAGGCGTGGCGCAAATTACAAATTCCTCAAAAATACAAAAACTTCAATTTTTCAAACATATGACTATTTCACAGCATTTTAAAGACAAGACTCTCCTTTATCTAACCACACTGTCCGATTTCAAAAAGGCTTTACAGCGAAAGCAAAACATTAGATTATGTCAGCAGAGTACCAAGCCAGAAATAATCAGACACCCATTTTTCAAGCTAGCATATAATGTCACAAAAAACCAGAAGACAGCTAAATGCAGCACTAACCTGGTAAATAAGGGTCGTGCGCATGGCGCAATTCGTGACAAAAAAATTCTAAATATTCCATTACCGTACTTCGAAGCATGTCAACCGCTGTTTAAAATCAATTTTTATGCCATTTTTCTCGTAGAAAAGCGATAATATTCCGACCGGGAATCTCCTTTTCGGCAAACAGAGGAAAAATCACAAAGACGGGGGCGGCCAGGTCACGCGCCTAAGCCCACGGTCCCTTGATCGGCCACTTGAGAAAGGCGATAATGTGTTTCAGCCTGGAGCTGGGATGACGACATTCAGGTTTTTCCCGGACTCTGAGCGCCTAAGGACGACGTAGGACGACGTAGGAAGTGTCACGTTAGAGCAGAGATCCTTTGTAAAAGATAGAGATGGCAAAGAAGTTCCAGAAATGGTCAGACAGGCCACTTCCTGTAAAGGAATCTCTCAGGTTTTGACCTGCCATTTGAGTTCTGTTATACTCACAGACACCATTCAAACAGTTTTAGAAACTTTAGGGTGTTTTCTATCCATATGTAATAAGTATATGCATATTCTAGTTACTGGGTAGGATTAGTAACCAGATTAAATCGGGTACGTTTTTTATCCAGCTGTGAAAATACTGCCCCCTAGCCATAAGAGGTTAAGGAAATTTCCTTCTGTAACCCATTAAAAAGGGTGCTCGGAACCAAAAATAGATTTTCATTTTGTATGATACCAAACAAGGACGAGACTAGCGAGGCCACCTACAAGGCGATGGTGGACTATCTTCAACACCCACAGTTCTCCTGAGGTCATCTTGAGTGACCGAGATCACGAACACTGAAACAAGGTATGGCTGTTATAGGTTATATTCTGTCACCAGTGATTTGTTTTAGTTATTTTTTACAATGTGTTTTTCCATGTGACATAATGAGACATGTTTCAATATCTTACATTGTCAATAAACATCTCCACCCCTGAGGTGGAAATACGGTACCCAAGGAAGGAGACGGACTGTTGGAAGAACAGGCATTTCTCAGCCTTGACGTACAGGTCATGCTCCAACAGTCAACCAAGCACCCTGCGCACCAGGGACACATGCCCTGGCGCATGTAGCGGAGTATATCAAAATGTCATCAATATACACCACTACACCCTGCCCATGCAGGTCCCTGAAAATCTCGTCTACAAAGGCTTGGAAGATGGATGGAGCATTCATCAACCCAAACGGCATGACGAGGTACTCATAATGCCCTGAGGTAGTACTGAACGCTGTCTTCCACTCGTCTCCCTCCCTGATACGCACCAGGTTGTAAGCACTCCTGAGATCTAGTTTGGTGAAGAAGCGCGCCCCGTGCATTGACTCAATCGCTGTGGTTATAAGAGGTAGTGGGTAACTGTACCTCACAGTGATCTGGTTTAGGCCTCGATAGTCAATACACGGGCGCAGACCTCCCTCCTTCTTCTTAACAAAAAAGAAACTCGAGGAGGCGGGTGAAGTAGAGGACCGAATGAACCCCTGACGCAGGGATTCGGAGACATATGTTTCCATAGGTGTTTCTAGTTGCCTCTGATTGAGAGTCCTATAATTAGGTGTGTGTTTGGTTTGGGTTTTGTGGGTAGTTGTTTTTGCATTGCTTTTAGTATCGCCTGCAAGACTGTTGTACTGTCTTGTTTCTTAGTTTTTTTCGTGTTCACTAAATAAATAACAATGATGAGCACGCAACCCGCTGCGCCTTGGTCCATTCCTGACAACAGATGTGACAGAACTAACCACCATACCAGGACCAAGCAGCGGAGGAATTCTGGCAAGGACTGGGGAACACGGCGGGTAAGGGAGCCCGAGAGGCAGCCCCAATAATTTTTTTTGGGGGGGGCACAAGGGCTGTTTGGCGGGGCGAGATTGGAGACCCAGGCCAGCTCCCCGTACCCTTTTTGGACAGAAACAGACTGGACAGGTCCCGTGCTTTGGGGTAGGTGCTGTGGTGAGGCCTGGTATTTTCAGGCCGGGATGCGCAGTACCAGCGCCCCGCATGTGCCAGGGGAGAGTGGGCATTGAGCCTGAAGGGGTGATGCCAACCCTGCGCTCGAGACCGCCAGTGCGACTCTACGGTCCAGCGTTTCCCGCTACACGCACTAGCCTTGAGGTGCGTGTCTCCAGGCTGGCACGTCCTGTACCAGCCCCACGCATCAGGCATCTAGTGCGTCAGCCCAGCCTCGCCAGTCTAGGGCCGCCAGAGTGGCCCGCCTGTCCTCCGGCCCAGCCCGAGTGGCCCGCCTGTCCTCCGGCCCAGCCCGAGTGGCCCGCCTGTCCTCCGGCCCAGCCCGAGTGGCCCGCCTGTCCTCCGGCCCAGCCCGAGTGGCCCGCCTGTCCTCCGGCCCAGCCCGAGTGGTCCGTCTGCCCGGGTCAGCCAGAGTGGCCCGTCTGCCCGGCGCAGCCATCGGCGCCACCTAAGTGGGCGACGCCGAAGGTGGAGCGAGGTCCACGTCCCGCACCTGAGCCGCCTCCTATATAGGTGGGTTGGGGAGGGGGGCGTGTAGCACAGTGCCGTCGTTGACGGCAGCCACCCTACCTTCCCTCCCTTTAGTTTAGGGGGATATTTTTTGTTGTTTGGGGGTTTTAGTCTTTTCTTTTAGGTGCAGTCGGGGTCTGCACCTTTGGGGGGGGGGGGGTACTGTCACGTCCTGACCAGCAGAGGGAGTAATTGTATTAGTTTTGGTCAGGATGTGGCAGAGGGTTTGAGTTTTTGTATGTATTTCTACGTTCTGTCTAGGTTAGTTTTCTATGTTTAGGTTTGGGTGTTGGACTCTCAATTGGAGGCAGGTGTTTCTAGTTGCCTCTGATTGAGAGTCCTATAATTAGGTGTGTGTTTGGTTTGGGTTTTGTGGGTAGTTGTTTTTGCATTGCTTTTAGTATCGCCTGCAAGACTGTTGTACTGTCGTGTTTCTTTGTTTTTTTTTGTGTTCACTAAATAAATAACAATGATGAGCACGCAACCCGCTGAGCCTTGGTCCATTCCTGACGACAGATGTGACAGTATGTTTGTAAATTGATGTGCACATTCACCGGAAGGTTTTGGTGGGAATACATTTTCTGAACATCACGCGCCAAGGTAAAATGCTGTTTTTGGATATAAATATGAACTTTTTCGAGCAAAACATACATGTATTGTATAACATGAAGTCCTATCTGATGAAGATCATCAAAGGTTAGTGAATATTTTAGTGGTACTTTTGGTTTTTGTGATGCATGTCCTTGCTTGGAAAATGGCTGTGTGGTTTTTCTTGTGAAGTTTATATCCTAACATAATCAAATTTTATGCTTTCGCCGTAAAGCCTTTTTGAAATCGGACAATGTGGTTAGATTAACAAGTCTTATCTTTAAAATGGTGTAAAATAGTTGATTGTTTGAGAAAATGAAATGATGAGATTTTTGCTGTTTTGTATTTCGCGCCATGCTATTTCACTGGCTCCTGAATAGTGTGTCCCGCAGGTGGGACAGTCACGTCCCACCTAGCCCATAGAGGTTAAAGTATACATTGCATTCAGAAAGTATTCAGACCCCTTCACTTTTTCCATTTTATGTTACAGCCTTATTATTAAAAGGATAAGAATTTTAAAAATCCTCATCAATCTACACACAATACCACATAATGACAAGGTGAAAACAGGCTTTTTGAAAATTTAGCAAATATATTAAATACAAATCTGAAATACCTTATTTACATAAGTATTCAGACCCTTAGTTATGAGACTCGAAATTGAACTCAGGTGCATCCTGTTTCCATTAATCATCCTTGCTTGAGATGTTTCTACAACTTGATTGGAGTCCACATGTGGTAAATTCAATTGATTGGATATGATTTGGAAAGGCATACACCTGTCCATGTAAGGTCCCACAGTTGACAGTGCACATCAGAGCAAAAACCAAGCAATGAGGTTGAATGAATTGTCCGTAGAGCTCTGAGACAGGATTGTGTCGTGGCACATATCTGGGGAAGAGTACCCGAAAAATGCCAACAGCATTGAAGGTCCCGAAGAACACAGTGGCCTCCATCATTCCTAAATGGAAGAAGTTTGGAACCACCAAGACTCTTCCTAGAGCTGGCCGTCCAGCCAAAGAGAGCAATCGGGGGAGAAGGGCCTTGGTCAGGGAGGTGAGCAAGAACCGGATGGTCACTCTGACAGAGCTCCAGAGTTCCTCTGTGGAGATGGGATAACCTTATAGAAGGACAATCATCTCTGCAGCACTCCAGTAATCAGGCCTTTATTGTAGAGTGGCCAGACGGAAGCCATTCCTCAGTAAAAAGCACCTGACAACCCGTTTGGAGTTTGCCAAAAGGCACCTAAAGGACTCTCTGAACATGAGAAAAAGATTATCTGGTCTGATGAAACCAAGATTGAACTCGTTGGCCTGAATGCCAAGCGTCACGTCTGGAGGAAAACAGGCACTGCTCATCACCTGGCAACTACAATCGCTACTGTGAAGCACAGTGGTGGCAGCATCATGCTGTGGGGATGTTTTTCAGCAAGGGACTGGGAGACTATTCAGGATCAAGGGAAAGATGAACGGAGCAAAGTACAGAGAGATCCTTGATGAAAACCAGTTCCAGAGCACTCAGGACCTCAGACTGGGGCGAAGGTTCACCTTCCAACAGGACAACAACCCTAAGCATACAGCTGTCACGGCTGTTTGAAGGATCGGACCAAAATGTAGCATGTTTGAAGTTCCACATCTTTATTTATTTGTGAAACGTAATGCAATACACTAAATACTTGAACTAACAAAAAACAACAAACCGTGAAGCAGAGAGAAAACACACTACTCAAAATATAATCACCCACAAAATCAGGTGGGACAAACATCAACTTAAATATGACCTCCAATTAGAGACAACGACGACCAGCTGCCTCTAATTCGAGATCATACCAAACAAAACCAACATAGAAATACAAAACTAGAAACTGAACATAGAAATACAAAACAGAGACAAACACCCCCTGTCACGCCCTGACCTACTCTACCATAGAAAATAACCACTTACTATGGTGAGGATGTGACAGTACCCCCCCCAAAGGTGCGGACTCCGACCGCACCAAAAAACAACAACAAACCCCCCCAACAACAAAACCCCCCACACAACAAACCCCTCCCAACAACAAAACACAAAGGGAGGGTAGGGTGGGCGACTAATGTCTATGGCGGCTCATATGCAGTACCCAGAACCTTCTTATCCAGCGCCTCCACCCATGGAGGCTCGGGTTCGGGGCGTAACCCCCACTCTACCCACTGATCCCTCTGCTTCTTTACTACCTGACCGTGGATCGTCGTCGAAAGAACCAGACTGTAGATCATTGCTAGAGGCTCCGGGCTGCGGGCCGCCGCTGGAGGCTCCGGGCTGCGGGCCGCCGCTGGAGGCTCCGGGCTGCGGGCCGCCGCTGGAGGCTCCGGGCTGCGGGCCGCCGCTGAAGGCTCCGGGCCGCCGCTGAAGGCTCCGGGCTGCGGGCCGCCGCTGAAGGCTCCGGGCTGCGGACCTCCGCTGAAGGCTCCGGGCTGCGGACCGCCGCTGAAGGCTCCAGGCTGGGGAGCGCCGCTGAAGGCTCCGGACTGGGGTGCAGACCGCCGCTGAATGCTCCGGACTGGGGAGCGCCGCTGGAGGCTCCGGACTGGGGGGCGCCGCTGGAGGCTCCGGACTGGGGGGCGCCGCTGGAGGCTCCGGACTGGGGGGCGCCGCTGGAGTCTCCGGACTGGGGGGCGCCGCTGGAGTCTCCGGACTGGGGGGGCGTCGCTGGAGGCTCCGGACTGGGGGGCGCCGCTGGAGGCTCCGGACTGGGAGGCGTCGCTGGAGGCTCCGGACTGGGAGGCGTCGCTGGAGGCTCCGGACTGGGAGGCGTCGCTGGAGGCTCCGGACTGAGGAGCGTCGCTGGAGGCTCCGGACTGAGGAGCATCGCTGGAGGCTCCGGACTGAGGAACGTCGCTGGAGGCTCCGGAATGAGGAACGTCGCTGGAGGCTCCGGACTAGGGAGCATCGCTGGAGGTTCCGGGCTGAGATCCTTCTCAATAGGTTCCGGACTGTAGGCCGTCTCAGTAGGTTCCGGACTGTAGGCCGTCTCAGTAGGTTCCGGACTGTAGGCCGTCTCAGTAGGTTCCGGACTGTAGGCCATCTCAGTAGGTTCCGGACTGTAGGCCGTCTCAGTAGGTTCCGGACTGTAGGCCGTCTCAGTAGGTTCCGGACTGTAGGCCGTCTCAGTAGGTTCCGGACTGTAGGCCGTCTCAGTAGGGTCCAGACTGTAGGCCGTCTCAGTAGGGTCCAGACTGTAGGCCGTCTCAGTAGGTTCCGAACTGAAAAATGTCGCCGGAAGCTCTGGACGGGGAACTGTCGCCGGAAGCTCTGGACTGGGAATGTGCACTGGAATCCTGATGCGTGGTACTGGCATGGGTGACACCAGACTGGTAACCCCCACCTCAGGACGAGTGCAGGGAGCAGGAACAGGACACTCCGGACTGGGCATGCGCACTGGAGGTCTGATGCGTGGGACTGGCCTAGGTGGCGCCAGACTGGTAACACGCACCTCAGGACGAGTGCGGGGAGCAGGAACAGGACACTCCGGACTGGGCATGCGCACTGGAGGTCTGATGCGTGGAACTGGTCTAGGTGGCGCCAGACTGGTAACACGCACCTCAGAGCGAGTGCGGGAAGAAGGCACAGGATGTATCGGACTATGGAGGCGAACTGGAGACCTGGCATGCTGAGCAGGCCTACTCCTTTCTGGCTGAATGACCATCTTCGCCCTACACTGGTGAGGAGCTGGCACCGAGCGCACCGGGCTGTGAGTGCGTATGGGCAATATATTGCGCATCACACCATAACCCATTGCTCGTCCATCCACTCGCTCCTCAGCACGCCCGCTTCGTAGTGCTCTTTCTGCCAGTACCTCTCTTCGGAATCTTGCGTCGAGCTCCGCGCTTGACTCCCTGACTGGCCCCTGTCTGCTCCACGGCTCTCTCCGATACGCACGAGAAGTTAGATCAGGTCTCCCCCCTGACGTCGTCAAACTCCCCGGATGCCCCCCCCCCAAAAAAAAAATTGGGGGGACTCGTAGTATCGTCGCTCACTCTTTGCTTCTTCAATTTCCTCCTTCGGATGTCGATACTCCCCAGCCTGCCTCCAAGGTCCTTTTCCATCCAAAATGTCCTCCTAAGTCCATTCCTCCAGATACTCCTTACCATGCTGCTTAGTCCTTTTGTGGTGGGTGATTCTGTCACGGCTGTTTGAAGGATCGGACCAAAATGCAGCGTGTTTGTAGTTCCACATCTTTATTTATTTGTGAAACGTAATGCAGTACACTAAATACTTGAACTAACAAAAAACAACAAACCGTGACGCAGAGAGAAAACACACTACTCAAAATATAATCACCCACAAAAACAGGTGGGACAAACATCAACTTAAATATGACCTCCAAATAGAGACAACGACGACCAGCTGCCTCTAATTGGAGATCATACCAAACAAAACCAACATAGAAATACAAAACTAGAAACTGAACATAGAAATACAAAACATAGACAAACACCCCCTGTCACGCCCTGACCTAGTCTACCATAGCAAATAACCACTTACTATGGTCAGGACGTGACAACAGCCAAGACAACACAGGAGTGACTTAGGGACAAGTCTCTGAATATCCTTGTGTGGCCCAACCAGAGCCTGGACTTGAACCCAATCAAACATCTCTGGAGAGACCTGAAAATAGCTGTGCAGTGACGCTCCCCATCCAACCTGACAGAGCTTGAGAGGATCTGCAGAGAGGAATGGGATTAACTCCCCAAATTCAGATCTGCCAAGCTTGTAGCGTCCTACCTAAGAAGACTCCAGGCTGTAATCACTGCCAAAGGTATTTCAACAAAGTTCGGGAGTAATGGGTCTGAATACTTATGTAATATTTCAGTTTTTTATTTTCAATACATTTGCAAAATTTCAAAACATTATGAGGTAGTGTGTGTAGATTGATGAAGAAAATAAACTATTTCATACATTTTAGAATAAGGCCGTAACGTACCAAAATATGGGAAAAGTCAAGGGGTCTGAATACTTTCCAAATGCACTGTATATACAATTTCAAATATTACATGACATTACATTTTATAACCGTTTTCACAACACATTAAGTGTGTTCCCTCAGGTCACTACTCTACTACCACATATCTACAATTCAAAATCCATGTGCACGTGGGTGTAGAGTAGGTGTTTTATCATGTGTATGTGCCCCCCCACCTCACGGGAAAAATGTTTGCAGAGTGAAAAATTAGCAGATTTAAAGTTAATGTCCTGCAATTTGACACATTTTTCCATTGACAAAGAGAACATTTTGTCATTTTAAAACTAAAAACATGTAATTATACTCATTTTGCCATGAGGCAGAGAGAAACATTGCAGTTTTAAAGCTTATTTCCTGCAGTTCTACACATTTTGTCATGACTTAGGTGATGTTCATATGATATCTGAGTGAGAGTGACTCACAAAGTCAAATGAGGCCCCTGAAGGTCAGGGCCCCTGTGCCTTGCGTGTCCGGTCAGTTATTTGGCCATGATTTGTACCAGTTAGTACTAATGCTGGCTATACCAATACCTAGCAATCTATAAAATGTTAACTGACATGAGCTAATTGAGTGAAAAAAAAATGGCTAATGTCCTACCAAATTTTGAAATTGCACTTTGTGTTTTCTGCTATCCTAACTAACAGTAAGTTGAGACCCTGACTGACTTCCTGAAACTTAGCGTCCGGGGGCCTGTCATGCCAAATACTTTCCCCCGGCCAAATAGGGTCCACCTCTATGTCACAATGGGATTCGATGAGTTCTAGCTTCTGTTGCTAGCGCTGTTGCTAGAACTTCAACACCTGCTCCAATATCCAATGATAGGCGTGGCGCAAATTACAAATTCCTCAAAAATACAAAAACTTCAATTTTTCAAACATATGACTATTTCACAGCATTTTAAAGACAAGACTCTCCTTTATCTAACCACACTGTCCGATTTCAAAAAGGCTTTACAGCGAAAGCAAAACATTAGATTATGTCAGCAGAGTACCAAGCCAGAAATAATCAGACACCCATTTTTCAAGCTAGCATATAATGTCACAAAAAACCAGAAGACAGCTAAATGCAGCACTAACCTGGTAAATAAGGGTCGTGCGCATGGCGCAATTCGTGACAAAAAAATTCTAAATATTCCATTACCGTACTTCGAAGCATGTCAACCGCTGTTTAAAATCAATTTTTATGCCATTTTTCTCGTAGAAAAGCGATAATATTCCGACCGGGAATCTCCTTTTCGGCAAACAGAGGAAAAATCACAAAGACGGGGGCGGCCAGGTCACGCGCCTAAGCCCACGGTCCCTTGATCGGCCACTTGAGAAAGGCGATAATGTGTTTCAGCCTGGAGCTGGGATGACGACATTCAGGTTTTTCCCGGACTCTGAGCGCCTAAGGACGACGTAGGACGACGTAGGAAGTGTCACGTTAGAGCAGAGATCCTTTGTAAAAGATAGAGATGGCAAAGAAGTTCCAGAAATGGTCAGACAGGCCACTTCCTGTAAAGGAATCTCTCAGGTTTTGACCTGCCATTTGAGTTCTGTTATACTCACAGACACCATTCAAACAGTTTTAGAAACTTTAGGGTGTTTTCTATCCATATGTAATAAGTATATGCATATTCTAGTTACTGGGTAGGATTAGTAACCAGATTAAATCGGGTACGTTTTTTATCCAGCTGTGAAAATACTGCCCCCTAGCCATAAGAGGTTAAGGAAATTTCCTTCTGTAACCCATTAAAAAGGGTGCTCGGAACCAAAAATAGATTTTCATTTTGTATGATACCAAACAAGGACGAGACTAGCGAGGCCACCTACAAGGCGATGGTGGACTATCTTCAACACCCACAGTTCTCCTGAGGTCATCTTGAGTGACCGAGATCACGAACACTGAAACAAGGTATGGCTGTTATAGGTTATATTCTGTCACCAGTGATTTGTTTTAGTTATTTTTTACAATGTGTTTTTCCATGTGACATAATGAGACATGTTTCAATATCTTACATTGTCAATAAACATCTCCACCCCTGAGGTGGAAATACGGTACCCAAGGAAGGAGACGGACTGTTGGAAGAACAGGCATTTCTCAGCCTTGACGTACAGGTCATGCTCCAACAGTCAACCAAGCACCCTGCGCACCAGGGACACATGCCCTGGCGCATGTAGCGGAGTATATCAAAATGTCATCAATATACACCACTACACCCTGCCCATGCAGGTCCCTGAAAATCTCGTCTACAAAGGCTTGGAAGATGGATGGAGCATTCATCAACCCAAACGGCATGACGAGGTACTCATAATGCCCTGAGGTAGTACTGAACGCTGTCTTCCACTCGTCTCCCTCCCTGATACGCACCAGGTTGTAAGCACTCCTGAGATCTAGTTTGGTGAAGAAGCGCGCCCCGTGCATTGACTCAATCGCTGTGGTTATAAGAGGTAGTGGGTAACTGTACCTCACAGTGATCTGGTTTAGGCCTCGATAGTCAATACACGGGCGCAGACCTCCCTCCTTCTTCTTAACAAAAAAGAAACTCGAGGAGGCGGGTGAAGTAGAGGACCGAATGAACCCCTGACGCAGGGATTCGGAGACATATGTTTCCATAGCCGCCGTCTCCGCCTGTGACAGGGGATACACGTGACTCCTGGGAAGTGCGGCATCTACCAGGAGATTTATCGCACAATCCCCCCCGACGATGAGGTGGTAATTGAGTCGCCCTCTTTTTGGAGAAGGCGAGAGCCAAGTCGGAATATTCAGGGGGAATGCGCACGGTGGAGACCTGGTCTGGACTTTCCACCATAGTAGCACCATTGGAAACCCCTAAACACCTCCCCGAGCACTCTCGCGACCATCCCATGAGAGCCCTCCGTTGCCATGAATCAGTGGGGTCATGTCAAGCTAACCAGGGTAGGCCTAGCACCACGGGAAACGCAGGAGAGTCAATGAGGAAGATACTAATTCTTTCCTTGTGACCCCCCTGCATCACCATGCCCAGAGGAGCGGTGGCCTCCCTAATCAACCCTGACCCTAATGGTTGACTGTCTAAGGCATGAACTGGGAAGGGCATAGCCACTGGAACAATGGGGATCCCTAAACTATGGGCAAATGATCTGTCAAAAAAAATCACAGCCGCACCTGAATCGACAAGCGCCTTATGCTGGGAATGCGGGGAAAACGAACATAAAAAAACATGTGTGCAACAGAGGGCTCTGGGTGGTGGTGAATGGTGCCGGCTCACCTGGGGTGACGCCAGAGTGCCCTGCCTGCTGCCTCAACCCCAGAGGAACCAACACAGCACCGACCGGCAGTGTGATCTCTGCGGCCACAGATGGTGACCGAGACGGAACCTTCTCCTGTCTCCCTGAGCGCAGCACCTCCCAGCTCCATGGACATCGGAGCGGTGGTGCTGGGGGATGGAACCGACAGACCCCGCTCTGGACGTCCGCGGGTAGCCAGCAGGTTATCCAGCCGAATGGACAGGTCCACCAGCTGGTCAAAGGTGAGGGTGGTGTCCCTGCAGTCCAACTCCCGACGGACGTCCTCGCGCAAACTGCAGCGATAGTGGTTGATCAGGGCCCTGTCGTTCCATCCCGCGCCGGCGGCCAGGGTCCGAAAGTCCATCGCGAACTCCTGGGTGCTCCTCATCCCCTGCCTCAGATGGAAGAGACGTTCACCCGCCGCTCTACCCTCGGCGGGTGGTCAAAGACTGCCCGGAAGCGGCGGGTGAAATCCTCAAAACGGTCCAGCGCTGCATCTCCTTCTCCCTACATGGCATTGGCCCACTCCAGGGCTTTCCTCGAGAGGCACAAGAGGAGGGCGGACACCTTCTCACGGCCCGAAGGAGCCGGTTGGACAGTTGCCAGGTAGAGATCCAGCTGCAAAAGGAAACGCTGGCAGCGTGCAGCCATCCCATCGTACTCCCGGGCAAGGGCGAGACGAGTCCCACTGGGACCGGGTGCAGGGGGGGCGAGTAGTGGAGACCCCGGTTGTGCTGGTGGAGGCGCTGGAGGAACTCCCTGTCTCTCCCAGCGGTCCATGGTGGCACCGAGATGGTGGAGCATCGCCGCGTCCTCCCGGACGCACTCCTCGACCCCTATACCAGGGGCACCTGCTCCTGCTGACTCCATCTTGTGGGTGTGAAATTCTGTCAAACGGTGGGTGTAGCTGGTGCATGGAAGTCAGGCGCAGGAGAGCAGAGATGAGTGGACAAAGCACTTTACTGAGGCAATTATTTGAACAGAACGCAACCGCGTCACAAAAACAAATGCCCAAAGAACAAGTGAGGCAGCACAAAGTACAATAACCAAGTACAAAGTTCCGGCTGCCACAAAGCATGGGTGTAACACAAAACCCAGCGCAAACCAGCCGGAAGCGTGCCAACCTGACAATAAACAATTTCACACACAGACATGGGGGGAACAGAGGGTTATATACACGACAAGTAATGAGGGAATGTAAACCAGGTGTGTGGGAAAACAAGACAAAACAAATGGAAAATGAAAGGTGGATCGGCGATGGCTAGAAGACCGGTGATGTCAACCGCCAAACGTCGCCCAAACAAGGAGAGGAACCGACTTCGGCGGAAGTCGTGACAATTGTTGTATCCTATGACCTACAATAGATACATATCAGAGCTATGCGAGATATATATATATTTTATCATAATAGAAGACTACTGAAATTATATTATTTCAGACTAAATAAGGGAAGGGCAGGTTAAAATAAGAACATGCTAGCCAGACAAGGCAGTGTATGAGTCAAACAGATTTGCATATGAATGGAGTGGAAATTGGCTGACTTCGTGATCTGTAAGGTAAGTAACTTTAATGTGTCATGCAGATTACACGTTTTCTTTGCCATTTCTGAAAAGTAGCAACGTTTAAGACATGGATTTGATGTTGCAATGTTAACAAGATACCCAAAAGTAGTTCAAATGAATGTTTTCATTTTATTAGCTTAACAAAACTTGTTTAAACAGCAACATTGTTGTGGAAAACAGCCTTGTTTGCATTGCGATGATGAAAAGAACGTAATTTAGTCTTTAACGATCTCCAAAATTCTACTCATTAGTTCATCACACCGTTGACATAACAACGGACGCTAACAGTTTATCGAATCCCATTGTGATTTAGAGGGGGACACTATTTGGCCCTAAGCATCTGCTTATGTCGCGTATGTCTAGAAATGGCACTGGCTGCATGGGATTTCTACTAATGCGACTCGGTGCATCCAATAGCAATGTCTGCAAAGGGTATAATGCCAGGAGCTGCTTGTGGATTTGACAGCTCCAACACAGTTACACCTCCGACAGCGTGTAAACAAAGTCATAATATAAGCTATGTGCTTCAATCTATAGCTAGAGGACTGAGATCTCCAGGAGTGATAAGTATATTTTTCGTCTTTATCTGTTGTGGTCTAATACTGTCTTTTGTTAGCTAGGGCCATCTACTTTAAGTGCTGTCTGACTTCCCTGTAGTCTACTTGCTATGTGAACAGCTGACTGCTCATAACTTGCAGCTGATTGTTGACACATCAACCTGGATTGAGAGGCAGGGCAATTTGGGACTGTTGTTGTTTTGGTAATCAGTGGCTGTATTGGGGGGGGGAGGGGGTTCTCCTTTCCTAGGCAATTAGCGTTAGTTAGTACTTCAGTCTCCCCTTTTTTCTACTAACACTAATTGCTAATTGCCTAGCAGATGTAAAGAGCACTCCTTCCGGTACTAATTTCTCATTGCCTATGAAAGCAGCGGTCGTGTCAGTGACAGTCTCGTTGTCAAAACTAAGATGTTTCTGCTGAGTTGTTCTACAGAGTTGTTCGAGAAAGGACATAGAGGAAGGCTCCACACCACTCTCTCACTTGATAATTTTACCTAGTTATTTTCTCATGATTTAATTTAGCTCTTTTATAGATTTGTCAACTATGTGTGTGTATTCTATACCTGTTCACTCCTCTCCATGTAGCCTTTGCAGACGCTCCCCACCTCTTGACTGCAACCCTTCTAATTTAGTGTACCCTCTGTGCACAACCCATGTGGAGTTCCTGGTCTACGGCAACGTTTGGAACTGTTGATCTGAAGGCAAGAACCCTGAGTTAATCATAGTTTATGCTGCCCTTCGGTCCCGAGACTTTTTTGCCCTGATGCAGACATAGATCACCTCAGAGAACACTTCTACTGCAGCTGCTCTCTCTTCATTTGACTACGTGTTCTCTCATAGTCCAAGAGCATCTGGTCATCGCAGTGGTGGCACAGAGATACTAATTTCACCTAAGTGGAGATTTTCTCTTTTCTACCTCACTCACCTGTCCATCTCCTTATTTGAATTCCATGCTAACACCTGTCAACATTGCACGCCCTGCCACATCCGATGAGCGTCGGAGCTGGTGTAGTACGATTAGATCTTTAGTCCTGTGTTGACCCTTGCCTGTTTGATGGTTCGTCGGAGGGCATAGTGGGATTTCTTATAAGCTTCCGGGTTAGAGTTCCGTTCCTTGAAAGCAGCTGCTCTAGCCTTTAGCTCAGTGCAGATGCTGCCTGTAATCCATGGCTTCTGGTTGGGGTATGTACGTACGGTCACTGTGGGGACGACGTCATCGATGCACTTATTGATGAAGCCAATGACTGATGTGGTGTACTCCTCAATATTGTAAGAATCCCGGAATATATTCCAGTCTTTGCTCGCAAAACAGTCCTATAGCTTAGCATCTGACCACCTTTTTATTGACCGGGTCACTGGTGCTTCCTGCTTGCTTGTGTTTGCTTGTAAGCAGGAATCAGGAGGATAGAATTATGGTCAGATTTTCCAAATGGAGGGTGAGAGGGCAGAAATGTATTCTCTGATATCTGAACTCTCATGTGCCTTAATAACAAACTTGTGTGCCATCTGTAAATACAAATAATGTTGTTAAACTACAGAGAAAGTCAGAAACCTTCCCGCTAGGCATGATTTGCTGAAATAATGAGTGTGATGTATATGCCGAGAGATGAGTTTGGATTGGTCTGCCATATAGCCTGCTTCTGTCTATTTGAGCTGGTCAGTTTTGTGTAGGTACTCCTGTCTAACGCAGCTTTTTTGAAATGTATTGTGTAGTAAAACTTAACAAAAGATTCAACTATGCAAGTATCCATTTCAATAGAACGTCACTGCAACAACTGTTTCAGAGCAGTCTCTTCTGAGTGTGCCAGAGTGCAGAATAACTGATTAATTTACAAACACTCAACAACGGTTGAATCTTTCCGGTGTCAGTAAACATTGCAAAAAAGCATAATTAAATTGTTGCCAAAAACACAATTACAGTCACCAATGCTCTTTTAAAAAATATATGATTTATTTTTATATTTTATTATTTGTTTTATATTTATTTATTAAATTTTTTCAGCATGGCGACGACAGAGATGGTCGCCTCACTTCGAGTTCTTAGGAAACTATTCAGTATTTCGTTTTTTTATTTATTATTTCTTACACTGTTACCCCAGGAAATCTAAAGTCTTATTAGATACTGACGGGAACAACTATTGGATATAAAAGCAACGTCAACTTACCAACATTACGACCAGGAATACGACTTTCCCGAAGCGGATCTTCTGTTCGAACCACAACCCAGGACAATGGAGCTAATTCCATTTGGCGATCCAAAACAACAACGCTGCAGAAAGGGCAGACGAAGCAGCCACCTGTCCAGCCTCCGTAGACGTGCACATTGCACACCGCTCCCGAGTATCCTACTAGCCAATGTCCAGTCTCTTGATAACAAGGTAGATGAAATTCGCGCAAGGGTTGCCTTACAGAGAGACATCAGAGATTGTAACATTCTCTGTTTCACAGAAACATGGCTCTCTCGGGATATGTTGTCGGAATCATTTCAGCCCCCGGGCTTCTACATGCATCGCGCAGACAGAGATAAACACCTCTCTGGGAAAAGTAAGGTTGGGGGGGTATGCTTTATGATTAACGACTCATGGTGTAATCACAACAACATACAGGAACTCAAGTCCTTCTGTTCACCCGTTTTAGAATTCCATACAATCAAGTGCCGGCCATTTTACCTACCAAGAGAATTCTCGTCAGTTATAGTCACAGTTGTGTACATTCCCCCTCAAGCAGACACCAAGACGACCATCAAGGAACTTCACTTGACTATGTGCAAACTGGAAACCATAGATCCTGAGGGTGAATTTATTGCAGCTGGGGATTTTAACAAAGCAAATTTGAGAACAAGTCTACCTGAATTCTTCCAGCATATTCAAATCAAATGTATTTATGCAGCCCTTCTTACATCAGCTGATATATCAAAGTGCTGTACAGAAAGCAATGCAGGTGTAGAAGCACGGTGGCTAGGAAAAACTCCCTAGAAAGGCCAAAACCTAGGAAGAAACCTAGAGAGGAACCAGGCTATGAGGGGTGGCCAGTCCTCTTCTGGCTGTGCCGGGTGGAGATTATAACAGGACGTGGCCAAGATGTTCAAATGTTCATAGATGACCAGCATGGTCAAATAATAGTAATCACAGTGAATAGGTCAGGGTTCCATAGCCGCAGGCAGAACAGTTGAAAATGGAGCAGCAGCACGGCCAGTTGGACTGGGGACAACAAGGAGTCATCATGCCAGGTACTCCTGAGGCTTGGTCCTAGGGCTCATGTCCTCCGAGAGAGAAAAAGAGAGAATTAGAGGGAGCATACTTATTAAATTCACACAGGACACCGGATAAGACAGGAGAAATACTCCAGATATAACAGACTGACCCTAGCCCCCCGACACATAAACTACTGCAGAATAAATACTGGAGGCTGAGACAGGAGGGGCCAGGAGACACTGTGGCCCCATCCGATATTGATTGTGATACGCGCATGCGCAATACCCTCGACCACTGCTACTCTAACTTCAGCGATGCATACAAAGCCCTCCCCCGCCCTCACTTCGGCAAATCCGACCACGACACCACCTTGCTCCTTCTGTCTTATAGGCACAAACTCAAGCAGTCTGGAACTTCACTTCCTGATCACAGACCACACCAAGTTTGCCCCCGACTAATGCTTCGGCCTTATCAAGCAGCGCTTCAGAAAGACCAGAGTGAACACTTTGTCTGAGATTGCTGGTGTTGTTGGACTGGAGGACGGTACGGTGCTGGTGGAAAGCTATGACTGGCAACAACACCTGACTCCGTACTTCAGGCCGCTGCCACATTTCAAGCAGTACCAGCACTTCCGGTGAATATCATTTTCATTCCATTGTATGAGGTTATTCTTCTTATCTAAACTTGGGAGGTGAATTGATGTTGTACAAGGTTGTAATGTCAAAAAAAATGTTGTCATTTCCTGTTTTACTGCTTCGATGCTCTGGAGCCTGGTGTTGTTGTCGCCAAGGAGCGTTCGGACTCAGTCGGGACCAGGTTTCAGCTGCCGTACAACACTGACATCCTTCCTCCCTTAGATGGTCTGCCTGTACAAGAATCACATGGACACAGCTAGACATACATATCTTTTTGAGAAGATCCGGGAGTTTTGCGACAAAGAGGCTATGGACATCACATGCCCTGCACCAAAGTCAAGGGCAGGATAGAGACAGGCTCTCCGAATATAGATTCCCTTGTTCATTCGTGGTTTGGACTGACCAGTCATCAGCACTATCTGCAGTGCCTCTATTCAAATGACTCTCTCCTAACACACACGCCATACGTTGCTGCTACTATTTTTTGTTTATCCTGCTGCTCAGTCACTTTACCCCTGATTTTATGCATATAAAGTAACTACCTCATCTATCACTGATAATGTTCTTGTACATAATGTCAATATAAATAAAATAATATACAGTATCTATTTCTGATATTGCTACTATGCAAGTAACCATTTGGCTGTACTGTTTACACCTTCTGTAGAGACCCATCCACTTAGCAAGATGTGGCTGGGGAGTTATATCATTTCTTTCACATGACCCATCAATTTAGACAAGTGTGTCTGGGTAAGCGTCATCTAATATTTATAAAATATTTTTATCTAGACACTTTCTGTTCACCTGGAATTTTTCCCTATTGTAGGCTACTACTTTTACCACTTTTAGTCTTAATCTTTACTACACTACTCACTGTTTAGGACATGACTTCACATGTGAATCCTTAACCTGTTGGGGCTAGGGGGCAGTATTGAGAATTTTTCAAAAAATATGTGCCCATTTTTAACTGCCACCTACACCAGCTCAGAAGCTAGGATATGCATATTATTACCAGATTTGGATAGAAAACACTCTGAATTTTCTAAAACTGTTTGAATGGTGTCTGTAAGTATAACAAAACTCATATGGCAGGCAAAAACCTGAGAAAACCTGAGAGAAAAAAAGAATTTTGTGGCTGTACTATTTTTTTTAATCATTGTTTAATAGATACCACAGTGAGAAAGGATTCATTTCGCAACTCCTACGGCTTCCACTAGATGTCAGCGATCTTTATAAAGTTGTTTGAAGCGTCTATGATCAACAGAGACCGGATGACAAGGAAGGGAAGTTGACCTCCCTGGGATGTCGTCACTTCCATTATTGCCTGCACCTGCTCAATCATGTGACGCGAGACAATTTTCAAATACGTTTTTCAAGACACAGGAGAGGTCGGGTTGAAACATTACTGATGTTTCACGTTAAAAATGGCTCTAAAGATTGATGCTAAACAACGTTTGACATGTTTGAACGAACGTAAATAGATTATTTTTTAAACTTTTTAAACTTTTCACCGTGACTTCCCACCCCCCCGCCCGCGCTACTTTTGAGTAGCCACCGAAGTGCTAACAACATGGAACAACTTGGAGTTATTTGGACATCAATTATGAACTTTGTCAAAAGAAACCACATTTGTAGTGGACCTGGGATTCCTGGAAGTGCCAATGGATGAAGATAATCAAAGGTAAGGGATTATTGACGATAGTATAATTGAAATTAGATGGTTACAAGATGATGCTAACCTATATAGCCTAGCCTATTGTTCTTAGCACAGCACCCGGTTTATTGCAACTTGTGATTTCCCAGTAAAGTTATTTTGAAATCTGGCAATACAGTAGCATTTACGAAATGTTAAAATATAATTATTTGAATGACAATATTATAATTTACCAATGTTTTCGAATAGTAATTTTGTAAATTGTAACGTTGTTCACCGGAAGCATTTCAGAGAAGAAAAAAATCTGAATTTCACCGCTACTGTAAAATGCTGTTTTTGGATATAAATATGAACAATCTTTTAAATTGTGTAAAATAGTTGATTGTTTGAGAAATTGAAATTATTAGATTTTTGATGTTTTGAATTTCCAGCCTTGTTAGCAATCCCGTCTCGGGGTTCATTGCTAACCTGTAGCCCCAACAGGTTAAAAAGATGGGTGGGGCTAGCTTAAGAGGGTGTGAACAATGCTGAATAGGTGTAGACAAAGGAGAGCTCTCCAGTAGGTATCAAAGCATTCAAAGGCCATTTTCTCAAAAGGGAGTTTAGAAGTTTATCAACTTTCAAAGCAGAATTACTTTCCCATTGTTCCTCAAATGCGGTGTATGATATACTATTGTGTAGCTCTGAGTCTCTACTTTTATCCAATGTAAAAAAAAACACAATTAAACATTTTGCTACATAAGACCGATTTGAGCCGGGCGGTTACATATACTGTATTCTATTATACTGTATTTTAGTCAATGCCACTCCAACATTGCTCAATCTAATATTTATATATTTCTTAATTCCATTCTTTTACTTTTACATTTGTGTGTATTGCTGTAAATAGTTTTTAGATACTACTGCACTGTTAGATACTACGGAGCTAGGAACACAAGCATTTCGCTACACCTGCAATAACATCTGCTAAATATGTGTATGTGACCAATAAAATTTGATTTGATGACATGTCATCCTCCTGGCAGCTAGCTAGTATCATGACTCTCCTGTGAGGATCCAAGGATCAGGTTACGGTGGATCAATGTTCAATAGAGCCCTATCACCCGCAGATGGGGGGAAGGAGGGATGTGGGGTTTTTATGACAACTTAGGTCAATCGTCAATTGTAGGCAGCAGATGATTCCTTTTGGGGCCTAATTTGGGCGAATGGAATGTCTCTTTGCACAGAAGAAGTTGCCACCCAAAACTTCAACATCAAACAATGGAACAATATATTTCAACATCCGAATGTTGGGAATGATGAGATATGTAATATTGAAAATGAATGTCTATTTTGTGATGTCATTAAAATTGTTATAAAGACATAACAAAAACATTAACTTGAAGAGCTTTTACACTGTGTATATCAGGTTTACATTCTTTACGTTGTGTAGAAAATATCAAGGATAAAGAGAATGTTTCTGTGACGATAGGATTGTGATTTTAGTATGCTAACGAGATCATAGTAATTCTGATACTTTGCCTCGTAACTAGCCACGCCCCAGGGAGCCCAGAGAGCACGTGAGAATGATGAAAACAGCCTGTTTTACCCGAGGGTATAAAAGTATTGAGTTATCAATTAACATAGGAGACTAGGACCACAAGCTGCAGCTGAGGTCTATGATAGTCCCGACCCCAAAATGCGACATGAGGTTGAAGAAGACAAAAGAACCTCTAACAATCCAATGCAAGTAAACAGACAACTAATAAGAAGGACATTGTGACCTCTTGTGGACAATCACAGACTTACACCTTAGAACGAAGGAGAAGGCCATCCGAAGAGCGTGGGCCCAATCAAACCCTTCTCACCAAGCGGAACCCTGCCCACCAAGGCCTGGGCCCAACAGAGATACCAAACGAAGACCTCCAACACGTAAATACATACATTACTTCTTACCCATATGAGCGTCAGTTCAGGGCAAGGTATTAGGGCTACTATTAGTGTAGTTTCCAAATGTATCCAAGTGTTTCTTATTTTTCTCTTTCTCTCTCCATCTTGTGTAACAAGAGTCATATTGTGTTAGTCCGCAAGCAACCTGTTGTCATTGTATTAAGTTTCTAATCAATAACCTATACCGTGTGTGTGTGTGTGTGTGTGTGTGTGTGTACAGTATCCTATGATATCATTCAGTTTGTTAGTAAATAAATAATCAAATCAATTTGTGTGGTACGGAGTGATCAGTGAGACTTGGGTTTGTGCAGATTTCCGAAGTCTGTAAAATGTAAATAGGTTCCGAAATTTTGTGAAATAGTACAGTTACAAATAGAAATCAAACTGGATGGACATCAGAAATAGAGGAAGGCAAGGACTAAAAACAAACAAAATATAACGATTGTAAAATGGATTGTGTCTGTAAAATGTGTATAGTATGTATAAACTGAAGGTAGAAGCCTAAGTGTTATTGTTTATTAGTTTACTCCAATTGGGGGAGGGTGGTAGGGTTTGCGGGGAATAATAAAGATATATTCTAAAAACAGTGTGTATATGTATTGTGGCAGAAGGCAGTGAGAGTTGAGGGGAGTGGTGATTGAAGGGAGATATCTTGCCTGCTGGCTCCACCCCCGAGCCTTATATGGACTTCCTGCCCCAATGAGGCAAGTCTGTTGATCATTAAGCCATGGAGTGCTTGGGGATAAAAGAGGAAGAGAACTGAGAGGGAAATGTGTGTTATGGAGAGTGTGAGAAGATAAATAATTATCTGTGTGATTACCCATTGTGACCTGGACTGTGTGATTATCCCCAACTGTGTATCAAACCGGTTTAGCTGAGGTCCCGAGTTTTAGGATTAACGCTGGAGAACGGAACGGACAACGAGAACGGATTGTGGACTGTGAAGTGGTTGCTGAATTCCCCCCCCCCTTTCCCACAGTGTGAAAATCTCCCTAATAAATTTGTTACATTCATCAGTTTTTTTCTCCAGAATATTGAGTGATTGAACCTGAAACAGTTCATCCCGAATGGAGGCAGCAAACAATGTACCAGGCCAGCTGTTATTTACAACCTGATAACAATATTTTTTGAACTACCAAGAAACGTATTGGTGAATTTAAATGAATCATGCATTGAACTGCATCCATCTATTCTGTCAACAACGCCTTAGTTGTCACGTCCTGACCATAGTAAGTTGTTATTTTCTATGGTAGAGTAGGTCAGGGCGTGACAGGGGGTGTTTGTCTATGTTTAGTTTCTAGTTTTGTATTTCTAGGTTGGTTTTTGTTTGGCATGACCTCCAATTAGAGGCAGCCGGTTGTCATTGTCTCTAATTGGAGGTCATATTTAAGTTGATGTTTGTGCCACTTGTTTTTTGTGGGTGATTATATTTTGTGAGTAGTGTTTGTTCCTTCTGCGTCACGGTTTGTTGTTTTGTTCCTTCAGTTTATTCTGGTATTGCATTAAGTTTCACAGTCCAATAAATATGTGGAATGAAACCAACGCTGCATTTTGGTCCGATCATTTAAACAGCCGTGACATTAGTGTACATCATGGAACGTTGAGTCAAATATAACCTTTTTTAAAAACCTCTTATAAAGTTGGTTTTGTAGCGTAAACTGGGAAGTTGATATTTTTTACTGATATTATGATTTCATATCTGCAAAGTAGTTAAAACTGTCAGTTCCACTTTAAACATTAGCTCACCGGTTACTTTGAGTGCTAAACGTGAAATGTTTTTTGTAATGGGAAGTAGTAGTTGTACATTTCGATTGGGAAATGCTTATGGTTGTGTTTTTGTATTCCTATGATTGGGACCTACTGGCTTATGTCCAAGTTGATGGACTGCTTATCCTTTAACATCATGCTGTGTGTGACTGTTGTCTTTTCATCAGTCCTATGCAGTGGTGTAGTGGTGCCTGGAGAAGTGGGTATACTCAAATTTTGCCCAAAAGTTCCCAAACGGCCCCCCCAGTGAAGGAAAGGCACCCTTTATGAAATCCTATGTTTTCCTATTGTTTTTTTGAGTTTCCCTATAGATTTTTCAGATTTCCACTCTCAAAATCACACTTACTTCCATAGAAAAAAGGCAAAACTTGAATGGTCTTAGACTACAAACAATGTTTAAACCACATCAATCTGATTGGGTGGTCCTGTCAGGGCATGGCTCCCCAGTGGGTGGGCCTCTGTCCACCCAGGCCCATCCATGTATACTCCCCTGATGCAAGCAGCACATGATGACAATTGCACATCCCAAATAGCCTACTAACCAACACTTCGGACTAAACCTTTTCAATACCTGGTTTGCACACCCATTTTTGCCTTAGTTAGCATTTACTGGTAGATATCAAAAGTTGAAACGCCTTTCCTACCCAATCGGCTACCGATGTCAAAACCAGTTGAGTTGCACACTCTTGCCACCTGCAGATGATATTCCGCTGAAACAATATTCTGCTCAAAATGTGTGCGGCGCACATGTGAATATATTTCATGTGCTTTGTGATTGTATAGGCTACTTTGTGCATGATTTCTCTATTGTACTACATAATTGATAAGTCTTATACCTCCACTACACTACTTTGATACGCATCAGTAAGAATTAAGAATTGAGTATAAGCAATGCCCACTGAAAAAAAGTGGGTATATGGCCTATACCTGCGTACACCCTCCACTACACCACTGGCCCTTTGTGTTTTACAAAAAGTGCACTCTCCTACATGAGTGCACCGCTAGTACGGTTGCTGTCCTTTCAGAATCACAAACCTGTCACACACTGACGGCCTATAGGTTCGCCACGGCGCAAACAGTTAAGATATTGTTTAAAAAAAGGAGTGTTTATATTTGGCCTGGCGAAGCGGTTTTATGCTCAAGTCCAGACTGTCCGAAACCGAGTCAAGACTGAGTACAAATGTTTCCTACACTAAGACAAGAGTATCCCACAGCGGAGACCAGTCCTACAACACTGAAAAGCGCTAACCACTACACACAGCCTACATCGTTGTCACCATATTAGCTAACATCATAGTCAACATAGCTACTCGAACTAACACATTAGTAAACCCACTGCAATCATGCAGTACATCAAGCAGTTTAGCAGTTACACCAGCTGGCCCAGGTGGGAATAAATTAATAAAAACCAAAGTTTACCTCAACTTGGAAGAGTTCCAGTGTTGGATAGCCAGCTAGCTAACATAGTACCCCTCTCTGTGTGAGCCAGGTGTTCGAGTACACTAAAGTAGCTAGCTAAGTGAAGGTAAAAAAAAAAATTATAGTACAATTAAATATAGTTCTAATTAATTTGTCAAAACTGTAAGTCTATGGAAGAGGGTGAGAATCATTAGCCTCCTAGGTTTTGTATTGAAGTCAATGTACCGGAGGAGGACGGAGACTAGCTGTCCTCCGCCTACATCATGGTGCTACCATAGAGGGTGCTGTTGAGGCTACTGTAGACCTTCATTGCAAAACAGTGTGTTTTAATCAATTGTTTGTTGACTTGAATATATTTTTATCTACAAAAAATCAATTTGTATTTTTATGAAATTCACTGAGGATGGTCCCCTTCCTCCTCTGAGGAGCCTCCACTGGTGTGTGTTTATCTCCTATACAGGGTGACGCCACCTGTCCTCCTGTGCAGGTTTGGTTGGTGATGCAGGAGATTTAAGGCTCTGAAACAGAGGTGGATGCTTAGTCTCTCTCACTCAATTATTCTACCTGCTCGCTCACTCACTCACTCACTCACTCACTCACTCACTCACTCACTCACTCACTCACTCACTCACTCACTCACTCACTCACTCACTCACACCACAGGCATTTCCACCAGGCACACCATACTGCCATGCCATCCAGTAACCATAATTACCATCCTGTCCTCTCATAATAACACCAGAATAACCCAGTGGGAGGGAGGCTGACTGTTTAAGCCAACCAGCTAAGATTCAACATCCCTCGATACAGATCTCCAACACAACACAGCTTGTTAGTTAAAGTTACTGTATGTAGCACTAGGTACTTTACACTTGACAAAGCTATCATTCTTTTGTGTGTGTATGTGTTTCTATTCTGATATTTTAATCTCTGTGTACCCATTCCCAGAGTTTCAAAGTGTAAAGCATTGGTATAGGGATATGCTGAGCCCCTATGATTAGGACCAGGGGCCTCATTTATAAACCATGCATATATTCTTTACAAAATTCGGGCGTATGTGGATATTCTAGGATTTGCGTGTGCAACAAATAATCGGGATTCATCAAACATTCGTACACAACATATACACATGCTTCATTGATAGATCCGAGCCATACTATATTTGTGCGCTTGTGAAGGAGTGTTGCAACCCAACCTGGAAAATGCCCTCCATTCACTCCTCTTTTCTTTCAGTAGTCGTTTTTTCTAACCCTGTACAATATGATTTCCAGGAAATCTTGTGTGGACATGGGCAGGGTAGCCATTTTATGGCCAGCTGGATTAGCTAGCCTGCAGAGGGTAAATATCACGCTATAACTACAATCTGCGTAAGGTGTGGATGAGGGGGTGGGAAGGTAGCAGATGGGTGCGTAAAAGAGTGAACTGGTATCTTTTCTCCTCTTGACTTATCCAGTTTCTGACAGTGAGAAGGATCATAGATTTATGCTGGTCTTGGCATGGCAAGCATGGTCTTATAGTCGGTGAAATACTCACATATACTCTCGTAGATGTGTGTGTTCTTGCACATGGGGTAGGCAGGCTAACTCGGACGTGTGTGTGTGCTGTAGGTTTGTGTGTGCCTGTGTGATTGTGCCTGTGTGATTGTGCGTGTGTGTGCGTGTGTGTGTGTGTGTGTGTGTGTGTGTGTGTGTGTGTGTGTGTGTGTGTGTGTTTGTGTGTGTGTGTGTCTGTGTGTGTACAAATGTGTGTGGGGGGAAGGGTGCATGCGTTCACTAGTAAGTGTACTTTATAGGTGTACTGTATGTATGTATGTACAGTATATAGGTATGTGAGCATTTGCTGGGTCGTGTGCTGTGAAATTCCACCTTCGTTGCTCCATCCTCAATAAACAGGAGGGAGTGGGCAGTCATTGTAATTTAGCCAAACGGAGCCCCGATTCAAAGGGTACTGGTACTCGCCTCTATGAGCTACATCAGCTAAACAGAGCCATGCTTAGGCAACAAGCCCAGCTCTTAATTTAGCTCCTGATTGAACTCCCAATATTTTTCTCTACGTTACAAATTGATTAACACAGCCGTGATTCTTTATCATATCCAGCTTCATATTTGGCTTCCAATTCAGTTCCCAATTCAGTTCCCAATTCAGCTCTTGTATCACTCCTTTACATTAGTTTAACAGAGCCATGATTCATTCCAAGATATTGAGCTTGAGTCCGCCTTCAGAGTGCGCAGGGACATAAAGACAAACTTCCTGACAGCAGCCCAGGTTGGTTGAACTGTAACTGGAACCAGCAGGACCAATTAAAACCCCCCCTCTCTGGCATGAAGTCACTGTCTGTCACGTCCTGACCAGTAAAAGGGGTTGTTTGTTATTATAGTTTGGTCAGGGCGTGGCAGGGGGTGTTTTGTTTTATGTGTTTCGTTTTTTTTTTGTTGGTTAATGTGTTTAAGTGTTTGTTTTGGTTTTCTTCATAATAAAGAAGATGAGCATACACATTCCCGCTGCGCCTTGGTCCCATCCTTACGACGAACGTGACACTGTCCAGATTCCAATGATGCAATGACTTCATTATACTCTTGGAATATGGACCCCATGATCAGCTATTACACCAGGCCCAGTGTTCTGGCTGCCTAGTTTCTACCCACATCAGTCCCCTTCTGTCTCCTCACACAGTGGCGATGGTGAAACAGATTTCAAAGTCAAAAATCATGAAATCAACAAAAAGGCTCATGGAGGGGCGGTTCCAGCTTTGATTATCCTCTGTTTTCCTTATTGGTTGCCCCATATTTCCTCAATTAGCATCATTGTGTAATAATTCAACAGCAAGTCAGGATCCAACCCTCTAAAAGTCAATCCTTTTGAACAGATGCTCATTCACTCAGATCACTCCGTTAACCCCTTCTCTATTCCCCACCCTAGCCTAGCCAGAGAGCTCTGTGAATATTGTACATATTTTATTATTGGATTTTTTTTGGCATTTTTTCACATTAATGTTTGATCACTATATCCTATGGTCTTGACTCTCAGAGTTGCAGGATTGTGATGAAAAGTCTGTATTTTGGCTTAATAGCTAGCTGTTTGTATTCAAATAATGCGGCTTTTTGTTTAATCTATATGGACGTATTACACCAAGGACTGCATGCTGTGTCCAGAGGTAGCAGAGGAAGTTCTGGGACTGTTCAGGGAATGCGCCTAACCACTGCCAAGATGTGGTTGGTGGCTTTTGTGCGCTTTTCAGCAGCCATGGCATCACCCAGGTGGGTGCTACATTCCTGGCAATGGAGGACCAGTACCAGAGAAGCGGCTCCAATAGAGTGTCTGACCATTCAGAGCAGCACGTGTGGTGCGCTGTTGAAGAGCTACGGGTCTGTTTTTTCAGACTATCTTTGTTTCTCCTTGGCCGTCCCATCGATTCCCCCACCACTGAACCTCCATTGCCTTTCCAGCCCAAACTGCCTCAACTTGATCCAAAGCCAACTGAGACTATCATTAAAATGTTTTTTTGTTTTTACGCGTTATCTACCTCCCTCTTCACTTCCTCTGTGTGTGGAGCCTCTGTGTGTGTTTGATGTTGAGTGAGAGTGACACAAGGGGCACCTGTCATTCAAGTGTTTGATATGTATGTCAGTGTATGTGTGTGCAATTAAGTAAATATGGAAAGAGTTAGTGTTTGAGTGTGCACACCCAAATTGGTGTGTATATTATGTGTGTGAGTAAATAAAGAAAAGTGTGTGTGTGTGTGTAAGCATGGGTGTGTGTCTGTCTGTGTTCGTGCGTGTGAGGGGAAACAATCTGAAAACCAAAGCCAGTCCAGACCAGTGGATGTGGGAATGGGTCTCAGCTGGTCCTGATAGTGACATTTTATCCTCATTGTGACTGCAGGAAATTGTAGTATTTTCCTACAGACAGGAGCCATGGAGCCATGCGATCTTGCAGTCCCCTCAATACAAATCAGATGGCTTCCGTCACCTGATAGAGCCATCGGAGAGCCGCAATAAGTTCCTGGATAGAGCAGTGGTGTAAAGTACTTAAGTAAAAATACTTTAAAGTACTACTTAAGTAATTTTTTGGGGTATCTGAACTTTTACATTTACTCCACTTCATTCCTAAAGAAAATATGTACATTTTACTCCCATACATTTACCTTGACACCAAAAAGTACTTGTTACATTTACAATGCTCAGGTAGGACAGAATTATTGTCCAATTCATGCACCTATTAATATAACGCATTGTCATTCCTACTTCCTCTGATCTGCGGACTCAGTAAACATAAATACTGCATTTCTAAATGACGTATGATTGTTGGAGTGTGCCTCTTTCTGTCCGTAAATAAATAAAAAACAAGAAAATCATGCTGTCCAGTTTGCTTAATTATAAGGAATTTGATGTATAGCATTATTTTAGCCACGATATGGTTCAAGACTTAAAATATCAACTTCAGATGTGTAGAAACTCTGATTTGAAGTCTTGAACCAAATCGTGACTAGAATAATGGGTACTGAGTAATCCTTTATTTGCACTCTGATAAGTAGCCCGTATTGTGTGGAATGGTGTGTCTATCCCAGTGGTGGAAAAGTATTACATTGTTATACTTGAGTAAAATAAAATATACCGCAATAGAAAATGACTCAAGTAAAAGTCACCCAGTAAAATACCACTTGATTAAAAGTCTAAAACTATCTGGTTTTAAATGTACTTAAGTACAGTGGTGGAAAAAGTACTCAATGGTCATACTTAAGTAAAAGTAAAAAGAAATGCTATATATCAAATTCTTTATTATTAAGCAAACCGGACAGCATGATTTTCCTCTTTTTTTATTTATTTACTGACAGAAAGGGGCACACTCCAACACTCATATTTTATGTAGGTGGAGGGCCTTGGATGCCCTATGCTCCCAAAATGTTAAGAAGTCCTTGTTTATCTGACTCATCTACTTACACACCTCTTCTATTGTTTTTTTGTTTTTTTATTACCATTTTCATTATTTTATTTCACTTAGCTCTGAGCCTAAGATTTTCACTGAACCCTGCAATCACACCTGCAACACTGTATACTGTATGTGACTATTAAACAGAGAATCTTAATCTCCCCCGAAATTCTAACTTTTTCATTTAAGGATTTATGATTAAATAGAGTAGACAGATTTAATCCATCTCTCCATCCATCCAGGACATCAACCTGAAATTAAGAGAAACGATGGAGTATGAAGAGGATTTAATTGTAATTGGGTGATCGGGTAATCATGACTTGAGCTCCTTGAGGGGGCCGATAGCCTTTCATTCACACTGAATGTGGAACTCACTGACTCTGCTCCCTAACCTCTCGACTCCCATTCCTGCTGCCTGTTTCTTTAATAGCTGATGTAACCGTACCTCCACCTCCTGCTTCTCATATGCCACAAGAGGAAGCCAAGCCGAAAGACTTACCCTTTCTTTAAGTCCACCAAAAACTCTCTCTGCAAAAGCCCTCAGAGCTATATAATAAATATTTCATTTCCCCTGGCAAGCAACAGGAAGGCTTACAGTATATGATGTAAAGGAGCAGAAATAGGGACTGAAAAGTGTTTGACATTCTGCATATCTTGGGCCTGGTTCGTTCCATGCTGTTCAGCTGAAGAGGCTTTTTATATTCAAGGATATTTAGCAGTCTTATTTTAGGAGGATAAAGCTGTCTTATGTTAAATGGTGCCGATACGTTCCTAAAGACATTTACAATTATTACAAGCATGGGTCGAATTCTTAAATGTTAATACGGGATAGAATATGTTCGGGGGGGGGGGAAAGCAGCTCTTAATTGGTCAATGGGATGCTTTGAACATCAAATGAACATTCAAGTACTAAAAGTACAAAACAAGATACTTGCCTTTTCTCATTTCTATGACTTCTATGTCCTATACAGTATTCCACTGTATAGGACATAGCTTAAAAAAAAAGTAGTTGCACCGGCAAAACTGTGAAGTGGAATACTGTAAAACTTCAATTAAACGCAGTCTCAAATATCCGCCTGGCCCTTTTAATTAACAGGCATTTCAGCAAATAAACAGCTGTTTCAAATAAAGGCCGGGTCTAAATGAATTCTTTGCGACTGAACTTCAGTGAGTATTGTAAAGATTGCTCAAAAGAAAATAAAGGAGAGCAACATCATTGCCATCGATGAGACTGCAGTGTAGTTTGACATGATCGGCTTTACTACGGGCCCCACGAGGCGCCATGAGATCAGATAGACTTCAGTATTCAACGTTGGTTCAGGTCCCTACTTCACATTTATACTGAAATGATAGTGTGAGATTGTGTTGTGTTGTGCAAGGAGTGAGAAAATGGTGCTAAAGCACGAAATCGGGGGTTTATATAGGTAGACTTTTCTTTGCAAGTCTGATCTGCAATGGATTTGTTATTATAATGTTTATACTGGTCATAATCGTCACAGTAAACAGTGTGGTAGTCTTTTCTAAATGTTATTGAGCCACAGCTGTGTGCATTAAGGATATGGACGCTGCTGTCTAGTAAGTGGCAGTATTGTTCAGTAATTGAAGCAAATAAACGCCCAGGCTATTAATTTAAGTTTTACAGTAATAGAAGAAGTATGTAGAATAACAGTAGTGTTCTTTATGACACAATCATACAAATTACACTATATGTTTGCCCATTGTAAGGAATGAGAATTGTACCACTGACTTACATTAGCTATTATGAAAGACCAAATAAGTTCAACACATGGGAAATGTGAGTTTGTCAAGGTTGGAGGCATAAATGCTAACCAGAGCCTGCATTTGGTCCTATTTTTAATTATTGTTCATCAAGATATGTTAAGTATACCACCCAAGTTGGTTTTGTTTAATTCAAAGCCCTAGTTTGTTGTTTTGAAGCTAATTCCCTGCAATTCTACTTAGTGTAACATTACTTATGACATATTCTGGGTAGGTTATTTCATATAATATTTCATATTTTATGGGTATGGAAAATTGTCTAGACTATTTTGGAAAATGTTATTTCACAAACAAATATGTTATAACATTTTAATTTATACTATCAATTTAGTTTTGTATTTTATTACAGATCCCAATTAGCTACTCTTCCTTTGGTTCAAACAAGATTAAGGCAGTTATGTACAAAATAAAACCGTACATCACACAAAACATTATTACACACTACTCTACTCTAATTAAATACAAAATAAACCAGTACATTATTACACACCAATCTACTCTAATTGTATAAAACATGTATACAAAAAACTGTTTTAAAGTGAAATATTAGCTTATGTCTAAAACCGAAAAACACAGGAAATTCAAAAGCTAATTTGACCTATGCACTAACAAGGCATTTCAGCATAAGCAGCTTGACTACTGCTAGAGTACTGTAGCTTTACTGATTTACTGTACATCAACTACAGATGTACTCACATTGGATGGGTTGATTAGGATTCAAACCTTCTCTCTAACAGCCTAACACATACTCTTAGAGTAGGGTACCCCATTAATGTACTTGGTAATGTAAACGTGTTTTTTCATGTAAACAGAACCCCATTCCACCCAGTAAAACATTATGGGGAGGTTTTCCCAGACAAGCCTAGTCCTGGATCAATGGAAAATCTCCAGCCAAAATTCTGTTTAGTCCAGGACTAGGTGTAATCTGTGTCTGCGAAACTGTTCCGTAACCCTACATTTGACCAAGCCTAATGCATATGCCTACTCAGACAAGTTAGTTGACAGCTTTGGTACATATGTTAAAGCTACAGTGACAAGAAAAAGTATGTGAACCCTTTGGAATTACCTGGATGTATGCATAAAATGGTCATAAAATTTGATCTGATCTTTATCTAAGTCACAACAATAGACAAACACAGTTGGCTTAAAACTAATAACACACAAACAATTCTACCTTTTCACGTCTTTATTGAACACACCATGTAAACATTCACAGTGCAGGGTGGGAAAAGTATGTGAACCCTTGGTTTTAATAACTGGTTGACCCTACTTTGGCAGCAATAATCTTAACCAAATGTTTTCTGTAGTTGCGGATCAGACCTGCACAACGGTCAGCAGGAATTTTGGCACATTCCTCTTTACAAAACTGCTTCAGTTCAGCAATATTCTTGGGGTGTCTGATGTGAACCGCTCTCGAGGACTTGCCACACCATCTCAATCAGGCTGAGGTCAGGACTCTGACTGGGCCACTCCAGAAGGCGTATTTTCTTCTGTTGAAGCCATTCTGTCGTTGATTTACTTCTGTGTTTTGGGTTGTTGTCCTGTTGCATCACCCAACTTCTGCTTAGCTTCAATTGGCGGACAGATAACCTTACATTCTCTTGCAAAATGTCTGTGATAAACTTCATTTTTCCATCTATGATAGCAAGCTGTCCAGGCCCTGAAGCATCAAAGCAGCTCCAAACCATGATGCTCCCTTCACCATACTTCACAGTTGGGATGAGGTTTTGATGTTGGTGTGCTGTGCCTTTTTTTCTCCACACATAGTGTTGCGTGTTCCTTCCAAACAACTCAACTTTAGTTTAATCTGTCCACAGAATATTTTTCCAGTAGCGCTATGGAACATCCAGATGCTCTTTTGCAAACTTTTTTTGGGGGACAACAGTAGCTTCTTCCGTGGTATCCTCCCATGAACACCATTCTCGTTTAGTGTTTTACGTATCGTAGACTCATCAACAGAGATGTAAGCATGTTCCAGAGACTTCTTTAAGTCTTTAGCTGACACCAAGATTCTTCTTAACCTCATCGAGCATTGGCGCTGTGCTCTTGTAGTCATCTTTGCAGGACGGCCACTCCTAGGGAGAGTAGTAACAGTGCTGAACTTCCTCCATTTATAGACAATTTCTCTTCCCATGGACTGATGTAGACTATCGTTCAAAAGTTTGGGGTCACTTAGAAATTTACTTGTTTTTGAAAGAAAAGCACATTTTACAGTGTAGACATTGTTAATGTTGTAAATGACTATTGTAGCTGGAAACAGCAGATTTTTTTTATGGAATATCTACATTGGCGTACAGAGGCCCATTATCAGCAATCATCACTCCTGTGTTCCAATGGCATGTTGTGTTAGCTAATCCAAGTTTATATTTTTAAAAGGCTAATTGATCATTAGAAAAGCCTTTTGCAATTATGTTAGCACAGCTAAAAACTGTTGTTCTGATTAAAGAAGCAATAAAACTGGCACATCAGCATTTGTGGGTTCAATTACAGGCTCAAAATGGCCAGAAACAAAGAACTTCCTTCTGAAACTCATCAGTCTATTCTAGCTCTGAGAAATGAAGGCTATTCCATGCAAGAAATTCCCAAGAAACTGAAGATCTCGTACAACGCTGTGTACTGCTCCCTTCACAGAACAGCGCAAACTGGCTCTAACCAAAATAGAAAGAGGAGTGGGAGGCCCTCACAACTGAGCAAGAGGACAAGTACATTAGATTGTCTAGTTTGAGAAACAGACGCCTCACAAGTGGTCAACTGACAGCTTCAAAAAATAGTACCCGCAAGAAACCAGTCTCAATGTCAACAGTGAAGAGGCGACTCTGGGATGCTGGCCTTCTAGGCAGAGTTGCAAAGAAAAAGCCATATCTCAGACTGGCCAATAAAAAGAAAAAATTAAGATGGGTAAAAGAACACAGACACTGGACAGAGGAACTCTGCCTAGAGGGCACCAAACGTCACTTTTTGCAAGTCTTTGCTAGATAGCTAGCATGCTAGTTAACTAGCTTGCCCCTGTCCTGTGCAGTTAGTCTGCTCCATGTGTTGGTTCCATGAGCGCGTGTCTCATTTCAACACCAAGCTTTTTTTAGCCTCGTGCTAGTTTGTTCTCTTTATTTCAGATGCTTACTATATATTGAGGACTAATCTGATTTAAGGTGAGTTGTTTATTTTACCAAATTATAACTGCATTTTAGTCTTGTGTGTGATGCTTACAGATAAATATTGTGGCCATTGCATTGGCAGCTAGCTAGTCTGGCTAACTGTGTTTCCCACTCGCTTTATAATCAGTTCATTTTGGCGGTCTTGTAAGACTAATCCTAGAACATGACATCATAATATAGTGACTAGCTGGAATTATGAGTGTATTTTACTGGACTAATTAGGCCGTGTCAATATTTCGGGACAGTGAATGTAAGTTGAATAGTCTGTTTGCTGGGACCTGCTTTAAGTAATATCAGACAAGTTGTGGTCATGATCCAATATTTTCATAATATACTTTGAAATTAGCATTGCTAAGTAAAGGAGTATTGATGAAAACGTTTGTAGTCACCCTAATATAAAGTGTCATGATCAAAATAAAAATGTAATGCTTTTTCATCCATGTTGGCCTTATCTCGTACCCTTAACTGCTTTCAGACGTAGTCATGCTGATCAGGGTGAAATTCAATGGTGAACATAGATATGTCAAGATCATTGACCTGACACTTGAAAACCTTTTTGATTGGAGGTAAACTTTTAATTTGTGATTGGAAATAAATGTATTGTTTTCATACTAGTCTGTCTGATTACTCTTACCATTACGATTGTTGTTTTAATGTTTGTTACAGCTTTCCTGAAATTTGAGATCCCACTTACTAGTTTATCAGAGGCAAAGCTGTATGATGGGTCTGGAACTAAAGTTGATGGGGATGTGTTTGAGGAGGTGGTGAAACAGACAGATCTTGGTGTTTTCAAGCTCACACTGAACAATGATGCTATTGGTTATTTGTGGCATCACTTTCAATATAACCATACATTTGACATGCCTGTATTGTCATCTTTGTGTTTTTCAGAATCATCCCTGATGAGTCCTGTCTCTGCCAGTTCTGTGATGGGTGGTTCAGACCATGAGTCGGTTGATACGAGGATGGAAGCCCCTCACGAAAGCGTCAAAGATCTGACGAAGCAAAAAATGTACATTTGTAATTCATTCTTCAATTCACTTGCCATCAAATGTATTTTTCACTGCTGTTTTTTTATTATTTTTTTTACAGCTAATAGAGAGCATACTGAAGAAAAAGCCTGGTGGAGAGGTTGTCATCAAGGAATACCTGACTGACTGCACCAGACAAAAGATGATCAACATTCATGTTTCAGCGATGACAGAGACTCACAGGTAAGTTTAAAGGAAAGATTCATAATGAGAATTGTTGAGCATTACTTGCTCCCCTATCTGCTGAATGTTAAAAATGACTTCTGTATCAATATCTCAGTCACATAATTGGTTAGGCTACTGCTGACCATCCACTGCCATTGGTAGAATATTTATATTGTATCAAACTCGATGGGCATGATACTGATTCAAAAATCACTCCTGATATTTAGCTGACTGGGGAACAATGCTGCTTGTGGAGATTCTGATTGCCGCTTAAACACAACATTATATTCTTGTCAGGACATCACCACCGTGCAGTGTGAAAGAAACGTTTGCATAAGGCATCGTCTCCTTGTTCCCATACCTGAAGGAGCCCTACACCGCAAATGGATATGTAAGTATACATTACAACTGATAAAGGGCATCTGCATTTAATTAATCTGGTATGGTATCTGAGTAAATGGAACTTGGTCATATGTTTTTTCTTTCAAGATTAGTAACCATGTTCATTTTCTTAAGGAACATTATTACAACCCTAAGAGTGGAGAAGGGTACCTCCCGTATAGAATCAAAACCATTCAGAGGAATTTGGCTTCATCAGAGAAACGGCTCACTCAACTATACTCTGGAGGGCCAACCGCTGAGAGGGAGTCCAGTCCATCAACTTTGGCTACCCTGAGTGAAGACCAGTGCAGAGAGGCCATTTCTCATATGAAGCATTCTTCTGATGAAGAAACAGTCAAACAGAAGACGAAATTGACCTTTTATTACAGGAAGAAGATGACCCACGACCCGAGTACAAGCTCCACCATCCTAACTGAATTTCCAAGCTTTCTGGATGTGAAGGGCTTGGTAAGACTTTTAAAACAACTTTAAGTTATATAAATTGCGTTTCATCTCTAGATGACAATTCAGGTTGGCCAGTAATAGTAGTTAAATTAATGTGTTGGCTGGTGATTTACTCAGACTCTGTTTTGGAGGTTAAAGTGGAATGTTTTGTGAGAAAGAAATTGACATGTCTTATTTATTTCAGATTGAACAGGATGTGGTGCTGCTGTTTGGAGAGGGAACATCAGCCAAGTTATTGGAGAGGTGTCCAACTACATTCAAGCAAAGGATCCTCGTGCTAAGCAAGACCCTAAGCAAGGCCACTCAGGGAGCTGAACTTCAGGAGCTGATCCAGATGGCAAAATCTGCAGTTGATGAGGGAGCTGACACGAATGCTGACAGTTAGATTAGTATAATTTATCATTTATATTTCAAATATCTCTGAAATGTTAATGTCACTGATGGAATTTATCATTTTAAATCAGGATCTTTTCTTTGTTTAGGATGAGACGGTGACCTTTCCTTCATCCTTCTCCTGCTCCATTTAATTCCTCCTTCATCACAAGGCCTCAAAAGACCAGACAAGATGTCTGCATCCCAAGCTGAACAGCATCTTGTGATATTCCAAAAGGTTTGTATTGGTAATCTTATTCATGGACAGTGCTGCAGCTGTTATGATGTACTAATGATGATGTTTGTTTTGTTGTCTTCAGGCAGGAACCAGTATTCAGGAGCACCTTGATGCCACTGGGGCGGCAGGTAGCAGTGTTGGACTAGTAACCGAAAGGTTGCAAGATCAAATCCCCAAACTGACAAGGTTAAAATCTGTTGTTCTGCCCCTGAAAAATCTATTGTTTAACCCACTGTTCCTAGGCTGTCATTGAAAATAATAATTTGTTCTTAACTGACTTGCCTAGAAAAAAGAAAAAAAATTGACCAGAGCCGCCAACCATATCTTCTTGCAGTTGGGACCAGGAAGAGCAGCATCCATGCTTACTTCATCATCCTGGACAAGCGAGCCTTGCTATGCAAGTCAACGAGCACTCTTGGTGCCTTCAATGAGCTTTTCAAGACTCACTTTGTTTTTGGTACTGCTTACAATACAATGCTGCGCAACATGTACACCTTCATACAGACAACTGTGTACAACATAGACATTGGGAATGTTAAGGAGACTCCAAGGGTTGCTGAGCTCAGAGCTAGAGTCCTGCACTAATGCTGATTAAGTAATGATCATAGGTTTTGTTTGCCATGCTAGTCATGGAAGTACCAACTTGCTCGTGGGGCATCTCAAGTTGATGCATGGAATGTGCCCTGGTAGAACTCTTAGACTAAAATGTGGTCAAGCAGATTGTTGTTGTATATTTGGTACATTTTCAGGCTTTAGGAAGCATTTGAACAGGGCACATTCCGGAGACTGTCAAATTTTGTTAAACGCTAACTTGGATGCTAATACAGCCATTGATAATCATTCAAGTAATGAGGATTTTCCTTCAAATTCTAGTTGTAACCATGTTGTACCATTTATCTAACAAGAACACACTTGATATGTGTGCGTCTGCTATTGCACAACTGCAGGCTACAGGTGTAGGTCAGACGACTGTAAATAGTTTTGTGTCTTCCATGGAAGAAGCAGTTCAAGAGATACAGGGTCATGCTAAATCGACCGCTCTTACATATATATCTTCAAAAGACATATCCAATTGACTCAAATGATGTCAATTAGCCTATCAGAAGCATCTAAAGCCATGACATTATTTTCTGGAATTTTCCAAGCTGTTGAAAGGCACAGTCAACTTAGTGTTTGTAAACTTCTTACCCACTGGAATTGTGATACAGTGAATAATAAGTGAAATAATCCATCTGTAAACAATTGTTGTAAAAATGACTTGTGTCATCCACAAAGTAGATATCCTTACCAACTTTCCATAGTGTCTTCCGACCCCTCCTGTCTCAGCCTCCAGTACTTATGCTGCAGTAGTTTGGGTCAGGGGACTATGGTCAGTCTGTTATATCTGGAGTATTTCTCCTGTCTTATCCGGTGTCCTGTGTGAATTTAAGTATGCTCTCTCTAATTCTCTTTCTTTCTTTCCTTCTTTCTTTCTTTCCTTCCTTCTTTCTTTCTCCCTCTTTGAGAACCTGAGCCCTAGGACCATGCCTCAGGACTACCTGGCCTGATGACTCCTTGCTGTCCCCAGTCCACCTGGCCATGCTGCTGCTCAAGTTTCAACTGTTCTGCCTGCGGCTATGGAACCCTGACCTGTTCACCGGACGTGCTACCTGTCCCAGACCTGCTGTTTTCATCTCTCTAAAGACAGCAGGAGCGGTAGAGATACTCTGAATGATCAGCTATAAAAAGCCAACTGATATTTACTCCTGAGGTGCTGACCTGTTGCACCCTCGACAACCACTGTGATTATTATTATTTGACCCTGCTGGTCATCTATGAACATTTGAACATCTTGGCCATGTTCTGTTATAATCTCCACCCGGCACAGCCAGAAGAGGACTGGCCACCCCTCATAGCCTGGTTCCTCTCTAGGTTTCTTCCTAGGTTCTGGCCTTTCTAGGGAGTTTTTCCTAGCCACCGTGCTTCTACACCTGCATTGCTTGCTGTTTGGGGTTTTAGGCTGGATTTCTGTACAGAACTTTGACATCAGCTGATGTAAGAAGGGCTTTATAAATACATTTGATTGATTGATTGCCAAAACTATAGTTTGTTAACAAGAAATTTGTGGAGTGGTTGAAAAACGAGTTTTAATGACTCCAACCAAAGTGTATGTAAACTTTTGACTTCAACTGTAAGAAAAGAGAGGATGTCTCTTCAAATTCAACTCTTTTATGATGACTTTGAGACTGCTAATCCATTGGGATCAAAAAAGGGTATTCACAAGTTGGGAGGTATATACATTACTTTGAGAAATGTTACCCCAAAGTTTAATTCATTTTTGGTAAATATTCACTTATGTGCACTCGTCCATACCCAGGACCTTAAAAGGTATGGATTTGATTCCATTTTTGAGCCAATAGTAAGCGATTTGAAAGTGCTTGAGACTGAGGGTTTGAAGTTCCCTTCTTCAGTGGTCGTATACATGGCAGTATTGTCCAGGGAACTGGAGAGAATCTTGGTATACATTGCCTGTTTTGTTTTGTGGAATCATTTAGTGCTCGTTATTGTTACCATTTTTGCCTCACTGAGAAAGTGGATTTTCAAACTGTGTTCTCTGAGGATGACCCAAGAGTGACTTTACGAACAAAACACATGCACTCAGACCACTGTCAAACTATTCAGTCAAACCCAACACTACCTCATGTGTACGGTGTGAAGCATGCTTGCTTATTGAACTTTCTGCAGTACTTCAATACTACAGACAAATGTTCTGTTCATATAAGGCATGACATTTTAGAAGGAGTTGCATAATTTGAGGTAAAACTTGTGTTACAGTATATATAAGCCAACTTTGTGACTGCTAAAGATGTGTACGGTAGAGTTCATTAATTTAACTATGGCTACACAGAGAGGAGGAATCGTCCACCTGCAGTCAAATTGGATGATGGGAGCAATGATTTGGGTCTAAATGCTATTCAGTCTTGGTGTCTTCTCCACAATTTGCCATTGGTATTTGGTGATCTGGTATAAAAAGATGATAAATACTGGCAGCTGCTTCTGTTACTAACACAATATTTACAATTTGTAGTTTCTCCTACACTAACAGAGGGCATGACTATCTATCTGAAACACTTAATTGCTGAACATCATAGGCTTTTCAAGCATTTGTTTCCTGATAGAAATCTGTTACCGAAACACCCTTCATGATACATTATCCTCGTTGTATAAGGAATATTGGGCCCATTCTTCATTCGTGGTGTATGCACTATGAGGCAAAATATAACTTCTTTAAAAAGCAACTGAAGAGTTTTAAGAATGTCACTATGACCTTAGCCAAGAAACACCAAAATTACATGGCATAAAATTGGGAAACGTTCAGCCAGGATAGACTAGCTATAGGTCCAGGAAAGATGAAGGCTCAATGACCTGAAAGAAAGCCATGAGATTGCTGGCAAGTTGAATGTCTCAGTGCACACAAATGTTTTGTCAGTTAAATGGGTAAGCACCATGGTACAGAATATCATCTTGATTGGGTCATTTGTGGTGAAGTAGTCTTTGAAATGCCAGAATTTTACAAAATTAAGGCTATTGTTCTGAAAGAGGAACATTTTTGGGGGGGTTGGGTCAGCTCTTGAAACCGTATGTTTTGATGATCATTTGCATGCATTTAAAGTTGTTTTGAAGCAAAATCCACCATGCAAGGTATTTCATGTAAATAACATCATGTGCCATGGAGCAAGGGATTTTTTGACTACATTGTCCCCTACTGTCACTTAATAACAGTTTAAGCCAGGGCTGATAAGGTTAGGTTGTTAAAAACATATGTTTTAAATGTAAATGTCAGTATTTTCCAACAAACCTATTGATTTGCTCATGTCATACGGAGCAAGGGATTTTTTTGACTACATTGTTGTCACAAGTATCTTCATCTTCCGACGATATAGAGAAATCGTCGTCTGAGAACGTGGACCAATATGAAGCAGAGTTGGTGCTCATCATCTTAATTTATTAAATGACGTTGAACACGAGAAAACAACAAGAACGCCAGTTTCACAGGCTAAATGAAGACTAGCAGTGCGAAATACAACTACCCACAAAACACAAAGACAAACACACCCTATTATATAGGACTCCCAATCAAATGCAACTCAACACACCTGCCTTCAATTGGGAGTCCAACCCCAATTAACTATACATAGAAAACAAACCTAGAACCTATACCCACAACTAACTAGACTTAACATAGAAATACATAAACACAGAGCAGTGCCCAAAACCCCCGGAATACATAAATAAAACACCCTACTACATACACCACCACCCCGAACCATATAAAACAAATACCCTCTGCCACGTCCTGACCAAACTACAACAACAAATAACCCTTAACTGGTCAGGACATGACAATTGTCCCCTACTGTCACTTGATAACAATTTAAGCCAGGGTTGAGACTTATGGTTTGGTCATAAAACATATTTGAATGTTGAAACAGCTTTGGTTGTGTTTGTGAAATTCTAAGTGCTTTTAGAAAAAAATATAATTTCAATTTACATTGGGGAAGAGTAAATAAATTAACACTGAATAGAGTAAACACATTTTTACTGTAATAGGAGTCACCCTAGATCAACACTAGTGAATGTCACTATAACACTGTGTTGATTACATTATCATTATTGCACAAAGAGTGAGTCCATTCAACTTATTATGTGACTTGTTATGCACATTTGTACTCCTGAACTTATTTAGGCTTGCCATAACAAAGGGTTTGAATAATTATCGACTCCAGGCATTTCAGCTTTTGATTTTTTATTAATTTTATAAACATTTCTAAAAACATAATTCCACTTTGACATTATGGGGTGTTGTGTGTAGGCCGTAGACGCACAATTTCAATGTAATCCATTTTAAATTCAGGCTGTAACACAACAAAATGTTACTCGTTTCAGGAAACTAGGCGTATGTCGCGGGTCACTACTTCACAGGAGAATGTAAACTTAAAAAAAAAATCGAAATGTGTTTTTTGGCAGAAATGCCTTCTGGAACATATTAACTTTCATGTGCCTTAATAAGAGACTTGTATGCCATCTGTAAATAGGAATACAATTGTTAAATTACCAGCCCAGTTGGTTTAGCCATAGAAAAAGCCTGAAACCTGGGCTTGACATGCTGACAGAGGAGTTCGGATTGGTCTGCCATATAACACGCTTCTGTCTATTTGAGCTGGTCAGTATGTGTAGATAACTGTCTAACGCGTCTTTAAAACCCCAAAAAATATGTCGTAGAACTGCATAAATGTTGCTCTCCACTTTCTAGAGGACCGAGTTTTGAAATCAGTGGAATTAGAGTATGACAGCTAAGGAGATGGAGAAAACACCTGTCTCTGGATTACATCTTCAAATTAAGGGCAACCATGGCATCTGTGACAGGGAGAAGTATCCATCTATGTAAGCTAGCTACATTTTAAAATATTACACATTTCTAATTTTGACAGAAAGTTGTTTTCATTTCACGCTGAAGTGTACTGTTAGCTGGCTTGTTTGTAGCTAACGTTACGTGTATGATCTTATTATTCGTATCTCAGAACCATTTGCTTTGCTATTTATAGCCTAATGTTAGCTAGCTGACATTTAACCTGGTTGGTTAGCAGTTACGGTTGTCGAATGGATTGGACCAAAACGCAGCGGGAATATGTATACTCATCTTCTTTTTATTTTGAAGAAGGAGAAACAACTAAATACATATACAAACAAGAACAAAACAGTCCTGTCAGGTGCAACAAACACTAAACAAGGAACAACTACCCACAAAATCCCATAGAAAAACACCCCTCTTAAATAGGACCTTCAATTAGAAGCAACTAGGAGCAGCTTCTTCCAATTGAAGGTCAACCCGACAAACACCACATAGAAATAGACATACTAGAACATAACCCAACAAACCCCGAAACACTCTAAACAAACACCCCTCTCAAAACAGAACATAGCCCAACAAACCCCGAAACACTTTAAACAAACACACCCCTGCCACGTCCTGACCAAACTACAATAACAAATAACCCCTTATACTGGTCAGGATGTGACATTAGCTACCTGCAGATTCATGCAGGATAGTAACGTCATGAGTTACTATGAGTTGGGAGTTACTATGAGTTGGGATTATGGTTCATTGTTTACCTAACTAGCTAACTACATGTCTTAACAAAAGACTCCACTATCCAAGTGACCATTTCAATAGAATGTCACTGCGACAACTGTTGATAGACGTAGCTGGTAAATTCGCTCTGGCTATCTACTCCGATTTCAGAGCACTCTCGTCTGAGTGTGCCAGAGCGCAGAACAACTGACAAATTTACGAACGCTCAACACCCGTTGAATATGGCCGGTGTCAGTAAACGTTGGCAAATAAGCATAAATTGGTACCAGCAGCACATTTGCAGTCACCAGCGCTCTGGATAACATAAAAACAGCCTAACCAGCTCTGATAGGGGTCTTATGTAGTAAAATTTGAAATGGTGCTTTTTACATTGGATAAAAATGAGACTCGGAGTTAGAAAACAGTATATCATATCCTACAGTTGAGGAACAATGGGAAAGTAATTCTGCTTTGAAAGTTGATAAACTTGTAACCTCACTTTTGAGAAAATAGCCCTTAAATATTTTGGTAATGTCACGTCCTGACCAGTATAGGGGTTATTTGTTATTGTAGTTTGGTCAGGACGTGGTCAGGACGTAGCTTTATGTGGTTCAGGGTGTGTTTTGTGAATGTGTTTAGGTAGAGGGGTATTTTATTTATTAGTCCGGGGTTTGTTAGTCATTGTTCTATGTTAGTATATTTCTATGTTTAGTTAATTGGGGTTGGACCTTCAATTGGAGGCAGCTGGTTATTGTTGCCTCTGATTGAGGGTCCTATAATTAGGAGTTTGTTTTTCATGGGTTTTTGTGGGAGATTGTTCTTGTTTAGCTGTGTGCCAGACAAGACTGTCAAGTTTGTGTGTGTTTTTGTATATGTTATGTTGTTTCCTTCTTCATCAAATAAAAAGAAGATGAGTGTACATTTTCCCGCTGCGTCTTGGTCTCTACCCTACGACACCCGTGACAGTTAAACCTACTGGAGAACTCTTCTATGTTCACACCCTCTTAAGCCTTAGCCCCACACATCTCTTTAAGGATTCACATGTGAGGCCATGTATTAAACAACCAAAGATTTAAAGACTAAAGGCTGGTTTATACTACGTCTATTGACAGTTGTTGCAGTGACATCATGAACATTCTATTGTCTTCTGACATCAAACGTGTTGTTATGAAAAAGTATAAACACAAAAACTGCAGCCTGGTGGTCCAAAATAGCATACCTAGTGTATTTTAATACCAATAAACCCACCTGTGTAAAAATGAATTTAGTATATGTCAATCTAGAAAACCAGGCAACTAAAAGCATCTTTCTAAACAATGTTTTGGTTTGTTTCTAGCTTGCTAGCTAATGTTAAGTAAGCTGGCTAACCAGTTCAAATAATGGCCATATCATATAACTGACAACATCTTCACTCAATTGTCTTCATTATTACAGGAAAATAAATGTAAACATTTTCAAGTTAAAGGCGAGCCAATTACAGAAAATAGTTTAGGTTGTGAGTGAAATAAAATCAGGGCATTCTACGGGAGAATGTTGGAACTTGGACACTGTCTCATTGGCCTAACGTTATATCCTAATTTGACTTTGGTGCAGGTGTTCTTCACATTGCCGTCTCTGGAAAACACACACTATATAAAATAAAATCTAAGTTGATTTGTCACATGCACAGGAGACAAAGTGTATTGAAATGGTTACTTGCATAGTGGAGTCTTTTGTTTAGATATGTAGCAAGTTAGCTAGCTAAACAATGAACCATAATCCTAACTCATAACATTACTACCCTGCATGAATCTACAGGTAGCTAACCAACCAGTTTCAATGTTAGCCAGCTAGGTAACATTTAGCTATAACTAGCAATGCAAATGACTCTGAGATTCAAATAATATTACTACACAGATCATACCCGTAACGTTAGCAAGCAAGCCTGCCCGCTAACGTTAGTTAACTAGCTAACAGTACGATTTAACTTGAAATGAAAACAACTTTGACAAAATTAGAAACGTATAATATCTGAAAATGTAGCTAGCTAGAGTATCTTACCCGTATACATAGACGCTTCTCCCTCTCTGTCACAGATGGCATGGTTGCCCATAGTTTGAAGATGTAATCCAGAGACAGGTGTTTTGTACAACAGCCTCCTGTGTGTTCTCGTTTTGACTCCTTCTGCACATTTGCAATTAAACGGCAGAATTTTCTCCATCTCCTTAGTTATCATACTCTAATTCCACCGGGCATTCCACTGATTTCAAAACTCGGTCCTTCAGAAAGTGGAGAGCAACACTTGTGCAGTTCTACATGACCTTTCAAAAAAGCCACATTAGAAATGATTACCTACACATACTGACCAACTCATGTTATAGACAGAAGCGTGCTACATGGCAGACCAATTCAAACTCATCTCTTGGCATGTCCAGCCCACCCATTATCTCAGCCAATCATGGCTAGCGGGAAGGTTCCTGACTTTTTCTGTGGCTAAACCAACAAGGCTCGTAATTCAACAATTTTATTCGTATTTACAGATGGCATACAATTTTGTTATTAAGGCATATGAAAGTTCACATGTTCCAGAAGCATTTCTGCGCAAAAACATATTTAGATATTTTTTGCCAAAAAATTTTGCCGAGTCGAAAGATTGAGATATAAATATGTGCCCTTTTTTGTGCAACTGTGGTCTAAATGTGCTTGGATATGTTGAGTCTTGACAGTATTATGAATATGTGTAGCAAGTTTTGTTACAATATGAATAACCGTACTTAATTTATATGCATTTATGTGCCAGGTCACGCCCACGTGAATGTTCATTGGTTTATGGCGGCCATGTTTAGGTATTAGCAATATTTTATGGCCGCTTTAAGGCAATGAGCTTGCATAAATGTTTTTTCACGCAAACTTGTCCAACAAAGCCACCGTGCGGCCAAACTGGACCATAGGTCAGCTGGACTCACAACGATAAGTTCCCAGATACACATTCCTCATTTTCATTTCAACCATTTGTGCCTATGATGTACGTGTCATGCCCTGATCTGTTTCAACTGTTCCTGTGATTGTCTCCACCCCCTCCAGGTGTCGCTTATTTTCCCCAGTGTAATTATCCCTGTGTTTCCTGTCTCTCTGTGCCAGTTCGTCTTGTATGTTTAGTCAAGTCAACCAGCGTGTTTTTCCCGTACTCCTTTTCTAGTCCTCCCGGTTTTGACCCCTGCCTGTCTCTGGACTACTTTCCTGCCTGCCTGATCATCCTGCCTGCCCTGACCTTGATTCTGCCTGCCCTTCGGTACCTATTGGACTATGATCTGGTTTTGACCTTTTTGCCTGTCCACGACCATTCTCTTGCCTACCCCTTTGGATTAATAAACCTCTGCCTCCGATGTCTGCATCTGGGTCTCGCCTTGTGCCTTGATAGTACTAAGTGCCTTATTGAGACTAGTCAAGGATCATATCACCTCCACCCTACCTGACACCCTAGACCCACTCCAATTTGCTTACCGCCCCAATTGGTCCACAGACGACACAATCACACTGCACACTGCCCTAACCAATCTGGACAAGAGGAATACGTATGTATGTATGTATGTATGTATGTATGTATGTATGTATGTATGTATGTATGTATGTATGTATGTATGTATGTATGTATGTATGTACAGTTCAGCATTTAACACCATAGTACCCTGGGTCTCGACCCCACCCTGTCCTGGACTTTCTGACGGACCGCCCCAGGTGGTGAAGGTAGGAAACAACATCTCCACCCCGCTGATCTTCAAGACTGGGGCCCCACAAGGGTGTGTTCTCAGCCCTCTCCTGTACTCCCTGTTCACCCATGACTGTGTGGCCATGCACACCTCCAACTCAATCATCAAGTTTGCAGACGACACAACAGTAGTGGGCTTGATCACCAACAACGATGAGACGGCCTACAGGGAGGAGGTGAGGGCCCTCAGAGTGTGATGTCAGGAAAATAACCTCACACTCAACGTCAACAAAACAAAGGAGATGATCATGGACTTCAGGAAACGGCAGAGGGTGCACCCCCCTATCCACATCGACGGGACAGTAGTGGAGAAGGTGGAAAGTTTTAAGTTCCTCGGGGTACACATCACGGACAAACATCATGGTCCACCCACACAGACAGCGTGGTGAAGAAGGCACAACAGCACCTCTTCAACCTCAGGAGGCTGAAGAAATTTGGCTTGTCACCAAAAACACTCGCAAACTTTTACAGATGCACAATCGAGAGCATCCTGTCGGGCTGTATCACCGCCTGGTACGGCAACTGCTCCGCCCGCAACCGTAAGGCTCTCCAGAGGGTAGTGAGGTCTGCACAACGCATCACCGGGGGCAAACTACCTGCCCTCCAGGACAACTACACCCCCCGATGTCACAGGAAGGCCAAAAAGATCATCAAGGACAACAACCACCCGAACCACTGCCTGTTCACCCCGCTATCATCCAGAAGGTGAGGTCAATACAGGTGCATCAAAGCTGGGACTGAGAGACTGAAAAACAGCTTCTATCTCAAGGCCATCAGACTGTTAAACAGCCATCACTAACATTGAGTGGCTGCTGCAAACATACTGACTCAAGTCTCTAGCCACTTTAATGTATCTGTCACGTCCTGACCAGTATAAGGGTTATTTGTTATTGTAGTTTGGTCAGGATGTGGCAGAGGGTATTTGTTTTATGTGGTTCAGGGTGGTGGTTTTGTAGAAGGGTATTTGATTTATGTATTCCGGGGTTTTTGGGCACTGTTCTATGTTAATGTATTTCTATGTTTAGTCTAGTTAGTTGTATTTCTATGTTTAGGTTAATGGGGGTTTGGACTCTCAATTGGAGGCAGGTGCTTTCTCGTTGCCTCTGATTGAGAGTCCTATATATGGGTATGTGTTTGGTTTAGTGTTTGTGGGAGATTGTTTCTTGTTTTGCTGAGTGTGCCTGACAAGACTGTTTTGTTGTTCGTGCGTTCTTTGTTTTGTTGTTTTTTTGGTGTCCTCTTCATTTAAAATAAATTCAAGATGAGCATCCACATTCCTGCTGCGTTTTGGTCCTCCATTCCCGACGACAGCCGTTAGTGTCACTTTAAACAATGCCACTTTATATAATGTTTACATACCCTACATTACTCATCTAATATGTATATACTGTACTCTATACCATCTACTGCATCTTGCCTATGCCGTTTGGCCATTGCTCATCCATATATGTACATATTCTTATTCATTCCTTTACACTTGTGTGTACAAGGTAGTTGTTGTGAAATTGTTAGATAGAAATTACTACACTAGAAGCACAAGCATTTCGCTACGCTCACATTAACATCTGCTATCCATGTGTATGTGACCAATAAAATTTGATTGTAAAAATAATCCACTGGGCTGACTCACTTGATCCCATTTTGATGCAGCTTTCTGCCCCACTTAGTGCAGAATCGTGAACCAATTTTTTTTACTTGATAATTGTTTCTAGGGAGATCCCTAAGCTCTGGAAAATGGCACAAGTCCTCCCCCTAAGGAGATCCTTCTGACAATTTACAAACTATTGTGCATGTAACATTCATCTCTACGCGAATGATAGTTATTTACTCCTGTTCCCCCTCAGTACAGCAGGCCATTTATGACCTTCAGCATGGTTTTGACTCAATTAAAAAAATTGCGTACTGATCTTAAACTTGTGCTAAATGCTAATAAATCCAAGTTCATGTTGTTTTTTAGGTCTCGTAATATTGACCCTGAGCACATGTACATTTGCACATTGAGCAAGCTCCCCATTATAAGTACTTGGGTATTTGGATTGATGATAAACACAGATACTGTAGATCAGTGGTTCCCAAACTTTTTATTGTCCCGTACCCCTTCAAACATTCAACCTCCAGCTGCGTACCCCCTCTAGCACCAGGGTCAGCGCACAGCGCATGATTTGGATGAACCCCATCCTCTCTGTAGAACATCTTCTGTTTCCAAAGGGTTTCAATGTTATCCACAAAAGTAACTCCAACAGAGCTATAGTAGACTCGTAGCCAGTCAGGTAGTGCCAGCAACCTACTGAATATTTTGATGCCACAACTCAGCGATGGCACTGGGCCTGAAATAATTGTGACTTTTGAAGTCTTTCAGAGTTCTAATCAGTTCTTTAAAATCCAGTTTCAGCCGTTCCAAGCTAGCCAACCGAATGTCATTAGATTCCACACATGGACTTCGACCGTGACAACCCCCATATTCTGACATAAAACAGTAGGAAGCAGCTTAGTAATACACCCGAGCCCAAGGACAACGCAAGATTTCTGCCCGGGAACCAAGATGTTTCTCACCATAAAGCTGCCAATGATAACGGAAGTAGTCCGGATTGGGGACAATGGCTCGGGAATCTCTGAAGCCAAGAGGGCGAAGCTGTTCGACAACTGAATTTGGGTCGGGCTTCCCAATGCCAAAGAAGCCCCATTCACCATAGGCCTCTTTCCTCCATTTGGCCTATGGCGGGTGACATGCTTCCCTTGGTTGGGCAGCAGGAATGGTGACAATAGAATCCTCAATCCACCAGAAGCAAGGGTACTGCTCCATTGCCCAGGGGAGTGGGAGACTTCTTCGGGGAGGGGTCCCTGGAAGACATTGGCCATTCAGTCAAGGAACAGCATCCAGTCTGTGGTGGTGCAGAGAAGAATAAGGTAGGCAGGGGTACTTTCCCAGTAGATTGTTCAAGTTTATAATCTGTTTGCTAAGAGTAGCCACTTCTTTCCTAAAGTAAACAATTGTTGTATCGGAACTCCGGTCGGTCCACATTGTCCCGGAAGAGAGCATAGTACATAGAGCTCCTACAGCACATGAAATGCTCGCTTTTCTTTTGAATGGGGAATTCTCCATGGGAAGATACAAAGGAACTAAATCTGTGTTGCAGAGATGGCGAGAAATAATAAAAGAGCAAAAAATAGACAATAACTGATGTAATTTTCCGGACCTATACCGGCCGTCGGTAAATACACCCGATACAATATATTTTTTAAACAACTTTAGCCTGTTAACCTCTTGATGGTCGCCTAGGATAGGGGGCGCTACAGCGATTTTTGAAAAAAATTAGTGTCCATTTTAACCTGTTAGGGCTAGGGTGCAGTATTGGCACAGCCGGATAAAAAACGTACCCGATTTAATCTGGTTACTACTCCTGCCCAGTAACTAGAATATGCATATAATTATTGGCTTTGGATAGAAAACACCCTAAAGTTTCTAAAACTGTTTGAATGGTGTCTGTGAGAATAACAGAACTCATATGGCAGGCCAAAACCTGAGAAGATTCCATGCAGGAAGTGGCCTGTCTGACAAGTTGTTGTTCATCTTGGCTCTTTTTAGTGAAGACTGAGGATCTTTGCTATAACGTGACACTTCCTACAGCTCCCATAGGCTCTCAGAGCCCGGGAAAAAGCTGAATGATATCGAGGCAGCCTCTGGCTGAAACACATTATCGCGTTTGGCAAGTGGCCGATCAGAGTACTATGGGCTTAGGCGCATGCACGAGTCGACCCCGTGCTTTATTTTCTTTCCTCTTTTTACCTAAACGCAGATTCCCGGTCGGCATATTATCGCTTTTTTATGAGAAAAATGGCATAAATTGATTTTAAACAGCGGTTGACATGCTTCGAAGTACGGTAATGGAATATTTAGAATTTTTTTGTCACAAAATGCGCCATGCTCGTCACCCTTATTTACCCTTTCGGATAGTGTCTTGAACGCACGAACAAAATGCCGCTATTTGGATATAACAATGGATTATTTGGGACCAAACCAACATTTGTTATTGAAGTAGAAGTCCTGGGAGTGCATTCTGACGAAGAACAGCAAAGGTAATAACATTTTTCTTATAGTAAATCTGACTTTGGTGAGTGCTAAACTTGCTGGGTGTCTAAATAGCTAGCCCTGTGATGCCGGGCTATCTACTGAGAATATTGCAAAATGTGCTTTCACCGAAAAGCTATTTTAAAATCGGACATATCGAGTGCATAGAGGAGTTCTGTATCTATAATACTTAAAATTATTGTTAGGTTTTTTGTGAACGTTTATCGTGAGTAATTTAGTAAATTCACCGGCAGTGTTCGGTGGGAATGCTAGTCACATGCTAGTCACATGTTAATGTAAAAAGCTGTTTTTTGATATAAATATGAACTTGATTGAACAAAACATGCATGTATTGTATAACATAATGTCCTAGGGTTGTCATCTGATGAAGATCATCAAAGGTTAGTGCTGCATTTAGCTGTGGTTTGGGGTTATGTGACATTATATGCTAGCTTGAAAAATGGGTGTCTGATTATTTCTGGCTGGGTACTCTGCTGACATAATCTAATGTTTTGCTTTCGTTGTAAAGCCTTTTTGAAATCGGACAGTGTGGTTAGATTAACGAGAGTCTTGTCTTTAAAATGGTGTAAAATAGTCATATGTTTGAAAAATTGAAGTTTTTGCATTTTTGAGGTATTTGAATATCGCGTCCCACCTAGCCCATAGAGGTTAAACGGCCTCCTACTCAAACTCAGAAGCTAGGATATGCATATAATTCATACTTGTGGATAGAAAACACCCTAAAGTTTCTAAAACTGTTTGAATGGTGTCTGTGAGTATAACAGAACTCATATGGGAGTCAAAACCCTGAGACCGATCGTAACAGGATGTGGAATTCTGAATTGCGGACTCAACTTCATCACTTTGCCTATAAATCACACCGTGAGCAATGGTTCATTGAGCACTTCCTATTGCTTCCACTAGATGTCCCCAGTCTTTACAAAGTGGTTTGAGTCTCCTACTGTGAAAACTGACAGAATGAGAGGCTGTGGAAAGTGGTCACATGAGGAGGGCCATCACCATTATGACGCCGGCGCCCCTGGCTACCCTCCCCTTTCGAAACGTTTAGAAAGACAATGCAATCGTCCCCCTTGAATCTTATTGGAGCTCTGGTTGAAAAAGGCCCTAAAGATTTATGTTATACAACGTTTGACATGTTTGAACGAACCTAAATAAAAAAAAAATGCATTTTATTGAAAGAGGAGTCCCGCGGCCGACTGAGCTTTTGGAGCAGCCTTCAGAACGCGCTAACAAGAACAAGCTATTGGAACATAAAGGATTAACTTTTTCGAACGAAAATACATTTGTTGTGGACCTGGGATTCCTGGAAGTGCTTTCTGATGAAGATAATCAAAGGTAAAGGATTATTGACAATAGTATACCAGAACTAGATTTGATATGCGATTGTTCCAAGATGGCGCTGACCTGTAACGGTAGCCTATTTTTCTGAGTATCGCATCCCCTTTTATCGCAAAGTGTGATTACCCAGTAAAGTTATTTTTAAATCTGGCATTGCAGGTGCTTTCAAGAGATGCTAATCTATAAATCTTAGAATGACAATATTACATTTTAAAAATGTTTTCGAATAGTAATTTAGTAAATAGTTGCGCTGTTTCACCGGATGCATTTGAGGGAAAATAGTTAGTCAACATCACGCGCCGATGTAAAATGCTGTTTTTATATATAAATATGAACTTTATCAAACAAAAGAATGCATGTATTGTGTAACATAATGTCCTAGGAGTGTCATCTGATGAAGATTGTCAAAGGTTAGTGCTGCATTTAGCTGTTTTTTGGTTATTTGTGATGCATGTGGTTAGTCGGAAAATGGCTATGTGGCTACTTTTACGATATACTCCTCTAACATAATCTAATGTTTTGCTTTTGCTGTAAAGCCTTTTTGAAATCGGACAACGTGGTTCGATTCAGGAGAGGTGTATCTATAAAACGATATAACATAGTCCTATATTTGAAAAAAAAAGAAATATTACATTTTGTTATGCTAATGGCGATTGGATTTTTCGCTGGATGTCCGTCCCGAGGTTAAATGTAACTTTCTCTGACAAACAATTCACTCTCAAGCTAATTTGCACACTCGCTCTCCAAATATTACATTTAAACTGGGGGCCGACTTGGCAAGTCGGTTAGCACATCTACTTTGTGCATGACACAAGTAATTTTTCCAACAAATGTTTACAGACAGATTATTTCACTTGTAATTCATGGTATCACAATTCCAGTGGATCAGAACTTTACATACACTAAGTTGACTGCGCCTTAAACAGCCTGGAAAATTCCAGAAAATGATGTCATGGCTTTAGAAGCTTCTGATAGGCTATTTGACATTGTTTGAGTCAACTGGAGGTGTACCTGTGGATGTATTTCAAGGCCTACCTTCAAACTCAGTGCCTCTTTGCTTGACATCATGGGAAAATCAAAAGAAATCAGCCAAGATCTCAGAAAAAAAATTGTAGACCTCCACTTGTCTGGTTCATCCTTGGTAGCAATTTCCAAACGCCATGTTCATCTGTACAAAAAATAGTACGCAAGTATAAACACCATGGAATCACACAGCCGTCATACCGCTCAGGAAAGAGACGCATTCTGTCTCCCAGAGATGAACATACTTTGGTGCGAAAACTGCAAATCAATCCCAGAACAACAGCAAAGGACCTTGTGAAGATGCTCGAGGAAACAGGTTTACAGTGAGGGAAAAAAAATTTTTATCCCCTGCTGACTTTGTATGTTTGCCCACTGACAAAGAAATGATCAGTCTATCATTTTAATGGTAGGTTTATTTCAACCGTGAGAGACAGAATAACAACAACAAAAATCCAGAAACGCATGTCAAAAATGTTATAAATTGATTTGCATTTTAATGAGGGAAATAAGTATTTGACCCCCTCTCAATCAGAAAGATTTCTGGCTCCCAGGTGTCTTTTATACAGGTAACAAACTGAGATTAGGAGCACACTTTTAAACGGAGTGCTCCTAATCTCAGTTTGTTACCTGTCCACAGAAGCAATCAATCAGATTCCAAACTCTCCACCATGGCCAAGACCAAAGAGCTCTCCAAGGATGTCAGGGACAAGATTGTAGACCTACACAAGGCTGGAATGGGCTACAAGACCATTGCCAAGCAGCTTGGTGAGAAGGTGACAACAGTTGGTGCGATTACTCGCAAATGGAAGAAACACAAATGAACTGTCAATCTCCCTCGGCCTGGGGCTCCATGCAAGATCTCACCTCGTGGAGTTGCAATGATCATGAGAATGGTGAGGAATCAGCCCAGAACTACACGGGAGGATCTTGTCAATGATCTCAAGGCAGCTGGGACCATAGTCACCAAGAAAACAATTGGTAACACACTACGCCGTGAAGGACTGAAATCCTGCAGCGCCCGCAAGGTCCCCCTGCTCAAGAAAGCACTTATACATGCCCGTCTGAAGTTTGCCAATGAACATCTGAATGATTCAGAGGACAACTGGGTGAAAGTGTTGTGGTCAGATAAGATCAAAATGGAGCTCTTTGACATCATCTCAACTCGACGTGTTTGGAGGAGGAGGAATGCTGCCTATGACCCCAAGAATACCATCCCCACCGTCAAACATGGAGGTGGAAACATTATGCTTTGGGGGTGTTTTTCTGCTAAGGGGACAGGACAACTTCACCGCATCAATGGGACGATGGACGAGGCCATGTACCGTCACATCTTGGGTGAGAACCTCCTTCCCTCAGCCAGGGCATTGAAAATGGGTCGTGGATGGGTATTCCAGCATGACAATGACCCAAAACACATGGCCAAGGCAACAAAGGAGTGGCTCAAGAAGAAGCACATTAAGGTCCTGGAGTGGCCTAGCCAGTCTCCAGACCTTAATCCCATAGAAAATCTGTGGAGGGAGCTGAAGGTTCGAGTTGCCAAACATCAGCCTCGAAACCTTAATGACTTGGAGAAGATCTGCAAAGAGGAGTGGGACAAAACCCCTCCTGAGATGTGTGCAAACCTGGTGGTCAACTACAAGAAACGTCTGACCTCTGTGATTGCCAACAAGGGTTTTGCCACCAAGTACTAAGTCATGTTTTGCAGAGGGGTCAAATACTTATTTCCCTCATTAAAATGCAAATCAATTTATAACATGCGTTTTTCTGGATTTTTTTGTTATTCTGTCTCTCACTGCTACATTTTTTTTACATTTTAGTCTTTTAGCAGACACTCGTATCCAGAGTGACTTACAGTAGTGAATGCATACATTTCATACTTTTTTTTCTGTGCTGAACCCACAACCCTGGCATTGCAAACACCATGCTCTACCAACTGAGCTACAGGGAAATTATAGACTGATCGTTTCTTTGTCAGTGGGCAAACGTACAAAATCTGCAGGGGATCAAATACTTTTTTCCCTCACTGTAAGTATCTATATCCACAGTAAAACGAGTCCTATATCGACATTACCTGAAAGGCCGCTCAGCAAGGAAGAAGTAACTGCTCCAAAACCGCCGTAAAAAAGCCAGACTCCGGTTTGGAACTGCACATGGCAACAAAGATCGTACTTTGTAGAGAAATGTCCTCTGGTCTGATGAAACAAAAATAGAACTGATTGGCCGTAATTTTCATTGTTACGTTTGTAGGAAAAAGGTTCGGAGGCCTGCAAGTCGAAGAACACCATCCCAACCGTGAAGCACGGGGGTGGCAGCATCATGTTGTGGGGGTGCTTTGCTGCAGGAGGGACTGGTGCACTTCACAAAATAGATGGCATCATGAGGCAGGTAAATTTATGTTGATATATTGAAGCAACATCTCAAGACATCAGTCAGGAAGTTAGAGCTTGGTCGCAAATGGCTCTTCCAAATGGACAATGACCCCAAGCATACTTGCAAAGTTGTGACAAAATGGCTTAAGGACAACAAAGTCAAGGTATTGGAGTGGCCATCACAAAGCCCTGACCTCAGTCCTATAGAAACATTGTGGGCAGAACTGAAAAAGTGTGAGCGAGCAAGGCCTACAAACCTGACTCAGTTACACCAGCTCTGTCAGGAGGAATGGGACAAAATTCACCCAACTTATTGTGGAAAGGCTTGTGGAAGGCTTCCCAAAACGTTTGACCCAAGTTAAACTATTTAAAGGCAATGCTACCAAATACTAATTGAGTGTATGTAAACTTCTGACCCACTTGGAATGTGATGAAAGAAATAATAGCTGAAATAAATCATACTCTCTACTATTATTCTGACATTTCACATTCTTAAAATAAAGTGATGGACATAACTGACCTAAGACAGGGAATTTTTACTAGGATTAAATGTCAGGAGTTGTGAAACACTGAGTTTAAATGTATTTGGCTGAGGTGTATGTAAACCTCCGACTTCAACTGTATGTGGCAGGGTCTACAGACAATGAAGGACTACAAAAGGAAAACCAGCCACATCACGTACACCGACGTCATGCTTCCAGACGAACTAAACACCTTCTTTTCCCGCTTTGAGGATAATACAGTGCCACCGACGTGGCCCGCTACCAAAGACTGTGGCCTCTCCTTCTCTGTGGCTGACATGAGTAAGATATTTAAACATGTTAACCCTAGCAAGGCTGCCGGCCCAGAAGGCATCCCTAGCTGTGTCCTCAGCGCATGCGCATGCACGCGCCAGCTGGCTGGTGTGTTTATGGACCTAATCAATCTCTCCCTATCCCAGTATGCTGTCCCCACATGCTTCAAGATGGCCATCATTGTTCCTGTACCCAATAAGGCAAAAGTAACTGAACTAAATGACTATCACACCCGTAGCACTCACTTCTGTCATCATGAAGTGCTTTGAGAGACTATTCAAGGATCATATCACCTCCACCCTACCTGTCAACCTAGACCCACTTCAATTTGCTTACCGCCCCAATAGGTCCACAGTCGATACAATCGCCATGACACTGCACACTGCCCTATCCCATCTAGACAAGAGGAATATCTATGTAAGAATGCTGTTCATTGACTATAGCTCAGCATTCAACACCATAGTACCCTCCAAGCTCATCATTAGCTTGAGGCCCTGGGTCTAGGCCCTGGGTCTAGGCCCTGCCCTGTGCAATTGGGTCCTGGACTTCCTGACGGGCCGCCCCCAGGTGGTGAAGGTAGGAAACAACTTCTCCACTTCGCTGATCCTCAACACTGGGGCCCCACAAGGGTGCATACTCAGCCCACTCCTGTACTTCTAGTTCACACATGACTCACCCTGCAGATAACACAACAGTAGTAGGCTTGATTACCAACCACGACGAGACAGCCTACAGGGAGGAGGTGAGGGCACTCAAAGTGTGGTGTCAGGAAAACATCCTCTCACTCAACGTCAACAAAACAAAGGACATGATCGTGGACTTCAGGAAACAGCAGAGGGAGCACCCCCCTATCCACATCAACAGGACAGCAGTGGAGAAGGTGGAAAGTTCCTCGGGGTACACATCATGGACAAACTGAAGTGGTCCACCCTCACAGACAATGTAGTGAAGGCGCAACAGTGCCTCTTCAACCTCAGGAGGTTGAAGAAATTTGGCTTGTCACCTAAAACCCTCACAGACTTTTACAGATGCACAATTGAGAGCATCCTGTCGGGCTGTATCACTGCCTGGTACAGAAACTGACCACCCACGACCGCAAGGCTCTCCAGAGGGTGGTGTGGTCTGCACAATGCATCACCGGGGGCAAACTACCTGGCCTCCAGGACACATACAGCACCCGATGTCACAGGAAGGCCAAAAAGATCATCAAGGACAGCAACCAGCCGAGCCACTGCCTGTTCACCCTGCTACCATCCAGAAGGCGAGGTCAGAAGAGGTACGTAAAAGCTGGGACCGAGAGACTGAAAAACACCTATCTCATGGCCATCAGACTGTTAAACAGCCATCATTATCACAGAGTGGCTACTGTCTACATACAGACTTGCAATCATTGGCCACCTTAATAAATGGATCACTAGTCACTTTAATAATGCCACGTAATAAGGTTCACATATCTTACATTACTCATCTCATATGTACAGTGCCTTGCGAAAGTATTCGCCCCCCTTGAACTTTTCGACCTTTTGCCACATTTCAGGCTTCAAACATAAAGATATAAAACTAATTTTTTGTGAAGAATCAACAACAAGTGGGACACAATCATGAAGTGGAATGAAATTTATTGGATATTTCAAACTTTTTTAACAAATAAAAAACGGAAAAATTGGGCGTGCAAAATTATTCAGTCCCCTTAAGTTAATACTTTGTAGCGCCACCTTTTGCTGCGATTACAGCTGTAAGTCGCTTGGGGTATGTCTCTATCAGTTTTGCACATCGAGAGACTGAAATTTTTGCCCATTCCTCCTTGCAAAACAGCTCGAGCTCAGTGAGGTTGGATGGAGAGCGTTTGTGAACAGCAGTTTTCAGTTCTTTCCACAGATTCTCGATTGGATTCAGGTCTGGACTTTGACTTGGCCATTCTAACACCTGGATATGTTTATTTGTGAACCATTCCATTGTAGATTTTGCTTTATGTTTTGGATCATTGTCTTGTTGGAAGACAAATCTCCGTCCCAGTCTCAGGTCTTTTGCAGACTCCATCAGGTTTTCGTCCAGAATGGTCCTGTATTTGGCTCCATCCATCTTCCCATCAATTTTAACCATCTTCCCTGCCCTGCTGAAGAAAAGCAGGCCCAAACCATGATGCTGCCACCACCATGTTTGACAGTGGGGATGGTGGGTTCAGGGTGATGAGCTGTGTTGCTTTTACGCCAAACATAACGTTTTGCATTGTTGCCAAAAAGTTCGATTTTGGTTTCATCTGACCAGAGCACCTTCTTCCACATGTTTGGTGTGTCTCCCAGGTGGCAAGTGGCAAACTTTAAACGACACTCTTCCATAAAGGCCAGATTTGTGCAGTATACGACTGATTGTTGTCCTATGGACAGAGTCTCCCACCTCAGCTGTAGATCTCTGCAGTTCATCCAGAGTGATCATGGGCCTCTTGGCTGCATCTCTGATCAGTCTTCTCCTTGTATGAGCTGAAAGTTTAGAGGGACGGCCGGGTCTTCGTAGATTTGCAGTGGTCTGATACTCCTTCCATTTCAATATTATCGCTTGCACAGTGCTCCTTGGGATGTTAAAAGCTTGGGAAATCTTTTTGTATCCAAATCCGGCTATAAACTTCTCCACAACAGTATCTCAACAGTACACCTGCCTGGTGTGTTCCTTGTTCTTCATGATGCTCTCTGCGCTTTAAACGGACCTCTGAGACTATCACAGAGCAGGTGCATTTATACGGAGACTTGATTACACACAGGTGGATTCTATTTATCATCATTAGTCATTTAGGTCAACATTGGATCATTCAGAGATCCTCACTGAACTTCTGGAGAGAGTATTCTGCACTGAAAGTAAAGGGGCTGAATAATTTTGCACGGCCAATTTTTCAGTTTTTTATTTGTTAAAAAAGTTTGAAATATCCAATAAATTTCATTCCACTTCATAATTGTGTCCCACTTGTTGTTGATTCTTCACAAAAAATTACAGTTTTATATCTTTATGTTTGAAGCCTGAAATGTCGAAAAGTTCAAGGGGGCCGAATACTATCGCAAGGCACTGTATATACTGTATTTTATACCATCTATTGCATCTTGCCTATGCAGCTCTGTCATTGCTCATCGATATATTTATATGTATATATTCTTATTCCATTTCTTTACTTAGATTTGTGTGTATTAGGTAATTGTTAGATTACATGTTAGACATTGTTCCACTGTTGGAACTAGAAGCACAAGCATTTTGCTACACTCACAATAACATCTGCTAACCACGTGTATGTGATCAATAACATTTTATTTGATTTAATTGAATTTGATAGACCTGAAAGTAGCTGTGCAGCGAAGTTCCCTATCCAACCAGAGCTTGAGAGGATCTGCATAGAAGAATGGGAGAAACTCCCCAAATACTGATGTGCCAAGCTTGTAGCATCCTACCCCAAAAGATTCAGGGCTGTAATCACTGCCAAAGGTGCTTCAACAAAGAACAGAGTTAAGGGTCTAAATACTTACGTAAATGTGATATCAGTTTTTATTTTTAATAAATTTGTAAACAATTATAAAAAACTGTTTTTGCTTTGTCATTATGGGTTATTGTTTGTAGGTTAATGAGAAAAAAAGTATATTTAATCCATTTTAGAATAAGGGAGTAACATAAAACATTTTTGAGAAAGTCAAGGGGTCTGTATACTTTCCGAATGCACTGTATATCCTGATGCCTAGTCATCTTACCCTTATACATAGAATTTGTGGATCTATAACTTCAGTTTCCCTGCACATTGTAAATATGGTATTGGAACTGACCCTGTATAGCCTACTTACTTTCTCATGTTCTTCTTATTTTTCATGTTTTTTTGTTCTACCTTATGTTATTTTTAGTACTACATTGATATTGATTGATGCTTTGCAAAAAATGCATTTCCCAGTACTGGTGCACGTGACATTAAAATGTTAAACTTGAAAACATGTTATTGTAGGGAAGAATTGATGCAGTGGTCTTCCAACATTGCTGCCAGGAGGCGTTATACATCACCTGGCAACCGACTATTGTAAGAATTTTGTAAATATACCCTTGAAAAGCATACTATTTCAAAATATTTTCAAATGCTTAATTCCAAATAAATTATTTCAAATACCAACGGACCTCGGTTCAAATGTATAGGATAAAATGTGCCTTTTCAAATGCATGCTAATACTTTCCAAGTATGTTTCTAAATACATTCCGATATTGAACTACTTGTTTTCAAATAAAGGATGTCTAAATACTTAGCTCAAAATGTAATTGAAATACCCTGAATAGTATCTGAACAGGGGTACGGGGTACGTGGTAACAGGTATTCTGTACATGTAGGTAGGGGTAAAATTGACTAGGCACAATCAGGATAGATAATAAACAGAGTAGCAGCAGCGTATGTGAAGTGTGTGTGTGTTGCGTCAATATGCGTGTGTGTGTTGGAGTGTCAGTGTACTATGTGTGGGTAGAGTCCAGTCTGGTAGGTTGTGTCACTGGGCAGCTCGTAGCTGGGTTTCCCATTGTAATCCGTGATAGTTTGCAAGCCCTGCCACATCAGACGAGCGCCAGAGCCGGTGTAATAAGGTTCGATCTTAGTCCTGTATTGACACTTTGCCTGTTTGATGGTTCGTTGGAGGGCATAGCGGGATTTGTTATAAGTGTCCGGTTACCATGGAGATGACCTGATTCACGTCTCGTCAAAGAGATGGCATTTATTTTGAGAGATCCAGTAGCAAAATAAAACTTCTACATTCTAGACAGGAGAAACAAATTCATTCAGAACATAATAAAACATGCTTTTTTAGTTACTTTTTTCTCGACTTGTTTCTATTACTTTCTAGCACGTCAAGCTAGCTTTGTAGCCATGAATTGTGCACCTTCCATTGTTTAACTAAGTAGCTAGCTATACACCTAGCTAGCTGGTAATATTTTCCTTTTGCAACCAGGGCAGAGGAAAGCAACAGTCACTTCCACAATTTCTGTTTACATTGATGTCCATACTGAACTAAGCACTTAAGGGACATTATAGGCATCCTAAACTATTTTCACTTAATTTAAGGGGGAAATTTACTTAACACGGAACCCAAACCGGCTGCGCATGTGGGCCATCATGCGCCATCGTGCATACATTTATTTAAATGCGATCACGACACACAGCTTAAAATATCAAAACAAACTCTGAACCAATTACATTCATTTTGGGACAGGTCGAAAAGCATTAAACATTTATGGGAATTTAACTAGCTAGCTTGCACTTGCTAGCTAATTTGTCCTATTTAGCTAGCTTGCTGTTGCTTGCTAATTTGTCCTGGGATATAAACATTGAGATATTTTACCTGAAATGCACAAAGTCCTCTACTCCGACAATTAATTAACACATAAAACGATCAATCGAATCGTTTCTAGTCATCTCTCCTCCTTCTAGGCTTTTTCTTCTCTTGACTTTATAGTGCGATTGGCAACTTTCATAAATTAGGTGCATTACCGCCACTGACCTCGTTCGTCTTTCAGTCACCCACGTGGGTATAACCAATGAGGAGATGGCACGTGGGTACCTGCTTCTATAAACCAATGCCTATAAACCACAGCCTGTAAGACATTTTTTGCAACCGGGCCCTGGTCCTGGGTGAGCAGTATCTCCTGCCATTTATGGATGAGATATGGCAGGACATATGGCACTCTGTGATAAGAGTCACTGACTGAAAGCCACAAGAGGGTAGAACATATTTAAACATTGCTTGTTTGAAATATTTCAATGTCATTGAAGTAGAACTCTTCATCCAAATCTAGGTTAGTCGATCGCTGTTCTGATGTCCAGAAGCTCTTTTTGGTCATTTGAAATTATGTCGGAAATATCATGGACAAAATATGTTTAGCGCAAAAAAACAGCATAATTGGTCAGTAGCCCATAAAACAGCCAAAAGAGACATGGATTGTGTATGTCTGCCATTCAGAGGGATTGTGTGTGTGCCATTAAGAGGGTTACTGGGCAAGACACAAAATTGAAGGGCCTTTGAACAGGGTATGCTAGTGTGGGAGAAAATAGGAATTGCAGTGAATGCTGCCTCTTCAGAATGCCGGTCAGTGGTTCGATCTCGAGTTAAATACCAAAAAGGCAGTAATAGTGCACAGGCGGACATTGGTGCAACTGGAGAGGAGCAGAGTGAAACAAGCCTCTCTCCCCCAGAACTACAGTGTCTTCAGAAATTATTCATACCCCTTGAATTCCACATTTTGTTGTTGGTCTGTCATGGTCTGGGGCAGTGTGTCACAGCATCATCGGACTGAGCTTGTTGTCATTGCAGGCAATCTCAACGCTGTGCGTTACAGGGAGGACATTTCCTCCCTCATGTGGTACCCTTCCTGCAGGCTCATCCTGAGATGACCCTCCAGCATCACAATGCCACCAGCCGTACTGCTCGTTCTGTGTGTGATTTCCTGCAAGTCAGGAATGTCAGTGTCAGCGATGAGTCAAGATCTCAATCCCATTGAGCACGTCTGGGACCTGTTGGATCGCAGGGTGAGGGCTAGGGCCATTCCCCCCAGAAATATCCATGAACTAGCAGGTGCCTTGGTAGAAGAGTGGGGTAACATCTCAGCAAGAACTGACAAATCTGGTGCAGTCCATGAGGAGTAGATGCACTGCAGTACTTAATGCAGCTGGTGGCCACACCAGATACTGACCGTTACTTTTGATCACCCTTTTGTTCAGAGACACATTATTCCATATATTGTAGTCACATGTCTGTGGAACTTGTTCAGTTTATGTCTCAGTTGTTGAATCTTGTTATGTTCATACAAATATTTACACATGTTAATTAAGTTTGCTGAAAATAAACACAGTTGACAGTGAGAGGACTTTTCTTTTTTTGCTGAATGTCATTTAAATAACTAGTCACACCTCTGAGTCAATACTTTGTAAGAGCACCTTTGGCAGCGATTACAGCTGTGAGGCTTTCTGGGTTAGTCTATAAGAGCTTGTGCAACATTTACCCATTATTCTTTTAAAAATTATTCAAGCTCTGTCTAATCGGTTGTTGCTTGACATACAATTTCAGGTCTTGTCATAGATTCTCAAGCAGATTTAAGTCAAAACTGTAACTCGGCCACTCAGGAACATTCACTGTCTTCTCGGTAAGCAACTCCAATGTAAATTTGGCCTTGTGTTTTTGGGTATTGCCCTGCTGAATGGTTAATTCATCTCCCAGTGTCTGATGGAAGTCAGACTGAACCAAGTTTTCCTCTAGGATGTTGCCTGTGCTTAGCTCCATTGTGTTTGTTTTGTATCCTGAAAAATTCTGCAGTCCTTAGTGATTACAAGCATACCCATAACATGATGCAACAACCACTATTCTTGAAAATATGGAGAGTGGTACTCAGTAATGTATTGGATTTGCCCCAAACATAACACTTTGTATTCAGGACAAAAAGTGAATTGCTTTTCCACATCTTTTTGCAATATTATTTTATTGCCTTGTTGCCAACAGGATGTATGTTTTGGAATATTTGTATTCTGTACAGGCTTCCTTCCATTTCACTCTGTCAATTAGGTTGGTATTGTGGAGTAACTACAATGTTGTTGATCTATCCTCAGTTTTCTCCTATCACAGTCATTAACACTAGAACTGCCATTGGCGAACAGCCAAAGGCATTTGATTTTGTCAATTTAAAAAAATCAGCCCGCCAATAAAGCTATCTCCTGCCCTGACTTTTCCCCCCAAAAAAATATTTGACATTGCTCATTTAGAGCGTTTTTAGTTTTTTTCTTTTTCTCACACCTATTCACAACTTAACCTGCCAAGACAATGTACTGTAGGACGTTGGTACCCAGACAGGCGCTAATGCTTCTCTCTCTCCTCACTGAATGAATGACAAATGGGTGAATGGGCGATAATTGTGCACCTTACTTCATAATTTAATTTAAATTAGTCCTAACTGAATGATAAGGAGGATGAAGAGATTGATTTAATTTAGAAAGACAATAGTGTATTGATGAGTTTGTTATACCTATTTATCAGGAGCAAATAATTTGACTGGGCTTATTTGTTAAAATACCTGTTATTGCTCTATTTTATTTACTATGACTCTATTTCTAATCGAATGTATTGTAAGGGAAAACATGCTGTGTGTTGCAGTAGGCCTTTAGAATAATGCAAAAAACAAATCTTAGACTCTATCCAAGTTGATGAGCGGGGAAACAAACGATGCCAGTAAACCTGCACAGCCGGCCCATCAAAACTACACCTAAATTATACCCAAACTAATTTCACACACAATAAAGCTAGCCTATAGACAATATTAAATTGACAATACTTTAATGAGTGACAGTATTAGGCCTATCAGTTGTCAAATTGTACATGGAGAGATGGGGGCATCATTTCTATATAGTATCAGAAAGAGCATATTCTGCAGTTTTTATGACACTTACCTTTGTCAAATAACTCTCCAAATTCAAGAGGTGCAGTTCTATTTCCAAACGTCACTTTTTCGAACCAAGAATATCAGTGCTGTCTATGCATTCAGCGCATGACCACTTGCGCGACAGCATTGCTCTGGCTACTAAGCATAAACTCGTAACATATAAACATTTAAATATGCTATTCTGTCGTTATAGATGAATGGGCGATCGAAACCATATAGAAACTGATAATGGTGCATGTGACTTCAATTAACTGAATGATGAAGAGGGTGGAGGGTGATTGAATTTGATTGATCTGAATGTTGAGGGTGAAGAGGATGATTGGATATAGAACAATAGTATTATGGGCCGTCTAATTATTTTATTATGAATGGTATGTAAATGGAATGTAATTTCCCCTCGGAGAGTCAAATCAGACACTGAGTACAATATACAATGTGTGTAGTTCACAATGGCAGACCGAACCAAACGAATGGATGCACTGACAGCATTGCAAGTACTGCAGAATTTAGATGAGTGGAGTCGGATGGAAGATCGGATATTAAGCTTGAAATCGACGTTGCTGACATAGAGTCGACATCGAGCCTCCGTCTACGATGCATGAGCCCTGCCGCAGAAAACCAGACCAGAGTCAACTGAGATGGTGACCCCAACTGCCACGGTGAGACAGGAGTCTGGGAGGGATGGCACGGTTTGGGTGGAATGAGTGACGAGTTTGTGACATGCAGATGTTGCCGCACATCAGAGATTGTACTGTCACTCATGTGCACAGAAAAGGAAACAATACGTGGCATTATTCATCTGATAGGTATGGGTTGGACTTTTCCCGAGAGACCATGCCACCCAACCGCTTCAGAGAGATTACGTGATACCTGCCGCCTGCCTGCGGGAGGTGCACACGAAACAATGTCCATGAAAACGTTGAGCAGAGCAAGCGATATGTTTGTGGGGCTTGCTCACACAAAGCCCCGAAGCTGTGTGCTAACTTTGGACCCGAAGCATAAAGAGAAGACCAGATTGATTCATGGGTAAATGCATGTGTTTAAGGGCACAATACAGTGTTCGATACAATCAACAAATGACTGTTTTTATATCTTGTTGTGAAGATATTTACACAAATATGTCTTTATGCAATTCATCCTTTACAATTGTTGATGAACTTGTGCTTTTGTTTAGGAATACGGAAAATAATTTCACCTGTGCACCTGGCTGGTTATATTATTATTATTGTTTTCCTTCCTACATTGTGAAAATAAGCTGTAACTGGACTTTAGTAATTGCTATAACTCTATTACTAATCAAATCTACAAATAAAGTTGATCACACAGTAATGTTTTTATTGTAAGAGAAACGAAAATATGCTTACGTTTTTCTTTGTAGAATTATACAAAGCATATATTTTACTCTAGCTAAACAAATAACTATTGTTATTGTTTTTTATTGATATATTTCCACTAATATTTCTCCACTCAATTAGTCCTTGACAATAGTTTCTGCACTATATATCAAGGATGGGTGCGCACCTTGCGGGATGATATAGCCAACATCTGATGCATATGCGAAAGGTTACGCCCGGCAATGTTCTCAACGTTCTCTAGCGGGTACTTACAGGCTGAAAGGCCAGACAGTGCCCCCAGCCAGTGTCTGACTCTAGGCCATCGCAAGTTCAGGTTGAAGGTGCAACATATACATTTCATTCAATTAATATTTATTTGTGATGATATTGAAAACAAATCGTTTTTTGTTGTCCTCTGTGTTTAAAACAAATCATTGTAAACAAATTATTCTGAACAAGTAATGAGTCAATCAAATCAAATCACATAGACAGAATGCAAAGTGGTGCAGACTTTAACATGAAATGCTTGCTTATGAGCCCTTCCCAACAATGAAAAGTTAAAAAATAATCATAAAAATAAAATAGTAACATGAGGAATAAAAATACATGCACAAGAATGGGAGTACCAGTACCAGATCAATGTGCAGAGGTACAAGGTATTTGAGTTAGACATGTACATGCAGGCAGGGTAAAGTGACTAGGCATCAAGATAGATAATAATAAGGTATTTGAGGTAGATATGTACATGCAGGCAGGGTAAAGTGACTAGGCATCAAGATAGATAATAATAAGGTATTTGAGTTAGACATGTACATGCAGGCAGGGTAAAGTGACTAGGCATCGAGATAGATAATAATAACGTATTTGAGTTAGACATGTATATGAAGGCAGGGTAAAGTGACTAGGCATCAGAATAGATAATGATAAGGTATTTGAGTTAGACATGTACATGAAGGCAGGGTAAAGTGACTAGGAGTCAGAATATATAATAATAAGATATTTGGGGTAGATATGTACATGAAGGGTAAAGTGACAAGGCATCAGGATAGATTATAAAAAGGTATTTGAGGTAGATATGTACATGAAGGCAGGGTAACGTGACAAAGGCATCAGGATAGATAATAATACGGTATTTGAGTTAGACATGTACATGCAGGCAGGGTAAAGTGACTAGGCATCAGGATAGATAATGATAAGGTATTTGAGATAGACATGTATATGAAGGCAGGGTAAAGTGACCAGACATCAGGATAGATTATAATACTTTTTTGAGTTAGACATGTACATGAAGGCAGGGTAAAGTGACTAGGCATCAGGATAGATGATGATAAAGCATTTGAGTTAGACATGTACATGAAGGCAGGGTAAAGTGACTATGCATCAGGATAGATAATAATAAGGTATTTGAGGTAGATATGTATATGAAGGCAGGGTAAAGTGACTAGGTGTCAGGGTATATAATAACAAGGTATTTGAGTTAGATATGTACATGAAGGCAGTGACTAGGCATCAGATCAGGATAGATTATGACAAGGTATTTCAGTTAGACATGTTCACGAAGTCAGAGTAAAGTGACTAGGAGTCAGAATATATAATAATAAGGTATTTGAGGTAGATATGTACATGAAGGGTAAGTGACAAGGCATCAGGATAGATTATAAAAAGGTATTTGAGGTAGATATGTACATGAAGGCAGGGTAACGTGACAAAGGCATCAGGATAGATAATAATACGGTATTTGAGGGAGAAATGTACATGAAGGCAGGGTAAAGTGATAGATAATATTAAGGTATTTGAGGTAGATATGTACATGAAGGCAGGGTAAAGTGACTAGACATCAGGATAGATAATAATAAGGTATTTGATGGAGAAATGTACATTAAGGCAGGGTAAAGTGATAGATAATATTAAGGTATTTGAGGTAGATATGTACATGAAGGCAGAGTAAAGTGATAGATAATATTAAGGTATTTGAGGTAGATATGTACATGAAGGCAGGGTAATGTGACAAAGGCATCAGGATAGATAATAATACGGTATTTGAGGTAGATATATACATGAAGGCAGGGTAAAGTGACTAGACATCAGGATAGATAATAATAAGGTATTTCAGGTAGATATGTACATGAAGGCAGGGTAAAGTGACTAGACATCAGGATAGATAATAATAAGGCATTTGAGTTAGATATTTTCATGAAGGCAGGGTAAAGTGACTAGGCATCAGGATAGATAATGATAAGGTATTTGAGATAGACATGTACATGAAGGCAGGGTAAAGTGACCAGACATCACGATAGATTATAATACTTTTTTGAGTTAGACATGTACATGAAGGCAGGGTAAAGTGACTAGGCATCAGATCAGGATAAGGTATTTGAGTTAGACATGTACATGAAGGCTGGGTAAAGTGACTATGCATCAGCATAGATAATAAGGTATTTGAGTTAGACATGTACATGAAGGCAGGGTAAAGTGACTAGGCACCAGGATAGATAATAATAAGGTATTTGAGTTAGATAAATCAAATCAAATTTATTTGTCACATACACATGGTTAGCAGGTGTTAATGCAAGTGTAGCGAAATGCTTGTGCTTCTAGTTCCAACCATGCAGTAATATCTAACAAGTAATATAACCTAACAATTTCACAACTACCTTATACACACATGTGTAAAGGAATGAATACGAATATGTACATAAAAATATAAAAATGAGTGATGGCCGAACGGCATAGGCAAGATGCAGTAGATGGTAGAGTACAGTATATACATATGAGATGATCAATGCAGGGTATGAAAACATTACATGAAGTGACATTGTTTAAAGTGGCTAGTGATACATTACATCAAGATGGCAAGATGCTGTAGATGGTATAGCGTACAGTATAAACATATGAGATGAGCAATGTAGGGTATGAGAACATTATATAAAGTGGCATTGTTTAAAGTGCTAGTGATACATTTAATTACATCAGATGGCAAGATGCAGTAGATGGTATATACATAACAGATTAGTAATGTTGGGTAAGTAAACATTATATAATATAAAGTGGCTAGTGATAAATTGATTACATCAATTTTACCATTATTAAAGTGGGTGGAGTTGAGTCAGTATGTTGGCAGCAGCCACTCAATGTTAGTGATGGCTGTTTAACAGTCTGATGGTCTTGAGATAGAAGCTTTTTTTCAGTCTCTCGGTCCCCGCTTTGATGCACCTGTACTGACCTCACCTTCTGGATGATAGCGGGGTAAACAGGCAGTGGCTCGGGTGGTTGTTGTCCATGATGATCTTTTTGGCCTTCCTGTGGTGTAGGTGTCCTGGAGGGCAGGTAGTTTGCACCCGGTGATGCGTTGTGCAAACCTCACTACCCTCTGGAGAGCCTTCCGGTTATGGGAGGAGCAGCTGCCATACCAGGCGGTGATACAGCCCGACAGGATGCTCTCGATTGTGCATCTGTAAAAGTTTGTGAGTGTTTTTGGTGACAAGCCGAATTTCTTCAGCCTCCTGAGGTTGAAGAGGCGCTGCTGCGCCTTCTTCACCACGCTGTCTGTGTGGGTGGACCATTTCAGTTTGTCCGTGATGTGTACGCCGAGAAACTTAAAACTCTCCACCCTCTCCACTACTGTCCAGTCAATGTAGATAGGGGGCTGCTCCCTCTGCTGTTTCCTGAAGTCCACGATCATCTCCTTTGTTTTGTTGACGTTGAGTGTGAGGTTATTTTCCTGACACCACACTCCGAGGGCACTCACCTCCTCCCTGTAGGCCGTCTCGTCGTTGTTGGTAATCAAGCCTACCACTGTAGTGTCGTCTGCAAACTTGATGATTGAGTTGGAGGCGTGCATGGCCACGCAGTCATGAGTGAACAGGGAGTACAGTAGAGGGCTGAGAACGCACCCTTGTGGGGACCCAGTGTTGAGGATCAGCGGGGTGGAGATGTTGTTGACATGTACATGAAGGCAGATTAAAGTGACTAGGAATCAGATCAGGAAAGATAATGATAAGGTATTTGAGTTAGACATGTACAAGAAGGCAGGGTAAAGTGACTAGGAGTCAGGATATATAATAATGAGGTATTTGAGGTAGATATGTACATGAAGGTAGGGTAAAGTGACTAGGCATCAGGATAGATAATAATAATAATAAGGTATTTGAGGCAGACATGTACATGAAGGCAGGGTAAAGTGACTAGACATCAGCATAGGTATTTGAGGTAGATATGTACATGAAGGCAGGGTAAAATGAGTAGGCATCAGGATAGATAGTAATGAATTATTTTAGTTAGATATGTACATGAAGGCAGGGTAAAGTGACTGAGTCAGGTTTCTAGGCCTCCTTGCTCGCACATGCTTTTTCAGTTCTGCCCAAAAATGTTCTATAGGATAGATGTCCTGGCTTTGTGATGGTCACTCTAATACCTTGACTTTGTTGTCCTCAAGCCATTTTGCCACAACTTTGGAAGTATGCTTGGGGTCATTGTCCATTTGGAAGACCCATTTGTGACCAAGCTTTAACTTCCTGACTGATGTCTTGACATGTTGCTTCAATATATCCACATAATTTTCCTCCCTCATGATGGCATCTATTTTGTGAAGTCCACCAGTCCCTCCTGCAACAAAGCACCCCTACAACATGATGCTGCCACCACCGTGCTTCACGGTTGGGATGGTGTTCATCGGCTTGCAGGCCTCCGACCTTTTTCCTCCAAACATAATGATGGTCATTATGGCCAAACAGTTCTATTTTTGTTTCATCAGACCAGAGGACATTTCTCCAAAAAGTACGATCTTTGTCCCCATGTGCAGTTGCAAACCTTAGTCTGGCTTTTTTATGGTGGTTTTGGAGCAGTGGCTTCTTTCTTGCTGAGCGGCCTTTCAGGTTATGTTGATATAGGACTTGTTTTACTGTGGATATAGATACTTTTGTACCTGTTTCTGAGGTCTTGGCTGATTTCTTTTGATTTTCCCATCATGTCAAGCAAAGAGGCACTGAGTTTGAAGGTAGGCTTTGAAATACATCCACATGTACACCTTCAATTGACTCAGATAATGTGAATTAGCCTATCAAAATCTTCTAAAGCCATGACATAATCTTCTGGAATTTTCCAAGCTGTTTAAAGGCACAGTCAACTTAGTGTATGTAAACTTCTGACCCACTGGAATTGTGATACAGTGAATTATAAGTAAAATAATCTGTCTGTAAACAATTGTTGGAAAAATTACTTGTGTCACGCACAAAGTAGATGTCCTAACCGACTTGCCAAAACTATAGTTGGTTAACAAGAAATGTGTGGATTGGTTGAAAAACGAGTTTTAAAGACTCCAACCTAAGTGTATGTAAACTTCCGACTTCAACGGTATAGATATATATTATTATTACTATATAAACATTATTTTATATAAATATATATATATACACACTGCTCAAAAAAATAAAGAGAATTCTAAAATAACACATCCTAGATCTGAATGAATGAAATAATCTTATTAAATACTTTTTTCTTTACATAGTTGAATGTGCTGACAACAAAATCACACAAAAATAATCAATGGAAATCCAAGTTATCAACCCATGGAGGTCTGGATTTGGAGTCACACTCAAAATTAAAGTGGAAAACCACACTACAGGCTGATCCAACTTTGATGTAATGTCCTTAAAACAAGTCAAAATGAGGCTCAGTAGTGTGTGTGGCCTCCACGTGCCTGTATGACCTCCCTACAACGCCTGGGCATGCTCCTGATGAGGTGGCGGATGGTCTCCTGAGGGATCTCCTGCCAGACCTGGACTAAAGCATCCGCCAACTCCTGGACAGTCTGTGGTGCAACGTGGCGTTGGTGGATGGAGCGAGACATGATGTCCCAGATGTGCTAAATTGGATTCAGGTCTGGGGAACGGGCGGGCCAGTCCATAGCATCAATGCCTTCCTCTTGCAGGAACTGCTGACACACTCCAGCCACATGAGGTCTAGCATTGTCTTGCATTAGGAGGAACCCAGGGCCAACCGCACCTGCATATGGTCTCACAAGGGGTCTGAGGATCTCATCTCGGTACCTAATGGCAGTCAGGCTACCTCTGGCGAGCACATGGAGGGCTGTGCGGCCCCCCAAAGAAATGCCACCCCACACCATGACTGACCCACCGCCAAACCAGTCATGCTGGAGGATGTTGCAGGCAGCAGAACGTTCTCCACGGCGTCTCCAGACTCTGTCACGTCTGTCACATGTGCTCAGTGTGAACCTGCTTTCATCTGTGAAGAGCACAGGGTGCCAGTGGCGAATTTGCCAATCTTGGTGTTCTCTGGCAAATGCCAAATGTCCTGCACGGTGTTGGGCTGTAAGCACAACCCCCACCTGTGGACGTCGGGCCCTCATACCACCCCCATGGAGTCTGTTTCTGACCGTTTGAGCAGACACATGCACATTTGTGGCCTGTTGGAGGTCATTTTGCAGGGCTCTGGCAGTGTTCCTCCTGCTCCTCCTTGCACAAAGGCGGAGGTAGCGGTCCTGCTGCTGGGTTGTTGCCCTCCTACGGCCTCCTCCACGTCTCCTGATGTACTGGCCTGTCTCCTGGTAGCGCCTCCATGCTCTGGACACTACGCTGACAGACACAGCAAACCTTCTTTTCACAGCTCGCATTGATGTGCCATCCTGGATGAGCTGCACTACCTGAGCCACTTGTGTGGGTTGTAGAATCGGTCTCATGCTACCACTAGAGTGAAAGCACCGCCAGCATTCAAAAGTGACCAAAACATCAGCCAGGAAGCATAGGAACTGAGAAGTGGTCTGGGGTCCCCACCGGCAGAACCACTCCTTTATTGGGGGTGTCTTGCTAATTGCCTATAATTTCCACCTGTTGTCTATTCCATTTGCACAACAGCATGTGAAACTTATTGTCAATCAGTGTTGCTTCCTAAGTGGACAGTTTGATTTCACAGAAGTGTGATTGACTTGGAGTTACATTGTGTTGTTTAAGTGTTTCCTTTATTTTTTTGAGCAGTATATATATATAAACATTATTATATGTTTCTTATTGTAATTGTCTTGGGCTTTATATGATGACTTAGGAAAACATTTATCTTGTAGTTGTTACATTGTCAGAACATACACTTTTCTTATAATACTCATAGAAGACACATAATAATTAATATTCTTTGTCTCATATATGTCATACCATGTCTTGTTGGAAAATCACCTCAATATTGTATTCAATTGTGTTTCCTACATTAGGCACATAAGTTAACACATATACAAATACAGCACTGACATACTGTATACATCAAAACATAAAAAATATATTACAGATACATATTAGATTTTTGTATAAATAATTTTCTGCCATACAAGATTCTTATTTGATCATTCTATTCTACCCAAACGGGTAGATTTGTCAAGGTTGTCAACAGCCAGAGTTTTAGTGGATAACCCTTGTCTCCTATAAAGAGAGAGAGAAGCACTAGCACAATTCAAGTTGCTTTAGCAATGGCAAATATACTTCAAATGATTAGGCAACACTCACCAGTAAGCCATCAATCATCAACAGCCCCCTCCTGTAGGCGAAGAACAACATTGCTGTTCTGCAGAAGGAATGAGTCGTGCATTCCACCTGGCCACCTTGCCACCACATTCCTCAGCATTTTTGCAATAACATTTCACCTGTACATTAAGTGAGTGGAAGTATTTTCTGTTCACATAGCTGAACTCGTTTTGGGATTGTGCTTTTATGGCAATGTGGGGGTCTTCTATTTCCGAACCCCTTGATGGCACAGAAACTCTTCTTGTGTATGGAAATTGGATGTAACTGTGGGTTTTGCTAAATCTCACACTTTGCGTGGAAATGATCCCATGCATGGTTTAAGCACATATTTGTGCTTATGCATGATTGATAAATCAGGCCCCAGGTTTTTTGTTCAGCTCAGCCATCTGCTTTGCTCTGATGTTGAGTGCTATCTTGTTCATGAAGTTGTATCCCTCCTCAGAGTCGAACACAGACTCTTTGTGGTGTTTCGGAGAGACTTTGGGCTGTAAATGCCTATACATCCATGCCACTTTGTTGGATCAGCTTGAAACTCATGCTAATGATTGATAACATGTTCCTGAAGATATGTACAGTACCAAGTTGGGTGTTGATGTCTGAAAAACATTAAAAGGTATGGCTTTTTCCCATTTCATTGCCATGGTGTTCTACAGGTGACCCCGTTTCTATTGCTTGTAGGCTTGCAGATATATTTATATCTTCATTTTTATTTTGTAGACCTATAATGCAATTTAGCTTTTAGCTGTGATTGTGTATCCTAAAAGATGAAATAAACCAATACACCATTCTATCAAATCACAAACTATAATGTCCATTTTAAGCCAGTGTATTGGTCACATGCACATTATAACGTATCACAAATTTCTGGCAATACTGTGCTCTTATGTACATTTATTGCATGTACAGTATACCACACTGTAAACCCTGACATCTAAACAGACTGCATTGTGTTTCGATGCATCAAAGAACAGCCTTGTGTCTTGGCGCGGGCCAAGTCTGCAATTTGGGCCAGGGCGTGGTGCGGCACCCATAGGGGTGTGTCCGCCCTGCGCTGCAGTAATGACCCCTTCCCATTGGGAAGCGTTTGATCTGGGCTGCCTCTGTGCTGCGACAGGGGCTATTTTTGGAGCATGGGGGATAAAGGAGGCCTTCAGACAAGTGCCAATGACCGTAATTAAGCAGCTTTAGGGTGGCAGCGAGCGCAAGCCGGGTTGTAATTTGGAAAGGAAGGTAGAACATATATCTTATTGGAAATGTATGGGAGGGTTGGTGGCACCCAGCACTGAAACACAGGGGACAAAGTGTGTAAAGAGGAGCGTAAAGAGGGTGGTAATGAGTGGGGGTCCATTAGCACCCACCCCTAGGGTACCTTTAGAGTGACTGTGGCCTCAGGGAGATGGTGACTGCCACACTGTTGGAACATCTGGACTAGCTGTTAGTCTGAACTAGCTGAAGTAGGGGAGATCAGGGCTGGAACTCAGTGGTAGGTTATCACAGTTCTCAGAACAGAAAAAAATGGAGGGTGCTTTGTGTTGAAATTTATTTATCTCTGTGGTTGGAAGTGGCTGAATCTGAATTAGCTAAATTAGCGGGAAATACATTTTCACTAGCCCAAAGCCTCTCACTCACTAGCGCACCACTATGTAGAACCCCCCGGAAAGTGCTAAATGCATCAACTTGGATGTTGACATGAGCAATTTTGTGGGGCAAAAGTCAGAAGTGGACTAATGATGAATACATGAAAACATGTTTGAGTAAAATGGCCCATTTTTTTTAGATGGGTTAAAAATAAAATATAATTTAATTTGAGATCACTTAAGCTCAGATATTGGGGACTTGGACCGGTTCCGATTGAAATGGTGTGTTCAAAGCACTCTGTGAACACCATAGGTTCCTGCACCATATAATGCCAGAAAGCATTATATGGAAGTGTCAGGTTTCAGCCCAGGGCCACCTCCAGGCATAAGCGGGCGCTTCGGGCCCCAGGCTGCTAGCGGGCCCCAAAACTTCAGTCGATGTCTTAACTTTCTGTTTAGAGTTAGAATAGTAGAATACACAATCTCACTCGGATATCATTAACATGGCATAAGACATGGCAAAATGTGTAGAGTTGCAGGAGATTATCTTTGAAACTGAAAAAATGTATCTCTGCCCCATGGCAAAATCAGAAGAATTGCATGAAATGTGTTCGAAATTGCTACGTTTTCTCTCCGCCCAATGGAAAAATGTGTGGAACTGCAGAAAACTTGCTTTAAAACTGCAAAGAATTACTTAATTTTGGGAACTCAGTCTGGGTCTCAACTTACTGTTAAGAGTTAGAATACTAGAATAGTTAGAAATCTGGTTGTACATATTGTAAGCAATTTTCCGCTTGTTATGTCAGTCACCGACAGTCACTCAAATAGCCATATCAGCTAACCATTTTTAGCTTGGTAAGTTAGTCTACTGCTAAAAATAGCCAACATTAACATATGTAAAAATCGATTACTTGCTAGTAACAGATGACATTCATAATCTGCATATCTCTGAAACTCACTTAGATAATACCTTTGATGATATTATTATAAAAAATAATTGTTGTCTATCAACAATGACAGGCCACTAAGGTCTGAAAACTTGGATGGAAATGACAGAGGATAATGTTGGACGATATTGCCACTACTATTTGCCATATCTTCAATCTAAGCCTACTACAAAGTGTGTGTCCTCAGGCCTGGAGGGTTAGGGTTAGGGAAAGTCATTCCGCTACCCAAGAATAGTAAAACCCCCTTTACTAGCTCAAATAGCCGACCAATCAGCCTGTTACCAACCATTAGTAAACGTTTGGAACAAATGCTGTTTGACCAGACACAATGATATTTTAAAGTAAACAAATTGACAGACTTTCAGCACGCTTATAGAGAAGAACATTCAACAAGCACGGCACTTACACAAATGACTGATGATTGGCTGAGAGAAATTGATGATAAAAAGATTGTGGGGTCTGTTTTGTTAGACTTCAGTGCAGCTTTTGACATTATTGATCATAGTCTGCTGCTGGAAAAACTTATGTGTTATGGTTTTACACCCCCTGCTATATTGTGAATAAAGAGTTACCTGTCTAACAGAACACAGAGGGTGTTCTTAAATGGAAGCCTCTCCAACAAAGTCCAGGTAGAATCAGGAATTCCCCAGGGCAACTGTCTAGGCCCCTTACTTTTATCAATCTTTACGGATGACAAGCCAGTGTGTCTATGTATGCGGATGACTCAACACTATACATGTCAGCTATCACCGCAACTGAACTGACTGCAACACTTAACAAAGACCTGCAGTTACTTTCAGAATGCGGGGCAAGGAATAAGTTAGTCCTAAATATATCTTTTTTTTAACTAAAAGCATTGAATTTGGGACAAATCATTCACTAAACCCTAAACCGCAACTAAATCTTGTAATGGGTCGGGCTGATTTCAAGGTGTTACTGCTAACCTACAAAGCATTACATGGGCTTGCTCCTACCTATCTTTCCGATTTGGTCCTGCCGTACATACCTACACATACGCTACGGTCACAAGACGCGGGCCTCCTAATTGTCCCTAGAATTTTTAAGCAAACAGCTGGAGGCAGGGCTTTCTCCTATAGAGCACCATTTTTATGGAATGGTCTGCCTACCCATGTGAGAGATGCAGACTCAGTCTCAACCTTTAAGTCTTTACTGAAGACTCATCTCTTCAGTAGGTCCTATGATTAAGTGTAGTCTGGCCCAGGGATGTGAAGGTGAACGGAAAGGCTGGAGCAACAAACCGCCCTGGCTGTCTCTGCCTGGCCGGTTCCCCTCTCTCCACTGGGATTCTCTGCCTCTAACCCTATTACAGGGGCTGAGTCACTGGCTTACTGGTGTTCTTCCATGCCGTCCCTAGGAGGGGTGCGTCACTTGAGTAGGTTGAGTCACAGACGTGGTCTTCCTGTCTGGGTTGGCGCCCCCCCTTGGGTTGTGCCGGTGCGGAGATCTTTGTGGGCTATACTCGGACTTGTCTCAGGATGGTAAGTTGGTGGTTGGAGATATCCCTCCAGTGGTGTGTGGGCTGTGCTTTGGCAAAGTGGGTGGGGTTATATCCTGCCTGTTTGGCCATGTCCGGGGGTTTCATCGGATGGGGCCACAGTGTCTCCTGACCCCTCCTGTCTCAGCCTCCAGTATTTATGCTGCAGTAGTTTATGTGTCAGGGGGCTAGGGTCAGTCTGTTACATCTGGAGTATTTCTCTTGTCTTATCCGGTGTCCTGTGTGAATTTAAATATGCTCTCTCTAATTCTCTCGGAGGAGGACCTGAGCCCTAGGACCATGCCTCAGGACTACCTGGCATGATGACTCCTTGCTGTCCCCATTCCACCTGGCCGTGCTGCTGCTCCAGTTTCAAATGTTCTGCCTGTGGCTATGGAACCCTGACCTGTTCACCGGACGTGCTACCTGTCCCAGACCTGCTGTCCCAGACCTGCTGGAACCCTGACCTGTTCACCGGATGTGCTACCTGTCCCAGACCTGCTGTCCCAGACCTGCTGGAACCCTGACCTGTTCACCGGATGTGCTACCTGTCCTAGACCTGCTGTTTTCAACTCTCTAGAGACAGCAGGAGCGGTAGAGATACTCTCAAAGATCGGCTATGAAAAAGCCAACTGACACTTGAGTTGCTGACTTGTTGTACCCTCGACAACTACTATGATTATTATTATTTGACCATGCTGGTCATTTATGAACATTTGAACATCTTGGACATGTGCTGTTATAATCTCCACTCGGCACAGCCAGATGAGGACTGGCCACCCCTCATAGCCTGGTTCCTCTCTCGGTTTCTTCCTAGGTTTTGGCCTTTCTAGGGAGTTTTTCCTAGCCACCATGCTTCCACACCTGCATTGCTTGCTGTTTGGGGTTTTAGGCTGGGTTTCTGTACAGCACTTTGAGATATCAGCTGATGTAAGAAGGGCTATATAAATACATTTGATTTGATTTGATTTGTTCAGGTGCCACAAAGAGGGACTTCCTGAAACACATCCCACAAGTTAGATTGGCTTGATGGGCACTTCTTACGTGCATTACGGTCAAGCTGCTCCCATATTAGCTCAACAGGGTTGAGACCCGGTGACTGTGCTGGCCACTGCATTATAGACAGAATACCAGCTGACTGCTTCTTCCCTAAATAGTTATTGCATAGTTTGGAGCTGTGCTTTGGGTCATTGTCCTATTGTAGGAGGAAATAGGCTCCAATTAAGCGCCGTCCACAGGGTATGGCACGGTGTTGCAAAATGGAGTGATAGCCTTCCTTCTTCAAGATCCCTTTTACCCTTTAGAAATCTCCCACTTTACCACCATCAAAGCACCCCCAGACCATCACATTGCCTCCACCATGCTTGACAGGTGGCATCAAGCACTCCTCTAGCATCTTTTCATTTTTTCTGCGTCTCACGAATGTTCTTCTTTGTGATCCGAACACCTCAAACTTATATTTGTCTGTCCATAACACTTTTTTCCAATCTTCCTCTGTCCTGTGTCTGTGTTCTTTTGCCCATCTTAATCTTTTATTTTTATTGGCCAGTCTAAAATATGGCTTTTTCTTTGCAACTCTACCTAGAAGGCCAGCATCCCAGAGTCGCCTCTTCACTGTTGGCATTGAGACTGGTCTTTTGCGGGTACTATTTAATGAAGCTGCCAGTTGAGGACTTGTGAGGCGTCTGTTTCTCAAACTAGACACTAATGTACTTGTCCTCTTGCTTAGTTGTGCACCGGGGCCTCCCACTCCTCTTTATATTCTGGTTAGAGCCAGTTTGCGCTGTTCTGTGACGGGAGTAGTACACAGCGTTGAAGAGATCTTCAGTTTCTTGGCAATTTCTGCATGGAATAGCCTGACGAGTTTCAGAAGAAAGGGCTTTGTTTCCCACAAATGCTGATGCTCCAGATACTCAACTAGTCTAAAGAAGGCCAGTTTTATTGCTTCTCTAATCTGAACAACAGTTTTCAGCTGTGCTAACATAACTGCAAAAGGGTTTTCTAATGATCAATTAGCCATTTAAAATGATAAACTTGGATTAGCTAACACAACGTCCATTGGAACACAGGAGTGATGCATGCTGATAATGGGTCTCTGTACGCCTATGCAGATATTCCATTAAAAATCAGCCATTTCCAGCTACAATAGTAATTTAAAACGTTAACAATGTCTACACTGGATTTCTGATCAATTTGATGTTATTTTAATGGACAAAAAATGTGCTTTTCTTTCAAAAACTAAGACATTTCTAAGTGACCCCAAACTTTTTGAATGGTAGTGCACATTGTAATATTATTGTTTGGTGGTATTACACATTTTGTATAGTAGATATGTAGTGGTGTAATAATGTTATATGATGTACTGTTTTATCTTTTATGTGTGATGTAAGTCCCTTAATGCTGCCTTGGCATCAGCCAATGGGGATCCCTCATAAATACCAATACAAACATGTTGAAGGTAAACAGTTAAATAAATATTGACACCACACGTGAGAGGATGGTTGCACAATATTCCTGAGTAATTAAAATTACTTATGAGATAGTGAGAAATATAAATGTCGGCGAAATGAAAGATAATTTCCAAAAAGTTGTCAGAGGTGAAACCGTGTAACTTCTTTTTACATTGTTCAACAGGAACACCTATGTAAGAGGATGGTTACATGATTCATATGTGTGAACAAAGCCAAAGGGTGAAAAGTTCTCAGAGCAGACATGTCAGTGTTTCTATGTTATAGAAGGGTTATTTGGATATGAGTGTGTGTACCTTTTTTCCTCAAATATCTCAACCCTGCAAGCACAGTGGATCTGGGCCGATTCCGGCTGAGAGTAGGGGCACTCGGCTGAGAGTCAGACTCGGCCGACCTCATGTGGCCCAAGTCTGGGCTGCCTTTGGCAGTATTACATATGGCTAGGATGCGGGGATTGAGCTCTGGCCGATTCCGGTGAGAGTTATCTGGCCAAATGTATTACTTGGGGCTCGGGCCGATTGGGACTACTCTCTGGCAGATGATTACACTTTATATAATTAACCTTTCATTATTTATTTTTCCAGATTTTCTCATTGTTTCTGTGATCAAAAAATACAATTGACATTTAAATTAAATTCTTTAAGCAACTGCGTTGCTCCAGATGCTGGTTTGAGACCCGTGCCGGCCGCGAATGGGAGACCCATGAGGCGACGCACAATTGGCGCAGCGTCGTCCAATTTAGGAGAGGGTTTGGCCGGTCCGGGATGTCCTTGTCCCATTGCGCTGTAGTGACTCCTGCGGCAGGCTAGGCGCATGCACGGTCACCAGGTGTATAGTGTTTCCTCCGACACAATATGTTTTTTTGTGGATGGGTATAATTTGTATGTATAAAACGTATAATAGTAATATTTAAAATGACTAAATAGGGTAATTTTGTATACATTTATTTAAATTTGCATCGGGCCGCTTCTGGCGGGATTCTGGTTAGATGCCGGCAAAGTCGGCTGAATTCTGGTAGACTGAAACGGCCCGATGTACTTGGGCCGATTCTGGGCAATCATTCATTTTGATTCCGGGCCGAGTCCGAAACATGATTCTGGGCCGATTCCTCATTGCAGGCTGGGGAATATTTCAGCTGCTGTATGGTTTTTCAAACTTCATCCCATTATCATGTACACATTGACATCTACTACAATATGGCTCAATCATGCTTGTTTATACACCTTTGATTCACTTTTTTTTTGCTTTGTTAAGTAGGCCTAATGGCTTTCCCATTACCCAAGATACTGACCATTAAAGATGCAATATGCAGAAATCTCGCTGCCATTTCCTGGTTGCTAAAATGCTAATAGTTCATATAATTTAAATGTATGTGACAAAACAAGCAAATATAGTGTAGATAAATATTGTACCGTCTAAACCGCTGTGAAATATATTTTCCATAACCAAACATTTTGTATTTTCAGCTGTTTGAAGCTCATGTACAAAGCCGAAAGTAAAAGATGCAAAAATGAAACTTAAGACCAGGAAACATATAAATAGCACACAGAACAGATATACCGCTTCTTAGACTTGCTTTCAATGAGAATGACAGAGTTTTATATTTGAATTTAGTGGGGTCACCCAAAAAGTTACAAATCACATCTATCTCAAGGGCTCTTGCTCCTGTTTATACAAGGGTGGCTTGTAAGACACACCTGCCAAGTTTGCTGTAACATCTGTGAAAACTAGAATGCTGGGAGGTTTTGTGAGACATGTTAATTAATAAGAGTCACAGGCTAATGCAGGAAATATCTATGCTCTAGGACTTCATCATAAGCAATGACCATCTGTTAGACATGCTATATTAATTCAATTAAACCAGTTAAATAAACGTTCTAGTGCATAAAGATCATGTTGAGCCTATTTTCGTTACATTGTAGATAATGAATATACGCACCTTCTCACATACGGCCGTGGATTATTTCAATGGTAATTTTAACAGGACAGTTTCCCGATTAAGCGGGATCGTGTGGCCACCCCCTGGAGGCTTCGTGTAGTTGCCCAGCGCAACCGCTGGGTTTGTAACCCGACACCCTGTGTTGCGGTGCCTTACGGTCGGTCACCCACAGAGAGGCTGTTTAAAAAGGAAAAGGATGAGTCCTCCGCTCCTGACTCGGTAACCCCCTCAAGAACTAAACATTTTATTTCTGATTCAACGTCCCTCATTACGGATCGGCATAAATGAATGAACCACGGGGAATATCGGAAGAAAGTCACCCTGGAAAGTTTCCTGTCAAACAGCTCTCTGGCTGACTACAGTCATTTATGCTGGTCTTGATAGGCAAATCAATAGAAGAGCTTTCCGTTGGAACTGTATTGCAAGCTTCTCAAATGTGTTAAAGGACAACCGGTGCTTTCTGTTCCCTTGCAAAGGAGTCACGCTGTGATTAACAGATCAGGTTTTTGACTGCCAGGACAAATGAATACAAATGAATCTAGGGATCCGAAGGAGAGATTGCAGAACCTCTTATCTCGACACAAAGTAAGTATTTCTATACTGGATGGTTTTCTGTGATGGAGTCACTCACACACTTGCATATGCAGCCTAATTGAAGTGGACCTGACTGATAGTTACGATGTGATTTTGAATGCAGATGTTCAGTTATCCTAGCCTATATACACTGAGTGTACAGAACATTAAGAACACCTTCCTAATATTGAGTAACAGTCTAAATTATTTCGGGGCATGGACTCTACAAGGTGTCGAAAGCGTTCCATAGGGATGCTGGCTCAAATTGGCTGAATGTCCTTTGGGTTGTGGAGTATTCTTGATACACACAGGAAACTATTGAGTGTGAAAAACCCAGCAACATTGCAATTCTTGACACACTCAAACCCACCTACTACCATACCCGTACAAAGGCACGTCAGTATTTTGTCTTGCCTATTCACACTCAATGGCACACACGATCCATGTCTCAAGGATTAAAAATACTTATTTAACCTGTCTCCACTTTCACCTGGCAGACGCTCTTATCCAGAGCAGTTAGGATTAAGTGCCTTGGGCAGATCGACTGATTTGTTATCTACTCGGCTTGGAGGTTCGAACTAGCTACCTTTCGTTTACTGGCCCAACCTTCTTGGTATGTATCCTACCTGCCGGCAGGCAATGATCCAGCAGCCTGTCACAAACGATGTTAATTTGTGGCAGGTTTACAGTTGCCTAGAGTCTGAAATATCCTGAAGCTGTTTGTATTAAGCTCCAGAGAAAGTTACTGATTCAGTTGGAACAGGATCTACTTTGTAACCTTTTCGAATATGATGTTACAGTAGGCTAATTTAGGTAGAATATGATGTTACAATAGGCTAATTTAGGTCGAATATGATGTTACAATAGGCTAATTTAGGTCGAATATGATGTTACAATAGGCTAATTTAGGTCGAATATGCAGTCAAGCAAGGGTTTTAGGAGAATACAGTTGAGGGCGACAGTGAGAAGAAGCCTATGCTAATATATGCCTACTGTAGGTTTTTTATTAATTAGAAAAATAACCTAAAATACATTTGCTATGTTATCTTTGGAATGCACGGCGCTCTCGTCAAAGCTGTAACTTTCTCAGCGCAAAGTGCGCATACAATTATGCCTATTCAATTACCCCGGCGACTGAAAACGAACGTCTTTCGTCTAAAAGTGGCGGTATTTAGGCCATGTACATTCGTTTTCACTTAGCCGAAGCCTATAAAATGTTGACCATTTCAGGGACTAGTCGTAGTTTTTTTTTTTGCAACACTGTGAAGAGTTAAAGTGATAAGTTTTAATGGGTCGTTTTGGTCAAGGATGAACTGCATAATGAAGTACTAACGATGGACCCGGATAATGACCGCACTCCACACTTAAACCAGCTGGAGTCGGCGGGTGAGTTGTGTGAACAACTATCGCTCAGTCTTATCGAAGAGGGAGATTCTGTGAAGTGATTTGTCAACTTTTGAGTTCCATCTGTTTTTGGTTTTCCTCAGTCCATTATCCGTCTCCAAACAAGCAACTGGTTGTTATCAGTCTCTTTCAGGTTGTTTGTCAACTTTTTTAGATCAAGGAATGTCCAGTGCCTCAACACATGTCCTGACAAAATTGATGTCCACAGCCAGTCACTGTTAGGCTATCTACTCTTAAAAATAAACAGCTAGGTTTTCTAAGTGATATATCATAACAATATGAATAAATGTATAATTAAACTACACCACCTTGTTTCACTGGTGTCTTCAGTGGCTTTGTTGTTCAACTGATGACAATAAACAGCATAACCTATTTAGCTAACAATATTGGCAAAAAAATATTCAGCATATTATCAAAGTTCAATCAAATGTGTATGTGTTGAGACCAGATGGATAGCCCTCTCACAGAGAGTGGGGGAGAGAGAGAGAAATACATATAGAAAGAGAGAAACAAGGATTATTTAAGATACTGTTTGAAGAGGTAGAGTTTCAAGCTGGTTCCACCATTGGGACAGGGTGGGAGGGTCAAGAGACCTGAGGTGGTAGAACGGAGTGCTCAGGTTGGGGTGTAGGGAGGGACAGTGTCTCTTGCTGTTCCGTAGGTAAGCACCATGGTCTTGTAGTGGATGCGAGCTTCGACTGGAAGCCAGTGGAGTGTCATGAGAGAACTTGGGAAGGTTGAAAACCTCGCGTGCTGCAGCGTTCTGGATAAGTTGCAGGAGTTTGATTTAAACAAGTGGGGAGCCCAACCAACAGCGAGTTGCAGTAGTCCAGACGGGAGAGGACAAGTGCCTGGATTAGAACCTGTGCCGCTTCCTGTGTGAGGTAGGGTCGTACTCTACCGATGTTGTAGAGAATGAACCTGCAGGAGTGGGTCACTGCTTTGATGTTTGCAGAAAACGACAGGGTGTTGTCCAGGGTCACGCTAAGGTTCTTTTCACTCTGGGAGGGCAACACTGAGGAGTTGTCTACCAGGGTGGAGAGGTCTTTGAGAGGGCAGGTCTTCCTACTCAACTATATACTTTTGCTCACTGGGAGACAACCAACGGTTCTTGCAGAGCTGGTCTAACAGAAACAGTAGATCCATGAAGTGAGTTCTGACTGAGGGTTGCGGAGGTTGTGCTGGCTAGTATTTGATGCTTTCTTGTTCTTTTGGCCCTGTATTTTGAAGACTCAGCTTGCTTGCAAATCTCGCAGCTGTAAAGTCATCCCTGGTGTTGCAGTGTGAAACCGCCAAAGACAGGATATATGCAGATGTCAGACGTATTTACACTGTATGCCGAAGCTGTCTCCTGTAGGTTCAGCTTTACATTTACAGGAGACCACGGAGCTCCAACGACCTGTCACACAGCTCCGTCTGAACTAAACCACCAAGGCTGCAACTTTTGCCTATTAAAAAGCAGTGTTGTTTCCAAACGAATAGAATCCAATTGTCCAGCAAACCCACATAACCCAGACCTGCCACAGAGCCCATTTTACAAGCATCAGTATCTCCTCTAACCAAACCACCTTTAGGATACAGATTTTGCCAGCCCACTAGGTAGACTTTAGTCTGTAAAAACAGTGCAACTGTAAAAATACTGTTAATTTCAAGCAAACTTAGTTGACTCAACATTAAGTCTGGTTCACATACATGTAAATCGACTGACAGAATGAAACTCACTTCCAGCGGATCCCTGCCCAGCTGATAAGAGACAATCTGAGACCACAACCAGCTGCTTGTCATGAGACACACACTCCCAGACCTCTCAGAGACCACAACCAGCTGTTAGAGTGGTGTCAGGTTGGTGATGATGGCACTCTGCTGCGTTACTTACTGTGAGATCAGACAGTGGTTTCAGAGCATTCTCTGGTTCTCCGGGTTGTTATTTGCTAATGCAGAATGACTGTTGGGGGGGGGGGGGGGGAGTTGGGAAATGGGAGTTGAGTGGACTAGTGATCCATTTATTAAGGTGGCCAATGATTTCGAGTTTGTATGTAGGCAGCAGCCTCTCTGTGTTAGTGATGGCAGTTTAACAGTCTGATGGCCATGAGATAGAAGCTGTTTTTCAGTCTCTCGGGCCCAGCTTTGATGCACCTGTACTGACCTCACCTTCTGGAGCTACCAGTCCACCTGTCATTCACTCACCTCACTCCTCTTGGGACACCAAACTGAAATAGAAAACAGACTGAAACAGGGAGAGACTACCTGGACCCATTAAGAAATGCTTATTGTAGCTTTCCATTGCTAAATATTTTTGAAGGTTTTCCATCGCGTGGCCTAGTGAACACGATCCTGGTCAGCCCCTGTAGTGTGGTGAGAGGGACATGTTCACTGGAGGCTGCTGCTGCTGGGTGTTAGAGACTAAGCTGCCTTTAACGTGAAATAGTTCTGCAGAGAACTTTATTGCAATTCTTTATGATGATGATAATTATGATGGAGAGTTATTAAATGACAGGCTGTGATTGGGTTGTTGTTTTGGGGTATGTTCTGACCCAGATTTAAGCTTTTTATTTCACCTGACATCACCATAATGCAGCAACACTCATAAGTCTTTCTCATGTCATGCTCATACATCCCATCTGCAAATTCAACTTACCATTGATATCAACTACAATGATATAAAGTGAAGTATAGTGTCTCGTGAAAGGTAATTCTTTCAATACAATAAAAAATGCATTTTGGGCCTTAAGTTGTTTAGCGAGCCAACCTAGCTGTAACATTAATTGCTGTAGAGTGTTTCTAACCAGCCTCTCCTTTCTTCCTCACAGGAGAGTCCTATTGCTCTGTACAGTTTTATATTGTACTTTTTACCTGGGACTTGCACAAGTACACTCTGAAGGTAAGACATTACTTCCTTCTGGCATTCATTTCTTTTCTTTTCCACCCTGGTTTCACAGTGCCTATTTAATAGTGGAAAAGCAGTGAAACAGCTTGGATTGGAGTTATATTGTGCTCATAGCGCAAGCCTGTATACATGCTGTATGGGATTTGGATGTTTCCATGGCAATGTGTGTGTAGAGCTCAAACGGCTCATTAAGGTGTGATGGCTCTTGTGAGGTTTGCGGCTTTCCAAAGACACAAATTAACACAATTGACACAGAATTACAATAACTGCTCTGGTTCAAATTATATATATATATATATATTTTTTTTTACTATTTTGGAGTAATGAGGCCCTGAACTCATCCATTATGTGGAATTGAATTAGAAGCGAAGAGGCATAGGCCATAGGGGCCAATTCCGACCCGAGTTAAAGGTGCGCAAATGGAACATAATTCCCTTCTGTACTTTTCTCTATGCGTATTATGACCTTGAACTTAAGCATGAGAATTGCCTGCTATTCACCCGCCATTTGTTCTGGGTGGAGATCTAAGAAATTAAGGTGTGGCGGACGTGTGTCTACAGATATGTCGTATTCAGACCTTGACTTAATTCCATTACCTTTACGTGCGAGGAGACCACGAATAAGGTCGTGTGAACATGTGGAAAAAGCATCTACTTTATTTTTTCTGATAGAAATAACAGCATTCTCCATGCACTGTAATTTATAAATTGATAAGAGCTAGGTAAATGAGTAATTCATTTGGAGAGGGGATTGAGAAGGATCCCTAGAGATGAATGTCATATGGAAGCAAACTGAAAATCAAATCAACATGACATGTATTAAGGCCCCCTTTCTACAGTTAAGTAGTCTATAAATAAATAAATATAATATATACATTTGCGTGGATGAAATTTGGAGACGCAAGCTATAGGATTCTGTAGGGCTGAATCTGTTTATGCTCTTTTCTCCGTTATATTTTACATTTTGTATCATGTTAAATATTAGCCACTATTGGGAGCCACCGTCAGTAATACCCACATACATTTATAACTCACTCCAGTGTGCAAAAATTTGGGACATGTAGCCTATTTGAATCATTATGGAACCACACGTAGCAGGTTAAACATGGACCTTAGTGCACGGTTCACGACGACTGGACAGTTCCATGATTAGTGAGGATTAAGGTAGATTTATAGGGCTATTGTTCAACCCTTTATTGTACACTTTTTTTCCACCTTCCAATATTTAATGGTTTGAACTTGATTATGGCAACTTTCAGGATGAATCAAACCACTGTAGGCTCTCCAAACCTGTTTTTTAAATTAATAATACATACTTTCCTTACCCCAAAATTTGCCTAAGTAATCTACAAAATCAGAGCATTTTTTTATCTACCAGTTAGTGTTCAATCGGAGATGAATATGCACATATTTAGTTGGCTTTCTTTAGTTGATCCCTATATTCTGAACCTGTTTTTTTATGTATTCTAGTCTGTCGACAAATTTGAGTTAAAGGTACACCATTTTTAAAGGCTTAAGATAAATTTACTGAAAACCCTGAATTAAAACTCCACGAGAAAATCTGTTGGCCAGTAAGTGGGAGGGTTTTCAGCGGTTTAATTAAATGTATTGAGCGCGCACACCAAGCCTGCAAAGCCCGTTACGCACCTGCATAAGGTAAGTCTGAATACTAACTACTGAGAAGGGCGCAGGAAAGGCGTGCGTAGGAAAGGTGTACATTTCCTAAATCGGAGTTGGGCCCTATGGAGTTTGGCAGGGATACCATGTCTTAGAGCAGAGACACACCAATCAACTTAAACCAGTCAGTGGCAGTCCCATCGCCTGCAGTCCCCATGGTGTATTCCAGGGACCACCTGCTGGGTGGTTGCGAGCGGGGGCTGATTTTTCCTATTGAACATATTATTATTATTTTTACGTTTATTTGAACAGGCGCAATATACAACAAAACATAAGTCTCAGTAGACTTGATAAAAATGCGTTGTACTAGATTTAGCCAACAGCTAATTTCCATCTGCAGTCCCCAGGCAGGTGAACATATAAACAAAAAAAAACATTTACGAGCAGACAACATACAGTTCTGAAATATATTTAAAAGAAAAGAATAGTACAAAAAACAGAGGTCAGGACATACAGATATGTTTCCACACAGAAGTCAAGACATTGCACATAATAATTATCGGACACATTGTTATTGGACCTATGAGTTGTAAAAAACAGTAACAAAAACAAACAGCAACAAAAAAAATTCATGAGTGGCTACAAACCTGCTGTTCTTTTAACCACTGTTTTAACTTTTGGTGTAAAAGCAGTGGTGTAAAGTACTTATGTAAAAATACTTTAAAGTAATACTTAAGTAGTTTTTGGGGGTATCTGTACATTACTTTACTATTTATACTTCACTACGTTCCTAAAGAAAATAATATACTTTTTACTCCATACATTTTACCTGACACCCAAAAGTGTTAGTTACATTTTGAATGCTTAGCAGGACAGGAAATTGTCAAATTCACACACTTATGAAGGGAACATCCCTGGTCATCCCTACTGCCTCTGATCTGGCGGACTCACTAAACACATGCCTAGTTTATAAATTATGTCTGAGTGTTGGAGCCTGCCCCTGGCTAGCCATAAAAATGTTTTTTTTTAAATGGTGTCGCTGGCTTTGCTTAATAGAAGGAATTTGAAATTATTTATACTTTTGATACTTAAGTATATTTAGAACCAAATATTTCTAGACTTTTATTGAAGTAGTATTTTACAGGGGAATTTTACTTTTACTTGAGTAACTTTCTATTAAGATATCTATACTTTTACTCAAGTATGACAATTGGGTACTTTTTCCACCACTGTGTAAAAGCACTGATATTAGCCACACATTTTACATTTTCAGGAAGCTGGCTCCAGTGGTAAAAACGCAGATTGGGCGAAAGCTGTTCCACACACTGGAACTCTACAGTTTCCATTAATTGCTCCCCTAGTGTGTGACCATATAGATAGTAAAGTGGTAGTAGTCACTTCACTTGTTGTGGAGCAAGTCCATGTACACGTTTAAAAAGCAGTTGTACATTTGTAAATGTACAAAAACGTTCAAAACTTAACAAATTGTGTTTCTTGAGAATTAAACAGTGGTGATAAGTATTCGTTTTTTTGATTTAAAAAAAAAAAAAATTCAATACACGCTTGAACAGAGATTGCAATGATTTGTCGTTTTTCTTTCATGCAATAAGACATGTGAGAAAAATATCATAGCATGCGTATAAACCTTAGCAGCATTAGTGTTAAGACAGTTTCTTATCTAAATTTCACAGTATTGACCAACTTGGAAGTCAGTTTAGAGTCTAATACCACACCCATGCACTTATACTGAAGAAAAATATTAAACACAACATGCAACAATTTCACCAATTTTACTGAGTTACAGTTCATATAAGGAAAATCGGTCAATTGAAATACAATCAATAGGCCCTAATCTATGGATTTCACATGACTGGGCAGGGGTGGGCCTGGGAGGGAGGGCATAGGCCTACCCACTTGGGAACCAGGCCCATCCACTGGTGAGCCAGGCCCAGCCAATGAGAATGAGTTTTATCCCTGAAAAAAGGGCATTATTATAGACAGAAATACTTTTTTTTTTTTATCTTGGCTAAGGAGAAATTATCACTAACAGGGATGTAAACAAATTTGGACACAATTTGAGATGAACAAGCTTTTTGTGTGCATGGAACATTTCTGCTCATGAAACATGGGACCAACACTTTACATGCTGCGTTTATATTTTTGTTCAGATACAATTTTATATATATATATATATATATATATATATATATATATATCATTATTTATTTTTTCTGCCTTACGAAATATGTCAGGAAAGGTGACATGCAATGAAGAAATACACTTTGCCTTCATAGCCTATTGTCTAGTTAGGCTATAACACAGAAAATAATGTTTTTTTGATAATTGCACTGTGATTTTTATATGATTTTTTGAAGTTTATGAGGGTTTTATAAACAAAAAGAGTGCAATGGATCAATCTACGAAACTTCAAAGAGGGCCAGCCTACTTTCTGATACAGAATGCAGTGTTGTGTACTGAACCTATCGCCCTTAGTAAAGCGTAATGCGCTATGATAACCTGTGTCCAGTTGCTTCAATACAGTGTTTAACGATAAGCTTAAGAGTAAAGGCCCTTAGATGGACCTTTGTGGAACCCCCATTGTACAGTTGCCAGACAATGACACATTCTGATTGATGCTAACACACTGTATTCTGTCAGATAAATATGAATGCATCAATTTTAAAGCATTGCTAGTTTAGAGAGTAGAATTCTGTGATTTTACAGTATCAACTGCTTTTTGCAAATCTAAAAACATCCCATCACTCCCCCTTTCAATTGAACCTTCTCCAAAAAATAGCTGTTCGCTGACTCAGTAAAACGGTTAGCTCTGAAGCCAAATTGCATGGGGTGTAATGAGAAATAACTAGTATTCAAGTGATCAGTCAATTGCTCAGCGACTACCCTCTTTGCAGTCTTGGCAAAATACTTATAGGTCTATAATTATTGACCATAAAATAATCTCCAGACTTGAATATGGGGGTAAGAACAGCTGACTTCCATTCCTTAGGGAGGATACTTTGGTTTATGGAAAAATGTATCAAATGTATAGTGAACAAAAATATAAATGCAACATGTAAAGTGTTGGTCCCATGTTTCATGAGCTGGCTCCCAACTGTGCCCTCTCAGGCCCACCCATGGTTGCGACCCTGCCCTGTCGTGTGAAATCCATAGATTAGGGCCTAATGATTTTATTCTATTGACTCATTTCCTTATATGAACTCTAACTCAGTAAAATCGTTGACATTGTTGCATGTTGCATTTATATTTTTGTTCAGTATTTTATTGGTGATGTTAAAATAAATGTTGTGTTTTAATTAAAAAACATGATCAAATCCATTATCTCTCGTGGACAGAATGCCTAAATATAAATGGTACCTTAGATCTGTCATGAAAATGAGCCACATTAGTTCCGGTGCTTTGGACAAATCACAATTTCAAATAAAATAAAATCAAACTTTGTCACATGCGCCGAATACAAGTGTAGACCTTAGCGTGAAATGCTTACTTACAAGCCCTTAACCAACAGTGCAGTTCAAGAAGAGTTAAGAAAGATTTACCAAATAAACTAAAGTAAAAAATAATAAAAAGTTACACAATAACGAGGCTATATACAGGGGGTGCTGGTACCGAGTCAGTGTGCGGAGGTACAGGTTAGTTGAGGTAATTTGTACATGGAAGTAGGGGTGAAGAGACTATGCATAGATATTAAAGCGAGTAGCAGCAGTGTAAAAAACAAATGGGGGGGTTTCAATGTAAATAGTCTGGTGGTCATTTGATTAATTGTTAAACAGTCTTATGGCTTGGGGGTAGAAGCTAGAGTTGGCGCTCCGGTACTGCTTGCCGTGCGGTAGCAGAGAAAACAGTCTGTGACTTGGGTGACTGGAGTCTCTGACAATTTTATGGGCTTTCCTCTGACAGCACCTATTTTAGCGCCTTACGGTCAGATGCCGAGCAGTTGCCACACCAGGCAGTGATGCAACCGGTCAGGATGCTCTCGATGGTGCAGCTGTAGAACTTTTTGAGGATCTGGGAACCCATGCCAAATCTTTTCAGTCTCCTGAGGGGGAAAAGGTTTTGTCGTGCCCTCTTCACAGCTGTCTTTTTGTGTTTGGACCATAATAGTTAGTTAGTGATGTGGACAGTAAGGAACTTGAAACTCTCAACCCGCTCCACTAAAGCCCCGTCGATGTTAATGGGGGCCTGTTCGGCCTGCCGTTTCCTGTAGTCCATGGTCAACTCCTTTGTCTTGCTCACATTGAGGGATAAGTTGTTGTCCTGGCACCACACTGCCAGTTCTCAGAACTCCTCCCTATAGGCTGTCTCATCATTGTCGGTGATCAGGCCTACCACTGTTGTGTCGTCAGCAAACTTGATGATGGTGTTGGGGTCGTGTTTGGCCACGCAGTTGTAGGTGAACAGGGACTACAGGAGAGGACTAAGTACACACCCCTGAGGGGCCCCAATGTTGAGGATCAGCGTGGCAGACGTGTTGTTGCCTAACCTTACCACCTGGTGGCGGCCCGTCAGTAAATCCAGGATCCAGTTGCAGAGGGAGGTGTTTAGTCCCAGGGTCCTCAGCTTAGTTTCGAGCTTCATGGGCACTATGGTGTTGAATGCTGAGCTGTAGTCAATTAACAGTATTTTCACATTGGTGTTCCTTTTGTCCAGGTGGGAAAGGGCAGTGTGGAGTGTGATTGAGATTGCATCATATGTGGATCTGTTGGGACGGTATGCGAATTGGAGTGGGTCTAGGGTATTCGGGAGGATGCTGTTGATGTGAGTCATGACCAGCCTTTCAAAGCACTTCATGGCTACCGACATGAGTGCTACGGGGCGGTAATAATTTAGTCAGGTTACCTTCGCTTCCTTGGGCACAGGGACTATGGTGGTCTGCTTGAAACATGTAGGTATTACAAACTCGGTCAGGAAGAGGTTGAAAATGTCAGTGAAGACATTTGCCAGTTGGTCCACGCATGCTTTGAGTACTTGTCCTGGTAATCCGTCTGGCCCCGCGGCTTTGTGAATGTTGACCTGTTTAAAGGTCTTGCTCACATTGGCTACCGAGAGCGTTATCACACAGTCATCCAGAACAGCTGGTGCTCTCGTGCATGTTTCAGTGTTTCTTGCCTCGAAGCGTGCATAAAAGTAATTTAGCTCGTCCTGGGCAGCTCGCGTCTGGGTTTCCCTTTGTAGTCCGTAATAGTTTTCAAGCCCTGCCACATCGGACGAGTGTCAGAGCCAGTGTAGTAGGATTCAATCTTAATCCGATATTGACACTTTGCTTGTTTGATGGTTTGTCTGAGGGCATAGCGGGATTTCTTATAAGGGTCTGGATTAGTGACCCGCTCCTTGAAAGCGGCAGCTCTAGCCTTTAGCTTGATGCGGATGTTTCCTCTAATCCATGGCTTCTGGATGGGATATGTACGGTCACTGTGGGGACAACGTCGTCGATGCACTTATTGATGAAGCCGATGACTGAGGTGGTATACTCCTCAATGCCATTAAATGAATCCCAGAACATATTCCAGTCTGTGCTAGCAAAACAATCCTGTAGCGTAGCATCCACGTAATCTGACCACTTCCGTATTTTTGTGTGTGGTGTAAAGATGGTGTAGAGTTTTTTTTCCTCTGGTTGCACGTGACATCCTGGCAAAAATGTGGTAAAACTGATATAAGGTTGCCTGCATTAATGTCCCTGGCCACTAGGACCGCTGCTTCTGGATGAGCATTTTCTTGTTTGCTTATGGCCTTATAGAGTTGGTTGAGTGCGGTCTTTGTGCCAGCATTGGTCTGTGGTGGTAAATAGACGGCTACGAATAATATAGGTGAGAACTCTTGGTTGATAGTGTGGTCTTCAGCTTATCATAAGGTACTCTACCTCAGGCAAACAATACCTTGAGACTTTATTAATATTAGACATCACGCACCAGCTGTTATTGACAAATAGACACCCCCCCGACCCCTCGTCTTACCAGACGTAGCTTCTCTGTTCTGCTTTGCATGGAAAAACCCGCCAGCTCTATTTTATCCGTGTCGCCTCACAAGTCCTCAACTGGCAGCTTCATTAAATAGTACCCGCAAAACACCAGTCTCAATGCCAACAGTGAAGAGGCGACTCCGGGATGCTGGCCTTCTAGGCAGAGTTGCAAAGAAAAAGCCATATCGGGTACTATTTAACGAAGCTGCCCATTAAGGATTTGTGAGGTGTCTGTTTCTCAAACTAGACACTCTAATGTACTTGTCCTCTTGCTCAGTTGTACACCGGGGCCTCCCACTCCTCTTTCTATTCTGATTAGAGCCAGTTTGTGCTGTTCTGTGAAGGTAGTAGTACACAGCGTTGTACGAGATCATCAGTTTCTTGGCAATTTCTCACATGGAATAGCCTTCATTTCTCAGAACAAGAATAGACTGATGAGTTTCAGAAGAAAGGTCTTTGTTTCCGGCCATTTTGAGCCTGTAAAAATTGAGCCGCAATTGCTGATTCTCCAGATCCTCAACTAGTCTAAAGAAGGCCAGTTTTATTGCTTCTTTAATCAGAACAACAGTTTTCAGCTGTGCTAACATCATTTCAAAAGGGTTTTCTAATGATCAATTATCCTTTTAAAATTATAAACTTGGACTAGCTAACACAACGTGCCATTGGAACACAGGAGTGATGCTTTCTGATAATGGGCCTCTGTACGCTGTGGCAGACCAGGGGGTTGGGTCAAAACGTTTACACAGATCAGACACGGACAGAGTAGGATTAGCTCAGTTTCGAAGGTGTTTATTAAAATAATAGTTCAAAAGAAAAGGTCTCCCCCATGAGACCCTCTCCGGGATACCGTCTTCTGGGCTCCGGGGCTTGCTGAATCCTGTGGGAATCAAAAACTGAACACATTTCTGTTACCTCTGCAACCATCCCCAACTATACAGGAGTCCTTCCTTCCCCCAGTCTCTTCCCTGTGTGCTGCCCTTCTAGCAGCTTTATGAGACTTGTACTGCCGGTGAGCAATCAGCCCTTGATTACTCACCAACTCCCAATCAGCCCCAATTAGTCCTGGCCGGAGAGCCCGTCAAGACCTGGCACGTCCAGAAGATGGAGCCATCGCCTCGTGATGTATACTCCGTCTGTCACCAGGCCTCGACGAGTCTCCCCCTGGTGGCTGACCTGCTGTACGCCACAATGCCTATGTAGATATTCTATAAAGAATCTGCCGTTTCCAGCTACATTTTACATTTACAACATTAACAATGTCTAAACTGTATTTCTGATCAATTTGATGTTATTTTAATGGACAAAAAATATGCTTTTCTTTCAAAAACAAGGACATTTCTAAGTGACCCCAAACCTTTGAACGGTAGTGTATACAGTACACCAATGATATTGAATGACATTTGTGGAAATAAAGTTTTTGTAATACCAATACTTTCCAGAATATATTTATTCTTGATTCAATTTGTTCACACTTAATCACATTCTTTACAAATGTCAAAATTCTACCTCCCCTCTCATGAGCTCTATCTTGTCCCGTGTAGCTCAGTTGGTAGAGCATGGCGTTTGCAACGCCAGGGTTGTGGGTTTGATTCCCACGGGGGACCAGTACGGAAAAAAAAAAATATATATATGAAATGTATGCATTCACTACTGTAAGTCGCTCTGGATAAGAGCGTCTACTAAAATGTTAAATGTAAATGTCATAATAAGACATTTAAAAAGATGGCGCCAGAGGGGATGGCTGCCGTCTTATTGGCTCTTAACCAACCATGCTATTTTTTTGTTGTTGTTGTTGTGTTGTTCGTAACTTGTTTTGTACATAATGCTGCTGCTACAATCTCTTATGACCGAAAAGAGCTTCTGGACATCAGAACGGCGATTACTCACCTCAGATTAGACAAAGAGTTTTACTTCAATGAATCGGACGGGAGGGATATACTACAGACACCCGACCAGGCCCAGATCCCCGTCATTCGCAGGAGAAGGAAACAGAGATTTAGTGGAATAATATCAGGGTGCCTTGTGAGGATCAAACGACTAGTGGCTAATCTGCCTTTGCCTTCCATCCTGCTAGCTAACGTTCAGTCGCTGGAAAATAAATGGGACAAACTGAAAGCATGTATATCCTATCAATGGGACATTAAAAACTGTAATATCTTATGTTTCACCGAGTCGTGGCTGAACGCCGACAGAGAAGGCCGCCTCGCTTCGCGTTCTTAGGAAACTATGCAGTATTTAGTTTTTTTTATGTATTATTTCTTAAACTGTTGCCCCAGGAAATCTTAAGTCTTACTACATACAGCCGGGAGGAATTATTGGATATAAGAGCAACGTCAACTTACCAACATTATGACCAGGAATACAACCTTTCCGAAGCGGATCCTCTGTTTGGTCCACCACCCAGGACAATGGATCGGATCCCAGCAGGCGACCCAAAACAACGGTGCCGAAGAAGCGGTAGACAGAGCAGTCTTCTGGCCAGGCTCCGTAGATGGGCACATCGCCCACCGCTCCTGAGTATACTACTTGCCAATGTCCAGTTTCTTGACAACAAGGTAGACGAAATCCGAGCAAGGGTTGCCTTCCAGAGAGACATCAGAGATTGTAACGTTCTCTGTTTCACGGAAACATGGCTCACTCAGAATACGTTATCAGAGTCGGTACAGCCACCTGGTTTCTTCACGCATCGCGCCAACAGAAACAAACATCTCTCTGGTAAGAAGAAGGGCGGGGGTGTATGGCTTATGATTAACGAGTCGTGGTGTGATCATAACAACATACTTGAACTCAAGTCCTTTTGTTCACCTGACCTAGAAGTCCTTACAATCAAATGCCGACCGCATTATCTACCAAGAGAATTCTGTTCGATTATAATCACAGTCGTGTATATCCCCCCCAAGCAGACACCTCGACGGCCCTGAAAGAACTTCTTTGGACTCTATGTAAACTGGAAACCACATATCCTGAGGCTGCATTTATTGTAGCTGGGGATTTTAGCAAAGCCAATCTGAAAACAAGGCTCCCTACATTTTATCAGCCAATCAAATGCACGACCCAGGCTGGCAGCATTCTGGATCATTGCTACTCGAACTTCCATGGCGCATACAAAGCCCTCCCTCGCCCTCCATTCCTTTGTTGTTGTGAAATTCTTAGATTACTTGTTAGATATTACTGCATGGTTGGAACTAGAAGCACAAGCATTTCGCTACACTCGCATTAACATCTGCTAACCATGTGTATGTGACCAATAAAATTTGATTTGAAGCTGGCGGTTTATACACTCGATCGGCAGGATAGAACAGAAGCCTCTGGTAAGACACAGGGCAGGGGCCTATGCATATATGTAAACAACAGCTGGTGCACGGTATCTAAGGAAGTCTCGAGTATCATGATAAGCTGTAGACCACACTATCTACCTAGAGTTTTCATCTGTATTCTTCGTAGCTGTCTACATACCACCACAGACCGATGCTGGCACTAAAACTGCACTCAATGAGCTGTATACCGCCATAAGCAAACAGGAAAACGCTCATCCGGAGGCGGTGCTCCAAGTGGCTGGAGACTTTAATGCAGGGAAACTTATATCAGTTTTACCTAATTTCTATCAGCATGTTAAATGTGTAACCAGAGGGAGAAAAAAATTCTAGACCACCTTTACTCCACACACAGAGATGCGTACAAAGCTCTCCCTCGCCCTCCATTTGGAAAAACTGACTGTAATTCTATCCTCCTGATTCTTGCTTACAAGCAAAAATGTAAGCAGGAAGCACCAGTGACTCGGTCTATAAAAAAGTGGTCAGATGAAGCAGATACTAAACTACAGGACTGTTTTGCTAGCACAGACTGGAATATGTTCCTGGATTCTTCCGATGGCATTGAGGAGTACACCACATCAGTCACTGGCTTTATCAATAAGTGCATTGAGGACGTCGTCCCCACAGGGTCTGTACGTACATACCCCAACCAGAAGCCATGGATTGCAGGTAACATTCGCACTGAGCTAAAGGGTAGAGCTGCCGCTTTCAAGGAGCGGGACTCTAACTCGGAAGCCTATAAGAAATCTCTCTCTGCCCTCCGACAAACCATCAAACAGGCAAAGCAACAATACAGGACTAAGATCGAATCGTACTACACCGGCTCCGACACAGCCGAGAGCTGCCCAGTGACACGAGCCTACCAGACGAGCAAAATAACTTATATTCTCGCCTCGAGGCAAGAAACACTGAAACATGCATGAGAGCATCAGCTGTTCCGGGCGACTGTGTGATCACGCTCTCCACAGCCGATGTGAGTAAGACCTTTAAACAGGTCACCATTCACAAGGCTGCAGGGCCAGACGGATTACGAGGACGTGTACTCCGAGCATGCGCTGACCAACTGGCAAGTGTCTTCACTGACATTTTCAACCTCTCCCTGACTGAGTCTGTAATACCAACATGTTTCAAGCAAGAACACTAAGGTAACCTAACTAGATGACTACCGACCCGTAGCACTCACGTCTGTAGCCATTATCTACCAAGAGAATTCTCTTTGATTATAATCACAGCCGTGTATATCCCCCCCAAGCAGACACCTCGATGGCCCTGAAAGAACTTCATTGGTGTCACGATCGTCATAATGAGCGGACCAAGGCGCAGCGTGAGTTGAGTTCCACATACTTTATTACACAGTGAAACTACCAAAAACAATAAACATAACACGAACGTGAAAGCCGTAGTGCACAAAACACTAACACAAACAATATCCCACATAAGCAGGTGGGAACAGGGACACCTTAAGTATGATCCCCAATTAGAGACAACGATAATCAGCTGCCTCTAATTGGGAACCATACTCAATCCCAAACATAGAAATGAATCGACGAGAAAACCCCCTAGTCAAGCCCTGACCTACAACACCGTAGAGAACGGTTCTCTATGGTCAGGGCGTGACAGTACCCCACCCCCCCCACCCCAAAGGTGCGGACTCCGGCCGGAAAAACCTGAAACCAAATGGGGAGGGTGGGGGGGTGACTAGTGGCGGTGGCGGCTCCGGGGAAATGGTCCAGGATGTACCGGACTGGGGAGGCGCACTGGAGGCTTGGTGCGTGGAGCCGGCGCAGATGGCACCGGACTGGTGTCACGCTCTTCAGCACACCTGCGCTGCAGCATACTCCTAGCCAACATCTGATATCCAACATCCATACTCCTAGCCACCTCCGATATCCCTCCTCACACTGCTCCATCGACTCCCAGGCGGGTTCTGGCTCTCTCCTTGGCTCGGTCGACCACCCCTCGTGCCCCCCCCCCCCAAATAAATCTTGGGGTTTCTGTGGCCGCAGTCCCTGGCGTCGTCGCTGTCCTTTCTGAGTCCTCTGCGACACCCGCCAAGGAAGGGTCCCGCATCCACTCATGATCTCCTCCCAGGTCCAAAAGTCCTTTACCTCCATCACACGCTGCTTGGTCCTTGCTTGGTGGGATATTCTGTCACGATCGTTATAATGAGCGGACCATATCATGTGTATATACTGTACTCTATACCATCTACTGCATCTTGCCTATGCCGCACGGCCATCACTCATCCATATATTTATTTGTACATATTCTTATTCATTCCTTTACACTTGTGTGTATAAGGTAGTTGTTGTGAAATTGTTAGATTACTTGTTAGATATTACTGCATGGTCTGAACTAGAAGCACAAGCATTTCGCAACACTCGCATTAACATCTGCTAACCATGTGTATGCTACCAATAACATTTGATTTGATTTGATTTGGCATTGTGTGGGTGAGCGATTGTGAACATAGTGCCCCATGGTGGTGGTGGGGTTATGATATGGGCAGGCATAAGGTATGGACAAAGAAAAAAATAGCATTTTATCGATGGCAATTTGAATGCAAAGAGATACCGTGACGAGCTCCTGATATCGTGTCATTCATCACCTCATGTTTCAGCATGATAGTGCACGGCCCCATGTTGCAAGGATCTGTACAACAATTCCTAGAAGCTGAAAATGTCGTGCAGCATGAGGTAAATGGTGGTCACAATAGATACTGATTGGTTTTCTGATCCACGCCACTACCTTTTTTTTAAGGTATCTGTATTCCCAGTCATGTGAAATCCGTTGATTAGGGCCAGAGGGAATCATTGAGAAGCATTTGATAGTCTTCCGCATTGGCATTAACAGAGAATTTAAAACCTTTTTGTAATAACATAGTATATGGGATTGATTAAGGAATGTGGCTTAATTAATTTGATTAATATGATATTGTTTCTATTCAGAGAAAAACAAAAACTAAACCCTCATGGTTAGCATTAGGATGGAATGGAAAATATAGTGCTGTACAATGGGAGGAAGGATTAGGCTGTCCTTGTAAATAATAATTTTGTTCTTAACTGAGTTGCCTAGTTAATTAAAGGTTACACTAAGAGCATAACATTTCTGTACCCCAATTTTCTAATTATTGTCTAACCAATACCCAAACGGAGGGGATAGGGGGCAGTATTTGCACGGCCGGATAAAAAACGTACCCGATTTAATCTGGTTACTACTCCTGCCCAGTAACTAGAATATGCATATAATTGTTTGATTTGGATAGAAAACACCCTAAAGTTTCTAAAACTGTTTGAATGGTGTCTGTGAGTATAACAGAACTCATTTGGCAGGCCAAAACCTGAGAAGATTCCAAACAGGAAGCGCTCTCTCTGACTATTTCTTGGCCTTCTTGATCATCTCTAACCAAAACAGGGGATCTCTGGCATAACGTGACATTTTCTAACGCTCCCATAGGCTCTCAGAAGGCGCCAGAACGATGAATGGTGGCTTTGCAGGCCATGGCTGAAAAACAATAGCGCATTTGGATAGTGGTCGATCTGAGGACAATGAGACTGAGGCGCATGCACGAGGCGACACCATGTTTTTATTTTTTCGTCTTTGAACTAAAACAGGGTTTCCCGGTCCGAATATTATCGCTTTTTTACGAGAAAAATCACATAAAAATGGATTTTAAACAGCGTTTGACATGCTTCGAAGTACGGTAATGGAATATTTTGAATTTTTTTGTCACGAAAGGCGTCGGGCGCGTCACCCTTCTTTACCTTTCGGATAGTGTCTTGAACGCACGAACAAAACGCCGCTATTTGGATATAACTATGGATTATTTGGAACCAAACCAACATTTGTTATTGAAGTAGAAGTCCTGGGAGTGCATTCTGACGAAGAACAGCAAAGGTAATCCAATTTTTCTTATAGTAAATCATAGTTTGGTGAGTGACACACTTGGTGGGTGTCAAAACAGCTAGCCTGTGATGCCGGGCTATCTACTCAAGAAAATTGCAAAATGTGCTTTCACCAAAAAGCTATTTTAAAATCGGACATAGCGATTGCATAAAAGAGTTCTGTATCTATAATTCTTAAAATAATTGTTATGTTTTTTGTGAACGTTTATCGTGAGTAATTTAGTAAATTCACCGGAAGTGTTCGGTGGGAATGCTAGTCACATGCTAGTCACATGCTAATGTAAAAAGCTGGTTTTTGATATAAATATGAACTTGATTGAACAAAACATGCATGTATTGTGTAACATAATGTCCTAGGTGTGTCATCTGATGAAGATCATCAAAGGTTAGTGCTGCATTTAGCTGTGGTTTTGGTTTTTGTGACATTATATGCTAGCTTGAAAAATGGGTGTCTGATTATTTCTGGCTTGGTACTCTGCTGACATAATCTAATGTTTTGCGTTCGTTGTAAAGCCTTTTTGAAATCGGACAGTGTGTTTAGATTAACGAGAGTCTTGTCTTTAAAATGGTGTAAAATAGTCATATGTTTGAGAAATTGAAGTAAAAGCATTTCTAAGGTATTTGAAAATCGCGCCACGGGATTCCACTGGCTGTTGAGTAGGTGGGACGCAAGCGTCCCACCTAGCCCATAGAGGTTAATTGTTTTGGTAAACCTACTGGAGAGCTCTTCTTTGTTAACACCCTCTTAAGTCTTAGCCCCTCACATCTCTTTAAGGATTCATATGTGAGGCCATGTACTAAACAACGAAAGATTTAAAGGCTGGTTTATACTACGTCTATTGACAGTTGTTGCATTGATTTGTTGTTGTTTTTGTTATGAAAAAGTATAAACACAAAATCTACAGCCAGCATGACATCAGCAGCCTGGTGGTCCAAAATAGCATAACTAGTGTATTTTAATACCAATAAACCCACCTGTGTAAAAATGAATTTAGTATATGTCAATCCTAGAAAACCAGGCAACTAAAAGCATCTTTCTAAACAACGTTTTGGTTAGTTTCTAGCTTGCTAGCTAATGTTAAGTTAGCTGGCTAGCCAGTTCAAATAATGGCCATATCATATAGCTGACAACATCTTCACTCATGTCTTCATTATTACAGGAAAATACACGTAAGCATTTACAAGTTAATGGCGAGCCAATTACAGAAAATAGTTTACAGTTGTGAGTGTGATGAAATAAAAGCAGGGCATTCTACCGGAGAATTTTAGAACTTGCACAATGTCTCGTTGGCTTAACGTTATATCCTAATTTGACTTTGGTGCAGCTCATGTTCTTCACATTACCGTCTGTGGTAAACACATACTATATTAACTCAAATAAAAGTTTATTTGTCACATGCACAGGATACAGAAGGTGTATTGAAATGGTTACTTGCATAGTGGAGACTTTTGTTTAGCTAGTTAGCTAGCTAAACAATGAACCATAATCCCACCTCATAACTACCCTGCATGAATCTGCAGGTAGCTAACCAACCAACCAGGTTCAGTATTAGCCAGCTAGGTAACATTTAGCTATAACTAGCAATGCAAATGGCTCTGAGATACAAATAATATTACTACACAGATCATACACGTAACGTTAGATAGCTAGCTAACATTACGATTCAACTTTAAAATAAAATTACTTTCTGACAGAATTTATCAACGTATAATATCTGAAAATGTAGAAAGCTGGAGTATCTTACCCGTATACATAGATGGACGCTTCTCCCTCTCAGTCATGGATGCCATGGTTGCCCTTAGTTTGAAGATGTAATCCGGAGACAGGTGTTTTGTACAACAGCCTCCTGTGTGTTCTCGTTTAGAATCCCTCTGCACATTTGCAATCGAACGGCAGAATTTTCTCCATGTCCTTAGCTATCATCCTCTAATTCCACCGTCCTTTCCACTGATTTCAAAACGCGGTCCTTCTGAAAGTGGCGTTAGAAAGGTTTCAAAAAAGCAGCGTTAGAAAGTTTTACCTACACATACTGACCAGCTCATGTTATAGACAGAAGCGTGCTACGTGGCAGACCAATTCAAACTCATCTCTCGGCATGTCCAGCCCACCCATTATCTCAGCCAATCATGGCTAGCGGGAAGGTTCCATCTTTTTCCATGGGTAAACCAACTAGACATTGTAATAAACAAATGTTTTCATATTTACAGATAGCAGTCAATGTTGTTATTAAGGCACATGAATGTTCACATGTTCCAGAAGGCATTTCTGCCCAAAAACGTATTTAGATTTCTTTTGCCAAATTCCATCATGCTGAGTTGAATATGTGCCCATTGTACTGCCACTGTGTGGTTGATCTAATGTGCTTGGATATGTTGAGTCTTGACAGTATTATGAATATGTGTAGCAAGTTTTGTTACAATATGAATAACCGTGTTTAATTTATATGCATTTATGTGCCAGGTCACGCCCACGTGAATGTTCATTGGTTTATAGCGGCCATGTTTAGGTATTAGCAATATTTTCCAAGACTAGCTCAAACAATATGGCCGCTTTAAGGCAATGAGCTTGCGTGAATGTTTTTTCACGCAAACTTGTCCAACAAAGCCACAATGCGACCAAACTGAACCATACTCTACAGGTCAGCCTGACTCACAACGATAAGTTCCCAGGTACACATTCCTCAATTTCATTTCAACCATTATTGTCTATGATGTACTAAGTGCCTTATTGAAGATCATTGTAAAAATTATCCGCTGAGCTGACTCACTTGATCCCATTTTGCTGCAGCATTCTGCCCCACTTAGTGCAGAATCATGAACCTATATTTCTTACCTGACAATTGTTTCTGGGGTTATTCCTAAGTCCTCCCCCTACAAAAAGGCAGAGATCAATCTAACAATTTACAAGATATCTTACCTTGCCAAAGTTTTAGAGTCCCTGTTCAACTTCAGGCTTAGAACTTTTTAAACTTCTCATTCTATTCTTAATGAGAACCCATCTGGCTTTAGACCTGGACTGTTTCAGCAGTTACACTTGTCTTAGATGATGTGTTATATTGTTTAGACCATACAAATCATTGTGCGGCCTTATTTATTGATCTGTCGAAGGCATTTGATATGGTTGACCATTTCTTACTTGTTCATAGATTGTCTGAAGTGGGCCTAGATAAGGCATCTTAAGTGGTTCAAGAACTATCTAATGGACAAGACACAACGTGTGTTTACTGACGGTATCAAATCTAGTTTAGATTTTGGGCCCTGTTCTCTTCACTATTTATATAAATAATATTGCCCCACTAACTACAGAATCGTGAACCTATATTCTTTACTTGATAATTGTTTCTGGGGAGATCCCTAAGATCTGGAATACGGCAAGTCCTCCCCCTACGGAGATCCTTCTGACAGTTTACAAGCTATCGTGCATGTAACATTCACCTCTACGCAGATGATACAGTTATTTACTCCTGTGCCACGACTCGGTGAAACATAAGATATTACAGTTTTTAATGTCCCATTGGTAGTTTAATCTTGCTGTGGGGTTTTACTCGCTCGCCTACGAATTCTCAGAATGCAGCCCGACCTCCCCCCCCTTTTTCTCCATCTTCTCGTCACACAAATGACTGGGATTTGGGCCTGATCCCGGGAAAGTATATCCTTCTCGTCAGACTCGTTAAAGGAAAACGCTTCTTCCAGTTCGTGGTGAGTTATTGTTGTTCTGATTTCGAGAAGCTATTTTCAGTCATAAGAGACGGTAGCAGCAACATTATGTACAAAATAAGTTTTAAAAAAAGCTACAAACACAAAAAAAACTACTAAATAACACAAATGGTTAGGAGCAAGTAAAACGTCAGCCATCCTCTCGTGCGCCATTCTACTAATAAGGACACGCACAGTTGCGTCCCAGATGTGTCTGTCTTCACTTGTAGCGTGTGAGAAAGACCCGATCACGTGATGGAGCGCTCAGCACTCAGGGAGAAGGGCACAACGGCCAAGACCCTATCACGTGATGGAGCGCGCAGCACTCAGGGAGTGAAGGGCACAAGGGCCACTGGCTGCAAAAGGCATGGATTGTTTTGGGGTGCATTACGGCCACACAAAGTGGATGCCGCTGTGAAATTGTAGGCATTATCAAGTGCTTGTCAAATTGTGAATGAGTGACTGATGTTGTGTGCTAAGCCTGCACAAAAAACTAAGCAGAGCTCATGCCTTTCAAGCAACCTTTTTCAAATCATCATTGGAGTTGCATCATGCAGCCTTACAATGTATTAAAAATCAAAACATATAGCCCAACGTTTGTTGAACTAAAGTTACATTAATAACAATAATGAAGCATATAGGAATACCTATTTCTTTGTTAACCGCTCAACACAGAATAGCCGCATGTGCACACTCCCTCAAATCGTTTGGAGAAAATATCCTTTCTATATTATTCAACTTTGTTCAGTTGTATTCTTCATGCTATAAAATAATGCCACGGAATTCGAAGCAAATCTTGTCTGCTAAATGAACTAGTGTAGCCTATAGCCATTTGGTATAGCCAGATCAGGACCTAACATAAGGACAACTCAGAGTATTCTATTATTCTGAAATAGACTATTTTCTTCATATCATGCTTCTTTAGACCTGTCTAAAATAAGAAATAGATTTATTGTGAAGGTGTAAGCTGTATTACATCGATTTATTATATTTTTTAAAATGTTGATGTTTCAAAGGCATTGTAGGCAATGCGTGGAAGCCAGGAGATGCTACATGTGTTTATGTTAATTAACAGTAAGTTACCGTGAGGCCGACAGTTATTTTCTTGACAATAACTGCCTGATGAGATTTCGTGACCACCACAGCCCTAGTTCGGGCCATGATAGAAGAGATGTGAAAACCGAGGAACTTAAAGCTCTCAACCCACTCCACTACAGCCTTTTCAATGTGAATGGGGGCTTGCTCGGCCCGCCGTTTCCTGTAGTCCACGATCAGCTTCTTTGTCTTACTGACATTGAGGAAGAGGTTTTTGTCCTGGCACCACACTGCCAGGTCTCTAAAGTCCTCCCTATAGGCTGTCTCATCGTCGTCGGTTATCAGGCCTACCACCGTCATGTCCTCTGCAAACTAAATGATGATGTTGGAGTCGGGCGCAGCCACGCAGTCATGGGTGAACAGGGAGTACAGGAGGGGACTAAGCATGCACCCCTGGGGGGTCCTCGTGTTGAGGGTCAGCGTGGCAGATGTGTTGTTGCCTACCCTCACCACCTGGGGGCGGCCCGTCAGAAAGTCCAGGATCCAGTTGCAGAGGGAGGTGTTCAGTCCCAGGGACCTTAGTGATTAACTTCAAGTGAACTATGGTGTTGAACTCTGAGCTTTAGTCCATGAGCAGCATTCTCACATAGGTGTTCCTTTTGTCCAAGTGGGAACGGGCAGTGTGGAGTGCAATAGAGATTGCATCATCTGTGGATCTGTTAGGGCGCTATACAAGTTGGAGTGGGTCCAAGATGTCTGGGTTGATAGTGTTGATGTGAGCCATGACTACCCTTTCAAAGCATTTCATGGCTACAGATGTGATTGCTACCAGGTGATAGTCATTTAGACAGGTTACCTTGGCATTCTTGGGCACAGGGATTATGGTGGTCTGCTTGAAACATGTAGGTATTACAGACTGGGTCAGAGAGAGATTGAAAATATCAGTGAAGACACTTGCCAGCTGGTCAGCGCATGCTCTGAGTATGCATCCTGGTAATCCGCCTTATGAATGTTAACCTGTTTTAAAGGTCTTACTCATATCGGCTACAGAGAGTGTGATCACACAGTGGTCCGGAACAACTGGTGCGCACGGTTCAGTATTGCCTTCCTCGAAGTGAGCATAGAAGGCATTTAGCTCGTCTGGTAGGCTCATGTCACTGTGCAGGTCGGGTTTCGCTCTGTAATCCGGGACAGTTTTCAAGCCCTGCCACATCTGACAAGAGTTCATCGGAGGGCATCGTGGGATTTCTTATAAGCGTTTGGGTTAGTGCCCCGCTCCTTGAAAGCGGCAGGTCTAGCCTTTAGCTCAGTGCGAATGTTGCCTGTAATCCATGGCTTCTGGTTGGGATATGTACGTATGGTCACTATGGGGACGACGTCGTTGATGCACTTATTAATGAAGCCGGGGACTGATGTGGTAAACTCCTCAATGCCATCGGAGGAATCCTGATTCATATTCCAGTCTGTGCTAACAAAACAGTCATGTAGCTTAACATCCACTTCATCGGACCACTTCCAAATTGAGCGTTTCACTGGTACTTCCTGTTTGAGTTTTTGCCTGTAAGCAGGAATCAGGGGGATAGAGTTAAGGTAAAATGTTCCAAATGGAGGGAGAGGGAGAGCTTTGTTTGTCTCTGTGTGTGGGGTAAAGGTGATCTTGAGTTTTATTTCTTCCTCTAGTTGAACAGGTAAAAATTTGGTAGAACAGATTTCAGTTTTCCTGCATTAAAATCACCGGAGCGCTGAATGAGCATTTTCTTGTTTGCTTATGGCCCTATATAAACTCAGCAAGAAAATAAACTTCCCTTTTTCAGGGCCCTGTCTTTCAACACTGTTTCCCATGCTTGTTCAATGGCCCATAAACAATCAATGAACATGCACCTGTGGAACGGTCGTTAAGACACTAACAGCTTACAGACGGTAGGCAATTAAGTTCGCTAGCGTCCCACCCGCGGGACACACTATTCAACAGCCAGTGAAATAGCAGGGCGGCAAATTCAAAACAACAAATCTCATAATTCAAATTTCTCAAACATACAACTATTATATCCCATTTTAAAGATACACTTCTCGTTAATCCAACCACATTGTCCGATTTCAAAAAAGCTTTACGGCAAAAGCATAACATTAGATTATGTTAGGACAGCACCTAAACAAGAAAAAACAGTCATTTTCCAAGCAAGGAGAGGCGTCACAAAAACCAGAAATACAGCTAAAATTAATCACTAACCTTTGATGATCTTCATCAGATGACACTCCCAGGACTCAATGTTACACAATACATGTATGTTTGTTCGATAAAGTTCATATTTATATCCAAATACCCCATTTTACATTGGCGCGTGATGTTCAAAAAATGTATTGCCTCCAAAACTCCCGGTGGATGAGCACATCAATTTACAAAAATACTCATCATAAACGTTGCTAAAATTTACAACAGTTATTGAAAGAATTATAGAAACACTTCTCCTTAATGCAACCGCTGTGTCAGATTTCAAAATAGCTTTACGGCGAAAGCACATTGTTCAATATTCTGAGTACAGAGCTCAGCCATCAAAGCAAGCTATACAGTTACCCGCCAAGTTCTGGAGTCAACAAAACTCAGAAATAGTATTATAAATCTTCACTTACCTTTGCTGACCTTCGTCAGAATGCACTCCCAGGACTCCCACTTACACAAGAAATGTTTGTTTTGTTCGATAAACTCCATATTTATGTCCAAATACCTCCGTTTTGTTCGCGCGTTCAGATCACTAATCCAAAGGCATAATGCGCGAGCGCAAAACCCGAGATGAAAAGTCAAATAGTTCCATTACCGTTCGTAGAAACATGTCAAACGATGTTTACAATCAATCCTTAGGGTCTTTTTAACATAAATCTTCAATAATGTTCCAAATGGACAATAGCGTATTCATTACAGAAAAAAAGAAGGAACGGCGCGCCTGGGTGCCCGCACAGTAAACAACTCGTTGGTATCAGGATTGAGACAGCTCTTATTCTCTCCCCAGTATCAGTAGAAGCATGAAACAAGGTTCTAAAGACTGTTGGCATCTAGTGGAAGCCTTAGGAAGTGCAAAATGACCCCACAGACACTGTAGTTTGGAAAGGTAATCAGTTGAAAAACTACAAACCACTTCCTTGTTGGATTTTTTCTCAGGTTTTTGCCTGCCATATGAGTTCTGTTATACTCAGACATCATTCAAACAGTTGTAGAAACTTCAGATTGTTTTCTATCCAAATCTACTAATAATATGCATATCCTACCTTCTGGGCCCGAGTAGCAGGCAATTTAATTTGGGCACATTATTCATCTGAATTTCCAAGTTAAGGTCACAGATATGAAAAGTTAGGACACTAAAGAGGACTTTCTACTGACTCTGAAAAATACCAAAAAGATGCCCAGGGTCCCTGTTCATCTGCGTGAACGTGCCTTGGGCATGCTGCAAGGAGGCATGACGACTGCAGATGTGGCCAGGGCAATAAATTACAATGTCCGTACTGTGAGACGCCTAAGACAGCGCTACAGGGAGACAGGATGGATAGCTGATCATCCTCGCAGTGGCAGACCACGTGTAACAACACCTGCACAGGATCGGTACGTCCGAACATCACACCTGCGGGACAGGTACAGGATGGCAACAACAACTGCCCGAGTAACACCAGGAACGCACAATCCCTCCATCGGGAATCAGACTGTCTGCAATAGGCTGAGAGAGGCTGGAATGAGGGCTTGTAGGCTTGTTGTAAGGCAGGTCCTCACCAGACATCACCGGCAACAATGTCGCATATGGGCACAAACCCACCGTCGCTGGACCAGACAGGACTGGCAAAAGGTGCTCTTCACTGATGAGTTTTGTCTCACCAGGGGTGATGGTCAGATTCGTATTTTTCGTCAAAGGAATGAGTGTTACACCGAGGCCTGTACTATGGAGCGGGATCGATTTGGAGGTGGAGTGTCCGTCATGGTCTGGGGCGGTGTGTCACAGCATCATCGGACTGAGCTTGTTGTCATTGCAGGCAATCTCAACGCTGTGCGTTACAGGGAAGACATCCTCCTCCCTCATGTGGTACCCTTCCTGCAGGCTCATCCTGACCCTCCAGCATGACAATGCCACCAGCCATACTGCTTGTTCTGTGCGTGATTTCCTGCAAGAAGGGAATGTCAGTGTTCTGCAATTGCCAGCGAAGAGCCCGGATCTCAATCCCATTGAGCACGTCTGGGACCTGTTGGATCAGAGGGTGAGGGCTAGGGCCATTCCCCTCAGAAATGTCCGGGAACTTGCAGGTGCCTTGGTGGGAGAGTGGGGGTAACATCTCACAGCAAGAACTGGCAAATTTGGCGCAGTCCATGAGGAGGAGATGCACTGCAGTACTTAATGCAGCTGGTGTTCACACCAGATACTGACTGTTACTTTTGATTTGACCCCCCCCCCCCCCCCCCCACCCCCTTTGTTCAGGGACACATTATTCCATTTCTGTTAGTTACATGTCTGTGGAACTTGCTCAGTTTATGTCTCTGTTGTTGAATCTTGTTATGTTCATTCAAATATTTACACATGTTAAGTTTGATGAAAATAAACGCAGTTGACAGTGAGAGGTCGTTTCTTTTTTGCTGAGTTTAGTTTGTTGAGTGCAGTCTTAGTGCCAGCATCAGTTTGTGGTGGTAAGTAGACAGCTACGAAAAATATAGATGAAAACTCTTGGTAAATAGTATGGTCTACAACTTATCAGGAGATATTCTAACTCAGGCGAGCAGAACCTCGAGACTTCCTTAATGTTAGAGATTGCGCACCAGCTGTTGTTCACAAAGAGACTCACACTCCCGCCCTTTAGTTGATGAGACGCTGCCATTCTGTCCTGTCGATGCATTGAAAAACAGCTAGATTTATATTAACCATGTCCTTGTACAGCCACTACTCCGTGAAGCATAGGATATCACGGTCCCATTTTTAAGATAGTCTCAAACAGAGCCCATCTAGTTTGTTCTCCAGTGATTGTACATTCGCCAATAGAACAGAGGGTAGAGGCATTTTATTTACTCGCCGCCGTAGTTTCATCAGGGTGCACCCAAGTCGGCCTCTATATATTGCTTTTCCTCTTCCGGGTGTCTTGGATTAGGGCCTGGTCTCAGGTGAGCAGTATGTTCTGCGCAGCCGAGTTATTGAAGTAGAATTCTTCCTCCAAATCAAGGTTAGTGATCACTGTTCTGATGTCCAAAATATATTTTCGGTCATAGGAAATGATGGCGGAAACATTTTTGTACATACAGTTAAAATCAGCGCAAAAAAACCCACAAAATAGTATAACTGGTCAGTAGGCCGTAAAACGGTTACTCCGAGTGCCATTCTTCCTTCACTGTGTGTGTGTGTGTGTGTGTGTGTGTGTGTGTGTGTGTGTGTGTGTGTGCATGGCCACTCTGATCATACACCTGCCCTGCTCTCTTGCAGATGTGGACATCCTCCAGAGGCTGGGGCTCAAGGGAGAGAAGCCATCACGCTCCATCCGTCCGGGGATCATTCCGTTCCGATCGGGTGTCATCCTCACCCAGCAGGCATGTGTGGAGGCCCCTGCCCGCTCAGTCATACCACCGTCCTACTGGCCCAACCTGCAGCTGCTTCTGAGTGTGCGTTCCCACCGTGTCAACAACGCCTTCCTCTTCACCGTGCTCACCGGCCGCCGCCGGCTCCTGCTGGGCCTGCAGCTGGCCCCGGGGCAGCTTGTCCTCCACACAGGGCCCAAGAGCGCCGTCCCACTCCACTACGACCTCCACGATGGTCAGTGGCACCACCTGGCTCTGGACATCCGTGACCAGAGGGTGACTCTGTACTCTGCCTGTGGGAAGCAGAGCGTTCACGCAGACTTGACTTCGGTAGACAGAGAAGGCCTGGACCCTGAGAGCTCCTTCCTGCTCGGGAAGATGGGCCAGGGTTCGGTGCAGTTCGAGGGTGCCATTTGCCAGTTTGACCTGATCCCCTCCTCCCAGGCAGCTCACAACTACTGCAGGTACATTAAGAAACAGTGCAGGGAGGGTGACACCTACAGGCCAAACATAGCACCCCTCCTTCCCCTCTTAACCCGAGACCCCAACATCACGGCCAGCCTGGCTACGCCAGCTCCCTCCAAGCTGAGCAGAAAGCCCATGGTCATGAACCTAGCAAGGAGCGCCACTGCGGCTGCCTCTGCTGTTAGGTATGTGGTGCCGGCCATCCTGCCAAAGCCCACCCCTAGGACCACTCCATCTCCCCTGCCTGGTACTGTGATGCTACTCACGACACGGCCTGGGCTAGCCTTCCCGACCAAGGCTCAGAGTGAGACCATTACAGCACCACTCAGGAATGGAGTCGCCCCTCCATCCTCCCCCAAAACCTACACCATCACTCAGAAATCCCCCAAGCCCACCCATATGAAGCCCGCCAATGTCAAGCCCACCCCTGTTAAGCCTGCCAATTTCAAGCCCATCCTAACCAAGCCCATCCTAGCCAAGCCCACCTCTCGTAGCGGCAGTAGCCCCAAGAAGACCACCTTGGGGCTGGAGGCAAAGCACAAATCCTCTGTCACTGCTGCGGCCAAGCCTACCAAGAAGAAGCCAGACTCTGCCCTTCTAGCCCAGGGGGCAGTCAGCCCCGGGCCAAAGAAACTACCACAGAAACCACAGCCTACAGCAGCCAAAAAGACAATAGCCCAGCCTAAAGTCACAGCCACTCACCAATTCAAAGCCACCAATGCATCTGCCAATCCAAAGCTATCCAAAGCCACCAGTGCACCTGTCACCCAACGGCCCACCAAACCCACCTATGCACCCTTCAACCTCCCCGCCACGGGCTGGTGGCAGACGTACGATGTGGAGCCGACCCATTTTTCTCTACTATTGCCAGGACCCCAAGGGCTAAAGGGTGAACCAGGCCTTGCGGTAAGAGCCTCTTAATACTCTTTCCTACCCACTGGGGATGCATAAGAGATTGTATTTAGCGCACAAAGGCAGTGTACATATGTGCTTTCATGTGTGCGTGAGTGAGTATGTGCGAGGTGGAAGTGTGTAAGGTTCAGTTATTAAACTCACTGGAGTGGTGAAAGTAGAGCATATGTGAGCCCTCTCTTCCTACCCCCTTCCCCTCTTACTCTCCCAGACTCTATTCCAGTCTGATTACAGACCTCTATCCCTCCAACCCACCTCACTGTGAACAATCGAGGCTCAGTGACGTTCCGCTGAGGGAATATAGGGGAAACACAGCCTCATCAAAGCTCTGCCAGCCCAGGTAGAGAAAGTTCCCCCCCTTTTCAGTGGAGAGGGGGAGGAGGACAGGAGGGCTGGGTCTGTGATCAGAGAACCCTTCAGTGTATATATGACCAGATGTCTACAGTGGGGGTGGGGGGAGAAAGGAGGATGACTGAAGACAAAAGAGAGAAAGAGACAGATGGTGATGGAGAGAGAACATTGTGGACGTGGTTCACAAAGTTTCTTTGTTCAAATGTCTCATTTTTCTCAGTTTGTTTGTCTTTACTGTCCTCTTCTGCTTTTCAAAACACAACAACATCAAATGTATATCTATTGGTACATACAGAGCACAACGCATGTCAGTGTCCTTGTTTGTAGTGAAAGGCTGCTAGGGTTTAGCTTTGGGGTAGTGGTGCAAGCTAGCTGGAGTCATAATGCCACTGCAGGCTAAAGGTCACTGCAAGGTTCACTCCGTTGACCGACGTGTGTGCGTGTGCATGGGCGGAGCTGGAGTTTTGGGGGCAGAATGCACTTTTATCCACATCGTTGTTGAGCTCCACCCAGAGTGGAGCAAGTCTGACTTGAGTAGTGTCTATCCACTAGGGGGAGCTAGAGTAGCTTACCAAGCAAAATTAGCCTTGTGTAGTGTTTATCCGCTAAGGGGAACCAGAGTAGCTTACCAAGCAAGATGAGCCTTGTGGAGTGTATATCCACTAGGGGGAGCCAGAGTAGCTTACCAAGCAAGAGGATCCTTGTGTAGTGGATATCCACTAGGGGGAGCCAGAGTAGAGTTTTAGCCAGTTTTAGAGAACTCCTTTGGATTCCTTGCTGCAAGATGGAGGATCCTGGGACGAGCCCATGAGGTTGGTCCAGAGAAAGCTGAGACCATTGTGAAGGCCTGCGTGGCCCTCCACAACTACCTTTGCATCACAGACACTGACAAGAGTCATCAACACGGTACACCCACCCCACGTTTGTTTACCACTCCACACCCATTGGGGACCTGTGACCAGGAGAGTGAAGGCAGGTGGTACAAGAGGATACCAACTTCCTGGACCCAAGGAACATGTTGGCATGACGGCAACCAGAGTTGCTATAGACATGCCCAACTACATCAAGGAGTACTTACTCACACCAGCTGGAAGAGTGTCTTTCCAGGATGCTGCCATCACACGTGGCACCCTACAGTAAATATGTTGTCTTTCTCTGGGAGATTACTGTTTATACACTATGTCATGTTGTGAGCTACTGTTTTTCTTATTCACACATTACAAATCACAATAAAGAGTACCGTAATGACAGTCACTTCATCCTCATGTTGTTTTAATTTGTCATATACAGTATATTAAAAGTAGATCCTCAAGACAGTAACCTAATCTACATGACCATGTACAGCCTTGTGTTATGTGTAGTGGGAACCTTCCTACCATGGTACATTGGTGAGAATGACTGTCCAGCTGAAGGCAATAAGAACAGACCCCCAAGACATTAACCTCATTTAAATAGCTAATTTACAAAGTAGTACAAGTTTACTGAGTGACTGATACAGAACAGTCATATTTTATGCCCCAAGTGTAAATAATCAGAAAAAGACATTTCCAGACCTTTTGCTAGATATTTTTCACCAGGTGACAATCACAGGAGGAAAATAGTGCAATTAAAGAAATCATCTGAACCAACATCTGCACAAATGTGTTTAGCACACAACACAGGGTCGGGAGATGGGGCAGAGGTAGATGGAGTGCCAGGGCAGAGAGTGAAGGTGCGCCTTGGAGCGTTGGATGTTGGTGAGAAGAGCAGGGGACGGTATGAACCAGGCCAGGAAGAAGATGTACCAAGGGGAGATGAACCATCTGTCAGGGCTCAGCTCTGTCTCTGCTTTCCCCAACGCCATCCCCCTCCAACACCTACAAGCAGATGGCGAATTATTTTGAATACCTTGCAAGCAATCTTAAAACATCTCCATGGGCTACTTTTGAGTTTAATGTTCACTTAAAAGAACTGATTTAATAAACATCTCAATCTAACTAGCACATACACACCACAGTGTCTGTTTTCAGATGTTTGAACTAGCCCTGCTAATCATTATGATAACAACACAGGCACAGGATATTTCCCAAGCAGAATTTCTCCATACAGAACTGAGCTGATTTCACATGTTTTAACTACATCTGCTAAACATAAGATCACAAACACACACACATTGAACAAAAGGACTCACAGTGAGTACATACAGTGCCTTCGGAAAGTATTTAAACCCCTTGACCTTGAACACATTTCTTACATTGCAGCCTTATTCTAAAATGGATTAAATCATTTTTTCCTTCAATCTACACACAATACCCCATAATGACAAAGAAAAAACAGGTTTTTAGAAATGTTTGCAAAAGAAAACGTTAAATATCACATTTACATAAGGATTCAGACCCTTTACTCTACTTGGTTGAAGCACCTTTGGCAGCGATTATAGTCTCGAGTCTTCTTGGGTATGACGCTACAAGCTTGGTACACCTGTATTTGGGGAGTTTCTCACATTCTTCTCTGCAGATCCTCTCAAGCTCTGTCAGGGTGGACGGGGAGCGTCACTGCACAGCTATTTTCAGGTCTTTCCAGAGATGTTTGATCGGGTTCAAGTCGGGGCTCTGGTTGGGCCACTCAAGGACATTCAGAGACTTGTCCCTAAGCCACTCCTGCGTTGTCTTGGCTGTGTGCTTAGGGTTGTTGTCTTGTTGGAATGTGAACCTTCACCCCGGTCTGAGGTCCTGAGCACTCTGGAGCAGGTTTTCATCAAGGATGTCTCTGTACTTTGCTACGTTCATCTTTGCCTCGATCCTGACTAGCCTCCCAGTCCTTGCTGCTGAAAAGCATTCCCACAGCATGATGCTGCCACCACCATGCTTCGTCGTAGGGATGGTGCCAGGTTTTCCATCAATGTGACGCGTTGCATTCAGGCCAAAGTGTTCAATCTTGGTATCATCAGACCAGACAATCTTGTTTCTCATGGTCTGAGAGTCTCCCTGGGGCCGTCCAAGCGGGCTGTGATGTGCCTTTTACTGAGGAGTGGCTTCCGTCTGGCCACTCTACCATAAAGGCCTGATTGGTGGAGTGCTGCAAAGATGGTTGTCCTTCTGGAAGGTTCTCCCATCTCCACAGAGTAGAGCTCTGTCAGAGTGACCATCGGGTTCTTGGTCACCCACCTGATCAAGGCCCTTCTCCTCCGATTGCTCAGTTTGGCCGGGCGGCCAGCTCTTTGAAGAGTCTTGCTGTTTCTAAACATCTTCCATTCAAGAATGATGGAGGCCACTGTGTTCTTGGGGACCTTCAATGCTGCAGACATTTTTTGGTACCCTTTCCCAGATCTGTGCCTCGGGACAATTCTTTCAATCTCATCGCTTGGTTTTTGCTCTTGACATTCACTGTCAACTGTGGGACCTTATATAGACAGGTGTGTGCCTTTCCAAATCATGTCCAATCAATTGAATTTATCACATGTGGACTCCAATCAAGTTGCAGAAACATCAATGGAAACAGAATGCACCTGAGCTGAAATTCAAGTCTCATAGCAAAGTATATGAATACTTATGTAAATAACGTAATTTTTTTTTGTACATTTGGAAAAAAATTACGATTTTCGCTTTGTCATTATGGTGTATGGTGTTTATTTAATAGATTTTTGAATAACATAACTAAATGTGGAAAAAGTCCAGGGGTCTGAATATTTTCCGACTGCACTGTCCGATGTTTTACATACACTACCATTCAAAAGTTTGGGGTCACTTAGAAATGTCCTTGTTTTTGAAAGAAAAGCACATTTGTTGTCAATTAAAATAACATCAAATTGATCAGAAATACAGTGTATGTCACGACTTCCACCGAAGTCGTTTCCCCTCCTTGTTCGGGCTGCGTTTGGCGGTCGGCGTCACCGGTCTTCTAGCCATCGTCGATCCATTTTTCATTTTCCATTTGTTTTGTCTTGTTTTCCTACACACCTGGTTTCCATTTCCCTCATTATGTGATGTGCTGTTCCCCCCATGTCTTTGTGTGGGATTGTTTGTTGTAAGTGCTTGTGCACTTGTTTACTGGTGCGCGTCGGGTTTTTGTACCCATATTCTGTTGTATTTTTATTTTGTTGGTTTTTGGATTAAACTGCTCCGGGTCCTACCTAGTTCTCCTACCTAGTCCCTTTACAGAATCCCACACCGGTAAAGGAGGTGCAGCGGTTTCTAGGGTTTGCCAATTACTACCGGAGGTTTATCCGGGGTTCTGGTCAGGTGGCGGCTCCCATTACCTCACTGCTGAACCGGTACGTTTGCAGTGGTCGGCTGAGGCGGACAGGCCTTTTGGTCACCTGAGGGCTCTGTTTACCTCGGCTCCCATGCTGGCTCATCCAGATCCCTCTTTGGCATTCATAGTGGAGTTGGACGCGTCCGAGGCTGGGATAGGAGCCGTGATCTCTCAGCGCTCAGGTACGCCACCGAAGCTCCGCCCCGGGCCTTCTTCTCGAGGAAGCTCAGCCCGGTGGAACGGAACTATGACGTGGGGACCTGGAGCTGTTGGCTGTCGTCAAGGCTCTGAAGGCGTGGAGACATTAACTTGAGGGGGCTAAACACCCTTTTCTCATCTGGACTGACCACCGCAATCTGGAGTACAACCGGGCGGCGAGGAGACTGAACCCTCGCCAGGCAAGGTGGGCCATGTTTTTCACCCGTTTTGTTTTCACCCTCTCTTACAGATCAGGTTCCCATAACGCCAAGGCAGACGCACTGTCCCGGCTGTATGACACAGAGGAGCGGCCCATGGATCCCACCCCCATACTCCGGGAGTCCTGCCTGGTGGCGCCGGTAGTGTGGGAGCTGGACGCGGACATTGAGCAGGCGCTATGTGCAGAGCCCACTCCCCTCCAGTGTCTCGCTGGGCATCTGTACGTTCCGTCTGCTGTCCGTGACCGGCTGATCTATTGGACCCACACGTCACCCTCCTCTGGTCATCCAGGTATCGGTCGGACGGTGCGCTGTCTGAGTGGGAAGTACTGGTGGCCCACTTTGTCTAAGGATGTGAGGGTTTATGTTTCCTCCTGCTCAGTGTACGCCCAGTGTAAGGCTCCTAGGCACCTGCCCAGAGGTAAAGCTACACCCCTTACCCGTTCCACAACGGCCGTAGTCGCACCTGTCGGTGGATTTCCTTACTGATGTTCCTCCCTCACAGGGTAACATCACGATCCTGGTCGCTGTGGACCGTTTTTCGAAGTCCTGCTGTCTCCTCCCTCTGCCCGGTCTCCCTACGGCCCTACTGACTGCGGAGGCCTTGTTTACCCACGTCTTCCGGCACTACGGGGTGCCTGAGGACATAGTGTCTGATCGGGGTCCCCAGTTCACTTTGAGGGTCTGGAAGGCGTTCATGGAACGTCTGGGGGTCTCGATCAGCCTTACCTCATGTTTTCACCCCGAGAGTAACGGGCAGGTGGAGAGAGTGAACCAGGATGTGGGTAGGTTTTATTGCCAGGACCGGCCGGGGGAGTGGGCGGCGTTCGTGCCCTGGGCAGAGATGGCCCAGAACTCGCTCTGCCACTCCTCCACTAACCTCTCCCCCTTCCAGTGCGTACTGGGGTATCAGCCGGCTCTGGCTCCTTGGCATCAGAGTCAGACCGAGGCTCCTGCGGTGGACAACTGGTTTCGGCACGCGGAGGAGACATGGGACGCCGCTCATGTTCACCTTCAGCGCACCGTGCTGTGCCAGAAAGCCAGTGCAGACCGTCACCGCAGTGAGGCCCCGGTGTTCGCACCGGGGGACTGGGTCTGGCTCTCGACCTGAAACCTATCCCTCCGCCTGCCCTGCCGGAAGCTGGGGCCGCGGTTTGTGGGGAGATTGAACGAGGTTAGTTACAGATTACATCTTCCCCCCAATTACCGTATTAACCCCTCGTTCCATGTGTCTCTCCTCAGGCCTATGGTGGCTGGCCCGCTCCAGGAGTGAGGTGCGGGAGGTTCCTCCGCCCCTTCTTGACATCGAGGGGGCCCCGGCGTATTCCGTTCGCTCCATACTGGACTCGAGGAGTCGGGCGAGGGGCCTTCAGTACCTTGTGGAGTGGGAGGGGTACGGTCCGGAGGAGAGATGCTGGGTTCCGATGGAGGACCTGTTGGTCCCTTCAATGCTGCGGGAGTTCCACCGTCTCCGTCTGGATTGCCCTGCACCTCGCCCGCTGGGTCTCCCCCGAGCCCAGTGTCGGCTCGCTGCTGGAGCCACGCGTCAAAGGGGGGTACTGTCACGGCTTCCGCCGAAGTCGGTCCCTCTTCTTGTTCGGGCGGCGTTCGGCGGTCATCGTCACCGGTCTTCTAGACATCGCCGATCCACCTTTCATTTTCCATTTGTTTTGTCTTGTTTTCCTACAACCTGGTATACATTCCCTCATTACATGTTGTGTATTTAACCCTCTGTTCCCCCCCATGTCTGTGTGTGTAATTGTTTATTGTTGAGGTTGGCACACTTCTGGCTGGTTTGCGCCGGGTTTATTTTATTACCCATGCTTTGTGGCAGCCTGTACTTTGTATTTGTGTTTGTGTACTTTGTGCTGCCTCACTGGTTTGTTGGGCATTTGTTTTGTGACGCAGTTGGATTCTGTGCAAATGATTGCCTTAGTAAAGTGCTTTGTCCACTCATCTCTGCTCTCCTGCGCCTGACTTCGATGCACCAGCTTCACTCAACTCTTGACAGGTAGTCAGCTGGAACGCATTTCAATTAGCAAGTGTGCCTTGTTAAAAGTTAATTTGTGGAATTTCTTTCCTTAATGCATTTGAGCCAATCAGTTGTGACAAGGTAGGGGTGGTACACAGAAGATAGCCCTATTTGGTAAAAGACCAAGTCCATATTATGGTTAGAACAGCTCAAATAAGCAAAGAGAAACAACAGTCCATCATTACTTTAAGACATGAAGGCCAGTCAATCTGGAAAATTCCAAGAAATTTCAAGTTGCAAAAACAATAAAGCACTATGAAGAAACTGGCACTAGCACTATGAAGAAAGGAAGACCCAGAGTTACCTCTGATGAGGAGGATAAATTCATTAGAGTTAACTGCACCTCAGTTCGCAGCCCAAATAAATGCTTCACAGAGTTCAAGTAACAGACACATCTCAACATCAACTGTTCAGAGGAGACTGCGTGAATCAGGCCTTCATGGTCGATTTGCTGCAAAGAAACCAGTACTAAAAGGACACCAATAAGAAGAAAGACTTGCTTGGGCCAAGAAACACAAGCAATGGACATTAGACCAGTGGAAATCTGTCCTTTGGTCTGATGAGTCCAAATGTGAGACTTTTGGTTCCAACTGCCGTGTCTTTGTGAGACGCAGAGTAGGTGAACGGATGATTTCTGTATGTGTTGTTCCCACTGTGAAGCATGGAGGAGGAGGTGTGATGGTGTGGAGGCCAACAAGTGCTCAGCATATGTGTAAACTCCTTCAAGACAGTTGGAAAAGCATTCCTCATGAAGCTGGTTGAGAGAATGCCAAGAGTGTGCAAAGCTGTCATCAAGGCAAAGGGTGGCTACTTTGAATAACTTTTTTGGTTGCTACATGATTCCATATGTGTTATTTCATAGTTTTGATGTCTTCACTATTATTCTACAATGTAAAAATGAAGAAAAACCTTTGAATGAGTAGGTGTGTACAAACATTTGACAGGTACTGTATATCTTTTTTTTCTTATTTTATTATTTTTACTGAATGTGTGTGTGCTTTTTCTCCCACCTTCCAGGGCCCTCCAGGACCACCAGGGAAGTCAGGCACACCAGGGAAGAGGGGTCCTCAGGTAAGCCTCTATTTCATCTCCCTGTCCCCAGTGTTGTTTGTTTGATTGTCTGTCTGCTCCACTCTGTTAGCCAAGCTGTTTCACCTCTCTCCTTATACATCCCCTCTACCTCTCTTCCCCTCTCCCCCTCCATCCCCAGGCCTGCTAACCTAACATAGAAATAACAGATCTCAGATCTCTGCTCTGAAATATAGTTCTGTGGGTATAGTGATGGAACTGGTCATATAAGCAAATAAGATATGTTGACTAGTCAAATCAATATTCCTTGGCTTACTGTGTGCATTAGTGTATGCTCAACGTGGTGTTATGACGGTTGCTGCCACTGCATCAGAGGTCCAAACAAACACACATTAATCACCCCCCCCCCCCCCCCCCCAGGGAGGTAAAGGGGCTCTGCTACTCAGACACACCACCACACCCTTCGTATGCATTGCAGTCAGATTGACCCTAATAAGTGTAGGGCTAAGAGCGTTGACCTCGAACCCCCAGGCATAAACAGGAACACTCAGATAAAGAGACCTTTGAAAAGACTACCTATCTGACAGGATGCCTAACAAAACCTCTAAACACAGAGGAATCTTAATGTGGGAGAGATAGAGAGAGAGACTAGTTAATCCTGTGGTAATAACAACATATTTCACGGTTTTGGATAACATACAATGATGTATAATGCCAATCTACCAACGGGACTCATCAGAGACCTTCTGTTCTAGTATCAAGGATATACTCTGCTCTTGCTCATGTGAAAAACATGAGAGTGAGATGAGATGGGGGTGCAGAAAGAGAGAAGGGGTGGGGGTATAAAAAGAGAGATGAATAAAGACAGACAAAGAGAGAGAGATTGAAATAGAGACACAGAGAGACCGGGAGAAATACTAGTTGACTCTTTGGTAATAACAACATATTTGGATAAGAGCGTCTGCTAAATGACGTAAATGTAAATGTAACTGTTTTGGATAACATACAATGATGTATAATGCCAGTCTACCAGGGGGACACATCAGAGATCATAACAAAAACACAATCACTTAATTGGGGCATCCAGAACTAGCTATATATATAGGTCACACTGACCTCAGCCACTGTGGAGACAGCTGCTTGTCTCTCCTCTGATTCATTTTACATCTCTTGCAAGTCCCATAAATGACAATGTGTAAAATACACACAACTTTTTTATTATGTGTTTATGAACATCATATCAACTTTGCACAGCACTTTAACAACTGTGTCAATCCTATCAAAAGATGAGTACTCACATTTTGTGATACAGTGAAGTGGCACAGTGTTTCTTTCTTTTCTACATCGAGGTCTGTCAAGGTTCTGTCAATTCTCCTACAGAAAAAATACATTTGGCATATTAGGATTGTGAGCATGTCCGTCCCAGAGAAAGCCACAATCGGCAATCTGTTCAGTGTTTTGGGCTAACTGGGTGACAGTTGCTAGCTACATTTTCAAGTCAGCTCGCCAGCGAATGAACTTGACTTAAACTAACGTTACCTCTAAATTACAAGATAATGGCCGTTAATTTCTTAACGGTAGCTAGCTAGCAATATGGACTTTGGTGCTTGTGCAGTGGAAACATGTTATATGCTAAACATGTGTATTCTAGCTAGCTAGCTAAGGTAGGTTGTAATCAAATGTTAACACTCACCGTAATTTCCATCTTGTCCAAGTGTATTTGTGAACTCCATCTCTGTCGTTCTTCTGTGTTAGTGGAACACTTTCTTTTCGGCATAGTTAGTCTAATTCGTAACGACAATCCCTACCTTAGCTTTAGAGAGCTAGCTAGCGGCGCCTTTTTTGCCTATATTTTGCGAGTCCCTTTATTTACAGTGGGGGGAAAAAGTATTTGATCCCCTACTGATTTTGTACTTTTGCCCACTTACAAAGAAATTATCAGTCTATAATTTTAATGGTAGGTTTATATGAACAGCGAGAGACAGAATAACAACAAAAAAATCCAGAAAAACGCATGTCAAAAATGTTATAAAATGATTTCCATTTTAATGAGGGAAATAAGTATTTGACCCTCTCTCAATCAGAAAGATTTCTGGCTCCCAGGTGTCTTTTATACAGGTAACGAGCTGAGATTAGGAGCACACTCTTAAAGGGAGTGCTCCTAATCTCAGTTTGTTACCTGTATAAAAGACACCTGTCCACAGAAGCAATCAATCAATCAGGCACCATCCCCACCGTCAAACATGGAGGTGGAAACATTATGCTTGGGGGTGTTTTTCTGCTAAGGGAGCAGCGGTCTTAGGTGAATGGGGCTGAAATGGCTTGGGGGATCCCATGCTGCTGACCAACAGTTTCACCCACCTGCTTCCAGAGATTCCTGCTATTTCATCCTCTACCCTGACTCCAGCCCAGGGGTCTCTACCACATGTACTACAGCCGGCTCTGGTGTACAGGACATTACAAGGCTGCTTCTGACCTTTCTATGACAGATGCTGGGAGCTGATGCTGTTGTAGTCCATGTGGGGTCAAATGACATCAGGAGGGCTAGCTTGGAACATCTGAAAATTGATTTTAAAGAACTAATTCTAGCATTGAATGATTCCAAAATGTGGCCAATCATTTCAGACCCAGTACCATTCAGCAGGCTACTGGCATTGCACATCTGGCTAAAAGATTACTGTAGCTCTATTGGAATCACTTTTATAGATATCTTTGGTTTAGATTGTCAGTCATCCTACCAGGGTAGTTACAAAATGCGCAGGAACGAAATCATCAACATGTACTGATCACATCTTTACTAATGCTGCAAAAATGTGCTTTAAAGCAGTATCCAAATCCATTGGATGTAGTGATCACAATATAGTAGGCATATCTAGGAACACCAAAGTTCCAAAGGCTGGGCCTAATATAGTGTATAAGTGGTCATACACTACGTTTTGTAGTGATTAAAGTAAAGAATATTTGCTGGTCTGTGGTGTGTAATGAGGAGCAACCAGACACTGCAGAGTGAGTGTGGAAGAGGTTAAAAAATTATTGTTGTCTATCAACAATGACAAGCCTCTGAGGTCTTACAATCTGGATGGAAATTTACTGAGGATAATAGCAGATGATATTGCCACTCCTATTTGCCATATCTCCAATTTAAGCCTACTAGAAAATGTGTGCCTTCAGGCCTGGAGGGAAGCAAAAGTCATTCCGCTACCCAAGAATAGTAAAGCCCCCTTTACTGGCTCAAATAGCCGACCAATCAGCCTGTTACCAACTCTCAGTAAACTTCTGGAAAAAATGGTGTTTGAACAAATACAATTGAGCAAGTTGAGGTCACTAAGCTGCTTGGAGTAACCCTGGTTTTAAACTGTCATGGTTAAAGCATATTGATACAATAGTAGCTAAGATTGGGAGAAGTCTGTCCATAATGAAGTGTTGCTCTGCCTTCTTAACAACACTATCAACAAGGCAGGTTCTACAGGCCCTAGTTTTGTCACACCTAGACTACTGTGGTCAGGTGCCACAAAGAGGGTCTTAGGAAAATTGCATTTGGCTCAGAACAGGGCAGCAGGGCTGGCCCTTAATTAAAAGTACATAGAGCGCTAACGTTAATGATATGCATGTCAATCTCTCATGGCTCAAAGTGGAATAGAGATTGACTTCATCACTGCTTGTTTTTGTAGACAAGCTGAATATACCGAACTGTCTGTTTAAACTACAAGCACAAAGCTTGGACACTCATGCATACCCCACAAGACATGCCACCAGAGGTCTCTTCACAATCCCCAAGTCCAGAACAGACTATGGGAGGTGCACAGCACTACATAGAGCCATAACTACATGAAACTCTATTTCACATCAGGTAACTGATGCAGCAGTATAATCAGGTAAAAAATACACCTTATGGAACAGCGGGGACTGTGAAGAGACACACACAAAAGGTACAGACACAAGCATACCCATACATTGTAATATTGTGGTTTTATCCATTTTGTATTGTACATTTTGCATTGTAGATATGTAGTCGTGTAATAATGTTATATGATGTACTGTTTATATTTTGTTTTAAATGTAATGTAAGAGCTTTAATGTGTTTGGACCCAAGGAAGTGTGCTAATGGGGATCCCTAATAAATAAATAAAACATATATATACTGCTCAAAAAAATAAAGGGAACACTTAAACAACACAATGTAACTCCAAGTCAATCACACTTCTGTGAAATCAAACTGTCCACTTAGGAAGCAACACTGATTGATAATAAATGTCACATGCTGTTGTGCAAATGGAATAGACAACAGGTGGAAATTATAGGCAATAAGCAAGACACCCCCAATAAAGGAGTGGTTCTGCAGGTGGTGACCATAGACCACTTCTCAGTTCCTATGCTTCCTGGCTGATGTTTTGGTCACATTTAAATGCTGGCGGTGCTTTCACTCTAGTAGTAGCATGAGACGGAGTCTATAACCCACACAGGTGGCTCAGGTAGTGCAGCTCATCCAGGATAGCACATCAATGCGAGCTGTGGCAAGAAGGTTTGCTGTGTCTGTCAGCGTAGTGTCCAGAGCATGGAGGCGCTACCAGGAGACAGGCCAGTACATCAGGAGACGTGGAGGAGGCCGTAGGAGGGCAACAACCCAACAACAGGACCGCTACCTCCGCCTTTGTGCAAGGAGGAGCAGGAGGAGCACTGCCAGAGCCCTGCAGAATGACCTCCAGCAGGCCACAAATGTGCATGTGTCTGCTCAAACGGTCAGAAACAGACTCCATGAGGGTGGTATGAGGGCCCGACGTCAACAGGTGGGGGTTGTGCTTACAGCCCAACACCGTGCAGGACGTTTGGCATTTGCCAGAGAACACCAAGATTGGCAAACTCGCCACTGGCGCCCTGTGCTCTTCACAGATGAAAGCAGGTTCACACTGAGCACGTGACAGACGTGACAGAGTCTGGAGACGCCGTGGAGAACGTTCTGCTGCCTGCAACATCCTCCAGCATGACTGGTTTGGCGGTGGGTCAGTCATGGTGTGGGGTGGCATTTCTTTGGGGGGCCGCACAGCCCTCCATGTGCTCGCCAGAGGTAGCCTGACTGCCATTAGGTACCGAGATGAGATCCTCAGACCCCTTGTGAGACCATATGCTGGTGCGGTTGGCCCTGGGTTCCTCCTAATGCAAGACAATGCTAGACCTCATGTGGCTTGAGTGTGTCAGCAGTTCCTGCAAGAGGAAGGCATTGATGCTATGGACTGGCCCGCCCGTTCCCCAGACCTGAATCCAATTGAGCACATCTGGGACATCATGTCTCGCTCCATCCACCAACGCCACGTTGCACCACAGACTGTCCAGGAGTTGGCGGATGCTTTAGTTCAGGTCTGGGAGGAGATCCCTCAGGAGACCATCCGCCACCTCATCAGGAGCATGCCCAGGCGTTGTAGGGAAGTCATACAGGCACGTGGAGGCCAAACACACTACTGAGCCTCATTTTGACTTGTTTTAACGACATTACATCAAAGTTGGATCAGCCTGTAGTGTGGTTTTCCACTTTAACTTTGAGTGTGACTCCAAATCCAGACCTCCATGGGTTGATAAATTAGATTTCCATTGATTATTTTTGTGTGATTTTGTTGTCAGCACATTCAACTATGTAAAGAAAAAAGTATTTAATAAGATTATTTATTTCATTCAGAGCAGTGCATATATACATACACAAGCTTGACACACCTGTATTTGGGGAGTTTCTCCCATTCTTCTCTGAAGATCCTCTCAAGCTCTGTCAGGTTAGATGGGAAGCGTCGCTGCACAGCTTTTTTCAGGTCACTCCAGAGATGTTAGATCGGGTTCAAGTCCAGGCTCTGACTGGGCCACTCAAGTACATTCATAGACTTCTCCCGAAGCGTTATCTTGGGTGTGTGCTTAGGGTCATTGTCCTGTTGGAAGGTGAACTTTCTCCCCAGTCTGAGGTCCTGAGCACTCTGGAGCATGTTTTCATCAAGAATCTCTCTGTACATTGCTCCATTCAGCTTTCCCTCGATCCTGACTAGTCCCCTCCCAGTCCCTGCCGCTGAAAAACATCCCCACAGAATGATGCTGCCACGACTATGCTTCACCGTATGGATGGTGCAAGGTTTCCTCCAGATGTGACGCTTGGAATTCAGGCCAAAGAGTTCAATCTCGGTTTCATCAGACCAGATAATCTTGTTTCTCATTCTCTGAGTCCCTTAGGTGCCTTTTGGCAAACTTCAAGTGGTCTGTCATGTTCCTTTTACTGAGTAGTAGCTGCAGAGATGGTTGTCCATCTGGAAGGTTCTCCCATCTCACAGAGGAACTCTGGATCTCTGTCAGAGTTACCATCGGTTTCTTGGTCACCTCAGTTTGGCTGGGCGACCAGCTCTAGGAAGAGTCTTGGTGGTTCCAAACTTTTTCCATTTAAGCATGATGCAGGCCACTGTGTTCATGGGGACCTTCAATGCTCCAAAAATGTTTTGGTACCCTTCCCCAGATCTGTGCCTCGACACAATCCTGTTTCGGAGCTCTACAGACAATTCCTTCGACCTCATGGCTTGGTTTTGTGCTGACAGGCACTGTCAACTGTGGGACCTTATATAGACAGGTGTGTGCCTTTCTAAATCATGTCCAATCAATTGAATTTACCCCAGGTGTACTCAAATCTAGTTGTAGAAACCTCTCTAGAATGGTCAATGGAAACAAGATGCACCAGAGCTCAATTCGAGTCTCATAGCAAACGGTCTGAATAATTATGTAAATAAGGTATTTTTCATAATCTCCTTTTTTTATGCACTCTGGACATGCTTTGTTAGTTCCCAACTTGCTCACGACCATCATGTCCTAATGGTCTGGTAGTCAGGGCTCTATTGTTCCTCTAACCACTCTGACATCAATGCAAATGCAATAGAAAATCATATCAAACACTTATCATCAAAAGCTCACCTCACTGTGATGATCAATTTGAAGAAAACTTCAACAGCAGGTTGAAACTGAGTGGGAATCATGGTCATTGTGGATGTTGTTTCAAAGCCTAACACAATGAAATGGACAGTGTTTTCTAAGGTGAGGATTCATTCAGAACACCCATACACATACAGTATTAGAGCTTATGCATACACAAAGGCTTATGAGCCCAAGCATGAAAAGCAACTTGAATAAAACAATCATTCTAAATTGAAAATCATTTTACATATTTGTAAATACAAGATTAAATAGAGAATAGTTTGATGGGTGAAAATATGATAACTTGGTGAGGGAACAGCTGTGCAGCCTGAGGCTACTTTCTCAAATCATCAACAGCCAATAGTCGCATCATGCAGCCCATATATGTTTTGATTTGTAAGACATTCTAAGGTTTGTATCAGTCACAACTAAAGTTGCCAAATAACTTTAAATCTAGCAAATAGGACTTGTTTTATGCTCAACATAGCCACTCCATATGCGCCCTCGCTCCAGAATGGGAAATATATCCTTTCTATTTTATTCAGATAAGTTCAATTATATTCTTGTTACTATAAAATCATATAATATAAAATAATGCCACGGGACTTATAAGCATATCTTGTCAGCTAAATTAATAACAAGCCTACAGCTTACGGTGTGGAGCATAGCCAGATGCTATACATACAGTAGGTCAATTTATATTCTGTTCTTTGGAAATACACTGCTCAAAAAAATAAAGGGAACACTTAAACAACACAATGTAACTCCAAGTCGATCACACTTCTGTGAAAACAAACTGTCCACTTAGGAAGCAACACTGATTGACAATAAATTTCACATGCTGTTGTGCAAATGGAATAGACAACAGGTGGAAATTATAGGCAATTAGCAAGACACCCCCAATAAAGGAGTGGTTCGGCAGGTGGGGACCACAGACCACTTCTCAGTTCCTATGCTTCCTGGCTGATGTTTTGGTCACTTTTGAATGCTGGCGGTGCTTTCACTCTAGTGGTAGCATGAGACGGAGTCTACAACCCACACAAGTGGCTCAGGTAGTGCAGCTCATCCAGGATGGCACATCAATGCGAGCTGTGGCAAGAAGGTTTGCTGTGTCTGTCAGCGTAGTGTCCAGAGCATGGAGGCGCTACCAGGAGACAGGCCAGTACATCAGGAGACATGGAGGAGGCCGTAGGAGGGCAACAACCCAGCAGCAGGACCGCTACCTCTGCCTTTGTGCAAGGAGGAGCAGGAGAAGCACTGCCAGAGCCCTGCAAAATGACCTCCAGCAGGCCACAAATGTGCATGTGTCTGCTCAAACGGTCAGAAACAGACTCCATGAGGGTGGTATGAGGGCCCGACGTCAACAGGTGGGGATTGTGCTTACAGCCCAACACCGTGCAGGACGTTTGGCATTTGCCAGAGGACACCAAGATTGGCAAATTCGCCACTGGCGCCCTGTGCTCTTCACAGATGAAAGCAGGTTCACACAGCACGTGACAGACGTGACAGAGTCTGGAGACGCCGTGGAGAACGTTCTGCTGCCTGCAACATCCTCCAGTATGACCGGTTTGGCGGTGGGTCAGTCATGGTGTGGGGTGGCATTTCTTTGGGGGGCCGCACAGCCCTCCATGTGCTCGCCAGAGGTAGCCTGACTGCCATTAGGTACCGAGATGAGATCCTCAGACCCCTTGTGAGACCATATGCTGGTGCGGTTGGCCCTGGGTTCCTCCTAATGCAAGACAATGCTAGACCTCATGTGGCTGGAGTATGTCAGCAGTTCCTGCAAGAGGAAGGCATTGATGCTATGGACTGGCCCGCCCGTTCCCCAGACCTGAATCCAATTGAGCACATCTGGGACATCATGTCTCGCTCCATCCACCAACGCCACGTTGCACCACAGACTGTCCAAGAGTTGGCGGATGCTTTAGTCCAGGTCTGGGAGGAGATCCCTCAGGAGACCATCCGCCACCTCATCAGGAGCATGCCCAGGCATTGTAGGGAGGTCATACAGGCACGTGGAGGCCACACACACTAATGAGCCTCATTTTGACTTGTTTTAACGACATTACATCAAAGTTGGATCAGCCTGTAGTGTGGTTTTCCACTTTAATTTTGAGTGTGACTCTTAATCCAGACCTCCATGGGTTGATAAATTGGATTTCCATTGATTATTTTTGTGTGATTTTGTTGTCAGCACATTCAACTATGTAAAGAAAAAAGTATTTAATAAGATTATTTCTTTCATTCAGATCTAGGATGTGTTGTTTAAGTGTTCCCTTTATTTTTTTGAGCAGTATACATTTTCACCATATCATAATGTTGTTTTATACCTGATTAAAATAAATAATATATTTATTGTGATGGTGTATATGAAATGCATTTATTTTGCATGAAAATAACTGGCTGACAAAATGTCATGACCTCCACAGCTCTAGTCGGGGTGGTATGCAAGTTGGAGTGAGTCTACGGTAGGGCTGTGGCGATCATGGAAATGTGTCACATGGTGACTGTCAAGCAAATAACTGCTGGTCTCATGGTAATTGACCGTTAATTAACATTAAAACATTTAGCATATCCTAGCTTTCACGCATAGCCAACAAACCGCTGATGCAGACCTTTGGAACATCTACAGTTTAAAAAGTCTAATAAATCCATGTAATTTAGCCTACACATCACAATAAATCCATGTATTTATTTTAGAAAGGTCTAAAGAAACATGATATGAAGAAAATGTAGTCTATTTCAGAAGAACAGAATAATAAACTCTGTGTTGTCCTAATGTTAGGCCCTTATCTGGCTATGACATATGGCTGTCGTTCATTAAGGAGACAAGATTTGCTTAGAATTCCGTGGCATTATTTTATATGATTTTATAGTATGAAGAATACAATTGAACATAGCTGAATAAAATCTAAATAATATTTTCTCAACGATTTGAAGGAGTGCGCACGTGCGTTTATTCTCTGTTGAGCAGTTAACAAAGAAAGGTCCTCATATATGCTTATTTTAAAGTTATTTATGCAATTGTAGTTGTGATACATACAGTAGCAGTCAAAAGTTTGGACAAATCTACTCATTCAAGGGCTTTTCTTTATTTTTACTATTTTCTACCTTGTAGAATAATAGTAAAGACATCAAAACTATGAAATAACACATATGGAATCATGTAGTAACCAAAAAAGTATTTTATATTTGAGATTCTTCAAAGTAGCCACCCTTTGCCTTGATGACAGCTTTGCACACTCTTGGCATTCTCTCAACCAGCTTCATGAGGTAGTCACCTGGAATGCATTTTCAATTAGCAGGTATCTCCTTGTTAAAAGTTAATTTGTGGAATTTATTTTCTTCTTAATGCATTTGAGCCAATCAGTTGTAGGGATGGTATACAGAAGATAGCCCTATATGGCAAACGACCATATTATGGCAAGAAAAGCTCAAATAAGTAAAGAGAAATGACAGACCATCATTACTTTAAGACATGAAGGTCAGTCAATCCGGAAAATTTGAAGAACTTTGAAAGTTTCTTCAAGTGCAGTTGGAAAATTCATCAAGTACTATAATTAAACTGGCTCTCATGTGGAACGCCACAGGAAGGTAAGACCCAGTGTTACCTCTGCTGCAGAGGATACGTTCATTAGAGTTAACTGCACCTCAGATTGCAGCCTAAATAAATGCTTCACAGAGTTCAAGTAACAGACACATCTCAACATCAACTGTTCAGAGGAGACTGCGTGAATCAGGCCTTCATGGTCAAATTGCTGCAAAGAAACCACTACTAAAGGACACCAATGGAAGAAGAGACTTGCTTGGGCCAAGAAACATGAGCAATGGACATTAGACCGGTGGAAAACAGTCCTTTGGCCTGATGAGTCCAAATGTGAGATTTCTGGTTCCAACTGCCGTGTCTTTGTGAGACGCAGAGTAGGTGAACAGATGATTTCCGTATGTGTGGTTTCTTCAAGTGCAGTCAGAAAAACCATCAAGCGCTATGATGAAACTAAAACTGGCTCTCATGAGGACCGCCACAGGAAAGGAAGACCCAAAGTTACCTCTGCTGCAGAGGATAAGTTCATTAGAGTTAACTGCACCGTCATGTTCAAATTGCTGCAAAGAAACCACTACTAAAAGACACCAGTAAGAAGAAGATTCTTGCTTGGGCCAAGAAACGCGAACAATGGACATTAGACCGGTAGAAAGTAGATGAACAAGTAGGTGAACAGATGATCTCTGCATGTGTGGTTCCCACCGTGGAGCATGGAGGTGATGGTGTGGGGGTGCTTTGCCTGTGACACTGTCAGTGATTTATTTAGAATTTCAAGGCACAGTTAACCAGCATGGCTACCACAGCATTCTGCAGCGATACTCCATCTGTTATGCGCTTAGTGGGACTATCATTTGTTTTTCAACAGGACAATGACCCAAAACACACCTCCAGGCTGTGTAAGGGCTAATTTGACCCAGGATAGTGATTGAGTGCTGCACCAGATGACCTGGCCTCCACAAATCACCAGACCTCAACCCAGATGAGATGGTTTGGGATGAGTTGGACAACAGAGTGAAGGAAAAGCAGCCAACAAGTGCTCAGCATATGTGGGAACTTCTTCAAGACTGTTGGAAAAGCATTCCTCATGAAGCTGGTTGGGAGAATGCCAAGAGTGTGCAAAGCTGTCATCAAGGCAAAGAGTGTCTACTTTGAAGAGTCTCAAATATTTCCCGGGGCATCCCCTTTGGGTGGCCATAATGCCCCCCAAAACCTGCCTTTTGCTGCCAGTTGCCGTTGTGCCCTTGGGTTGAATATAATAATTATAATTCCCTCTCCCGGCTGCGTGCTCCAAAGCACTTCTCACTCACATGGCTCTGTCAGATAGCTCAATTCTTATTAGACTGTGCCTGTCACATGATCGGGTCTTTCTCACAGGCTACAAGTGAAGACAGACATTGGGGACGCAACTGTGCGCATCCAATTCTGAGGCGCATATTGAAGATGTTGGAAGAGCTGTCCACATTTGCCAACAAGATGAGTAGGCCTAATGAACAGCAAAAGCGCAAGCCTATGTCAATCTACTATCCCCCACAGTACAAAAGTTTACCTATTCTATTCCGTGCAAAAAATAAATATTCCAAACATAGTCTGGGACAGTTGTAGGATGTGATAGAACCCAAATTAATACAAACACTAGCATCAAAAACATTTTTTTTATGCAATGAGGCTGATGCAACAGATCAGAACCTTTTAGCTTTAAATGTTGCAAACTATTAGGCTATTTCTTAACATTATAAGCGCAGCAAAGCCACACGGCAGTAGGCTATAAGCACAAATGTTCCAAAATGCAAACAATTAGTGGGAAAACAAGCATGTATTGCTTTTATTATAAAGGTGCATTTTTATGGTGAAAATTATCTTCCCCACATTTGAAACTCACGCATTGCATATGTATGCCAGTTTGGCTCTACACCCGTTGTAAAGCAAATTAATGTGCTTAATTTTAAGAGGTTATTTGGCCAGTTTAGTTTTGATACAAACCTTATCAAAACATGTAGGCCCAGGGCTAGGCTACATGAGATGTGTGACTATGATTTGAAAAGGTCGCAAAAAAAGGCATGCACTGTTTCTTGCCTTACTGCACACAAGCTGGGCATCGTTCACAAGTGATAATATATAATTCACATTTGATAGGCTAATATTGTCATCCATCAGACTATTCTTGATTTAATCATGTCTTTACGTATATTAAATAATATATGTGTGAAATTTGTTTTGATTTAGAATAAGCCATTATCATGCACCTGTCTTGAAACAGGGGCAGGGGGGAAAAAGACATCATCTATGCACTTAAATAGCGAATCAAGGATGCTTTTCCCGTGGTTAATTTTCATGCCAGCCATGTAGGTTATACTCCTGTTGTAAAGAGAAACAATGTGCTTAATATTAGGAAAGTTGAGAAATAAATATAGTAGGCCTAGCCTATAGAAAGGTGATGGGGATACTCCTCTTTTTAATAGAGGCCATCACTCTGTTTTCTCACACAATTTTATAACCTATAGAAATGTTACACAACATGAGCTCATGGGCTCTCATGAAGTGTTTGATTAGATTTTCGATTACATTTGCATTGATGTCGGAGTGATTAGAGGGCCATAGAGTGCTGAGTACCAGGCAGTTAGCAAGTTTGGTAGGTTACTAATGACCATCAGCAGCATCAGAGCTTGGAGAAGCCTAATTACCGTGACTAAACGGTCACGTGGAATTTGACTGCCGTCATGACTCGTGACTGCCGGTGTGGCGGTAATACGGTCACCGTAACAGCCCTAGTCTAGGGTGTCTTGGATGATGGAGTTGATGTGTGCCATAACCAGCCCTTCAAAGCACGTCATTGAGTTATTCAGAACAGGAATGATGGTGTTCAGCATAAGACATGTGGGGATAACAGACTGGGAGATATTGAAAATAACAGTGAATATGCCTGCCAGCTGTTCTGTGCATTCTCTGACAACACACCCTGGAATTCTGTTCGGCCCTGTGGCCTTGCGAAGGATTAAAGACCTTACTCACATCGGCCTCTTTGAGCGAGATCACCCAGTCCTCTGGGGGCCCTCACGCATGGCACGGCGTTGTTATTGTCGAAGTGTGCATAAAATGCATCGAGTTCGTCTGGTAGAGAGGCATCTTTGGGCAGATCACGGCTGGTTCTTCCTTCGTAATCTGTAATGAACTGTAGCCCCTGCCACATGAGGCGGGCGGTGGAGCCTGTGTAATATGATTCCACCTTATTCCTACATTGTCCTTTTGCTCGTTTGATGACTCTGCGGAGGACGTAGCGAGACTTCTTGTACTTGTTCCTGTTCTCAGCCGTAGCCTCAGGGTTGTCTGCGATAGCCCTGTGTGCAGTAGCCCTGTCCGTTATTTTAGCGCCAACCTCAGTGTTAACTAAGGGTTTTGATTGGGGAAGCAACTAACCTTGACTGTGGGACAACGTCGCCGACGCATTTCCTAATGAAGCCGGTGACTGAGGTGGCTAGCTTGTCGATGTTATCGGCAGGGTCTCAAAACATATTCCTTTATAATTATATTTGATTTAATATTCCAATCACCGCTAGCAAAGCAGTCCTGTAGCATAATCTCTGATTCTGATTACCATTTGTCAACGGAACGAGTCACGGGTATGTCCTGTTTGAGCTTCTGCTTGTTAACTGGAAGCAGGAGTATGGAGTTGTCATGTCTTTGGCTGTGCCGGATTAAGTGATATGACATGCTAACCTATAAAATCCTTTCTCTGTAATTAATATTACCTGATTAAGCTAATCATGTAAATGTAATTAACTAGAAAGTCGGGGCACCACGGAAGAACGTTTATAGAGCCGTTATCTTCCGAATAAACTCTTAAAATACTTAGTAATATTTTACATCGATAGCAGTCAATATTAACCCTCATCTTATTTTCAGTCTCATAATGAAAGTTGTAAATTCTTGGCTATCTTCACGAACCCTGGCTAACAAGTTGAATCAGCAATACAAAATTGGGTTTAGTTATTTATTTACTAAATACCTAAACTAATCACACAGAATTACAAATACACAGAATACAAATTATGTCATACAGAAAACATCCCTGGTGGACGGAACCTGTATGATGGCTGGTTACACAAAGGAAAGGGGGTTGGGCTTGAATGAAAGAGAGGGAAGACTTAGGAACAAAGAAACAGCAGCTATGCTATCGTAAATACATTATCTTATGCATTACTAAATTACCGCCCATTTGGAAAAGGAAAATGCAATAAATATTTACTCTGAGCTGCGCTTCGGTAGATTGGTCGTAGATGTTGGCCAACAGATCTTCCTGTCCTCGGAAGAATGTCTCTGGTGGTAAATTGGATACGTGGTGGTATCTTTGTCTGTCTGTTAGACTGGATCCGTCGTCCGTCCTTTCCTAGCCCCCGTCTACAGCGGCCGCTGCTAACTCAACGGCTAGGAAGTATCACTTCTGTAGTGAATAAGCTCAAAGTTCATACCATTCGCCACCAAAGCTCACGCCGAGGTTGGCTTAGTTCTGTACTTGACGTGTGTCCTTCTAACGTAGAGGCTGCAGACCTCACGTACTGGAACATTGGTTATCTTTTCGTCAAAGGCTTATATAGTGGAGAGGGGGAAGGATGTGTTTCATCGTTTATAACCCCTGTCTCTTCACAGGGGTGGGCCACTGATCAAGCAGGGCACTTTCCTTATGAAAACCCAATTCTCTCATTTGGAAGCTAAAATTACATTTAATCTCCTAACAAACAATTTCAATATCAAACATTTCAATTGCATAACAATTCCATGTGACTCTGATAACTAGAGGGTGTATACTTTCCCAGGTACAGTTTATGTCGTCCTGTCATCAGTCATAATGTCTCAGATGACAACCGAACTGACATCCATACTCATAACGTTCCAAAGCATATTTCCAACTGGTTTTATTACCAAAATATGGTTCCTTTACCCATTTGTTTGATGTTCCCAGACTCCCTATATTTAACAGGACAGCAGTCCTTCAGTAGGGTCAGAAAGAGAGGGGAAGGGAGAAAGGTATTTATGGGGGGGTCATAAACCTTACCCACAGGCCAACGTCATGACAGAGTCATGATCTGATTTGCTGAATGGGGGATGAGGGAGGGCCGTGTATGCTTGCTTGTGGGTAGAGTAACAGTGGTCTAGGACTTTTATGCCCTTAGGGGCAAAGGAGACGTGATGATGGAAGTTGGGCATCACTTGTCCTAATGATGCCAAATTAAAATTAAAACAGCCCCCGGGTCCAGGTTTTCCTGCTTGTTTATAGCTTTGTACAGTTCGTAAAGTGCCAGCTTGTTATTTTTCTTGTACTGTGGTGGAATGTATACAACATTCACGATAACAGCTGAAAATTCACTGGGAGGTAGAATATTGCAGTTACGAGAGTCCCGTTGGTATCAAATCCATGATCGGAGGTCATCATCTTATTATAAAGTGTTATTGGCCAATAGAATGGAGCGAAGAGGTAGCCAGTTTTCACTTCACCTTAATCTCGCCAGTACTCCACCTCTCCTGCCTCTAACACATGCGTTTCCTCTTGGATACCACGAAAAATGGGTCGGAATTACAGAAAGAGTCCAGGGTAGATGACTCAAAGTTGAAGCCAGAATTTAGGTAACTAACTGCCGATCTGATGTTCAAAATTTATTGCTGGTTCTAAGAAATTATAGCGGATACATTTTGTGAAAATAAAGTAAAAATAAATGTCAAAATTATCACAAAATAGAAAAGTTTGGTCTGAGCCATCATATTTTGTTAGTAATTCTTGTTTCTTCTTGTTAATTGTTGTTACTTTATACTGAACAACAATATAAACGCAACATGCAACAATTTCAATGATTTTACTGAGTTACAGTCAATCAGTCAATTTAATTAAATTCATTAGGCCCTAATCTATGGATTTCACATGACTGGACAGGGGTGCAGCAATGGATGGGCCTGGGAGGGCATACGCCCACCCACTGGGGAGCCAGGCCCAGCCAATCAGAAAGAGCCCTTTTGTGAGGAAAAACTCAGTCTCAGACTCCTCAGTTTCATCAGCTGTTCGGGTGGCTGGTCATAGACGATCCCGCAGGTGATGAAGCCAAATGTGGAGGTTCTGAGCTAGAGGGGGTTACATGTGGTCTGCGATTGTGAGGCCGGTTGAACTTACTGCCAAATTCCCTAACACCACGTTAACATTAAATTCTCCGGCAACATCTCTGGTAGACATTCCTGCTGTCAGAATGCCAATTGCACACTCCCTTAAAACTTGAGACATCTTTGGCATTGTGTTGTGTGTCAAAACTGCACATTTTAGTGGCCTTTTATTGTCCCCAGCAGAAGGTGCACCTGTCTAAGGATCATACTGTTTAATCAGCTCCTTGATTTGCCACACCTGTCAGGTGGATGGATTATCTTGTCAAAGGAGAGATGATCACTAGCAGGTATATAAACGAATTTGTGCACAACATTGGAGAGAAATAAGCTTTTTGGGCATCTGGAAAATTTCGGAGATCTTTTTATTTCAGCTCATGAGACATGGGACCAACACTTTACATGATCAGGATATTTGAGGTATTATTGTTATTATTATAATATCCAAAATCGTATACTGGCGTTCTTATATTTTCCCTCTTTATAGGGTAAGAATACCACATTATTTATTTAGCTCTACAAGCTGGTGGATTTTGGCTTTAGAGAATGATTTTATGAAGCATGGCTTTAAAGCATTTCGGACCCTTGTCTCTCTCTGTGTGTGTGTGTTTGTTTGTGTATTACGGTGGCGTGAGAGAGCAGAGGGGGCAAATGCAGTGAAAACTATTCCTGAGCCTCCAGAGGGTAAATTACACCTCTGGTCTGACTACAGTGGGCTCTGTAATTAACAGGTGCCTTGGATCCTGCGTGCACACACACACACACACACACACACACACACACACACACACACACACACACACACACACACACACACCACACACACACACAGGTCTGGTGTCAGTAATGACGCTTCCCCTTGTAGCGGGGAGGGCTTTTTTGGCACCAGTTCATACAGAATTACTTTTATATTGGCCAAATACAGTACATTCAAACTGTCTTTACAACATGTTGTATCAATTTAAACCATCTTTACTGCGTGCCCTATTAAAATATGACAGCCTGAAATATGTGCTATATTCTATACATTGTTTGGGTATCAGAAACAGGAAGGACGTTACCGTAATTTCCGGACTATTAAGCGCACCTGAATATAAGCCGCACCCACTGAATTTTAAAAAAGTATTATTTTGAACATAAATAAGCCGCACATGTCTATAAGCCGCAGGTGCCTACCGGTACATTGAAAAAAACTTTACACAGGCTTTAACGAAACACGGCTTGTAACAAAAATAAATTACGACCCTGCCTCACACAGGAAGCGGCGCAGGTCCTAATCCAGGCACTTGTCATCTCCCGTCTGGATTACTGCAACTCGCTGTTGGCTGGGCTCCCTGCCTGTGCCATTAAACCCCTACAACTCATCCAGAACACCGCAGCCCGTCTGGTGTTCAACCTTCCCAAGTTCTCTCACGTCACCCCGCTCCTCCGCTCTCTCCACTGGCTTCCAGTTGAAGCTCGCATCCGCTACAAGACCATGGTGATTACCTACGGAGCTGTGAAGGGAACGGCACCTCCATACCTTCAGGCTCTGATCAGGCCCTACACCCAAACAAGGGCACTGCGTTCATCCACCTCTGGCCTGCTGGCCCACCTACCTCTGAGGAAGCACAGTTCCCGCTCAGCCCAGTCAAAACTGTTCGCTGCTCTGACACCCCAATGGTGGAACAAGCTCCCTCACGACACCAGGACAGCGGAGTCAATCACCACCTTCCGGAGACACCTGAAACCCCACCTCTTTAAGGAATACCTAGGATAGGATAAAGTAATCCTTCTAACCCCCCCCCCCCTCCCCTTAAAAGATTTAGATGCACTATTGTAAAGTGGTTGTTCCACTGGATACCATAAGGTGAATGCACCAATTTGTAAGTCGCTCTGGATAAGAGCGTCTGCTAAATGACTTAAATGTAAATGTAAATGTAATGAGGGTGACAAAATGACTACGGTAATCAGAATGATGGGAAGCTTGAGAGCGCTCTATTTAATCTAAACAGTAAACAAAAAAGTTGTTTGACTTTAACCCGTTCGGCAATTTCATTGGTCTAATGAAAGCTTCATGCCGGCAAAAAACTGAGCACGTCACAGAATGTGTTTTTTTGAGAAAAAAAAAATTGAAAGCGGGAAAAATCCATATATTAGCCGCGTCATTGTTTAAGCCGCGAGGTTCAAAGCCTGAGAAAAAAGTTGCGGCTTATAGTCTGGAATTTATGGTAGTCTTTCACATTTAAAAACCAACTAAATGTATTTTACATTGAGGTTGAAAATATATACCGTGTGGTATTGTTAAAGGCCTACAGCTGAAGTAGAGGGCACTAGTAATATTTTTATACCTGAACGGTAGGTAGACACTGCCAGAACTTGAAACATTTGGACCTATTTGAACACTTAAGTTTGTCCAGTTTTAGACCAAGTGCTAATCTTAGGGAGTAGGTTTCATTGTTACCAAAGTTACCACCGTTGACGCCCTGGCTCCCAGTTCAGAGGTTGCGGTTTTCCAGTCTTGTATCCCAGTAGCCTCTAGCTAGCTGCGTGCCCCGCCCTGGAATTGTCCTAATTCGACACCTGCCATGTGAGATGAGAGACAATAAGATGGCATGCATACAGTACCAACTGCAAGACTCAAGTGCCAATGGCTAGAACCAATGGTGCCAACTAATACTACCAAAACTGAGTTGAACTGCTGGCCTATTTGAGGCATGTAATTCAACATTTGAAGGCTACACCACCCTTACTGTAACAAGCCTCTAGCTAAAGAAAGGGCCTACCAACAGCAGCTAGACAATGACTCTGCGTGTGTCTGCGTGTGTCTGCGTGTGTGTGTGTGTGTGTGTGTGTGTGTGTGTGTGTGTGTGTGTGTGTGTGTGTGTGTGTGTGTGTGTGTGTGTGTGTGTGTGTGTGTGTGTGTGTGTGTGCGGAAAAAATGAGTGGACTCTGAATTATATCAGGTAGCAGACCTAGCTAGGCCACACACCCTTAGTGACTTGAAATCTCTTACTGAAATAAGAAAAGGGCACTGAGGCTCTCCCTGAAGGAATCAGAGATGGGATTTATGAGGTGACTGAGAGAGAAGAGAAAGAGGGGGGGGTGTAGTATTATGTTTTCATTAGTCTCTCATGTCTGATTTAAACTTTGGCAAATGGGCTTTCATGACATATCAATTCCTGCCCAAACTAAATTAATTTCCCTTCATGGGACAAAGAATGACTTGACATGTGACTTTGGGGTGTGTGCTGGTCTAGTACTCTGAATCAATAACGTGTTCGCTGAATCGTCTTACTGTACCTCACCCCAGCGAAAGTCACTGACCCCACTCTGGAACCGGTTGTGACTCTTTTTCCAGCCACTACTCTGACACAATTGACCTTTGACCCCACGTGGAGGGAGGGCTCGGGGTCAAGCGAAAAAAGTGTCTCAGTCAGAGGTTGGGGACCCCTCAAAGGCCTACAACCATATGGATCGAGAGAGGAAGTGTGTGTGTGTGTCACATGTCGATAGCACAGAGAGGGGCTTGTGCCGTTCGGGCAGTTTAGAGTATTGATTGGGGACTTATTTGTGAAGGAATGTAACTGTTATTCTAGGTGATTTGTGATGTTTTACTTGTGCTTCCCATGACTGTGTTTTAGTATTTTTTGTGTATAATGTGTATATTTGTGTTGTATTGTTCAGGGCACATTTGAAAAGCATACCTAGGTCTCATTATGTCTTCCCTGGTAAAATAAAGGTGAAAAAATAAATAATACAAAAATAAAATACATAAAGAGTGTAGTTATCAAATGGAGTCAGTCCTCCAGGGGTGGATTATGTCACTTTTACTGCCGGATTTCAGAATTTAAAAAGCTGTCTGTTTCCCATAAGATAGGGAGAAACTGGATCCCATTATCAATTTGCTACTGTATAGATTAAAAAAAATGGATTCCAACAATAGCTTGTAGACCAGGTATTCCCAAACTGGGGTATGGGTACACACAACAGTCCATTTATATTTTCCAACGGGGCCAACTACAAGAAACGTCTGACCTCTGTGATTGCCAACAAGGGTTTTGCCACCAAGTACTAAGTCATGTTTTGCAGAGGGGTCAAATACTTATTTTCCCTCATTAAAATGCAAATCAATTCATAAAATTTTTGACGTGTTTTTCTGGATTTTTTGTTGTTATTCTGTCTCTCACTGTTCAAATAAACCTACCATTAAAATTATAGACTGATCATTTCTTTGTCAGTGGGCAAACGTACAAAATCAGCAGGTGATCAAATACTTTTTTCCCTCACTGTAAATAATGATTTTTAATTGAAATAATAATTGTGTCCTTCAAATTTTGCTTTCGTCAAAGAATCCTCCATTTGCAGCAATTACAGCCTTGCAGACCTTTGGCATTCTAGTTGTCAATTTGTTGAGGCAATCTGAAGAGATTTCACCCCATGCTTCCTGAAGCACCTCTCACAAGTTGGATTGGCTTGATGGGCACATCTTATGTACCATACGGTCCAGAGGTCGACCGATTAAGATTTTTCGATACTGATACTGATTATTGGAGGACCAAAAAAGGCCGATACTGATTAATCGGACGATTTTTTTTCTTTATTTGTAATAATGACAATTACAACAATACGGAATGAACACTTATTTTAACTTAATATAATACATAAATATAATACAGACTTCACAGTTCACAATGAGCCAGGCGGCCCAAACTGCTGTATATACCCTGACTGCTTGGACGGAATGCAAAGGAAGTGACACCACTTCCCCTAGTTATAAGAAATTCATGTTAGCAGGCAATATTAACTAAATATGCAGGTTTAAAAATATATACTTGTGTATTGATTTTAAAGAAAGGCATTGATGTTTATGGTTAGGTACATTAGGTGCAACGACAGTGCTTTTTTCGCAAATGCGCTTGTTAAATCATCACCCGTTTGTCGAAGTAGGCTGTGATTCGATGAGAAATTAACAGGCACCGCATCAATTATATGCAACGCAGGACACGTTAGATAAACTAGTAATATCATCTATGGGGGTGCCACAGGGTTAAATTCTTGGGCCAACTATTTTCTCTGTATACATCAATGATGTCGCACTTGCTGCTGGTGAGTCTCTGATCCACCTCTATGCAGACGACACCATTCTGTATACTTCTGGCCCTTCTTTGGACACTGTGTTAACAACCCTCCAGACGAGGTTCAATGCCATACAACTCTCCTTCCGTAGCCTCCAACTGCTCTTAAATACAATAAAACTAAATGCATGCTCTTCAACCGATCGCTGCCCGTACCTGCCCGCCCATCCAGCATCACTACTCTGGACGGTTCTGATTTAGAATATGTGGACAACTACAAATACCTAGGTGTCTGGTTAGACTGTAAGCTCTCCTTCCAGACTCACATCAAACATCTCCAATCTAAAGTTAAATCTAGAATTGGCTTCCTATTTCGCAACAAAGCATCCTTCACTCATGCTGCCAAACATACCCTCATAAACTGACCATCCTACCGATCCTCGACTTCGGCGATGTCATTTACAAAATAGCCTCCAATACCCTACTCAATAAACTGGATGCAGTCTATTACAGTGCCATCCGTTTTGTCACCAAAGGCCCATATACTACCCACCACTGCGACCTGTACGCTCTCGTTGGCTGGCCCTCGCTTCATAGTCGTCGCCAAATCCACTGGCTCCAGGTCATCTACAAGACCCTGCTAGGTAAAGTCCCCCCTTATCTCAGCTCACTGGTCACCATAGCAGCACCCACCTGTAGCACGCGCTCCAGCAGATATATCTCTCTGGTCACCCCCAAAGTCAATTCCTCCTTTGGCCGTCTCTCCTTCCAGTTCTCCGCTGCCAATGACTGGAACGAACTACAAAAATCTCTGAAACTGGAAACCCTTATCTCCCTCACTAGCTTTAAGCACCAGCTGTCAGAGCAGCTCACAGATCACTGCACCTGTACATAGCCCATCTATTATTTAGCCCAAACAACTACCTCTTCCCCTACTGTATTTATTTATTTATTTTGCTCCTTTGCACCCCATTATTTCTATTTCTACTTTGCACTTTCTTCCACTACAAATCTACCATTCCAGTGTTTTACTTGCTATATTGTATTTACTTTGCCACCATGGCCTTTTTTGCCTTTACCTCCCTTATCTCACCTCATTTGCTCACATTGTATATAGACGTATTTTTTCTACTGTATTATTGACTGTAGGTTTGTTTTACTCCATGTGTAACTCTGTGTTGTTGTATGTGTCGAACTGCTTTGCTTTATCTTGGCCAGGTCGCAATTGTAAATGAGAACTTGTTCTCAACTTGCCTACCTGGTTAAATAAAGGTGAAATAAATAAATAAAAAACAATGTGTAGTTAACTAATGATTATGTTAAAATGTATAGTTTTTTATAAGATAAGTTTAATGCTAGCTAGCAACTTACCTTGGCTTCTTGCTGTCCTCGCATAACAGGTAGTCAGCCTGCCACGAAGGCTCCTCGTAGAGTGCAATGTAAGGCAGGTGGTTAGAACAGTGGCGGAAGGTTCCAAAACTGAATCCCCGAGGTGACAAAGTAAAAATCTGTTGTTCTGCCCCTGAACAAGGCAGTTAACCCCCGTTCTTAGGCCGTCATTGAAAATAAGAATGTGTTCTTAATCTGACTTGCCTAGTTAAAGAAAGGTGTAAAAAAATTCCGCAAATCGGTGGCCAAAAATAACAATTACCGATTGTTATGAAAACTTGAAATCGGCCCTAATTAATCGGCCATTCCGATTAATCGGTCGACGTCTAATACGGTCAAGCTGCTCCAACAACAGCTCAATAGGGTCGAGATCAGGTGACTGTGCTGGCCACTCCATTATAAACAGAATACCAGCTGACTGCTTCTTCCCTAAATAGTTATTGCATAGTTTGGAGCTGTGCTTTGGGTCATTGTCCTGTTGTAGAAGGAAATAGGCTCCAATTAAGCGCCGTCCACAGGGTCTGGCATGGCGTTGCAAAATGGAGTGATAGCCTTCCTTCTTCAAGATCCCTTTTACCCTGTAGAAATCTCCCACTTTACCACCACCAAAGCACCCCCAGACCATCACATTGCCTCCACCATGCTTGACAGGTGGTGTCAAGCACTCCTCCAGCATCTTTTCATTTTTTCTGCGTCTCACGAATGTTCTTCTTTGTGATCCGAACACCTCAAACTTATATTTGTCTGTCCATAACACTTTTTCCAATCTTCCTCTGTCCAGTGTTGGTGTTCTTTTGTCCATCTTACTCTTTTATTTTTATTGGCCAGTCTAAGATATGGCTTTGTCTTTGCAACTCTGCCTAGAAGGCCAGCATCCCGGAGTCGCCTCTTCACTGTTGACATTGAGACCGGTATTTTGCAGGTACTATTTAATGAAGCTGCCAGTTGAGGACTTGTGAGGCATTTGTTTCTCAAACTAGACACTCTAATGTACTTGTCCTCTTGCTCAGTTGTGCACCGGGGCCTCCCACTCCTCTTTATATTCTGGTCAGAGCCAGTTTGTGCTGTTCTGTTAAGGGAATAGTACACAGCATTGTACGAGATCTTCAGTTTCTTGGCAATTTCTCGCATGGAATAGCCTTAATTTCTCTGAAGAAGAATAGACTGACGAGTTTCAGAAGAAAGTTTTTTGTTTCTGGCCATTTTGAGCATGTAATCAGACCCACAAATGCTGATGATCCAGATACTCAACTAGTCTAAAGAAGGCCCGTTTTATTGCTTCTTTAATCAGGACACCAGTTTCCAGCTGTGCTAACATAATTGCAAAAGGATTTTCTAATTAGCCTTTTAAAATGATAAACTTGGATTAGCTAACGCAATGTGCCATTGGAACACAGGATTGAAGGTTGCTGATAATGGGCCTCTGTTCGCCTATGAAGATATTCCATAAAAAATCTGCCGTTTCCAGCTGCAATAGTCATTTACAACATTAGCAATGTCTACACACTTCTGAACATTTTTATATTTTAATGGACAAAATATGTGCTTTTCTTTCAAAAACAAGGATATTTCTAAATAACCCCAAACTTTTGAACAGTAGTGTATATTGGGAGTAGTGCCTTTCCTCAGCCACAGTGTGTTATATGTGCAAAAATACTATCTCACGACTCAATGAAAGCTTCACTCTTGAGCAGACATTTAGAAACAAAACATGACAATTTGAAAAATAAGCCACGGGAGTTTTTTAATGAGAATTAATGACTTTTGAGTAGTAATACATGTATAAAAGCAACAGATACCATTAGTTAGAGGGGCTAGAAGCGTCTTATATGGTGTCATGACGTTGGCCTGTGGGTAAGGTTTATGACCCCCCCATAAATACCTTTCTCCCTTCCCCTCTCTTTCTGACCCTACTGAAGGACTTGAATAGCCTGTGTTAAATATAGAGAGTCTGGGAACATCAAACAAATGGGGAAAAGGAACCATATTTTGGTAATAAAACCAGTTGGAAATATGCTTGGGAACGTAATGAGTATGGATGTCAGTTCGGTTGTCATCTGAGACATTATGACTGATGACAGGACGACATAAACTGTACCTGAGAAAGTATACACCCTTTAGTTATCAGAGTAACATGGAATTGTTATGCCATTGAACTGTTTGATATTGAAATTGTTTGTTAGGAGATTAAATGTAATTTTAGCTTCCAAATGAGAGAATTGGGTTTTGATAAGGAAAGTGCCCTGCTTGATCAGTGGCCCACCCCTGTGAAGAGACAGGGGTTATAAACGATGAAACACATCCTTCCCCCTCTCCACTATATAAGCCTTTGACGAAAAGATAACCAATGTTCCAGTACGTGAGGTCTGCAGCCTCTACGTTAGAAGGACACACGTCAAGTACAGAACTAAGCCAACCTCGGCGTGAGCTTTGGTGGCGAATGGTATGAACTTTGAGCTTATTCACTACAGAAGTGATACTTCCTAGCCGTTGAGTTAGCAGCGGCCGCTGTAGACGGGGGCTAGGAAAGGACGGACGACGGATCCAGTCTAACAGACAGACAAAGATACCACCACGTATCCAATTTACCACCAGAGACATTCTTCCGAGGACAGGAAGATCTGTTGGCCAACATCTACGACCAATCTACCGAAGCGCAGCTCAGAGTAAATATTTATTGCATTTTCCTTTTCCAAATGGGCGGTAATTTAGTAATGCATAAGATAATGTATTTACGATAGCATAGTTGCTGTTTCTTTGTTCCTAAGTCTTCCCGCTCTTTCATTCAAGCCCAACCCCCTTTCCTTTGTGTAACCAGCCATCATACAGGTTCCGTCCACCAGGGATGTTTTCTGTATGACATAATTTGTATTCTGTGTATTTGTAATTCTGTGTGATTAGTTTAGGTATTTAGTAAATAAATAACTAAACCCAATTTTGTATTGCTGATTCAACTTGTTAGCCAGGGTTCGTGAAGATAGCCAAGAATTTACAACTTTCATTATGAGACTGAAAATAAGATGAGGGTTAATATTGACTGCTATCGATGTAAAATATTACTAAGTATTTTAAGAGTTTATTCGGAAGATAACGGCTCTATAAACGTTCTTCCGTGGTGCCCCGACTTTCTAGTTAATTACATTTACATGATTAGCTTAATCAGGTAATATGAATTACAGAGAAAGGATTTTATAGGTTAGCATGTCATATCACTTAATCCGGCATAGCCAAAGACACGACAATGGTGAGCTACCGAGTGGCTAGGACAGGCAAGCCCCATACTATTGTGGAGGACTTAATTCTTCCTGCTGCCGCAGATATGGCTGCGACAGTGCTGGGGGAAAAGGCCAAAAAAACTATACAGATGTCACGCTTGTCGTTGGAAATGGAGGACCAAAACGCAGCAGGTATGTGTATGCTCATCTTCCTCTTTTAATAAATACAAAATGAACACCAAAATAACAAAGAACGAACAATCGACAAAAAACAGTCTGATATATGGGACTCTCAATCAAAGGCAGATAGACAACACCTGCCTTCAACTGAGAGTCCCAACCCCAATTAACCAAACACAGAAACACACACACTAGACTAACCATAGAATACAAACACATAGACCATCAACCAAAAACCCGGAAATACTAAATCAAACACCCTTTACAAACACACCACCCCGAACCACATAAAACAAATACCCTCTGCCACGTCCTGACCAAACTACCAAAACAATTAACCTTATACTGGCCAGGACGTGACAGTACCCCCCCCCCTTAAAGGTGCTACCCCAGAAGCACCTTAACAAAAAATAACCCCAAGCAACACCCCAAAAAAATTCCCCTTTTCTAAAGGGAGGGAAGGGAGGGTGGCTGCCGTCAACGACGGCACTGTGCTACACCCCCCCTCCCCAACCCACCTATACCTGGAGGTGGCTCTGGTTCCGGCCGTTCCAGGCTGTCGGGCCACTCTGGCATCGCCGAGGGGCAGTCGGGCCAGTCTGGCATCGCCGGGGGGCAGTCGGGCCAGTCTGGCAGTTCGGGACAGTCGGGGCAGTCTGGCAGTTCGGGACAGTCGGGGCAGTCTGGCAGTTCGGGGCAGTCTGGCAGTTCGGGACAGTCGGGGCAGTCTGGCAGTTCGGGACAGTCGGGGCAGTCTGGCAGTTCGGGACAGTCTGGCAGTCTGGCCACTCCGGCAGTTCAGCGCAGTCTGGCCACTCCGGCAGTTCAGCGCAGTCTGGCCACTCCGGCAGTTCAGCGCAGTCTGGCCACTCCGGCAGTTCAGCGCAGTCTGGCCACTCCGGCAGTTCAGCGCAGTCTGGCCACTCCGGCAGTTCAGCGCAGTCTGGCCTCTCTGGCGACTGTTGACTGGCGGGCAGCTCTGACGACTGTTGACTGGCGGGCAGCTCTGACGACTGTTGACTGGCGGGCAGCTCTGACGACGACTGTTGACTGGCGGGCAGCTCTGACGACGACTGTTGACTGGCGGGCAGCTCTGACGACGACTGTTGACTGGCGGGCAGCTCTGACGACGACTGTTGACTGGCGGGCAGCTCTGACGACGACTGTTGACTGGCGGGCAGCTCTGACGACGACTGTTGACTGGCGGGCAGCTCTGACGACGACTGTTGACTGGCGGGCAGCTCTGACGACGACTGTTGACTGGCGGGCAGCTCTGATGACGACTGTTGACTGGCGGGCAGCTCTGATGACGACTGTTGACTGGCGGGCAGCTCTGATGACGACTGTTGACTGGCGGGCAGCTCTGATGACGACTGTTGACTGGCGGGCAGCTCTGGTGACTGTTGACTGGCGTGGCTGGGTTGACGCACTTGTAGCCTGGTGCGTGGTGCTGGTACTGGGCTTACCAGATTATGAACACGCACCTCCAGGCTAGTGCGGGGAGCGGGAACAGGACGAGTCGGACTGGGTTGACGCACTTCCGGGTCCGCACGAGAGACAGGAGCTGGAAACCCAGGGCTATGGAGGCGCACAGTCGGTCTTGATCTTACCTCCTGCACAACCCGCCTTGGCTGGATGGAACTAGTAGCCCTGTACGAGCGGGGTGCTCGTACAGGGCAGACTGGGCTGTGCAGGGGCCTGATGGTAGCCGTGCGTAGAGCGGGAGTTGGGTAGCCTGGTCCTCGGAGGCGTACCGGCGACCAGATGCGCTGCGCAGGCATCCTCCTACCAGGCTGGATGCCCGCTCTAGCATGGCACCTGCGAGGGGCTGGAATAACGCGCACCGGACTGTGCGTGCGTATGGGTGAGATAGTGCGCTCCTCAGCGCAACATAGCGCTCTCCACCCCATACGCTCCTCCATATAACCACGGGTAGCTGGCTTCCGGCTCTTCTTACGCCTAGCCAAACTACCCATGTGCCCCCCCAAATTTTTTTATTGGGGGTGCCTCTCGTGCTTCTCCCTCAGCGCGTACTTGGCCTCGTACCTCCGCCTCTCTGCCTTGGCTGCCTCAATTTCCCACTGCGGGCGGCGATAATCCTCAGCCTGGTGCCAAGGTCCGGCCCCGTCCAGAACTTCCTCCCAGGTCCACTTCTCCCGCCAGTCCAACTCGAAGTCCCTCTGCTCCTTCTTCTGCTGCTTGGTCCATAGTTGGTGGGTGATTCTGTCACGCTTGTCGTTGGAAATGGAGGACCAAAACGCAGCAGGTATGTGTATGCTCATCTTCCTCTTTTAATAAATACAAAATGAACACCAAAATAACAAAGAACGAACAATCGGCAAAAAACAGTCTGGTAAGGCACAAGGCTATACACAGAATAATCACCCACAAATCACACACACAAACACACCCTAATATATGGGACTCTCAATCAAAGGCAGATAGACAACACCTGCCTTCAACTGAGAGTCCCAACCCCAATTAACCAAACATAGAAACACACACACTAGACTAACCATAGAATACAAACACATAGACCATCAACCAAAAACCCGGAAATACTAAATCAAACACCCTTTACACAAACACACCACCCCGAACCACATAAAACAAATACCCTCTGCCACATCCTGACCAAACTACCAAAACAATTAACCTTATACTGGCCAGGACGTGACAACAGACAATGACTTCATCAAACAACACTGTTTCACGACGCATCAGTGACATGACAGGAGATGGGGGGTAAATTAAGGAAGACATCCTCTTCTGCAAACCACTGGAAACCAGGACAACAGGAGAGGATATTTTTAAAGTACTGGACAGCTTTGTGACATCAAATGGACTTGGTCAAGATGTGTTGGTATCTGTACTGATGGCGCAAAAGCCATGACAGGGAGACATAGTGGAGTGGTAACGTGCGTGCAAGCAGTTGCTCCCAACGCCACTTGGGTACACTGCAGCATCCACCGAGGGACTGTTGCTGCCAAGAGAATGCCTGACGGCTTGAAAGACATTTTGGACACTACAGTGAAAATGGTTAACTTTGTTAAAGCAAGGCCCCTGAACTCTCGTGTATTTTCTTCACTATGCAAAGATATTGGCAGCGACCATGTAACACTTTTACAACATACAGAAGTGCGCTGGTTATCAAGGGGCAAAGTATTGACACGTTTTTTTATTGAGAGACAAGCTTAAAGTTTTCTTTACTGACCATAATTTTCACTTGTCTGACCGCTTGCATGATGACAAGTTTCTCACACGACTGGCCTATCTGGGTGATGTTTTATCTCGCCTGAATGATCTGAATCTAGGATTTCAGGATTACAACTATATTCAGTGTGCGGGACAAAATTTAGGCTATGGTTAAGAATTTGGAGCTCTTCTCTGTCTGCATTAACAAGGACAACACACAGGTCTTTCCATCAGAGTTTTTTGTGTGCCAATGAACTCAAGCTTACGGACAATGTCAAATGTGATATAGCGAAGCACCTGAGTGAGTTGGGTGTGCAATTACGCAGGTACTTTTCCGAAATGGATGACACAAACAACTGGATTTGTTATCCCTTTCATGCCCTGCCTCCAGTCCACTTATCGATATCTGAACAAGAGAGCCTTATCGAAATTGCATTAAGTGGTTCTGTTAAAATTTGAATTTAATCAGAAGCCACTTCAAGATTTCTGGATTGGGCTGCGCTCAGAGTATCCTGCCTTAGCCTTCCCTGTAGCTCAGTTGGTAGAGCATGGTGTTTGCAACGCCAGGGGTTGTGGGTTCGATTCCCACGGGGGGCCAGCACAGGAAAATAATTATATGAAATGTATGCATTCACTACTGTAAGTCGCTCTGGATAAGAGCGTCTGCTAAATGACAAAAACGTAAATGTAAATGTTGGCAAATCACGCTGTTAAGACACTGATGCCCTTTACAATCACGTACCTATGTGAGAGTGGATTCTCTGCCCTCACTAGCATGAAAACTAAATACAGGCACAGACTGTGTGTGGAAAATATTTAAGACTGAGACTCTCCAATACAAGCAAATATTGTAGAGTTATGTGCATGCTTTCAAGGACACCCTTCTCATTATATATAAGATGGCTAAATAAAGAGCAAAATGATTGATTATTATTTTAAACTCAGCAAAAAAAGATACGTCCTCACTGTCAACTGCGTTTATTTTCAGCAAACTTAACGTGCAAGTATTTGTATGAACATAACAAGATTCAACAACTGAGATGTAAGCTGAACAAGTTCCACAGACATGTGGCTAACAGAAATTGAATAATGTGTCCCTTAACCTCTTGAGGATACCCTAGGATAGGGGGCGCCACAGCGCATTTTGAAAAAAATGTGTTCCCATTTTCAACGGCCTACTAATCAAACTCAGAAGCTAGGACATGCATATACTTATTATATATGGATAGAAAACACCCTAAAGTTTCTAAAACTGTTTGAATGGTGTCTGTGAGTATAACAGAACTCCTATGGCAGTCAAAACCCCGAGACCGATTGAAACAGGAAGTGGAATTCAGAATTGTGGACTCGACTTCTCATCTTTCGCTATTAATCACACCGTTAACAATGGTTCAGTGAGCACTTCCTATTGCTTCCACTAGATGTCGCCAGTCTTTTCACAGTGGTTTGAGCCTTATACAGTCGAAACTCAGTGAATGAGACGCGTTGGAAATTGGTCACAGGGGATGGGCCATCACCATTATGACGCCGGCGGCCATGTCTACCCCCACCTTTGTAAACGGTTTGAAACACAATGAAATCATCCCCCTCGAATCTTATTGGCTCTCTTGGTGTTACAGGCCCTGAAGATTAATATTTTACAACGTTTGACATGTTTGAACGAACCTAAATGGGAAAAAAACGTTTCATTTCGAAACGGCTGTGCCGCGCCCGGCAGAGTATTTGGATACAGCATTCAGACGCGCTAACAACAGAAAGCTAATGGAACATAAATGATGGACTTTTTCGACCGAAAATACATCCGTTGTGGACCTGGGATTCCTGGAAGTGCTTTCTGATGAAGACAACTAAAGGTAGGCGATTATTGACAATATTATACAAGATGAGATGTGACATGCGATTGTTCCAAGATGGCGCCGAGCTCGGTTTATTAGCTCATTTTCTGTGTATCGCATCTCCTTTTATCGCAAAGTGTGATTACCCAGTAAAGTTAATTTAAAATCTGGTATGACAGGTGTTCTCAAGAGATATTCATCTATAAATGTTAGATTGATAATATAAATTTAAAAAATCGTTTTCGAATAGTAATAAATGGAATTATGCGCTGTTTCCCGGGACGCATTTGAGGGGAAAATAGTCAGTCAACGTTACGCGCCGATGTAAAATGCTGTTTTTATATATAAATATGACCTTTATTGAACAAAAGAATGCATGCATTGTATAACATGATGTCCTAGGTGTGTCATCTGATGAAGTTTGTAAAAGGTTAGTGCTGCATTTAGCTGTTTTTGGTTATTTGTGATGCAAGTGGTTGGTCGGAAAATGGCTATGTTGCTGCTTTTTACGATGGACTCATCTAACATAATCTAATGATTTGCTTTTCCTGTAAAACCTTTTTGAAATCGGACGACGTGGGTCGATTCAGGAGAGGTGTATCTATAAAAATATATATATATATATATTAATTTTTTAAAATAAAAATTATGATTTTTTTTATGCTAATTGGCGATATGATTTTTCGCTGGATTTTGATCCCGCTAACGGGATCAGACGCTGAACAAAGGGGGGTCAAATGTAGCAGTCAGTATCTGGTGTGGCCACCAGCTTTATTAAGTACTGCAGTGCATCTCCTCCTCATGGACTGCACCAGATTTGCCAGTTCTTACTGTGAGATGTTAACCCACTCATCCACCAAGGCACCTGCAAGTTCTCAGACATTTGTAGGGGGAATGGCCCTAGCCCTCACCCTCCGATCCAACAGGTCCCAGACGTGACGTGACGTGAGATCCGGGCTCTTCGCTGGCCATGGCAGAACACTGACATTCCTGTCTTGCAGGAAATCACGCACAGAATGAGCAGAATGACTGATGGCATTGTCATGCTGGAGGGTCATGTCAGGATGAGCCTGCAGGAAGGGTACCACATGAGGGAGGAGGATGTCTTCCCTGTAACGCACAGCATTAAGATTGCCTGTAATGACAACAAGCTCAGTCCATTGATGCTGTGACACACCGCCCCAGACCATGACGGACCCTCCACCTCCAAATCGATCCCGCTCCAGAGTACAGGCCTCAGTGTAACGCTCATTCATTTGATGATAAAGTCGAATCCGATCATCACCCCTGGTGAGACAAAACCGCGACTCGTCAGTGAAGAGCACTTTTTGCCAGTCCTGTCTGGTCCAGCGACGGTGGGTTTATGCCCATAGGCAACGTTGTTGCCGGTGATGTCTGGTGAGGACCTACCTTACAGCAGCCCTACAAGCCCTCAGTCCAGCCTCTCTCAGCCTATTGCGGACAGTCTGAGCACCTATGTAGGGATTGTGCGTTCCTGGTATGACTCGGGCAGTTGTTGTTGCCATCCTGTACCTGTCCCGCAGGTGTGATGTTCGGATATACTGATCCTGTGCAGGTGTTGTTACACGTGGTCTGCCACTGCGAGGATGATCAACTGTCCATCCTGTCTCCCTGTAGCGCTGTCTTAGGCATCTCACAGTAGGGACATTGCAATTTATTGCCCTGGCCACATCTGCAGTCCTCATGCCTTCTTCCAGCATGCCTAAGGTACATTCACGCAGATGAGCAGGGACCCTGGGCATCTTTCTTTTGGTGTTTTTCAGAGTCAGTAGAAAGGCCTCTTTAGTGCCCTACATTTTCATAATTGTGACTTTAATTGCCTACTGTCTGTAAGCTGTTAGTGTCTTAACGACCGTTCCACAGGTGCATGTTCATTAATTGTTTATGGTTCATTGAACAAGCATGGGAAACAGTGTTTAAACCCTTTACAATGAAGATCTGTGAAGTTATTTTGATTTTTACGAATTATCTTTGAAAGACAGGGTCCTGAAAAGAGACATTTCTTTTTTTCTGCGTTTATTATTATTTGTGCCTCTACTATAAGAGCTCTCTGTCACTTCCCACGAGCCGGATTGTGTTAAACTCTTATTCTTATGTTTAATAAATGTATTGAAAAGTGTGTGGCAGGCTTACAATGATGGAAAATAAACTTTTGAGAGTGCGTTGATCCTTTGCTAGAGAGGGTACACAGCTGGACCTTGAATGTTTGAAGGGGTACAGGACTATAAAACGTTTGGGAACCACTGCTGTAGACTAAAATGTGAACCAATGGACAAAGTTAAATGTACACCACTCCATCTGTATGTGTGGTGTGTGTGTGTGTGAGTGTGTGTGTGTGTGTGTGTTTATGCATGTTTCTGCTTGTGTTTGTGTCTGTATGTACACAAGCTACCATTTTTTGCCCCGGGGAGACTACAGACTGGGGGGCAATACGGGTGGGGGTTAGAGGAGAATGGGGTGTAGGAAAACCACATCCATGTGCTACAACCCCTTCATTTTACATCCATTTTCCATAATCTTCCCCCTTCACCTAATCTCCCAACATACACATGTGCTCAATCCATATACAGTTGAAGTCATTAAAATTTGTTTTTCAACCACTCCACAAATGTCTTGTTAACAAACTATAGTTTTGGCATCTCGGTTAGGATATCTACTTTGTGCATGACACAAGTAATTTTTCCAACAATTGTTTACAGACAGATTATTTCACTTATAATTCACTGTATCACAATTCCAGTGGGTCAGAAGTTTACATACACTAAGTTGACTGTGCCTTTAAACAGCTTGGAAAATTCCAGAAAATGATGGCATGGCTTTAGAAGGTTCTGATAGGCTAATTGACATCATTTGAGTCAATTGGAGGTGTACCTGTGGATGTATTTCAAGGCCTATTGTCAAACTCAGTGCCTCTTTGCTTGACATCATGGGAAAATCAAAGGAAATCAGCCAAGACCTCAGAAACAAAATTGTAGACCTCCACAAGTCTGATTCATCCTTGGGAGCAATTTCCAAATGCCTGAAGGTACCACGTTCATCTGTACAAATAATAGTACACAAGTATAAACACCATGGGACCACACAGCCATCATACCGCTCAGGAAGGAGACACGTTCCGTCTCCTAGAGATGAACATACTTTGGTGCGAAAGTGCTAATCAAGCCCAGAACAACAGCAACGGATCTTGTGAAGATGCTGGAGGAAACAGGTACAAAAGTATCTATATCCACAGTAAAACGAGCCCTATATCGACATAACCTGAAAGGCCATTCAGCAAGGAAGAAGCCACTGCTCCAAAACCGCCATAAAAAAGCCAGACTACGGTTTGCAACTGCACATGGGGACAAAGATCGTACTTTTTGGAGAAATGTCCTCTGGTCTGATGAAACAAAGATATTACTGTTTGGCCATAATGACCATTGTTATATTTGGAGGAAAAAGGGGGAGGCTTGCAATCCGAAGAACACCATCCCAACCGTGAAGCACGGCTGTGGCAGCATCATGTTGTGGGGGTGCTTTGCTGCAGGAGGGACTGGTGTACTTCACAAAATAGATGGCATCATGAAGAAGAAAAATGTGGATATATTGGAGCAACATCTCAAGACATCAGTCAGGAAGTTAAAGCTTGGTCGCAAATGGGTCTTGCAAATGGACAATGACCCCAAGCATACTTCCAAAGTTGTGGCAAAATGGCTTAAGGACATCTAGGTCAAGGTATTGGAGTGGCCATCCCAAAACCCTGACCTCAATCCTATAGAACATTTCTGGGCAGAACTGAAAAAGCGTGTGCGAGCCATGAGGCCTACAAACCTGACTCAGTTACACCAGCTCTGTCAGGAGGAATGGGCCAAAATTCACCCAACTTGTTGTGGGAAGCTTGTGGAAGGTTACCCGAACCATTTGACCCAAGTTAAACAATTTAAATTCAATGCTACCAAATACAATACTAATTGAATATGTGTAGACTTCTCACCCACTGGGAATGTGTTGAAAGAAATATAAGCTGAAATAAATCATTCTCTCTACTATTATTCTGACATTTCACATTCATAAAATAAAGTGGTGATCTTAACTGATCTAAGACGGAGTTTTTACTCAGATTAAATATCAGGAATTGTGAAAAACTGAGTTTAAATGTATTTGGCTAAATGTATTTGGCTAAGGTGTATGCTATCTTCCAACTTCAACTGTAGGAGATGGGGGTCAAAGATTTGACATTCTCCAGACTACCCACGACCTCTGCTTATGCCAATATAAAGATTGTCATTCTGATCAACATTTGATTGTGTTTTGTCTCTGATAGGGTGGAACCGGTCCCCATGGAAAACCTGGCCATCCAGGTCCACCTGGGCTTAAGGTATGTCCTACACACACCATTTTTTTTATTTGTACATTTTAGTCATTTAGCAGAAACTCTTATCCAGAGCGACTTACAGTTAGTGCATTCAAGCTAGTTGGGACAACTACATATCACAGTCATAGTAATTGTATTTTTCCTCAATAAATGAGCTATCAGCAATGTCCGATCTAGTAAAATGACAGTTTTTGGGCATGACAACATTTTAGCTAATGTTAGCTAACGAGTGAAACAGTTTCCGAGACAGTCCAAAAGAAGTGTCAGACTTAGCTAGCTAAGGTAGCTAGCTAGGTAACCCAAACATCGACAAAAATGTACATTTCATTATAATCCTTGAAAACACTTCAGTGAGCTAGCATAGCGAGCATGGTAACGATACTAACGTTAGCTAACTAACATTACCACAGACAGAGATATTAGCACAGAAAATGGCTCGCTGGCTAACAGTCATTAGCTAACGCTTAAGCTAACATTAGCTAGCTACCTTTTATGATAGGACAACCTATTTAACCTGAATGACCATGAAATTCATAATTTGTAATGTTTGTTACTTGCTGTTTTCAGTCAGCCAAAACACCTTTAGTCTGTCAAAATAACATTAGCCATTTTCCACTCAAGTCAGTCACTCAGTAGTAGCACTAGAACTAGAAGACTTTCTCACATTCCGGTGGACTTCATGCACTGGTGGCAGGAGAATTAACCCACTGGCTGGGTCAGATATTGATAGCCCAACCTTAATAACCCTCCACCAACAAAACAACCCAACTATTGACCCAATGCCTGCAACCCAGCAATTAGGTCATCCAAACAAACTAACATTTTTTAGAGTGTAATTTACATCTCAAAGCCATGCATGCAAGAAGCCTTGACCTGTCTGGTGCACATATATTTCTCTGTCCTCAGATTGATTGAAGGCCTCAATCTGTATTTTTGCCTTGTAACTGATTGCTTCTAGAAAGAGAGAAGGAACTATACATGATCAAGATGAGCTAGCTACTAGTTTAAAGCAATGAAAAATCTATTTGTTACAAATAATGAATGTATGGGCTATGTTTGAGAATAATACATGCATTTGTTTACCTTATTACTCTTGAAGACGATGCACTCATTTATCACTCAAAAAGTGTTATGAGTGAGTGCACCACAAACATATTTTACAGGGTGTTGATGCATCCTCCTCTCAGTACTACTTTAGCTGTTGTGCTAGCTAACATAGTACTGAACTGTGACACTAGCATATCGACATACATATTGGTATTAAAAGACAGCAACATATTCACCTAAAAATGTGTTTAGGCAAGTTATTAGTTAGGTAGCTAGCTATCACATGAATTGTGGAAAGAATGTGATATCTAATGTTAGCTGCTAAGTGCTAGCCAGTCATTTAGTGAAGCTGACAGATTGAAACTGGTATCAACAAAATGTGTTTCACTCTATCCCAGTGAGAGGGAGAGGTTGTGGTCCTGGCACCACACTGCCAGTTCTCTGACCTCCTCTCTGTAGGCTGTCTCGTCGTCGATGGTGTTGGAGTTGTGCGTAGCTACGCAGTCGTAGCTACGCAGTGGGTGAACAGGGAATATAGGAGCGGACTAAGCACGCACCCCTGAGGGGCCCCCATGTTGAGGGTCAGCATGGCAGATGTGTTGTTGCCTATTCTCACCACCTGGGGGACAGCCCGTCAGGAAGTCCAGGATCCAGTTGCAGAGAGAGGTGTTTAATCCCAGGTCCTTAGTTTAGTGATGAGCTTGGAGTGCACTATGGTGTTGAATGCTGAGCTGTAGTCAATGAACAGCATTACATGGGTGTTCCTCTTCTCCAGGTGGGAAAGAGCACTGTGGAGTGCAATAGAGTTGGAATCATCTGTAGATCTGTTGGGGCATATGCGAATTAGAGTGGGTCCAGGGTGTCTGATTGTGTTGATATGAGCCATGGCCAGCCTTTCAAAGCATTTCATGGCTACAGATGTGAGTGCTACGGGGTGATAGTCATTTAGACAGTTTACCTTGGCATTCTTGGGTACAGGGACTATGGTGGTCTGCTTGAAACATTTAGGTATTACAATCTGTGAGAGGTTTAAAATGTCAGTGAAGACGCTTCCCAGCTGGTCATCGCATGCTCTGAATACACGTCCTGGTAATCTGTTTGGACCTGTTTAAAGGTCTTACTCACATTGGCTACGGAGAGCATGATCACACAGTCGTCTGGAGCAGCTGGTGCTCTCATGCATGGCTCAGTGTTGCTTGCCTCGAAGCGAGCATAGAAGGCATTTAGCTCGTCTGGTTGGCTTGCGTCACTGCACAGCTCGCAGCTGGGTTTCCCTTTGTAATCCATGATAGTTTGCAAGCCCTGCCACATCCGACGAGCATCAGAACCGGTGTAGTAGGACTCCATCTTGGTCCTCTATTGATGCTTTACATTTTTGATGGTTTGTCGGAGGGCGTAGTGAGATTTCTTTTAAGCATCCGAATTTGTGTCCAGCTCCTTGAAAGCGGCAGCTCTAGCCTTTAGCTCAGAGTGGATGTTGCCTTTAATCCATGGCTTCTGGTTGGGATATGCATGTATGGTCATTGTGGGGACGATGTCGTCGGTGCACTTAATAAGGAAGCCAGTACCTTCAGGCATTTGGAAATTAACCTGTTAGGGCTAGGGGGCAGTATTGACACAGCCGGATAAAAAACGTACCCGATTTAATCTGGTTACTACTCCTGCCCAGTAACTAGAATATGCATATAATTATTGGCTTTGGATAGAAAACACCCTAAAGTTTCTAAAACTGTTTGAATGGTGTCTGTGAGTATAACAGAACTCATATGGCAGGCCAAAACCTGAGAAGATTTCAAGCAGGAAGTGGCCTGTCTGAGAAGTAGTGTTTCATCTTGGCTCTTTTTATTGAAGACTCAGGATCTGTGCAATAACGTGACACTTCCTACAGCTTCCATAGGCTCTCAGAGCCCGGGAAAAAGCTGAACGATATCGAGGCAGGCTCTGGCTGAAACACTTTATCGCTTTTGGCAAGTGGCCACTCAGAGTACTATGGGCTTAGGCGCGTGCCCGCGTCGACCGAATGCTTTCTTTTCCTTTGTCTGTTTACCTAAACGCAGATTCCCGGTCGGAATATTATCGCTTTTTTATAAGAAAAATGGCATAAAAATTGATTTTAAACAGCGGTTGACATGCTTCGAAGTACGGTAATGGAATATTTAGAATTTTTTTGTCACGGATTGCGCCATGCTCGCCACCCTTATTTACCCTTTAGGATAGTGTCTTGAACGCACGAACAAAACGCCGCTATTTGGATATAACGATGGATTATTTTGGACCAAACCAACATTTGTTAACCTCTCTAGGCTAGGCGGGACGAATTCGTCCCACCTACGTAACAGCCACTGCTATCCTGTGGCGCGATTTTCAAAACCTTAAAAATCCTATTACTTCAATTTCTCAAACATATGACTATTTTACAGCCATTTAAAGACAACACTCTCGTTAATCTAACCACACTGTCCGATTTCAAAAAGGCTTTACAACGAAAGCAAAACATTAGATTATGTCAGCAGAGTACCAAGCCAGAAATAATCAGACACCCATTTTTCAAGCCAGCATATAATGTCACCAAAACCCAGAAGACAGCTAAATGCAGCACTCACCTTTGATGATCTTCATCAGATGACAACCCTAGGACATTATGTTATACAATACATGCATGTTTTGTTCAATCAAGTTCATATTTATATCAAAAACCAGCTTTTTACATTAGCATGTGACGTTCAGAACTAGCATACCCCCCGCAAACTTCCGGGGAATTCGCTAACATTTTACTAAATTACTCACGATAAACGTTCACAAAAAGCATAACAATTATTTTAAGAATTATAGATACAGACCTCCTCTATGCACTCGATATGTCCGATTTTAAAATAGCTTTTTGGTGAAAGCACATTTTGCAATATTCTAAGTACATAGCCCAGGCATCACGGGCTCGCTATTTAGACACCCGGCAAGTTTAGCACTCACCATAATCATATTTACTATTATAAAAGTTTCATTACCTTTTGTTGTCTTCGTCAGAATACACACCCAGGACTGCTACTTCAATAACAAATGTTGGTTTGGTCCAAAATAATCCATCGTTATATCCGAATAGCGGCGTTTTGTTCGTGCGTTCCAGACACTATCCGAAATAGTAAAGAAGTGTCACGCGCATGGCGCAATTCGTGACAATAAAATTCTAAGTATTCCATTACCGTACTTCGAAGCATGTCAACCGCTGTTTAAAATCAATTTTTACGACATTTTTCTCGTAGAAAAGCGATAATATTCCGACAGGGAATCTCCTTTTCGGCAAACAGAGGAAAAAATCCCAAAGGCGGGGGCGGTCGGGGTCACGCGCATAAGCCAGTGTCCCTTGATCGGCCACTTGAGAAAGGCGATAATGTGTTTCAGCCTGGGGCTGGAATGACGACATTCTGTTTTTTCCCAGGCTCTGAGCGCCTATGGACGACGTGGGAAGTGTCACGTTAGAGCAGAGATCCTTAGTAAATGATAGAGATGGAAAAGAAGTTCAACAAATGGTCAGACAGGCCACTTCCTGTAAAGGAATCTCTCAGGTTTTGACCTGCCATTTGAGTTCTGTTATACTCACAGACACCATTCAAACAGTTTTAGAAAATTTAGGGTGTTTTCTATCCATATGTAATAAGTATATGCATATTCTAGTTACTGGGTAGGTTTGGTAACCAGATTAAATCGGGTATGTTTTTTATCCAGCCGTGTCAATGCTGCCCCCTAGCCCTAACAGGTTATTGAAGTAGAAGTCCTGGGAGTGCATTCTGACGAAGACAACAAAGGTAATAACACTTTTCTTATAGTAAATCTGACTTTGATGAGTGCTAAACTTGCTGGGTGTCTAAATAGCTAGCCCTGTGATGCCGGGCTATCTACTGAGAATATTGCAAAATGTGCTTTCACCGAAAAGCTATTTTAAAATCGGACATATCGAGTGCATAGAGGAGTTCTGTATCTATAATTCTTAAAATAATTGTTATGCTTTTTGTGAACGTTTATCGTGAGTAATTTAGTAAATTCACCGGCAGTGTTCGGTGGGAATGCTAGTCACATGCTAATGTAAAAAGCTGTTTTTTTATATAAATATGAACTTGATTGAACATAACATGCATGTATTGTATAACATAATGTCCTAGGGTTGTCATCTGATGAAGATCATCAAAGGTTAGTGCTACATTTAGCTGTGGTTTGGGTTTATGTGACATTATATGCTAGCTTGAAAAATGGGTGTCTGATTATTTCTGGCTGGGTACTCTGCTGACATAATCTAATGTTTTGCTTTCGTTGTAAAGCCTTTTTGAAATCGGACAGTGTGGTTAGATTAACGAGAGTCTTGTCTTTAAAATGGTGTAAAATAGTCATATTTTAGAAAAATTGAAGTAATAGCATTTCTAAGGTATTTGAATAACGCGCCACAGGATTCAACTGGCTGTTGAGTAGGTGGAGCCCATAGAGGTTAAAGGCACAGTCAGCTTAGTGTTTGTAAACTTCTGACCCACTGGAATTGTGATACAGTGAATTATAAGTGAAATAATCTGTCTGTAAACAATTGTTGGAAAAATTACTTGTGTCATGCACAAAGTTGATGTCCTAACCAAGATGCCAAAACTACAGTTTATCAAGAAATTTGTGGAATGGTTGAAAAACGAGTTTTAATGACTCTAACCCCTAAGTGTATGTAAACTTCCGACTTCAACTGTAGGTAAATTAGTAATCTGTTTTGGAGTTGTAAATATATATTACACTTTTTTTAGATCTATTTTACCATATAATCGCTGGAGACAAATGTGAAATCAGTCATATGGCAACAAACTGAAGCATATCAACTTTCCCACAGTAAAGTTAATGTAAAGCTGTGCCATTATGCAGAATGTAATTTGTAAGGCCTTTTACAAATCATCCAATATACTTCACCAGAGAGCATGACTTAGCCACAGAGTATCATTATCTTCTTTTAAAGCTGTGGATTGTTTCAAATCATAAGCATGTAGGCCTATATGCAATTTGGGCAGCATCTGGCTGTTTGAGATGCGGCTGCCAGTGAAAAGCAATGCATCTAAAATATGTGTGAAGATAATGTGTCTTGAATAATTTGACATGTTAAACCAAGAAGAAGATATTGTGTCTCTCTCCAGAATGCGCTGAGCTGTCTCCCGCCAATTCTTGCGTTTGTCTTGGACGTGTGTTTGTCTTGTCCCGTGGAATTAATCGTTTTTCCTCATTTTTTCCGTATATATTTTGTGTATATTTTAATCACTCTTTCCATCTACGGACTGAATATACTTTCCTGCATCCCGTCTCACCCAATGTGGTGCAGATCTGCTATTTTTATACTTTAGAACCAGAACCCCCATCAGAAGCTAGCCAGCTAACTTGCTACCTAACTAACACGGACACCAACTAGCTAACTAATTAACATGGACACCAGCCAGCTTCGGCTCGGTCAATACTTGCCAGTTGGCACAGCGCAATTTCAACCCAGAGCATATCGGACTGATTTTTCTCTACCACATCACCGGATTCCTACTGCAAGCTCTGGACCAGTACACACGGATTATCGCAGCTAGCTAGCTGCAACCTGAGTGGCTACTGCTGGCTAACGTCTCTGTCCCGAAGCAAGCACCAGTTATCCTTGAGCTAGCCTCGAGCTAGGCCCATCTCCTGGATAGCCAAAGAGGTCTACCAGCTAATTATTGGGCTACAATACCTATTTTGCCAATTGGCCTGGACCCTTTTTGCCGACATGGAGCCCCGGCGATCCAGAATGACTGGTCTGCCGACGTAATCGTCCAAGGTTTCAACAGGCTTTTCCGTTGCGATGTCACTGTAGACCCATCTGCTATCCCCGGCCCGTTAGCTGTCTGAATCGCCATGTCTCCAGCTCGCCTAGCGTAGTAGCGACTACTGAATGGCTGCCTGACCCACCTATTGCTGCTCATTGGACCCTATGATCACTCGGTTATACATGTCTCTCCCTAATGTCAATATGCCTTGTCTACTGGGGTTTAGGTTAGTTATTATTGTTTTATTTCACTGTAGAGCCCCCAGTCCCGCCCTACATGCCTTAAATAGCTATTTTGCCCCACCCCCCACACATGCGGAGACCTCACCTGGCTTAACTGGTGCCTCCAGAGACACTACCGCTCGCATCGTCACTCAATGCCTAGGTTTACTTCCACTGTACTCACATCACATCCACTGTACTCACATACCATACCCTTGTCTGTACATTATGCCCTGAATCTATTCCACCACGCCCAGAAATCTGCTCCTTTTATTCTCTGTTCCCAACGCACTAGACAACCAGTTCTTATAGCCTTTAGCCCTACCCTTATCCTACTCCTCCTCTGTTCCTCTGGTGTTGTAGAGGTTAACCCAGGCCCTGTAGACCCCAGCACCACACCTATTCCCAGGCCCCAGGCACTCTCATTTGTTGACTTCTGTAACTGTAAAAGCCTTGTTTTAATGCATGTTCACATCAGAAGCCTCCCCCCTAAGTTTGTTTTATTCGCTGCTTTAGCACACTGTCTGCATCCTGGCTTAGGAAGGCCACCAAAAATTCAGAAATTTCCATCCCCAACTACATTTTCCTACACTGGTGGCATTCAAATCAAATCAAATCAAATGTATTTATATAGCCCTTCGTACATCAGCTGATATCTCAAAGTGCTGTACAGAAACCCAGCCTAAAACCCCAAACAGCAAGCAATGCATGTGAAAGAAGCACGGTGGCTAGGAAAAACTCCCTAGGAAAAACTCCCTAGAAAGGCCAAAAACCTAGGAAGAAACCTAGAGAGGAACCAGGCTATGAGGGGTGGCCAGTCTTCTTCTGGCTGTGCCGGGTGGATATTATAACAGAACATGGTCAAGATGTTAAAATGTTCATAAATGACCAGCATGGTCAAATAATAATAAACATAGTAGTTGTCGATGGTGCAACAAGCACGTCCGGTGAACAGGTCAGGGTTCCATAGCCGCAGGCAGAACAGTTGAAACTGGAGCAGCAGCATGGCCAGGTGGACTGGGGACAGCGAGGAGTCATCATGCCAGGTAGTCCTGAGGCATGGTCCTAGGGCTCAGGTCCTCCGAGAGAAAGAAAGAAAGAGAGAAAGAGAGAATTAGAGAGAGCATATTTAAATTCACACAGGACACCGGATAAGACAAGAGAAATACTCCAGATGTAACAGACTGACCCTAGCCCCCCGACACATAAACTACCGCAGCATAAATACTGGAGGCTGAGACAGGAGGGATCAGAAGACACTGTGGCCCCATCCGATGATACCCCCGGACAGGGCCAAACAGGCATTACACGTATGGTTGATGAGGATCTCCATATTGCAAATGTACGGTCCCTTACTAGACATCTGCGAGTGTTATTAAAATAGGCCGACGGTCTCAGGTCGTGCCCCAGGGCCAGATCTTCCGGGAAGTCATCAAATAAAGTCTCTTGGAAATTTGGTTTCCGTTTTATAAAATGTAACATTTTTGGTCATTTTTCCGCTGTACCGGAAAATTCCACCAGATGGCGACTGGCTGCTTATTGCAAATGGACAAAACATCACCAAACGGACATGGCTGTTTCTCCTAAACGGAAAAGACTTCGAAGACAAAACTCATGAGCACAGGTTTGGCCAAAGAGTCTTTTAGCCCAGAAACAAGATGGCGTCGAGGCCTCAACGCTTTTTGATTTAACCTGTTATGGATAGGGGGCAGTATTTTCACGGCCGGATAAAAAACGTACCCGATTTAATCTGATTATTACTCCTGCCCAGAAACTAGAATATGCATATAATTATTAGCTTTAGATAGAAAATACTCCAAAGTTTCTAAAACTGTTTGAATGGTGTCTGTGAGTATAACAGAACTCATTTGGCAGGCCAAAACCTGAGAAGATTCTGTACAGCAAGTACCCTGTCTGACCATTTCTTGGCCTTCTTGATCATCTCTATCCAAAACAGGGGATCTCTGCTGTAACGTGACACTTCCTACGGCTCCCATAGGCTCTCAGAAGGCGGCAAAAAGCTGAATGGTGGCTTTGCAGGCCCTGGCTGAAAAACATTAGCGCATTTAGATAGTGGTCGATCAGAGAACAGAGACTGGAGGTGCGTGCACGAGGCGACTCCATGTTTTTATTCAAACATCTTTGAACGAAAACAACGACTCCCGGTCGGAATATTATCGCTTTTTTACACGAAAAATAGCATAAAAATTGATTTTAAACAGCGGTTGACATGCTTCGAAGTACGGTAATGGAATATTTAGAAATTCTTTGTCACGAAACGCATCGGGCGCGTAACCCTTCGTCACCCTTGGATAGTGTCTTGAACGCACTAACAAAACGCCGCTATTTGGATATAACTATGGATTATTTGGAACCAAACCAACATTTGTTATTGAAGTAGAAGTCCTGGGAGTGCATTCTGACGAAGAACAGGAAAGGTAATCAAATTTTTCTTATAGTAAATCTGAGTTTGGTGAGGGTCAAAGTTGGTGGGTGTCAAAATAGCTAGCCTGTGATGGCGAGCTATCTACTCAGAATATTGCAAAATGTGCTTTCACCGAAAAGCTATTTGAAAATCGGACACCTCGATTGCATAAAGGAGTTCTGTATCTATAATTCTTAAAATAATTGTTATGTTTTTTGTGAACATTTATCGTGAGTAATTTAGTAAATTCACCGGAAGTGTTCGGTGGGAATGCTAGTTCTGAATGTCACATGCTAATGTAAAAAGCTGGTTTTTGATATAAATATGAACTTGATTGAACAAAACATGCATGTATTGTATAACATAATGTCCTAGGCGTGTCATCTGATGAAGATCATCAAAGGTTAGTGCTGCATTTAGCTGGGGTTTGGGTTTATGTGACATTATATGCTAGCTTGAAAAATGGGTGTCTGATTATTTCTGGCTGGGTACTCTGCTGACATAATCTAATGTTTTGCTTTCGCTGTAAAGCCTTTTTGAAATCGGACAGTGTGGTTAGATAAAGGAGAGTCTTTAAAATGGTGTAAAATAGTCATATGTTTGAAAAATGGACGTTTTTGGATTTTTGAGGAATTTGTAATTCGCGCCACGCCTATCATTGGATATTGGAGCAGGTGTTCCGCTAGCGGAACGTCTAGATGTAAGAGGTTTTAAGGCCCATTTTCTGGGATTAAAGGTCAAAAACGGTAATACAGCGCTAATTTGACCGCTTCACGGCTAAGTACATAAACCTACGGTGTAAGGAAAAAAAGAACCAGCCATTTATCTATCGTACTTTACGAGAAATTATTAAATGTCCGTTTGGTGATGGTTAAAGAAATGTTTTTTTTCCCACAAAGTTATAGATCCAGTTGCGGCGTGTTCAGCCGAATCCATTAAGGCCGGTTTCGGAGCTCTATGTGATTTCTGTGATTTTCTGTGATTTTCTGAACTCACACACACACAGTCAATGGGGAGTGACACAGTGTGAGGCTTACAGACACACAGCCTGCAAAAGTTACCTGCGTTCGAACTATCAAAGAACCGTCAGACCTAGAGCTCTGAAACTTTATATACATGTTCTAGAGCTTAAGTCGATAGTGCACGGTGAGTTCTGTGGCTCTAGAAGGTTCTCCGGTCGAGAAACAGCCTTGTCCGTTTGCAATGACTTCAATTAATTTTGAACATCGCGAAAATGACGACATTTAGAAAAGTCCCAGAATCACAAGACTAGGGGCATTGAAACCGCCTCGGCCCATAGAGACGGACCCTAAAGTTTCTGTCCGATAGCTCTTTCAGGGACCCCGTAGCAATGCCTGGACAAAGTGCATTTTCAGCACTAATTAAAGTCTCTGCTCCGGCTCCGAATGACCTATCGAGCCAAAACTCGGGATTCGGGGTTGCCTCAGCTAGGCTACACATAATGTCAGAACTGGACCCACAGCTAGAACGTAACTACGTGTTTATTATGGTTTAAACAGAAGGCACTGTGAATTTTGGGCCTGCTCTGAAATATGTGATAGTTGACTTCTAAGCGTGGGTTTGGTGTCAGTATGTATCAGTTTGGTGTAGAATAATATCTTATTGACTGATGGACGCTGACTTGATGGCTGACTTTTGTCCGTTTGCAATAAGTTTAAACAGTGATGAACCATCAACATATGGACAGACTGAAATCAACACTAAAAGTGTGGGCAAATGGCATCATCGTAGTCTCTAGGCCATGCCGAGTTCAAGGAGATGCCCCACTTGACCGTAGCTCACTCTGTCTGACCGCAGCGACCGTGCAAATGAAGCCTGACTTGTAGTGATTTAATGATGCTTTGGACATATTGCGGCCTTTGGGTCACACAGAGACACGCCGTTTTCGATGGGCTCATCGCGGGGAGGTTGGGGTGGACAAGCCACAGAGTTATTCTAGCTGCGTGCACCGGTTCATGTAGTCTGACACATGCGAGTTTCTCCCTAAGGATAACATGGGTTTACAGGTTATGCTCTAACTCTGCTTCTGTGCAGGCCATTTTCAAAATGCCTTTTACCACATGTTCAGGGTCACCTGTACCTCTACAGATATCAACATGAAAAGATTGAATTGTCCCCTTCATATCTTAAAGCGGAAATGTGAACTTTACCTTCAAATAGGGCTGAAATCATCAAATTGGGAGGCTTAAATCATCACAGAAAGGGAAACAAATGGCATCACCATAGTCCCTAGGCCGTGCCAAGTTCAACGAGATAGCCCACTTGACCGTAGTTCGCTCAGTCTGACGGCAGCGACTGTGCAAAAAAGTAGTCCCAAAATGAAGCCTGACCTAAATTTCAGGTGCTTTTGGGTGACAGCTGCAGAACCGTTAAGGCTGTGTTGATTCTAAGCTTCCTGGAGCAACCGGAAGTGGTTAAATTCACCCTAAAAGTGGTTTTGATTTCACAACCTGCAGTTAGGTACAAATACTGCATTCAACCCTCTGTAAATCAGTCAGTTCTTAACGTAAAGACTTGAAACTCAGGATTCTGTAAAAGCCTACCCCAATGAGGATATGTGTCTACTGTCAGCTTCCTGTGATAACAGAAAGTGCCTTAAATTGGGGCCATAGAGGCTGTTTTGAAGGGTTAAAAAGGTCACATCTTTCCAAAATGTCATATGTGTGATTAGGCAACCCTCATGAACTGAAAATCAGTCATTTCTCCCATCAGATGTCCAAGAAAAAACTCACACACACAAACAGCCAGTGTGGGGCTTACAGACACACAGAGCCTGCAATATCTATTGCAGGCTCTGTGTCTATAAGCCCCACACCAGCGTAAGTGTCTATAAGCCCCACACCAGCGTTTTCACCATCAAATAACTGTCAGACCTAGAGCTCTGAAACTTTATAAACCTGTTCTAGAGCTTAAGTCGGTAGTGCACAGTGAGTTATGTGGCTCTAGTAGGTTCTCAGGCCGAGAAACAGCCTCGTCCATTTGCAATGACTTCAATGAATTTTGAATATCGCGAAAATGACGAACGATGGAGAGGAACCACTATCACTGCTCGGCCATCCCGAGTTCAACAGGCCAGTCAATTGGGCATTTCTGCAGTATATTAGAGCATGTCAAATTCATGATGGTAAATGCCCATTGTAAGACATTGCAAATAGACAGTACATTTCCAATTTATTTAATGAGGGATTTACCATCACCAAATGGACAGGCTGAAATCAACATCAACTAGCAATGGAGAGGAACCACTATCACTGCTAGGCCATCCTGAGTTCAAAAAGCCAGTCAATTGGGCATTTGTGCAGTATATTAGAGCATGTCAAATTCGTGATGGTATATGCCCATTGTAAGACATTGCAAATGGACAGCCGTGCACCTGGTAGTCTGAACGGGTTACCAGGAGCACATTTTTTAAATGTTTTTTTTTAATGCCTTTAAGGGGGTGCAATGGGTCCATGGCCGGGTAGGGAGCACCCCCCACCCGTGCCCATCCCATCAAAAAACGACATAAATTTGTCAATTTCCAATTTATTTAATGAGGGATTTTTTCCATCACCAAATGGACAGGCTGAAATCAACATCAATGAGGAATTCTTACTTCCCATGATCAAACATGACAAATAGACCTTCTAGGTTGATTCAGGGCTTAACATAGTGATATATATCATTTGGTCAGTATAAATGCCATTTGGACATTTCTTATGCCATTTGGACATGGTTCACTGACTTTTGGGTTCGGAAGCCAACTTCCTATGATTAAATATGGCAAATGGGCATAACATCCTGATTTGGTACTTTCAATACTTACGTATGGCATTTGGACATTTCTTATGCCATTTGGCCATGGTTCACTGACTTTTGGGTTCAGAAGCCGACTTCCTGTGAACATATATTACAAATGGACCAAACAAACTCAATAAAATAAGACAAATGTATGTTCATACGGTTATTACATATGTATAATTGACACACAAAAAAACGGTCCAAAAAGCACTTTTTTGAGGTTTTATAATTTATAATTTTTCTTTTTTCAAAATTTCACCCATGGGACCAACTTAGTGACCATTTGCCATATGAAAATCTATGGTGGAGCGCGCTCGGGATTTTTGAGGTATGACACTTGGCCCATGCCATGTTCCACTTGCAATATGGTTTTGATGAACTGCCGTCCATTTGACTAGTATTTGTGATTGTGTATATGGTTCGCCCAATGCCAATAAGTTGCCATTCATTTTTGTCCATTTCATGGGGGTCTTCCCCTACCGACAAAATCAAACTGCCAAAGGGGGCGGAATTGCAATCTACTGCAGAGATAGCCTGCAGAGTTCTGTCATACTAGCCAGGTCTGTGCCCAAATGTTGCTGTCACAGGGGTCATGAAATGGAGACCAAGACGCAGCGTGGATAGTACTCATTTTCAATGCTTTTAATGACGACACTTGACAAAACAAGAAAACGACCAACAACAGTCCCGTCAGGTACTAAGATTAAACGGAAAACAACTACCCACAAACCCCAAAGGAAAACAGGCTGCCTAAGTATGGCTTCCAATCAGAGACAACGAAAGTCACCTGCCTCTGATTGGAAACCATACCCGGCCAAAACCTGGAAAACAAAACATAGAAATAGAATACTAGAAAAACCCCACCAATAAACAGAAAACCCAAAACCACCCAACACAACCACCTGTCACGCCCTGACCGCTCTACTATGGCAAATTACCTCTTACAAGGGTCAGGAGGTGACAGTTGCTCTTGCTGCTGGTGATTCTCTGATCCACCTCTACGACGCCATTCTGTATACATATGGCCTTTCTTTGGACACTGTGTTAACAAACCTCCAAACGAGCTTCAATGTCATACAACACTCCTTCCGTGGCCTCCAACTACATTTAAAGGCTAGTAAAACTAAATGCATGCTCTTCAACCGATCGCTGCCCGCACCTGCCCGCCCATCGAGCATCACTACTCTGGACAGTTCTGACTTAGAATATGTGGACAACTACAAATACCTAGGTGTCTGGTTAGACTGTAAACTCACATTTAAATCTAGAATCGGCCTCCTATTTCGCAACAAAGCCTCCTTCACTCATGCTGCCAAACATACCCTCGTAAAACTGACTATCCTACCGATCCTTGACTTCGGCGATGTCATTTACAAAATAGCTTCCAACACTCTACTCAGCAAACTGGATGTAGTCCATCACAGTGCCATCTGTTTTGTCACCAAAGCCCCATATACTACCCACCACTGTGACCCGTACGCTCTCGTTGGCTGGCCCTCGCTACATATTCGTTGCCAAACCCACTTGCTCCAGGTCATCTATAAGTCTTTTGCTAGGTAAAGCCCCGCCCTTTCAGCTCACTGGTCACCATAGCAACACCCACCCGTAGCACGCGCTCCAGCAGGTATATTTCACTGGTCATCCCCAAAGCCAACACCTCTTCGGCCGCCTTTCCTTCCAGTTCTCTGCTGCCAATGACTGGAACGAATTGCCAAAACCACTGAAGCTGGAGACTTATATCTCCCTCTCTAACTTTAAGCATCAGCTGTCAGAGCAGCTTACAGATCACTGCCCATCTGTCAATAGCCCATCCAACTACCTCATCCCCATATTGTTATTATTTTTTAGTTTTTGCTCTTTTGCACCCCAGTATCTCTACTTGCACATCATCATCTGTACATCTATCACTCCAGTGTTAATGCTAAATTGTAGTTATTTTGCCTCTATGACCTATTTATTGCCTTACCTCCCTAATCTTACATTTGCACACATCTTACCTCATTTGCACACACTGTATATAGACTTTTTTTCTATTGTGTTATTTACTGTATGTTTGTTTTTTCCATGTGTAACTCTGTGTTGTTGTTTTTGTCGCACTGCTTTGCTTTATCTTGGCCAGGTCGCAGTTGTAAATGAGAAATTGTTCTCAACAGGCCTACCTGGTTAAATAAAGGTGAAATAAAAATATATTTAATAAAAAAAAATTGAAATTGTTTGGAGCACTCCATGTGAGCAATGAGCATGTGTCTGGTGTCTCTGTCCTCTTAATGTTGACGGAGCGTGCCCATATCTAACTGGATGTCTGAGTTCTGATTGTTTTAACTCACCCATCACTAATAATAAGCTATGTCAATGAAATCATTATTTTTTTATCTATAGTGAATGATATTTCCTCACAGTATTTGAAAAATCTTTCCAACACTCTTCCCTTTGATAATCACCAGGCCTCAGTGTGAAAGAGCAAAATGTCATGCTCTGAGGATCCCGTATATCCAGTGGAAATGTCATAAAATAGCCTCCCTGAAAACATTTCCAATTGCGCAAAAACAGCTGTGTCTGGTGTGCTCACAGGTGTTGGAAACTCTGAGGGCCCAGAATAGGCAAGTTGGTACAATGTTGCAAGTTCACAAGTGACAGTCATTGGGCTGGACCCAGTAACACAGATAGAAAGGGAGGGATGCAGGCAGGCGGAGTATATATAGAGAGATGAAAGAACCTAACAAGCGACAGCTTAGGGCTGCACCTTCATATATACAGTCATACAGTCATTGGGCTGGACCCAGTAACTTAGGTCCTCAAAGTTTTACAGCTGCACCATCGAGAGCATCCTGACGGGTTACATCACTACCTGGTATGGCAACTGCTCGGCCTCTGACCGCAAGGCACTACAGAGGGTAGTGCGTACGGCCCAGTACATCACAGGGGCCAAGCTTACTGCCATCCAGGACCTCTATACCAGGCAGTGTCAGAGGAAGGCTCTAAACATTGTCAAAGACTCCCGCCACCCTAGTCATAGACTGTCCTCTCTGCAACCACACGGCTAGCTGTACCGGAGCGCCAAGTCTAGGTCCAAGAGGCTCTTCCCCTTAGCCATAAGACTCCTTAACAGCTAATCAAATGGCTACCCAGACTATTTGCATTGCCACCCCCCCCCCCCCCCCCGGAATGCTGCTGCTACTCTCTGTTATTATCTATGCATAGTCACTTTAATAACTCTACCTACTCTACATGTACCTATTACCTCATTTACCTCGACACCGGTGCCCCAGCACATTGACTCTGTACATAGCCTCCGCTATTGTTATTTACTGCTGCTCTTCAATAATTTGTTATTCTTATCTCGAACTTCTTTTTAGGTATTTTCTTAAAACTTCATTGTTGGTTAAGGCTTGAAAGTAAGCATTTCACTGTAAGGTCTACCTACACCTGTTGTATTCGGTGCATGTGACAAAGCCTTCCCTATAGCTCAGTTGGTAGAGCATGGTGTTTGCAACGCCAGGGTTGTGGGTTCGATTCCCACGGGGGGCCAGCACAGAAAAAAAATGTATGAAATGTATGCATTCACTACTGTAAGTCGCTCTGGATAAGAGCGTCTGCTAAATGACTAAAATGTAAATGTAAATGTAAATACAATTTGATTTGAGATAGAAAAGGAGGCAGAAAGGCAGAGTTTATATAGAGAGATGAAAGAACCTACAAGTGACAGCTTAGGACCGGACCTTCATAATACAAATCTAATCAAATTTATTTATATAGCCCTTCGTACATCAGCTGATGTCACAAAGTGCTGTACAGAAACTCAGCCTAAAACCCCAAACAGCAAGCAATGCAGGTGTAGAAGCACGGTGGCTAGGAAAAACTCCCTAGAAAGGCCAGAACCTAGGAAGAAACCTAGAGAGGAACCAGGCTATGAGGGGTGGCCAGTCCTCTTCTGGCTGTGCCAGGTGGAGATTATAGCAGAACATGGCCAAGATGTTCAAATGTTCATAGATGTAACGATCGTCATATAGAGGAGACCATGGCGCAGCGTGTTGAGTGCTCATCTTTACTTTTAATGAAAACACTTAAACAAAGAAAACAAAACGACAGCCAAGAGTTCTGTCAGGTTATACTAACAAAACAGATAACAACTACCCATGAAAACAAAGGGAAAAACAGGCTGCCTAAGTATGGCTTCCAATCAGAGACAACTATAGACAGCTGCCTCTGATTGGAAACCATACCCGGCCAAAACATAGAATGCCCACCCACCTATCACACCCTGACCTAACTAAACAGAGAAAACACAGCTCTCCTAGGTCAGAGCGTGACAATAGATGACCATCAGGGTCAAATAATAATAATCACAGTGGAGTAAATGTCAGTTGGCTTTTCATAGCCGATCATTCAGAGTATCCCTACTGCTCCTGTTGTCGCTAGAGAGTTGAAAACAGCAGGTCTGTTATACAGTCATTGGGCTGGACCCAGTAACACATACAGAAAGGGAGGCATGCAGGCGGAGTATGTATAGAGAGATGAAAGAACCTACAAGCGACAGCTTAGGACTGGACATTCATATATATACAGTCATTGGGCTGGACCCAGTAACACAGACAGAAAGGGAGGCAGACAGGCGGAGTATATATATAGAGATGAAAGAACCTGCATTTTCATCAGGATATTTTTTGTGTTTATTTGTTGGCTTTATGTAGTTTTACTTAGTTGACAATGGAAGTTTTAAAGACCTACTGCTACATTGGCCTAGGCTGCCTCTTATTTATTTAGCTGTCAGTGGCTCAAAATCAAATCAAATCAAATGTATTTGTCACATACACATGGTTAGCAGGTGTTAATCCAAGTGTAGCGAAATGCTTGTGCTTCTAGTTCCGACCATGCAGTAATATCTAACAAGTAATCTACCAATTCCACAACAACTACCTTGTACACACAAGTGTAAAGGAATGAATACGAATATGTACATAAAAATATATAAATGAGTGATGGCCGAACGGCATAGGCAAGATGTAATAGATGGTATGGAGTACAGTATATACCTATGAGATGAGTAATGTAGGTTATGAAAACATGATATAAAGTGGCATTGTTTAAAGTGGCTAGTGATACATCTAATTACATCAAGATGGCAAGATGCAGTACATGGTATGGCGTAACAGTATATACATATGAGATGAATAATGTAGGTTATGTAAACATTATCTAATATAAATAATATAAAGTGGCAAGTGATAAATTGATTACATCAATTTTCCCATTATTAAAGTGGCTTGAGTTGAGTCAGTATGTTGGCAGCAGCCACTCAATGTTAGTGATGGCTGTTTAACAGTCTGATGGCCTTGAGATAGAAGCTGTTTTTCAGTCTCTCGGTTCCAGCTTTGATGCACCTGTACTGACCTCGTCTTCTGGATGTTAGCGGGGTGTACAGGCAGTGGCTCGGGTGGTTGCTGTCCTTGATGATCTTTTTGGCCTTCCTGTGACATCGGGTGGTGTAGGTGTCCAGGAGGGCAAGTAGTTTGCACCCGGTGATGCGTTGTGCAGACCTCACTACCCTCTGGAGAGCCTTCCGGTTATGGGCAGAGCAGTTGCCGTACCAGGCGGTGATACAGCCCGACAGGATGCTCTCGATTGTGCATCTGTAAAAGTTTGTGAGTGTTTTTGGTGACAAGCCGAATTTCTTCAGCCTCCTGAGGTTGAAGAGGCGCTGCTGTGCCTTCTTCACCACGCTGTCTGTGTGGGTGGACCATTTCAGTTTGTCCGTGATGTGTACGCCGAGGGACTTAGAACTCTCCACCCTCTCCACTACTGTCCTGTCAATGTAGATAGGGGGCTGCTCCCTCTGCTGTTTCCTGAAGTCCACGATCATCTCTTTTGTTTTGTTGGCATTGAGTGCGAGGTTATTTTCCTGACACCACACTCCGAGGGCCCTCACCTCCTCCCTGTAGGCCATCTCGTCTTTGTTGGTAATCAAGCTTACCACTGTAGTGTCGTCTGCAAACTTGATGATTGAGTTGGATGCGTGCATGGCCACGCAGTCGTGGGTGAACAGGGAGTACAGAAGAGGGCTGAGAACGCACCCTTGTGGGGACCCAGTGTTGAGGATCAGCGGGGTGGAGATGTTGTTACCTACCCTCACCACCTGGGGGCGGCCCGTCAGGAAGTCCAGGACCCAGTTGCACAGGGCGGGGTCGAGACCCAGGGTCTCGAGCTTAATGACGAGTTTGGAGGGTACTATGGTGTTAAATGCTGAGCTGTAATCGATGAACAGCATTCTTACATAGGTATTCCTCTTGTCCAGATGGGTTAGGGCAGTGTGCAGTGTGATGGCGATTGCGTCGTCTGTGGACCTATTGGGTCGGTAAGCAAATTGGAGTGGGTCTAGGGTGTCAGGTAGGGTGGAGGTGATATGGCCCTTGACTAGTCTCTCAAAGCACTTCATGATGACGGAAGTGAGTGCTACAGGGCAGTAGTCATTTAGCTCAGTTACCTTAGCTTTCTTGGGAACAGGAACAATGGTGCCCCCCCCATGTGGGGACAGCAGACTGGGATAAGGATTGATTGAATATGTCTGTAAATACACCAGCCAGCTGGTCTGCGCATGCTCTGAGGATGCGGCTGGGGATGCCGTCTGGGCCTGCAGCCTTGCGAGGGTTAACACATTTAAATGTTTTACTCACGTTGGCTGCAGTGAAGGAGAGCCCGCAGGTTTTGGTAGCGGGCCGTGTTAGTGGCTTTGTATTGTCCTCAAAGCGAGCAAAAAACTTGTTTAGTCTGTCTGGGAGCAAGGCATCGTGATCCGCGACGGGGCTGATTTTTGTTTTGTAGTCCGTGATTGACTGTAGACCCTGCCACATACCTCTCGTGTCTGAGCCGTTGAATTGCGACTCTACTTTGTCTCTATACTGACACTTAGCTTGTTTGATTGCCTTGCGGAGGGAATAGCTACACTGTTTATATTCGGTCATGTTTCCGGTCACTTTGCCCTGATTTAAAGCAGTGGTTCGCGCATTCAGTTTTGCGCGGATGCTGCCATCAATCCACGGTTTCTGGTTGGGGAATGTTTCAATGTGTCCATATGACAGAGGCTGGTGCTCACCATTTGTGGCATTTTAACTTTTAGATTTTTATCATTTTTATTAGGATTTGTATTCTCAACCATGTGACAATGATTTTGAAAAACAAAAACGTTATTATTGATATGAAACTGTTCCCCGAAAATACGCATATGAAAATCATAACTGGCACGCAGATCGGTAGAAATGATAGGATAAATTGTAAGCTTCCCCAAACATGAAACTCAAATTTGAAACTTATGTGCCTAGGAAAAGACCGTTGTGAACAGTGTGCAAATGTCTTTGTACTTCATAATGCAATGGAGAAATATAAAGAGAGGGATGTTGTAACTAAGATTGTGTCTATTAAAACTGAGCACAAATGGACAAAAGGTGGAGAAAAGCATTCACCTCTATTCAGCACCAGTGGGAGGAAAGCACCACTCACTGGGCTGATCCCAGCACTGTGTTGCTTGCTATGGGCAGGAGCAGGCCTGCGAGCTGAGGGTTAGAGAATGCCATGTTACTTATTAGATATTGTTTCCATTCCCTTTTCAACAAGTTTAGAATTGTAAACTAATAGAAAACAGAAGTGAGGAACTAATTGCGAGCACTACTCCACTTTTATTTAACTTGGCAAGTCAGTTAAAAACAAATTCTTATTTACAATGACAGCCTACTGGGGACCAGTGGGTTAACTGCCTTGTTCAGGGGCAGAACAAAATATTTTTACCTTGTCAGTTCAGGGATTCAATCCAGCAACCTTTCAGTTACTGGCCCAACTCTCTAACCACTAGGCTACCTGCCCCCCCAGATCACTTGATATCTACCACAAGTGGGAGAGAAGAGAAAAGGGAGAGAGAGAGAGGGGAGAAGGACAGAGAAGTAGAGAGAGACATGACTTAACACAAACTAAACTGTCTATTGTACAGCAGAGCATGTGTCTGACTCAAATCCCCACAACTGAATAGATAAGAGCACATCATGAGCGCACCGTTTACAAAACAGAGCTGAGCGCTGTCCATGCAGAATGGGCCCCATATATAAATATTCCATGTTTTTTTCCATTCCCTACCCCAATCCTATTATCATTTATATAAATCATTATATGTTTTATTTTACTGCAACACAAATTACAGTTTTACCATTTCACAACCAGGGGGTGCTGCAACACCTTCAACACCCATACTTCCTGTGGCTATGCAACATTGAGTCAACATCAGCCAATACTTGTAAAAATGTCAATTCTGAAAAAGTATACCTATACAACTGCGGTCCTTCTGCGATGTTATGAAACTCATACATTTAATTAAAACATCTATAGAATACATCCACCAACTTTTTCCTCATTTGTGTTGTTCAACTCAGTGCGAATGCGCTTGTGCCATGATGAATGCACCGAGCTGTCTGATTGAACTACTGGCACACACTCGGACACCCATGCATACCCCACAAGACATGCCACCAGAGGTCTCTTCACAGTCCCCAAGTCCAGAACAGACTATGGGAGGTGCACAATACTACATAGAGAAATGACTACATGGAACTCTATTCCACATCAAGTAACTGATGCAAGTAGTAAAATTAGATTTAAAAAAGAGGTAAAAATACACCTAATGGAACAGCGGGGACTGTGAAGAGACACACATAGACATAGACACATGCATACACACACACGATAACATATATACACACACGATAACATACACACACACACATATAACATACACACACACGATAACATACACACACACACGATAACATACACACATACGATAACATACACACACACAATAACATACACACACAATAACATACACACATACACGATAACATACACACACACGATAACATACACACACACACACGATAACACACACACACATGATAACATACACACACTCGATAACATACACACACACGATAGCATACACACAGGTACACATGGATTTTGTGTTTTACTGTAGATATGTGGTAGTAGAGTAGGGGCCAGAGGGCACACACGTAATGTCAATTCTGAAAACGCATACCTGTACTTATGTTTGTCCTGTACAACTGCTGTATGTTGTGAATGTATTGTATTACTGCTTTCATTTTGCTGGACCCCAGGAAGAGTAGCTGCTGCCTACTAGCTTACGTAGTACGTCAAAGCAGCAATGTCTCCAGTTGAGCAACATAAATTATCCTCTGTAAACACACGCCTTAGGTGTTGCTTGGGGGTTGGGGTGTGCAGTCAGAGCCACTCACTTCGTTAAGCAGGTGTGTTGAGAGAACGTTTTCAAAGTGTTTGATGTGCAGGAGCGCTCCCCGATAGTGCTCTTTCATCACCCCTTAATACAGAAACGTTGTAAATCCCAGGAGCTCTTCGGGAAAAAGAAGTCCATACGATGAGTTAAATTTCCGACCTGCGGCTTTGAAGTGTAGAGACCCATTACTGTTCTCTTTACTCCAACAATGAATCCTTGTTTTGTCTGGCAGGAAGGCCGCTGGGGAGAAATCTCACCACAGAGTGATCCTGAGACAGTCTGTAGATGGGTTACCCCTCAAGAAACCGATACAACCATATGGTTTTCCAAGGAGGGGTACCCCAAAAAGACTGCTACAATCATAAGGTTTCCCATGTGTCCAGGGAGGGTTGCTTTCACTCCTTCCACTCCGGTCACTAGCTGTTTGAGCAGGTTGTTGCTCATGTCTTGTGACAATCATATTGATAGATGGGGATTAATTAATTGATTAGACCTCAAAAGCTGTCAAAAATGAGGTAATGAACATAGCATTCCCATGTGTAAAGAGAGGAGTTTTTTTCCACCCTATGGTCCCACTTCATGATACCTTATATCAAACCCAATTGATAGTATCCATGTAAATGCAGTGTAATTACAGTATAGGTACACACTGCGGTACTGCATAACGTTTATCTATGTATGGTAAAATAGGACCAAATAACCAAGTATCACTGTTAGGTGGTTGTATGTGTCAGTGTGAATAAGTGCGCTTGTTTTTTTAGTGTCACTAATTGGTCCTCTTTCTCTGTGTTTTTCTCAGGGGAGGAAAGGAGACCCTGGTCTCTCATCTGGAACAGCCACTAAAGGAGAGAAGGTAAGCCCCCACCCCCCCCCCCCCCCCACTGTATATTTATCAAATACAATAAAGTCATATTCTATTCAAGTTTAGTCTAACTTGAATCTAGGTTGTGTATTGAGATTATATGCATTTGTTTGACTGTCTTTCAGGGAGACCCAGGCATTCTTGGCCAAGTTGGACTAATCGGCCAGGCTGGTCGAAAGGTAAGAGAGACAGACACTTACCTATTGTTTGCTTTATACCTCATTGCCTCTCATCCTCTACTACTTTCTCATCAGAAAGCCCATATAACTGGAGTCTCATGTTGTGAGCTGGAATGGGGTCTCTCTCTCTCTCGATGCACTGCATCGCAGTCCCAGGCTGTGTCACAACTGGCAGTGACTGGGAGACCCATGAGGTTCTGACCCATGCCAGAGGTTCTGCTGTGCTCACCACTTCTACGATCTGTGTCAGCTGGGTCGGCTACAGTTTTGTTCAGAATGAAGGAGAGGGAGGGAGCAGGAGGAGGGGGGCTCAGGGGGGGGGGGGGGGGGGACATACTGTTGTAAGTCACTGGTGTCATAATGAGCAGGAAAGGCTTGACTGCGGTGATTCATACTTCTAGGAAATTGATCTCGGAACTTGGACTTGAAGGTTCTGTTGGATTGGATTCTCTGTGTGTGTGTGTGTGTGTGTGTGTGTGTGTGTGTGTGTGTGTGTGTGTGTGTGTGTGTGTGTGTGTGTGTGTGTGTGTGTGTGTGTGTGTGTGTGTGTGTGTGTGGAAGACTCTTCTCTGATGACAATGTAAACTACAACCCTTGTCCTCATAGAGAGGACAAATTATGAGTTTAGTAGATTCATGAATTTGTTATAATACAGGCACACGTTGTCAAGGGATAATACATCAGACATATGCGACTTGTTTCAGGAAACTAGGGGAATGTCGCATGTCACTACTTCACAGGAGAAGCATTTGAACATCAACATTTATTTTCTATCAAAATGTGTTTTTTGGCAGAAATGAATTCTGGAACATGTGAACTTTCATGTGCCTTAATAACAAGCTATGCCATCCGTAAATACGAATAAAATTGTTAAATGACGAGCCAAGCTGGTTTAGCCACGGAAAAATACATGCCGCTAACCATGATTGGCTGAGATAATGGTTTTGGCTGGAATTAGTATTTGGTAGCATTGCCTTTAAATTGTTTAACTTGGGTCAAACGTTTCGGGTAGCCTTCCACAAGCTTCCCACAATAAGTTGGGTGAATTTTGGCCCATTCCTCCTGACAGAGCTGGTGTAACTGAGTCAGGTCTGCCCACAAATGTTCTATATGTTTGAGGTCAGGGCTTTGTGATGGCCACTCTAATACCTTGACTTTGTTGTCCTTAAGTAATTTTGCCACAACTTTGGAAGTATGCTTGTGGTCATTGTTCATTTGGAAGACCCATTTGCGACCAAGCTTTAACTTCCTGACTGATGTCATGAGATGTTGCGTCAATATATCTACATCATTTTACTTCCTCATTATGCCATCTATTTTGTGAAGTGCACCAGTCCCTCCTGCAGCAAAGCACCCCCACAACATGATGCTGCCACCCCCGTGCTTCACAGTTGGTATGGTGTTCTTCGGCTTTCAAGCCACCCCCTTTTTCCTCCAAACATAACGATGGTCCTTATGGCCAAACAGTTCTATTTTTGTTTCATCAGACCAGAGGACATTTCTCCAAAAAGTACAATCTTTGTCCCCATGTGCAAACCGTAGTCTTGCTTTTTTATGGCAGTTTTGGAGCAGTGGCTTCTTCCTTGCTGAGCGACCTTTAAGGTTATGTCGATATAAGACTCATTTTACTGTGGATATAGATACTTTTGTACCTGTTTTCTCCAGCATCTTCACAAGGTCCTTTACTGTTGTTCTGGGATTGATTTGCACTTTTCCCACCAAAGTACATTCATCTCTAGGAGACAGAACGCGTCTCCTTCCTGAGCAGTATGACAGCTGTGTGGTCCCATGGTGTTTATACTCGGGTACTATTGTTTGTACAGATGAATGTGGTACCTTCAGGCGTTTGGAAATTGCTCCCAAGGATGAACCAGACTTCTGGAGGTCCAACAAAGAAATTCTGAGGTCTTGGCTGATTTATTTTGATTTTCCCATGATGTCAAGCAAAGAGGCACTCTGTTTGAAGGTAGGCCTTGAAATACATCCACAGGTACACCTCCAATTGACTGAAATGATGTCAATTAGCCTATCAGAAGCTTCTAAAGCCATTACATAATTTTCTGGAATTTTCCAAGCTGTTTAAAAGCACAGTCAACTTAGTGTATGTAAACTTCTGACCCACTGGAATTGTGATACAGTGAGTTTATAATTGAAATAATCTGTCTGTAAACAATTGTTTGAAAAATGTCCTTGTGTCATGCATAAAGTAGATGTCCTAACCAACTTGCCAAAACTATAGTTTGTTAACAAAACATTTGTGGAGTGGTTGAAAAACGAGTTTTAATGAGTTGTGTATGTATGACCTAAGTGTATGTAAACTTCCGACTTCAACTGTATATGTTCGAACCATCTAATGAGTGAACATGTAGTTAATCTGTAACATTCTTATGAGAGTTTAAAAACGACATGTATTTAGTTTGCCTGTGTTCAGCACAAGTTCTAAATCAGCAAGCGATTCCTTCATACAATTGCTATAAAATCTGACTGCGGTTTTGACACAGCCAGATCAACAGTCGGGGCAGTAGCATATTTAATAGTATCATGCACATTTAGATGAAGTTTAACAGATTGACCTGTGGTGTTTATATAAATAGTGAAGAGAACAGGTCCCAAAATCGACACCTGAAGTACACCTTTATGTGCTTCAAGAAATTCAGACTTAACCCCATCAATCATGATCGCCTGAGTTCTGTCTGTAAGATAATCGTGAATAACCATCAATAAAATAGCATGATCAACAGTATCAAAAGCTTTTGACAGGTCCACAAACAAAGCAGCACATTCGATTTTAGTGTCTAAAGCATTGACAAAATTATTAACAACTAAAGTGGTTGCTGTATTAGTGTTATATTTAGGCCTAAACCCTGATTGGTTTACATTCAAAATATTCTGATCAAAAATAAAAACGCAACATGTAAAATCTTGGTCGCATGTTTCATTAGCTGAAATAAAAGTTCATATACACAAAAATATGATTTCTGAAATTATGTGCACAAATTTGTTACATCCGTTATTGAGCATTTCTCCTTTGCCAAGATAATCCATCCACCTGACAGGTGTGACAGGTGTGGCATATCAAGAAGTTGATTAAACAGCATGGTCATAACACAGGTGCACCTTGTGCTGGGGACAATAAAAGGCAACTAAAATGAGCAGTTTTGTCACACAGCACAATGCCACAGATGTCTCAAGTTTTGAGGGAGGGTGCAATTGACATGCTGACTGCAGGAATGTCCACCAGAGCTGTTCCCAGAGAATTTCATGTTCATATCTCTACCATAAGCCAGAATTTGGCAGTACATCCAAATGGCCTCACAACCGCAGACTACGTGTAACCACGCCAGCCCAGGACATCCACATCCAGATTCTTCACCTGCGGGCTTGTCTGAGGGGAGAGGGTGCTGATGATTATTTCTCTGTAATAATGCCCATTTGTGGAGAAAAACTCATTCTGATTTGCTGTGCCCCTGCCTAGTCATGTGATAGCCATAGATTAAGGCCTAATTAGTTTATTTCATGAGAGTTATTGTTATTATTATTTCATGAGTGAACTTGGGAAGGTTGAAAACCAGGCAGGCTGCAGCGTTCTGGATAAGTTGCAGGGGTTTTATTTCACAATCGGGGAGCCCAGCCAACAGTGAGTTGCAGTAATCCAGCCAGGAGAAGACAAGTGTCTGGATTAGGACCTGCACTGCTTTCTGTGTGAGGTAGGGTCGTACTCTACAGATGTTGTAGAGCATGAACCTGCAGGAGCGAGTCATTGCTTTGATGTTTGCAAAGAACGACAGGGTGTTGTCCAGGGTCATGCCAAGGTGCTTTGCACTCTGGGAGTGCAACACTGTGGAGTTGTCAACCGTGATGTAGTGGTCTTTGAGTGGACAGGCCTTCCCCAGGAGGAAGAGCACCTCTGTCTTGTCGAGGTTGAGAGGTTGGGCCGACATCCAAGTTGAGATATCTGCCAGGCGCTCTAAGATGCATGTCGCTACCTGGGTGTCAGAAGGGGGGGAAGGAGAAAAGTAGTTGAATGTCATCTGAATAGCAATGATAGGATAGACCATGTGAGGATATGTCGGCGCCGAGTGACTTGGTATATAGAGAGAAGAGGAGAGTGCCTAGAACCCGAGGCCTGAGGGACACCAGTAGTGAGAGTATGTGGTGCAGACTTAGATCCTCTCTATTTCACCTGGTAGGAGTGGCCTGCCAGGTCGGATGCAATCCAAAAGTGTGCAGAGACGCCCACCCCTGAGAGGGTAAGGACGAGGATCTGATGGTTGAAGGTGTCGAAGGCAGCGGATAGATCTAGGAGGATGATAACAGAGGAGAAAGAGTCAGCTTTGGCAGTGCAAAGGGCCTCTGTGATACAGAGAAGTGAGGAGGATGGGAGGAGGGGATGGGGGGATGGGGTCGAGTAGGAAGATTGTCGGGCAGCCAGACCTCAGAAGTCACAGGATTTCATCTGGAGAGAGGTCAAGGCATAAGGTAATTATATGTGAGTGATACCAGTGGACTCAATAGGCTAAGGGATTGAGTAGTGGATGTCGTCAACCTTCTTTTGAATGTGGTTGACAAAGTCGTCCGTAGAGGGAGGAGATGATAGGTTCTCCGGAAGTTTAGTTTTCCTCCAGCAGCCCTGTTCTGTCAGCTCACAATGAGTCACTCAGCCACGGAGCAGGAGGGGAGGGCGCGAGGAAAGGAGACAATGCGAGTAATAGGATGCGGAAAGGGAAAAGTGTAGGGTCGAAGAGGCTGAATCAGGAGACAGGAGGGAGAAGGATTTAGCAGAAGGGAGATATGATAGGATAGAAGATGAGAGAGCAGTTGGAGAAAGAGAGCAAATATTGTGTGACCATCTGGGTAGGGGCTGAGTGATTAGGGTTGGAGGAAAGGGAGACAGAAAAGGAAACAAAGCAGTGATCAGAGACCTGGAGGGGGGTTGCAGTGAGATTAGTAGGCGAGCAGCCTCTACTAAAGATGAGGTCAAGCTTATTGCCTGCCTTGTGAGTTGGAGTGGATTGGGAAAGGGTGAGGTCAAAAGAGGCAAGTAGGGGAAAGAGAGAGTTGGAAAGAAATGAATCGAAGGCAGACGTCGGGAGGTTGAAGTTGCCAAGTACAAAGAGTGTTGAGCCATCGTCAGGAAATGAGCTTATCAAGGTGTCATGTTCATTGAGGAACTCTCCAAGGGCACATGGTGGGCGATAGATGACAATAATACGTTTGAGTTGATAATTGACAGTGACAGCATGGAATTCAAATGAGGAGATGTACAGTTGAGAGAGGAAGAAAATTGAAAATCTCAATTTAGGAGAAATGTGTAGACCTGTGCCACCACTGCGACGACCAGATGCTCCTGGACTATGAGAGAAAACGTAGTCAGATGAAGAAAGTGCAGCTTGAGTAGCAGTGTTCTCTGGGGTGATCCATGTCTCCATTAGGGCCAAAAAGTCAAGGGACTGAAGGGCAGCATAGGCTGAGATGAACTCTGGGTTCTTGACAGCAGATCAGCATTTCCAAACGCTGCTTTCAAAGAGATAACCCACTGAAATAAAATGGTGATTAATGCATCGATTATGGAGGCCACTGGGCTCAATTGTAATGAGGCCAGTGTCTGAATTTATTTGTTGTGGCAGAGAGGAGGAAGTAGAACCCTTTTAGGTTTTTGACAGTTTTACAGAATTTAACCAGGTTCCATTACAATCTGAAAGATTTGTCTTACAAAATGATTCCTCAGTTGCTTAAAAGCTTGCCAGTTCGGGCCTAAGCCTGTGTTCCTGGCCTTGACCCAAGCATCATCTCTTTTATGAATGACCCCGGAGTGTACCAGGCATTCAATCTACCATTAACACTGATTATCCACAATAGTATTGAATACATCTGCAAAAATGCTAAATCTAAATCAGGTTCAGGTATAACTGAAATACAATCACCAAAATAAAAATCATGTAAAAAAGCCTGAAGTTTTTAAAGTTCCTCTTGTGATGACACGGATCTTAGATTTAGATCCCTAACACAAACAATTGTGCAATGCTCACTAATGTCTTGGGGCGAAGACACCAGCAGAAACATAATTCTATGGTGTATTCGTTAAATTAAGATCAATGAGAGTTTACTTCGAAGGATCTTTAAAGAATATTTTATTGAGCAATATAAACCAGAATTTCTTTGTTCGAACCGGTTCAGAACTTTATTTTGCTGGTCAAAACAGTGGAACAGAACAAAAAAAAGAATGGTTCTGTTCAGAACGAAACGATTGGAAAATCATGTAGGTTCAAACCCCTGATACCAACTACTGAGAAGTGTGTAGGAAAGGCATACATCGGCCCCTTAAGTCTGCATCGGCCCCTTACTATATAATCCTGTATGTGAAGAAGAATCCAGTATATAAATATGTGGTGTATGGCGCAGTGTGGTTATTTTAAGCTCAGTTGGTAGAGTATTGCGCTTTTAACTCCAGGTAGTGGGTTCGATTCCTGGGACCACCCATATGTAAAATGTATGCACACATGACTCTAAAAGGCATATGTTATTTAACAAAAATGCAATGTAAAGTAGTGTATATAAGAATGAGCCAAATGAAGAATACAGTATATGAATACACAGTACGAACGATCCAGTGTTTAATGTCTTTCTCTATATGGGACACAGCACTGTATCTGTTTGTGATTATGGGAGTATGTGTGTGTGTGTGAGTGTATATATATGAAATCAAATTTTATTTGTCACATGCGGCGAATACAACAAGTGAAGACCTTACCGTGAAATATACTGCTCAAAAAAATAAAGGGAACACTTAAACAACTCAATGTAACTCCAAGTCAATCACACTTCTGTGAAATCACTGTCCACTTAGGAAGCAACACTGATTGACAATAAATTTCACATGCTGTTGTGCAAATGGAATAGACAACAGGTGGAAATTATAGGCAATTAGCAAGACGAGTGGTTCTGCTGGTGGTAACCACAGACCACTTCTCAGTTCCTATGCTTCCTGGCTGATGTTTTGGTCACTTTTGAATGCTGGCGGTGCTTTCACTCTAGTGGTAGCATGAGACGGAGTCTACAACCCACACAAGTGGCTCAGGTAGTGCAGCTCATCCAGGATGGCACATCAATACGAGCTGTGACAAGAAGGTTTGCTGTGTCTGTCAGCGTAGTGTCCAGAGCATGGAGGCGCTACCAGGAGACAGGCCAGTACATCAGGAGACGTGGAGGAGGCCGTAGGAGGGCAACAACCCAGCAGCAGGACTGCTACCTCTGCCTTTGTGCAAGGAGGACTGGAGGAGCACTGCCAGAGCCCTGAAAAATGACCTCCAGCAGGCCACAAATGTGCATGTGTCTGCTCAAACGGTCAAAAACAGACTCCATGAGGGTGGTATGAGGGCCCGACGTCCACAGGTGGGGGTTGTGCTTACAGCCCAACACCGTGCAGGACGTTTGGCATTTGCCAGAGAACACCAAGATTGGCAAATTCGTCACTGGCGCCCTGTGCTCTTCACAGATGAAAGCAGGTTCACACTGAGCACGTGACAGAGTCTGGAGACGCCGTGGAGAACGTTCTGCTGCCTGCAACATCCTCCAGCATGACCGGTTTGGCGGTGGGTCAGTCATGGTGTGGGGTGGCATTTCTTTGGGGGGCCGCACAGCCCTCCATGTGCTCGCCAGAGGTAGCCTGACTGCCATTAGGTACCGAGATGAGATCCTCAGACCCCTTGTGAGACCATATGCTGGTGTGGTTGGCCCTGGGTTCCTCCTAATGCAAGACAATGCTAGACCTCATGTGGCTGGAGTGTGTCAGCAGTTCCTGCAAGAGGAAGGCATTGATGCTATGGACTGGCCCGCCCGTTCCCCAGACCTGAATCCAATTGAGCACATCTGGGACATCATGTCTCGCTCCATCCACCAACGCCACATTGCACCACAGACTGTCCAGGAGTTGGCGGATGCTTTAGTCCAGGTCTGGGAGGAGATCCCTCAGGAGACCATCCGCCACCTCATCAGGAGCATGCCCAGGTGTTGTAGGGAGGTCATACAGGCACGTGGAGGCCACACACACTACTGAGCCTCATTTTGACTTGTTTTAAGGACATTACATCAAAGTTGGATCAGCCTGTAGTGTGGTTTTCCACTTTAATTTTGAGTGTGACTCCAAATCCAGACCTCCATGGTTTGATAAATTGGATTTCCATTGATTATTTTTGTGTAATTTTGTTGTCAGCACATTCAACTATGCAAAGAAAAAAGTATTTAATAAGATTATTTCATTCATTCAGATCTAGGATGTGTTATTTTAGTGTTCCCTTTATTTTTTGGAGCAGTGTAGTTACTTACAAGCCCTTAACCTTAACCAACAATGCAGTTCAAGAAATAGAGTTAAGAAAATATTTACTAAATGAACTAAAGTAAAATTATTGAATATAAAAGTAACACAAGAAAATTACATAACAATAACGAGGCTATATACGGGGGATACCGGTACAGAGTCAATGTGCGGGGTTACAGGTTAGTCAAGGTAATTTGCAAAGTGAGTATGCATAGATAATAGACAGCGAGTAGCAGCAGTGTAAAAAGAGCAGTGTAAATAGTCTGGGTGGCTATTTGATTAATTATTCAGCAGTCTTATGGCTTGGGGGGTAAAAGCTGTTAAGGAGCCTTTTTGGTGCTAGACTTGGCGCTCTGGTACCACTTGCCTTGCGGTAGCAGAGAGAAGAGTCTATGACTTGGGTTGACTGGAGTCTTTGACATTTTTGAGGATCGAGGGACACATGCCAAATCTTTTCAGTCCCCTGAGCGGGAAAAAGTGTTGTCCTGCCCTCTTCACAACTTTCTTAGTGTGTTTGGACCATGATAGTTCGTTGGCGATGTGGACACCAAGGTACTTTCGACCCGCTCCACTTCAGCCCCATCGATGTTAATGGGGGCCTGTTTGGCCCTCCTTTTCCTACAATCCATGATCAGCTCCTTTGTCTTGCTCACATTGAGGGAGAGGTTGTTGTCCTGGCACCACACACTGCCAGGTTTCTGACATCCTCCCTATAGGCTGTCTCATTGTTGTTGGTGATCAGGTCTACAACTGTTGTCGTTTACAAACTTAATGATGGTGAAGTCGTGATTGGCCACGCAGTTGTGGGTGAACTGGGAGTACAGGAGGGGACTATGCACCCACTCTTTCCTCTCCCGGGCCCAGATGTGTTGTTGCCAAACCTTACCACCTGGGGGCGACCCATCAGGAAGTCCAGGATCCAGTTGCAGAGGGAGGTATTTAGTCCCAGGGTCCTTAGCATAGTGATGAGCTTCGTGGGCACTATGGTGTTGAATGCTGAGCTGTAGTCAATGAACAGCATTCTCACATAGGTGTTCCTTTTGTCCAGGTGGGAAAGGGCAGTGTGGAGTGCAATAGAGATTGCGTCATCTGTGGATCTGTTGGGGCAGTATGCGAATTTGAAGGGGTCTAGTGTTTCCGGCATGATAATGTTGATGATAGTCATGACCAGCCTTTCAAAGCACTTCATGGCTACTGACGTGAGTGCTATGGGACGGTAATAATTTTTTCATTTGTTATTTTATTTAACCTTTATTTAACTAGGCAAGTCAGTTAAGAACACATTCTTATTTTACAATGACGGCCTACCCCGGCCAAACATTCCCCTAACCCGGATGACACTGTGCCAATTGTGAGCCACCCCATAGCACTCCCGGTTGTAATACAGCCTGGGATCGAACCAGGGTCTGTAGTGACGCCTCTAGCACTGAGATGCAGTACCTTAGACTGCTGCGCCACTCAGGAGCCCATTTAGCGAGGTTACCTTCGCTTTCTTGGTCACAGGGACTATGGTGGTCTGTTTGAAACATGTAGGTATTACAGACTTGGTCAGGGAGAGGTTGAAGACACTTGCCAGTTGATCCGCGCATGATATGAGTACCGATCCTGGTAATCCGTCTGGCCCGGCGGCTTTGTGAATATTGACCGGTACAAAGGTCTTTCTCAAATTGGCTATGGAGAACATGATCACACTGTCGTCCAGAACAGCTGGTGCTCTCATGCATGCTTCAGTGTTGCTTGCCTCGATGCAAGCATAAAAAGCATTTAGCTCGTCTGGTATGCTCGTGTCACTGGGCAGCTCGTGGCTGGGTTTCCCCTTGTAGTCCGTAATATTTTTCAAGCCCTGCCACATCCGACGAGCGTCAGAGCCAGTGCAGCAGGATTCAATCTTAGTCCTGTATTGATGCTTTGCCTGTTTGATGGTTCGTCTGAGAGCATAGAGGATTTCTTATAAGCGTCCAGATTATTCTCCCGCTCCTTGAAAGCGGAAGCTCTAGCTTTTAGCTCGGTGCGGATGCTGCCTGAAATCCATGGCTTCTGGTTGGGAAATGTACGTACGGTCACTGTGGGGACGACGTCTTCGATGCACTTATCGTTGAAGCTGGTGACTGAGGTGGTATTCTCCTCAATGCCATTGGATGAGTTCAGGAACATATTCCGGTCTATGCTAGCAAAACAGTCCTGTAGTGTAACATCCGCGTCATCAGACCATTTCCGTAATGTGCGAGTCACTGGTACTTCCTGCTTTAGGTTTTGTAAGCAGGAATCAGGAGGATACAATTATGGTCAGATTTGCCAAATGGAGTGTGCCGTGTGTGGAAGTAAAGGTGGTCTAGAGTTTTTTTTCTTCTGGTTACTCGTGAAATGAGGGTAGAAATTAGGTAAAACGGATTTAAGTTTGCCTGCATTAAAGTCTCTTCTGTCTCCCGTTGTCCACGGTCAGCTCCTTTGTTTTTTTATTTTGAGGGAGAGGTTATTTTACTGACACAACTCCACCAGGGCTCCAGACCTCCCTGTAGACTGTCGTGCCGTTGTTGGTAATCAGGCCTATCATTGTCATGTCGTCAGCAAACTTGGTGATTGAGTTAGGGTCGTGTGTAGATATGTGGGTGAACAAGAAGAACAGGGAGTACAGTGTTAGCTAGTGTTCCGTGACTGCAGTACTCTCGCTGCGTGTGCCCTTTCATAATTCTTCAGTGTTCTCTCAGATTTTACCTAATTTCTTTAACTGTTTCAATCTATAATTTCTCACTTGCTCTCTCCTTAATTTGTCTCTATGCGTGGTATTAATTTCTTTGTGTTTCTCTCCTCAGGGACAGAGAGGGCATCCTGGTCCACCTGGTCACACAGGAGAGCCTGTGAGTATTAATTAATTAGTTCATATCTAGTAAAAAGTCAGTTATAACTGGTTACCACATCATGTTACACCTCTGCATACACACAAGGCACCGTTTTGATAGTACATAAATGCAGAGATAACAAAAATATCCCTAATCCCTAATATTTCTTTAGCCAGTCACAATACTTCACTAATTTCAAAATCTCTCCTTTTATGATGTGCATAAGGCCAACGCTTACTTATATGGGTGTAAAGCAGTGGTACTTGAGTAAAACTGTCATACTTGAGTAAAAGTGAAAGTCACCCAGTAAAATACTACTTGAGTAAACATCTAAAAGTATTTGGTTTTAAATATACTTAAGTATTAAAAGTAAGAGTATAAATCATTTAAAATTCCTTATATTAAGCAAACCAGCCAGCACGATGTTCTTGTTTTTAAATGTACTGATAGCCAGGGGCACACTCCAACATCATTTACAAATTTGTGTTTAGTGAGTCTGCCAGATCAGATGCAATAGGGATGACCAGGGATTTTCTCTTTAAGAGTGTTAATTGGACATTTTTCCTGTCCTGCTAAACATTCAAAATGTAGTAGTACTTTTGGGTGTCAGCGAAAATGTATGGAGTAGAAAGTACATTATTTTCTTTAGGAATGTAGTAAAGCAAAAGTTGTCAGAAATATAAATAGTATTACTTTAACTACAAGATCGGTGTTCCCCCCGTGGGACGGTTGAGCTAACGTAGGCTAATGTGATTAGCATGAGGTTGTAAGTAACAAAAACATTTCCCTGGACATAGACATATCTGATATGGGCAGAAAGCTTAAATTCTTGTTAATCTAACTGCACTGTCAAATTTACAGTAGCTATTACAGTGAAATAATTGTGATGCTCGTCGTAATGAGTAGACCAAGGTGCAGCGTGGAAAGTGCTCATATTTATATTTATTGTAACTCAGAACACGCAAACAAACTAAGGAAAAACGAACATCACGTTCTGCAGGCTTACTGAGCTGTACAAAAACAAGACCACACTGGAGGGAAAAAGGGCTGCCTAAGTATGATTCCCAATCAGAGACAACGATAGACAGCTGCCTCTGATTGGAAACCATACTAGGCCAATCAAAGAAAAAGAACAACATAGAAATATGACACATAGAATGCCCACCCCATGTCACACCCTGACCTAACCAAACAGAGAAAAACGGCTCTCTCAGGTCAGGGCGTGATAGTACCCCCCCCCCCCCCCCCCCCCCAAAGGTGCGGACTCCCGGCCGCAAACCTGAACCTATAGGGGAGGGTCCGGGTGGGCATCTACTCATGGTGGTGGCTCCGGTTCGGGGCGTAGCCCCCACTCCGCCCGCTGATCCCTCCGCTTTTGTGTCGCCGGAGGAACCAGACCGTGGATCTTCGCCGGAAGCTCCGAACCGTGGATTGTCGTCGAAGGAACCGGACCGAGGGTCGTCGAAGGAACCGGACCGAGGATCATCGCCGGAGGCTCCGGGCTGCAGGCCGCCGCCGGAGGCTCCGGGCTGCAGGCCGTGCCATGGATCATCCCTACAGGCTCCGGGCCATGGATTATCACTGGAGGCTTCGTGCCATGGATCATCCCTACAGGCTCCGGGCCATGGATCATCCCTACAGGCTTCTTGCCATGGATTATCACTTGAGGCTCCGGGCCATGGATTATCCCTACAGGCTTCTTGCCATGGATTATCACTTGAGGCTCCGGGCCATGGATTATCACTGGAGGCTTCATGCCATGGATCATCCCTACAGGCTCCGGGCCATGGATCATCACTGGAAGCTTCGTGCCATGGATCATCACTGAAGGCTTCGGACCATGGATCATCACTGGAGGCTTCTTACGTGGAGCCGGAACAGATCTCACCGGACTGGGGAGACGCACTAGAGACTGGGTGCGCAGAGCAGGCACAGGGTATACTGGGCCGTGGAGGCGCACTGGAGGTCTGGAGCTTAGGGCTGGCACAACCCGTCCTGGCTGTATGCTTACTTTATCCCGACAAGTGCGGGGCGCGGGCACAGGACGAACTGGGCTGTGCAGGCGCACTGGCGACACAGTGAATAGAACTGGCGCAGGATATACTGGGCCGTGGAGGAGCACTGGAGGTCTGGAGCTTAGGGCTGGCACAACCCATCCTGGCTGGATGCTTACTTTAGCCCGGCAAGTGCGGGGCACGGGGACAGGACGATCTGGGCTGTGCAGGCACACTGGCGACACAGTGCGTAGAGCTGGCGCAGGATTTCCTGGACCAAAGAGACGCACCGAAGACCAGGAACGCTGAGCCGGCACAATCCTTCCTGGCTGGATGCCAACTCTAGCACGGCAACTGCAGGGTGCAGGCACAGAGTGCACCGGGCGCATAACACGGTGCTTGCTTCTTCACTCGCTCCCCACGGTAAGCACGGGGAGTTGGCTCAGGTCTCCACCCTGACTCTGCCAATCTCCCCGTGTGCCCCCCCCCCCCCAATTTTTGGGGGTGCATCTCGTGCTTCCGTCGTTGCCGTGCTAGTTCCTCGTAACGTTGCCGTTCCTCCCTCGCTGTCTCAACCTGCTTCCATGGCAGGGTCTTGTCCCCTGCCATTACCTCCTCCCAGGTCAGGACGTCCTCCACTCTTTCCTCTCCCGGGCCCAGGATCCCTGCTCTCTCTGGGCATGCTGCTTGGTCCTTTTGTGGTGGGATCTTCTGTGACGCTCGTCGTATTGAGTAGACCAAGGTGCAGCGTGGAAAGTGCTCATATTTATATTTATTGTAACTCAGAACACTCAAACAAAATAACAAACCAAGGAAAAACGAACGTCACGTTCTGCAGGCTTACTGAGCTGTACAAAACAAGATCCCACACTGAAGGAGGGAAAAAGGGCTGCCTAAGTATGATTCCCAATCAGAGACAACGATAGACAGCTGCCTCTGATTGGAAACCATACTAGGCCAATCAAAGAAAAAGAAAACATAGTAATATGACACACAGAATGCCCACCCCATGTCACACCCTGACCTAACCAAACAGAGAAAAACATCTTTCTCAGGTCAGGGTGTGACAAGAATACCATTTCAAATCAAATCAAATGTATTTATAATGCCCTTCTTACATCAGCTGATGTCACAAAGTGCTGTACGGAAACCCAGCCTAAAACCCCAAACAGCAAGCAATGCAGGTGTAGAAGCACCATGCTATTGTTTGAGGAGAGTGCACAGTTTTGAATTTGAAAATCGATCAATAAACCAATTAGGCACATTTGGGCAGACTTGATACAACATTTTGAACAGAAATGCAATGGTTCATTGGATCAGTCAAAAATGTTGCGCATACAATGCTGCCATCTAGTGGCCAAAATCAAAATTGCACCTAACCTGGAATAATACATTGTGACCTTTCTCTTGCTTTTGAAAGATACTAAAAAAATGTAAAAATGTTTCTTTGTATTATCTTTTACCAGATCTAATGTGTTATATTCTCCTACATTAATTTCACATTTCCACAAACTTCAGTGTTTCCTTTCAAATGGTATCAAGAATATGCATATCCTTGCTTCAGTTCCTGAGCTACAGGCAGTTAGATTTGGGTATGTCATTTTAGGCGAATATTGAAAAAAATGGTCCGATCCTTAAGAGGTTTTAATGTTGTTTTACTTAAGTACTTTACACGACTGGGGTAAAGTTAACATTGTGTATTTGCAAAGCAATTGCTATTGGCAATCAAGTGTTGTGCTGGGTATTTGGAATGATGCAGTTCGTTTTGGAAACATCTTCGCATTGTCGCTCTGTCAAAATGTCTCTGCTACAGTCCCATAGGAAAGCTCTTATCAATGACCCCTGATGCAAAAAATATCTCCAAGACCAGAGCAACTCCAAACCCATTATGTCTCGCCTCAGTCTGCCACTCTCCGTCTATGTCCAACAGCCCAAATTATGGACTGTATTATGGGATCGCAAAAGTGCTATGGCGACCATGGTAACGGATGATGATTTGGCATTCTAAAGCATCTATCAATCAGATTGATTCCTGGTCCATTATCGACTCTTGGGAGTTCCAGCCCCAATCCCTTTTCTGCAGTTGGCAAATGGCTGAGCCAAACATGCCTGGAGGCAGCCAGATCTGGAATGAGGAGAGATCTGGCTGGCTGGGCTGTTCCAGCTCCAAGAGCAGAGCCACTCACACCATCCAACACAGACACAGCCACTCACACCTTATCACTGTATAGCAGCACTATAGTGATTCAAGCCAAGGAACACACAACAGTAGCAACGCGCATTCCCCTCCCACCTGAGGATCTGACTTTTTCATTCATCTATTTCCTGTGTTTAAGCGGTGCAAAATCCACTTGTCACTTAAATCTCACTGGATTGATTCTTTTCACTTTATTGCGACTCTTTCTTACTCTTGCTTTGTGCCTGTCGTTTTTTCCCTTTAACGTTACAACCACAGACATGTTTGTAATGACCTGTCAAAATTGAATATATTGTCTTTCCGTTGCATCTATAACAACGCTAAAGCTTCATCAGGGATTTAATGCATGGTCTTGGAAATTACATCACAAGAAAAAGAAGAAAGGTAACATTATTTTGATGTGTGTTGATTTTTTTTGCCCGATTGAAAAAAAAAAGTAATAATTTAATACAGTTTACTTTTTTACAAATTAAATGTGCTGAAATCAACACTCAGTTTATAGTGCTATTATGTCTGAACTCGCAAACAATGTTGTAACGTGTGCGCTGAGAATCGGGAAGCAAGTTCAGGGAGTGAGTGTTTTAATAAATAAACGCAACATAATACAAAACAAGAAAACACAGACATGACACTGGAACAGAAACAATGACGACTGGGGAAGGAACCAAAGGGAGTGACATATATAGGGAAGGTAATCAGGGAGGTGATGGAGTCCAAGTGAGTCTGATGATGCTCAGGTGTGCGTAACGATGGTGACAGGTGTGCGCCATAACGAGCAGCCTGGTGACCTAGAGGCCGGAGAAGGAGCGCACGTGACAAATGTAGAGTATGAATGGAGTAGGAAAATGTATACATTCAATACTGTAAGTCACTCTGGATAAGAGCTCTGGATAAGAGTGTCTGCTAAATGACCAAAATGTAAATTAAAAATGTATGTATAGATAGATGTAATATAGAGTCAAGCGTGTTGATTTTTAATCTGATGGTACACTGCTATTGACACACTTGCTGAATTATGCAACAGAACGTGGTGAGTGCAGGTAAGCCTAGACAGAGCAAGTTTTTGGTGTTTGCAGCCCTGTTCCACCCCTTTATATTAATTTATTCATATTGAAAATACACCCAGTGTGTTTATGCAAATTAAGCATATAAAATGTACTTTATTTTAACACAAAATATTTTCACAAAAACCTGATACCATTAGAACATGTCTATATTAGTCCCCCCCAAAAATGACATTTTACATTAAATGTAATACCTGAATTCCCACCAAAATCCCTAAACTCCATTCATTATTTGTCCGTGCCAGTAACATATTTTATTTGCTATAATTTAGTCAATATCTGATGGATTTTAAAATTCAAAAGGTTTGGTGTATATTCATCCATTGTCCAACTGTTGCATTAATTAGAATTGCTTTTAAAACCTCTTAACAATTTTGCTGACTGTTGCTACGTTACAGTCTTTGGAAGAAGTGGAGGAGACTGGATAAGCAGCGTAGTGTCCAGGCTATCTAAGTTTCTGGAGCATCCATAACATATCAAGGCTATTTTCAGCCTAATTGCAAGGAGTCATCTTGAGGAAAATTGCCTTAGAGAGAAAAACTGTGGAAGGGACGTCAACGGAGGTGATTTCTTGAGGCATGAGGAGAGTGTGTTTGTGTCCTCCTCCACCCTTACTTCCCCAGTCTAAGACTATTTTTGCATGGACAAGATGAACACATGCTTTTTTCTGTCTGAATGATGAGGCAAAACAGTGATTGAGTAATAACTGTTTTGCATGATGCAATGTGATGTATTACCAGAGCAAAGAGCACAAGACTGGAGCATCTAATGACAAACCCGACCATCCCATTCCATATCTTAGACCCCCCTTACTGATTTAATGTTGATGGCGGTTGGCAGAGGGCTCATCCTTTCACCTCTCCTCAGCTATACTTCTCTGAGGTTCTGCTGTATGTATAGGCCCGAGCCAAATGAATGGAGGAGCCTTCAATAGGAGGCTGTGTGCACTGTGCAGGGGCTATGCACGTCGAAGGAATTTCTACATGAACACATTTGCATTGTAAGAAACTTGGTTTCAACCTGCCCATCCCACCCCCCATGCCAAGCCCTGATTGGATCAAATTATTTGTAACTTTTATTTAACTAGGGAAAAACACATTGAGATCTAGGTCTCATTTGCAAATGTGCCCTGGGAACAATACATAAAATAAAATGTTATACAATTTAAAACACAAACTTAAATAGCAAATATTATATACACAATAAACAATCAAATAAAACAAACACATTTATCAATATAAAAATCCTTAGCCTTTCTACTAAACTGACCCACAGACAACAACACATCCAAATTAAATGTTACTTGGAGATTATTACACATGATAGGGGCCTGGTAGGAAAAGGATGATTTGCCCAACTCTATGAATACATGTGGAGTCTCCAGCATTAACCAACCCTGTGATCTAGTGTTGTAATCCGAGACAGAGTCTCTGAATAAGTAAAGTGTGATCCACAGTGTGAATGCCTTGGACAGGTCAATGAAGAGGGCAGCACAGTGTTTCTTCGTATCTAAACAATTTATGAGATAATTTAAAATCATAGAAGTAGCAGAGATGGTACTATGACCTGGTCTGAACCCTGACTGTTTTACATCAGAAAAGATCGAAGCTGAGTATTAATCAATGATTCCAGGATTGTTGCTAGGCAAGATAGTTTGGAAATGGGACGATAATTATTTAGATCACTCGGGTCGCCGCCTTTATGTAGAGGAAGCACATGGTCCGCCATCCAAACTCTAGGGATAGTATTCTATATAATTGTCAAGTAAAAAATATCTGTTAATGGTTCCTCAATCAATGGAGCAGAAAGCTGTAATTTGCATTTGTATTTGTATTGATTATGGATCTCCATTAGCTGCTGCACTGGCTTGTCTCCCCCTGTCTGGTACAAGTCCTAAAGCAATAGGACTCCCTAAATCTTTCTCAGATTATTACCAATCCCACAAGGTATGATGACGCCAAATACCCAGAAAAGGCCACTCTCCTTTATATTATCCTCACAAATAACCCTCATATGTACCAGTCTGGTGTTTTCTGTAATGACCTTAGTGATCACTCTTTTACAGCCTGTGTTTGCAATGGTTGCTCAGTGAAACATCATGTCCTGATTTGTCATAGACACTTGCTAAAAAACTTTAATGAGTAAGCCTTCCTTCATGACCTGGCCTCTGTAAAATGGTATAGAATCAGCTTGATCGCCTCTGTCGAAGATGCTTGGACCTTCTTTTTTGATGTCTTCAGTGATATTGTTAACAAACACGCCCCCATGAAGAAAATGATAAATAAAAAAAGGTTCAGCCCTTTGTTCAACTGTAATCTTACAGAGTTACTCCACCTCAGAATTGCACTTGGCGAAAGGCTCAGCACACGCATACTCATGGTTGAATGGCTCTCGTTCAGGAAAATGATAAATAAGTGCACTCAGGCTACCCGGAAGGCCAAAGTTAGTTACTTTAAGGAGCAGTTCTCTCTGTGGGTCTAACCCCAAGAAGTTCTGGGAAAAAAAGACCTGAAGAATAAACCCTCCTCCTCACAGCTCCCCATGTCCCTTAAAGTTGATGATGTGGTTGTTACTGACAAGAAGCACATTGCTGAGCTCTTTAATAACCACTTCATTAAGTCTGGATTCCTATTTGCTCACTCAACATTTCCTCATCTCCCACCCCTTCTAATACGACTATCCCTGACGCTCCTCCGTCTTTTTTCCCTGCCCCGCTACAAAGTTTCTCCCTGCAGATGGTCACTGAGTCTGAGGTGCTAAAGGAGCTCCTTAAACTTGACCCCCAAAAAACATCTGGGTCAGATGGTTTAGACCCTTTCTTCTACCTGTTATGGCTAGGGGGCAGTATTTTCACAGCCGGATAAAAAACGTACCCGATTTAATCTGATTATTACTCCTGCCCAGAAACTAGAATATGCATATAATTATTAGCTTTGGATAGAAAACACTCCAAAGTTTCTAAAACTGTTTGAATGGTGTCTGTGAGTATAACAGAACTCATTTGGCAGGCCAAAACCTGAGAACATTCCATGCAGGAAGTGGCCTGTCTGACAATTTCTTGCCCTTCTTGATTATCTCTATCCATTACAGAGGATCTCTGCTGTTACGTGACACTTCCTACGGCTCCCATGGGCTCTCAGAAGGCGGCAAAAAGCTGAATCGTGGCTTTGCAGGCTCTGGTTGAAAAAAAGTAGCGCGTTTGGGTAGTGGCTGGTTACAGTACTGTGAGACTCAGGCGCGTGCCCGCGTCGACCCCATGCTATGTTTTCTTTCGTCTGTTTACCTAAACCCAGATTCCCGGTCGGAATATTATCGCTTTTTTACGAGAAAAATTGCATAAAAATTGATTTTAAACAGCGGTTGACATGCTTCGAAGTACGGAAATGGAATATTTAGAAATCTTTTGTCACGAATTGCGCCATGCTCGTGACCCTTATTTACACTTCGGATAGTGTCTTGAACGCACGAACAAAACGCCGCTATTTGGATATAACGATGGATTATTTTGGACCAAACCAACATTTGTTATTGAAGTAGCAGTCCTGGGAGTGCATTCTGACGAAGACAACAAAGGTAATCAAACTTTTGTAATAGTAAATCGGAGTTTGGTCAGGGCTAAACTTGGTCGGTGTCTAAATGGCTAGCCGTGATGGCTGGGCTATCTACTGAGAATATTGCAACATGTGCTTTCACCGAAAAGCTATTTTAAAATCGGACATATCGAGTGCATAGAGGAGTTCTGTATCTATAATTCTTAAAATAATTGTTATGCTTTTTGTGAACGTTTATCGTGAGTAATTTAGTAAATTCACCGGATGTTTGCGGGGGGTATGCTAGTTCTGAACGTCACATGCTAATGTAAAAAAGCTGTTTTTTGATATAAATATGAACTTGATTGAACAAAACATGCATGCATTGTATAACATAATGTCCTAGGGTTGTCATCTGATGAAGATCATCAAAGGTTAGTGCTGCATTTAGCTGTGGTTTTGTTTTTTGTGACATTATATGCTAACTTGAAAAATGTGTGTCTGATTATTTCTGGCTGGGTACTCTGCTGACATAATCTAATGTTTTGCTTTCACTGTAAAGCCTTTTTGAAATCGGACAGTGTGGTTAGATTAACGAGAGTCTTGTCTTTAAAATGCTGTAAAATAGTCATATGTTTGAAAAATGGAAGTTTTCGGATTTTAGAGGAGTTTGTATTTCGTGCCACGCCCATCCTTGGATATTGGAGCAGGTGTTCCGCTAGCGGAACGTCTAGATGTAAGAGGTTAAGGTTGCTGCTCCTTTAATCCCCAAGCCTATCTCTGGGGACGTTCCCATTGCTTGGAAGGCAGCTACGGTTAGGTATTTATTTAAAGGGGGAGATCTAGCTGACCCTTACTGTTATATGCCTATTTATTTTGTGCCCTGTTTATCTAAAGTGTTGTAAAAACTTGTCAATAATCAACTGACTGGCTTTCTTGTTGTTTATAGTATTCTCTCTAGTATGCAATCTGACATCCGCTCAGGTTATGGATGTGTCACTGCAATCTTAAATGTCCTCAATGATGTCACCATTGACCTTGATTCTAAGCAATGTTGTCCTGCAATTTGTATTGACTTGGCCAAAGCTTTTGATACGGTAGACATTTCCATTCTTGTGGGCTGGCTAATGAGTATTGGTGTCTCTGAGGGGTCTTTGGCCTGGTTTGCTAACTACCTCTCTCAAAGAATTCAGTGTATAAAGTCAGAACATCTGCTCTCTCAGCCACTGCCTGTCACGAAGGGTATACACCAAGGCTCAATCCTAGGCCCCACGCTCTTCTCAATTTACATCAACAACATAGCTCAGGCAGTAGTAAGCTCTCTCATCCATTTATATGCAGATGATACAGTCTTATACTCAACTGGCCCCTCCCGGGATTTTGTGTTAAACGCTCTACAACATAGCTTTCTTAGTGTCCAAAAAGCTTTTTCAGCCTTTAACATTTTTCTGAATACGCCCAAAATAAAGGTAACATGGGTTAATAAGAAGAATGCCCCGCTCCCTACAGGTGTGATTACTACCTCTGAGGGTTTAAAGCTTGAGATAGTCACCTCATACAAGTACTTGGGAGTATGGCTAGACGGTGCACTGTCCTTCTCTCAGCACATATCAAAGCTGCAGGCTCAAGTTAAATCTAGACTTGGTTTCCTCTATCGTAATCACTCCTTTTTCACCCCAGCTGCCAAACTAACCCTGATTCAGAGGACCATCCTAACCATGCTAGATTATGGAGACATCATTTATAGATCGGCAGGTAGGGGTGCTCTCGAGCGGCTAGATGTTCTTTACTATTTGGCTATCAGATTTGCCACCAATGCTCCTTATAGGACACATCACTGCACTCTATACTCTTCTGTAAACTGGCCATCTCTCTCGCAAGACCCACTGGTTGTTGCCTATTTATAAAACCCTCTTAGGCCTCACTCTCCTCCTTATCTGAGATATCTACTGCAGCCCTCATCCTCCACATACAACACCCGTTCTGCCAGTCACATTCTGTTGAAGGTCCCCAAAGCACACACATCCCTGGGTCGCTCATCTTTTCAGTTTGCTGCAGCTAGTGACTGGAACGAGCTGCAACAAACGCTCAAACTGGACAGTTTTATCTCAATCTCTTCATTCAAAGACTCAATCATGGACACTCTTACTGACATTTCTGGCTGCTTTGCATTGTTGTCTCTACCTGCTTGCCCTTTGTGCTGTTGTCTGTGCACAACAATGTTTGTACCCTGTTTTGTGCTGCTACCATGTTGTGCTGCTGCCATGTTGTGTTGCTACCATGTTGTTGTCATGTTGTGTTGCTACCATGCTGTGTGGGCATGTGTTGCTGCCATGCTATGTTGTCGTCTTAGGTTTCTCTTTATGTAGTGTTGTCTTTCTTGTCGTGATGTGTGTTTTGTCCTATATTTTTATTTAATATATTTTTATTTTTATTCCCAGCACCCATCACCGCAGGAGGCCTTTTGCCTTTTGGTAGGCCATCATTGCAAATAAGAATTTGTTCTTAACTGACTTGCCTAGTTAAATAAAGGTTAAATAAATAAAAAAAATTACACACCATGTACCAACAAATATTCTTTACATCAACAACATAGGAATCACTTAAAAATGTATTGTATGACCTCTTATACACAATATAAGGCCCAGCCTTTGGAATTTTGGTTTTCCTAGATATGGCTACTATATTGTGATCACTAAATCCTATGGATTTTAATACTGTTTCCAACTAATTTCTGCAGCATTGGTAAAGATATGATCAATACATGTTGTTGATTTTTTCCCCGGTACTGTTTGTAACTACCCTGGTACGTTGATTGATAACCTGAACCAGGTTGCAGGCACTAGTTATAGTTTGAAGCTTCCTCTTGAGTGGGCAGCCTGATGAAAACCAGTCAATATTTAAATCACCCAGCAAGTATACCTCTCTATTGATATCACACACATTATCAAGCATTTAACACATTATCCAGATACTTACTGTTAGGACTTGGTGGTCTATAGTAGCTTCTCACCAGAATGAGCTTTAGGTGAGGCAGATTAACCTGAAGCCATATTACTTCAACAGTATTTAACATGAGATCCTCTCTAAACTTTACAGGAATGTGGTTCTGAATATAAACAGCCACACGTCCACCTTTGGCATTTCTGTCTTGTCTGTAGATCTTATAACCATGTATTGCGACCACTGTATCATCAAGGGTATTATCTAAGTGAGTTTCAGAGATTGTCAGAATGTGAATGTCATCTCTTACTAGCAAATTATTCTTAACCTACAAATGTTAACGTAGGCAATTTTTTCTTCTTTTCTGTGATGCTTGATTATTTTTCTTGCTTTACTGGGAAGTTTAGCAGAGGTAGACATGCCTAGGTTATTTTTATTATTATTGCTAGCCCTGGCCCGCTAGCTGTCTGAATCGCCGTGTCTCCGGCCCACAGAGCTACTCACTGGACCCCTATGATCACTCGGCTACGCATGCCTCTCCCTAATGTCAATATGCATTGTCCATTACTGTTTTGGTTAGTAATTATTGCCTTATTTCACTTTAGAGCCTCTAGCCCTGCGCAATACGCCTTAGTTAAACCTTTAGTCCCACCTCCCACACATGCGGTGATCTCACCTGGTTTAAATGATGTTTCTAGAGACAATATCTCTCTCATCGTCACTCAATGCATAGGTTTACCTCCACTGTATTCACATCCTACCATACCCTTGTCTGTCCATTATGCCCTGACTCTATTCTACCTTTCCCAGAAACCTGCTCCTTTTACTCTCTGTTCCGGACGTACTAGACAACCAGTTCTGATAGCCTTTAGCCGTACCCTTATCCTACTCCTCCTCTGCTCCTCTGGTGATGTAGAGGTTAATCCAGGCCCTGCAGTGCCTAGCTCCACTTCCATTCCCCAGGCGCTCTCATTTGTTGACTTCTGTAACTGTTAAAGCCTTGGTTTCATGCATGTTAACCTGTTAGGGCTAGGGGGCAGTATTTGCACGGCTGGATAAAAAAATTTACCCGATTTAATCTGGTTACTAATCCTACCCAGTAACTAGAATATGCATATACTTATTATATATGGATAGAAAACACCCTAAAGTTTCCAAAACTGTTTGAATGGTGTCTGTGAGTATAACAGAACTCATTTGGCAGGCAAAACCCTGAGACATTTTCTGACAGGAAGTGGATACCTGATGTGTTGTATTACCTTTAAACCTATGCCATTGAAAAACACAGGGGCTGAGGAATATTTTGGCACTTCCTATTGCTTCCACTAGATGTCACCAGCCTTTACAAAGTGTTTTGAGTCTTCTGGAGGGAGATCTGACCGAACAAGAGCCATGGAACGATGATGGCCCATTAGACACCTGGCGCGCGAGTTCATGTTGGGTACCCTCGTTCCAATACGTTATAAAAGAGAATGCATTCGTCCACCTTGAATATTATTCATGTTCTGGTTAAAAAAGGCCCTAATGATTTATGCTATACAACATTTGACATGTTTGAACGAACGTAAATATATTTTTTCCCCTCGTTCATGAAGTGAAGTCCGGCGGGCTTAGATCATGTGCTAACAAGACGGAGATTTTTGGACATAAATGATGAGCTTTTTTGAACAAAACTACATTCGTTATGGACCTGTGATACCTGGAAGTGACATCTGATGAAGAGAATCTAAGGTATTGGATTATTTACATATTATTTTCGATTTTAGATCTCCCCAACATGACGGCTAGTCTGTATCGCAACGCGTATTTTTCTGGGCGCAGTGCTCAGATTATTGCCAAGTGTGATTTCCCAGTAAGGTTATTTTTAAATCTGGCAAGTTGATTGCGTTCAAGAGATGTAAATCTATAATTCTTTAAATGACATTATAATATTTTACCAATGTTTTCTCATTTTAATTATTTAATTTGTGGTGCTGACTTGACTGCCGGTTATTGGAGGGAAACGATTTCCTCAACATCAATGCCATAGTAAAATGCTGTTTTTGGATATAAATATGAACTTGATAGAACTAAAAATGCATGCATTGTCTAACATAATGTCCTAGGAGTGTCATCTGATGGAGATTGTAAAAGGTTAGTGCATCATTTTAGCTGGTTTTATGGTTTTGGTGACCCTGTCTTTGAATTGACAAAACATTACACACAACTCTTGTAAATGTACTGTCCTAACATACTCTAAATTTATGCTTTCGCCGTAAAACCTTTTTGAAATCGTAAAACGTGGTTAGATTAAGGAGATGTTTATCTTTCAAAGGGTGTAAAATAGTTGTATCTTTGAAAAATTTGAATTTTGACATTTATTTTGATTCAAATTTGCCGCTCTTGAAATGCACCTGCTGTTGATGGAGTGCACCACGGGTGGGACGCTTGCGTCCCACCTAGCCCATAGAGGTTAACATTAGAAGCCTCCTCCCTGAGTTTGTTTTATTCACTGCTTTAGCACACTCCGCCAACCTGGATGTCCTAGCCGTGTCTGCATCCTGGCTTAGGAAGACCACCAAAACCCCTGAAATTTCTATTCCTAACTATAACATCTTCCGACAAGATAGAACTGCCAAAGGGGCCGGTGTTGCAATCTACTGCAGAGATAGCCTGCAGAGTTCTGTCTTACTATCCAGGTCTGTGCCCAAACAATTTAAGCTTCTACTTTTAAAAATCCACCTTTCCAGAAACAAGTCTCTCACCGTTGCCGCTTGCTATACACCACCTTCTGCCCCCAGCTGTGCCCTGGACACTATATGTGAATTGATTGCCCCCATCTATCTCCAGAGCTTGTGCTGTTAGGTGACCTAAACTGGGACATTCTTAACACCCCAGCCATCCTACAATCTAAGCTTGATGCCCTCAATCTCACACAAATTATCAATGAACCTACCAGGTACAACTCCAAATCCGTAAACACAGGCACCCTCATAGATATCATCCTAACCAACCTGCCCTCCAAATACACCTCTGCTGTCTTCAACCAGGATCTCAGCGATCAGTGCCTCATTGCCTGCGTCCGTAATGGGTCTGCAGTCAAACGACGACCCCTAATCACTGTCAAACGCTCCCTAAAACACTTCAGTGAGCAGGCCTTTCTAATCGACCTGGCCCGGGTATCCTGGAAGGATATTGACCTCATTCCGTCAGTAGAGGATTCCTGGTTATTCTTTAAATGTGCTTTCGTCACCATCTTAAATAAGTATGCCCCATTCAAAAGTTTAGAACCAGGAACAGATATAGCCCTTGGTTCACTCCAGACCTGACTGCCCTTGACCAGCACAAACATATCCTGTGGCGTACTGCATTAGCATCGAATAGCCCCCACGATATGCAACTTTTCAGGGAAGTTAGGAACCAATATACACAGGCAGTTAGGAAAGCAAAGGCTAGCTTTTTCAAACAGAAATTTGCATCCTGTAGCACAAACTCCAAAAAGTTCTGGGACACTGTAAAGTCCTAGCTGCCCACTGCACTGGGGCTAGGAAACACTGTCACCACCGATAAATCCGCGATTATTGAGTATTTCAATAAGGATTTTTCTACGGCTGGCCATGCTTTCCACCTGGCTACCCCTACCCTGGTCAACAGTCCTGCACCCCCCACAGCAACTTGCCCAAGCCTCCCCCATTTCTCCTTCACCCAAATCCAGATAGCTGATGTTCTGAAAGAGCTGCAAAATCGGGACCCCTACAAATCAGCTGGGCTAGACAATCTGGACCCTCTCTAAAATGATCAGCCAAAATTGCTGCAACCCCCATTACTAGCCTGATCAACGTCTCTTTCGTATCGTCTGAGATCCCCAAAGATTGGAAAGCTGCCGCGGTCATCCCCCTCTTCAAAGGGGGAGACACTCTAGACCCAAACTGCTACAGACTTATATCTATCCTACCCTGCCTTCCTAAGGTCTTCGAAAGCCAAGTTAACCTCTCTAGGGTAGGGGGCAGTATTTGCACGGCCGGATAAAAAACGTACCCGATTTAATCTGGTTATTACTACTGCCCAGAAACTAGAATATGCATATAATTATTGGCTTTGGATAGAAAACACCCTAAAGTTTCTAAAACTGTTTGAATGGTGTCTGTGAGTATAACAGAACTCATATGGCAGGCAAAAACCTGAGAAGATTTCTTACAGGAAGCGCCCTCTCTGACCATTTCTTGGGCTTCTACACTCTCTTTATTGAAAACTGAGGATCTCTGCTGTAACGTGACACTTCCTACGGCTCCCATAGGCTCTCAGAAGGCGGCAAAACGCTGAATGATGTCTTTGCAGGCCCTGGCTGAAAAACAGTAGCGCATTTGGATAATGGTCGATCAGAGAACACTGAGACTGAGGCGCGTGCACGAGGCGACACCATGTTTTTATTTTCTCTGTCTTTGAACGTAAACAGGGTTTCCCGGTCAGAATATTATCGCTTTTTTACGAGAAAAATCGCATAAAAATTGATTTTAAACAGCGGTTGACATGCTTCGAAGTACGGTAATGGAATATTTAGAATTTTTTTGTCACGAAACGCGTCGGGCGCGTCACCCTTCTTCACCCTTCGGATAGTGTCTTGAACACACGAACAAAACAGAGGATATTTGAACATAACTATGGATTATTTTGAACCAAACCAACATTTGTTATTGAAGTAGAAGTCCTGGGAGTGCATTCTGACAAAGAACAGCAAAGGTAATCAAATTTTTCTAATAGTAAATCGGAGTTTGGTGAGGGCCAAACTTGGTGGGTGTCAAATTAGCTAGCCCGTGATGGCTGGGCTATCTACTCAGAATATTGCAAAATGTGCTTTTGCCGAAAGCTATTTTAAAATCGGACATAGCGATTGCATAAAGGAGTTCTGTATCTATAATTCTTAAAATAATTGTTATGCTTTTTGTGAACGTTTATCGTGAGTAATTTAGTAAATTCACCGGAAGTTTGCAGTGTTTATGCTAGTTCTGAAGGTCACATGCTAATGTAAAAAGCTGTTTTTTGATATAAATATGAACTTGATTGAACAAAACATGCATGTATTGTATAACATAATGTCCTAGAAGTGTCATCTGATGAAGATCATCAAAGGTTAGTGCTGCATTTAGCTGTGGTTTGGGTTTATGTGACATTATATGCTAGCTTGAAAAATGGGTGTCTGATTATTTCTGGCTGGGTACTCTGCTGACATAATCTAATGTTTTGCTTTCGCTGTAAAGCCTTTTTGAAATCGGACAGTGTGGTTAGATAAAGGAGAGTCTTTAAAATGGTGTAAAATAGTCATATGTTTGAAAAATGGACGTTTTTGGATTTTTGAGGAATTTGTAATTCGCGCCACGCCTATCATTGGATATTGGAGCAGGTGTTCCGCTAGCGGAACGTCTAGATGTAAGAGGTTTTAAGGCCCATTTTCTGGGATTAAAGGTCTTTTTGAAATCGGACAGTGTGGTTAGATTAACGAGAGTCTTATCTTTAAAATGGTGTAAAATAGTCATATGTTTGAGAAATTGAAGTAATAGCATTTCTAAGGTATTTGAATAATGCGCCACGGGATTCCACTGGCTGTTGAGTAGGTGGGACGATTTCATCCCACATACCCTAGAGAGGTTAACAAACAGATCACCGACCATTTCGAATCCCACCGTAACTTCTCAGCTATGCAGTCTGGTTTCCGAGCTGACCATGGGTGCACCTCAGCCACGCTCAAGGTTCTAAACAATATCATAACTGCCATCGATAAGAGACAATACTGTGCAGCCGTATTCATTGACCTGGCCAAGGCTTTCGACTGTGTCAATCACCACATTCTTATCGGCAGAATCGAAAGCCTTGGTTTCTCAAATGACTGCCTCGCCTGGTTCACCAACTGCTTCTCCGACAGAGTTCAGTGTGTCAAATCGGAGGATCTGTTGTCCGGACTTCTGGCAGTCTCTATGGGGGTGCCACAGGGTTCAATTCTCGGGCCGACTCTTTTCTCTGTATACATCAATGATGTTGCTCTTGCTGCTGGTGATTCTCTGATCCACCTCTACGACACCATTCTGTATACCTCTGGCCCTTCTATGGACACTGTGTTAACTAACCTCCAGACGAGCTTCAATGCCATACAACTCTCCTTCCATGGCCTCCAACTGCTCTTAAATGCAGGTAAAACTAAATGCATGCTCTTCAACCGCCCGCACCTGCCCGCCCATCCAGCATCAGTACTCTGGACGCTTCTGACTTAGAATATGTGGACAACTACAAATACCTAGGTGTCTGGTTAGACTGTAAACTCTCCTTCCAGACTCACATTAAGCATCTCCAATCCAAAATTAAATCTAGAATCAGCTTCCTATTTCTTAACAAAGCATCCTTCACTCATGCTGCCAAACATACCCTCGTAAAACTGACTATCCTACCGATCCTTGACTTCGGCGATGTCATTTACAAAATCGCCTCCAACACTCTACTCAACAAATTGGATGCAGTCTATCACAGTGCCATCCGTTTTGTCACCAAAGCCCCATATACTACCCACCACTGCGACCTGTATGCTCTCGTTGGCTGGCCCTCGCTTCATATTTGTCACCCATCCCACTGGCTCCAGATCATCTATAAGTCTTTTGCTAGGTAAAACCCCGCCTTATCTCAGCTCACTGGTCACCATAGCAGCACCCACCCATAGCACGCGCTCCAGCAGGTATATTTCACTGGTCACCCCCAAAGCCAATTCCACCTTTGGCCGCCTTTCCTTCCAGTTCTCTGCTGCCAATGACTGGAACGAACTGCAAAAATCACTAAAGCTGGAGACTCATATCTCCCTCAAAAACTTTAAGCACCAGCTGTCAGAGCAGCTCACAGATCACTGCAACTACAGTGCCTTGCGAAAGTATTCGGCCCCCTTGAACTTTTCGACCTTTTGCCACATTTCAGGCTTCAAACATAAAGATATAAAACAGTAATTTTATGTGAAGAATCAACAACAAGTGGGACACAATCATGAAGTGGAACGAAATTTATTGGATATTTCAAACTTTTTTAACAAATAAAAGACAGAAAAATTGGGCGTGCAAAATTATTCAGCCCCTTTACTTTCAGTGCAGCAAACTCTCTCCAGAAGTTCAGTGAGGATCTCTGAATGATCCAATGTTGACCTAAATGACTAATGATGATAAATAGAATCCACCTGTGTGTAATCAAGTCTCCGTATAAATGCACCTGCTCTGTGATAGTCTCAGAGGTCCGTTTAAAGCGCAGAGAGCATCATGAAGAACAAGGAACACACCAGGCAGGTCCGAGATACTGTTGTGGAGAAGTTTAAAGCCGGATTTGGATACAAAAAGATTTCCCAAGCTTTAAACATCCCAAGGAGCACTGTGCAAGCGATAATATTGTAATGGAAGGAGTATCAGACCACTGCAAATCTACGAAGACCCGGCCGTCCCTCTAAACTTTCAGCTCATACAAGGAGAAGACTGATCAGAGATGCAGCCAAGAGGCCCATGATCACTCTGGATGAACTGCAGAGATCTACAGCTGAGGTGGGAGACTCTGTCCATAGGACAACAATCAGTCGTATACTGCACAAATCTGGCCTTTATGGAAGAGTGGCAAGAAGAAAGCCATTTCTTAAAGATATCCATAAAAAGTGTCGTTTAAAGTTTGCCACTAGCCACCTGGGAGACACACCAAACATGTGGAAGAAGGTGCTCTGGTCAGATGAAACCAAAATCAAAACTTTTTGGCAACAATGCAAAACGTTATGTTTGGCGTAAAAGCAACACAGCTCATCACCCTGAACACACCATCCCCACTGTCAAACATGGTGGTGGCAGCATCATGGTTTGGGCCTGCTTTTCTTCAGCAGGGGCAGGGAAGATGGTTAAAATTGATGGGAAGATGGATGGAGCCAAATACAGGTCCATTCTGGAAGAAAACCTGATGGTGTCTGCAAAAGACCTGAGACTGGGACGGAGATTTGTCTTCCAACAAGACAGTGATCCAAAACATAAAGCAAAATCTACAATGGAATGGTTCACAAATAAACATATCCAGGTGTTAGAATGGCCAAGTCAAAGTCCAGACCTGAATCCAATTGAGAATCTGTGGAAAGAACTGAAAACTGCTGTTCACAAACCCTCTCCATCGAACCTCACTGAGCTCGAGCTGTTTTGCAAGGAGGAATGGGCAAAAATGTCAGTCTCTCGATGTGCAAAACTGATAGAGACATACCCCAAGCGACTTACAGCTGTAATCGCAGCAAAAGGTGGCGCTACAAAGTATTAACTTAAGGGGGCTGAATAATTTTGCACAGCCAATTTTTCCGTTTTTTATTTGTTAAAAAAGTTTGAAATATCCAATAAATTTCGTTCCACTTCATAATTGTGTCCCACTTGTTGTTGATTCTTCACAAAAAATTACAGTTTTATATCTTTATGTTTGAAGCCTGAAATGTGGCAAAAGGTCGAAATGTTCAAGGGGGCCGAATACTTTCGCAAGGCACTGTATACATAGCCCATCTGTTAATAGCCCATCCAACTACCTCATCCCCATACTGTTATTTTTTATTTTTATTTTGCTCCTTTGCACCCCAGTATCTCTACTTGCACACTCATCTTCTGCACATCTATCACTCCAGTGTTTAATTTACATTTACATTTTACATTTAAGTCATTTAGCAGACGCTCTTATCCAGAGCGACTTACAAAATGGTGCATTCACCTTATGATATCCAGTGGAACAACCACTTTACAATAGTGCATCTAAATCTTTTAAGGGGGGGGGGGGTTAGAAGGATTACTTTATCCTATCCTAGGTATTCCTTAAAGAGGTGGGGTTTCAGGTGTCTCCGGAAGGTGGTGATTGACTCCGCTGTCCTGGCGTCGTGAGGGAGCTTGTTCCACCATTGGGGTGCCAGAGCAGCGAACAGTTTTGACTGGGCTGAGCGGGAACTGTGCTTCCTCAGAGGTAGGGGGGCCAGCAGGCCAGTGGTGGATGAACGCAGTGCCCTTGTTTGGGTGTAGGGCCTGATCAGAGCCTGAAGGTATGGAGGTGCCGTTCCCTTCACAGCTCCGTAGGCAATCACCATGGTCTTGTAGCGGATGCGAGCTTCAACTGGAAGCCAGTGGAGAGAGCGGAGGAGCGGGGTGACGTGAGAGAATTTGGGAAGGTTGAACACCAGACGGGCTGTGGCGTTCTGGATGAGTTGTAGGGATTTAATGGCACAGGCAGGGAGCCCAGCCAACAGCGAGTTGCAGTAATCCAGACGGGAGATGACAAGTGCCTGGATTAGGACCTGCGCCGCTTCCTGTGTGAGGCAGGGTCGTACTCTGCGAATGTTGTAGAGCATGAACCTACAGGATCGGGTCACTGCCTTGATGTTAGTGGAGAACGACAGGGTGTTGTCCAGGATCACGCCAAGGTTCTTAGCACTCTGGGAGGAGGACACAAGGGAGTTGTCAACCGTGATGGCGAGATCATGGAACGGGCAGTCCTTCCCCGGGAGGAAGAGCAGCTCCGTCTTGCCGAGGTTCAGCTTGAGCTGGTGATCCGTCATCCACACTGATATGTCTGACAGACATGCAGAGATGCGATTCGCCGCCTGGTTATCAGAAGGGGGAAAGGAGAAGATTAATTGTGTGTCGTCTGCATAGCAATGATAGGAGAGACCATGTGAGGATATGACAGAGCCAAGTGACTTGGTGTATAGCGAGAATAGGAGAGGGTCTAGAACAGAGCCCTGGGGGACACCAGTGGTGAGAGCGCATGGTGCGGAGACAGATTCTCGCCACGCCACCTGGTAGGAGCGACCTGTCAGGTAGGACGCAATCCAAGCGTGGGCCGCGCCGGAGATGCCCAACTCGGAGAGGGTGGAGAGGAGGATCTGATGGTTCACAGTATCAAAGGCAGCAGATAGGTCTAGAAGGATGAGAGCAGAGGAGAGAGAGTTAGCTTTAGCAGTGCGGAGAGCCTCCGTGACACAGAGAAGAGCAGTCTCAGTTGAATGCCCATTCTTGAAACCTGACTGATTAGGATCAAGAAGGTCATTCTGAGAGAGATAGCAGGAGAGCTGGCCAAGGACGGCACGTTCAAGAGTTTTGGAGAGAAAAGAAAGAAGGAAGAATTTCTATATTGTAATTATTTTGCCACTATGGCCTATTTATTGCCTTACCTCCTTTATCCTGCCTCATTTGCACACACTGTATATAGACTTTTTCTATTGTATTATTGACTGTATGTTTGTTTATTCCATGTGTAACTCTGTGTTGTTGTTTGTGTTGCACTGCTTTGCTTTATCTTGGCCAGGTCGCAGTTGTAAATGAGAACTTGTTCTCAACTAGCCTACCTGGTTAAATAAAGGTGAAATATATATATATTTTTTAAATAGTGCAGGGTGAGCTGCACACAGTGGACTTCCTACTAGGGCATACCACCTCAGCACTAACAGTATTACTTTGGTTCATAGGCATATGATTACTGCATACAATAGCTGTAGGATCAGCAGAGGCATGTAAATAAGGTTATTTAGATTGTATCTTCCGATTCCCCTAGGATATTGTATATTTGCTGAAGCATTATGACAACTCAGCGACACAATGGTAGGGATTAAATGAGCTGGACTTGGGTCATTGATAAGTCATTGTATCAACTCAGCCCTTTAATGCTGTGAAAGGATCCAGGAACCCAAATTATTTGGGTGGATACCATCCTCCTTATAATACGTGCTTTGTTTCCAGAACATATCACAATTGTTAATAAATATTACACCCACAGAGCTGCAATAGTCTTGTAGCCAGTTATGGAGGGCTGAAAAGCTGATGAACCGCTCAATGCCGCTATTTAGGGAGGGCAGAGGGCCAGATATTATAGGGCTGTTTGTTGGTGTCAAGTAGTGTCCCAATAAGGACCGTTCATCTCAATTTCCACCTAAAAAGATATACTCAAATCTAACCGCTTATACCTCAGGACCTGAAGCAGGGATATACATGTTCTTGATACTATTTGAAAGGAAACACTTTGAAGTTTGTGGAGATGTAAAATGAAAAGTCATGTTTTTTATTTTAATTTTTGTTGCATCATCTTTGAATACACTTTCAGTTGGGAAAATATGAGTGGCATAATCGTTGTTCCATCCAAGATGTCAGACCCCGGTGCCTTGTCATTGTTGATAGAGAAAAAATAATAATTCACCTCTTCCTCAATCACTTTACAGAATTTAAAATTACAATGCTTTAGCTAATCTTACAAATTAGAAACTCATTAAAGTAGTTAGCAATATCAGTGTGTTTTGTGATGAATAAGCCATCTGATTCAATGAATGATGGAACCAAGTTTGCCTTTTTTCCCAAAATTGAATTTAAAGTGCCCCAAAGCTTTTTACTATCATTGTTTTTATCATGTATCTTTGTTTAATAGTTAATTCTTATTTTTATGCAGTTTAGTCATGATTTCTCAATTTGCAATACGTTTGCCAATCGGTTGTGCAGCCAGACTTATGAGAGTCAAAATTGAGCTCAGGTGCATCCTGTTTTCATTGGTCATCCTTGATATGTTTCTACAACTTGATTGGAGTTGATTTGGAAAGGCAAACACCTGTCTATATAAGGTCAGTTGACAATGCATGTCAGAGCAAAAACCAAGCCTTGAGGTCGAAGGAGTTGAACACAGAGCTTGAGAGGATCTGCGGAGAAGAATGGGAGAAACTCCCCAAATACAGGTGTGCCAAGCTTGTAGCGTCATACGCAAGACAACTAAAGGCTGTAATCGCTGCCAAAGGTGCTTCAACAAAGTAAAGGTTCTGAATATTTATGTAAATGTGATAGTTGTTTTTTTTTATACATTTTCAAACATTTCTGAAAACCTGTTTAACAAGTTAGTCCATTTTAGAATAACATTTTACATTTTAGTCATTTAGCAGACGCTCTTATCCAGAGCGACTTACAGTAGTGAATGCATACATTTTATACATTTTTTCTCTGTACTGGTCCCCCGTGGGAATCGACCCCACAACCCTGGCGTTGCAAACACCATGCTCTACCAACTGAGCCACACGGGAATAAGGCTCTAACATAACAAAATGTGGGAAAAGTCAAGGGGTCTGAATATTTTACAGATGCACTGTATAATTCCAGAACACAAACTTGTTGATATGCATTGCTAAACCATTTATCATACACATTTGCATGTTAAAATGGCTTGGGGGTTGTATCAACAATTGCATCAACTTAGATTGGATTAAAAAACACTTTCAATGTGTTATGAAGATTATTAGGATTGTTTGTTAATTTATATTTTGATTATTTGTCACGAGTGTAGCCGTGTTGAATAGACCAAAACGCAGCCGGGATATGTATGCTCATCTTTAATTACATTTGAATAAAGTGAACACGGGAAACCAAGAACGACTAGTAACAGTTTTACAGGCTATACAGATACTTTAGCAGTGTAAAATCAACAACCCACAACCCCAGGAGAAAAACACACACCTAATATATGACTCCCAATCAGGAACAACGATATCCAGCTGTTCCTGATCGGGAGTCACACAGACTAACACAAACAGAACAACTAGAAACTACATACAACACACAACTTCTGCCACGTCCTGACCAAATACTAAACTACTCTCTCTGCTGGTCAGGACGTGACATTATTATTTCTGTACGTCTACATTTCTGCAATGCTGTCGCTGACAAGGAAAATAGACTCAAAGTGTAAAACTACTCTGCTTCAAGTGATCCTCGCTTCGCAGACCGATTGCTTTTACTTTCGGTATAGCATGCCTCATCGATCATGTGAGTTGTTAAACAGCGACTCACGTTATGGAGCCGTTACGGTGACGTGGCAGCTTTGGTTTAGTTTGACCGTTACACTACCTATTACTCTGCACAAGGCGCTGTCTGTCACTGGCTTACTGTAATTTTTATCAATCTTTTATATCTGCCGTTAACCCCACCTTCCTCCTTTCCCACAGGGGGAGCGAGGTCCAGACGGAAGTCCAGGTGCCAAAGGTTATCCTGGCAGGCAGGTGCAGTAAATGCTCTGATGTGCTGTGACTGTTATAGTAGGGTCAGGGGTCAGGCTTGACTGGTACAGGAGGGTCAGGGGTCAGGAGGTTATGCTCATCTAGAGTAGGGTTAGAGGGTTCAGACCAGCTCTTGACTGGTGGATTAACGAGGATTAAGTGTTAATGGGTTGTACCTGTGCAGGGTAGAGTGAATGGACTAGAGCTTTGATGCATAATTATGCGTATCACAATTCTGCACATCTACACAAAGTGCAGGACAAGAGTTGTTGTCATGTAAATCATGCCACAAAGAGTCAGTTGAAGAGCTATAGTAAATCTTCCTAAGAATAAATGTTTTGACAATAAATTAAGAGACGCTTTTAACTACATACTTCAAGCCCAAGTCTGCTTCAGTCACAGCTGCTTTCCTGGCATCTACTCCAAGGATGGGTTACTGTGTTTCTAGAAACTGCTACACTAGAGGAAGTCCTGTCTCTCCTTGCTGTTATTCACACACAGACTCATAAATTCCCAATTGACAGACTCATAAAATTGCAGACACACACACACACACACACACACACACACACAGTATCACTGTGATAATTGGTTGGTTTTTATCTTAACCACTAATTGTGTTTAACCGTTCAACTACCTTTTCTCTGTCTTTGTCTTAGGGTTTGCCAGGTCCCATAGGAGCCATTGGGCCGAAAGGTGCTCGGGTAGGTGTACCCTTAATTCTCTCTACCCCAATTATTTTCCAGTTGAGCCTGACTTTCTTTAGCAGTGCTATAGCCTGTATGGGTTTAGGGTGAAGTTGCTCCTAGACTGATCTTGGCTCAGTTTTATATTTTTCCCATTTGTTAAGGTTAGGATAGGGGGAGGGGAAGCTGGTCCTAGATCTGTACCAAGGCAAACTTCACCCCGAAGCAGCCTGATGTTGTGGATGTGATGTCAGTCTGGACATTTGAGTCATACCCATAAACACCACACTGAACGCTGTTGTCATGCCTACGGGTTGTGATTTGATTAATTCTGGAAATATGCTGATGTTCTTATGCTTACTGTATGTTTTTGGTTTTCAAGGGCAATCCGTCTCTCTTCTATGTTTCGGCTGATCTGACCTTGACTTTTATGCATGCGGCTTGACACAGATTTTACTACTCTCTGGATTGTGTCTCCAGTCTTCAGCAAAACACACTTGCTTGCCAAGAGTTGTTTAATCAAAGTTATTGGTTTTGTCTGCTATAACCAACACACACACACACACACGTACTGTACTTCTGCATTTTCCACATAAACAGTATATAGCCGCTTCATGAATGAATGTGACTGTTGATAATCCCTTGCAGACCAACAGCCCCCCCCCCCCCCACACACACACACACACACTCAGTGATGTGATGTTATGTTACGCTTCATTAAAGACCCTTTATCAGCTCCCATGGCTGTTCCAAAACTGGCCCTGCCCCCACCGGCTGGAATTTCCTGTTTAAAGTAGTAAAAAGAGGCCTTCCATCCTCTCCATCAGCAACCCCATCCCCTGATCTACCACACAACCATCCCCCTGTCCTATCTACATCCATCCCCTACCTACCTATAACAACCACCATATCTATCCCCTACCTACAACCATAAGCTATGCATCAACCAACTCCCTCCCAACCCCTGGTTCACACATCTACCCCTTATCCCATATTTACCTTCAAGTAATTACCTACCTATAGTATACTACAGCTACCCTGTCAATTACATCTAACCACCCTGTATCTCTGATCTACATCTACCCTGTCTGCTACTATGTGCCTCACAACCAGCCCCTGATCCCCTAGCTACAACTAACCAACTCACTACGACTAACCATAATCTACAAACTACCAGCTATAGGACTCTATTTTTGCCTAGCGTTAATGCACCCTCTTTGGTAAATTTGACTTGTCAAAGCCAGCGCTCTGCTATTTGCCAACCCTGGCACCAGGGTTGGTGATTGACCTCTTTTTATATCAGCTCGCTTGGGCTGAGGCGGGAAGGGTGCTGTATTTGTGGTGTGTCCTGTAAATCCTGTGTGCCAATTTCAAGCAGCGTAACTGGTGGTTATTTAAGACTCACCGAAAGCTGTTCTTAGCTGTAAATCAATTGGTAATGGCATCAATTTTGCCAGCCGAGGCACACAGTAGCTTAATCAGAGACAAGATGGTGCTGATAGAGATGGCAGCTTCGCTTCAAGTCCTTAGGAAACTGTGCAGTATTGTTTTTTTTATGTATTATTTCTTACATTGTTAGCCCAGAAAACCTTAAGTGTTATTACATACAGCCGGGAAGAACTATTGGATTTCAGAGACGTCAACTTACCAGCACTACGACCAGGAATACGACTTTCCCGAAGCGGATCCTTTGTCTGCATCTCCCAGGGCATTTGAACTGATTCCAGAGGCCAACACGAAACAATGCTGTCGGAGGAGAAGGTTCCAGCGCGGTCTTCTAGTGAGACTTCGGATGTGCGCACACCACCCACCACTTCCGAGTATATTACTCGCTAATGTCCAATCCCTAGTTAACAAAGCCGATGAAATTAGGGCAAGAGTTGCTTTCCAAAGAGATATCCGGGATTGTAACATACTCTGTTACACGGAGACATGGCTAGCTGGGGACATGCTGTCGGAGTCCGTACAGCCAACGAGATTTTCAGTGCATCGCGCCGACAGGAAAAAACATATCTCTGGTAAGAAGAAGGGCGGGGGTCTCAAGTCATTTTGTTCACATGACCTAGAATTATTCCTCACAACCAAATGCCGACCGTATTATCTCCCAAAAGTACTCTCCTCGGTTATAGTCACAGCCGTGTATACGTGTATATTCCCTGCAAGCGGATACCAAGATGGCCATCAAGGAACTTCACTGGACTTTATGCAAACTGGAGGCTGCATTTATTGTAGCTGGGGATTTTAACAAAGCTAATCTGAGAACAAGGCTATCTAAATTCTATCAGCATATCGCTTGCAGTACACGAGCGAGTAACACACTCGACCACTGCTACTCTAATGTCCGCGATGCATACAAGGACCACCTCCGCACTACTTTTGGCAAATCTGACCATGAATCCATCTTGTTGCTCCCCTCCTATAAGCTTAAACTAAAACAGGAAGCACCCGTGCTTAGGTCTATTCAATGCTGGTCTGAAAATCAGATCCAGGCTTTAAGATTGCTTTGATCACGTGGACTGGGATATGTTTCAGGTAGCCTCAGACAATAACATTGACGAATGCGCTGACTCAGTGAGCAAGTTTATAAGGAAGTGTATAGGAGATGCTGTACCCACTGACTATTAAAACCTTCCAATAACCAGAAACCGTGGATTGATGGCAGCATTCGCGCAAAACTGAAAGCACGTACCACTGCATTTAATCATGGCAAGGCGACTGGAAACATGACCGAATACAGTGTAGTTATTCCTTCCGTAAGGCAAACAAGCAAAGCGTCAGTATAGAAACAAAGTGGAGTCGCAATTCAACAGCTCAGACACGAGACGTACGTGGCAGGGTATACTGTCAATCACGGATTATAAAAAAAAAAAAACAGCCCCGTCGCGAACATCGTCTTGCTCCCAGACAAATTAAACAATTTCTTTACGTGCTTTGAGAACAAAACAGTGCCACCCACACAGCCCGCTACCAAAGACTGTGGGCTCTCATTCTCTGTGGCCGACATGTTAAGGTAACTGAACTAATTGACTATCGCCCCATAGCACTCACTTCTTTCATCACGAAGTGCTTTGAGAGACTCGTCAAGGATCATATCACCTCGATCCTACCTGTTACCCTAGACACACTCCAATTAGCTTATTGCCCCAATAGGTCCACAGATGATGCAGTCACCATCACACTGCACACTGCCGTGTCCCATCTAGACAAGAGGAATACCTATGTAAGAATGCTGTTCATTGACTACAGCTCAGCATTCAACACCATAGTACCCTCCAAACTCATCATTAAGCTTGAGACCCTGGACTTCCTAATGGGCCGCCCCCAGGTGGTGAAGATAGGAAACATCTCCACTCCGCTCATCTTCAACACTGGGGCCCCACAAGGGTGCGTTCTCAGCCATCTCCTGTACTCTCAGTTCACCCACGAGTGGCCATGCACGCCTACAACTCAATCATCAAGTTTGCAGACGACACTACATTGGTAGGCTTGATTAGCAACAACTACGAGACAGCCTACAGGGAGGAGGTGAGGGCACTCGGAGTGTGGTGTCAGGAAAATAACCTCTCACTCAACGTCAGCAAAACAAAAGCAATGATCGTGGACTTCAGGAAACAGCAAAAGGAGCACCCCCCCTATCCACATCGATGGGACAGCAGTGGAGAAGGTGTTAAGTTCCTCAGTATACATATTACTGACAAACTAAAATGGTCAACACACACTGACAGTGTGGTGAAGATGGCGCAACAGCGCCTCTTCAACCTCAGGAGGCTGGAAAGAAATGTGGCTTGTCACCGAAAACCCTCACTAACTTTTACAGGTGTTGAATTGAGAGCATCCAGTTGGGCTGTATCACCGCTTGGTACGGCACTGCACAACGCATCACCGGGGGCTAACTACCTGCCCTCCAGGATACCTACAGCACCCAATGTCACAGGAAGGCCAAAAAGATCATCAAGGACAATAACCACCTGAGCCACTACCTGTTCACCCTGCTTCCATTCAGAAGGCGAGGTCAGTACAGGTGCATCAAAGCTGGGACAGAGATCGAAAAACAGCTTCTATCTCAAGGCCATCAGACTGTTAAACAGCCAACACTAGCACAGAGAGGTGACTGCCTACCTACAGACTTGATATCATTGGCCACTTTAATAAATGGAACACTAGTCACTTTGTCACATCCTGACCAGTAAAGGGGTCATTAGTCATTGTAGTATGGTCAGGGCGTGGCAGGGGGTGTTTGTTTTGTGTTTTTTGGTTGTAGGGGATTTTGATTCTAGTTTTCTATTTCTGTTTCTTTTTCCATGTGTGGCCGAGTATGGTTTCCAATCAGAGGCAGGTGTCGTTAGTTGTCTCTGATTTAGGCAGCCTGTTTTTCCTTTGGGTTTGTGGGTGGTTGTTTCCTGTATAGTCTGTGAACCTTACGGAACTGTCGTTTTGCTAATTTTGTTTGTGTTCACTTTAAATAAATATAAGAAGATGAGCACTATACCCGCTGCGCTTTGGTCTGTCCCTTCCGACGCTTATGACACACTTTAATAATGGCACTTTTTAAGAAAGTTTACGTATCTCGCATTACTCATCTCATATGTACAGTGTATATACTGTATCCTTCACTATCTATTCTTTACAATCTATTGCATCTTAGCCGCTCTGTCACTGCTCATCCATATATTTTATACATATATATTCTCATCCCATTCCTTTACTAGATTGTGTGTATTAGGTTTTGTTGTGGAATGTGATAGATATTACGTAGCTATTACATACGGTTGCGCTGTCGGCTCTAGAAGCATAAGCATTTCGCTACATTCGCAATAACATCTCCTTACCATGTGTATGTGACCAATACAATTTAATTCAATAGCATATAATCAATACTGGACATTATTTTTGTCTGTGCAGCTTTTGTGAAAAGCTTGGACTCATTATGCCCATTGAATGAACATTGTCAGTGACAGTAGGGAATCTGTTTAGGCACATCACGTTATTACAATAGACTGCTTATTGTTTTTCCTTTATACTTTTGTTAACAAAATGGATCTTCCACTTTCGTCTGGACTTCACTGTCCTTGATGCTGAATCTATTTGTAGCCTAGGCTATTTGCCTGTTAATTTGTTTACCTTTCACGTGGCAAAGTGACTAACAGGCCATATCAACGGTGATGGTAGGCTAATCTTCTTATAACGTTTGGGCAATGTCCAATTGTCCATGGCTCGAATATGCAATGTGAATGCAATATGTGTAGATTGCTATGTCCATGTTGAAGCCAATTTAAAAAATAAAAAAAACTAGATAAGCTACATGTTTGAAATAACTAGGCCTATTGTGGGGTTAGTTTATACTATTTAAGAAACTATATTAATTGGATAGGAAAAACATCCATTCCTCCGGCTGAAGACCTCTTAGACCTACATGTGCTAACATTGCCTTATGCTCATGTAATGAGAGATGTGATTTATGATATCATGCTTCTGACCTGATCATATTTAGAAATATTGTTGTTGATTTGAAAAACCGCTTGATTGGTTTTTAATCAAATTAAACAAAAAACAAACGTATTAGAAAGGTTTATGGTGAGAACGTACATGGCCCAAATGAAATGCAATTTAATCTGATATTTCTGGAGAAGTACAAATAGTATCTGTAAGATGGTTCCATGATGTTTAGAAAACATTACATTTGCGGGCGTATAACAGTGAGTGGACATTCCCCCTTTCTCTTTATATTCAATCTTTATCCAGCTCCTGTGAAAGGCTATGGAGGATTTTACACACATCCAAAGTTAAGTTGCCTTGTCTGTATTATACACCCATGGGGAGCAATTCTGGTAACTGTATTTAGACATAGTCTATTTAAAACAAGTGGTTGTTAAATTTGTATTAGAATTATACACTGTCTTATCAATAGCCTAGTGAATTTAATCTTGCTTATTGACTACGTTTGGCATGTCCATGTCCAGACTGCAATTTACAGTAGGCATAGCCCCTATATCAGTGTGAATGCTATAGCCTATGTTTAACAACATATTTCCATATTGAAGCAATGCCATTAGAACAATGTAGACTGCAAACATGTTTAGCAAATATGGGGCAGGCTATTTAACAAACTAGGCTATAATGGACTAACATTCAAGTTGGAGTTGATGACAATGCAATACACAACTTGAAGCAACCACATATTTAGCCATGGAGCATGTTCTGGTTGGACAGTGAGGGCCAAGCCTCGACACACCCACAACTTGTTTATTTATCAAAATCATTTGCGCCAGCTACTGCGCCCCCCCCCCCCCAATTCCGGTTGTGAAAATAGCTAAAATATTACTGACACCCCACCGAACCTATAACCCTAGCGCTAAGATATTCCATTAGGTTTGTTAAAATAGAGCACGTCTAAAAATGATGCTACTTCTCAATCAACTACTGATCTACGTAGTCTTTTCCCTATGTACCTTCAACCTTAACCCATCAGCTGTAACTTAACCAGTATCAGCACTCCACTACTCCACTGTCTTATAGAAAACATCGCTACTGGTATTGCTGCTGTTGTTCCTGGTCTTGTTCTGTTTTGTTGCGTTAAACTGCTATCAACAGGCCAGATTGGTGTCATCTTCAGAGATCCCTGGCGTGAGGGTATGTGCCCTTGGACTACATCGTGGAAGCCAGCACCATGCAGTCCATGGGCATATACACTTGCCTCATGGCTTAGTTCTTCATGGAGACCTGATCCATCAACCCTGGAACCTTCAGACCCCCGGCACTGGACTCCTCAACTCTCAAGCTATAATAGATATACTTCGCAGTCATTGAAAATGGAATTCCTCTACCTCTCTCTCTCTCTCTCTCTCTCTCTCTCTCTCTCTCTCTCTCTCTCTCTCTCTCTCTCTCTCTCTCTCTCTCTCTCTCTCTCTCTCTCTCTCTCTCTCTCTCTCTCTCTCTCTCTCTCTCTCTCTCTCTCTCTCTCTCTCTCTCTCTCTCTCTCCTCTCTCTCTCTCTCTAGGGCTTCATTGGAATCGCGGGCCTTTTTGGCCTACCTGGTGCTGATGGCAAAAGAGTATGTTTGTCTTTCTTTACCTTACCGCTACACACATCCAAATACTCACAACGTCTGTAAGGATTAGGGCCAGGACTTTTTCCTGACCTCACCACACACAGTGTACAAGACTGGAGGCAACTCTGACTACCTGTCCCAGTGGTGACTCTGATCTTCCCTCCCTCTGTTTCCTTAAGAGACAACCAGTTTCTTGTTTTGATTTAAATGTGGGAACTGCCTCCAGGATGCTATCAGGCTGCATTGAGTAAGACCGTGTGGGAGTGTTGGTGATGACTCATTGTGACCCCCCCTTAATGAGCCTTTGAACTGGCTAAACTAATCAAGGCCTTCCTAAAGCTCAGCCTCCAAAAACACCAGACCATTACCCTACTTATCGCATGCACCAGGGGTTGCGTCATGGGTGAGCCTGTAATGGACCTTTCCACTATGCAGCTCCACCATACTGTAGCAGACCAATCTTTTTCTGTTGATCACTGTGTCTGTCTGTCCTCTAACATCTAATCTTAAATGAAGACACCTATATGGGACAGAGCACAATGAAAGAGCTCCAATTAGTTGGCACAGCTGTAGGTTTGTGCAGAGCACTGTAGAAGCAATAAGTCTGCATATACATCAAGCAGTATTTACAGAGTAGCTAAACAAAATACAAATATATACAATACTCTAGGTAGCTTACAGTCTGATGGTTTGAAATTATTACATGAGTGTAGTTAGTAGAATTATTCCCAGAGAGTACAATGTTGCTCTGATCTTATTGTCTCTCTCTCTCTCGTTCTATTTTCAGGGCGTTCCTGGAGAACCAGGGAAGATGGGCAAGATGGGTAGGCCGGTAAAGTTGTCTCAACATACTTTATAGATAATTATTTATATTAACTGTTATGAAATGTGTTGACGTCAGCCACAGCAGATGCTGTGTTAAGACCTAACCCACAGCCATAAGAAATCTATGGTCTCCAGAGACTGTGATATCGACAACCCTAACAGGACATACAGTATATGGTGTCATGGAGGCTGCTGGCAATGATAGACATAGCTCAGAGCTGTGTTTAGCAACTGTTAGCTTATTGAACAGTCAGACCTCTTTCTCTGTCATTCGGTCCTCAAATCCTTATTTGTATTCAGTAGCGTTTTGCAGTGGGACACAAAAGTGAGCATTCTTGTTGGACAAATTCACATTCAGCACCTCCCAGTTCAGAATTTCAAAAGGTTTTGTGACCACTGAGCATGACTTTTGTTTCAGTGAGTCAGTGTTCTAGTTCCAGCAGGGTTCTACAATATTGTAGCCAGACCTGCTCTCTAGCTGAGAACTCCTTTGAGAGGTTTGGTGCAAAGACCCGTAGTCACAGCGGAGTCAATCATCACCTTCCGGAGACACCTGAAACCCCACCTCTTTAAGGAATACCTGGGATAGGATTAAGTAATCCTTCTCTAACCCCCCCCCCCCCCCCCCCCAAAAAAAAAGATATAGATGTACTATTGTAAAGTGGTTGTTCCACTGGATATCATAAGGTGAATGCACCAATTTGTAAGTCGCTCTGGATAAGAGCGTCTGCTAAATGACGTAAATGTAATGTAAATGTCACACATTTGTCTACATCATTGTAAGCTTCTCTCTTTGTTATTTCCATTGCTAATAGAAGGGTTACTCTAGGTTGAACACGTCGGAGATGTGCTACATGTGTTTTTTTGTGTGTTTTTTTTACATAATAAGAGAAGGCTAATATTGAAATTAGCTTATTTGGTCACCTTTCTCTCGATGGGATCATGTAGTTTGGAGACTTTTTATTTATTTTACCTTTATTGAACCAGGTAGGCCAGTTGAGAGCAAGTTCTCGTTTACAACTGCGACCTGGCCAAGATAAAGCAAAGCAGTGCGACAGAAACAACAACACGGAGTTACACATAAACAAACGTACAGTCAATAACACAATAGAAAAATCTATGTACAGTGTGTGCAAATGTAGGGAGGTAAGGCAATACATAGGCCATAGAGGTGAAATAATTACAATTTAACATTAACACTGGAGTGATGAATGTGCAGATGATGATGTGCAAGTAGAGATACTGGGGTGCAAAGGAGCAAAAAAAAATTATGACAGTATGGGGAAGAGGTAGTTGGATGGGCTATTTACGGATGGGCTGTGTATAGGTACAGTGATCGGTAAGCTGCTCTGACAGCTGATGCTTAAAGTTAGAGAGGGATATATAAGACTCCAGCTTCAGTGATTTTTGCAATTCATTGGCTGCAGAGAACTGGAAGGAAAGGTGGCCAAAGGAAGTGTTGACTTTGGGGATGACCAGTGAAATACACCTGCAAGAGCGTGTGCTACGGGTGGGCCTTGCTATGGTGACCAGTGTGCTGAGAAGCCAGGGCTTTACCTAGCAAAGACTTATAGATGACCTGGAGCCAGTGGGATTGGCGACCAATATGTAGTGAGGGCCAGCCAACGAGAGCATACAGGTCACAGTGGTGGGTAGTATATGGAGCTTTGGTGACAAAACGGATGGCACTGTGATGGACTACATCCAGTTTGCTGAGTAGAGTGTTGGAGGCTATTTTGTAAATGACATTGCCGAAGTCAAGGATCGGTAGGATAGTCAGTTTTACGAGGGTATGTTTGGCAGCATGAGTGAAGGATGCTTTGTTGCGAAATAGGAAGCTGATTCTAGATTCAATTTTGAATTGGAGATGCTTAAGTCTGGAAGGAAAGTTTACAGTGTAACCAGACACCTAGTTATTTGTAGTTGTCCACATATTCTAAGTCAGAACCGTCCAGAGTAGTGGTACTAGTCGGGCAGGTGGGTGTGGGCAACAGTCGGTTGAAGAGCATGCATTTAGTTTTACTAGCATTTAAAAGCAGTTGGAGGCCATAGAAGGAGTGTTGTATGGCATTGAAGCTTGTTTGGAGGCTTGTTAACAGTGTCCAAAGAAGGGCCAGATGTATACAGAATGGTGTCTGTGTAGAGGTGGATCAGAGAATCACCAGCAGCAAGAGCGACGTCATTGATATATATATACAGAGAAAAGAGTCTGCCCGAGAATTTAACCTTGTGGCACCCCAGTAGAGACTGCAGAGGTCCGGACAACAGGCCCTCAAATTTGACACACTGAACTCTATCTGAGAAGTAGTTGGTGAACCAGGCGAGGCAGTCATTTGAGAAACCAAGGCTATTGAGTCTGCTGATAGGAATGCGGTGACTGACAGAGTCGAAATCCTTGGCCAAGGCGATGAATACGGCTGCACAGTACTGCCTTTTATTGATGGTGGTTATGATATCGTTTAGGACCTTGAGCGTGGCTGAGGTGCACCCATGACCAGCTTGGAAATGGTTGGTGATCTGTTTTGTTAACTTGGCTTTCAAAGATTTTAGAAAGGCAGGGCAGGATGGATATAGGTCTATAACAGTTTGGCTCTAGAGTGTCTCCCCCTTTGAAGAGTTGGATGACCGCAGCAGCTTTCCAATCTTTGGGGATCTCAGATGATACGAAAGAGGTTGAACAGGCTAGTAATAGGGGTTGCAAAAATTTTGGTGGATAATTTTAGAAAGAGAGGGTCCAGATTGTCTAGCCCAGCTGATTTGTAGGGATCCAGGCTTTGCAGCTCTTTCAGAACATCAGTTGTCTGGATTTGGGTGAAGGAGAAGCTGCAACGGTGAGAGACTTGTTTCTGGAAAGGTGGATTTAAAAAAAAAAGTAGAAGCTCGAATCGTTTGGGCACAGACCTGAATAGTATGACAGAACTCTGCAGGCTATCTCTGCAGTAGATTGCAACTCTGCCCCCTTTGGCAGTTCTATCTTGTCGGAAGATGTTATAGTCAGGGATTGAAATTTCAGGAGTTTTGGTGGTCTTCCTAAGCCATGATTCAGACACGGCTTGGACATCAGGGTTGGCGGAGTGTGCTAAAGCAGTGAATAAAACAAACTTAGGGAGGAGGCTTCTAATGTTAACATACATGAAACCAAGGCTTTTACGGTTACAGAAGTCAACAAATGAGAGCACATGGGGAATGGGAGTGGTGCTGGGGGCTGCAGGGCTGCAGGGCCTGGGTTAACCTCTACATCACTGGAGGAGTAGGATAAGGGTACAGCTAAAGGCTATCAGAACTGGTCGTCTAGTGCGTTCGGAACAGAGTAAGAGGAGCAGATTTCTGGGCGCAGAAGAATATATTCAAGGCATAATGTACAGACAAAGGTATGGTTGGACGTGAGTACAGTGGAGGTAAACCTAGGCATTGAGTGACGATGAGAGGTTTTGTCTCGAGGCACCAGTTAAGCCAGGTGAGGTCACCACATGTTAGGGGGATGGAACAAATGGGCTATCTAAGGCATATTGGGCAGGGCTAGGGGCTCTATTGCTAACCAAAACAGCAATAGACGAGGCATATTGACATTAGGGAGAGGCATGTGTAACTGAGTGATCATAGGGTTCAATGAGTAGCACTAGATGAGTCAGGGAGCCAATTCCGTAGTCGCTGCTACACTAGGCGAGCTGGAGACACGGCTATTCAGACAGCTAGCGGGCTGGGGCTAGCAGATGGGCATCCTGCGACATCGCAACGGAAGAGCCTGTTGAGACCACCGCAGACGGTTACATTGACAGACCAGTCGTTATGGATCGGCGGGGCTCCGTGTCGGCAGTAAAGGGTCCGGGCCAATTAGTAAAAGAGGTATTGTGGCCCAATAATTGGCTGGTGGACTTCTTTGGCTAGCCGGGAGATGGGCCTAGCTCGAGTCTAGCTTCAGGCTAACTGGTGCTTGCTTAGCCAGGAGTAGCCACTCGGATAGCAGCTAACTGTGATGATCCGGTGTAAAGGTTCAGAGCTTGCGGTAGGAATCTGGAGATGTGGTAGAGAAAAAGTAGGCAGATATGCTCTGGGTTGATATCGCGCTGTTCAGACTGGCAGGAATTGACCAGGTTGAGGCTGGCTGATGTCCGAGTTAACGGTGAGGACCGCTAGCAGTGGCAAACTGACTACGTGCTAGTAGCTAGTTAGCTGGCTAGCTCCTGAAGGGGGTTCCGGTTCTAAAGTATAAAAATAGCAGATCCGTACCACATTGGGTGAGGCGGGTTGCAGTATATTCAGTCCGTAGATGGAAAGTGAGAGAAATATATACAAATAGAACGATATATACACGGGACAAGACAAAGACACATGTCCGACTGCTACGCCATCTTGGACCACCTGTAGGTTTTGTTTATGTGTGAGTCTGTCTTTCAAAACATTTTATTTGTCACGTTTTGTAAACAGGTGTAGACTAACAGTGAAATACTTACTTACTTATCCCAACAATTCAAAGAAAGAAATAGAAAAATAACGAGGAATAAATACACAATGTGTAACGATAACTAGTATATACTATATACACAGGGTACCAGTACCGAGGCGATGTGCAAGAGTATGAGGTAATTAAGGTAGATATGTACATATACTGTAGGTAGGGGTAAAGTGACTAGGCAACAGGATAGATAGATAAGCAGTAGCAGCAGCATATGTCTAGAGTCAAGAGGGTCAATGCCGAGACTGCAAAACTTAAACTAAACGCAGTCTCAAATAGCTGCCTGTCCCTTTTAATAGCTGGGCATCTGCACACATTTCATTAAATCAACACCGGTTTCAAACGCAAGGTCTAAATGAATTGTTTACGAGGTTTAATGCTTGATTTGGTACATTAAATAATTCAGTACTTGACTTATTTGTAATGACTAAGAAACTGCTAGCTATTGGCTGCTAACAGCTGAGAACTGCTAGCTAACTGGCAAGTACACAAACAACTTCAGGAGTACAGGCCCCTAAAAATCGGCTAATCACTCTCTAGTAATGAAGGGAAGAACTGACAAATGCACTGTCAAAGAGGAGAAACATTTTTCTGTCAAGTTTTTATTTATAGAGCTTCCTGGTGGAGAGCCAAACGCGATTACCAGGATGGAACATGGGAGCCTCACTGCGGTGGTGATCCGCCTGCTCTTTCTGATGGCAGGTTGTGCGCTGGAGTCTCACGTGGGCATCGTTCCATACCTCTGCACATCTGAAGTACTGAAAGCCAATGCAGCTGCTGCCTATTGGCTTTAAGTAAATAAGACTTACAAAGAAACTCAACACACGCAAGCCACTGTTGAAGCGCTAGCTGCTTAGAAAAAACAATTCTCCAATGAGGTTATTATTTATGTGGTAGCTTTTAAGTGGGGATGTGTGTATAGTATGCATGCACATGCATTCATGAGGGAGCGTTTGTATGTGTAGGCATTTTCTTTGTTTTGGCATATGTACAGTTTTTTGTGTGTGCATGCTCTCTTCCCCTCTGCATCTAGAGGTCAGCTATTCCCTAGGGATCTTTGACTGCCTCACTTACAGTATGTCAAGTGGTAAAGCCATTCTCTGTACGCAGATTCACTTTTCAGGTTCAGCAGACTTAACTGTTAAACTCTGTTCTCACAATCTAACAATTGTTTGCCGAAATGTAATACTTGCTGGCAGAGGCTGTTTAGTTTTACAGACAGAGTGGAAAGATGATCTGTGCCTGCAGAGAATTCTGATGTTGTCCTGTGACAATGATACATTATATCCACATAGAAACAAAATGCACATAATCGCAGTGTATGTACTCACTCGCTCACTCACTCACACATACATGCACATTTTGCGACTCCTGTGGCAGGCAGGGCGCAGTGCACGCTGACACGGTCTCCAGGTGCACGGTGTTTCCTCCGACACATTGGTGCGGCTGGCTTCCGGGTTAAGCGGGCATTGTGTCAAGAAGCAGTGCGGCTTGGCTGGGTTGTGTGTCAGAGGATGCACGGCTCTCGACATTCGCCTCTCCCGAGTCCGTACGGGAGTTGCAGCGATGAGACAAGACTAACTACCAATTGGATACCACAAAATTGGGGAGAAAAAAAGAGTGGAGGCTGTTATAGCAGCAAAGGGGGTGACCAACTCCACATTAATACCCATGATTTTAGAATGAGATCGTCCAAGATGTGTCCACATACTTTTGATCATGTAGGGTACCTGCAGGATTTAAGTAAAGTTTTACCAGAGATTGCATTTACAACACATTGACATTTTAATTCGGGGTGTGGGGATCCCTAAAGGCTCAGACATTTGCTGGCAGAGAGTACTTAGGATCTCAAACAAATTTGCGAATCGAGTACGCACCCATTTTTCATGTGGAATCACAGGAAAAATCTGATGCCTTAGGGTGGTCCCTAAAACACGGCAGACGAATGCTAGATCCACTTTCGTTGCGATGTGTACAAGCCTTAAGACAGATTGCTTGCCCTCTTGGAGTACTGCTCAGCTACAGTCCCAGAGACCTTTACATTTTAACCAATCAAATCATGTTTAGTTTGGTAGATTTGGATACTCAAGTTATTTTCAATTTAAGATGCCATTTTTGGGCTTCATTTATTCAGTGAGTTTGCTTAGCCTCTGGTGTAGTATTGTGTGTTGCAGACTGAAGACCTGTGTAAATGAGTTTTTACTGAGCTCCAGAGTAATCAGATTGACAGAGTACACTCCTCGAAAGTAATGTTATGTAGTTTTGCAGACACAATGGCATAAGAAAAGGGCTACCTGGCATAATTCAAAACATTAAATGAGTTGGGAAAAAATCATGTCTCTCTTCAAAGCAAATCTGCCTCTTTGAGTTGTGTTTTTGGCCCAACAAGTCTGTTTCCACTTCCATAAGGCAGCGATTATCACTGTATGATTTGTCATTGGGCTGGCAATTAAGGCAGTACAATTTGTCTGGACTCGTGTTTCCCCCCATGCATTTGAAACCACAATCTGCAGTCTCAACAAATATCACTCAGGCAGAATTTTCCTGTCAAAAGTATCTCTTCATTCATCTGAAAGGTTGCAAGATTGAATCCCTGAGCTGACAAGGTAAAATCTGTTCTGCCCTGAACAAGGCATTTAACCCACTGTTACTAGGCCATCATTGAAAATAAGAATTTGTTCTTGACTGACTTGCCTAGTAAAATAAAGGTAAAATAAATAAAAATGTAGACATCTGATTTTCCAGCTCATTTCCTGACACTGTAAAATGCACTCATTTTAAGTTTTTGCGATGTGGCGCTAGGTGAGTGTGTTATGACTCTCCTTGTCTGTGGGCTTAGAGGGGTGTTCAATAGACTTTGTTGTTTAGAAACAAAACCGGTGCGTGCTCAACTATGGGATAAAACAGACAGGGTTGGCTTAAATTGTTGACAACATGTAAACAATATTTAGTCTCCAATGTTTATTGAAAATATTAATAAATGTGCACAATGAGCACTTGTCTCTCAAATATGTTGTTGCAGTTGTAGCTAGCTAATTATAGACATTAAATCAGTCAAAACAAGACATGGTATCAAGAACAAGATAAACCTAGTTGAAACGAGCCACCTACGATTCCCCACATGGCAGCTTCTTATCATTGTTGCTAGCTATCTGGCCATCCAGAATCACAACTCAGACTTCTGCCCCATTGAAGCTTGCACATCATTTCGTGACATTCTCAGCTAACCTGTCTAAGGTGCTGTCAGTGACATTCTCAAATGGGATTATCTTGTGCACTTTGCAGCAGTTTCCCAACCCAGATTAAGCCCGCTCCTTGACTCAAGTGCATCTATTGAGAATGTTCTAGTCCAGGTCCAGGAATATGTTTAATATGGCTTTAATGTACTCATGGAGACTGAAAGTGTCATAACTTTACATACCTTTTGAGCTTTGGAATATTATGAAGTTTGACAAAAAGTCATATACATTTATTTAGAGGCTTCCTAAAACTAAATTACCTTTGTGTGTGAATGAAAGTATGAAACCTCAAGGAAAGCTTTGTCTGCAGATTACACCCCTCTGGTAAAAAATACTTATTTAATGATACACAGCTCTGCACATCCACCCCGATCAAGAATGAAGAACCATTCGCAATTGGCCTTCTAAAACAAGGCATACTGTAGAGGAAAAAGAGCAGAGCCCATCCATTACATCAAGTGTTCCTGGATGGTTTAGTGTAGTGCCATTGCTCCTGTGCCAGTAGGGTGTTCTGAGGTTGTAGCTTCCCCTATCTTAAGCATAGCTCATATTAGCAACTCAGTTATTTCTAACAGGAGTTCTGACTGGCTGGCTGTGTTGTTCTCAGGCTCCTGAGTGGCGCAGTGGTCTAAGTCCCTGCATCTCAGTACTAGAGGTGTCTGGTTCAATTCCAGGCTGTATCACAACCGGCTGTGATTAGGAGTCCCATAGGGTGGTACACAATTCAATTGGCCCAGCATCATTCGGGTTTGGCTGGGGTATTTGTTCTTTACTGACTTGCCTAGTTAAATAAATGTCAAAAATTTAAACCGTTTGTTTCTAAATTGAGCGGTAACAGTACACACCCGTTATGCTATGTGCTTTCAAATAATGGGTCATTTTGCAATTGATTGGAAGATGTTTTTGACTAATATGTCATGTTATATTTCAGTTATGTTACAATTACTAGAAGCTATACAATTACTGCAATGGCTTTGCTGTGACTAAAATGAAAGTGTATTGTGCAATAATAATCTAAAGGCAGAATTTGTGATATCCTGTAAGAGTTATTTCTGACCTGAAATTAATCAATGTAAGAGAAATTGAGTTTGAATGTGAAATACTGTAGAATGCAAAAGTTTTCAACAACTCTGTGGTATGATAGCCCATTGTAGATATAAAACCTGATTTAGCACGCATTGTACTAGCACAAGTTTTTTCTAGAGTGAATAAAAAATAAAATCACAAACAAAAGGGCAAACAAAGATTGGGATGATGTCTTCATGTAAAACAGACTTATAAGTATGCCCTTAAGCTTTGTTTTTGATTTCTGAGCAGCATTAGCGTCAGGGTCAAAATTAGCCTGGTCCCAGTTCTGTATGTGCTTTAGCCAACTCCTCTGCCATCTGCTCTGACCATCAGAGCACTTGTAGGTCTGGGACCAGACTAGCAGTAGCATTCTTACTTTCTTTAAATCAGACCTGGTGATACTGTGATTAGTAGAACTACTGTGCATTAGTACAAATGGATGTACCAATCGCAGATTGACGCTTTAAAGCTGCTCTCTCTCCAGGGGTTTCCTGGAGACTTTGGTGAAAGAGGACCACCAGGACCAGACGGGGACCCGGTAAGTGACCTTTCGTGAACAAACACGCACACACACAGCATTGGTCCATACAGTTTCTATCTAGGCATACTATATTACTTTACCCCACATCACTATGTAGGAAGGTGTAAAACCTCCACAGGCACTGTCCTACATAGTACACAACCACATCCCCTCTTTCCCAGTGAAATACTTTTCTATTTATCTCATTCTCACCTGTGTAATGGAGTGAAATCTTTAAGAGCACTTAACTCACCACACCATCCACACACACACTCCCATACACACTCTTCCCCTGGCTTTTCACTCAGTGGGAATGTGGACTGTGATACTTTTCAACAATGATAAGAAAATCCTCTCTGACCACAAAGGATCCAAGAGATTGACTGTGTTTCCATGTTTTGTTTGTAAATATTTTTTGGACATACAGATGGACAGACAAGGTTTATGATACTGCATGTGTTTTTTGTATTATTGATTTTTTTTCTTCCATTGGCATCATTAATTGGCATCAAGGCCCTAAATATTGTCAGACTCCAGCCACCCTAGTCATAGACTGTTCTCTCTGCTACCGCATGGCAAGCAGTACTGGAGCGCCAAGTCTAGGTCCAAGAGGCTCCTAAATAGCTTCTACCCTCAAGCCATAACACTCCTGAACAGCTATTTAAATGGCTACCCAGACTATTTGCAGTTGGAAGCACAGAATTGTCTAGAATGTCATTGTATGCTGTAGCGTTATGTTGGTATTACAGACTCTGTAAGGGAGATGTTGAAATTGTCAGTGAAGACACTTGCCAGTTGTTCCGCACATGCAATGACTACATGTGCTGGTAATCCGTCTGGCCCTGCGGCCTTGTGAATGTTGACTTGTTGCTTGCTAACATCGGCAACGGAGATCGTAATCACACAGTCGTTAGCAAGTTGTGTACTACAAACACATGTCCAGAGTGCAGGTAGCCTAACGGATAAGTGCATTGGGCCAGTAACCGTAAGTTGCTGGTTCAAATCCCTGAGCCGACTAGGTCAAAAATCTGTCAGTGACCATTGAGCAATGTGCTTAACCCTAGTTGCTCTGGATAAGAGCGTATGACAAAAAAAAAAAAAAATAGGAGGATATTACCGTGACGCAACAGTCACCTGGAATTTTACTGCGGTCATGACTGCCGGTGTGATATTAGTTCTCACCGCAACAGCCCTATCCACAATACTGTTAATTTAAAGTAACTGCCCAGTGAAAATCTCACTTTTAAAATGTAATATTCTGTTAACTCATACCCAAAATGGTTTTAGACTCGTATTTGTGGCCGAGGCATAAATTGGAAGACAATTTTTTTTATGTAACTCAAAATATCAAACTGAAGGTTTAAAAAATACTTGCTATTTCTTCATAGATATGATGTAATGATCCTGAGGAGGATGAGCTGGCCAGTCCACAGTCTAGAGGAGCATGAGCTGGCCAATCAGCAGTTCTCACGTTAATATTTTTAATGACCCGTATACGGGTCAGCTGTTTGTTCTCTGCACCCGCCTGCAATTTCTAATAACCCATCCGCAACCACCCAACTATATGTGAACATCTGAGGTCCTCACCCAATCCTAATCCTCAAATGTAAAAAAAAAAAAACGCTACAGTCGAAGACTGCAGAATTATTTTTTTTTTGGTGCCTGATTTAGATATACACTGCTCAAAAAAATAAAGGGAACACTTAAACAACACAATGTAACTCCAAGTCAATCACACTTATGTGAAATCAAACTGTCCACTTAGGAAGCAACACTGATTGACAATACATTTCACATGCTGTTGTGCAAATGGAATAGACAACAGGTGGAAATTATAGGCAATTAGCAAGACACCCCCAATAAAGGAGTGGTTCTGCAGGTGGTGACCACTGACCACTTCTCAGTTCCTATGCTTCCTGGCTGATGTTTTGGTCACTTTTGAATGCTGGCGGTGCTTTCACTCTAGTGGTAGCATGAGACGGAGTCTACAACCCACACAAGTGGCTCAATTTGTAAGTCGCTCTGGATAAGAGCGTCTGCTAAATGACTAAAATGTAAAAAAATGTAAATGTAGGTAGTGCAGCTCATCCAGGATGGCACATCAATGCGAGCTGTGGCAAGAAGGTTTGCTGTGTCTGTCAACGTAGTGTCCAGAGCATGGAGGCGCTACCAGGAGACAGGCCAGTACATCAGGAGACGTGGAGGAGGCCGTAGGAGGGCAACAACCCAGCAGCAGGACCGCTACCTCCGCCTTTGTGCAAGGAGGAGCAGGAGGAGCACTGCCAGAGCCCTGCAAAATGACCTCCAGCAGGCCACAAATGTGCATGTGTCTGCTCAAACGGTCAGAAACAGACTCCATGAGGGTGGTATGAGGGCCCGACGTCCACAGGTGGGGGTTGAGCTTACAGCCCAACACCGTGCAGGACATTTGGCATTTGCCAGAGAACACCAAGATTGGCAAATTCGCCACTGGCGCCCTGTGCTCTTCACAGATGAAAGCAGGTTCACTCTGAGCACGTGACAGAGTCTGGAGACGCCGTGGAGAACGTTCTGCTGCCTGCAACATCCTCCAGCATGACCGGTTTGGCGGTGGGTCAGTCATGGTGTGGGGTGACATTTCTTTGGGGGGCCGCACAGCCCTCCATGTGCTCGCCAGAGGTAGCCTGACTGCCATTAGGTACCGAGATGAGATCCTCAGACCCCTTGTGAGACCATATGCTGGTGCGGTTGGCCCTGGGTTCCTCCTAATGCAAGACAATGCTAGACCTCATGTGGCTGGAGTGTGTCAGCAGTTCCTGCAAGAGGAAGGAATTGATGCTATGGACTGGCCCGCCCGTTCCCCAGACCTGAATCCAATTGAGCACATCTGGGACATCATGTCTCGCTCCATCCACCAACACCACGTTGCACCACAGACTGTCCAGGAGTTGGCGGATGCTTTAGTCCCGGTCTGGGAGGAGATCCCTCAGGAGACCATTCACCACCTCATCAGGAGCATGCCCAGGCGTTGTAGGGAGGTCATACAGGCACGTGGAGGTCACACACACTCCTGAGCCTCATTTTGACTTGTTTTAAGGACATTACATCAAAGTTGGATCAGCCTGTAGTGTGGTTTTCCACTTTAATTTTGAGTGTGACTCCAAATCCAGACCTCCATGGGTTGATAAATTGGATTTCCATTGATTATTTTTGTGTGATTTTGTTGTCAGCAAATTCAACTATGTAAAGAAAAAAGTATTGAATAAGATTCTTTCATTCATTCAGATCTTGGATGTGTTATTTTAGTGTTCGCTTTATTTTTTTGAGCAGTATATTTATGATATAATTTTAGACATTTTGTCTATAACTAGATACATGTAGCTTCTCTTTTGTCATTATGTTGCCCTAAAAGGCTAAATAAACCCTTGCTCAACAGAATAATGTAATAGATCGATATAATGAATGCTTCAATCTAGTTGACATCGGTGAAGTTTTGTCATCTTTCGCGGAGCAAAGATGTTTAGGGACTATGGCAAAAAATAAAACAGGAACGATTTTCTGTGGAAAATGTCCAAATTGCATCAGTTTGACCAGTTGTAAGGAAAAATAAAGCTGTGAAAACGACCCAAGGTGTTTCTGATTGCAGTTTGGCTTCCATGCATATTTTATGTAGCTGAAATACTGTCAGCTTTTATTTTGAAGACAGCACCTATATAGATGGTCTCTAACTGAGCATTCTCTCAAGATGCATAAATAAATAATATTTCTCCACTCCTGTTCCGAAGTCCAAATATTACCTATTTTAGTGTATAATTTTACTGCAATAAATGCTTAATTCTGCAGGAGTTGTTATTATTAAGACTATAGCCCTATTCGCATGGGACTAGTATTACTAGAGAACATTGGTTATGTATTTATTACCCCAGAATGTCCATTATACCAGAGGCTAAATATTCTTTTGTGATGCTTTTACGATGTTCAATTCATTCGCACAAAATCTATGAACAAAAGCATTGACTGTGAAAGTTGATACATGTAGGGCTTTCATATATAGGCTATGAGCAGCACTTAGTTCAATCAGTTATTGTTTTCTTGCTCAAACTGTGAGTAACACCTGTCAAACTCAGACATTTCTCTCAAAACACAGGAATGTCGATTCTCACGGGACTAGTATTATCAGAGGACTTTGGATTTCGCCAAAAGACTCAGTCAATGTCCAGATTTCAGTTTCCATTTAACACATTTAAACAGTAGGCTACAGTTCCCTTGACATGGCATAGACCTATTTGAAGTCCCGTCTTGTGACTGTTGAATTTGTATAGAGCCTCACAGTCATCACAGTAACATAGCCGGCACTGATATCATCCTCTTTTACCACTTCACCAAATATTTTCCAAACATTACTTTTATGGCTCGCACATCACTAATGCTCGCACCATTCAGTTGTTGGGTTATACCCACACCATTCCAACACAGAAAAGCTGCTTTTTAACATACTTAATTACAGTTCTTTGGAAGGAAAACCATTTCACTCATATTGTAAGTAATTATAGGTCCTATTTCATAAAAATCTGAAAACACTGGACAGTTACTTTAAAAAAGTAAATGTTCATGCAGATTACATTTTATTTGTTTTTATAAGAATCTTTAGAGGTGCCAATAATTTTGAACCATATCTTTAAAAAAAGTGTATTACTTGTTAAACAAAATCTCTTTCAATGAGCAATTGCATACAATATACAATGAACTTAAATATAAACGCAACATGTAAAGTGTTGGTCCCATGTTTCATGAGCTGAAATAAAAGATCCCAAATTATTTTTACATTTGTGCACAAATGTGTTTACATCCCAAGATAATCCATCCACCTGACAGGTGTGGCATATAAAGAAGCTGATTAAACAGTATGACAAATACACAGGTGCACCTTGTGCTGGGGACAATAAAAGGCCACTCTAAAATTAGAAGTTTTGTCACGCAACAAAATGTCAGACATCTCAAGTTTTGAGGGAGTGTGCGTTTGGCATTCTGACTGCAGGAATGTTCACCAGAGCTGTTGCTAGAGAATGTAATGTTAATGTATCTTCCATAAGCCGCCTCCAATGTTGTTTTAGAGAATTTGGCAGTACGTCCAACCGGCCTCACATGAGCTACGGACAACAAACACAATTGTGTGTTATCGATGGCAATTTGAATGCACAGAGATACCTTGACGAGATCCTGTGGCCCATCTTTCGTGCCATTCATCCGCCACCATCACCTCATGTTTCAGCATGATGATGCACACCCCCATACTCACCATACATGTCACCCATTGATCATATTTGTGATGCTCTGGATCGACGTGCACGACAGCATGTTCCAATTCCCAACAATATCCAGCAACTTCACACAGCTATTGAAGAGTAGTGGGACAACATTCCACAGGCCACAGCCTGATCAACTCTAATAGAAGGAGATGTTGCGCTGCTTGAGGCACATGGTGGTCACACAACGTATCTCTATACCCACTCATATGAAATCCATAGATTAGGGCCTAATTAATTTCAACTGACAGATTTCCTTATATGAACTGTAACGCAGTAAAATCTTTTAAATTGTGGCATGTTGCGTTTATACTTTTGTTCAGTATAGCTCAGTATTTGCATTATTTATTTTATACAGTCTTTTTTGCTCATCTTTATCAAGGGTGACAATAACTGTCAGGCTATTGCTATTGGAAGGTGAATGCAACAACAACCTCAGATTTGCTGATGAAGGCTGAAATAATTTGGCCGGTGGGCAGATCTCCACAGATCATGTCCCTCTATCTTTTCACTTGACTTTATTTTCACTTTTCCTCTGGAAAAAGGAATTTAGCTAGTTTGAGTTTCTTGACTTCCTGCGAGGCTAGCCTCCATCTCTCCTCTCTTCAGAAAGAGAAGAGGAGAATAAAGTGATCCTTTCATCATGGGCTGCAAGGCAGGAGGAAATGGGCATGGCATGTAGCAGAGGGGGAGAGGCAGGGGGTCAACAAACCTCTCTCTGTGTCCCGCTGCAACTGTTCTCTTCTCGCATTGCCAGGGAAGATGGAACCTGGAGATTACATAAACTGCAGCAGGACGGACAGCGAGCCTAGCTCCCAATTCACCTTCTCTCACACATGCACGAGCATGCTCTCGCACACACACAAATGTCCCCCACCACCCCCTTCCTTAGTCTTCACTAAACACTCTTCTGAGCGTGTTTGTTAAAAAAAGCATTTTTACACATTTTATTTCACCTTTATTTAACCAGGTAAGCTAGTTGAGAACAAGTTCTCATTTACAACTGCGACCTGGTCAAGATAAAGCAAAGCAGTGCGACACAAACAACAACACCAGAGTTACACATGGAATAAACAAGCGTACAGTCAATAACACAATAGAAAAAAAGAAAGTCTATATACAGTGTGTGCAAATGGCGTGAGGTAGGCAATAAATAGGCCATAGTAGTGAAGTAAATCCAATCTATCAGATTAACTCTGGAGTGATACATGAGCAGATGATGATGTGTAAGTAGAGATACTGGTGTGCAAAAGAGCAGAAAAGTAAATAAAAACAATATGGGGATGAGGTAGGTAGATCGGGTGGGCTATTTACAAATGGATCCAGCATATAACCCCAGAAACCTGTTCTCTCTCTAGCGCTCTCTCTCTCTCACAATCACTCTTCCTCTTTCCTCTCCAAGGGTTTGCTTGGAGCCCGTGGCCCTAATGGAGTTCTTGGACTTATTGTAAGTATAAACTGTCTGTGCTTCTGTGTACCATTTTTATGTTTGTTTTATTGGTTTGTGTGCACAGGTGTCAACATCCATTTCCACCCAACACTGGCTTTGAAGACCATATACTGCCTGGCCCATATTTTACCACTGGGCACACTCTGGTTGAATCAACGTTGTTTCCACTTTGAATTGACGTCTGTGTCCTGTGGGGTGGCTTTGTGTTGGCCACACGACATGACCCAAAGTCATCTCGGAAGCCCTGTGACAGAATGGCCTTCCCTTCCTTTATCCTGCCTGGGATCTTTTAATGACACTCCAAACAGCACACAGCCCTCAATCTACACCAAACCCCCAGAGACTAACAAGGAAGCTGCTGGGTGCATCCCAATTATCTCTCTTTTCTCCCCAAGTGTGCATTTGTTCACTTCCCTTCATGGATTTGAAAGGAAATTACTGGTATATGGAAACTCCCTCAGCACCAATCCAATGCTTTTCAATTGTTGAGAAGTAGTGAACAAGTGCACACTAAAGGAGGAATGAGAGATTATTGGGGTGCACACGCTGTGTCCTCGAATTCCTTTCAAATTTGGCTTTGTAAAGAGCCAGTTCCTCCGTCACGGGCGAAATTGCATCTGATTATAATGTTTCCCTTGTTTTCTCCCGCCCGCTTTGTTCCTCGCAGCTCCCCCTACTCTATCCTCACCCACCACCAGGCCTATAATTGGAAATGCTGAGGGCCTCTAATTACAGCTGTGCCCTTAGTCTCAGTCTGACCAGGCATCCACCTGATCCTGGTGGTAAACACAGCAGCCCTTTCCTCTGCCACCAAGCCACATTTCTGTTTGCTTGTAAATATACAACTGCCATTTTCGAGCCGACACCCCACCCCACCATTGCACCATTTGGGATCCAGCCTGTGACAGTTGCTGTGGCCCATTTGCTCCTGTTTGAATGCTCATAGGTCAACATTATCTGCAGGCCTTCAATCTAGCACAGGATTCTTTCTAATAAGACTCCTTTGTTTCCTTTATAATGACCATCAAAGACTTGGATCATGTCTCAAATTTGAGCACACACTGGAGAGAAGGAAAGTAATACTCTCTTTTGGGACACCCAGTTCTGAATCCTAGAACTTAGAGGGACCTCCAAACTGAATGAAACTCAAAAAGCATGCATTCACACGCAGCCAAACACACACACACACACACACACACACACACACACACACACACACACACACACACACACACACAGATCCAGCTAACGTCATGCTCTCAAAGGCATGAAAATGTCATTAAATTAATCTTCAACCCCATACACCCAATCTATGTCTTTGGTGCTTATACCTAGGAAAGGAGGAACTAGCTGGAAGATATTCAATCTCATAAAAGTAAAACTTTACAGTGTTTTGAATTGTGAAACACTTCCTGATTTCCTTCCTCAAGGGGTACGTTCCAGGTCACCTACATTGTACATTTTTGGGGGGGTGATTCAACGTACAATTGTAAGGCAACCAGCTGCGATAGGATTGTGAGTTTTATAGCATGTAGCTGAACTAACATACATTCTGAAGTTGAGTTGTATGTTCACTCAACTTTTGAATTTTAGGTCGAGTGAACATTCAATTAATCTTGAGAATTTATTCAACATTATTTGCATATTTCCCAGTGTAAAATTAAAATATTTATGACAGTATATATCATAAGGCCTTTGAGGGCCTAGTTACTGTACACCCTAAAGCAGTGGTCTAATAGTCACATTATGCTGGCTTGCAAAGTAATGTGTAATTCCTATTGGAATCCAGTCAGAGTGAGGATATCCAACAATTATTTTTATTATCTCAAACATACATTGAGAATAACTGACAGGGTAATGTACATTTGTAATTTTACTCAACAAGCTTGTTGAAATTCAGCTCAATTCTAGTAGTTTGTTGATTAAATGAACAATTGTAAGGCAACCAGCTGCAATGGGATTTTGACTTTTCTCAACATTTGGACAGTGTTGCCTTCCAAAGGCAAACATGAATTTGTAATTTTACTCAACAAGCTTTTTCAAATTCAGCTCACTTCAAGCAGAGTTTGTTGAGTCAACACACTTTAACACATTAGCTCAAAGTCTTGTCCTTCTGAAGTCCCCTTAACTCGCATAATAACACTGATTAAGCAATTAGTTAAATTGGCTTTTTACAGACCAGATTATCAGGACATTAATATGGCTTTGTGTCTCTCGCCTTCTGGCCTCAGGGTGACATGGGACCTAATGGGAAGATGGGCCTTCCAGGACCCAATGGACTGAAGGTGATCACACACACACAGAGAGAGAGGACCTTTGCACCTACCTAACTCCTTTATAACCCCACTAGTGTAGTAGTATACTGTACATCTGGGAAAATGAGTTTTCGCTCATGTTAACGTAGTGAGTTACTGTTGTCCTATCTATACTATATGGAATAATACTGACAATTAATTAGATGTCTCCGTGGAACTTGAACAGTTTATAGCTGTCAGTGCAGTTGTTGACCAGTGCAGCTCCACAATAATATAGTGAATAATACTAAGTTACTGATTCATTGGGGTGGGACAGGCCAGACAGGAAAGGGGACAGTTTGATTGGTCCTAATCTCTATATGTGTGTGTTTCTTGCAGGGGGTGCCCGGCAACCCAGGAGAACCAGGACTGAAAGGTGATAAGGTGATCTGAATATTCCCGTTATTGGCCTGTGATTGAGCAGCATGTGATGGATAATGTACTCCCCCCTCCACATTGTAGAATAATAGTGAAGACATCACAACTATGAAATAAAACTATGAAATCACACAACATTCTGAAGCAATACGCCATCTCATCTGGTTTGCGCTTAGTGGGACTATCATTTGTTGACCCAACACACCTCCAGGCTGTGTAAGGGCTATTTGACCAAGAAGCAGAGTGATGGAGTGCTGGATCAGATGACCTTGCCTCCGCAATCACCCGACCACAACCCAATTGAGATGGTTTGGAATGAGTTGGAATGCAGAGTGAAGAAAAAGCAGCCAACAAGTGCATATATGGATACTCCTTCAAGACTGTTGGAAAAGCATTCCAGGTGAAGCTGGTTGAGAGAATGCCAAGTGTGTGCAAAGCTGTCATCAAGGCAAAGGGTAGCTACTTTGAAGAATCTCAAATATAAAATATATTTTGATTTGTTTAACCTCTCTGGGACAGGTGGGAAGCTAGCGTCCCACCTGCGGGACGCACTATTCAACAGCCAGTGAAATAGCAGGGTGGCAAATTCAAAACAACAAACATCTCATAATTCAAATTTCTCAAACATACAACTATTATATCCCATTTTAAAGATACACTTCTCGTTAATCAAACCAGATTGTCTGATTTCAAAAAGGCTTTACGGCGAAAGCATAACATTAGATTATGTTAGGACAGCACCTAAACAAGAAAAACCACACAGCCATTTTCCAAGCAAGGAGAGGCGTCACAAAAACCAGAAATACAGCTAAAATGAATCACTAACCTTTGATGATCTTCATCAGATGGCACTCATAGGACTTCATGTTACACAATACATGTATGTTTTGCTCGATAAAGTTCATATTTATATCCAAAACCCCCATTTTACATTGGCGTGAAATGTTTTGCCTCCCAAAACTTCCGGTGAATGAGCACATCAATTTACAGAAATACTCATCATAAACGTTGATAAAATATTCAACAGTTATTTAAAGAATTATAGATACACTTCTCCTTAATGCAATCGCTGTGTCAGATTTCAAAAAAGCTTTACGGCGAAAGCAAATTTTGCAATAATCTGAGTACAGCGTTCAGACACGAAACCAAACCCGCCATTTTGTGGAGTCAACAAAACTCAGAAATAAAATTATAAATATTCACTTACCTTTGATGATCTTCATCGGAATGCACTCCCAGGAATCCCAGGTCCACAATAAATGTTTGTTTTGTTCGATAAAGTCCATAATTTATGTCCAAATACCTCCTTTTGTTTGCGCGTTCAGTCCACTACTCCAAATGCAGGAAGCGCGTGCAAATATCACGACGAAAAGTAAAAAAAAGTTATATTTACGTTCGTAGAAATGTCAAACGATGTATAGCATCAATCTTTAGGACGTTTTTAACATAAATCTTCAGTAATATTCCAACCGGACAATTCCAATGTCTTCAGAAAAGAAAAGGAACACAGCTAACTCTCACGTGAGCACGCGCCTCTAAGCTTATGTCATTTTCTCACTCATCAACTTCCAAGCCCTCTTGTTCGCTCCATATTCACAGTAGAAGCATGAAACAACGTTCTAAAGACTGTTGACATCTAATGGAAGCCTTAGGAAGTGCAAAATGAACCCTAAGTCACTCTATACTGGATAGGGAATCACTTGAAAAACTACAACCTCAGATTTCCACACTTCCTGGTTGGATTTTTCTCAGGTTTTTGCCTGCCATATGAGTTCTGTTATACTTACAGACATCATTCAAACAGTTTTAGAAACGTCAGTGTTTTCTATCAAAATCTACTAATAATATGCATATCCTACCTTCTGAGCCTGAGTAGCAGGCAGTTTAATTTGGGCACGCCTTTCATCCGGACGTCAAAATACTGCCCCCTACCCTAGAGAAGTTAACACGTTTTTGGTTACTACATGATTCCATATGTGTGGTTTCATAGTTTTGATGTCTTCGCCATTATTCTACAATGTAGAAAATTGTAAAAATAAAGAAAAATCTTTGAGTAGGTGTGTCCAAACTTTTGACTGGTACTGTATATCCATTGACTCTTTAAGAAAATAACTTATAAATGCCTCATGAGCTAAATTTAACTGTCACACTCCATGAGAACCCAAAATATAAGCTTGTTTTTCTCCAATGTTTGTAAACATTGTATATGTAAATAAACACTGTATTGCCTCATAACATCGTTAAAACAAGTCCTATTCTTGAAGATGCATTTGTTTACCTTTATTTAAGTAGGCAAGTCAGTTAATAGCAAATTCTTATTTACAATGATGGCCTATCCCCCCGGCCAAATCCTCCCCTAACCCGGACAACGCTGGGCCAATTGTGCGCCGCCCTATGGGACTCCCAATCACAGCCGGTTGTGACAAAGTCTGGGAACAAACCAGGGTCTGTAGCGACGCCTCTAGCACTGCAATGCAGTGCCTTAGACCGCTGGGGGGGGGGCATAACATTTATTGAAATGACTGGAATTCTGATAGACTTTGGTTTTTAATGTAAAGATATAATCATTTTATTATATGTAGTAGAAAGCGATGTGTTAGAAGAAGCTTACCTAACTAACCCATAAAGTAAAATGTAACATCCATATATGGCCAGCTATGTAAACTTGAACATTTATTTATCCTGCAATAGGTGTTGTTCAATTGGTAACATACATTCTTGTCTTCTTCTAATGCGTCTTAAGGGGAAAAGTAACTGAATGTAATCAAAATTTGTTACTGAGTGTAGTTTATCCAAAAGTTACATTACTGATTACAATTTTGGACAGGTAACTACTAACTGTAACAGATTACATTTAGAAAGTAACCTACCCAACCCTAGTGATCGGGTATAGTGAATGAATTGCAAAGTTGGAATGAGTATTGTCTTGTGGTCAAATTTCACCTTTGCTAATGGTGTTCTCTCTTTCCCCCTCCATTCTTTCACTTCCTCCAACCACATTAGGGTGAAATTGGGCTTCATGGAGAGCAGGGAAAGATCGGGTTCCAAGGAGACAAGGTAGAACCCAACCCCCCAGGTTAACCCTTTAATTTCCTCTCTGCTGACCTCCAACTGCCCAAGCAAATGTACACACACACTCACACAGAGCCTTGGCCTTGGAGATGTTAACCAAAATCATGCATGTCTAAATGCTGGTGAAGTTCCCATCAATCTCATTGGATATAATGCTTTCAGAGTTGTTCTGTTGCTGCTGAGTTTATTAAGATCATTGGGGTCTGTGTATCTAACAGGGTGTTCAGGGTACTCCAGGGTTGCCAGGTACCAGAGGAAAACCAGGTCTTCAGGTGAGTTCTCCCGCTATGAATTGCATTGGGATAAGGATTTTAGTTTGGCCATGCAAAATACATCATCATCACCGTTTTTGCTCTGTACTGAAAGTGCTCGAGCTTGAAAACTTGACTGGTGATATGCACAATTCTTTGAAGATGTTATTAACGGTGGACTAATGAACAAAATATAGATGCCATATCTTAATTTAAGCCAGTTTCACATTACATTTTAGTAGACACACTTATCCAGATCGACTTACATTTTCATGCTTTCTTGTACTGGTCCCCCGTGGGAGTCCAACCCACAACCATGCTCTACCAACTGAGCAACATGGGACCACATGTGACAGGAAAATAATCATGCAGCAACAGTAAATGTGAATTATGTGGCTTTTAGTTATTGGTCCAAAATTCCTCTAAGGCATATTGTATGATCTGTTTGATGTTGCGTTCATATATTTGGCAAGCGTGGTAAGGAGTACAGAAGCAGCTCATCCTAGAGTGACGTGTTCAATTTGTCCTGATGGTGGCGCTATGGGGCCACTGTGTGTGTGTGTGTGTGTGTGTTTATGAGTAGTCTAGAGGGAAAAAGAAACGCACACCTATTTAGGTGAGGTGTTGGCTAGCGGAGTGGAAAACTTGAAAATAAAGGAGAGTCGCACACTCTAAGAGCTCAGACACAAAAATGTAATGTCCAACGTTTCGACAGGCAAGCTGTCTTCATCAGGGTAATGAGTAGTGTTTATGAGTAGTACCTGAAGATGTGCATCAGGGGTATTGATAGTGTTTCACGATTAAACATTTCACATACATAAATATGTATGTACAGTGCATTCGGAAAGTATTCAGACCCCTTCACTTTTTCCACATTTTGTTACGTTACAGCCTTATTCTAAAATGGATTAAAAAATAATAATCCTCATCAATCTACACACAATACTCCATAATGACAAAGCAAAAGCCATTTTTTTTTTGTTTTAAATGTATTGAAAATAAAAAACAGATACCTTATTTACATGAGTATTCAGACCCATTGCTATGAGACTCGAAATTCAGCTCAGGTGCATCCTGTTTCCATTGATCATCCTTGAGCTGTTTCTACAACTTGATTGGAGTCCACTTGTGGTAAATTCAATTTATTGGACATGATTTGTAAAGGCACACACTTGTCTATATAAGGTCCCACAGTTGACAGTGCATGTCAGAGCAAAGAAAAAGCCATGAGGTCGAAGGAATTGTCCGCAGAGGGGTTGGGTTAAATGCGGAAGACACATTTCAGTTAAAGGTATTCAGTTGTACAACTGACTAGGTATCCCCCTTTCCCTTTAGCGCTCTGAGACAGGATTGTATCGAGGCACAGATCTGGGGAAGGGTACCAAAAACTTTCTGCCGCATTGAAGGTCCTCAAGAACGCAGTGGCCTCCATCATTCTTAAATGGAAGAAGTTTGGAACCACCAAGACTCTGACTAGAGCTGGCCGCCCGGCTAAACTGAGAAATCGGGGGAGAAGGGCCTTTGTCAGGGAGGTGACCAAGAACCCAATGGTCACTCTGACAAAGCTTCAGAGTTCCTCTGTGGAGATGGGTTAACCTTGTAGAAGGACAACCATCTCTGCAGCACTCCACCAATCAGGCATTTTTGGTAGAGTGGCCAGACTGAAGCCACTCCTTAGTAAAAGGCGCATGTGTCACGGACTGGCTCGAGGAACAACAGGAGAGGTAGTCAGGCGCAGGAGACAGAGAGAGTTCGTGACCACACTTCTTTATTTGAAGCACTGTACGTGGTCGACAAGGTATAGGGGCGCAGCCCTGAACGATTCTGCGGTGGTGTACACAAATAAAAGAAACCACTGGCAGAAGGAAAAAACTCAATACACGTTCTTTACGAACACACAAAACCCGGACAAGCAACACAATCACGTACAACCACATACATCCTACGCTAACCTAAATAACCCCCCCTTTCTAATGACTAACCCAAAACAGGTGCGTGCCTACCTAGACTTAACCAAACGAAAGTGAAACAAAAAGGGATCGATGGTAGCTAGTAGGCCGGCGACGACGACCGCCGAGCTCCGCCCGGCCGAGGAGGGGCGCCACCATCCGTCACTGTCGTGACAGTACTCCCCCCCTGACGCGCGGCGACGCCGGCCTCGAGGACGCCCCGGAGGGCGAGGCGCAGGGCGATCCGGATGGAGGCTGTGGAACTCCCGGAACTCCCGGATATGTCCTCCACCGGTACCCAGCACCTCTCCTCCGGGCCGTACCCCTCCCAGTCCACGAGGTACTGCAGGCCCCTCGCCCGGCGTCTGGAGTCCAAGATGGACCGGACTGTGTACGCCGGGGGCCCCCCGATGTCCAGGGGGGGGTGGAGGGACCTCCCGTACCTCATTTTCCTGCAGCGGACCAGCTACCACCGGCCTGAGGAGAGACACATGAAACGAGGGGTTAATGCGATAATAAGAAGGAAGTTGTAATCTGTAACACACCTCGTTTATTCTCCTCAGGACTTTAAATGGCCCCACAAACCGCGGACCCAGCTTCCGGCAGGGCAGGCGGAGGGGCAGGTTCCGGGTCGAGAGCCAGACTCTCTCCCCTGGGGTGAACACCGGGGCCTCGCTGCGGTGCCGGTCAGCACTCGCTTTTTGTCGTACCCTGGTTCGTTCCAGGGATTCCTGCACAGTGTTCCAGGTCTCCCTTGAGCGCAGAACCCATTCCTCCACCTCAGGGGCCTCCGTCTGGCTCTGATGCCATGGCTCCAGGACCGGCTGATAACCCAACACACATTGGAATGGTGATATGTTGGTGGAGGAGTGGCGCAAAGAGTTCTGAGCCATTTCGGCCCATGGCACGAACCTTGCCCACTCCCCTGGCCGGTCCTGGCAGTAGGACCGCAGGAACCTGCCCACCTCCTGGTTTACCCTTTCCACCTGCCCATTACTTTCGGGGTGAAACCCCGAGGTCAGACTGACCGAAACCCCCAGTCGCTCCATAAACGCCCGCCACACTCTGGACGTGAACTGGGGGCCTCGATCTGAGACGATATCCTCGGGCACCCCGTAGTGCCGGAAGACGTGGGTGAATAAGGCTTCCGCGGTCTGCAGGGCCGTAGGAAGACCGGGTAACGGAAGCAGACGGCAGGACTTAGAAAACCGGTCCACAACGACCAGGATCGTAGTGTTGCCCTGAGACGGCGGGAGATCGGTCAAGAAATCCACCGCCAGGTGGGACCATGGTCGTTGTGGAACCGGGAGGGGTTGTAATTTCCCTCTAGGCAGGTGCCTGGGAGCCTTACTCTGAGCGCACACCGAACAGGAGGAGACATAGTGCCTCACGTCCCTCACCAAGGTGGGCCACCAGTATCTCCCACTAAGACCACGCACTGTCCGCTCAACCCCTGGGTGACCCGAGGAGGGAAGCGTGTGAGCCCACCGAATCAGCCGATCGCGAACATCGAGCGGAACGTACTTACGACCCACTGGCCACTGCGGAGGAGTAGGCTCCGTCCGTAACGCCCGCTCGATGTCCGCGTCCACCTCCCAGACCACCGGTGCCACCAGGCAGGAGGCTGGAAGTATGGGCGTGGGATCGGTGGACCGTTCCTCGGCGTCATGGAGACGAGACAGTGCGTCGGCCTTAGTGTTCCGGGAACCTGGGATATACGAGATGTTAAACCGAAATCTCGTAAAGAACATCGCCCACCTGGCTTGACGCGGGTTCAGTCTCCTCGCCGCCCGGATGTACTCCAGATTGCGGTGGTCAGTCCAGATGAGAAAAGGGTGACGTGCCCCCTCAAGCCAATGTCTCCACACCTTCAGGGCTCTGACCACAGCCAACAGCTCCCTGTCCCCCACATCATAGTTACGCTCCGCCGGACTCAACTTCCTAGAGAAGAAGGCGCAGGGGCGGAGCTTTGGGGGGGCGCCCGAGCGCTGGGACAGCACGGCTCCTACCCCAGCCTCGGACGCGTCCACCTCCACTATGAAGGGCAAAGAGGGGTCCGGGTGCGCCAGCACCGGAGCGTCGGTGAACAAAACCTTCAGACGACTAAAGGCCCTGTCCGCCTCCGCGGACCACTGCAACCGCACCGGGCCCCCCTTCAACAGTGAGGTAATGGGAGCCGCCACCTGACCAAAGCCCCGGATAAACCTCCGGTAGTAATTGGCAAATCCCAAAAACCGCTGCACCTCCTTCACCGTGGTGGGAGTCGGCCAATTACGCACGGCTGAAACGCGGTCACATTCCATCACTACCCCTGATGATGAAATGCGATACCCCAAGAAAGAGACGGCTGGTTTGGAAAACTCACATTTCTCAGCCTTGACGTATAGGTCATGCTCCACCAGTCGCCCAAGCACTTTACGCACCAGAGACACATGCTCGGCGCGTGTAGTGGAGTAGACCAGAATGTCATCGATGTACACCACTACACCCTGACCGAGCAGGTCCCGGAGAATCTCGTCCACAAAGGATTGAAAGACTGCGGGAGCATTCTTTAACCCATATGGCATGACGAGGTACTCATAATGGCCAGATGTGGTACTAAATGCCGTTTTCCACTCGTCCCCTCCTCGGATACGCACCAGATTATATGCGCTCCTGAGATCCAATTTCGTGAAGAAGCGCGCCCCGTGAAATGACTCCATCGCCGAGGCGATGAGAGGTAGTGGGTAACTGAAACCCACTGTGATGGCATTTAGACCTCTATAGTCAATGCACGGGCGCAGACCTCCCTCCTTCTTCTTCACGAAAAAGAAGCTTGAGGAGACGGGTGAGTGAGATGGCCGAATGTATCCCTGCCTCAAAGACTCAGTGACGTATGTCTCCATAGCCGCTGTTTCCTCCTGAGACAGGGGATAAACGTGACTACGAGGAAGGGCAGCGCCCACCTGGAGGTTTATCGCACAGTCTCCTCGTCGATGAGGTGGTAATTGGGTCGCCTTCGTTTTACTGAAGGCGATAGCCAAATCGGCATACTCTGAGGGAATGTGCACGGTGGATACTTGGTCTGGACTCTCCACCGTAGTCGCACCGATGGAAACTCCTATGCACCTGCCCGAGCACTCATTTGACCACCCCTTAACCTTTTGGGTCTAGGGGGCAGCATTTGCACGTCTGGATAAAAAAAATGTACCCGATTTAATCTGGTTACTAATCCTACCCAGTAACTAGAATATGCATATACTTATTATATATGGATAGAAAACACTCTAAAGTTTCCAAAACTGTTTGAATGGTGTCTGTGAGTATAACAGAACTCATTTGGCAGGCAAAACCCTGAGACATTTTCTGACAGGAAGTGGATACCTGATGTGTTGTATTGACTTTAAACCTATCCCATTGAAAAACACAGGGGTTTAGGAATATTTTGGCACTTCCTATTGCTTCCACTAGATGTCACCAGCCTTTACAAAGTGTTTTGAGTCTTCTGGAGGGAGATCTGACCGAACAAGAGCCATGGAACGGTGATGTCCCATTAGACACCTGGCGCGCTACTTCATGTTGGGTACCCTCGTTCCAATACGTTATAAAAGACTATGCATTCGTCCACCTTGAATATTATTCATGTTCTGGTTAAAAAAGGCCCTAATGATTTATGCTATACAACGTTTGACATGTTTGAACGAACGGAAATATATTTTTTCCCCTCGTTCATGACGAGAAGTCCGGCTGGCTTACATCATGTGCTAACGAGACGGAGATTTTTGGACATAAATGATGAGCTTTTTTGAACAAAACTACATTCGTTATGGACCTGTGATACCTGGAAGTGACATCTGATGAAGAGAATCAAAGGTAATGGATTATTTACATAGTATTTTCGATTTTAGATCTCCCCAACATGACGTCTAGTCTGTATCGCAACGCGTATTTTTCTGGGCACAGTGCTCAGATTATTGCAAAGTGTGATTTCCCAGTAAGGTTATTTTTAAATCTGGCAAGTTGATTGCGTTCAAAAGATGTAAATCTATAATTCTTTAAATGACAATATAATATTTTACCAATGTTTTCTAATTTTAATTATTTAATTTGTGACGCTGACTTGACTGCCGGTTATTGGAGGGAAACGATTTCCTCAACATCAATGCCATAGTAAAACGCTGTTTTTGGATATAAATATCAACTTGATAGAACTAAAAATGCATGCATTGTCTAACATAATGTCCTAGGAGTGTCATCTGATGGAGATTGTAAAAGGTTAGTGTATCATTTTAGCTGGTTTTATGGTTTTGGTGACCCTGTCTTTGACTTGACAAAACATTACACACAACTCTTGTAAATGTACTGTCCTAACATACTCTAAATTTATGCTTTCGCCGTAAAACCTTTTTGAAATCGTATAATGTGGTTAGATTAAGGAGATGTTTATCTTTCAAATGGTGTAACATAGTTGTATTTTTGAAAAATTTGAATTTTGACATTTATTTGGATTCAAATTTGCCGCTCTTGAAATGCACCTGCTGTTGATGGAGTGCACCACGGGTGGCACGCTAGCGTCCCACCTAGCCCCAAGAGGTTAAGAGCCCTCTGTCCCCACGAAATCTTAGGGTTGTGAGTGGCTAGCCAGGGAATCCCTAGAACCACTGGAAATGCTGGTGAATCGATGAGGAAAAGACTAATCCATTCCTCATGACCCCCCCACATTACCATGACCAGAGGCACAGTGACCTCCCTGACCAGCCCTGACCCTAGTGGTCGACTGTCTAGGGCGTGCACGGGGAAGGGTTGGTCCAACTGGACCAGGGGAATCCCTAACTTAGCCGCGACCCCACGGTCCATAAAACTCCCTGCTGCGCCTGAATCGACTAGCGCCTTAAACCGGGAGTGAGGGGAGAAACAAGGAAAGGACACTGACACATACATGTGACGGACAGGGGGCTCTGGGTGAGGCTGGTGCTGACTCACCTGAGGTGTCAAAGGAGCGCTCTGCCTGCCCTCTGGACTCCTAGGGGAGTCTCCCCAGCACCGGTCCACAGTGTGCCCTCTGCGACCACATGAGGTGCAGGAGCGACCTCCCCCTCCAGTCTTCCTGGCTGCTGCCCCCCCCTATCTCCATAGGCGTGGGAGCAGGAGGGCTGGAGGGTGGAATGAGCAGGGCCCGGGTCGGACGTCCGCGGGCGGCCAGCAGATTGTCCAGTCGGATGGACAGATCCACCAGTTGGTCCAGTGTGTGGGTCGTGTCCCGACAGGCTAATTCCCGGCGGACGTCCTCCCTCAAACTACAACGGTAGTGATCTATAAGGGCCCTCTCATTCCACCCTGCTCCCGCGGCCAGGGTCCGGAACTCGAGAGCGAAGTCCTGCGCGCTCCTCGTCTCCTGCCTCAGGTGAAACAGCCGCTCACCCGCCGCTCTCCCCTCCGGGGGATGATCGAATACTGCCCGAAAGCGGCGGGTGAACTCTGGGTAGTTGTCCCTGGCTGAGTCCGGACTGTCCCACACGGCGTTTGCCCATTCCAGGGCCTTACCCGTGAGGCAGGAGACGAGGACGCTGACGCTCTCCTTCCCCGAGGGAGAGGGACGAACGGTCGCCAGGTATAACTCCAACTGGAGCAAGAAGCCCTTACACCCAGCGGCCGTTCCATCGTACTCCCTGGGGGGAGCGAGTTTCACCCCACTGGTACTGGGTGCTGTGGGTGCTGGTGGGGGCGCAGGCTGTTGGCCTGCCGCGTTCAGGGGGCCGAGAGCGCGTCGGTCCCAGCTCTCCAGGCGCGCCAACACCTGATCCATGGCGTTCCCCAGCCGGTGGAGCAGGGTGGAGTGTTGGTCGAAGGTTTCCTCCATGGACATGGCTGGCACTGAAGCTCCTGCTGACTCCATTTAGTTTGGGTACGTGATTTCTGTCACGGGCTGGCTCGAGGAACAACAGGAGAGGTAGAGTCAGGCGCAGGAGACAGAGAGAGTTCGTGACCACACTTCTTTATTTGAAGCACTGTACGTGGTCGACAAGGTATAGGGGCGCAGCCCTGAACGATTCTGCGGTGGTGTAGACAAATAAAATAAACCACTGGCAGAAGGAAAAAACTCAATACACGTTCTTTACGAACACACAAAACCCGGACAAGCAACACAATCACGTACAACCACATACATCCTACGCTAACTTAAATAACCCCCCCTTTCTAATGACTAACCCAAAACAGGTGCGTGCCTACCTAGACCTAACCAAACGAAAGTGAAACAAAAAGGGATCGATGGTAGCTAGTAGGCCGGCGACGACGACCGCCGAGCTCCGCCCGGCCGAGGAGGGGCGCCACCATCCGTCACTGTCATGACAGCATGACAGCCTGCTTGGAGTTTGTCAAAAGCCACATAAAGGACCCTCAGACCATGAGAACAAGATTCTATGATCTGATGAAACCAAGATTGAACTCTTTGGCCTGAATGCCAAGCGTCACATCTGGAGCAAACCAGGCACCGCTCATCACCTGGACAATAACATCCCTACGGTGAAGCATGGTGGTCGCAGCATCATGTTGTGGGGGTGTTTTTCAGCGACAGGGAGTGGGAGACCAGTCAGGATCAAGGGAAAGGTGAACGGAGCAAAGTATAGAGATCCTTGATGAAAACCTGCTCCAGAGCGCTCAGGATCTCAGACTGGGGTCCTGGGCGAAGGTTCACCTTCTTACAGGACAATGACCCTAATCACACAGCCAAGACAACACATGCTTGCCTTAGGGACAAGTTACTGAATGTCATTGAGTGGCCCAGCCAGAGCCCGGACTTGAACCCTTTCAAACATCTCTGAGAGACCTGGAAATAACTGTGCAGCGATGCTCCCCATCCAACCTGACAGAACTTGAGAGGATCTGCAGAGAAGAATGGTTGAAACTCCCCAAATACAGGTGTGCCAAGTTTGTAGCATCATACCATGAAGGCTCGAGGCTGTAATTGCTGTCAAAGGTGCTTCAACAAAGTACTGAGTAAAGGGTTCTGAATGCTCATGTAAATGTGATATTTCCGTTTTTTATTTGTAATGAATTTGCAAAAAATTCTAGAAACCTGTTGTCATTCTGGGGTATTGTGTGTAGATTGAGATTTTTTTTTCATCCATTTTGAAATAAGGCTGTAATGTGGGAAAAAGTTAAGGGGTCTGAATACTTTCTGAGTGTGAAACATTTCATTGTCAAACACTACCAATATGCCTGATGCACCTCTTCAGGTACTCCTAACACTTTTGCCATCTTATAACAACTACTCAAATCATTTCAACATTTACCAACAATGAATAACAGTACCTAGCTTGAACCCTGGCAACACTGCTTGCAGGTTTAATTATTATAATTATTCATTTTCTTCCATAAGGCAACATTAAAAGGCAAATTCCTATGAGATTGTGAGGCCTAGGAGGGTGGAACCTTGTATGATGGTAAAAGGCAATTGGCCACACCCTCTCACGTAATGCCATGCAAATTGGCCACATGGTGGTGCTATAACAAGCACATGTTGATATCTCTATATGTTTATATCCCTTGATCTGTTTGACTTCGAATTATGATATTTGGCACACATGCTAAGGGCTATGAGTCTAGCTAATCTGTAAAGTATGGTTTAGCCGTATGTTTAGCCGTATGGGGGGGTGGGGGCTGTTGGACAGGAACAATCATTGCGGGCATATTGTTTGAGCAAGAGGCTTGGAAAATATTGTTTGAATATGTGCATCCGTAGACGCCATGTACCAAATTTGGCACTGATCAGTCGAGCGGTTCTGGAGAAGAAGACATTTAAAGTAGTCTATATCATAAATAATTGTCTAAAATATTGTATTATCTGTTACATTTTTAGTTGTGATATTTGGCAAGCATGGTAAGGAGTACAGAAGTAGCGCATCCTAGGGCAATATGTCCAATTTGTGCTGATGGTGGGCCCAGTGCTTGCAGCTTTCATTTTCCTTGCATTTCCCTCCTACTCCCAGGGCAAGCAAGGAGAGAGAGGGCCTGATGGTGTACCTGGGCTTCCAGGAGCAGAGGTAGCCACTTACAGTACACATGCACACATGCATGTACACACACAAACACAAGTACACACAACAACAAGAACAGCATAAATATATTCCCTTTTCTCTCTAAAACACAGGGTTTCCCTGGAGACATGGGGCCTCCTGGAGAGAATGGCTTAGAAGGCCCAAATGTGAGTCTTTTTGGGATCTGTTGAATGTTAGTATTTTTTCATGTGGGTCATACTAACGCATACTATGGTATAAATACTATAATATTTACTTTTGTGTTTTTGCAGACTTTACTGAAGCCTAGTATTGTTTTTGCAAACATTTTGCAGGCATTGCATACAGTTTACTAAAGTATAAATACTGCACTATTACCATAGTTAAAAAACCAAAGTATTTCAGGCATAACTGTAATATTTACTATTGTGTTTTTGTTTTATTATCTTTGACATAGAAGTGGGGGCTTCTACAAATACTAAAAGAGCAAACTTTCCATAACCTGTTTGTAGGTAGGACTGCAGTCTGAACAGCTTGTTCAGTGCTTCTGCTCTTTTCTGTAACCTGTATGGAACAAAAACTATGTTCTATACTCAAGGTAGTGTAGGTTCCTTTCTAAATGTAATTTGTTACAGTTAGTAGTTACCTGTCCAAAATTGTAATCAGTAATGTAACTTTTGGATTACCCAAACTCAGTAACAATCTGATTACATTCAGTTACTTTTAGATTACTTTCCCATTAAGAGGCATTAGAAGAAGACAACAATTTATGTTACCAATTGAACGACGTCTATTGCAGATTAAATCATTGTTAAAGTTTACATAGCTGGCCATTTATGGATGTTAAGTTTTACTTTATGGGTTGTTTATGTATGCTTCTTCTAACCCATCGCTTTCTACTACATATAATAATATGATTAAATTATATCTTTACATTAATATATGTAATTTATAAGTCCAAAAATGGATGTAGCAACTACAGATTTCTCCTTTAAGTTGATCAAAAGTCTGCAAGTTTGAGCATAAGTCCATTAGGCCTATGGATATATATTTTTTATCAGTGTAACAGTGTAGGTTCCGTCCCTCTCTTCGCCCCAACCTGGGCTCGAACCAGGGACCCTTGCACACATCAACAACTGACGCCCCACGAAGCATCGTTACCCATCGCGCCACAAAAGCCGCGGCCCTTGCAACGCAAGGGGAAACCCTACTTCAAGTCTCAGAGCGAGTGACGTCACTGATTGAAACGCTATTAGCGCGCACCACCGCTAACTAACTAGCCATTTCACATCGGTTACACTCACCCCCCCTTTGACCTCCTCCTTTTCCGCAGCAACCAATGATCCGGGTCAACAGCATCAATGTAACAGTGTAGGTTCCGTCCCTCTCTTCGCCCCAACCCGGGCTCGAACCAGGGACCCTTGCACACATCAACAACTGACACCCCACGAAGCATTGTTACCCATCGCGCCACAAAAGCCACGGCCCTTGCAACGCAAGGGGAAACCCTACTTCAAGTCTCAGAGCGAGTGACGTCACTGATTGAAACGCTATTAGCGCGCACCACCGCTAACTAACTAGCCATTTCACAGCATGAATTAGATTGAGCAATAAAAGCCCCACTTTTATTCCACAGGCTGGGATCTGCACTATGCAGCTGTTGCAAGTGAGCATTTTTCACTGGCTTTCCACTGGTTTCGAAAACAATGATTGATAGGCCGCTTAAACTTCTTGAATTCAACCCTTATTGGGTTCAAATACACATTTAGATTTGTGAACAGCCATCCACATCAGCCGCAATCCGTAAGGCGCAAATAGCTAAATGAGAGAGCAACATTGTGATTCACATCAATGCGCTATGTAGATATCAATAATAAGTCATATCCTTCTCGCCGTAGATGTTTGATACTCTTTGGATGCCGACAGCAATCGCACCATTGGAAGACATAGCTACAAAAGCCTATTCCTGCTCTTTTCCCACGATCCATGAAACAAATTTGGTGTGTAATTTTTATCTTAACCTTTATTTAACTAGGCAAGTCAGTTAAGAACAAATTATTTTTTACAATGACAGCCTTCCAGGGAACAGTGGGTTAACTGCCTTGTTCAGGGGCAGAAAGACAGATGCAGCCTTGTCAGCTCGGGATTCGATCCAGCAACCTTTCGGTTACTTGCCAAACATTCTAATCACTAGGCTATCTGCCGCCCCAAAAGTAGTCACAAAACGTAGTCATAAAGTAGTAAGTAGTAACAAAACGTCATCATAGTGGTCTCTGACTTGTGGTCAGACTCGCTGAGGTGGAACAAACTTAAATTTTGCGCCTTCTTTCAATGCTGATTTGAATGTCATTGAGAGCAGAGAATCAAACATCTTTTCTGAATTTAAAAGTAATCCTCGAAGTAATCCTCTAGTTTTTCAAAAGTATCTAATCTGATTACAATTGTTTTTTGCTGGTAACAGATGCCAATTTTTGTAATCCCTTACATGTAACAGATGTTACTCCCCAACCCTGTCTATACTTGGCATGTAGGTTTCTCACTCATGGGTGGCACAAATTAGAATATGAGGGTTTGGAATGGGTGGGGTATATGCAAATTCAATACTGTAGTAGTACAATAGTTAAATTGTAGTAGTATTTAAACACTACAGAGTGTTTTTGTGGATAATACTGTAGTATTGTATATTATGAAATGGTATAGTAAGTACTACACATGATCGAGGGATACTACAGTTAAACAATAAGGCCAGAGGAGGTGTGGTATATGGCCAATATACCACGGTTAAGGGCTGATCTTATACACAACACAAAGCTGAGTGCCTGGACACAGTCCTTAGCTGTGGTATGCTATATAGGCCATATACCACAAACCCCAGAGGTTCCTTATTGCCATTATAAACGGACTACCAACATAATTAAACAAGTGATGTTGCATCATAACCGTGGTCTATTGTCTGATATACCACAGCTTTCAGCCAATCAGCATCCATGACCCAAACTACCTGGTTTATAATGTATTCTACAGTATACTACTCTGCCCTACAAAGCAAAAAGGCAGTAACTGCTCATAGTGTGGAACTGAGAAAAATGACTTTTATTTACTTTGGTTTCACAGTAACTTTATGCAGTTACTGCTAACATGACCCTGATTTTCTCCAAAACACAATACAATAGAGGCAGGATACTTGTCCACGTGATTAAGCATGTAGTTAATGTATCAAAAATGTCTAACTCATTTTCAACCTAATTAGCAGTTACTGCCTTTTTGCTTGGTAGAGCAATACAGTTATCTACAGTTTACTACAGAATTACATTTTTTAGATGTACTTTTAAATGACTAAAACCAAATTCAAACTCTCTAGAAATTATAATGGAACTACATTTATAGAATTGACTGAATGTGTCCAGCTCGCTAATAATCACCGAAAGTAAAGCTAGACAGTCAGGAAGTATGGAAAATTCCAAAAATGTTGGATATTTTACCTTTATTTAACTAGGCAAGTCAGTTAAGAACAATTCTTATTTACAATGATGGCCTAGGAACAGTGGGATAAGTGCCTTGTTCTGGGGCAGATTTGTACCTTTATTTTCAGCTCGGGGATTCAATCTTGCAACCTTTCGGTTACAAGTCCAACACACTAACCACTAGGCTACCTGCCACCCCAGGATAGAGGACTATATTATGCAAATGTTTATGCCGAGGAAATATGCCCGATGGACCTTGTTGAAGACCAAATGCGGCCCCCAGGGCGAAATTAGTTTGACACCCCTGTTCTATAGTAAGAACTACACGATCAGCGTATAGTAAGAACTACACGATTGGATACTACAGTGTGTAGTATATTATTCTATAGTATACTACAAAATTCAATACTAAGTAGTACTACACATGATTGAGGGATACTACAGTGTGGAGTATAGTATCTATAGTATGCTACAGGTTACTACAGAAATCTAGAGAATTCTCGAGTAAGTACTGTAGTATTCTTTCGTGGGGCGAGACACAGTAGGTGATGAGCATGAAGAAAGTGCCAGCTTTTGGTTATGATACTGCACATTCTGCCTTGGTAAAATGTTTTGTAATGTCCTGCAGGGAAAGCCAGGAGTGAGGGGGTTGCCTGGTCCTAGAGGGGTGCCCGGGCTAGAGGTACAGTATAATATGATACAGCAGCTTGTTTTATGTCAGGGGTGGGCAACCCCAGTCCATGAGTTCTGCTGTCCCAGTGGTTTTTATTGCTCTCTGTGGTTTTACTGACCCTGTAGTTGATTGACTTGGGTCATGTTCAGTAGTCACAAAACGCTGCAAGGAGTTGTGCACCATTGCTCCTGTAACAACCGTGAGGACAACCAGCTCCATAAACATGTTGTGTCCTATTTATAATGCACTTTTCACCAAGGTCGTATGTCACAAGTAGCGCTCATCCACCTCTGGCCTGCTGGCCCCCCTACCTCTGAGGAAGCACAGTTCCCGCTCAGCCCAGTCAAAACTGTTCGCTGCTCTGGCACCCCTATGGTGGAACAAGCTCCCTCACGACGCCAGGACAGCGGAGTCAATCACCACCTTCCGGAGACACCTGAAACCCCACCTCTTTAAGGAATACCTGGGATAGGATAAAGTAATCCTTCTAACCCCCCCCAAAACAGATTTAGATGCACTATTGTAAAGTGGTTGTTCCACTGGATATCATAAGGTGAATGCACCAATTTGTAAGTCTGCTAAATGACTTAAATGTAAAATGTAGTGCACTATGTAGAGAATATTGTGCCATTTGGGATGCAGCCACAGTAACTGTTTCATTTTAATAAAAGTTAAATGCTAATGACATTATCACTGTTTTTAGGGAGATGGGGGCCCACTTGGACCACTGGGTCTGACAGGACTGGAGGTGAGTGGTGATTGGATGAAGACGGGAAAGGGGAAGTGAAGATAGCAGGGATCATTGTGGCTGCCTGTTTTTATTTTAACTGAACTTTTTATCTCAGCACAGCCCCTCTGGCTCCTGTAACTCACACTCACTTCTCACTACGCTATGGAATAAATATGTGCACGTGCCTTCGGAAAGTATTCAGACGCCTTGACTTTTTCCACATTTGTGACCCGTTTCAGGAAACTAGGCATATGTCGCGGGTCACTACTTCACAGGAGAGCCGTTTGAACGCTAACTTAAAAAAAAAAAATCTAAATGCGTTTTTTGGCAGAAATGCGTTCTCGAACATTTGAACTTTCATGTGCCTTAACAAAATTGTATGCCATCTGTAAGTATGAATAAAATTGTTAAATTACGAGCCTAGTTGGTTTAGCCACAGAAAAAGTCAGCAACCTTCCCACTAGCCATAATTGGCTGAGATAATGATTTGGCTGGACATGCCGAGAGATGAGTTTGGATTGGTCTGCCATATAGCACCCACGTGTCTATTTGAGCTGGTCAGTATGTCTAGGTAATCCTGTCTAACACAGCTTTAAAAAAAATGTATCATATAGTAAAACTGCATAAGTGTTCCTCTCCACTTTCTGGAGGTTCGAGTTTTGAAATCAGTGGAATTCGAGTATGATAGCTAAGGAGATGGAGAAAACACCTGTCTCCGGATTACATCTTCAAACTAAGGGCTACATTGTCAGATATTACACATTTCTAATTTCGACAGAAAGTTGTTTCATTTCAAGTTAGTGTACTGTTAGCTGGCTAGCTAACGTTACGTGTATGATCTTATTATTTGTATCTCAGAGCCATTTGCTTGGCTAGCTATAGCCTAATGTTAGCTAGCTAACATTGAACCTGGTTGGTTAGCTACCTGCAGATTCATGCAGGGTAGTAACATCATGGGATTATGGTTCATTGTTTAACTAGCTAGCTACATGTCTTAACCTGTTGGGTCTAGGGGGCAGCATTTGCACGTCTGGATAAAAAAAATGTACCCGATTTAATCTGGTTACTAATCCTACCCAGTAACTAGAATATGCATATACTTATTATATATGGATAGAAAACACTCTAAAGTTTCCAAAACTGTTTGAATGGTGTCTGTGAGTATAACAGAACTCATTTGGCAGGCAAAACCCTGAGACATTTTCTGACAGGAAGTGGATACCTGATGTGTTGTATTGATTTTAAACCTATCCCATTGAAAAACACAGGGGTTTAGGAATATTTTGGCACTTCCTATTGCTTCCACTAGATGTCACCAGCCTTTACAAAGTGTTTTGAGTCTTCTGGAGGGAGATCTGACCGAACAAGAGCCATGGAACGGTGATGTCCCATTAGACACCTGGCGCGCTACTTCATGTTGGGTACCCTCGTTCCAATACGTTATAAAAGGCTATGCATTCGTCCACCTTGAATATTATTCATGTTCTGGTTAAAAAAGGCCCTAATGATTTATGCTATACAACGTTTGACATGTTTGAACGAACGGAAATATATTTTTTCCCCTCGTTCATGACGAGAAGTCCGGCTGGCTTACATCATGTGCTAACGAGACGGAGATTTTTGGACATAAATGATGAGCTTTTTTGAACAAAACTACATTCGTTATGGACCTGTGATACCTGGAAGTGACATCTGATGAAGAGAATCAAAGGTAATGGATTATTTACATAGTATTTTTGATTTTAGATCTCCCCAACATGACGTCTAGTCTGTATCGCAACGCGTATTTTTCTGGGCACAGTGCTCAGATTATTGCAAAGTGTGATTTCCCAGTAAGGTTATTTTTAAATCTGGCAAGTTGATTGCGTTCAAAAGATGTAAATCTATAATTCTTTAAATGACAATATAATATTTTACCAATGTTTTCTAATTTTAATTATTTAATTTGTGACGCTGACTTGACTGCCGGTTATTGGAGGGAAACGATTTCCTCAACATCAATGCCATAGTAAAACGCTGTTTTTGTATATAAATATGAACTTGATAGAACTAAAAATGCATGCATTGTCTAACATAATGTCCTAGGAGTGTCATCTGATGGAGATTGTAAAAGGTTAGTGTATCATTTTAGCTGGTTTTATGGTTTTGGTGACCCTGTCTTTGACTTGACAAAACATTACACACAACTCTTGTAAATGTACTGTCCTAACATACTCTAAATTTATGCTTTCGCCGTAAAACCTTTTTGAAATCGTAAAACGTGGTTAGATTAAGGAGATGTTTATCTTTCAAATGGTGTAACATAGTTGTATTTTTGAAAAATTTGAATTTTGACATTTATTTGGATTCAAATTTGCCGCTCTTGAAATGCACCTGCTGTTGATGGAGTGCACCACAGGTGGCACGCTAGCGTCCCACCTAGCCCCAAGAGGTTAACAAAAGACTCCACTATGCAAGTAACCATTTCGGGTGCGTTTGTAAATACAGTCTTGCCATCTACTCTGATTTCTGAGCACTCTTGCAAAAAAGCAGAATTAAATTGTTGCCAGCAGCACAGTTACAGTCACCAACACTCTAGATAACAACATGAAAACAGCCTAACCAGCTCTGCTAGGGCAAGTAAAATGGTCAGAGTGGGGTGTTTTCTCATTTGTGTCTGGAAGTAGGTAGCAAGCTAGCCAATGTTAGCCAGTTGTCTTTGGTGCTTGACTGCACTCATCGGCCAGATCGTCCAGTGTGCACTCTGAATGCTCCGAGAGCGAAACGCTCTGAATTTACGAACTTACAATCTGACTGCGTAGTTGCAGTCACCAACGCTCTGGATAACATAACAGCCTAACCAGCTCTGCTAAGGCGAGTAATGTTCAGTGAGCTGTTCTCTCATTTGTGTCTGGAAGTAGCTAGCAAGGTAGCTTGGGTGCTTGACTGCTGTTAGGACAGAACGCTCAGATCAACCCTTAAAGAGATGGGTGGGGCTAAAGCTTAAGAGGGTGTGAAAGATACTGAATGGGTGTAGACAAAGAAGGACGCTCCAGTAGTAGTACCAAAATATTCAAAGGCTATTTTCTCAAAAGTGAGTTTACAAGTTTATCAATTTTCAAAGCAGAATTACTTTCCCATTGTTCGTCAACTGTGGTGTATGATATCACATTTTTGTAGCTCTGAGTCTCTACTTTTATCCAATGTAAAAAACACAATTTCAATTTTGCTACAAAAGACCGATTTGAGCCGGTTGGTCACATTTTGTTACGTTACAGCATTGTTCCTAAATGTATTATATATAACATTTTCCTCATCAATCTACTCACAATACCCCATAATGACAAAGCGAAAACAGGTTTTTAGAATTTTTTGCAAATGTTTCACATATAAAAAAATAGATACCTTATTGACATAATTATTCAGACCCTTTGCTATGATACTCAAAATTGAGGTCAGGTGCATCCTGTTTCCATTGATCATGCTTGAGATGTTTCTACAACTTGATTGGAGAACACCTGTGGTAAAGTCAATTGATTGGACATGATTTGGAAAGGCACACACCTGTCTATATAAGGTCCCACAGTTGACAGAGCATGTCAGAGACAAAACCAAACCATGATGTCGAAAGAATTGTCCATAGAGATCCAAGACAGGATTGTGTCGAGGCACAGATCTGGGGAAGGGCACCAAAAACAATTATGCAAAATTGAAGGACCCCAAGAACACGGTGGCCTCCGTGATTCTTGAATGGAAGATATTTAGAACCACCAAGAGTCTTCCTTGAGCTGGCCACCCAGCTAAACTGTGGGGGAGAAGGGCCTTGATCAGGGAGGTGACCAAGAACCCGATGGTCACTCTCACAGAGTTCCTCTGTGGAGATGGGAGAAACTTCCAGAAGGACAACCATCTCTGCAGCACTCTACCAATCAGGCCTTTATTGTGGAGTGGCCAGACGGAAGCCACTCCTCAGTAAAAGGCACATGATAGTCCTCTTGGAGTTTGCCAAAAAGCACCTAAAGACTCTCAGACCATGAGAAACAATATTATCTGGTCTGATGAAACCAAGATTGAACTCTTTGGCCTGAATGCCCAGTGTCACGTTTGGAGGAAACCTGGCACCAACCCTACGGTGAAACATGGTGGTGGCAGCATGTTTTTCAGCGGCAGGGACTGGGAGACTAGTCAGGATCGAGGCAAAGATGAACGGAGTAAAGTACAAAGAGATCCTTGATGAAAACCTGCTCCGGAGTGCTCAGGACCTCATACTGGTACAATGACCCCGATGCAAGAGTGGCTTCGGGACAAGACTCTGAATGTTCTTGAGTGGCCCAGTCAGATCCTGGACTTGAATCCGATCGAACATGTCTTGAGAGACCTAAAAATAGCTGTGCAGCAACACTCCCCATCCAACCTGACAGAGCTTGAGAGGATCTGCATAGAGGATTGAGAGATACACATATACATTAAGGGAGTATTTATTATGAATCCCCATTAGCTGCGGCCAAGGCAGCAGGTAATCTTCCTAGGGTCTGACAAAATTAAGGCAGTTATACCATTTAAAAAACATTACAATTCATTTATTACAGAATTCACAACCCACTGTGTGCCCTCAGGCCCGTACTCCACTACTACATATGTATAACACATGTATAGTGTGAATATTATCATGTGTGTGTGTGTGCGTGTGTATGCATGTGTCTGTGCATATGTTTGTTTTGCTTCACAGTCCCCTTTGTTATCATGGCACAAGGCGAGACCCAGATGCAGACACAGGAGGCAGATGGTTGGAGTCTTACAATGTTTAATAATCCAAAAGGAGTAGGCAAGAGAATAGTCGTGGACAGGCAAAAGGTCAAAACCAGATCAGAGTTCAGGAGGTACAGGGTAGCAGAAAGGCTCGTGGACAAGGTAGGCAGAATGGTCAGGCAGGCGGGTACAGAGTCCAGAACAGGCAAGGGTCAAAACCAGGAGGACTAGAAAAAAAGAGAAAAACGCTGGTTGACTTGGAACATACAAAACAAACTGGCACAGAGAGACAGGAAACACAGGTATAAATACACTGGGGGAAACAAGTGACACCTGGAGAGGGTGGAGACAATAACGAGGACAGGTGAAACAGATCAGGGTGTGACAGTACCCCCCCAGGGACCCCACCTGGTGTCCTACCTGGGCGCATACTTGGTTGTCCGGGGTGTCGGCGGTGGAAGTCGGTGATGAGGGCTGATTCCAGGATGTCACTAGCGGGAACCCATCACCTCTCTTCCTGGCCGTAACTCTCCCAGTCAACTAGGTACTGGAAACCCCTGCCCCGTGGTCGAACACCCAGGAGACATTTACCGTGTAGGCCGGATGGCCATCAATGACACAGGGAGGGGGGATGGGCAAAGACAAAGAACAGTGAGACACGGGCTTAATCTTAGACACATGGAAGGTAGGTTGAATATGGAGGGTACGGGGTAACACAAGATGGACAGAAGTGGAACTCAGAACTTTGGAGATGGGAGAAGGACCAATGAAACAAGGGACAAGTTTGCGGGACTCTACCCGAAGGTTCAGGTCCCATCTGCTAAATGACTAAAATGTAAAATGACCACAAAGTGGTGATAATTGCTATGTCCATGTCACGATTCCCACCGATGGTGGCGCCCCCTCCTGCTCGGGTGGCGCTCGGCGGTCGTCGTCACCGGCCTATTAGCTGCCACCGATTCCCTTTTGCTTTTCCCTTTTTTTGGTTTTGGACACCTGTGGTCAATTAGCCATTAGAGGGGCTATTTAGTTTAGCTGGCCCGCTCCTTGTTGTGCGGGATGATTATTGTATGTCGACTTCTTGTTCGTGTCGGCTTTGCATTGTCGCTCATTGTGTTTATTCCCCTGTGCTTGGGAACTTTGTTTTTGCTTCAGTGTTATTAAAAACACCACTCCCTGTGTTCGTTGCTTCCTGCGCCTCATTCCTGCAATGCGACTACCAAAGCCCTTACAGTCCATTGCCCTGTTTTAACCTCTTGACGTTACCCTACGATAGGGGGCGCCACAGCGCATTTTGGAAAAAATTCGTGCCCATTTTCAACGGCCTACTAATCAGACTCAGAAGCTAGGATATGCATATAATTAATACCTGTGGATAGAAAACACCCTAAAGTTTCGAAAACTGTTTGAATGGTGTCTGTGAGTATAACAGAACTCATATGGCAGTCAAAACCCTGAGACCGATTGAACCAGGAAGTGGAATTCTGAATTGTGGACTCAACTTCACGTCGTTGCCTATTATTCACACCGTGAGATATCGTTCATTGAGCACTTCCTATTGCTTCCACAAGATGTCGCCAGTCTTTACAAAGTGTTTTGAGCCTTCTACTGTCGAAACTCAGTGAATGAGACGCGTTGGAAATTGGTCACAGGGGGAGGGCCATCACCATTATGACGCCGGCGGCCCTGTCTACCCCCACCTTTGGAAATGTTTTGAAACACAATGAAATCATCCCCCTCGAATCTTATTGGCTCTCTTGTTGAAACAGGCCCTGAAGATTTATGTTATACAATGTTAGACATGTTTGAACGAACGTAAATGGGAAAAAAATGTTTTATTTCGAAACGGCTGTGGCGCGCACGGCAGAGTAGTTGGATACAGCATTCAGACGTGCTAACAACAGCAAGCTAATGGAACATAAAGGATGGACTTTTTTCGACCGAAAATACATCTGTTGTGGACCTGGGATTCCTGGAAGTGCTTTCTGATGAAGACAACTAAAGGTAAGGGATTATTGACAATATTATACAACATTAGATGTGATATGCGATTGTTCCAAGATGGCGCCGAGCTGTATTTACTAGCTCATTTTCTGAGTATCGCATCCCCTTTTATCGCTAAGTGTGATTACCCAGTAAAGTTATTTTTAAATCTGGTATGACAGGTGCTTTCAAGAGATATTCATCTATAAATCTTAGAATGACAATATTACATTTTAAACATGTTTTCGAATAGTAATTCAGTAAATTGTATCTCTGTTTCCCCGGATTGCATTTGACGGGAAAATAGTTAGTCAACGTCAGACGCCGATGTAAAATGCTGTTTTCATATATAAATATGAACTTTATTGAACAAAAGAATGCATGCATTGTGTAACATGATGTCCTAGGTGTGTCATCTGATGAAGTTTGTAAAAGGTTAGTGCTGCATTTAGCTGTTTTTTGGTTATTTGTGATGCATGTGGTTGGTCGGAAAATGGCTATGTTGCTGCTTTTACGATAGACTCCTCTAACATAATCTAATGATTTGCTTTTCCTGTAAAACCTTTTTGAAATCGGACGACGTGGGTCGATTGAGGAGAGGTGTATCTATAAAACGATATGAGACAGTCCTATATTTGAAAAAAAATAAATATAAAATTTTGTTATGCTAATGTCGCTAGGAGTTTTCCCTGGATTTTGATCCCGCTGACGGGACGAGACGCTGAAGAGGTTTTAAGAGAAACTCAAATTGTCTTTATTATTAATGTGCACAGGTATAAACGGTACAGTGAATTTCAATATCAAGAATCAAATGCCAAATATTTGATGTACAAAAAAACAAGTAGATAAAGTAGAATATAAAAAGTAATAAACTAGTTATGAGAAATTTACACAATAGAATATACAGTATGATTTATAAAATGTGTGGAAGTAGTAAAGTGAGAAGTGACTTGGTATAACAGCTTAAATAAATAGTACTAATAAAAAGTAACTGCATCATGTTCCTGTGATACAAAATGTACTTGTTTCTGAAACACAAGTAAACAATGAATTTGACGGTTTAATGTGGTCTAATTTTAGACATGACATGTTGCCATGTTTCCCTCTCAATGATTGTTCTTACAGTGCATGGTCAATGCATGGTATCTCTTATTCCTTTCCCTTTCTTTCCATCTTTGTTCTCTCTCTTGTCTATTAGGTCCCTTTTGTCTCTCTCTCTAGTCTCTCTTTCTCTCCCATCCTGTCTCTCTCTCAATCTCAGGGGAAGTGGTGTTTGTCTCGTTCTCTGCCTCTGAGTAATCTCTGGCCAGGTGCCACAGTGCTTTGCTCATGAGCTTCACTCAACCATCTGTCTGCTTTCCTCATTACGCTCTGGTTCACTTTCTCTCTCGCGCGATTGTGGTCAACCCAAGAGGAACGTGTGGTGTCTTTACTTTCATTAATCTGATGACTTATTTATTTAATCAACTAACTATGTTTAATTGTTACCCGATTTAAATGAATCATGTAACAATTAACTCATTAGGATTTGGCGTAACACGGAAAATGTTGTTTTAAGAGTTACCATCTATCGAATGAAACTCTAGAAGGTATATACAGTTGAAGTCGGAAGTTTCCATACACCTTAGCCAAATACATTTAAAGTCAGTTTTTCACAATTCCTGACATTTAATCCTAGTAAAATAGCTTGACTTTGTCCTTAAGCCATTTTGCCACAACTTTGGAAGTATGCTTGGGGTCATTGTCCATTTGGAAGACCCATTTGCGACCAGTTTTAACTTCCTGACTGATGTCTTGAGATGTTGCTTCAATATATCCACATCATTTTCCTTTCTCATGATGTCATCCATTTTGTGAAGTGCACCAGTCCCTCCTGCAGCAAAGCACCCCCACAACATGATGCTGCCACCCCCGTGGTTCACGGTTGGGATGGTGTTCTTCGGCTTGCAAGCCTCCCCCTTTTTCCTCTAAACTTAACGATGGTCATTATGACCAAACAGTTCCATTTTTGTTTCATCAGACCAGAGGACATTTCTCCAAAAACTACGATATTTGTCCCCATGTGCAGTAGAAATCCATAGTCTGGCTTTTTTATGGCGGTTTTGGAGCAGTGGCTTCTTCCTTGCAGAGCGGCCTTTCAGGTTATGTCGATATAGGACGCGTTTTATTGTGGATGTAGCATCTTCAAATCAACTAAAATGTTATTTGTCACATACACATGGTGAGCAGATGTTAATGTGAGTGTAGCGAAATGCTTGTGCTTCTAGTTCCGACAATGCAGTAATATCCAACGAGTAATCTAACCTAACAATTTCACAACAACAATTACCTTATATACACACACAAGTGTAAAGGAATGAATAAGAATATGTACATAAAAAATATATGAATGAGTGATGGTGTAGAACGGCATAGGCAAGATGCAGTGGATGGTGTAGAGTACAGTATATACATATGAAATGAGTAATGTAGGGTATGTAAACATATATAAAAGTGGCATTGTTTAAAGTGGCTAGTGATACATTACATCAAGATGGCAAGATGCAGTAGGTGGTATAGAGTACAGTATATGCATATGAGATGCGTAATGTAGGATATGTAAACATTATATGAAGTGGCATTGTTTAAAGTGGCTAGTGATACATTTATTACATCAATTTTTCCATTATTAAAGTGGCTGGAGTTGTCAGTATGTTGGCAGCAGACTCTCAATGTTAGTGATGGCTGTTTAACAGTCTGATGGCCTTGAGATAGAAGCTGTTTTTCAGTCTCTCGGTCCCTGCTTTGATGCACCTGTACTGTACTCGCCTTCTGGATGATAGCGGGGTGAACAGGCAGTGGCTCGGGTGGTTGTTGTCCTTGATGATCTTTTTGGCCTTCCTGTGACATCGGGTGGTGTAGGTGTCCTGGAGGGCAGGTAGTTTGACCCCGGTGATGAGTTGTGCAGACTCACTACCCTCTGGAGAGCCTTATAGTTATGGACGGAGCAGTTGCCGTACCAGGCGGTGATACAGCCCGACAGGATGCTCTCGATTGTGCATCTGTAAAAATGTGTGTGTTTTTGGTGACAAGCCAAATTTAGGGTGGAGGTGATATGGTCCTTGACTAGTCTCTCAATGCACTTCATGATGACGGAAGTGAGTGCTATGGGGCGGTAGTCATTTAGCTCAGTTACCTTAGCTTTCTTGGGAACAGGAACAATGGTGGCCCTCTTGAAGCATGTGGGGACAGCAGACTGGGATAAGGATTGATTGAAAATGTCCGTAAACACACCAGCTAGCTGGTCTGCGCATGCTCTGAGGACGCGGCTGGGGATGCCGTCTGGGCCTGCAGCCTTGCGAGGGTTGACACGTTTAAATGTTTTGCTCACGTCGGCTGCAGTGAAGGAGAGGCCGCAGGTTTTGGTAGCGGGCCGTGTCAGTGGCACTGTATTTTCCTCAAAGCGAGCAAAGAAGTTGTTTAGTCTGTCTGGGAGCAAGACATCCTGGTCAGCGACGGGGATGGTTTTCTTTTTATAGTCCGTGATTGACTGTAGACCCTGCCACATACCTCTCGTGTCTGAGCCGTTGAGTTGTGACTCTACTTTGTTTCTGTACTGACGCTTAGCTTGTTTGATTGCCTTGCGGAGGGAATAGCTACACTGTTTGTATTCGGTCATGTTTCCAGTCACCTTGCCCTGATTAAAAGCAGTGGTTCGCGCTTTCAGTTTTGTGCGAATGCTGCCATCAATCCACGGTTTCTGGTTTGGGAATGTTTTAATAGACGCTGTGGGAACGACATCGCCGATGCACTTGCTAATAAACCCGCTCACCGAATCAGTGTATTCATCAATGTTGTTCGCCGCAATGCGGAACATATCCCAGTCCACGTGATCGAAGCAATCTTGAAGCATGGTATCTGATTGGTCGGACCAGCGTTGAACAGACCTGAGCGTGGGAGCTTCCTGTTTTAGTTTCTGTCTATAGGCTGGAAGCAACAAAATGGAGTCGTGGTCAGCTTTTCTGAAGCAGGGCGGGGGAGGGCCTTATATGCGTCGCGGAATAACAATAACAATGATCTAGGGTTTTGCCAGCCCTGGTTGCACAATCTATATGCTGATAGAATTTAGGGAGCCTTGTTTTCAGATTAGCCTTGTTAAAATTCCCAGCTACAATAAATGCAGCCTCAGGATATGTGGTTTCCAGTTTACATAGAGTCAAATGAAGTTCGTTCAGGGCCATCGATGTGTCTGCTTGGGGGGATATATGCGGCTGTGATTATAATCGAAGAGAATTCTCTACGTAGATAATGCGGTCGGCATTTGATTGTGAGGAATTCTAAGTCAGGTGAACAGAAGGACTTGAGTTCCTGTATGTTGTTATGATCACACCACGTCTCGTTAATAATAAGGCATACACCCCCGCCCTTCTTCTTACCAGAAAGATGCTTGTTTCTGTCGGCGTGATGCGTGAAGAAACCAGCTGGCTGTACCGACTCCGATAGCGTGTCTCGAGTGAGCCATGTTTCTGTGAAACAAAGAACGTTAGTCTCTGATGTCTCTCTGGAAGGCTACCCTTGAGTGGATTTCGTCTACCTTGTTGTCAAGAGACTGGACATTGGTGAGTAGTATGCTCGGGAATGGTGCGCGATGTGCCCGTCTACGGAGCCTGACCAGAAGACCGCTCCGTCTGCCCCTTCTACGGCATCGTTGTTTATTTATTTACTAGCAAACTAAATGAGAAAACAGGATAACATACACACTTAATACATGAGAAAACAGTCCCTAGCGGACTGTTTAAATATTGCAGCTTGTTACTCAGAAAATGAAGAGGGGTGGGGAAGAGAGGGAGGGAGGAAAAGGGACACTTATCGTCGATACGTTTCAGAATTATTCTCACAGTAATCATATAGTTTGCACACAAACCGCTGTCCGTTTGGAATAAAAAATCATGAATGCATTTACATGTGAATGCCTTTGTTTGCTGTTTATCTCTTTAGGAACCAGCCCTCCTGAGGAAGTGTGTTGGCCTTTCAGAGGCAAACTTGTTTGGCTCTGACTGTCTACTGTTGTTCACTCTGGAAGAAAGCTGTCCAGCCGTGTCGACGGTTCCTATTGGTGATGAGCGTAGAAGGATAGTCTCACTTAGATTAGCTGTACCAGTGATTGTCTTAGAGGAGTTTGTTTTCCCCCTCGTGTCGGTATACAGGATTCGGACCACTTTGGACATTAGCTGCACCTCGCCGACTTTCTGGTATAAAGGAAGGTGAGTTTATTTCTTCACCTCGTGTTGAGGTTTCAACCATTTCAAACGTGTAGCTCCGCCTCCTGTTTCCTGGTCTGAAGGATGATTTCTTTTCCAAGCCTTAATGCACTCTGGTCAAAAGGGGCCAGTTCCATCAGTCTGACATGCTCTCTCGTGGCTACTAACTACACTGGTTCTTCCTTTAAAAGTTGTGGCGTACTGCAGCACAGCTTGCAGGGTGCCGCAGAATTCTATGGCACGTTATTTGTCAGCCATTGTTGCCAGAATGACGCAATTCACCACAATCTGCCACTGTCTACCACAAACGGTCACGGCATAATGTCACATCCTGACCAGTAAAAAGGGTCTTTTGCCATAGTAGAATGGACAGGGCGTGGCAGGGGGGTTGTTTTGGGGTTTTTGGGTTCAAGGGGAATTTGTTCTAGTTTTCATTTTCTATGCTTCGTTTTCCATGTTTGGCCGAGTATGGTTTCAGAGGCAGGTGTCTTTCGTTGTCTCTGATTGGAAGCCATACTTAGGCAGCCTGTTTTACTTTGGGTTTTATGGGTGGTTATTTTCCGTTTAGTTATTGTACCTGACTGAACTGTTGGTCGGGTTTGTTATTTTGTAAAGTGTTTCTCATTAAAGTATCAAAGAATGAGCATTATTCACGCTGCGCCTTGGTCTGATCCTTTCGACGCTTGTGACACATAAGCTCAAAACTTTTAAAGGAAGAACCACAGTTTATAGAAGATAGATTATTTTATACCTCCTAAAATCACATTCCTATCAATGTAAAGTATGGAGACTTCATACCTGTAGTGTAAATACTTTTCAAGTTACAGTATTTCCTCCATAAACTTTTTAGTGACGACACAAAATAAAAACCAATGTGACATTCGTTTTCTATAGATCATCTCCGACCATTCCCCCAGTATTCGCTTTTTAAATGGGTTAGAGTTTAGGCGGGGAAAAGTCTGTTAATAATAAAGAACATTCCTTGGTGGACTTTACTGGAGGGGGAGAAAGATCCCCCGTCTCATGTAATTTACAACTGGGTGTGAACTGTCAATCAGGGCCAGTTCCCTCCTCCCCTCTTCTTTGGGTGAGAGAAGGTCTAGTTATTGTCAACCATTGCTAAGCTGATCCGACCTATTGCGATCCTCACAGGACAGTCATGACAATGTTTATATAAATATTTTACCAAGCCATACAAATTCTCATGTTACAATGGAATCTGCTTTTACGCTCTGCAAGTGAATCAGTTTGACTTGCGAAAGACTCATGAAAGGTGTCTAAAGACCCTCAATGGCATTAAATTATTTTTAAGTAATTTAATGCCATTGAGGGTCTTTTAGAGTACTTGGACACCAACTTTTCTGACCCTGAGTTACTGCTGTAAAAAACACTTACACTGTTCCTAAACCCTGTGAATTACTCTCCCAAATGACACAAATTGCTGAACATCACTTACGGTTACTGAACACTTGTAGAATCTGTCTTGAACATTTCAACCAGTGCAGCTAGTCCCACAATGAGAGCAAGACCAGCAGACTGACTGCTGCTATGGAAGCACATAGACTGATCATGTCTGGAATCAGTTCCTACATAGATCCTTTGTGCTAAGATATTTCTATAGTAGGCCTTGGAGCTCTACAGACAATTTCTTCGACCTCATGGCTTGTTTTTGCTCTGACATGCACTGTCAACTGTGGGACCTTATATAGAGCGGTGCACAGTGGTTCGTCCTTTAAAAGTTGCAGTGTATTGCAGCACAGCTTGCGTGGTACTGCAGAATTCTATGGCATGTTATTTAAGTGCCAGCCACTGGTACCATTAATGCTAGTTAGTGCTAGTTTGACCACCAGAGGGCATCTTTGAGAAGCATTTGATATGCTTCAATAGTGGCTGTACTAGAGAATTGAAAACCTTTTTGTAAGAACATAGTATATATGGGACTGATTTTACGAAATGTCGCTTAATTAATTTGCTTAATTTCTACACCCTAATTGTATAGTGAGACTCATGTCACCTACGGTAGGCCTACAGTATATCGAAAAATATGACATGACTCTCCACCAATAATTACATATAGAGGATTGGAGGATTCTAAATTAAAACTAAAAGACGCCTCATGGGTCTCCCGGTGGCTGCCGGCACGGGTATCTGTAGCAGCGCATTTTGCATTGCGATGCAGTGACATAGACCGCTGCACCACTGAGGAGGCCCCATCCACAAAGTATCAAAATACAGAGTAATGGGGTATTATAATACTGTACATGGTGTCCATGTCAGGATAACCAAAACATTTCTTTATTAAAGACTATCAAAAAGAATGTTGGTACTTATTTATTTTGATCCAAAGCCATGAATGAGTGAGTCACTCAGCTTTATGTAGGTGCCAGGCTATATGACTGTGCCATCAACTTGTTAATATATAACGATATTTTGGAGGTTATTTAGTTTTCACAAAAAACGAAAGTGAGCAATTGTAATCTGAATAAAGGCCAAAATAATATTTGTACAGGCCAAAACATTTATTTCTGTTTGTAAGAGGGAGAGAAACACTGGGCCAATTGTGCGCCGCCCTTTGGGACTCCCAATCACGGTCAGATGTGATACATAATAATAATAATAATAATACTTTTTGTTCTATTATTTGTTTGTCTTTGGTGGATTAAACTGAAATTGCAACCAATCATGGCCGGTTGTGATACAGCCAACCTAAATAAGAAATACATTTGACGATATAATTCTCCCCCTACCCTCCTTCTAGGCAAGTCTATTGTCCAGCTACCTGCTGGTAGCCATAATGGTGCTGTACAACATGACTGTGTGTGTTTTGAAAGAGTATTTTCCTGTAAGCAACTAGTAATTCGTTATGGATCCATAATTAAATAAACATTGGCATTTTGAAAGAGTATTTGTATCATTATTGTATTAACGAAAGCATAAAGTTGCCATTATTAGTTTACTTTGTTTTAGTTTGAACGTGCAGACTGGCACTAAGAACAGCGGGAACGTTTCCCTAGTCAGCTCCATTATTAATGCAATGCCCCTTAGTGTTGCTCTGTGCTACCCAGTGTGGTGGGGTAGGGGTCCACCCCCTGCCTTCATCCTCGTTCCTTCTCCCTGGGCTAGGTCCATCTTCCCCATGGGCTAGGTTCGTCTGTGCACGGCTCTGCAGCCCAACCCCTGCCCTCGTGCCTTGAACCTCGCGCGCTTTCAGTGGATACAGCTGGAGAACTGCAAGGCAATCCCATTGTGCTATCTCAGTGGATACAGCTGGAGAACTGCAAGGCAATCCCATTGTGCTATCTCAGTGGATACAGCTGGAGAACTGCAAGGCAATCCCATTGTGCGCCACTCGGGAGCCATGACCAATATGACCAAAATATCCTGCTAATAACAGGGTTAATAATATATCTGTGAGAATATCCAACGGGCTTTTATATAATTCTAAATTAATAATAATAATCGCTTTGTTTAAAAATTATATTTTGGAGATGTTTTTTTCAAATAACGTAAAATGAGCGAGAGAAAGGCCATTCTTGAGCATGGGGTGAGACATTGTTACTAATTTGTAAATAAAGCCAGTTTGCAATTTAGAATTATTTATTTCTGTTTTTAGAGGGAAAGAAACCAAAAACCTACAGTCATCTCATGGGTCTCCCAGTCGAGGCCGGCACAGGTATCGAACCAGCATCTGTAGCAACACAGCTTGCACTACTATGCAGTGTCTTAGACCGTTGCACCACTCAGGCACTGTACAACGTGACTGGTCGGGACTGGGCTACACAACTACAGTAAGAGCAAGCGTAACAACAGTTTTAGTAAGTAATACTGAAGTCGTGCACAATTATCAGTTTCTATTTAGGTTTGTCGCCAATTCATTGTCTGTTAGACACAGTAGGACCCGAAAGCATAATCAGTGCTCTAACTCCCCCTTGTGCTGGTCTGAAGCAATGAAGTGGTGACGCAGGGTATCGTACTAAACCACAAATTACCTCTAAGTACTGCAGCATGATCGCAAAACTTTTAGTGGAGCAACCACTGTATGCCTTTCCAAATCATGTCAAATCAATTGAATGTACCACAGGTGGACTCCAATCAAGTTTTAGAAACATTTCAAGGATGATCAATGGAAACAGGATGCGCCTGAGCTCAATTTCAAGTCTCATAGCAGTGGGTCTGAATACTTATGTCAATAAGTTATTTCTGTTTTTTATTTGTGATACATTTGCAAACATTTCTAAAAACCTGTTTTCGCTTTGTCATTATGGGATATTGTTTGTAGATTGATGAGGAAAAAATATAATTTAATCAATTTTAGAATGAAGCTGTAACATAACAAAATGTGGAAAAAGTAAAGGGGTCTGAATACTTTCCAAATGCACTGTATGTGACCTGCTGGGAGTGTTACCACTAGACCACAGGCTCTGCACATTGAGTGGTTTTCTTTGTTGTCATACAGTAGATGACTGGTACATTAGTGCAATGAGGGTCAACGGTAGGCTATGTGTTTTGTTCAGGGTAGAGTCGGCATGAAGGGCTTCCTTGGGAAGATCGGAACGGATGGAGTGAAGGTGAGGACAGCTGTGAATTACCTCACATCCTTGACCTTTTCATACATTGATGCTGACATTTTACTCTTCTAATCGCACACACGCAGTGAGCAGAAACTATGTCTATGAGAAGTTGGCGATTATTCATGCTGATACAAATTTAGAAGAGTAAAATGTTGCCTTTTATATCTTGTTCCAGTAATTATTACATTCAATATGCTATATGGAATATAAAATACATTATACTGTTCAGCGTGCTTGCTATCGATTTTGGGTATTCTTCCTTGTAGGTACAGTATAAAATAAGTAATATGCTATTTGTTCTCTTAGGGAGAGCTTGGTATCACCGGGAAGGTTGGAGGCATGGGTGAAAGGGTAAGAGTTTTCGCAGACACCTAGTGTTATGGCCACTTGGTTGTTTTATTATTAACACAATAATACTAATGTTAATATAAACTACCTTTCTGGCTCTTTTTGTGTTGTTTCACAGGGCCTGGTTGGCTTTATTGGGCCTGTTGGAGAGACTGGATTGGCAGGGGAGAAGGTAAGACACCCCCATCTCCCATCTGTTATTGGGTGTTTATTTTGGGTGTACATGTGTGTGCCTGCCTGCATAGGGGTGTATGTGTGTGATCACCATGGTGTATTTGAGTGTCTGAGTTCCAATATCTGTCCCTTATCTTGTCCTGTATGTGTGTGCCCTATAAACAGAAAATCAAAAAAATATGTGGCAAACGGCTTCAATAGGATTGTGAGTTTGCTGAACTTTGTTGATGAAATGTTGAGCAAACTCACAATCCTATAGAAGGCTTGACTGACAACATGAAAACGATGCGTGGTTATCGACATGGCCAGAAGGCGTGTTATGTAATGATTCAGAACGGTCTTATAGCTAGCAACAATGACAAGAAGCTGTCATGTGGGGAATCGTAAGTGGCTCGTTTCTGCTAGTTTTATATTGTTCTTGACACCATCTCTTGTTTTGAGGTGTTTTGACTGATGTCATGTCTATGCTAATATGGCTAATATTTGCTAACTAGCAAACCAACAACTGTGCTCATTGTGCAAATGTATTTATGTTTTCAATAAACCTTTGGAGACAAAATATAGTTAACATTTTGCCAACAATCTAAGCCAACCCTTCTGTTTTGTCCCATAGTTGTGCATGCGTCAGTTTAGTTTTGTTGTTATACAACCAACCGGTCTATTGCAGCTGGTTGCCTTACAATTGTACGTTGATTACATTGATTCCAATTTGCTGAGCAAACTCACAATCCTATTGCAGCTGGTTGCCCTACAATTGTATGTTGAATCAACCTCAATGCCATTGTATTAAACAAACACACAATCCTATTACAGCTGGTTGCCTTACTAGTGATGTTACGTTTGATACAGGAGCTCCAAGTTATGCATCGAAACTGCTAAGCATTTTACTTCGAAGCAGTGTGCTGACGCTTGTATCATTTTATCAGAAGCATGTGATCGATTCACGAAGCTTAGTTTTTTGTAGAACAATCACCTGATTGGTTTGGTTTCGGTAGAAGACAAAAAGGCTATCCTGCGTGTGTGACGTCATCTATAATAATTTGGCTGTTCTAAATTCTTTTGACTAACAGGTGCCACTAGTGTGTTAATAAAAGCCTCGAGTAATGAACCTATTTTTGACACAATTGGCTTGAAATGTTGAAGCTTCGTTGCCCCATCACTATGCCTTGTTGATTCAAACCTCAATGCTGGCTTGCAAAGTTATGTGTAATTCCTATTTGAGACTACCTAAATCATATAAACTGGAACATTCATCTCAGTAACGGGTGCAAAAAGTCAAACTACTAACAGGTTGGATTAGTTTAGATTTTTTATTTATACTGCACAAAAATATAGACTCAACATGCAAGCAATTTCAAAGATTTTACTGAGTTACAGTTCATATAAGGAAATCAGTCAACTGAAATAAATTCATTAGGACCTAATCTATGGATTTCACATGACTAGGAATACAGATATGCATATGTTGGTCACAGATACAGTACCTTAAAAAAGGTAGGGGCATGGATCAGAAAACCAGTCAATATCTGTTGGGACCACCATTTGCCTCATGCAGTGCGACACATCTCCTTCACATAGAATTGATCAGGCTGTTGATTGTGGCCTGTGGAATGTTGTCCCACTCCTCTTCAATGGCTGTGCAAAGTTGCTGGATATTAGCGGGAACTGGAATACGCTGTCCTACTCATCAATCCAGAGCATCCCAAACATCCTCATTGGGTATCATGTCTGGTGAGTATGCAAGCCATGGAAGAACTGGGACATATTCAGCTTTCAAGAATTGTGTACAGATCTTTGTGATATTGGGCAGTGCATGCTGAAACATGAGTTGATGGCGGCGGATGAATGTCACGGCAATGTGCCTCAGGATCTCAACTTGCCATCGATAAAATCCTATTTATTCATTGTCCGTAGCTTATATATGCCCATACCATAACCCCACCGCCACCATGGGGCACTCTGGTCACAACGAATTCTCTAAAATGACGTTGGAGGCGGCTTAAGGTAGAGAAATCAACATTAAATTATCTGACAACAGCTCTGGTGAACATTCCTGCAGTCAGTATGCCAATTGCACACTCCCTCAAAAGTTGAGACATCTGTGTCATTGTGTTGTGTGACAAAACTGCACATTTTAGAGTGGCCTTTTATTGTCCACAGCACAATGTGCACCTGTGTAATGATCATGCTGTTTAATCAGCTTCTTGATATGCCATTATCTTGGATTATCTTGGCAAAGGAGAAATGGTCACTAACAGGGATGTAAAGAAAAACTAGAGAGATACGCTTTTTGTGCATATGGAAAATTTCTTGGATCTTTTATTTCAGCTCATGAAACATGGGACCAACGCTTTACATGTTGCGTTTATATTTTTGTTCAGTGTATGTTGTGTAGCATTTGATTAATCAACCAATCGATGTACAGTACATGCAAAAACACAGGTATTGAAACCTACAATAGAACATGCTGGGAAATATGATGATGGGCGTGGTTTTGAGAAAACATACATTTGTAATTTTACTCAACAAGCTTGTTCAAATTCAAACTTTCACTCCTTAGCTCAATTTCTTGTCCTTCTGAAGTCCACACAACTAAGAGAATAAAGCTGATTAAGCAATGGTTAAGTTGGCGTGTTTCTGTGGCTCAGTTGGTAGAGCATGGTGTTTGCAACGCCAGCATGGTGTGTGCAACGCCTGGGTTGTGGGTTCGATTCCCACGGGGGGCCAGTACAAAAAAATATATATATATAAAAAATGCATGAAATGAAATGTATGTACTTACTACTACTGTAAGTCGCTCTGGATAAGAGCGTCTGCTAAATGACGTGAAGGTAAAAAATGTGTTTACAGTGTATGATTGTGGGTGTTTTCTAGGGTGATCGAGGGGAGATGGGCCTGCCGGGACCTCCTGGAGAAAAGGGATCAGTGGTAAGATAGAGATATATGATGCTTGTGAGGAGCCAGATCATTTTGAGAGTTCACTTTTACGAGGGGTGGGGCCCTCATAAAAGTGAAGTTCAAAGTCATTCCTCTAAGATTGTTTATGTAATTCCCATGGGAATAGATGGTCCTATTTAGACCATACATGTACGTATGCACACGCACGCACTCTTTCACGCACACACACAAGATGTGTAAATGTCTAGCTGACAATGTAACCTGGCCAGTTCAAAACTGCCATTATTGATGATCTCACATGAGTCGCTGAGGCAGCTGAATACTGTTGAGTATACACTTCTGTCTGAACCGCAGCCAACAGCCATGTTACACACACACACACACACACACTGTAACAGAAAACTCAAATTTATAGGGATATTTGGGGTATTATAAACAGTAGAATACTCAAATGTTTTACAGTGGCATACTGTAAATTATGGTGCATTGTGGGAAAATGTTGTGGGTGGGGAAATAAATTGCTGTATTTCCAATGATACTGTAATTTCAATCCACCCAATATCACACCGTATCTTTGGAGCGCTAAAAACCTTTTGATCACTAGTGGATGCAACATATTTTGAGGCGTGCCTTGTAAGAGGCTATATTTGTTGCACCCGTGAATGAGAATGCTGTACGAATGTATCTCCTATGTGGTTATAATTCCCAGTTCAATTTAAAATGTATAGGGGACAGATTTGACTGGCAGCAAGTCTTAAAGCTTAAATGGTTGAGCATTTTTGCCATGTCCTTTTTGCTACCTTTAGGGAAGCCTTTGTTAAGGCATCTAGAAGTGTAAGTGACCTAAAACACAAAATATTCATAATATGCTGTAATGTGCAAACATTTAGCAGCAAACCTGCTCACACCAATCCCTTGTAATTACAGTAAAATATTGTGAAATACAACCCAGCTCACTCAGGTACTTCGCTATATCACATTTGACATTGTCCGTAAGCTTGAATTCATTTGTACACAAAAAATCATACAGTGATGGAAAGACCTATGCGTTGTCCTTGTTAATGCTGACAAAAAAGAGCTCCAATTTCTTAATCATAGCCTCAATTTTGTCCCGCTGCCCATATGATTGCATAATGCAAAAAATACACGAGAGTTCAGGGGCCTTGCTTTAACAAAGTGAACCATTTTCTCTGTAGTGTCCACAATGTCTTTCAAGCTATCAATCATTCCCTTGGCAGCAAGAGCGTCTTGGTGGATGCTGCAGTGTACCCAAGTGGCGTCGGGAGCAACTGCTTGAACGCGCGTTACCACTCCACTATGTCTCCCTGTCACGGCTTTTGCGCCATCAGCACAGATACCAACACATCTTGACCACCAAACTCCATTTGATGTCACAAAGCTGTCCAGTACTTAAAAAATATCCTCTCATGTTGTCCTGGTTTCCAGTGGTTTGCAGAAGAGGATGTCTTCCTTAATTGACCCCCCATAAATGTAACGGACATATACCAGGAGTTGTGCCAGGCCAGCCACATCTGTTGACTCATCAAGCTGTAACGCATTTAATGCACTGGCTTGTATATGAAGCAGTAATTGTTTCAAAACATCTCCTGCCATGTCACTGATGCGTCGTGAAACAGTGTTGTTTGATGAAAACGTCTGCATAGTTTTTTTGGCCTTTTCCCCCAGAATTGTCCCAGCCATATAGTAGCTCACCCTATAAGATGCTTCTAGCCTCTTCTTATTAATGGTATCAGTTGCTTTCATACGTCTTACTACTCGAAAGTTGTCTTTATTCTCGCTCAAAAACTCCCAGGGCTTATTTTTCAAATTGTCATGATTCATTTCTAAATGTCTGCGCAAGAGTGAAGGTTTCCCGCGAGAGAGTAACGGTTAATGTGATTGGATGTTAATTATTTGACAAGGCTACATGTAATGGACATTGTGTTGTTATTTCACTGAACACTAGATGGTTTCATTTTATTTTTGGCAGGGAAACGGGGCTACTCAGGCAAGGAAAAAAACCTCACACAAATGTATAGCCCCTTTGGAAAATTGAAATGTACTGTTTTTAAATGTGAATCACATTTTATTTGGCGTACCCCCGATGGCATTGCGCATACTCTTACCCCAGTTTGGGAATACCTGCTCTAGAGTGATGAATCCCACTTCACCATCTGGCAGTCTGAGGGACGAATATGCCAGGAGAACACTACCTGCCCGAATACATAGTGCCAACTGTAAAGTTTAGTGGAGGAGAAATAATGTTTTTTCATGGTTAGGGCTAGGCCCATTAGTTCCAGTGAAGGGAATCATTAATGCTACAGCATACAAGACAATTCTGTGCTTCCAACTTTGTGGCAACAGTTTGGGGAAGGCTCTTTCCTGTTTCAACATGACAATGCCCCTGTTCACAAACCGAGGTCCATACAGAAATGGTTTGTCGAGTTCGGTGTGGAAGAACTTGACTGGCCTGCACAGTGCCCTGAACTCAACCCCATTGCACACCTTTGAGATGAATTAGAACGCCGACTGCGAGCCAGGCCTAATCGCCCAACATCAGTGCCCAACCTCACTAATGCTCTGAATGGAAGCAAGTCCCGGCAGCAATGTGGAAAGCCTTCTAAGAAGAGTGGAGGCTGTTGTAGCAGCAAAAGGGGGACCAACTCCATGCCCATGATTTTGGAATGAGATGTTCGAAGAGCAGTTGTCCATATACTTTTGGTCATGTAGTGTAGGAGCGACTGCTAAATGACTAAAATGTGAATACAACTTCAAACACTTAACCTTTTGTTTGGTCTTCTTCCACGTTTTTCAACTTTATTTAATTTCCATACCTGTTTCAGACATGCTTGAAAAGTTTCAAGACAGGAAAGACAGCAGATGGTTTAAAGTCCTTTCCTACATACTGTATCCCTGTCAGTCCTTAAAGAAAGAGTCCTTGCAAGGTTATAATGGTTTATGGGAAATTAAATGGTGCCTGACTTTATGGTAGAGCATGGTGTTTGCAATGCCAGGGTTGTGGGTTCGATTCCCATGGGGGACCAGTACGGGGGAAAAACATTTATGAAATGTATGCATTCACTACTGTAAGTCGCTCTGGATAAAAGCGTCTGCTAAATGACTAAAATGTAAAAATGTAAATATAGGATGATATCTATGACCAGTCTGAGTGGATAATATGAATGGAAGTCAGCCATCAATCATGTTGAAACAGTTTCCTGGTTACCTGCTGATTGCAAAGGGAATCCTTTGGGGCTTGACTCGTGCATGAATATGAGGAGACTCTGTCAGCTGCACTAAAGCCTCTGGGGGGAAAAAAGTGAATAAAATAGCAGTATAAAAGGAAAAACCTGACCAGCACATTTTCTGTCTCTCTCTCTGGCTCTCTCTGTCTGTCTCTCTCTGTCTCCCCCTAATGCAACAGACATGTTCCCCACAGTGCGTTAATCACATTAATGTGACTAGGGACTCGTGTAGCCAGCCACCACCATTACTTTTCATATTCCCTCTCACTGTGTGAATCCCCATCCATTTCCTCCCCTCAATGACTGCTTGCCAATTGGCACCATAGTCTCTTCATGCACTACTGTTGACCAGAGCAAGGTCATATGATATAGGTTGCCATTTGGGACATAGTCAATAAACCTTATAACACCCTTCCTAGCATAACTGTGAGGAATAATGTACAGTGGCAAGAAAAAGTATGTGAACCCTTTGGAGTTACCTGGATTTCTGCATAAATTTGACATAAAATGTGTTCTGATATTCATCTAAGTCACAACAATAGACAAACTCAGTGTGCTAATAACACACAAATTATTGTAATTGTCTTGTCTATATTGAATACAGAATTTAAACATTCACAGTGTAGGTTGGAAAAAGTATGTGAACCCCTAGGACATTGACTTCTCCAAAAGCTAATTGGAGTCAGGAGTCAACTAACCTGGAGTCGAATCAATGAGACGAGATTGGAGATTTTGGTTAGAGCTGCCCTGCCCCATAAAAATCACTCACAAAATTTGAGTTTGCTATTCACGAGAAGCATTGCCTGATGTTAACCATGCCTTGAACAAAAGAGACCTCAAATTAAGAATTGTTGCCTTACTTTTGTAACCCTTTCCACCTTTATGTATCTCTAAAAGTCAAACCATGGTAAGACAAATTGTTTATAAATGGAGAAATTACAACACTGTTGCTACTCTCCCTAGGAGTGGCCGTCCTGCAAAGATGACTGCAAGTGCAGAATGCTCAATGAGGTTAAGAAGAATCCTAGAATGTCACCTAAAGACTTACAGAAATCTCTGGAACTAACATCTCTGTTGATGAGTCTACAATACGTAAAACACTAAACAAGAATGGTGGTCATGGAGGACACCATGGAAGAAGCCACTGCTGTCCAGAAAAAACATTGCTGCACATCTGAAGTTCACAAAAGAGCACCTGGATGTTCCACAGCGCTACTGGCAAAATATTCTGTGGACAGATGAAACTAAAGCTGAGTTTTTTTGGAAGGAACACACAACACTATGTGTGGAGAAAAAAGGCACAGCAGACCGACATCAAAACCTCATCCCAACTGTAAACTAGGGTGAAGGGAGCATCATGGTTTGGGGCTGTTTGCTGCCTCAGTGCCTGGACAGCTTGCTTTCATCGACAGAAAAAAGAATTCCCAAGTTTATCAAGACATTTTGCAGGAGAATGTAAGGATATCTGTTCACCAATTGAAGTTCAACAGAAGTTGGAATAGAACAACAACCCAAAAGACAGAAGTAAATCAACAACAGAGTGGCTTCAACAGAAGAAACTGTGCCTTCTGGAGTGGCCCAGTCAGTCCTGACCTCAACCCGATTGAGATGCTGTGTCATGACCTCGAGAGCGGTTCACACCAGACATCCCAACAATATTGCTGAACTGAATCCGTTTTGTATAGAGAAATGGTCCAAAATTCCTCCTGACCATTGTGCAGGTCTAATCTGCAACTACAGAAAACATTTGGTTGAGGTTATTGCTGCCAAAGGAGGGTCAACCTGCTATTAAATCCAAGGGTTCACATACTTTTTCCAACCTGCACTGTGAATGTTTACTCATTGTGTTCAATAAAGACATGAAAAATTATAATTGTTTGTGTTATTAGTTTAAGTGTTTGTCTATTGTTGTGACTTAGATGAAAATCAGATCAAATTGTATGACCAATTTATGCAGAAATCCAGGTATTTCTAAAGGGTTCACATACTTTTTCTTCCCACTGTAAGTGAAAACTCAATTAGTCACTGGAATGTCATGTTGTGGTACTAAATCAAATCAAAATGAAATACATTTTTATTTGTCACATGTACAGTGGTGGAAAAAGTACCCAATTGTCATACTTGAGTAAAAGTAAAGATACCTTAATAGAAAATGAATCAAGAAAAAGTGAAAGTCATCCAGTAAAATACTACTTGAGTAAAAGTCTAAAAGTATTTGGTTTTAAATATACTTAAGTACCAAAAGTAAATGTAATTTTTGAAATATACTTAAGTATCAAAAGTAAAAGTATAAATAATGTCAAAGTCCTTATATTAAGCAAACCAGATGACACCATTTTCTTGTTTGTTTTTATATTTACGGATAGCCAGGAGCATACTCCAACACTCAGACATAATTTACAAACAAAGCATTTGTGTTTAGTGAGTCCGTCAGATCAGAGGTAGGAGAGATGCCAGGGATGTTCTCTTAATAAGTACGTGAATTGGACTTTCTGTCCTGCTAAGCATTCAAAATGTAATTTGTACTTTTGGGTGTAAGGGAAAATGTATGGAGTTTCTTTAGGAATGTAGCAAAGTAAAAGTTGTCAAATATAAATAGTAAAGTACGGATACCCAAAAAAACGACTTAAGTAGTACTTTAAAGTATTTTTAACTAAGTACTTTACACCACTGGCTGAATACAACAGGTATACAGGAATACAACATTTCAACCTTACTGTGAAATGCTTACTTACAAGCCCGTACTTCACAATACATTAGAACATAAGCTTCCTCAGTTTCAGAGCCGTCAGCAATGATCACAGTAAATTGTGTTTATGAATGCTTATATTACAATAAACACACACACATCATAAGGTACACAGTAAATCCTGTGTCCTTCCAATTGGAAGTTTAACTGTCTTTTTGCTCTTATTCTGATAGCTTGTTCCGTTGTTACAACTCGTATTAAGAATGGGTGATATGTTAAACTGTAACTACTGTGATACATTCTGCAATTGTTCTTAAACAGCAGTGTCCTGTGCTGTCATGTCGTTGACTAGTTTATTAAATCACTCAGTGTGTCGTTGCTCTCTAAACAGGGTCACCAAGGGACACTAGGTGAAAGTGGGCCATCTGGTGAACTTGGAAGACCGGTAAGTCACCATCCATTCATTGACTCACACTCACTCACACGATATATTGAATTAGCTATGGTCTTAGCATAGCTTACTTTACATAATGTTAGCTCTAGGCTAATGTTTGCAGGGATGACATTTGACCCTGTTTGCTACAGTAGCTACTATATTGCAAGAACTGTAACATGCTACAGCAACTCTACAGCAAGTCTACAGCCTGTGTTGTTGAAGGGTTCTGAGGCTTATAGGACCTGGCTTCCCGCTGCTGGATTACCCTCCTGTCAGTCAATACTCCAACACCTCCAACCAATTAGACGTACCCCCTGGCCCTGTGATGTGTTTTGCCCCGGCCCTGTGCCGCCTCGCCGGGCTCACACAGTGTAGGGGTCCAGACGAGAGCTCTAGAGGAGGCGGGGGGCCGCAGAGGCACCAAAACAAACATAAACACAGGGCCTCAGAGGAGCAAGATTCCTGAGCCAGCTCTTTAATTGGGCTGAGTGACATCTAACAACAAACCTCAGAGTGTGTTCCTGAGGTCAGACTGCACCCCCAGGGTGGGCAAAAAGGGGCTTTGCGGTTATTCTAAACCTTTGTTTTATCTCTACCTCTCTCTTTCTCTCCCTCCCCCCCCTTCCTTTTGTTGAACAGGGCCCCCCTGGATCTCGTGGGCCAATTGGTACCAGAGGACCCAACGGCAGACGGGTACGAGATGGAATATTTCCTCACTTACTGTATGTTTCACACTTTTGCCCTTTTGTGACTGTGCAGAGAAGTAGCTACTGATGTAGGATCTTAATTTGATCATCCTGTTGAAGGAGAATTTTCCTGCAATGAAGGACATTTTAAACTTGTAGTATATTTGAGGTTTAAAAAAGCTTCTTCTGAATTTTGTATTTTCCACTTTGAAATTTCAGACTTGATTTCCCTTATGAAAAATGTATCATATCAACCCCTACAAAAAAATCCATTAATTATAACCCACATAATAACAACTCTTCAGCCTTTGGAGTAGGGGAGATGCTAACAGTTTGTCTAGTCTAGTCAGTCCGTCTCAATTCACAAGCCTGTGTACATGTATGCATTTGTGCTAGTTAATGCAGTTAATGTCTGTGTGCTTACACATTGTGTGAGCATGCACATGTGTGTGTATGGATTTATCTTCACAGATTCTGTTCTAAACATGGGCTGGTGTGTGTGTGTGTGTGTGTGTGTGTGTGGTGTGCTGGAGTCTTTATCGATATGTTGAGGTGGAGGAAAACATTTAGCTGTGTAATAAAATTATATGGAACTGCTTCCACACATTCTCGGGGTCAGAGGGACTGAGAACCAATCAAATAAAATGTATTTAAGGCCAGATTGTTCTTCAAGATAGCCAAGCATTCAGATGTTGAGACAGCAGGTGAGAAAGAGCGAGAGAAAGAGAGAGACCCTAGCATTTGTCATCTTTGTTGGAAGTCAAAGCTCACCAGCAGCTATTATTTGTTACCAATAAAAATATAACAATGAACAGTTAAAATGGGGTTCAGTACAGCTAAATTGCATTTCTGAAAAATGGACTTGGCTGTTCCTGGTTAAAGTCACAAGTAGTGGTCCTGGAGGATGATGGACAAATATTGTGAATTAGAGGGACAGGCCATGTTCTAACTTTAACCCCCCAGGGAGTGGTAACTAGGGGTCCACGTAGAGAACAACAAGATGTACCTTTCCACTGTTTACCCCAATAAGAGGTAAATGGGTTGATCTGTCAATCAGCTGCCTCATGGGGTCAAAAAGGATCATGAAGAAGAAGAGATCATGAATGACAATGATTATGGAGGTCATGAAGAGGAAGATGTTTATCGTGATGATGGAGAAAATGGTGAACAAGTAGGTTCATCTGTAAAATGATAAGAGACATACACTCTCTTCTACCCGGTGCCGCTCTGTTCCGGTGGAAGTGTCGCTGCTGTGTTGGCTCTCCACAGCCTACTGGCCGGCACTCTGCAGTGATCCCTCCAGAAGTGTTCTCCCCCTTCCCTGGAGAATAGAGCTAGTAGGATGCTGGATCCAGATGTTTGAGTGCCTTCTTTCCCTGGTGTCTTCTGATTTCAAGATTGGATCCGGAGCACAGGAGGTTGGTGGCACCTTAATTGGGAGGATGGGCTCGTGGTAATGGCTGGAGCGGAATCAGTGGAATGGCTTCAAATACACCAAACACATGGTTTCCATGTGTTTGATGCCATTCCATTCTCTCCATTGCAGCCATTATTATGAGCCATCCTCCCCTCAGCAGCCTCCACTGATCCGAAGGTACCTGCGCAATCGTCCTCTGTTATGTCTCCCTCTCCATTGGCTTCAACCTCAGGTTAAAATCCTCAGAGCTCCCACCCTCATCAGACCGTGAGCCTGTCTGAGACTCCCGTTCATCATCCACGATGGACACTACAACTGGCTCGGGTCCATCGGGCCCTACCGCCCTTCGGTCCTCGAGGGGTTTGCGAAACCTTTTTCCACACCATTACACAACCACTGTACCGTTGACACCAGGCAGGATGTATCCATGGACTCATGCTACTTATGCCAAATCCTGACTCTGCCATCAACATGATGCAACAGGAACCGGGATTCGTCGGACCAGGCAATATTTTTCCACTTAATTGTCCAGTGTTGGTAATCGTGTGCCCACTGGAGCCACCTATTTACCTTATAACCTATGAGAATGGCACAATAATGCACATTCCTCATGGTTGCTGTTTAACGTATGGGCTCACCCAAGCAATTATCACCTTTCTCTATCTCAACCAATGGATGCCATTGGTTGATGTAGGCTGTCAGGCCTTTTGGTAGGCCGTCATTGTAAATAAGAATTTGTTCTTAATTAACTGACTTGCATAGTTAAATAAAGGTTAAATAAAACATTTCAAAAAAAAAATTACATTCTCTGGAGCCATCACATCATCTGGCTCTGAGGATCTTCCCTCGGGGATGAGACCATTCCCCAAACTACTGTATTTAAAGAAATATCATATTGCATTCAGTCTCTGTTGACCATTCAGTTAATCTTGTACTAGATTTAAATGCTAATGCGAGCTACTTCCCCTGCCCATCAATCTGCCTGCTGCTCTGTGACTGACCTGGCTGGCGGGCTCTCTCTCAGACCTACATGTCCCCTCAAAAAGGATCCATCCTTGAAGTAGTTGTCCCTATAAATCAAATCAAATTTTATTTGTCACATGCGCCGAATACAACAGGTGTAGCCCTTACCGTGAAATGCTTACTTACAAGCCCTTAACCAACAATGCATTTTTAAGAAAATAGTTAAGAAAATATTTACTAAATAAACTAAAGTAAAAAATAAATGTAAAAAAGTAACACAATAAAATAACAATAATTAGGCTATATACAGGGGTACCGCAGTGTAAAAACAAGGGGGGGGGGGGGGGGGGTGTCAGGCAATGTAGATAGTCCTGGTGGCCATTTGATGAATTGTTCAACAGTCTTATGGCTTGGGGGTAGAAGCTGTTAAGGAGTCTTTTGGACCTAGACTTGGCGCTCCGGTACCGCTTGCCGTGCGGTAGCAGAGAGAACAGTCTATGACTTGGGTGACTGGAGTCAGTGAGAATATACTTTTTTTTACAACTCTTTTTATTTGCATTTTCTTTCACAGTTAAAATAAACAATGTTTGAAATACAGTACATGTATTTTTGTACATTCAATATAACATGGGAACATGATTTTTAAATGAGGTAGGAATGTGTTAGCCCTTTCAAAAAGATAAAATACTTAAGTAATACTTTCATAGCATACATTAGAAAAAAAGACAAAATGAAACATTGCAAGTCTTCAAAACTAATAGAACAATTATAATAGTAAGACAGGCTACTATTAAACACTCAAAGGTAGATCAATTAAATACAAAAGGTTAGGTAGGCATCTCTACATAGGTAAAGAAAGGTTGCCACATTTGGTAGAATTTGTCAGAATAATATTTTATCTTCTCCAATTAACTTGTGTAAGACATCTTTAATCCACACAAAATGAGAAGGAGGGGTGGGCGACTTTCACAGAAGTAAAATCAACCTTCTTGCCAACAAACTCAAAGACTATAAAGTCACGTGTATTTTGGCAACGTTATAGTATCAGGTATTACCCCAAATAGTAATGTTATGGCAGTAGGCGGAAAAGGCACTTGTAATACTTTAGGTATGGTATCAAAGATGGCAGACCAATAGTTATGTAGAGAAGATCAGGACCAAAACGTATGTATTAATGAAGCAGGGGCTTGCCGACACCTGTCGCAAACAGGATCGACATCAGGATAGATCTTTAGAAAGCCTGAGTTTAGTCCAGTGAGTGCGGTGTAGGATTTTGCATTGGATCAAACTATGTTTGGCACAAATAGAAGAGGAGTGGATATGGTACAGAATATCTTCCCATGTGTCATCAGTAAACGCATCAACTAGATCCTGTTCCCATAAAGTTTTAATAGCTGCAAATGAAGGATTGAGAGTAAATTTGATCATAGCTATGAGAAATAATACCTTATACTGTTGAGGATGGTGTGTAAAATGCATCATTGGGAGGGCCCACAGGAAGAGTGGGGAATTGAGACGTCATTTCACGGACAAAGATTTCAAAAGAAATGACAATTCGGAAGATGGAATTTAGCTGAGAATTGTTGCAATGATGCAAACGTGCCTTCAATATAAAAATCATTGAATGATTTGATGCCAAGGCTGAACCACATGGAGAAGGCTCCATCTACTAGGGATGGATGGAAAACGTGATTTCTGAGTAGAGGGGCCCTTAATGAATAGGATTGCAAACCAAAGTGACGTCTAAACTGGTTCCAGATCTTCAGTGGTTTTAAGTAAAATGTTTTTGGTAAAACTTGAACTACCACAATGGATAGGAGAATGTGCCAAAGCATCCAGTGAGGATGGCATACATGAGGAAGATTCTATCTTCATCCATGCTGGAATGATATGTGGGGTATCTGCACGAATCCAGTACTGGATTACACGGAAGTTGGCAGCCCAATAATAGAACTGGAAATTAGGTAGGGCCATGTCCCCTAAGGGTTTAGGCCATTGTAGGACCACCTTGCGGATCCTTGAATTTGTTTTATTCCAGATGAAGTGTGAGATAATCCCATCGAGTTTGCATAAAAAATATTTAAGGAATAAAAATAGGTATACATTGGAAAAGGTAGGACAATTAAGGAAGGGTATTCATTTTAACCAAATTATTTCGACCAGCTAATGATAGGGGGAGTAGTGACCATCGTTCAAAATCTTTCTCCACCATAGTAAGGAGAGGAGTAAAATGTACCTTAAAAAGATTATCAAATTTGTCTGTGACATGTACCCCCAAGTATGTACATTTGTTGAGAACTACTCTGAAAGGCAATGTGTGTAATCGGTATTTACGAGCTGCCACATTTAGAGGGAAAAGCTTGCTCTTATGCAGATTTAACTTGTAACCAGAGACTAGGCCAAATGCATTAAGAAAACAATGGGTAAGGATACATCAGGGTTTGCGATATAGAGAAGCAGGTCATCAGCATAAAGTGAGAACCTCTGTTCGATTTCGCCTCTGAACACTCCCATTATATGTTTGGTTGGATCTAAATGCAATTGCAAGGGGCTCGTTGGTGATGGCAAAAAGTAAGGGAGACATTTGACACCCCTGTCTAGTGCCTCTGAAGAGAGGGAAATATGCTGAGTGGGTGTTTGTTCGGTCTGACTGATGCAAGTGGAGAAATTAACTTGATCCAAGCAATGGAATCTTTGCCGAGGCCACATTTTTCTAAGGTATGAAAAAGGTAGCCCCATTCCACTCTATCAAAAGCCTTCTCAGCATCTAGGAGATTAGAATCTCTGGGAGCTTTGAGATAGAGGAATTATACATAACATTAAAGAGTTTGAATATTTCTGATATTTGAAAAATAATGTATATTTTTTATAAAACCTGTCTGGTCAGAGGAAATAACAGATGGTAAGACCGACTCCAAACGCATAGCTAACAGTTTAGCCAAGAGTTTAACATCCACATTGAGCAGTAAGATTGGGCGATAGGACACGCAGAAGACAGGGTCTTTATTCCTTTTCAATATCAATGAAATGGAGGCCTGTGTTAAGGATAAAGGGAGAGAGACTGATTTAATAAACATATTAATCAAGAGACTATTCAGAAACTGCTTATAAAATTCCATTGGGTACCCATCTGGTCCAGGACTTTTACCACCTTGCATTGCATGTGCCGCCTCTGCAATCTCTTCCATGGTGTTAGGTTCCTCCAATTGAAGCTTGGAGACGGAATCAATTGTTGGGACAGTTAAAGTATAACAAAATGTATCAAGAGCAGAGTGGTCAGCAGATTGTTCTGAAGTGCATAAAGATGCATAGAAGTCCTTAAACTGGTTATTTATTAGCTGGGGATCTATTGTTGCACCTGTAGGAGTTTGAATTTGACAAATTTGTTGAGCAGAGGAAGACTGGCAAAGTTGATGAGAAAGCAATTTACTTGCCATGTCACCGTACTCGTAGTGAGTATGTCACGACTTAAGTAGCAGTTCCTCAATTTGTCCTGTTGACAAGGTATTGAATTCAGCTTGTAAAGAGAGTCGATCCCTGTACACATTTGGGGATGGTAAGGTATCATAAGTACTGTCTAACTGTAAAATACGAGTTGTCAGTTATATTTTTCCATTCAAAACTAGTGTATGAAATTATTTGACCTCTAATGTAGGCCTTAAAAGTCTCCCACAGAACAGATGCTGAAACATCGGGGGTGTCGTTAGTAGCTATAAAAACATACATCTGAGCAGTCAAAGTTAACAAAACTTTCATCAGACAGCAAGCGCATATTAAAACGCCAAGGTACGCGAGTCTCAGTCCCACCACCAACTGATAGCGCTAAAGTCAGAGGGGCTCAGATATCAGATATGACAATCGAATTGTATGAGCATGAGCGTACAAAGGAAAGAAGTCTGTTGTCTAAGAAGAAGTAGTCAATGCAGGTATAAGTGTGATGGACATGGGTGAAAAATGTATATTCCCTACTATGGATTGAAAAAACGCCAGGGGTCTGTAACGACAAACTCTTCAAGAAAAGTTTGGGTAACCTTAGCAGACTTAGGTGTGCTAATTTTGTTGGAGGAACGATCCAATGTAGGATTAAGCCAGCAATGGAAATCACCTCCCAAGATTAAGTGTTTCGTCATCCCAATTTGGTGCATAGACATTGGCAAGGATCAATGGAGTGCTATAGATTCTGCCAGTGACAATAATATATCTACTGCTGACATCTGAAATAACATTGGAAGAAACAAAGGGCACCGATTTGTGTATCAGAATTGCAGCTCCCCTCGATATATATTGAAAAGTGGAGTGATAAAGTTGGCCTACACAGCTTTTTCGCAATCTAAAGTGATCTGAAACTCTCAGATGGTTCTCTTTAAAAAAGCAATCTGTGTTCCCAAATGTTGAAGATGATGAAGTACTCTACTACGTTTGACTGGCTGGTTCAAACCTTTACAGTTCCAACTAGACAATTTAAGTATACTCCCAGTCGATTGCCCTATTAAATTATGTTGTTGAGTCATTGTCTGGAAAAAAAGGAAATGAGTGTAGCCATTTAAATGTAAGTGGAAGACTGAACCTGATCCTCAACATTTCCTCCCACCCGCTGAAGCGTCTTCCCAAACAAGGCGCGTGCATCCACCCTAATATACAACCTCCTAAATACTCTCCAGGAAACATAGTGGTTCCAGCAGCTAGGCTAAACTCTTACCAAGTGGAGCTTTGTGGCAATTATATTATAAAATGTATATGTATGTATGTATGTATGTATGTATGTATGTATGTATGTATGTATGTATGTATGTATGTATGTATGTATGTATGTATGTATGTATGTATGTATGTATGTATGTATGTATATATGTGTGTGTGTGTGTGTGTATATATATATATATATATATATATATATATTATAAAAAATTATTGAAAGCACAGTTTACCAATAGTGCCAAGTAAAGTGACAACAGGGTGTTAAATCAAATAACATAGGCAGCATGACAGCTTATGGCCTCGACAAAATCAAAGGGAACATGTTCCACAAGCCTACATAGAAAACAATGACAAAATAACAAAAAATTATATGAAGAGGCTTACTATTCCAGCCAATAATTATGAAAAAGTACATAAAATGCAAAACAAAGATGTGTAAATATAAAATTTAAACAAGATCACTGTAGTATGCTACATGTGTCGAGCCTGACCTATCAAACACTGCAGATACATTTACATTTACATTTAAGTCATTTAGCAGACGCTCTTATCCAGAGCGACTTACAAATTGGTGCATTCACCTTATGATATCCAGTGGAACAACCACTTTACAATAGTGCATCTAAATCTTTTAGGGGGGGGGGGGGGTAGAAGGATTACTTTATCCTATCCTAGGTATTCCTTAAAGAGGTGGGGTTTCAGGTGTCTCCGGAAGGTGGTGATTGACTCCGCTGTCCTGGCGTCGTGAGGGAGCTTGTTCCACCATAGGGGTGCCAGAGCAGCGAACAGTTTTGACTGGGCTGAGAGGGAACTGTGCTTCCTCAGAGGTAGGGAGGCGAGCAGGCCAGAGGTGGATGAACGCAGTGCCCTTGTTTGGGTGTAGGGCCTGATCAGAGCCTGAAGGTACGGAGGTGCCGTTCCCCTCACAGCTCCGTAGGCAAGCACCATGGTCTTGTAGCGGATGCGAGCTTCAACTGGAAGCCAGTGGAGAGAGCGGAGGAGTGGGGTGATGTGAGAGAACTTGGGAAGGTTGAACACCAGACGGGCTGCGGCGTTCTGGATGAGTTGTAGGGGTTTAATGGCACAGGCAGGGAGCCCAGCCAACAGCGAGTTGCAGTAATCCAGACGGGAGATGACAAGTGCCTGGATTAGGACCTGCGCCGCTTCCTGTGTGAGGCAGGGTCGTACTCTGCGAATGTTAGATAGGCTTAATATTAATCTCGTTGCTCCAGTCAGTCTGGGGGAGCAGTTCCCTTCAAGTTATTGTTGATAAAGTAAATTGCAGCGGTCGAGTCGTTGAACTTGTAAAGAGCTATGCCTGGTAGTGTGATCCTGAGCTCAGCTGGGAAGACTTGACTTCCAGACAGAAGCCGCTTTGTGTTACCAAATGCCACTCGTTTATTGGCCACGGAGGCAGTGAAGTCTGGAAATATTCACAGTCTCTTGCCTCTGTACAATAAGGGGGATGCTTCTCCAGCTCGGCGCAGGATCTGGTCCCCGACGTGGTAGTAATGCAGTGACCTACAGGCACAGTCTAAGAGGGGTTTTTCTTTGAGGTTAACCTCTCTGGGGTAGGTGGGACGAAATCGTCCCGCACTATTTAACAGCCAGTGACACATCAGAGCGCCAAATTTAAAACCACAAAATGTCATAATTCAAAGTTCTCAAACATAGGACTATTTTACACCATTTGAAAGATAAGACTCTCGTTAATCTAAACACACTGTCCGATTTCAAAAAGGCTTTACAGCGAAAGCAAAACATTAGATTATGTTAGGAGAGTACATAGTCAGAAATAACCACACAGCCATTTTTCAAGCAAGCATATATGTCACAAAAACCAAAAACACAGCTAAATACAGCACTAACCTTTGATGATCTTCATCAGATGACACTCCTAGGACATTATGTTATACAATACATGCATGTTTTGTTTAATCAAGTTCATATTTATATCAAAAACCAGCTTTTTACATTAGCATGTGATGTTCAGAACTAGCAACTAGCATACACACCGTGAATTTACTTAATTACTCACGATTAACGTTCACAAAAAACATAACAATTATCTTAAGAATTATAGATACAGAACTCCTTTATGCAATCGCGGTGTCAGATTTTAAAATAGCTTTTCGGTTAAAGCACATTTTGCAATATTCTGAGTAGATAGCCCGGCCATCACGGCTAGCTAATTTGACACCCAGCAAGTTTGGCCCTCACCAAACTCAGATTTACTATAAGAAAAATTGGATTACCTTTGCTGTTCTTCATCAGAATGCACTCCCAGGACTTCTACTTCAACAACAAATGTTGTTTTGGTTCCAAATAATCCATAGTTATATTGAAATAGCTCCGTTTTGTTCGTGCGTTCAGGTAACTATCCGAAGGGTGACGCGCGGGCGCATTTCGTGACAAAAAAATATTCCATTACCGTACTTCGAAGCATGTCAAACGCTGTTTAAAATAATTTTTTATGCGATTTTTCTTGTAAAATAGCGATAATATTCCAACCGGGCGACGTTGTATTTGTTCAAAGACTGAAAGAACAAAACAGAGAATTCTCATGAATGCGCATCTCCAGTGTCACTGTCCCCAGGCAGGCCAGTAAGAAACAGAGCTGCTGTACTTAGCCCAGAGACTGCAGAGCTCTCATTCCACTTTCTGGCGCCTTCTGAGAGCCAATGGAAGCCTTAGAAAATGTCACGTTACAGCAGAGATGCTGTATTTTTGATAGAGATAACCTAGAAGGACAACAAATTGTCAAACAGGGCACTTCCTGCATGGAATCTTCTCAGGTTTTGGCTTGCCATATGAGTTATGTTATACTCACAGACACCATTCAAACAGTTTTAGAAACTTTAGAGTGTTTTCTATCCAAATCTACTAATTATATGCATATTCTAGTTTCTGGGCAGGAGTAGTAACCAGATCGGGTACGTTTTTTATCCGGTCGTGCAAATACTGCCCCCTAGCCCCAACAGGTTAAGCATGTCCTGAAATGGCATGTCCTGAAATAGTTAAACAATGCCCACCAGGTGTATGTTGTGGCGGCATTGACGTCCTTCTTGGACCTCACATTTTTCTTTAAGCACTTTAACATCAGATGGGAGCGTATTCACTGTGGCCTGAAGGGTGGTTATGTCATCACTGTAAGACACAGCAGAGCACTCTAGTTCAAGAATGGTAGTGCCCTGTGTAGCCACTGTTGCCTGTAGTGCAGCTACAGATGATTTCAGTTCTTCCTTAATTAAGGACATTTCTGAACGGAGAGTTGTGGAGAGAGTGTCAATTTTCATGTCAAGTTTATCATATAGGTCTCTTTCGAGCCCATCCAAAGCTTCTGTGAACTTCCTCAAACTAAGGGCAGCGTCCTGGCCATCGCTGTCCTCCTCCCGCATTGGCGAGATGCTGGGCGGGGCTGCTCGCCCAGGCAAGCCTGGGGCTTTAACGGGGCATCCTTTCAGAGGGTCTCTTTTAGAGCGAGTGTCTCTTTTATCGACCATTTCTGAGATTTGTGGAACAGTGAAGAGTCAGATTATGTTTCGGAAATTAAGCTCAGCAATAGAAGTCAAGTTGTAGACTAGACTGAGGCTTAAAATAACAGAAATATGACCGTTTGCTCAATTAGCGGCTGTGCTAGCTTGCTGATGAAAGTTCCCTAGCTAAATGCGGGCTTCTTATGTCAAGTCACGCTTACATTGACTTTATCCCTTTTTTCACTGTTATGAAAAGAAAAGATATGAAAAACCTTGCTTTGCTTATTCTGCTGACCAAGGCAACTGAACTGTGGCAGGAGCAGAGAGATATGCCTGCCTCTCCAGTTGGATTTTCCTGAACGATTTACCAAGGCATTGCTGCGGCCTACATACTACGTATGTCAACAATACTTAGTAAGGCGAAATTAAACAATACATTAAACTGTGCTCTAAATTCAAGTTTGTCACCACTTTGGTGGAGCTCCGGGAAATGTGTGTTAGGTCATTCGTGCACCTGGAAATCCCTTATTTATTTCTGACACCTTGAAGCAGTTGTTGGTGAGTCTGTGACAATTATATAGTATATAGGTTGTGGATGGCAGGAACCTTGGCCCCAATGGTGTACTGGGCTGTACGCACTACACTCTGTAGTGCCTTGTAGTCGGATGCCGAGCAGTTGCCATACCAGGCTGTGATGCAACTGGTCAGGATGCTCTTGACGGTGCAGCTGTAGAACTTTTTGAGGATCTGGGGACACATGCCAAATCTTTTCAGTCTCCTGAGGGGGAAAGGAAAAGGCATTGTCGTGCCCTCTTCATGACTTTCTTGGTCTGTTTAGACCATGATAGTTTGTTGGTGATGTGGACACCAAGGAACTTGTAGGCTGTCTCATCATTGTCGGTGATCAGGCCTACCGCCATTGTGTCTTCAGCAAACTTAATGATGGTGTTGGAGTCGTGCTTGGCCACACAGTCGTGGGTGAACAGAGTACAGTAGGGGACTTAGAACACATCCATGAGGGGCACCTGTGTTGAGGATTAGCATGTGTTGTTGCCTATCCTTTCCACCTGGGGGCGGCCCGTCAGGAAGTCCAGGATCCAGTTGCAGAGGGAGGTGTTTAGTCCCAGGGTCCTTAGCTTAGTGATGAGCTTTGTGGGCACTCTGGAATTGATCTGAGCTGTAGTCAATGAACAGTATTCTCTCATAGGTGTTCCTTTTGTCCAGGTGGGAAAGAGCTGTGTGGAGTGCAACTGAGATTGTGGATCTGTTGTGGCGGTATGTGAATTGGAGTGGGTCTAGGGTTTCTGGGATGATGGTGTTAATGTGAGCCATGACCAGCCTTTCAAAGCACTTCAAGGCTACCGACGTAAGTGCTATGGGGCGGTAGTCACTTAGGCAGGTTACCTTTGCTTTCTTGGGCAAGGAGAGGTTGAAAATATCAGTAAGGACGCTTGTCAGCTGGTCCGCTCATGCTCGGAGTACACGTCCTGGTAGTCCGTCCGGCCCCGCTGCCTTGTGAATGTTGACCTGTTTAAAGGTCTTGCTCATATCGGCTACGGAGAGCGTCATCAAAGAGTTGTCCGGAACAGCTGGTGCTCTCGTGCATGCTTCAGTGTTGCTTGCCTCGAAGCGAGCATAAAAGGCTTTTAGCCCGTATAGGCAGCTCGCGGCTGGGTTTCCCTTTGTAGTCCGTAGTAGTTTGCAAGCCCTGCCACATCCGACGAGCATCAGAGCCGGTGTAGTAGAATTCAATCTTAGTCCTGTATTGATGTTTTGCCTGTTTGATGGTTTGTCTGAGGGCATAGTGGGATTTCTTAAGTGTCCGGATTACTTTCCCGCTCCTTGAAAGCGGCAGCTCTAGCCTTTAGCTTGGTGCGGATGTTGCCTGTAATCCATGGCTTCTGGTTGGGATATATATGTACGGTCACTGTGGGGACGACGTCGCTGATGCACTTATTGATGAAGCCGGCAACTGAGGTGGTATACTCCTCAATGCCATTGGATGAATCCCGGAACATATTCCAGTCTGTGCTAGCAAAACAGTGCTGTAGCATAGTATCTGCATCATCTGACCACTTCCATGTTGTGCAAGTCACTGGTACTTCCTGCTTTGATTTTTAGCTTGTAAGCAGGAATCAGGAGGATAGAATTATGGTCAGATTTTCCAAATGGAAGTAGAGGGAGAGCTTTGTACGCGTCTCTGTGTGTGGAGTAAAGGTGGTCTACAGTTTTTTTTTGCACGTGTGACATGCTGGTAGAAATGAGGTAAAGCGGATTAAAAACCCCGGCCACTAAGAGCGCTGCTTCTGGATGAGCATTTTCTTGTTTACTTATGGCCTTATACAGCTCGTTGAGTGCGGTCTTAGTGCCAGCGTCGGTTTGTGGTGGCAAATAGATGACTATGAAAAATATAGACACACTCTCTTGCTAGATAGTGTGGTCTACAGCTTATCATGAGGTACTCTACCTCAGGTGAGCAATACCTCAAGACTACCTTAATATTAGACATCGCGCACCAGCTGTTATTGACAAATAGACACACACACCCACCCCTCATCTTACTGGACGTAGCTGTTCTGTCCTGCCAATTTCACGGAAAACCCAGCCAACCAACTTTATATTATCTTAATGTTGTCATTCAGCCACGACTCAGTGAAACATAACAGTTTTTACAGTTTTTAATATCCCGTTGGTAGGATAGTCTCGAACGGAGCTCATCCAGTTTATTCTCCAGAGATTTCACTTTGGCCAATAGAACGGATGGTAGAGGCGGGTACCCACTCGCCAACAAATTCTCACAAGGTACCCCCTGTATTTCCTTATTTTTTCATGTGAATGATGGGGATTTGGGCCTTTTCTGGGAGCAGCATTAATCTTTGTCCAGTTCGAGGTGAGTAATCGCTGTTCTGATATCCAGAATCTCTTTTCGGTCATAAGAGACGGTATCATCAACATTGTTTACAAAATAACTTACAAACAATGCGAAAAAGCACACAAAATAGCACAAATCAATTCCCATATTATTGGTCACATACACATATTTAGCGGGTGTAGCAAAATGCTTGTGTTTCAAGCTCCAACAGTGTAGTAGTATCTAACAATTCACAACAATACACCAATCTAAAATTAAAAGAATGGAATTAAGGAATATAAAAATATTAGGATGAGCAATGTCGTAGTGGCATTGACTAAAATACAGTAGAATAGAATACAGTATATACATATGAGATGAGTAAAGCAGTATGTAAACATTTTTAAAGTGACTAGTGTTTCATTATTAAAGTGCCAGTGATTCCATGTTAATGTATATAGGGCAGCAGCCTCTAAGGTGCAGGGTTGAGTAACCAGGTGGTAGCCGGCTAGTAATGGTTAGGAGCCCGTAGGACGGCAGCCATCCCTTCTGGCACCATACAGTATAGGAGCTCAGGAGCAGAACAGATGTTGGTGTAGTTGTGCCAAAATATCTGTGAATGAGTCTGTGGCCACAGGTTCTGGGCCTGAACATGTAGTCTGAGCAGTAGCTGTAGGCAGGCATGTCTTCTTGACCTCAGTTCCCGACGGAACCTGAGCAGGGCATTTTCTGGTGGTTTTATCATGGAAATATGGTGAGTCACCAGGAGGTTTAGTTGGCTCTGGGCAGCAAACATTCAGCGCCTCGTTAACCAGTAAACTACCAGGGTAACCATCAACCCCCTTCTTCTCCATCTCTCTCTCTCTCTCTCTCTCTCTCTCTCTCTCTCTTTTCCTGTCTCTCCCTTCCAGTAACTGAGGGCTTAAACTTAACTGTTGCCATGATGTAGCGTGTCTGATGTTCAATGGTTTCTCAGGAATGGCCAACAAATCTTGAGCGAATAGCTTCCCTATTGAACGTCATGATATTATTTTGTGTTTATATCCCATTTGGGGGCTTATGAACAACAATGGCTTGTACTGTATGTATTGTGTGATAATTAGTTGTGTTTTCTGAACTTTCTGTGGCACACAGTAGTCTTGTTAACCCGACCCTACATTAGGTAGCAGCAGTGACTACCCAGCAAACCAAAATTGGTTCTGTTAAAGTTCCCAGAACATTCATTAGGTTGCGGCAAATGTTTTCATGATACAAAAACTGTCCAGTTGTGCTGATGATTATACATGTTTGTATAAAACAATACAGTCTTTGTTCACAGTCGCTGCTGTCCTTGTTTGTTCCAAAGGCTAGAACTGAGATGGAGAAACAATCTTTTTCCGCTAATGCCCCGTCATCCTGGAATGTGGGGACTTTGTGTCCTTGCCTGTTTTTAAGACTCTGATTTTTAAGACTCTGACCGTCAACACTGTTTGTGATAACTGCAGTTGTTTCTAATCTTCAGTTCTATCTGTAACTTGTGACACTTTGTCTTTTGTGTGTATTTATCTGTAATATTTTGCCTTCTTGCCAGGTCGCCCTCGCAAAATAGGTTTTTATCCTCAATGGGGTTTACCTGGTTAAATTAAGGTTAAATAAAAAATGATGTTGCAATAATGTTCCTAAAACACATTAATATATTATTTAGCAGGATACCTAATGAGAACTTTTGGGGTATGTTCTTTGGTGGTTGTTACAGATGTTGTGCACAACATTTTTGTGAATGTTACGAAATATTCCAATAATTAATACAAATAAAATAAATAAGCATTTTGTTATCATCTTAATGTTAGATAAAACCCTAACTAGAACTTAATATGAATCTTAGCTAAAGTTTTGGAATTGTTCCCAGTTCGCTGGCTAGGGTCTGGTTTCAATGATCGACTGTTTTGGCAACCTCAATAAGAAAATCTGAGGTGGGTCCTCTTCAGACATACAACTCTACCAACAAATCATGAGGGAGACATGCAAGAAAATCGCGATTTGAAATCAAAGTTTGCAGGCAAAAAAAAGGTAATTGCTGAAAACTATCCACCTGCGAAATGTACTCATTAAAAATAACCTCAGTGATCTCCATCTTGCTAGTTACTATTTTGCATTTTATTCAAGCGGATAAGGTAGTGACATAGTTCCTTAATGCCAAACTGAAATACTATTACGTACAGAGGTGTTAAGCCGGAACATTTGACAATTGTGGGAGGCAACTTGGATGTCTAGAAACATTAGGCACACAGGGGTGTTGGTTAAACCAAAACATGAAAATGTTTTGTGCATGGGTTGCCTATTTTCAAGCAGACATGCATACTTTATATACCACTGGTTTGGTATGGTTTTCCTATACAGTAGCTAGAAAGTGCAGCCTATGTACTATTTAGTAAGTTACTCAGGAATGTAATTCACTCAGGAATTTTTATGAGAGTTCATCTTATCCATCTCTGTGTGTAATGGGCTTATATATTTGCACTGGCCCAGAGTTGAGCTCCCACTGAGCACCCAGTCATATCCCACTCAAATTATATTCACACTGTCTGAGTCCTATGACTTACTATAATGCCCGCCTACCTCGCACCTCACGTCAAAATCATTGTAAAGTAACTTCATTGTAGACACTTTAGGATGATTTAGACATGAAGCAAAAAAATGCTAATATCAGGCAAAAGTTATCATTTGGAGATACTGTAGTCACCAGGTTAACAAAACCAAAGCATGAATTGCTGTCTTACCTAACCTTGCTGACAGGGTAAGGAAACCAAAATGTAATTTTGGAACTTGGATTAACTATCCCTTTCATTGCTGTACATCTATTGACAGATTTTTGGTTGATATTTTGTATGCCCAGCCTGGCCTTGATTTAAACATCCAAAGACGTTGATATTTGGTCTGGTCCCGGCCGGCCTTGATTTGTCCCCAAAATAGACATCTATGATTGGTTCAGATTTGGTAGGGTCTGGATCGGCCTTGATTTGGCCTAAAAATAGATGTCTATAATTGGCTCAGATTTGGTCCAGACATGCCCATAAATCTATGTCTGTGGAAGTTCAAATCAAGGCCATGGCGAACCAACCAATTTTGTCGTTGTTTGGGGGTGGAGCTCATTACAATAATACCCAGTGTGTTTTGCAAGTGTTCATTTTTACATTCACATTTTGGGCCTTTAGTGAATGCTCTTATCCAGAGTGATTTACAGTCAGTGAATTCAACTAAAGTAAATAAACAACCACATATGTGACATGCTTCATTATTATCAGTCGCATTGACCTCAACATACATGTTGAGCTCTATACATTTGTTAAAAGAGGAGATGCTAAGCTTCAAAACAATGTATAACTTCTGTATCAACTCTCCAAATTCAGCTCAGTATATAGCTACTTAAAACGGAGGTTTCAAGATTTATTAGTTGTATGTATGGCATACACATGGTATAAACCGTACAACAAAATGCCGACTTGCAGATTTATTCTCAACAATGCAACAACAATAAGAAAAGATAAGAATACGAACCAAGTAAATGGCTCAGTAGAAGGTAATACATTTTTTAGCATAAGTATAATATAGGAAGGCTTAGCCCCCTCAGTTGAAACTTGTGCCCCCTCAGTTTTAGATTAATGTTTTATACAAAAATAGCAAAAAAGTTAAAATGATTGAGTGACAGGTTGGCACAAAATATGTATCTCCGCTGCACTGTGTCAGCAAAATTGACAAAGCATGCCACATTGTGTGTAGGGGGCATCTTGTAAGCCACTGGGGCACAGAGTTTCCGTTAGCCGTTAATTGCCAGCTCTTGGCAAACAAAATAAATGAAAAGCTGATAAATAAAATTGTAACCGGGAAAAAATGTCCGGGGCTGCACTGCTGCTAAAGAGGGTGAGAGAGGAGTCTTGGCCTAGGCCAGGGGTTCCCAAACTTTTTCCCCTGGGCCCCCAAATCATGGGCTCGGGCCACCAACTGAAAAACGTAATGGCACCTATGTCTGGAGCCCTTCTACAAGGGGAATGCCCTCTATATGGAAATGTTGTAATATTGTAGTGGTAAAGATGAGAAGAATGTTGGTTCGCTTTAGTGTGTGGGTATTGTCCTTTGTGCTGATACAGTGCAGCGGAGATTGGCGTGAAATCTGTATCCTCAAAAGCTCTCAGAGTCTCGGCATTTAAACTTTGTTTATTGTGATATAGCGTGATATAAGCGTAGTTCAATATAATTCCAATGCAAGAACCCTCTCAGATTTCAACTGCCCCCTTAGTCACTTTATCCTGGCGCCAGGCCTGAGGTGGTCAGTCCAGTTCATTGTTCAGCAGTCTGATGGCTTGTAGATAGAAACTGTCTCTGAGCATGTTGGTATCAGACATAATGCTCCAATACTGTCTGTCTGATGGTAAGAGGGTGAACAGCTTGTGACTGGGGTGTGTGGGGTCCTTGATGATGCTGTGGGCCTTCCTTAGGCACCGTTTCAAGTAGATGTCCTGGATGGGTGGGAGCATGGTCCCAGTGATGTACCGGGCCATCTTCAGCACCCGCTGGAGGGCCTTGCGGTCGTGGACGGAGCAATTTCCATACCAGGCCTGGATGCAACCGGTCAGGACGTTCTCAGTATTTGGAGAGGAGCCCCGAAGTTTGTTGTCACTTTTCAGCGTGGCACTGTATGCATTCTGCACATCGCAACACAAAATGCCTTTTATGCTCGCTTTGAGGCAAGCGAGCATGAATGTGATAATACTCTCGGTAGCCGATGTGAGCAAGACCTTTAAACAGGTCAACATTCACAAAGCCCCGTGGTGAGACGGATTACCAGGATGTGCAATCAAAGCATGTGCGGACCAGCTGGCGTCTTCACTGATATTTTCAACCTCTCCCTGACCAAGTCTGTAATACCTACATGTTTCAAGCAGACCACCATAGTGCCTGTGCCCAAGGAAGCGAAGGTAACCTGCTAAATGATTACCGCCCCGTAGCATTCACGTTGGTAGCCATGAAGTGGTTTGAAAGGCTGGTCATGGCTCACATCAACAGCATCCTCCCGGATACCCTACATCTACTCAAATTTGCATACCACCCCAACATATCCACAGATGACGCAATCTCAATTGCACTCCACACTGCCCTTTCCCACCTGGACAAAAGGAACACCTATGTGAGAATGCTGTTTGTTGACTACAGCTCAGCGTTCAACACCATATTGCCCACAAAGCTCATCACTAAGCTAAGGACCCTGGGACTAAACACTTCCCTCTGTAACTGGATCCTGGACTTCCTGACGGGCCGCCCCCAGGTGGTAAGGGTATGCAACAACTCATCTGCCACACTGATTCTCAACATTTACATTTATGTCATTTAGCAGATGCTCTTATCCAGAGCGACTTACAAATTGGTGCATTCACCTTAAGATATCCAGTGGAACAACCACTTTACAATAGTAAATCTATATCTTTTTTGGGGGGGGTTAGAAGGATTACTATATCTTATCCCAGGTATTCCTTAAAGAGGTGGGGTTTCAGGTGTCTACGGAAGGTGGTGATTGACTCCGCTGTCCTGGCGTCGTGTGGGAGCTTGTTCCACCATTGGGGTGCCAGAGCAGCGAACAGTTTTGACTGGGCTGAGCGGGAACTGTGCTTCCGCAGAGGTAGGGGGGCCAGCAGGCCAGAGGTGGATGAACGCAGTGCCCTTGTTTGGGTGTAGGGCCTGATCAGAGCCTGAAGGTACGGAGGTGCCGTTCCCCTCACAGCTCCGTAGGCAAGCACCATGGTCTTGTAGCAGATGCGAGCTTCAACTGGAAGCCAGTGGAGTGTGCGGAGAAGCGGGGTGACGTGAGAGAACTTGGGAAGGTTGAACACCAGACGGGCTGCAGCGTTCTGGATGAGTTGTAGGGGTTTAAAGGCACAGGCAGGGAGCCCCGCCAACAGGGAGTTGCAGTAATCCAGACGGGAGATGACAAGTGCCTGGATTAGGACCTGCGCCGCTTCCTGTGTAAGGCAGGGTCGTAGTCTGCGAATGTTGTATAGCATGAACCTACAGGATCGGGTCACCGCCTTGATGTTGGCGGAGAACGACAGGGTGTTGTCCAGGGTCACGCCGAGGCTCTTAGCACTCTGGGAGGAGGACACAATGGAGTTGTCCACCGTGATGGCGAGATCATGGAAAGGGCAGTCCTTCCCCGGGAGGAAGAGCAGCTCCGTCTTGCCGAGGTTCAGCTTGAGGTGGTGATCCGTCATCCACACTGATATGTCTGCCAGACATGCAGAGATGCGATTCGCTACCTGGTTATCAGAAGGGGGAAAGGAGAAGATTAATTGTGTGTCGTCTGCGTAGCAATGATAGGAGAGACCATGTGAGGATATGACAGAGCCAAGTGACTTGGTGTATAGCGAGAATAGGAGAGGGCCTAGAACTGAGCCCTGGGGGACACCAGTGGTGAGAGCACGTGGTGCGGAGACGGATTCTCGCCACGCTACCTGGTAGGAGTGACCTGTCAGTTAGGACGCAATCCAAGAGTGAGCCGCGCCGGAGATACCCAACTCGGAGAGGGTGGAGAGGAGGATCTGATGGTTCACAGTTTCAAAGGCAGCAGATTGGTCTAGAAGGATGAGAGCAGAGGAGAGAGACTTAGCTTTAGCAGTGCGGAGAGCCTCAACACTGGGGCCCCTCAGGGGTGTGTATGTAGTCCCCTCCTGTACTCCCTGTTCACCCACGACTGCGTGGCCAAACACAACTCCAACTCCATCATTAAGTTTGCTGACGACACAACAGTGGTAGGCCTGATCACAGACAACGATGAGATAGCCTATAGGGAGGAGGTCAGAGAATTGGCAGTGTGGTGCCAGGACAACAATCTCTCCCTCAATGTGAGCAAGACAAAGGAGCTTATTGTGGACTACAGGAAAAGACGGGCCGAACAGTCCCCATTATTAATATCTATGGGGCTGTAGTGGAGCGGGTCGAGAGTTTCAAGTTCCTTGGCGTCCACATCACCAACGAACTATCATGGTCCAAACATACCAAGACAGTCGTGAAGAGGGCACAACAAAACCTTTTCCCCTTCAGGAGACTGAAAAGATTTGGCGTAGGTCCCCAGATCTTCAAAAAGTTATTCAGCTGCAACATCAAGAGCGTCCTGACCAGTTGCATCACCGCCTTGTATGGCAACTGCTCGGCATCTGACCATATAGCGCTACAGAGGGTAGTTCCTCCGGCCCAGTACATCACAGGGCCAAGCTTCCTGCCGTTCAGGACCTATATAATAGGCGGTGACAGAGGAAAGCCCTTAAAATTGTCAGAGACTCCAGTCACCAAAGTCATAGACTTTTTTTCTCTGCTACAGCACGGCAAGTGGTACCGGAGCGCCAAGTCTAGGACCAAAAGGCTCCAATTAATCAAATGGCCACCAGCACTATTTACATTGACCGTCCCCCCCCATTTTGTTTTGTACACTGTTGCTACTCGCTGTTCATTATCTATGCATAGTCACTTCACCCCTACCTACATGTACAAATTATCTCAACTAACCTGTACCTCCGCACATTGACTCGGTACCAGTACCCCCTGTATGTAGCATCGTTGTTGTTATAATATTTTATTTTGTTTATTTGGTAAATATTTTCTTAACTCTTCTTGAACTGCACTGTTGGTTAAGGGCTTGTATAAGTAAGCATTTCACGGTAAGGTCTACACTTGTTGTATTAAAACCTTATATGACAAATAAGGTTTCATTTGATTAGTTCCAGATCAAGCAACCATGCGACAACACTGCCCCTTAATAGTAACCTCGTCCCCAGGCTCGAATTGTTGGCGCATAGAGCCTGGTAACAGTGTGGGACTGTTGAAATTTAGGGGGTGTGGATTTACTGAGTGACATGCTAATCAATTCAAATTCTGAGCGAATCACACAATGAGGCATAGCTCTAAATTGAGTCGACATTTTCACAGTCCTAGATGGGACTTTGAAAATGCGAATCGTCAATAAAAATAAATGTTCTATTACATTAACCATATTATTTTTGGGAAGCCCAATTAATTCTGAGCTCAGTATATATCGTGTATATGTGAAAACAATTTCTAAGATGCGTACTTTCAGATATTTTAAACACGTTGCTTGTGCTTTGAAGTCCACAATGTAGGGGGAGGTTCTAAGGGACATGCTAGATGGTGATACACAGAGGTCAGCCAATTAAAACCAGCGGTTGTTTCGTCTGCTCATGCCATAGGCTTTCAGTCAAGTTCCATTGTGAGGCCCTGTGAAACCAGACGGTTTGACAGAGAGAGACGGCTGGTGGACAAGATTACACAGTATGTGGGTTTTCGTGTGAACATTACAAACAGCATAACAAATCCATCCCCTCCTGTATGTAGGTGGCAGAATAGATTGAGACATTAGCCAATTAAAACCAGCGGTTTTTGCCGCTCCTGCGATAGGCTTTTATTCAACTTGATTTAAGTTCCATTCTGAGGCCAAAAACAGCTGCCAGAAACCAGACGGTTCGATAGAGAGAGAGCCGGCTGGTGGACGAGATTACCATAAGAGCATTTGTGGATGGAGGGGTTGACAACTTGCAATGTGTCGTGTAAGCAGGATATCAATTTGTCTGATCCTGAACACAGTTTAATGAACCCTTCAAACATAGAAAGCCTGGCATGCTCTTATTTGCACATTTCTTAAAAATATATATGAAAGTTGTACTTTTCTCTCAGTTGTTCAAAAGGAGGCAAATGCCCCCTCTAGGTATAGAACCTGTGTGGAAAATATTCCAACCACTCCCCAGTGATCAAAAGCATTGTCCAAGTTGGAAAGCGCAAAGTAGGGGTTCCCAGCAGAGTCATCTTTTCAACATCCATTAACTGAACATGACTTCAACATCAGACAAAGACGTCTTTTCAATTTCATTCTGCTCACTGGGTAGTGTCACTTAGCAGGCAGCTCTCTGCAGTGTGTTGAGAGGAGACCCCACACACAGGTGCAGATGCACAGAATATGTAACTGGGCTGAGTACAGTCAACTTCACACTGTCTCTCTCATTTATTATCAATGCAGAATGGCTGCAGTTTGTCCAGGGACGATGTCTCTCTGGAGCTCGATTGTCTTTGACAGTTGTTCTGAAGTAACCCAACAGTCGCACTGTTCTGTCTGTGTGTGTGTGTAGCTAGTATTGTGTTAATCATAGTAAGGAGGGACAGCCAACAAGATTAAGAACTGCTGATACATTGTTAGCCCTCATTCGCGCACACACACACACACACACACACACACACACACACACACACACACACACACACACACACACACACACACACACACACACACAGAACACTTGGGTCTATATAGACTCTCATTGACTGTGATTTGTAGTGGATTCAACGTTATTCATGAAAATGATAATGACTTTAATCAACAACACTGAGTAAGTTCATGTTTAAGTTTTTATTCAGCACCCTTCAACACTTTTTTCAACACTTTTATAAGCCATGAAATGCATGTTCTCCCTACTTCCACTCACGCTACAACCAGCACTGAGTATAGCAAAGTGATCTGATAAGCTTGCGTTGTTATTATTAGCGGCTTGTGTCTTTTTTAATATCAAGACCTCATCACTCATCCCTCCCTGCCCTCAGTCTGACAATCAGATGCAGGCCATCAGCCCCCCCCCCCCCCCCCCCAAAAAGCAAATTATTATGCTCACTCTGCTGTGCCTCACAAATAATACAACAGATACAATCGATTACCGGTGTGATCATATACCTAAACATTTTTTTTACATAATTTCAAAATGGTCAGAGAAGAACAGGGCATTTCAAGCATAGCAAATATTTAGTGATAATGTATTGGGCCTATAATCTACTGCACAAACCTCATTGTTACAAAACTGTTTTTAATTGGTTAGTGAGTACATTTACATGCACAGTACTAATTCTATGTTAACTGATTATGGCAGTAGGCAGATTTTGTGATAGTCATGTAAACATCTTACTCTGCTTATCTTAATCGGTAGTAAAAAATCGAAGTAAGCATATGCTGATTAAAACACCTGGGTTTCTGAGCAATCTTTCTAATCATTAGGACATATAAACACCTTAATCGGCATTCCAGCGGTGTATTTGATCTGGGCATGTGCTAGCACCAAGCCTCCCTTTTTAGCGTGAGTGAAGTGAGTTCGGAACAACTGAATGTATGCATTTTAGAGGTAATTTTCACATACAAACTTTATATGTCCAAACTCAGAATCAAATATGCTTACCAAAAATAACATGGTCGCAGTGGTGGAACGTTTATTTTGATTGGTGATTTACTTAATTTATCAGAGTGCCATCAGGTAACCTGATTTCAGATGTGTCCATGTAAACACGATTATTAGGGAAATCGTTCTTCTTGCAAAGCATGTAAACGTTTTAATCAAACTATTATATTAATCTGATTATCCACATAAATTGCATTATTGTGTGAATGTAACGGTATTCAATGTAGCATAGGTTTACGGTTATTAAGTTATGTTTTTTTAATTCAGTCGGGCTCTTGAGTGGTGCAGCGGTCTAAAGCACTGCATCTCAGTGCAAGATGTGTCACTACAGACCTTGGTTTGATTCCAAGCTGTATCACATTGGGCCATGATTGATTGGGAATCCCATAGGGCGGGGCACAATTGGCCCATCGTTGTCCGGGTTTGGCCGGGGTAGGCCGTCATTGTAAATAATAATTTGTTCTTAACTGACTTGCCTAGTTAAATAAAATGTATTATTACTTTTTTTTACAATCTGAGCAGCTTGCATTTGTACTTATCTTTTAGGGGTAAATCAGCTTTAATATTGCCGATAGATTGTGGGTTCTATCAATGCATAATTTTTAATCCCCGATATATACAGTGCATTCGGAAAGTATTTCAAACCCTTGACTTTTTGCACATTTTGTTACATTACAGCCTTATTCTAAAATGGATTAAATTGTTTGTTCCCTCATCAATCTACAAACAATACCCCATAATGACAAAGCAGGTTTTTATACATGTTTTCACATTTATATAAAAAAAAACCTGAAATATCACATTTACATGCACAGCTATTTTTAGGTCTCTCCAGACGTTCGATAGGGTTCAAGTTAAGGCTCTGGCTGAGCCGCTCAAGGACATTGAGTTGTCACGAAGCCACTCCTGCGTTGTCTTGGTTGTGTGCTTAGGGTCGTTGTTCTTCACCCCAGTCTGAGGTCCTGAGGTCTCTGGTGCAGGTTTTCATCAAGGATCTCTCTGTGCGTTGCTCCGTTCATCTTTCCTTCGATCCATACTAGTCTCCCAGTCCCTGCCACTGAATAACATCCCCACGGCATGATGCTGCCACCACCATGCTTCACCGTAGGGATGGTGCCAAGTTTCCTCCAGATATGACGTTTGCCATTCAGGCCAAAGTGTTCAATCTTGGTTTCATCAGACCAGAGAATGTTGTTTCTGAGTCCTTTAGGTGCCTTTTGGCAAACTCCAAGCGGGCTGTCATGTACCTTTTACTGAGGAGTGGCTTCCGTCTGGCCACTCTACCATAAAGGCCTGATTGGTGGAATGCTGCAGAGATGGTTGTCCTTCTGGAAGGTTATCCCATCTCTACAGAGGAACTCTGGAGCTCTGTCAGAGTGACCATCAGGTTTTTGGTCACCTCCCTGACCAAGGTCCTCTCCCCCGATTGTTCAGTTTGGGCGACCTCAATGCTTGGTGTTTGATCTGACATGCACTGTCAACTCTTGGACCTTATATAGACAGGTGTGTGTCTTTCCAAATCATGTCCAATCAATTGAATTTACCACAGGTGGACTCCAATCAAGTTGTAGAAACATCTCAAGGATGATCAATGGAAACAGGATGCACATGAGCTGAATTTGGAGTCTCATAGCAGTGGGTCTGAATACTTATGTAAATATGGTATTTATGTTTAATACATTTGCAAACCTTTCTAAAAACTTGTTTTTGCATTGTCATTGTGGGTTATTGTTTGTAGATTGAGTAAAAAAAATCTAATTTAATCCATTTTAGAATAAGGTTGTAACGTAACAAAATGTGGAAAAAGTAAAGGTCTCACTACTTTCCAAATGCAATGTATATATTTTCTTATTTTTTTTAATATATCTTCCTCCACCCAAAAATACAACATGCCTTGAAAGGCACAGGGACGAAGCCCAAAACAAACACATATACAAAAACACAAACATAAGAGCGAGGAAAAACCTCTAAATACACAGAACGAGACCCGTAATAACGAGTACACAATACATGCAGCACAAAAGCCGAAGCAACAAAGCATAGGTGCTCACAAGACCAACGGACATGGGAACAATAACCGACCAGATAATGGTGAATAGAGGGTACATATATACAATTACTAATCAGAGGAATGGGAACCTGGTGTGTGTAATGAAACAGTTCAGTGATGCCTAGAGGCTGGTGACGTAGACCTCCGGAGCTAGTACATGGAATGAGCAGCAGTACTGGGGTAATCTGTGACAGTACCCCTGCCGCGCTGCACTAGCAGCGGGACTACAAGGATGGGCCAGTTGCAGCTGCCGAAGATGCGGCGGCATCGGACGGACCAGTTGCAGCGGCGTCGGACAGGCCAGTTGCAGCTGCTGAAGTTGCGGTATCAGACGGACCAGTTGCGGCATCGTCGGACGGGCCAGTTGCGGCAGTGTCGGACAGGCCAGTTGCAGCTGCCGAAGTTGCGGTGGAAGAGGCGACTCCGGGTTGTTGGCCTTCTAGGCAGAGTTCCTCTGTTCAGTGTCTGTGTTCTTTTGCCCATTTTATTCTTATTGGCCAGTCTGAGAAATTGCTTTTTCTCTGCAACTCTGCCTAGAAGGCCAGCATCCCGGAGCATCCCGGAGTCACCTCTTCGCTGTTGACGTTGAGACTGGTGTTTAATGAAGCTTCCAGTTGAGGACTTGTGAGGCGTCAGTTTCTCAAACTAGACACTCTAATGTACTTGTCCTCTTGCTCAGTTGTGCACCGGGGCCTCCCACTCCACTTTCTATATTGGTTAGAGCCAGTTTGCGCTGTTCTGTGAAGGGAGTAGTACACAGAGTTGTACGAGTTCTTCAGTTTCTTGGCAATTTCTTGCATGGAATAGCCTTCATTTCGCATAACAAGAATAGACTGACGAGTTTCAGAAGAAAGTTCTTTGTTTCTGGCCATTTTGAGCCTGTAATCGAACCCGCTAATGCTACAGATACTCAACTAGTCTAAAGAAGGCAAGTTTTATTGCTTCTTTAATCAGAACAGTTTTCAGCTGTGCTAACATAATTGCAAAATAATTTTCTAATGATCAATTAGCCTTTTAAAATGATAAACTTGGATTGACTTACACAATGTGCCATTGGAACACAGCAGTGATGGTTGCTGATAATGGGCCTCTGTATGCCTATGTAGGTATTCTATTCAAAATCAGCCGTTTCCAGCAATTTTAGGTTATTTGAATGGACAAAAAATGTGCTTTTCTTTCAAAAACAAGGACATTTCTGTCACGCCTTTCTTCGTCGGAGGACGATATAGCGAAATCGTCGTCCGAAAAGGTGGACCAATATGCAGCAGAGTTGGTGTTCATTTTCTTCATTTATTAACAAACGTTGAACACGGAAAAACAAGAAAATAATAAGCACGACAAATGACAGTTTTGCAGGCTGACAAAAACACGCAATGCAAAAACAATCTCCCACAAATACAAGACAAACACACCCAACTAATATAGGACTTCCAGTCAAAGGCAACACCAAACAGCTGCCTTCAATTGGAAGTCCACCCCAATTAACTCAACATAGAAACACACTCACTAGACTACACATAGAAATACATAAACATAGACCATAACTCAAAACCCGGAAATAATAAATCAAACGCCCTCCTAACTAACACACCACCCCGAACCACATGAAACAAATACCCTCTGCCACGTCCTGACCAAACTACAATAACAATTAACCCTTATACTGGCCAGGACGTGACAATTTCTAAGTGACCCCAAACTTTTGAACGGTAGTGTATGTCTGCGGCAATTTAGTACATGGAAACCTTTCTGCCCGTTAAAATTGCAAATGCAAACAACAACCACAGAGGAAAATGTTTATTCCTTGCCGACAAAATACACCCTCACACTCACTTATTGATATACTTGGGGGTACACATATGTTTTTAAGGCAATGATGGCTTATATAAAATAAGAGTCTGTTGTGCTGTGCTATGTTGTCTGTCTGTCTGGCTGTGTTATAGGGACCTCTACTGGTCTATATTAATTAAACGCCTCTCTTTTTCAGGGTGCGAGAGGGCCCGACGGTCCAACGGGGAAGCTGGGGTTAGTGGGCATGAAGGTAAGACTCCTGCTTGGGTCAAAGGTCACAGCCCTGCAGGGTGTACGGGACTTCAGCTGTAACGCACACCCCCAAAAAAGACCAAGGTGCAGATACACATGGGGCCCACATAAAAAATACTACAGTTTACTGTCGATTACTATAGTATTTACTATAGAATTATATAGTAAACTGTTGTAAACTATAGTATACTGTATAATCCTATAATCCACACTGGAGTATTCCTTGATTGTGTAGTGCTGACTTAAGAATTTTGTAGTATACTGTAGAATACTACACTGAGTATACAAAACATGAACACCTGCTCTTTCCTTGACATAGACTGACCAGGTAAATCTAGGTGAATGCTATGATCCCCTATTGATGAATAGGGGATCATAGCACTTAAATCCACTTAAATCCACTTTAATCAGTGTAGATGAGACAAGAGGAGGAGACAGGTTAAAAAACCCTTTGTCTATGTCCTGTTAAAAGGAAGTTTATTCTGAAGTGTCTGTCCTACAGTATATATGAATGGTATAACAAAGATCAGGAAACATATTTATTTATTTTTTACCCCTTTTTGTGGCACTAAACAGTGTTCAGATACTGTATACTTTCATTCCTTTTTTCAACTGGTACCGGGGGACCATCATACGAGTCTTGTGAGGCCTGTGGGCATCCTACAGCAAAACAACTGACATGTACATGTTTGTGAGAATCTCACCTTTCTATGGAGGGGTCATGTGTACCCCAGACTGTTTGGACGCTACAGACAGAAGTTGGCAGATCGGCTGTACCGACTGCAGATGAGTCCCAAGACGCTTGTGGGGGTCGTAGAGCAAAACTGATAAAACCATAGCGTCCGTGAGAGTCATCTTTCCATAGAGGGGTCATAATAGTAGGCTACAGATGATTTTGTGAGAAGAAAAGATATGATCTCTAAACTGACAGATTTTTATGGAGGCTTTTTTATTATGGAGTATTTCTGTGGGTATTTACTGTAGTGTTTTTACGGACAAGACTGTAGTATACCATAGTATTATTGTGGACATGACGGTAGTAACACCTGCCGACTAGGGTTAGCTAAAATGGAACAACTGCCAGACTTTGCCAGTTACTGTTTAATGTGGGGAACACCTCAACCAGAATATAAAACACAGGTTCATGACAGGCCACCTATTGAGATGGGTCAACAGTTCTGAGCAATGCAACGTACCAGAAAACACCTTAGCAAAAACACTACAGTAAATACTACAGTATACGAGTCATGTCCACAAAAACACTATAGTGAATACTACATTAAACTCTGCAAAAACACTACAGTGAATACTACATTAAACTCTGCAAAAACACTACAGTGAATACTAGTGTAAAGTCTGCAAAAACACTACAGTGAATACTAGTGTAAAGTCTGCAAAAATACTACAGTAAATACTACAGTCATGTCCTCAAAAATACTTAAATGAATACTATAGTATACTAGTCATGTCCGCAAAAACACTACGGTGAATACTACAGTAAAGTCTGCAAAAACACTACAGTGTATACTTCAGTATGGTGGTCATGTCCACAAAACACTACAGTAAATACTACAGTATACTAGTCATGTCCGCCATCCATATATCTGCTGTCTGCTTTCCTGATGTTTGTCTCTTGGTCTGACTTTTTTTCTGCCTCTTTCTCCTTTTTCCTCTCACTCAAACACGCGCGCACACACACACACTTCTGTCACACTACTCACATATTCATACTTTCCCTCCTTATCCCTCCTCATCATCCCTTTCTCTCCACAGGGCCCTGATGGTCTTCCAGGAAAAATGGGTTCTTCGGGAGATGAGGTAAAATTATGCTGAAGTTTCCTATCACTGTCATATTTCACCCCTGGTTATGTTACACTGGATAGCCCAGCCCCTTAGCCCTAACTGATTTACTGACAGGCACGCCACTTGAGACAGGCAGCTTTTTTACAGTTTCTTGTTCTTATGAGCTTGTAGGTACACTGTAATTCTTGGATTTACTGTGTGTAGCAATTTCTTCAAGCATATACTGCTTTACCTTGTAAGGAGAGGACTCACCTTATCCACTGTCAATATGTTGCACTCATACAGCAGTGTTGCAACAAATATGCTAATTTGTATTTCAGTTGTAGCTGTGTGTTTATTATATGATGGTCAGTCTTTTCTTAGCCTGTGTTTGGTAGCACATTTGGTGTACATTAGGTCAGCTATCTCGTACAGTTCTGATCTTATTTTTCCTGCTTTTTGTGCTCTCTTCCCAGGGGAAAATTGGAGAGCTGGGAGAAGCTGGACCTCGAGGGTTTCCCGTAAGTTCTATGTGATTCTCATCCACTTTCTGAGTCCAGTATGGGCTAACATACACTACAGCCATATACATACAGTGAGACTAGACAATGCAGCGCTGCTTTTAATTTGCTCAGGTGCTTCAAATCCTGCATGTTTTCAACTGGCCAGGGCTTGGTGACTCCAACCTCACATAATATTCAACCTAAAATCTATGTCAGGTTCCACCCGGCTACACAGCCATCCATTTATACTGATGTTGTTTTGAAATTAAAATTGTTTACACGTGTGAATCTCCTGCACTTGACCTTGGTCACACCCTTTTTCCGCCTGGCCTGATGAAGGATTGTGAGAGTTGACCGGGATGTACTGTAGGCGCGACATTGAAGCACTAATAAAGCCCAAACTAAGATCCTCAAGAAAACAGTGGAGAAGGAATATGCACTTTCTCAACCAGGTGTGTCCATAGATACCAAAGTAGTGGATGCCATGCTATTTTAAACTGCACACATGTTCAGTGTTGTTGAGTGTTGTATTCCCAGGAGAATATGACAATAGCTACATCTCAAATGATACCTTCTATTCTGGTTGAAGCTCAATGTTAAATTCAACTCTCCCGACCATCATATCTAAGCCAATATGACACCAATGTCGATGAAAATTTGCAAATCAATTTGATTAGAGGTACATAACACTCTCCTTGCCTCTCGTCATGAGCCTTCCGGCTGTTACAGCGAACCACATAACAGATTTTTAACAGGGTCGTTAGCAATTTAGTTTTCAGAGTGTTTTCTGAGCCCATCTAGCTCAAATTCTAGACATCGGATTAAGACGTGACTACACCATCCATAAAGTGACTATCGGATTGACTAAATGTATAATTTATCGCTCTCACAGGCGGCTCATTTATATCCATTAAGAACCAACAATGTGCTTGCCACCTTTTTGTAGCATTTCTGACAATGCTAACATATTTTCAGCCAAATCTGAGTTCTAAAACCGGACCAAAGCACTTGGGTTGTGCAGCAACAGTGCTAGTAGCTAGCTAACACCAATCAGATGAGAGGCAAGCTCCAAGCAAAGGAAGTTGGCTATATTTTGCTATGGAAAGTTTTTCACATGGCTGAAGTCATCTGTGTAAACTGTTGGCCTTGACATGTGACTCTTGCGTGTAATCAGAGCACAAACAAATGTGCACAAATAAGATTGCGAACGCCCGTGGCTGCTTTTGCGAATTAGCTAGCCAACCTACGTTAGCCATTAACGTTAGCTGGCTACAAGCCAACAAGGCTGTAATGTTGGATGTATGGATGGATTATGCACCAGCACAACTCAATGTTGACAATATAACTAACTGACATTCTTCCACATAGCAAAGTTAGCTAGCTGGTTAAGTAAAGTTCATAGTCAACACTAAACTTTGGGAAACTGCCACGCTGCTGATGTATAATACATGCAATTAGCATTTTTATTTATTAGAGACACCCATTACTCTTCCTGGGGTCGAGCAAAATTAAGGCAGTTATACCATTTTTTAAACATTACAATACATTCACAGCAGATTTCACAACACATTAAGTGTGTGCCCTCAGGCCCCTACTCTACTACTACATATCTACAACACAAAATCCATGTGTACGTGTGTGTATAGTGCACATGTTTGTATGCATGTGTCTGTGCCTATGTTTGTTTTGCTTCACAGTCCCTACTGTTCCATAAGGTATATCTTTTTATCTGTTTATTAAAACTAATTTTACTGCTTGCAGGATTTACTTGATGTAGAATAGAGTTCCATGTAGTCATGGCTGTATGTAGTACTGTGTGCCTCCCATAGTCTGTTGTGGACTTGGGGACTGTGAAGAGACCTCTGGTGGCATGTCTTGTGGGGTAGGCATGGGTGTCTGAGCTGTGTGCTATTATTTCAACAGACAGCTCAATGTATTCAACATGTCAATACCTCTCACAAATACAAGTAGTGATGAAGTCAAGCTCTCCTCCACTTTGAGCCAGGAGAAATTGACATGCATATTATTAATGTTAGCACTCTGTGTACATCTAAGGGCCAGCCGTGCTGCCCTGTTCTGAACCAATTGCAATTTTCTTAAGTCCCTCTTTGTGGCACCTGACCACATGACTGAACAGTAGTCCAGGTGTGATAAAACTAGGGACTAAAGGACCTGAATTGTTGGTTAAGAAGGTAGAATAGCGCTTAATTATGAACAGACTTCTCCCCGTTTTAGCTGCTGTTGTATCAATATGTTTTGACCATGACAGTTTACAATCCAGGGTTACTCAAAGCATTTTAGTCACCTCAACTTGCTCAATTTCCACATTATTCATTACAATATTTAGTTGAGGTTTAGGGTTTAGTGATTGATTTGTCCCAAATACAATGCTTTTAGTTTTTTTAATATTTAGGACTAACTTAGTCCTTGCCACCCATTCTGAAATTAACTGCAGCTCTCTGTTAAGTTTTGCAGTCATTTCAGTCGCTATAGTAGTTGACGTGTATAGTGTTGAGTCATCCGCATACATAGACACACTGGCTTTACTCAGTGGCAATCTAAAAAGTAAGGGGCCTAGAAAGCTGCCCTGGAGAATTCCTGATTCTACATGGATTTTTTGGGATAGGCTTCCATTAAAGAACACCCTCTGTGTTCTGTTAGACAGGTAACTCTTTATCCACAAAATAGTAGGGGGTAGCCATAACAAATAACCCAACGTTAGCTAATATTACTCCATACTCTAGTCAACCATTTAACAGATTGCAACAGCCACTACTCTTAAGCCTTTGGATGCTGTCTACCAAAACACCATTAATTTTAACACTGGAGACAGTTTTAATACTCACCACTGATTCCTGTATCAAAAGGTTGGCTGGTCCTCATTAACGTCCTGTAGATCAATTCATTATTCCCTTTTTGTTTACAAAACCCTACTACACAAGCTTCCAACTTATCTAACTTCGTTGCTAATATATAAAAGAATGAGATACCAAACCCATTCACAGGGTTGGTTAACTCTTCAGATTCCTCGGGTCTCCAAAGAATTAGGTAAATCTGCTTTTAGTTTTCACGGTTCACATCTTTGGAATCACTTACAAAATTCATTGAATTTGGATTCCCTGGTGCCACTATGGAATTTTAAAGCTTAATGATAAATGAGTTCACCGAGGTGTGCAATTGTTTTGATTTATTGACTTAATAACTTGTCTATGATGGCTGTGATGTTCTAATGTAATGTACTTGATATTGTATCTTTTTATATATTTTTTTATCTCTTAATTGATGGTCTCAGGTCACCATTGAAAATGAGACCCTGGTCTCAGTTGGGCTCCACTGATTAAATAATAGTTAATAAAAAATACAAAATAATGTAGCTAACTAACATTACAGTCCTTACTTTATGCACTGTTTCAGTACGCTCCTCTTTCAATGCAATTTTCGTCTTGTCATTACAATCCAAATTTGACTGATTAACACGTCAAATGTCAAGTTACTTTTCAATATATTCCCGAAAACCTGAAGTCAATATCCAAATTTGGCACCCAGGTTAAACAACACTAACATCATTGCGTGCGCAGTAGTGGAGTCAAAAGAAAGTGCCATGCTTGTTAACTTTGTTTAGCTATGTGACGGTTTTCAACACATCAACTGTTCTAGACTTCTTGTTGGGTCGCCTGATATAAAAATGGGGTTGTGAGTGTAAATGTGTGTTTGGTTCATAGAACCGGGGTTACGTCTCAGGAACATGTACAAAGCATTCGGAAAGTATTTAGACCCTTTGACTTTTTCCAAATTTTGTTACGTTACAGCCTTATTCTAAAATGTATTAAATTGTTTGTTTTTTTCCTCGTCAATCTACACACAATACCCCATAATGATGAAGCAAAAACAGGTTTTTAGGCATTATTTCCTCTTTTCTTTGTAGTTTATTTATAGATTTTCAGATATGACAACAGAAAAACAGTAATACCCCTAATTCCCCTATCCACCCACCCATCCTTCCATCCCTCCAACCCACCCACCCACTAAAGCATCATACAAGAATATCACAGACAATGAAATTAAATAGGACAAGAACATGACCAGTAATAGAAACCTTTTTTTAATTTAAAAAATATATATAATTATAGTTGAGTCAGCACAATATATGGCCACTAGAACAGACATGATTGCTTACCAAAATATACAAGTTACACTAAGTAAAAGACAGGCTCTCCACGTATTGTATGAATGGGGACCAGGTTAAGTCTAACTTTTGTCAGGATGCATGCAAAGTTTACCTTACCTTCTTCAGAGGCAGAGATTACATCACCTTGGGCTCCCAAGTGGTGCAGTGGTCTAAGGCACTGCATCTCAGTGCAAGAGGTGTCACTACAGTTCCTGGATTGAATCCAAGCTGTATCACATCCGGCCGTGATTGGTAGTCCCATAGGGTGGTGCACAATTGACCCAGCGTCATCCGGGTTTGGCCGGGTAAGCGTTTTTGTAAATAAGAATTTGTTCTTAACTGACTTGCCGAGTTAAATAAAGGTTAAATAAAAAATACAAATAAAAAAATAAAACCTCCTTAACCCACTGCATAAAGGAAGGCGGCGAGCTAACATTCTCATCTAGGGCAATTACACCAAAAATGGCAGTGAACAGGTTGGAGCTAATAGTTGTATTTTAAAAAAAAAAATTATTTAACCAGATAGGCTAGTTGAGAACAAGTTCTCATTTACAACTGCGACCTGGCCAAGATAAATCAAAGCAGTGCGACACAAACAACACAGAGTTACACATGGAATAAAGAAACGTACAGTCAATAACACATTAGGAAAAAAAAGTCTATGTACAGTCTGTGCAAATGAGGTAAGATAAGGGAGGTAGGTAATAGGCCATAGTGCCAAAATAATTACAATTTAGCTATTTAAACACTGGAGTGATAGATGTGCAGAAGATGAATGTGCAATTAGAGATACTGGGGTGCAAAGGAGCAAAAAATTATAACAGTATGGGGATGTGGTAGTTGGATGGTGTCACGTCCTGACCATAGTAAGTTGTTATTTTCTATGGTAGAGTAGGTCAGGGCATGACAGGATTGTTTGTCCGTTTTTGTATTTCTATGTTTAGTTTCAAGTTTTGTGTTTCTAGGTTGGTTTTTGTTTGGCATGACCTCCAATTAGAGGCAGCCGGTTGTCGTTGTCTCTAATTCGAGGTCATATTTAAGTTGATGTTTGTCCCACTTGTGTTTTGTGGGTGATTATATTTTGTGAGTGTGTTTGTTCCTCCTGCGTCACGGTTTGTTGTTTTGTTCCTTCAGTTTATTTTGTATCGCATTAAGTTTCACTGTCCAGTAAATATGTGGAATGAAACCGACGCTGCATTTTGGTCCGATCATTCGAACAGATGTGACAGATGGGCTATTGACAGATGGGCTATGTACAGGTGCGGTGATCTGTGAGCTGCTCTGACAGCTGGTGCTTAAAGTTAGTGAGGGAGATATGAGTCTCCAGCTTCAGTGATTTTTGCAATTCGTTCCAGTCATTGGCAGCAGAGAACTGGAAGGAAAGTCAGCCAAAGGAGGAATTGGCTTTGGAGGTGACCAGTGAAATATACCTATTGGAGCGTGTGCTATGGGTGGGTGCTGCTATGGTGACCAGTGAGCTGAGATAAGGCGGGGCTTTACCTAGCAAAGACTTATAGATGACCTGGAGCCAGTGGGTTTGGCGACGAATATGAAGTGAGGGCCAGCCAACGAGAGCATACAGGTCGCAGTGGTGGGTAGTATATGGGGCTTTGGTGACAAAATGGATGGCACTGTGATAGACTACATCCAATTTGCTGAGTAGAGTGTTGGAGGCTATTTTGTAAATGACATCGCCGAAGTCAAGGATCGGTTGGATAGTCAGTTTTACGAGGGTATATTTGGCAGCATGAGTGAAGGATGCTATGTTGCCAAATAGGAAGCCCATTCTAGATTTAATTTTGAATTGGAGCTGCTTAATGTGAGTCTGGAAGGAGAGTTTCCAGTCTAACCAGACACCTAGGTATTTGTCGTTGTCCACATATTCTTAGTCAGAACTGTCCAGAGTATTGATGCTGGATGGGCGGGAAGGTGCGGGCAGCGATCGGTTGAAGAGCATGCATTTAGTTTTACTTGCATTTAAGAGCAGTTGGAGGCCACGGAAGGAGAGTTGTATGGCATTGAAGCTTGTCTGGAGGTTAGTTAAGACAGTGTCCAAAGAAGGGCCAGAAGTATACAGAATGGTGTCCTCTGCGTAGAGGTGGCACAGAGAATCACCAGCAGCAAGAGCGACATCATTGATGTATACAGTCGGCCTGAGAATTGAACCCTGTGGCACCCCAGTAGAGACTGCCAGAGGTCCGGACAACAGGCCCTCTGATTTGACATACTGAATTCTGTCTGAGAAGCAGTTGGTGAACCAGGCGAGGCAGTCATTTGAGAAACCAAGGCTGTTGAGTCTGAATTGGCTTGGTCGATGAATACAGCTGCACAGTACTGTCTTTTATTGATGGCGGTTATGATATTGTTTAGGACCTTAAGCATGGCTGAGGTGCACCCATGACCAGCTCGGAAACCTAATTGCATAGCGGAGAAGGTATGGTGGGATTCGAAATGGTCGGTGATCTGTTTGTTAACTTGACTTTCGAAGACCTTAGAAAGGCAGGGTAGGATAGATATAGGTCTGTAGCAGTTTGGGTCTAGAGTGTCTCCCCCTTTGAAGAGGGGGATGAACGCGGCAGCTTTCCAATCTTTGGGGATCTCGGACGATACGAAAGAGAGGTTGAACAGGCTAATAATAGGGGTTGCAACAATTGTGGCCGATCATTTTAGAAAGTGAGGGTCTAGATTGTCTAGCCCGGCTAATTTGTAGGGGTCCAGATTTTGCAGCTCTTTCAGAACATCAGCTATCTGGATTTGGGTGAAGGAGAAATGTGGGAGGCTTGGGCAAGTTGCTGTGGGGGGTACAGGACTGTTGACCAGGGTAGGGGTAGCCAGGTGGAAAGCATGGCTAGCCATAGAAAAATGCTTATTGAAATTCTCAATTATTGTGGATTTATCGGTGGTGACAGTGTTTCCGAGCCTCAGTGCAGTGGGCAGCTGGGAGGAGGTGCTCTTATTCTCCGTGGAGTTTGTGCTACAGGATGCACATTTCTGTTTGAAAAAGCTAGCCTTTGCTTTCCTAACTGCCTGTGTATATTGGTTCCTAACTTCCCTGAAAAGTTGCATATCGCGGGGGCTGTTCGATGCTAATACTGTACAATCCTTCTACCCCCCCACCCTCCCCCCCAAAAAGATATAGATGTACTATTGTAAAGTGGTTGTTCCACTGGATATCATAAGTTGAATGCACCAATTTGTAAGTCGCTCTAGATAAGAGCGTCTGCTAAATGACGTAAATGTAAAATGTAAATGTACGCCACAGGATGTTTTTGTGCTGGTCTAGGGCAGTCAGGTCTGGAGTGAATAGGGCATGCTTATTTAAGATTGTGAGGAAAGCACTTTTAAAGAATAACCAGGCATCTTCTACTGACGGTGAGGTCAATATCCTTCCAGGGTACCCGGGCCAGGTCGATTAGAAAGGCCTGCTCGCTGAAGTGTTTTAGAGAGTATTTCACAGTGATGAGAGGTGGTCGTTTGACTGCAGACCCATTACGGACGCAAGCAATGAGGCAGTGATCTCTGAGATCCTGGTTGAAGACAGCAGAGGTGTATTTGGAGGGCAGGTTGGTTAGGATGATATCTATGAGGGTTAGGTTCATTGATAATTTGTGTGAGATTGAAGTAATCAAGCTTAGATTGTAGGATGGCCGGGGTGTTAACCTCTTACATCTAGACGTTCCGCTAGCGGAACACCTGCTCCAATATCCAATGATAGGCGTGGCGCGAATTACAAATTCCTCAAAAATACAAAAACTTCAATTTTTCAAACATATGACTATTTCACAGCATTTTAAAGACAAGACTCTCCTTTATCTACCCACACTGTCCGATTTCAAAAAGGCTTTACAGCGAAAGCAAAACATTAGATTATGTCAGCAGAGTACCAAGCCAGAAATAATCAGACACCCATTTTTCAAGCTAGCATATAATGTCACAAAAACCCAGAAGACAGCTAAATGCAGCACTAACCTTTGATGATCTTCATCAGATGACACACCTAGGACATTATGTTATACAATACATGCATGTTTTGTTCAATCAAGTTCATATTTATATCAAAAAACAGCTTTTTACATTAGCATGTGACGTTCAGAACTAGCATACCCCCCGCAAATTTCCGGAGGAATTTGCTAAGAATTTACTAAATTACTCACGATAAACGTTCACAAAAAGCATAACAATTATTTTAAGAATTATAGATACAGAACTCCTCTATGCACTCGATATGTCCGATTTTAAAATAGCTTTTTGGTGAAAGCACATTTTGAAATATTCTAAGTACATAGCCCGGCATCACAGGGCTAGCTATTTAGACACCCGGCAAGTTTAGCACTCACCAATATCAGGTTTACTATTATAAAAGTTTGATTACCTTTTGTTGTCTTCGTCAGAATGCACTCCCAGGACTGCTACTTCAATAACAAATGTTGGTTTGGTCCAAAATAATCCATCGTTATATCCAAATTGCGGCGTTTTGTTCGTGCGTTCCAGACACTATCTGAAAGGCTAAATAAGGGTCGCGCGCATGGCGCAATTCGTGACAAAAAAAATCTAAATATTCCATTACCGTACTTCGAAGCATGTCAACCGCTGTTTAAAATCCATTTTTAGGCCATTTTTCTCGTAAAAAAGCGATAATATTCCGACCGGGAATGTCCATTTAGCTAAACAGAGGAAAGTAAACAAAGCTTTTGGTCGACGCGGGCACGAGCCTGAGTCTCACAGTACTGGAACCAGCCACTACCCAAACGCGCTACTTTTTTTCAGCCAGAGCCTGCAAAGCCACGATTCAGCTTTTTACCGCCTTCTGAGACCCTATGGCAGCCGTAGGAAGTGTCACGGGACAGCTAAGATCCTCACTCTTCAATAAACAGAGACAAGAAGAACGACACCTTGTCAGACAGGCCACTTCCTGCATGAAACCTTGTCAGGTTTTTGCCTGCCAAATGAGTTCTGTTATACTCACAGACACCATTCAAACAGTTTTAGAAACTTTAGGGTGTTTTCTATCCATATGTAATAAGTATATGCATATTCTAGTTACTGGGTAGGAGTGGTAACCAGATTAAATTGGGTACGTTTTTTATCCAGCCGTGAAAATACTGCCCCCTAGCCATAACAGGTTAACCTCTCTCGGGTATGTGGGACGAAATCGTCCCACCTAGTCATCAGCCAGTGGAATCGAGTGGCGCGAAATTCAAAAACCTTAAAAATGCTATAACTTCAATTTCTCAAACATATGACTATTTTACACCATTTTAAAGACAAGACTCTTGTTAATCTAACCACATTGTCCGATTTCAAAGAGGCTTTAGAACGAAAGCAAAACATTAGATTATGTCAGGAGAGTACCCAGCCAGAAATAATCACACACCCATTTTTCAAGCTAGCATATAATGTCACAAAAACCAAAACCACAGCTAAATGCAGCACTAATCTTTGATGATCTTCATCAGATGACACTCCTAGGACATTATGTTATACAATACATGCATGTTTTGTTCAATCAAGTTCATATTTGTATCAAAAACCAGCTTTTTACATTAGCATGTGAAGTTCAGAACTAGCAAACATACCGAAAACTTCCGGTGAATTTACTAAATTACTCACGATAAACGTTCACAAAAAACATAACAATTATTTTAAGAATTATAGATACAGAACTCCTTTATGCAATCGCAGTGTCAGATTTTAAAATAGCTTTTCGGTGAAAAGCACATTTTGCAATATTCTGAGTAGATAGCTCGCCATCACGGGCTAGCTAATTTGACACCCACCAAGTTTGGCGTTCACTAAACTCAGAATTACTCTAAGAAAAATTGGATTACCTTTGCTGTTCTTCGTCAGAATGCACTCCCAGGACTTCTACTTCAACCACAAATGTTGTTTTGGTTCAAAATAATCCATAGTTATGTTCAAATATCCTCTGTTTTGTCCGTGCGTTCAGGTCCCTATCCGAACGGTGACATTTACATTTATATTTAAGTCATTTAGCAGACGCTCTTATCCAGAGCGACTTACAAATTGGTGCATTCACCTTATAATATCCAGTGGAACAACCACTTTACAAAAGTGCATCTAAATCTTTTAAGGGGGGGGTTAGAAGGATTACTTTATCCTATCCCAGGTATTCCTTGAAGAGGTGGGGTTTCAGGTGTCTCCGGAAGGTGGTGATTGACTCCGCTGTCCTGGCGTCGTGAGGGAGCTTGTTCCACCATTGGGGTGCCAGAGCAGCGAACAGTTTTGACTGGGCTGAGCGGGAACTGTGCTTCCCAAACGCGCGGTGACGCGCGGACGCATGTCGTGACAAAAAAATTCTAAATATTCCATTACCGTACTTCGAAGCATGTCAAACGCTGTTTAAAATCAATTTTTATGCGATTTTTCACGTAAAATAGCGATAATATTCCGACCAGGAGACGTTGTTTTCGTTCAAAGACTGAAAGAAGAAAATGGTGTCTTCACTTGCACTCGCGCGCCTGTGTCATTGTTCTCAGATCGACCACTATCCAAAACCCCTACTGTTTTTCAGCCAGGGACTGCAGAGTCATCATTCCCTGTTCTGGCACCTTCTGAGAGCCTATGGGAGCCTTAGAAAATGTCACGTTACAGCAGAGATCCTCTGTTTTTGATAAAGAGGCTATAGAAGGCCAAGAAATGGTCAGAGAGGGCACTTCCTGTATAGAATTTTCTCCGTTTTTGGCCTGCCATATGAGTTCTGTTATACTCAGACACCATTCAAACAGTTTTAGAAACTTTAGGGTGTTCTCTATCCAAATCAAACAATTATATGCATATTCTAGTTTCTGGGCAGGAGTAATAACCAGATTAAATCGGGTACGTTTTTTATCCGGACGTGAAAATACTGCCCCCTACCCAAGAGAGGTTAAGCATGTCCCAGTTTAGGTTATCTAACAGCACGAGCTTTGAAGATATATGGGGGGCAATCAATTCACATATTGTGTCCAGGGCACAGCTGGGGTCAGAAGGTGGTCTATAGCAAGCGGCAACGGTGAGAGACTTGTTTCTGGAAAGGTGGATTTTTAAAAGTTGAAGCTCAAATTGTTTGTGCACAGACCTGGATAATAAGACAGAACTCTGCAGGCTATCTCTGCAGTAGATTGCAACTCTGCCCCCTTTGGCAGTTCTATCTTGTCGGAAAATGTTATAGTTAGGGGTGGAAATTTCAGGGTTTTTGGTGGCCTTCCTAAGCCAGGATTCAGACCCGGCTAGGACATCCGGGTTGGCAGAGTGTGTTAAAGCAGTGAATAAAACAAACTCAGGGAGTAGGCTTCTATTGTTATCATGCATGAAAACAAGGCTTTTACTGTTACTAAAGTCAACAAATGAGAGCGCCTGGGGATTGGGAGTGGAGCTAGGCACTGCAGGGCCTTCATTATCCTCTACATCACCAGAGGAGCAGAGGAGGAGGAGTAGGATAAGGGTACGGCTAAGGGCTATAAGAACTGGTCATTTAGTACGTTCGGAACAGAGAGTAAAAGGAGCAGGTTTCTGGGTGCGGTTGACTAGATTCATTGCATAATGTACAGACAAAGGTATGGTTAGGATGTGAATACAGTGGAGGTAAACCTAGACATTGAGTGACGATGAGAGAGGTATTGTCTCTAGAGACATCAATTAAACCAGGTGAGGTCACCGCATGTGTGGGAGGTGGGCCAAGAGGGTTAGCTGAGGCATATTGAGCAGGGCTGGAGGCTCTACAGTGAAATAAGACAATAATCACTAACCAGAGCAGCAATGGACAAGGCATATTGACATTAGGGAGAGGCTTGCGTCGCAGAGTGATCAAAGGGTCCAATGAGTAGCTGGATGGGCCGGAGACACGGCGATTCAGACAGCTAGCGGGCCGGGGCTAGCAGAAGGGCCTTAGAGGGACGTCGCGATGGAAGAAGACTTTTGTAGCCCCCTCGTGCGGTTACGTCGGCAGACCAGTCATGATGGATCAGCAGGGGTCTGTTTAGTAAAAGGGTCCAGGCCAATTGGCAAAATAGGTATAGTAGCCCAAGAAATTGACTGATGGACCACTTCAGCTAACAGTCCGATATGCTCTAGACAGCTAGCGGGCCGTAGCTAGCAGGGTAGCAGATGGGCATTCAGGGGACGTCGCGACGGAGGAGCCTGTTGAAAAAAACCCTCGGGCGGATTACGTCAGTAGTCCAGTCGTAATGGATCGGCGGGGCTCCGTATCGGCAATAAAAGGGGTCCAGGCCAATTGGCAAAATAGCTATTGTAGCCCAAGGAGTGGCTGATGGACTTCTTCAGCTATCAGGGAGATGGGCCTAGTATAGGCTAGCTCCAGGCAAATTGGTTCATGCTTCGGGACAGGGACATTAGCCAAGAGAAGCCAATAGGAGAGCAGCTAGCTAGCTGCGGTAATCCAGGTGAAGAGGTTCAGAGCTTGCAGTAGGAATCCGGAGATATGAAGAAAAAGGAGTCCGATAAGCTCTGGGTTGAATCACGCTGTGCAGACTGGCAGGAGTTGTCCGTGCTAAAGTTTAGCTGATGACCGCTAGCTAGTTAGATGGCTGGCAGGAGTTGGTGGTTCCGGTTCTAAAGTAAAGAAAATAGCAGATCCATACCACATTGGGTGCAGACGGGGTTAACCTCTATGGGCTAGGTGGGACGCTCCCAACCGTGAAGCACGGGGTGGCAGCATCATGTTGTGGATGTGCTATGCTGCAGGAAGGACTGGTGCACTTCACAAAATAGATGGCGTCATGAGGAAGTAAAATGATGTGGATGTATTGAAGCAGCATCTCAAGACATCAGTCAGGAAATAAAAACTTGGTTGCAAATGGGCAATTCTTCCAAATGGACAATGACCCCAAGCATACTTCCAAAGTTGTGGCAAAATGGTTTAACCTCTCTGGGGTAGGGGGCAGTATTTTGAAGTTTGGATGACAAACGTGCCCAAAGTAAACTGCCTGTTACTCAGGCCCAGTTGCTAGGATACGCATACATTGGTAGATTTGGATAGAAAACACTCTAAAGTTTCTAAAACTGTTTGAATGGTGTCTGTGAGTATAACAGAACTCATATGGCAGGCTAAAATCTGAGAAGATTCCATGCAGGAAGCTCCCTGTCTGACAATTTGTTGTCCTTCTGTTGCATCTCTATCGACATTACAGCATCTGTGCTGTAACGTGACACTTTCTAAGGCTTCCATTGGCTCTCTAAAGCCGCCAGAAAGGGGAATGGGGTGTCTGCTGTCTCTGGGCAAAGTACAGCAGCAGAGTTTGTAAGGGGTCAGCCTGGGGACAGTGAGACTGAAGATGCGAATTCACGAGACTTCTCCATTTCGCGCGTTACCCTTCGGATAGTGACCTGAACGCACGGACAAAACGGCGGTATTTGGATACAACTATGGATTATTTGGAACCAAAACAACATTTGTTGTTGAAGTAGAAGTCCTGGGAGTGCATTCTGACGAAGAACAGCAAAGGTAATCCAATTTTTCTAATTGAAATTTTGAGTTTAGTTTGTCCCAAACTTGGTGGGTGTCAAATTAGCTTGCCGTGATGGCCGAGCTATGTACTCAGAATATTGCAAAATGTGCTTTCGCCGAAAAGCTATTTTAAAATCGGACCTAGCGATTGCATAAAGGAGTTCTGTATCTATAATTCTTAAAATAATTGTTATGTATTTTGTCAACGTTTATCGTGAGTAATTTAGTAAATTCACCGGAAGTTTTCGGTGGGTATGCTAGTTCTGAACATCACATGCTAATGTAAAAAGCTGTTTTTTTATATAAATATGAACTTGATTGAACATGCATGTATTGTATAACATAATGTCCTAGAAGTGTCATCTGATGAAGATCATCAAAGGTTAGTGCTGCATTTAGCTGTGTTTTGGGTATTTGTGATGCATGCTAGTTGCTTGGAAATGGCTGTGTTTTTTTTGTGTCTATGTACTCTCCTAACATAATCTAATGTTTTGCTTTCGCTGTAAAGCCTTTTGGAAATCGGACAATGTGGTTCGATTCAGGAGAAGTGTATCTATAAAATGGAGTAAAATAGTCCTATGTTTGAGAACTTTGAATTATGACATTTTGTGGTTTTAAATTTGGCGCTCTGATTTGTCACTGGCTGTTGAATAGTGTGGGACGATTTCGTCCCACCTCCTCTAGAGAGGTTAACTGAGTTTTTGGGGACATAAAGAAGGACTTTATCGAACAAAAGGAGCATTTGTGATGTAGCTGGGACCTTTTGTAGTGCCAACAGAAGATCTTCAAAGGTAAGGTATTTATTTTATCGCTATTTCTGACTTTCGTGGCGCACCTGCCTGGTTGAAAAATGTTTTAATGCTTTTGTGTGCGGAGCGCTCTCCTCAGATTATCGCATGGTGTGCTTCCGCACAAGCCTTTTTGAAATCTGACACAGCGGCTAGATTAACAAGAAGTTAAGCTTTATTTTGATGTATGACACTTGTATTTTCATGAATATTAAATATAACTATTTCTGTAATTTGAATTTTGTGCTCTGCAATTTCACCGGATGATGGCCAGGTGGGGACACTACCATCCCACCTGCCCGTAAGAAGTTAAGGACCACAAGGTCAAGGTATTGGAGTGGCCATCACAAAGCCCTGACCTCAATCCTATAGAAAATTTGTGGGCAGAAGTGAAAAAGCGTGTGCGAGCAAGGAGCCCTACAAACCTGACTCAGTTACACCAGCTCTGTCAGGGGGAATGGGCCAAAATTCACCCAACTTATTGTGGGAAGCTTGTGGAAGGCTACCCGAAATGTTTCACCCAAGTTAAACAATTTAAAGGCAATGCTACCAAATACTAATTGAGTGTATGTAAACTTCTGACCCACTGGGAATGTGATGAAAGTAATAAATGCTGAAATAAATCATTCTCTCTACTATTATTCTGACATTTCACATTCTTAAAATAAAGCAGTGATCCTAACTGACCTAAGACAGGGAATTTTAACTAGGATTAAATGTCTGGAATTAAGAGAAACTGAGTTTAAATGTATTTGGCTATGGTGTATGTAAACTTCCGACTTCAACTGTATCTATCACCTGTTTTTGAATCCTATTGTGAAAGTGTATTATTGTAGTGTCACCATTTTCATTGCAAAAGAAATACAAATACAAACATGTATTATTATTATTATGTTGGGTTCCTACTGACCAAAAAAAGGATGTTATGAAAAAAAAAATCTCAATGACATGTGTTGCTCAAATAAATGTTTAAATTAATTACAGGCAGGCACCACATTACTATCGACAAAACAGCTCACTCAATCAAGCCTGATGGTCTTGATTGAGTGAGTGAAACTTGTTTTCATGTATTAAGAAAAGATTGAAAAGGTAGTGGAATAAGATAATGTCTTAGTGTTTTGTCAAGAATCCAGTACTTTACCTTGTATGTTGTATATATCACATCATATTGGGAGCTGAGAAGGTTTGAATCTTAAGCAACCTGCCTACACATAGTTTGAAGTACAATAAAAAAAAAAAAGCTGTGTGCTGGAAAACCTTGGTAGAGCATGGGTGGAGTAAGCATTTTTGTGCTATTTCTTTATTTTTCAGCTTCAGACTAATGCCTACTTTTCACTTAGAATGTCATTTTTTGTTTTTAATAGTACTGCTTTTGGTCAGAGCTTTATGTCTTATCTTATGACTGTCTGAAAGTGGGGATTTAACCCATCATTAACTGCACACATGTTGAGTGTTGTTCTGCTTCCCCCTCGGTGCATGTGTGTGCGTGTATCTGTACTCTGCACTCATTAGCTGTTATATCAACAGGGTATTCAAGGACCCTCTGGACCTCCAGGAGACCAAGGAATAGCAGGCGAGCCAGTAAGTCCCTCTCTCCATCTCCCCTTCTACTGTCTTACTCTTCTACTTTCTCCATTTCCTCTCTCTCTATTTATACTCTTTCTATTTCTCCTCTCTCATCACTCCTCTCCTTTCTCTCTCCACCTCCCCCTCTCCTTCTACTGTCCCTCTCTCCTACTCTCTCCATCACATTTCTCTCCATCTCCTCTCTCTCTATTTAAACTCTTACTATTTCTCCTCTCTCCATCGCTCCTCTCTTTTCTCTCACCATCTCCTCTCTCTCCATCTTCTCCCTTTTCTCTCTCCATTATATTTTCTCCCTATTTATCTCGTCAACCCCATCTCCACCTCCTTCTCTTCATATGCCTCTCCTCTCTCCCTCTCCATCCTCAATAAATTGCCACCACTTCTCTTTCACATTCTCATCTGTCTACATATCATTGTCTCGCCAACACCGCCCTCTCTCTCGCTTTTGCTCTTACTCGGTTAATAAGCACTACATCCATCATACTTAACAGAGTTCTCTCTCTGTATCCCTGAACAAGCCAGTTAACTCAGGGAGAGTGGCAGCTAGTTTATAAGAGATATATGAATGTCTACTAAAGATGTACACTTCCAGTTAAAAGTTTTACAACACCTACTCATTCAAGGTTTTTCCTTTACTTTGACTATTTTCTAAATAGTCAAAAACTATGAAATAACACAAATGGAATCATGTAGTAACCATAAAAGTGGTAAACAAATCAAAATATATATTTTATATTTGATATTCTTCAAAGTAGCCACCCTTGCCTTGATGACAGCTTTGCACACTCTTGACATTCTCTAAACCAGCTTCATAAGGTAGTCACCTGGAATTAACAGGTGTGCCTTGTTAAAAGTTAATTTGGGGAATTTATATTCTTTTTAATGCGTTTGAGCCAATCAATTGTGTTATGACAAGGTAGGGGTGGTATACAGAAGACAGCCATATTTGGTAAAAGACCAAGAACATAATATGACAAGAACAGCTCAAATAAGCAAAGAGAAACGAAAGTCCATCATTACTTTATGACATGAAGGTCAGTCAATCCGGAAAATGCCAATAACTGTTAAAGTTTCTTTAATTGCAGTTGCAAAAACCATCAAGCCCTATGATGAAACTGTCTCTCATGAGTACTGCTACAGGAAAGGAAGACCCAGAATTACCTCTGCTGCAGAGGATAAGTTCATTAGAGTTAACTGTTAACTTAACATCAACTGTTCAGAGGAGACTGTGTGAATCAGGCCTTCATAGTTGAATTGCGGCAAAAAAACATTACTAAAGGACACCAATAAGAAGAAGAGACTTGCTTGGGCCAAGAAACATGGGCAATGGACATTCGACTGGTGGAAATAAGTATTTTGGTCTGATGAGTCCAAATATGACATTTTTTGTTCCAATCTTGTCTTTGTGAGACGCAGATTAGGTGAACGGATGATCTCTGCATGTGTGATTCCCACCGTGAAGGATGGAGGAGGATGTGTGATGCTGTGGGGGTCCTTTGCTGGTGACACTGTCTGTGATCTATTTAACCAACATGGCTACCACAGCATTCTGCAGCGATACACCATCCCATCTGGTTTGCGCTTAGTGGTACTATCATTTGTTTTTCAGCAGGACAATGACCCAACACACCTCCAGGTTGTGTAAGGGCTATTTGACCAAGAAGGAGAGTGATGTAGTGCTGCATCCATTCACCCGACCTCAACTCAATTGAGATGGTTTGGGATTGGAGTTGGACCGCAGAGTGAAGGAAAAGCAGCCAACAAGTGTTCAGCATATGTGGGAACTCCTTCAAGGTTGTTGGAAAAGCATTCCAGGTGAAGCTGGTTGAGAGAATGCCAAGCGTGAGCACAGCTGTCAAGGCAAAGGGTGGCTACTTTGAAGAATCTCAAATATAAACTATATTTTCATTTGTTTAACACTTTTGTGGTTACTACGTGTAGTTTTGATGTCTTCACAATTATTCTACAATGTAGAAAATAGAAAAAATTAAGAAAAACCTTTGAATAATTTTCTGTGTCCAAACGTTTGACTGTTACTGTAGGTTAAGCATGTGGAGTAATGAGTAGGATCCTGTATTTTCACATGCAAAGGTGATTGCTTTTGATAAAAAAGGCTTTATCTATCTTCCCAATGAAAACTAGTTGGAAAATGTGAATATATATTTATGAAAAGAGAAATTGGACTTTGCGGTATGTTTCTGAACGATGCACCATGTTAACTTGTTGTTGATAAAATGACCGAGCTACGCAGATTACTGTTTGATTTGAGGAGGACGTTCCTCCTGCACCGCTTTTGCCTGTTCATGTCACGGGCCATAGACCGGTGCGCCACGGCTCCGGTTAATAGAACTTCCTCACTGTTAGGGTGGAACTATAGACATTGAATAGTTGAATAGTTCAGAGACATCATCTTCCATTGGACCTTTAGCTTTTTGTCGGATTATTGCCTTTACTTTTTGAAATTTGTAGGATTAAGTTTTTGTTGGCTTTTTTTGGGAAGGTTTTTCCTTTTGTAGTACAAACATTTCTTTGGACTTGGACTTCCATTCAATGACTTAAAGACTCAACCAGAGGTTCTGTTAGGACTAAGTTTTAAATTGTGACTTTTGGCTCTGAAACAACAATTAATTTGATGTTGTTTGTTGAATAATTTTTTTGTTGTTTATGCTGAACCACATATAATTTTTCCTATCAATACACTATTGCATTGAACATGTCCTCCTAAACATGACCCGCCAAACCACGCTCCTTAACACCCGCCCACTTAACCTGGAAACCAGCTGAACCAATATGTTGGAGGAAACACTGTTCAACTGACGACCGAAGTCAGCCTGCAGGCGCCGGCCCGCCACAAGGAGTTGTTAGAGGGCTATGAGCCAAGTAAAGCCCCTCCTGCCAAACCCTCCCCTAATCCGGACGACGGTGGGCAAATTGTGCACCGCACTATGGGACTCCTGGTCATGGCCAGTTGTGACACAGTCTGGGACAAACTAGGGTCTGTAGTGACGCCTCAAGCACGGCGATGCAGTGCCTTAGATCGCTGCGCTACTTGGTAGGCCCCCAATCTCTTATTTCTGACAAGGTTGTGTGGTTTATGGAAGCTGGCGTCGCTGGTCCGTGTAACACTTATCAATCTAATGATCTAATACACTTGTTTAAATTGAACAACAGAATAATAATCTAAACTAATCTTAGGTGACACATTCATTTACAAAGGACCACATTCATTTAAGAATTTGGACGATCAGGGTCTCTCCCTGCGCATTGTGTAGTAGGGTCCACTTGAACCACGTATATAGAAATCACCCAGTTTTCCTAACCGCACCAATATTTAAACTTTCCTTTTTCAAATGACCCAAGGTAGATTTGAACATTAAAAACTATATCAAAATTAAATTGTACCTGGTAGAAAATAGGCAGAATAACTAGCAACATTTTTCCAACATTATGAAAGTGATTTAATAATTTTGTAATTGTGAGAAAATAAAAGCAAAGCGGTAGCTAGCTCCTGCAAAAATTCTATGCAAGGACGTCGATCGCCAGTGCAGTGACTTGATCAGCTGCTTAGCTAACTGTTGTAGCTAGCTTGCTTACTGACATAGATGTTAGCTAGCTAGCTCTACCTTTACTGATATAAAAAGCTTGCTTAGCCTATTTAAATTACCCTGAATTTGTCGAATTGCAGCCCCAAAATTAAGAGGGACTGTTATCAGAAATCAGTCCGTCGATCTATTTTTACATTATGCTCCATTCGGCTCTAAAAGCCGACGGAGTACCCTGGGATTCCCTTATTGCCACCCATCCCCTGGTTTAGACTCTCTTGAATACTCCCAAATCTGATGGTCTGGTTCCACCCTCTACTCCAAACTTAACTTAACCAACAAGAGTTCACCTGCGGTCACTTCCATCTGGATTGGAGAACTCCTAGGTTTGGAGAACAGTTGAACGGGTATGGAACAACGTTTTCTCATCATCAAAAAAACGTATCTCTCCAGTTAATTAATTTGAAATCTATTCACAAATTGTATTATGCATCATATCGCCTCTTCCAGATGAAATTCTCTGATGATAATCTGTACAACGGTTGCACTCTTGGTTTAGTCAGGACTAGGGTTGAATGGTGGGAACCCGGTTACCGAGATTTATTGCCCAAAACCACTCCCTTTTCCGGGATAAATAGCTGCGAAAAAAACAGTACATTGTAATAAATTATTTATATGAATGGCATGGAATGAAATGGAACTCTTAAATTATATGTGATGTCTAAATCTGTCTAAAGCTTCTCTACGGCCTCTGCATGATGAATCATCAATGCTCAGAGTGTGGACAGACAGCCCATCTCAGTATGGAGCGCAGTTCACAACACATGTACTCTGGACCCATCATGGTAACTTTTTTTCTTGTGACAGGTTGGCCTGCATTTGCTGTAGCATATAAAGTAATATACATTAATATAAAGACTGAATGCCCGTCTAATTTACTCATCTCCAGCTTGCTTTCGGGGGTCACCTTATTTTTTTTTTTAATTGCAGCTACAGAGTTTTAAAACAGCCTATCACTCGAATATTGTTGCTTTAAATCAGTGCACACGTGAGCACTCTCTTGGAGTCTTTCTCTCTTGTCATCAACTCCATTCAAATTGCATCCAAAATAGATAATCCTGTTCTAGATTTGTATATAGCCCTATATATAGATGACCTAGCCTGTCTCCTTCAGGTGATACATTAAGGTAATATGTACATGGAGGTAGAGTTAAAGTGACTATGCATAGATAATAAACAGAAAGTAGCGTAAAAGAGGGGTCTGTGTAGCCCTTTGATTAGCTGTTCAGGAGTCTTATGGCTTAGGGGTAGAAGCTGTTTAGAAGCCTCTTGGACCTAGACCTGGCTCACGGTACCGCTTGCCGTGCGGTAGCAGAGAGAAGTCTATGACTAGGGTGGCTGGAGTCTTTCACAATTGTTAGGGCCTTCCTCTGACACGGCCTGGTATAGACGTCCAGGATGGCAGGAAGCTTGGCACCAGTGATGTACTGGGCCAAACGCATTACCCTCTGTAGTGCCTTGCGGTCGGAGGCCGAACAGATGCCATACCAGGCAGTGATGCAACCAGTCAGGATGCTCTCGATGGCACAGCTGTAGAACCTTTTGAGGATCTGAAGACCCATGCCAAATCTTTTTAGTCTCCTGAGGGGGAATAGGCTTTGTCGTGCCCTCTTCACGACTGTCTTGGTGTGTTTGGACCATGTTAGTTTGTTGGTGATGTGGACACCAGGGAACTTGAAGCTCTCAACCTGTTCCACTACAACCCCGTCGATGAGAATGGGGGCCTGCTCGGTCCTCCTTTTCATGTAGTCCACAATCATCTCCTTTGTCTTGATCACATTGAGGGAGAGGTTGTGGTCCTGGCACCACAAGGCCAGGTCTCTGACCTCTTCCCTATAGGCTGTCTCATCATTGTCGGTGATCAGGCCTACCACTATTGTGTCATCGGCAAACTTAATGATGGTGTTGGAGTCGTGCCTGGCCATGCAGTCATGAGTGAACAGGGAGTAAAGGAAGGGACTGAGCATGAACCCCTGAGGGGCCCCCATGTTGAGGATAAGCCTGCGGGATGTGTTGTTCTCTACCCTTACCACCTGGGGGGGGGCGGCCCGTCAGGAAGTTCAGGATCCAGTTGCAGAGGGAGGTGTTTAGTCCCAGCGTCCTTAGCTTAGTGATGAGCTTTGAGGGCACTATGGTGTGAACACTGAGCTGTAGTCAATAGCAAAGTGTTCCTTTTGTCCAGGTGGGAAAGGGCAGTGTTGGGGCGGTATGCAAATTGGAGTGGGTCTAGGGCTTCTGGGATAATGGTGTTAATGTGAGCCATGACCAGCCTTTCAAAGTACTTCATGGCTATAGATGTGAATGCTAGGGGTCGGTAGTCATTTAGGCAGGTTACCTTAGTGTTCTTGAGCACAGGGACCAGGGTGGTCTGCTTGAAACATGTTGGTATTACAGACTCAGTCAGGGACTGGTTGAAAATGTCAGTGAAGACACTTGCCATTTGGTTAGCGCATGCTCCGAACACTCGTCCTGGTAATCCGTCTGGCCCTGCGGGCTTGTGATTGTTGACCTGTTTGAAGGTCTTACTCACATTGGCTACGGAGAGTGTGATCACACAGTCATTCGGAACAGCTGATGCTTTCATGCATGCTTCAGTGCTACTTGCCTCGAAGTGAGCATAGAAGTAATTTAGCTCGTCTGGTAGGTTTGTGTCACTGGGCAAGCTAGTGGATGTGCTTCCCTTTGTAGTCTAACCCAGAAGCCCTGCCTCATCCGATGAGCATCGGAGCCAGTGTAGTACGATTTAATCTTAGTCCTGTATTGAAGCTTTGCCTGTTTTATGGTTCGTCGGAGGATATAGCGGGATTTCTTATAAGCTTCCAGGTTAGAGTACCGCTCCTTGAAAGCGGCAGCTCTACCCTTTAGCTCAGTGCAGATGTTGCCTGTAATCCATGGCATCTGGTTGGGGTATGTACGTATGGTCACTGTGGGGACGACGTCATCGATGCACTTATTGATGAAGCCAGTAACTAATGTAGTGTACTCCTCAATGTCATCGGAAGAATCCCAGAACATATTTCAGACTGTGCTAGCAAAACAGTAACTTAGCATCTGCTTCATCTGACCACTTTCTTATTGACCGAGTCACTGGTGCTTCCTGCTTTAGTTTTTGCTTGTAAGCAGGAATCAGGAGGATTTAATTATGGTCAGATTTGCCAAATGGAGGGCGAGGGAGAGCTTTGTACACATCTCTGTACAACATTAACAATGTCTACCCTGTATTTCTGATCAATTTGATGTTATTTTAATGGAGAATTTTGTTTTAATGGACATTTCTAAGTGACCCCAAACTTTTGAACGGTAGAGTATATAAATTAGATATTTCTGTATTTCATTTTAAATCAAATTGCAACATTTTCTATGAACATGTTTTCACTTTGTCATTATGGGGTATTGTGTGTAGATGTGTAAGACAAAGAATTTGGAATTCAGGCTGAAGTACAATACATTTATAATATAAAAACATTCAATAGCCGCTTTTGACATGATTGCCAACACAGACTGATGTTCGGCTCAAATAGATAGCAGCCTTCAATGTGGCAAACCAATCCAAACTCCTCTCTCGGCATGTCCAGCCCACTCATTATCTCAGCCAATTATGGCTAGTGGGAAGGTTGCTAACTTTTTCTGTGGCTTAACCAACAAGGCTCGTAATTTAACAATTGTATTCGTATTTACAGATGGCATACAATATTGTTATTAAGGCACATGAAAGGTCGCATGTTTGAGAAGGCATTTCTGTCCAAAAACGCATTTTGATCAAAGAAAAATGTTTACGTTCAAACGTCTCTCCTGTGAAGTCGTGACTTGCGACATACGTCTAGTTTCCTGAATCGGGTCACATATTGGGGGATTTTCTCAGAGACCGCCTGGTATGTATGTATGTATGTCCTGGATGACTGGGAGCACACTCCCAGTGATGCGCTGGGCCGCCCGCACCACCCTCTGTAGGGCCTTCTGTTCGAAGGTGGTGCAATTTCCATACCAGACGGTGATGAAATCAGTTAGGATGCTCTCGATCGTGCAGCTGTAAAAGTTCCTCAGGATCTGAGGAGCCATGCATTCCACGATCAGCTCCTAGGTCTTGCTGATGTCTCTGTGTCATTGGCGTTGTTGATCAGACCTACCACCATCGTGTCATCAACAAACTTTATGATAGAGTTGGAGTCGTGGGTGGCTACACAGTTGTAGGTGAACAGGGAGTATAGCAGGGGCTAAGCACACACCTCTGAGGGGGGAGTGGAGGGAGGGGGTTGTTGCCCACTCTTAGCACCTTGGGTAAGCCCCGGAAGTCCAGGATCCAGTTGCAGAGGGAGGTGTTCAGTCTCAGGATCCCGAGCTTGGAGGGCTTTAAGGTTTTCAACGCTGAGCTGTAGTCGATGAACAGAATCCTCACATAGGTATTCCTCTTTTCTAGATGGGAGAGGGCAGTGTGGAGTACAATTGAGGTTGCGTTGTCTGTGGATCTGTTGAAGCGGTATGCAAATTGGAGTGGATTCACGGTGTCTGGGATGATGAGTTGATGTGTGCCTTGACCAGCCTTTCAAAGCACTTCATTATCACAGATGGGAGTGATACAGGGCGGTAGTCATTGTGGCAGGATGCCTTAGAGTTTTTGGGAACAGGAATGATGGTAGTCAGTTTGAAATATGTGGGGATTACAGACTGGGAAAAGGAGTTGTGTCTGTGAAGACACTTGCCAGCTGGTCTGCTCATGCCCTGAAGACACGCCCTTGAATACCGTCTGGCACTGAGGTCATACGAGTCTTGACGCACTTAAAAACCTTACTTACTTAAGCCACGGAGAGAGAGATCACCCAGTCCTCCGGATCTGCGGGGGCCCTCATGCAGGGCTCTGTGTTGTTTTTGTCGAAGCATTCATTAAAGGCATTGAGTTTGTCTGGTAGAGAGACATCATTGGGCAGATCACAGCTAGTTCTTATTTTGTAGTCTGTATTGTACATTAGCCCCTCACTCTCTGGATTTTCCTGAATCTGATGTCCTGTCCGCTCTGCGAATCGAGAATCCATCGAGTTGGATAGTCATGGGGGGTATCTTGTCCGAAAGCCATGTTTCAGAAAAACAGAGAATATTGCAGTTACAAGTGTGTAATGTTAGCACATTGTATGTGTAGCACTAACTAGGTAGCTGGTTGGGTACCTGCATCGTTTCAGTGACTGGCTCAGCTGGCAAGCTAGTAATGTTGGACACATTTATGATAGCTTTCGTGCCCATTGTGAAACTTCAGAAATACTGTTCATTGAAGCACAAAACTCCGTAGTTAAATGTGAAATGGTGCAACTAAGACTTTCTCGACAAAAAATTAAATAATAATATCTATCCCATTGCTCTTTGCGAGATACAAGATGGATCAGTGCAGGCATAATCATCACGCTATCTGATGTTGAAAGTTGAAAGTGGAAATGTTACATGTAGCTCCTTAAGGAACCAAGCTTGTTCTGTACACTGTTTATGCCTGCAGTAGTGTTGGGAATTAATTTAATCCATAGAAGGGTCATTTGGAGGAAGGATTGTTGATAAATATTTAACATCCGTATCTAAAAGCATAATTGAGAGAGAATTCATCAACAGTGGTATATTTGTGACATTTGGCCTTACCCAGGACTGCTTTATGACTACGTAATGTTTCATCTTTAGGTAATACAAAGCAAACATTAGTGTCATATGAAGCTTTACTGCTTGCTCTGTAGTATGAGTAGTATTTTGATTTTAATTGTAAAAAAATATTACATTAATTAATGAAGATTGAAAAATGTAAACATTAACATTGCATTTTTTTAAATATATATACACTGCTCAAAAAAATAAAGGGAACACTTAAACAACACAATGTAACTCCAAGTCAATCACACTTCTGTGAAATCAAACTGTCCACTTAGGAAGCAACACTGATTGACAATACATTTCACATGCTGTTGTGCAAATGGAATAGACAACAGGTGGAAATTATAGGCAATTAGCAAGACACCACCAATAAAGGAGTGGTTCTGCAGGTGGTGACCACAGACCACTTCTCAGTTCCTATGCTTCCTGGCTGATATTTTGGTCACTTTTGAATGCTGGCGGTGCTTTCACTCTAGTGGTAGCATGAGACGGATTCTACAACCCACACAAGTGGCTCAGGTAGTGCAGCTCATCCAGGATGGCACATCAATGCGAGCTGTGGCAAGAAGGTTTGCTGTGTCTGTCAGCGTAGTGTCCAGAGCATGGAGGCGCTACCAGGAGACATGCCAGTACATCAGGAGACGTGGAGGAGGCCGTAGGAGGGCAACAACCCAGCAGCAGGACTGCTACCTCCACCTTTGTGCAAGGAGGAGCAGGAGAAGCACTGCCAGAGCCCTGCAAAATGACTTCCAGCAGGCCACAAATATGCATGTGTCTGCTCAAACGGTCAGAAACAGACTCCATGAGGGTGGTATGAGGGCCCAACGTCCACAGGTAGGGGTTGTGCTTACAGCCCAACACCGTGCAGGACATTTGGCATTTGCAAGTGAACACCTAGATTGGCAAATTCGCCACTGGCGCCCTGTGCTCTTCACAGATGAAAGCAGGTTCACACTGAGCACGTGACAGACGTGACAGAGTCTGGAGACGCCGTGGAGAACGTTCTGCTGCCTGCAACATCCTCCAGCATGACCGGTTTGGCGGTAGGTCAGTCATGGTGTGGGGTGGCATTTCTTTTGGGGCCCACACAGCCCTCCATGGGGTCGCAAGAGGTAGCCTAACAGCCATTAGGTACCGAGATGAGATCCTCAGACCCCTTGTGAGACCATATGCTGGTGCGGTTGGCCCTGGGTTCCTCCTAATGCAAGACAATGCTAGACCTCATGTGGCTGGAGTGTGTCAGCAGTTCCTGCAAGAGGAAGGCATTGATGCTATGGACTGGCCCGCCCGTTCCCCAGACCTGAATCCAATTGAGCACATCTGGGACATCATGTCTCGCTCCATCCACCAACGCCACGTTGCATCACAGACTGTCCAGGAGTTGGCGGATGCTTTAGTCCAGGTCTGGGAGGAGATCCCTCAGGAGACCATCCGCCACCTCATCAGGAGCATGCCCAGGCATTGTAGGGAGGTCATACAGGCAGGTGGAGGCCGCACACACTACTGAGCCTCATTTTGACTTGTTTTAAGGACATTACATCAAAGTTGGATCAGCCTGTAGTGTGGTTTTCCACTTTAATTTTGAGTGTGACTCCAAATCCAGACCTCCATGGGTTTATAAATTGGATTTCCATTGATTATTTTTGTGTGATTTTGTTGTCAGCACATTCAACTATGTAAAGAAAAAAGTATTTAATAAGATTATTTAATTCATTCAGATCTAGGATGTGTTATTTTAGTGTTCCCTTTATTTTTTGACTAGTGTTTATTGTTGAACAAAATATACCCTACCAGCATATTAAATCTCCAGAGTTGGATCTCTGCTACTTTTAGAGTAATGGCCCATTTTATACAGATTAATAGGCATAGTAGGCAATGTAACCAATCACAACCCAAAGCCCTACTTTTACTTGTATCAATGTAAAACGGTGCCGGAGAGGAAGGCAGACGTGTTACGTGCCCCCAACCGATTGTGTTTTTTTGTTTGTTTATTTGCGTTGTTTTTAACTGAATTTTTTTACTTATTTTGTACAAAAATAACTTCTAGACATCAGGACTGCGATTACTCACCACGGACTAGCAGAATCCTTTTTTTCCTTTCACGACTCTGATGAGCCCGACATGAAGGATGTACTGCTTTCTCGGGAACAGGCCCCGTTCTCCATGATTTGCGTGAAGAGGAGACGGAGAAAAAGGGGCCAAGAGGCGGGCTGCCTTCTGAGAATTCATAGGCGATCGGATAAACCCCCACTTCCTTCCATTTAAAAAAAATATATATTTCACCTTTTATTTAACCAGGTAGGCCAGTTGAGAACAAGTTCTCATTTACAACTGCGACCTGGCCAAGATAAAGCAAAGCAGTGCGACAAAAAACAACAGAGTTACACATAGGGTAAACAAAAGTACAGTCGATAACACAATAGAAAAATCGATATACAGTGTTGTCGTGACGTTGTATTAGTTAATGTGACGACTGTTGCTCATCGAATGATTAACGGTTTATAATTGCGTGATTAAATGAATTAAGCAATGAATCAAGCAATTGTTAACTCATCAACCTGGGGCACCATGGGAACAGTATTTTGATTGAGTTTCTATTTCCCAAATTAACTCAAAGGATATCAGAATATCGATTTTACAACAGTCGCTAAATTAATCAATTTCCTCTACAGTCTCATTCTGAACGTCGCATAATCCGGGAATCTGCACGGACCCGGGCTTCACCAATGAGTTTACCACACCAATCTTAGTTGATTATTTATTTACTAGCAAGCTAAAATGATGATAAAAATACACATACACAAAACACAGTCTAGCTATTGATTAGGACTTAGTATAACGGGCCAACACACTATGGCGCGTGTTACCCAAAATGGGGATTTAAAAGAGAGAGAAACCAAGAAAGTACACGAGAGAAATATACATTTGGGTTCATTTGTCAGCCATGCTTATTTAAACCTAGCCTTGCCCCGAACTGCCGCTCTTATGGGTCAGAATATAATGATGTAATTACGTGTTGGAGGTCTCAGGTGGGAAGCTCCGCGTGTGTCGTTTAGGCTTCTCAATGACGCACTTCTCCGGCGCAACTCTCTGGTTGTCCTCACGATGTCAGTGTCCTTCTTGGCTAAGTGGTCTGATCCCTCGCCCTTGATCTGAAAGGGGTCTTCTGAGGACAGACAGCTCTGTAGCTCAGAGCTCACAGCTTCGGACTCGAACGGTGTATATACCACGATTCAATGGAGAGTGGAGGCTGGGTGGTTCGGCTTGAATTCACCCGCTTAGACACAGCTACTCGTCCGTAGCTCGTGTAGAAAAAGATTTCTTTGTCTTCAACCTTGTGTTTCATTTTGGGGTTCGTTGACTTTGTTAGACCTTCGCTGCAGCTTGGGGTCAATGAGTCTGATATGTTAATTCTTCACTCTCCTGTCTTATACCCTCCGGTCAGAAGTGGGTGTAACCGCCTTTAGGGCAATTCTCTGGGCGGACCAAGTTAAGGGGCAAGGCCTAGATTTGACTAAAATCCTATTTTAGACACTACCTTCACATCTCATCTTTACCAAAACATTCTCTTTGATTTGGATATTTTCCACACAACGTACAATGTATAAACATCAGGCATATACTGGGAAAACTCTTAAAGGTACAATGTTTTCATAATAACGTCATCTCTTAACCTTTAATAACAATTCAAAAGTTACATACATTTTCATATTCCACCTCTCGTCATGACCACCATTGTGGCTGACGGAAACCATTGTTCCAAAGTCCCTTTATTGCATGTTTAATGTTCTGAGGCCAGTTCTCCATAGTGAGAGGACAAAGGAATTTCTCAGTGGCCTAAGGTTTATTATGGGCGTGAGGTGTCATAAACCCCCCCCACATCTTCAGACCCCTAGATCTCTCCTCCTCTGTTGGGGGTTTGGGAGATAATCTGTAGGGTGGTGGTCTCCTGTACCCTGACCTGATCAGGACAGTAATGACAGTGTGTAGGAGGTAAGGCAATAAATACGCCATAGTAGCGAAGCAATTACAATTTAGCAAATTAATACTGAAGGGATGGATGTGCAGATGATGATGTGCAAGTAGAAATACTGTTGTGCAAAAGAGCAAAAAAGTAAATAAAAACAATATGGGGATGCGGTAGGTAGTTGCGTGGGCTATTAACAGATGGGCTATGTACAGCTGCAGCGATCGGTAAGCTGCTCAGATAGCTGATGCTTAAAGTTAGAGAGGGAGATATGAGTCTCCAGCTTCAGTGATTTTTGAAATTCGTTCCAGTCATTGGCAGCAGAGAACTGGAAGGAAAGGCGGCCAAAGTAGGAATATGTTTTGGGAGTGAACAGTGAAATATACCTGCTGCAGTGTGTGCTACGGGTGGGTGCTGCTATGGTGACCAGTGAGCTGAGATAAGGCGGGGTTTACCTAGCAAAGACTTATAGATGACCTGTAGCCAGTGGGTTTGGCGATGAATATGAAGCGAGGGCTAGCCAACGAGAGCATACAGGTCGCAGTGATGGGTAATATATGGGGCTTTGGTGACAAAACGGATGGCACTGTGATAGACTGCATCCAATTTGCTGAGTAGAGTGTTGGAGGCTATTTTGTAAATGACATCATCGAAGTCAAGGATTGGTAGGTTAATTAGTTTTACAAGGGTATGTTAAGCAGCATGAGTGATGGATGCTTTGTTGCGAAATAGGAAGCCAATTCTTGATTTAATTTTGGATTGGAGATGCTTAATATGAGTCTGGAAGGAGAGTTTACAGTCTAACCAGACACCTAGGTATTTGTCGTTGTCCACATATTCTAAGTCAGAACCGTCCAGAGTAGTGATGCTGGACGGACTGGCAGGTGCGGGCAGCGATCGGTTGAAGAGCATGCATTTAGTTTTACTTGCATTTCAGAGTAGTTGGAGGCCACGGAAGGAGAGTTGTATGGCATTGAAGCTCGTCTGGAGGTTAGTTAACACAGTGTCCAAAGAAGGGCCAGAAGTATACAGAATGGTGTTGTCTGTGTAGAGGTGGATCAGAGAATCACCAGCAGCAAGAGCGACATCATTGATGTATACAGAGAAAAGAGTCGGCCCGAGAATTGAACCCTGTGGCACCCCCATAGAGACTGCCAGAGGTTTGGACAACAGGCCATCCGATTTGACACACTGAACTCTGTCTGAGAAGTAGTTGGTGAACCAGGCGAGGCAGTCATTTGAGAAACCAAGGCTGTTGAGTCTGCCGATAAGAATGTGGTGATTGACAGAGTCGAAAGCCTTGGCCAGATCGATGAATGCAGCTGCACGGTAGCAGAAAATCGTCTCTTATCGATGGCGGTTATGATATCGTTTAGGACCTTGAGCGTGGCTGAGGTGCCCCACGGAAGCATTCCAATCTTTGGCGTTGAACAGGCTAGTAATAGGGGTTGCAACAATTTTGGCTGATAATTTTAGAAAGAGAGGGTCCAGATTGTCTAGCCTGGCTGATTTGAAGGGGTCCAGATTCTGCAGCTCTTTCAGAACATCAGCTATCTGGATTTGGGTGAAGGAGTAATGGGGGAGGCTTGGGCAAGTTGCTGTGGGGGGTGCAAGGCTGTTGACCGGGTTAGGGGTAGCCAGGTGGAAAGCATGGTCAGCCGTAGAAAAATGCTTATTGAAATTCTCAATTATCATGGATTTATTGGTGGTGACAGTGTTTCCTAGCCCCAGTGCAGTGGGCAGCTGGGAGGAGGTGCTCTTATTCTCCGTGGACTTTACAGTGTTTTTTTGAGTTTGTGCTACACGATGCAAATTTCTGTTTGAAAAAGCTAGCCTTTGCTTTCTTAACTGCCTGTGTACATTGGTTCCTAACTTCCCTGAAAAGTTACATATCGCGGGGGTTATTCGATGCTAATGCAGTACGCCACAGGATGTTTTTGTGCTGGTCAAAGGCAGTCAGGTCTGGAGTGAACCAAGGACTATATCTGTTCCTGGTTCAACATTTTTAGAACGGGGCATGCTTATTTAGGATGTTGAGGAAGCACTTTTAAAGAATAACCAGGCATCCTCTACTGACGTAATGAGGTCAATATCATTCCAGGATACCTGGGCCAGGTCGATTAGAAAGGCCTGCTCGCTGAAGTGTCATTGACATCAGTCATTGGCTTCATCAATAAGTGCATCGATGACGTCGTCCCCACAGTGAGCGTACGTACATACAGTGGGGGGGGAAAGTATTTGGTCCTCTGCTGATTTTGTACGTTTTCCCACTGACAAAGAAAGGATCAGTCTATAATTTTAATGGTAGGTTTATTTGAACAGTGAGAGACAGAATAACAACAAAAATATCCAGAAAAATGCATGTCAAAAATGTTATAAATTGATTTGCATTTTAAAGAGGGAAATATGTATTTGACCCCCTCTCAATCAGAAAGATTTCTGGCTCCCAGGTGTCTTTTATACAGGTAACGAGCTGTGATTAGGAGCACACTCTTAAAGGGAGTGCTCCTAACCGCAGCTTGTTACCTGTAAAAAAGAGACCTGTCCACGGAAGCAATCAATCAATCAGATTCCAAACTCTCCACCATAGCCAAAGAGCTCTCCAAGGATGTCAGGGACAAGATTGTAGACCTACACAGGACTGGAATGGGCTACAAGACCATCGCCAAGCAGCTTGGTGAGAAGGTGACAACATTTGGTGCGATTATTCGCAAATGGAAGAAACACAAAAGAACTGTCAATATCCCTCGGCCTGGGGCTCCGTGCAAGATCTCACCTCGTGGAGTTGCAATGGTCATGAGAACGGTGATGAATCAGCCCAGAACTACACAGGAGGATCTTGTCAATGATCTCAAGGCAGCTGGGACCATAGTCACCAAGAAAACAATTGGTAACACACTACGCCGTGAAGGACTGAAATCCTGCAGCGCCCGCAAGGTCCCCCTGCTCAAGAATACATATACATGCCCGTCTGAAGTTTGCCAATGAACATCTGAATGACTCAGAGGACAACTGGTGAAAGTGTTGTGGTCAGATGAGACCAAAATGGACCTCTTTGGCATCAACTCAACTCGCCGTGTTTGGAGGAGGAGGAATGCTGCCTATGACCCCAAGAACACCATCTCCACCGTCAAACATGGAGGTGGAAACATTATGCTTTGGGGGTGTTTTTCTGCTAAGGGGACAGGACAACTTCACCGCATCAAAGGGACGATGGAGCTGCCCAATGACACAAGCCTACCAAATGAGCTAAACAACTTCTATGCTCGCTTCGAGGCAAATTGCACTGAAACATGCATGACAGATTCTATTAATCAGTTGGGGTCTCTATAAGCTTCAATATGAGGTCCTAAACTTAGCATGAAAGTGCATCCTTGTAGGTGTGGGCTAATATAGTCAAAATGTTTGGGTTAAGTTTAGCCAATGGCCATGGGATAAGCTGAGCCAAGGGCTGAGCCATTGGCAAGTTGATCAAATTGAAGTGTTTTCTTACCAGGTGTAATGTAAGGCAAGTTGAGCATGTCCTGCGGCTCAATACACAGGATTTACAGCATCCTGCAATATATGTAGATATCTTTGTTTGAAAATAATACTATATTTCCCTTGACGGAGTGATGCTGATGTGCTTTGAAAGGCTGTTCATGTCTCACATCAACAGCATCATCCAGGATACCCTAGACCCACTCCAATTCGAATACCACCTCAACAGATCTACAGATAAGGCAATCTCAATCGCACTCCACACTGCCCTTTCCCACCTGGACAAAAGGAACACCAATGTGAGAATGCTGTTCATTGACTACAGCTCAGCGTTCAACACCATAGTGGCCATAGAACTCACCACTAAGCTAAAGGACCCTGGGACTAAACACCTCCTTCTGCAACTGGATCTTTGACTTCCTGACGGGCCACCCGCAGGTGGTAAGGGTAGGCAACAACACGTCTGCCATGCCGATCCTCAACACTGGGGCCCCTCGGGGGTGTGTGCTTAGTCCTCTCCTGTACTCCCTGTTCACCCACAACTGCATGGCCACACACGACTCAAACACCATAATTAAGTTTGCAGACGACACAACAGTGGTAGGCCTGATCACCGACAACGATGAGACAGCCTATAGGTAGGAGGTCGGAGACCTGGCAGTGTGGTGCCAGGACAACAACCTCTCACTCAATGTGAGCAAGACAAAGGAGCTGATCGTGGACTACAGGAAAAGGTGGGACAAACAGGCCCCCATTATTAACATTGACGGGGCTGTAATGGAGCGGGTCGAGAGATTCAAGTTCCTTGGTGTCCACATCACCAACGAACTATCATGGTCCAAACATACCAAGACAATCGTGAAGAGGGCACGACAACACCTTTTCCCCCTCAGGAGAATGAAAAGATTAGGCATGAGTCCGCAGATCCTCAAAAAGATCTACAGCTGCACCATCGAGAGCATCCTGACCGGTTGCATCACCGCCTGGTATGCTCGGCATCTGACCGTAAGGCGCTACAGAGGGTAGTGCATACAGCCCAGTACATCCCTGGGGCCAAGCTTCCTGCTATCCAGGACCTATATACTTGTCGGTCAGAGGAAAGCCCAACATTTTTTCAAAGACTCCAGTCACCCAAGTCATGGACTGTTCTCTCTGCTACTGCACAGCCAGCGGTACCGGAGCGCCAAGTCTAGGACCAAATGGCTCCTTAACAGCTTCTACCCCCCGCCATTTGTTTTTTACACTGCTGCTACTCGCTGTTTATTATCTATGCGTAGTCACTTCACCCCTACCGACATGTACAAATTACCTCGACTAACCTGTACCCCCGCACATTGACTCAGTACCTGTACCCCCTGTATATATCCTCGTTATTGGTATTTTATTGTTACTTTTTATTATTTTTTATTTTAGTTTATTTGGCAAATGTTTTCTTAACTCTATCTTGAGCTTCACTGTTGGTTAAGTGCTTGTAAGTAAGCATTTCACGGTAAGGTTGTTGTATTCGGCACATGTGACAAATAAAGTTTGATTTGAATGTAAAAATTGGCTCAACTTACCCCATTCTCCCCTACTAATTTTTGGGCAGCACCTGTTCTCTTGTAACCTGATCCACCAACCTGACCTGACTGTAGCCCTCGTGAATCCATGTAGCGAAACAGAACGTAAGCTCATGAGATCAGGATGGTTGAACAAGGATAGTTCTCATGTTGTTTGAGCACAAAGCTGCATTGATTTCTCTTATATGACCATCTCTCATCAACATTGTGTCTCTGTTCTGTTTTCTAGGGACTCCCTGGGCCAGTGGGGACAGTGGGGCCACCAGGAGAAATTGGTCTAAAGGTGAGAATTTACACATACAGTACACACACACACATGCATGCTCACACGTACACTCATGTGCGCACGCACACACACACACACACACACACACACACACACACACATGCACATGTACACACACTTTATCACTCTCTCTCACACACAGACACATACACATTCACATCGTCTGGTCTCTCTAGTTTAATCAGGATGTGTGTGTAGCTACCTGTTTGTTCCTCCCACTATAATGAATAATTGATTGATTGACTGATTTTATTTGTCATTAAAAAAACACACTACTGTTCAAAAGTTTGGGTTCACGTAGAAATGCGTCAGATTCAACAGAAGATCTCTTTGTTTCTTGGGACCTAGAACTAGCATCTCCGTTTTGTCCGGGTTTAAAAGTAGAACATTTGCCTCCATCCACTTCCTTATGTCTGAAACACAGGCTTCCAGGTAGTCCAATTTTGGGGCTTCACCATGTTTTATCAAAATGTATAGCTGTGTGTCGTCCGCATAGCAGTGAAAGTTAACATTATGTTTCCGAATGACATCACCCGCGCTCAGGCTAGGCCATTCAATGACATTGAGACTTGTCCCGAAGCCACTCCTGCATTGTCTTGGCTGTGTGCTTAGGGTCATTGTCCTGTTGGAAGGTAACTCTTCTCCCCAGTCTGAAGTCCTGAGCACTGTATAGCAGGTTTTCATCTCTGTCTCGATCCTGAATAGTTTCCCAGTCCCTGCCGCTGAAAAACATCCCTCACAGCATGATGCTGCCAGGTTTCCTCCAGACGTGGCGATTGGGCCAAAGAGTTCAATCTTGGTTTCATCAGACCACAATATAGATTTACATTTTAGTCATTTAGCAGATGCTCTTATCCAGAGCAACTTACAGTAGTGAATGCATACATTTCATACATTTTTTTTTCTCCGTACTGGTCCCCCGTGGGAATCGAACCCACAACCCTGGCATTGCAAACACCATGCTCTACCAACTGAGCCACACGGGGATATCTTGTTTCGCAGGGTCTGAGAGTCTTTAGGTTCCTTTTGGCAAACTCCAAGCGGGCTGTCATGTGCCTTTTACTGAGGAGTGGCTTCAGTCTGGCCACTGTACCTTAAAGGCCTAATTGGTGGAGTGCTGCAGAGATGGTTGTCCTTCTTGAAGGTTCTCCCATCTCCACAGAGGAACTCTAGAGCTCTGTCAGAGTGACCATCAGGTTCTTGGTCACCTCCCTGACAAAGGTCCTTCTCCACCGATTGCCCAGTTTGGTCGGGTGGCCAGCTCTAGGAAAGACTCTTGGTGGTTCCAAATTTCTTCCGTTTAGGAGGAGGAGGCCACTGTGTTCTTGGGGACCTTCAATGCTGCAGAAATGTTTTGGTACGCTTCCCCAGATCTGTGTCTCGCCACAATCCTGTCTCGGGGGCTCTACGGACAATTAATTCGACCTCATCGCTTGTTTTTTGCTCTGAGGTGCACTGTCAACTGTGGGACCTTATATCGACAGGTATGAGCCTTTCCAAATCATGTCCAATCAATTGCATTTACCACAGGTGGACTCCAATCAAGTTGTAGAAACATCTCAAGGATGATCAATGGAAACAGGATGCACCTGAGCTCAATTTCGAGTCTCACAGCAAAGGGGCTGAATACTTGTAAATAAGTTATTCCATTTTTGGGGGTTTAATACATTTGCAAAAATATCTGAAAACCTGTTTTCACTTTGTCATTATGCAGTATTGTGTGTAGATTGTTGCGGAAATTATTTTATTTAAAACATTTTAGAATAAGGCTGTAACGTAACAAAATGTGAAGGGTCTGAATACTTACCGAAGGCACTGTACATAAAAAAACGTGACCTGGATTTGATAACAAAGTCAGAGACTTATTTCCATTGTGGTCTCTGTTTTTTTTTTACATATTTACATCCAGTATACAGTTACATAGACACATTACAGAGATACAGACATTAAAAATGGTTCTACTGTTCACTCATTAGCCAGCTTTTTACAAGGATGCATTTTTACCCCCTTTTTCTCCCCAATTTTGTGATTACGATCATGTCTCATCGCTGCCACTCCCCAACGGGCTCGGGAGAGGCGAAGGTCCAGTCATGCATCCTCCAAAACATGACCCACCAAACTGTGCGTCTTGGGGGGCAGGGGCCCGGCCTGCCACAGGGAGTCACTAGAGCGTGATGAGCCAAGCACTCACCTAACCCGGACGACAATTGTGCGCCGCCCTATGGGACTCCCGGTCACGGCCGCTGATGCAGTGCCTTAGACAGCTGCCCCACTAGGGAAGCCTTGACATTCTTTTTTAAAACAAATCAAATCTTATTTGTCACATGCTTCGTAGACAACAGGTGTAGACTAACAGTGAAATGCTTACTTATGGGTCCTTTTCCAACAATGCAGAGTTAGTGACAGAAATTGTGGCACGAGGAAAAAATACAGTGAATAACAATAACAATTAAAAATCACATGGCTATATACAGGGAATACCAGTTCCCTTATTAATGTCACTTGTTAAATTCACTTCAATCAGTGTAGATGAAGGGGAGGAGACAGGTTAAAGAAGGATTTATAAGCCTTGAGACAATTGAGACATGGATTGTGTATGTGTGCCATTCAGAAGGTGAATGGGCAAGACAAAAGATTGAAGTGCCTTTGAACGGGGTATGGTAGTAGATGCCAGGCGCACCGGTTTGTGTCAAGAACTGCAATGCCATTGGGTTTTTCATGCTCAACAGTTTCCCGTGTGTATCATGAGTGGTCCACCACCCAAAGGACATCCAGCCAACTTGACACAATTGTGGGAAGCATTGGAGTCAACATGGGTCAGCATTCCTGCGGAACGCTTTCGACAACTTGTAGAGTCCGTCCCGATGAATTGAGGCTGTTCTGAGGGCAAAGGGGAGTGGGGATGCAACTCAATATTAAGGTGTGCAGAGAAAGAAAATAAACATCATTGGATAGGTACCTGGAGACTAAGTCTGTGATAATTCTGGGGGCTATATATAATATTTTTTGTCACATACGCTGGAACAAATCACATTTTATTTGTCACATGCGCCAAATGCAACAGTTGCAACATTTTGTAGACTTTACCGTGAAATGCTTACTTACGAGCCCCTTCCCAACAATGCAGAGTTAAAACATTTTAGTAAGCATTTCACGGTAAAGTCTACAACAATTGCATGTGACAAATAAAATCTAAAAAGTAAATAGTAACATAATAAAACAACAATAGCGAGGCTATATACAAGGAGTACCGGTACTGAGTCAATGTGCAGGGGTACGAGGTAGTTGAGGTAATTGAGGTCAAATCAAATTTTAGGAATATAAAATGGAACTTTAAACATTAATTTTCAATAGTATTTTATTGGAAACTGCTAAATGAGTAAAAAAACGTGATGTGATTTATTTATTTTGATGATCTACCAGAAATCATGAAAACGGAGTTGACTTGCCTATGAATAAGGCACATATACTTTATATTTACTATATACTCCGCGATGCGTCGTGCCTAAGAACAGCCCTTAGCCGTGGTATATTGGTCATATACCACACCTCCTCGGGCCTTATTGCTTAAATAACAAACAAGAAAAAACACTTATGTCATGGCGCTGGCCCTTTCAGTGAATTGGCTAGCAGAGATGTGAACAACAGTTTTATGACCTTACAACTACATCATAAATACCACAGACTCTCCCTGACCATGCAATTGAGAGAGTTTCACAGTAAAAACAAGGGATTCTTCTGCCCAATTCTACTACGTCCCAGAATTTGAGAATATTCCTATTTTGGAGAATGTGTAAACGATCGGTGGAGAAGCCAGCTATGACCCAGTCCATTTTGTTTCATGTTTGTGACCTCATGAAAGACAATACAGCCACATTACCCTAACTCTGTTTATACAGGTGCCTCAGTTATAAAGTTTGCATCTAATTCTTGTATAAAAACCAATGAGTAAAAATGAAACTATTTGCGAAATGATGTAATGGGATGTTAACTTTTAAAATGAGAAAATTGTCTTCCTGTAAAGTTGGAACTAAGTCAGTGGCCATGCCCAAGTGAATAGGCATTGCTTGGAAATAATGAGCCAACCCCTTCTCTACATTTCTATAAGAGCCTCCATGACCCAATTCACGTTAGACTAAGCAAACCCCAGCGTGAGCTGAGGTTGCAAATGGTTGAATTTCTGAGACCAAAACATGCCGGGTGACGCTGGTGTGTGAAGTGGTTGAAACTACAACTCTACCAAAGGACAAAACTATTCCACGTGAGGCATTGGCTACATGGTTGGAAATTATTAAACTCTGAGACTATCGATCCCTACAGAATAAGAGCACATTTTAGGCAGAAATTACTAGTCTGCAGCTAAAAATTACGAAAACCGAGGACGAGAATACAGACAACCTCCGAAATATCTATAATATGAAAACATTTTTGAATGGTACTCTGAAGTATCTTTTCTAACCACGAAATACTTGGATCTTCGGGGAAACGCAACCAGAGAGACTGAACTCTCCAGCAGACGGACCGGATTCCAACAGAGAAGACAACAATGACATACGGGCATAAATATATACTTGCAATTATTCTCGAATGAGAGGCCGTTCATGTGCAAAGGATTAGCATTTCAAGAAATATAATTATAGCATGTGTGTAATGAATCCTTTTGTCTTTACCACTCTTTCTCAGTCCCACCCCTTTCCCTTTGTCCACCAAGCCGTCATATCGGCTTAGCCCACTAGGGACTCTTTCCGATCATTGTTAGTAACCAATGTCTGTTTGTTTATGTATTTCTGTGATTGTTTAGTTAGTTAGTAAATAAATAATTGAGCCAATTATTAAATTGATGATTCATAGTAGAGGCTGGATTTGTGCAGATAACCATAATTTACGACATTCAGATGAGACTATCGAAGGTAATAATAATAATTAATTAATAGAAGATTAATTGATCAGATATTAAAATATCTGAATAGTTAAATTCGGAAATTATAACTTTGTAATCTGAACATTTTCCTCGGTACCCTGACTTCATACTTAATTGAATTTAGTTTAATCTCGTAATAATAATTATAGAGAATTGATTTGATAAAATAAGTCTTCACATTTAATGATACTAAAGACACAACACTTATCATCTACTATAACAATACAGTGACTAAAAATGGCATACCAATGGCTACAACTTAGCTAGCTAGCTAGTCAGCTGACAGGAAAAATGTGGCTAACAGTAGTTTCTTAGCATAAAATAAAATGCTGTACAATGATGAAAATATGTCTAAAACATTGACAACTTCATCAGGAAACATAAGGAAATACTACTCACAATCTACTCACAATTGTTGCATTCATGCACAGTAAAGGATAAAACAGAATAATAATGTTAGAAAACCGGAGATTCTCTGCACAGCCACATGTGGCAAGCTTAACTTGGGAGTTCGGCTAATTAATGCTGCGAGCTTGTGCTAGCTGTGACGTCATCAGTCACTCTTAAAGGCACAGGCTGTCTTACAAGTGAATAAAATGAAAATTAATATAGAACTGTTGTTTCCGGTCAACAAACATTTTGTAATTAATGTTGTTGTATTATACTGGAACTAATGAAAACAAACTATAATTTAATGGGTTCAATTAAGAAAAAGTTCTAATAAAATCCTACAAGAGATCTAAAACCTATAGGATCCAATCAGATTACTTTTGATTTCCAAAAGGAAAAAAAGTAATCCAATAGGATTCTGATAGATGAGATTGTAAATTCTATAGGATTGCGAGAAATCCTATAGGATCCAATCAGATTACTTTTTATTTCCAATAAGAAAAAAGTAGTCCAATAGGATTCTGATAGAGGAGATACAAAATCCTATAGTTATTGTGTGTGTGGCATCAATATTAATGTGTGTGTGTTTTGTGTTTGTAAGCGTATGTTGTGTGTGTTGGAGTGTCAGTGTAGTATGTGTGAGTGTGTGGGTAGAGTCCCGTGAGTGTTCATAGAGCCAGTGCAAGAGAGTCAGTGCTACAAAAAAAGAGGGTCAATGCAAATAGTCCAGCTAGCCATATGATTAACTGTTCAGCAGTGTTATGGCTTGAGGATAGAAGCTGTTCAGCAGCCTTTTGGTTCCAGACTTGGCGGTAGCAAAGAGATAGGTGCAGTGAAATGTGTTGTTTTACAGGGTCAGACATAGTAGTACGGCGTCCTTGGAGCCAATTAGGGGTAAGTGCTTTGCTCAAGGTATGTCAACTGATTTTTCAGCTTGTCGCCTTGGGTATTTGAACCAGCGAGCTTTCGGTTACTTCTCCTTTTCTCTTTTTGTCTCTCTTAGGGTCCTCCAGGCGAAGTGGGTGATCCAGGACTGCCTGGCGAGCCAGGGGAGAAGGTCAGTCACAAGAGTACTCACCACATCCTACTCTAATCGCCCGCTTTCCTCCTCTAACACTGTAACATGGTTGTCTGTCCATTATAATAAGTCAGTCTCTCACTTACACACACTTACTGTAGTGAATGCAATGACGTTTCTGTGATGAGTCTGTGTAAATGACCAATTAGTGAATAACAGCACAGTTACTGTATGTAGGCAGTTATTGTTACAGCACATTCACACACACAAGTACCCACACACACGCATAAACACACACACACACACACACACACACACACACACACACACACACACAGAGGCAGAAATATATCTGTAACGTTAAGGAAACCCTGCCCTCAAAATTGTGTGTGTGTGTGTGTGTGTGTGTGTGTGTGTGTGTGTGTGTGTGTGTGTGTGTGTGTGTGTGTGTGTGTGTGTGTGTGTGTGTGTGTGTGTGTGTGTGTGTGTGTGTGTGTGTGTGTGTGTATCAGGGAGCACTCGGCGCCATTGGTAACATCGGAGAACAGGGACTAATGGGACAACGGGTCAGTGTTTCTGTCATTCTTTTCTTAAAATGAATTTCTCCTGATCAATTTGTGTTTTGTTAGCCATCAAATGTCAATCTCATTCACTGCTTGTGCTCTGTGTGTAGGGGGAGCCAGGGCTTGAGGGAGAGGCCGGTGCTGCTGGTCCTGATGGAACAAAGGTAAGGCCTGAGACAAATCTCAATGAGTCATTGTGTGCATCCAAAAGGCACCCGATTCGCTATGAGGCCTGGTCAAAAGTAGTGCACAATTTAGATGTATTTTGTAAGGTAATGGTCAGGTTGTTTATGGTGTTTTGAAACAACCAGGCAAAAACATATCTGAACAGATAAAAAAACAAAATATTATGAAGCGGAAATACCTCTTTATCTGATGACTCTACAACCAGAAAAACTGTTTACACCCAGAAATATGACTTCATTATGACATTCCATGCCACATTATGCCTGCTGGTTTCACCAGCTCTCTTTGCAGATCATTCCGTTTTTTTGTTGTATTGAGCTCCCCAGTTGAGCCCATGCTGTTCTGTTTTATTAGGGTGAAAAGGGTGACATGGGGCAGGAGGGCGACAAAGGAGAGAAGGGTGAAACCGGAATGAAGGGAAAGGAGGGCCCACCTGGGAATCCTGGACTCATAGGCAACACAGTGAGTGACAAACGTAACCAAACACCCCCACACACACATTCAACCAGGTTGATTATTGTTCTCAATTGCTTACCTTGGTAAATAAAAGCTTTCTATGGCTACAATATGTTGACCCGACACACTACACCAACTGTGACTGGGTTGTAGTTGTAATAAATAAATTACATTTAATTACCACTAAAATTCCATGAAAAACGATAGAACGAGAACCCAAATAAATAGCCTATGTATAGCAGCCTAGAAGTAGGTGATTTCTTCCCTGTCTTCTCTCTGGCGGTGGTGAGAATGATGAAGAAGCTGCGTGTGTGCACTGCGGAGGCCGTCAGAGACTTGACCGCTTTGCCCAATGAGAACGTTGAAAAAAGAATTACCAGCAGTTCCTGGCTAGCCTTATAAACAACATGAGGAGCTGCTTGTTCACAACCACAAGCTTTAAAGGCACGTCCGCAGTGGACCAGACTGCACCGCAGTCCGATTACAGAGAGCTGGTCAGAGCCTCTCATTCCGAGATTCAGGGAAAAAGACATTCGCATCCTGTGCCAACGCTTCTCCCTCCCGTGCGCCTCCGCTAACAATGGCTTTAGGGACTTTGTTCACAGTAGGGGACACGCAAGCTGAGACCACTGCTTAACTGTACACATCTCCAGTTCTTGACTAGACTCTTACTAGCTCAAAAGTATCGTGGAGCTCCTGCAGCTAAATATAAACAGTACGGGCACCCAAAATTAGTACCGGAACCTATTTCAGGTCAAGCACTGTTCACTGTAGCTCAGCAGCATGTGAGAGGGGGTTTAGCCACATGAACCTTATCACACCAACGAGATCTAAGATCCAAATTCACCGTGCGTCTGCATTGATGTTCATAAAACTCCACGAACCCCCTCGGAAGGCCCCGAGTGGAGTAAATAGTAAAAGTTGAATACTAAAAAAAGAGCGGGCAGGATATGTGCTTTAATTGCAACAAAATACAAGGCTGATAGTTTGTTAACCCCATTTGCTCTAATCCGTTTATGAAACAGTAATTCAAGAAGATCTAAATGCATATTACCATGAAACTGATTGAGATCAATCAAATCATTGGCATGCAGATACAGTTTGGACATTTTACTTGTAAAACGTTGTAATGCTGGGAGTCGAGAAGCAGGTGCAGGTGGTAAGTTTAATATAACAAGTATCATGGAGAAAAAAACCTAAGGGAGTGCCAGATAAAGGGGAGGTAATGAGAGAGGTGCGCGTATTGATGAATGCCAGGTGCGCGTAATGATGGTTCCCAGGACCGGTGGTTAGTAAACCGGCGACGTCAAGCGCAGGAGGGGAGGAGCGGGAGTAGAGGTGACATACATGAATAATTATCATTCACGAGTTACATTATTTTTCGCTCCCTCACCTAGAAATATTTCACAACACCATTGTCTATCTCTGTTAAATTTTGTCATATGTAGCTATTCAGCTAAAATATCTATTTCTCAGTCTGTCTCATATCTCCACTCCAGGGACAAGAAGGTAAATCCGGCAAGATTGGTGAAAGAGGCAAACCAGGAAGAAAGGTATTCTTATCAACCACATTTATTTCACTTATTATTTTTCATTGCTAGATCAAAACATGGTCCAGACCCCTGCGATACCAATTATACCTGCATTATACCTTTATAAATTTACCTTTGTTTACAGTACTTGTATATCAAGTAATTTTACTGTATAATGTTTCATATAATATCATACCAATTATATGTGTATGTTGTAGGGAGCCAAAGGTCATATGGGTCATCTTGGGGAGACGGGACCAATCGGAAAGACAGGGCCAAAAGGGTTTGTGGGACCGAAGGGCTCGAGAGGAACCATTGGACCTGTGGTAATGTGGACCTGTAATATTGCAGACAGTGAGATCATTTTCTGGGCTTGTATTCATAAACCGTCTCAGAGGAGGAGTGGGCAGGGGGCACCTGATCCTTCATCCTTAGAAAGAAAGGTGCTATCTAGAACCTAAAAGGGTTCTTCAGCTGTCCCCATAGGAGAACCCTTTGAGGAACCCTTTTGGGTTCCATTCTGTGGACCTTTTCCACAGAAGGTTATACATGGAACCTAAAAGGGTTCTGCTATGGGGACAAATGAAGAATCTCTTCGGCAGTAGGGATGCGTGGGCAAAATCAAGCCAAGGGCCCCCCCTCCAAAAAACCCATATTACAACCTACACTATATGTGTAAATTGTATTGTTTGCTGTTAATTCATATGCCTTGCGACCATGATATATAGGCCTAAAGGCCGAGACAATAAGAAGACTGTGGCAAAATAAATTCAACCACACCATTGTTTTATCACAAAACCGGATAGAAACCTCTGTCCAGTGAAGTCCACAACAAATATTGCATGTAACAGATAGTTACATGACCAACAGCATGGTTAAGCAAGTTAATGTTTCCCGACATTTTCGGCCCACTAAACAACTATTGATTTAGAACCACAGAGTTACTGCACTTCGCATAAAAAAAACAGGAGCTGCCTCCACTATTCCAGCACCATTTTGCATGTGCACGTTCGTGCAAGTAGAAAAACATGTTGACTCACCCTACTTGTTGAGAAACGCCAATGCCATCCTCCTCTCTTTCATGTTGACAAAACGGTTTATCACTCTGTCATACAGTAAATACTTTTAGTTTTTGTTGTCCTAGGCTACTTGGCTAAAATGCTTGCTTGCTAGCCTAACATCCATTCATGGGAAACGTTAACTAGTTAACATTAGCCTTCTACATCTAGCTACATGTTGAACTTCCATCCTCTCAGACCAGGGGCACAATGTATGAATTAATGGTTGGATCAGAATCGCCGTTATCATCATTGGCCAGTATTGAAGGAAAATTATGAAACACAAAGAAATGAAAGATACATTATTTTATGTGTCTTTGTGTTCCCTATATTCCCTTGGAGTCCATGAATACACGGCACTGCCTTTCGGAAGAGTCTAGATCAGCACTCCTGCTCTGTGATGCTTTATGAATATGGGTCCTGATGTTAGAACTAGAAGGTAAAACCCAGTAAGAAGTCAAGCAGTCAGAGCAAAATCCGTATTTAGGTTTGACCTTCATTGACATCTGAAGGCTGTCACTTTAGATGGGTAATGTGGTTATTTGCAGTTTTAGCTCCAGCGTGACCAAACCCTCCCTCCCTTCCTCTCACAGGGTCCCCCAGGTATAATGGGTAAACAGGGAGAAATGGGTCTAGCAGGTTACGAGGTAAGTCTACAAATTTATTTACCTTTATTTAATCAGGGACTCACCATTGAGACCAGTGTCTCTTTTACGAGGGAGCCCTGCATATACAGTCGTGGCCAAAAGTTTTGAGAATGACACAAATATGAATTTTCACAAAGTCCGCTGCCTCAGTTTGTATGATGGCAATTTGCATATACTCCAGAAGGTTATGAAGAGTGAACAGATGAATTGCAATTAATTGCAAAGTCCCTCTTTGCCATGCAAATGAACTGAATCCCCAAAAAACATTTCCTCTGCATTTCAACCCTGCCACAAAAGGACCAGCTGACATCATGTCAGTGATTCTCTCGTTAACACAGGTGTGAGTGTTGACAAGGACAAGGCTGGAGATCACTCTGTCATGCTGATTGAGTTCGAATAACAGACTGGAAGCTTCAAAAGGAGGGTGGTGCTTGGAATCATTGTTCTTCCTCTGTCATCCATGGTTACCTGCAAGGAAACACGTGCCGTCATCATTGCTTTGCACAAAAAGGGCTTGACAGACAAGGATATATATTGCTGCCAGTAAGTTTGCACCTAAATCAACCATTTATCGGCTCATCAAGAACTTCAAGGAGAGCGGTGCAATTGTTGTGAAGAAGGCTTCAGGGCGCCCAAGAAAGTCCAGCAAGCGCCAGGACCGTCTGCTAAAGTTGATTCAGCTACGGGATTGGGGCACCACCAGTACAGAGCCTGCTCAGGAAAGGCAGCAGGCAGGTGTGAGTGCATCTGCACGCACAGTGAGGCGAAGACTTTTGGAGGATGGCCTGGTGTCAAGAAGGGCAGCAAAGAAGCCACTTCTCTCCAGGAAAAACATCAGGAACAGACTGATATTCTGCAAGAGGTACAGGGATTGGACTGCTGAGGACTGGGGTAAAGTCATTTTCTCTGATGAATCCCCTTTCCGATTGTTTGGGGCGTCCAGAAAAAAGCTTGTCCGGAGAAGACAAGGTGAGCACTACCATCAGTCCTGTGTCATGCCAACAGTAAAGCATCCTCAGACCATTCATGTGTGAAGTTGCTTCTCAGCCAAGGGAGTTGGCTCACTCACAATTTTGCCTAAGAACACAGCCATGAATAAAGAATGGTACCAACACATCCTCTGAGAGCAACTTCTCCCAACCATCCAGGAACAGTTTGGTGATGAACAATGCCTTTTCCAGCATGATGGAGCACCTTGCCATTAGGCAAAAGTGATAACTAAGTGGCTCGGGGAATAAAACATCGATATTTTGGGTCCATGGCCAGGAAACTCCCCATTGTCAAAAAAAGCCTTTGACACTTATGAAATGCTTGTAATTATACTTCAGTATTCCATAGTAACATCTGACAAAAATATCTAAAGACACTGAAGCAGCAAACTTTGTGAAAATTAATATATGTGTCATTATCAAAACTTTTTGCCACGACTGTACTGTAGAATTTCATAAAACACAGAATTTTTTTAATATAAAACAAAATACAGCTTTTGACCTGTTCCAAATATCTCCTGTAATGCTTTAATCACACCGTACTAGTTTGTTAAAACTGGGTTACAGTAATGTACTGAGTTAAACCAACGCGCTTCACTCCTAATGCTTTTGATCACACTAATTAGGGACAGTTTGAAAGTTAGGGGAGGGTGTGTAACGATCGTCGTGCAGGAAGGAAGAAGTGGACCAAGGCGCAGCTGGGATCGAACTCATGTTATTTTTTTCAGACTGAAATAACACGGTCAAAACAGAGAATAAACGTATCGCTACTGCTCCAACAAAAAGAGACAACAACCCACAAACATCGTGGGGGGAAAAGGAACTTAAATATGATTCCCCAATCAGAGGCAACTAGTGACAGCTGTCTCTGATTGGGAATCGACAGAACCCAACATAGAAATACGCCCCAAAGCAAGGCTATACCAAAAACATAGAAAATAAACTATAGAAATGCCACACCCTGACCAAAATAGAAGAGTTCACCTGGTCAGGGCGTGACAGTACCACCCCTCCAACGGTGCGTACTCCCGGCGCACCAACCTAAAGTCTATTAGGGGGGGGGACCCGGGTGGGCGCCTCACCCTCGGTGGAGGCTCTGGCCCCGGGCGTGTTTCTCCCCCTGCCTCCACCCTAGCCCTACCCCTCTGGCCCGGACTGGACCACGGTGGAGCGGCATGCTCAGGCTCCGGAGCGGAGCCGCCGACCGGAACAGGACTGGTCACCGGTGGACCGGACACAGGCCGTGCCGGACTGTGGACACGCGCCGTGGGCCTGGTGCGGGGAACAGGGACGGGCCGGACAGGACCGGGGACACGCACCACCAACCTGGTGCGGGGAGCAGGGACGGGCCGGACTGGCCTGGGGACACGCACCACCAACCTGGTGCGGGGAGCAGGGACGGGCCGGACTGGCCTGGGGACACGCACCACCAACCTGGTGCGGGGAGCAGGGACGGGCCGGACTGGACTGGGGACGCGCACCACTAACCTGGTGCGGGGAGCAGGGACGGGCCGGACAGGACTGGGGACACGCACCACTAACCTGGTGCGGGGAGCAGGGACGGGCCGGACTGGACTGGGGGCACACACCACTGGCTTGGTGCGGGGAGCAGGGACGGGCCGGACTGGACTGGGGACACGCACCACTGGCTTGGTGCGGGGAGCAGGGACGGGCCGGACTGGACTGGGGACGCGCACCACTAACCTGGTGCGGGGAGCAGGGATGGGCCAGACAGGACTGGGGACACGCACCACTGGCTTGGTGCGGGGAGCAGGGATGGGCCGGACAGGACTGTGGACACGCACCACTAACCTGGTGCGGGGAGCAGGGACGGGCCGGACAGGACTGGGGACACGCACCACTAACCTGGTGCGGGGAGCAGGGACGGGCCGGACTGGACTGGGGGCACACACCACTGGCTTGGTGCGGGGAGCAGGGACGGGCCGGACTGGACTGGGGCCGCACACCGGCGACACAGTGCGCATAAGCGGCGCCGGATATCCTGGACCGAGGAGGCGCACTGGAGGTCTGGAGTGCACAGCTGACATCACCCGTTCTGGCTCAACACCCACCTTAGCCTGGCAAGTGTGGAGCGCTGGCACAGAACGCACTGGGCTGTGTAGCCGTACCGGAGACACAGTGCGCGTCCTCGGCGCAGGATACATCGGACCGAGAAGGGGCACCGGAGGCCAGGAGCGCTGAGCCGGCACAACACGTCCTCGCTGAACACTCCCCCTAGCCCGGCAAATGTGGGGCACTGGCACAGAGCGCACTGGGCTGTGCAGGCGCACTGGCGATACCGTGCGCACCTCTGCCACCCAAGGCTCTTCCTCCACGCTGTCCCTACGCAGGTCCTCCAGGACCTGCCACATCTCTGCCTCCTCCTTCGCCGTTATCCCCCACGAGAGCAGTGGTCTGGGCTCTTCCTCTGCCCTTCCGGACCACCCCATTAGCCCCCCCAAAAAAAAATTCTTGGGGGTGTCTTCCGGGCCTCCTCGACCGCCGCCTGCGACTCCTTGCACCGGCTGGCATCACCTCCTCGACCTGGGAATCCTTCCGCCAGGGTCCTTTCCCCGACATGATCTCCTCCCAGGTCCAGAACTCCTTTCCCTCGCGAGCCCATCTCTCGCGCTCCTTTTCCTCCCGCTGCTTGGTCCTGGTTTGGTGGGTTGTTCTGTAACGATCGTCGTGCAGGAAGGAAGAAGTGGACCAAGGCGCAGCTGGGAGCGAACTCATGTTATTTATTACAGACTGAAATAACACGGTCAAAACAGAGAATAAACGTATCGCTACTGCTCCAACAAAAAGAGACAACAACCCACAAACATCGTGGGGGGAAAAGGAACTTAAATATGATTCCCCAATCAGAGGCAACTAGTGACAGCTGTCTCTGATTGGGAATCGACAGAACCCAACATAGAAATACGCCCCAAAGCAAGGCTATACCAAAAACATAGAAAATAAACTATAGAAATGCCACACCCTGACCAAAATAGAAGAGTTCACCTGGTCAGGGCGTGACAGGGTGGTCTACAATTTCTCTTTGCTTTGGGGAGGGTTGTGTGTTTTTTCCCTGGTTTACATTCACCTTTTTGCAGGTTTTACTATAGAATTCTATCCTATACAAATGTCCATATCTGCTTGCATGAGCCTCCCCTATATCAAAGTGTTTTGATATTGCCGTTATGCACTATGCTTTTCCACGTGCTAACTATACTACAGGTCAATATAGTCTACCAGTCTGTCTATCCTGCCCTCTATCCACCATTCAAAGTAGCAATAGTGGTAGGTGGATTGTTTGTCCAGATCGGGAATTGGCTAACTATACTGAACAAAAATATCAACACATCATGCAACAATTCCAAAGATTTTACTGAGTTACAGTTCATATAAGGAAAACAGTCAATTTCAATAAATTCATTAGGCCCTAATCTATTGATTTCATATGACTGTGAATACAGATATGCATCTGTAAGGTAGGGGCGTGGATCAGAAAACCAATCAGTATCTGGTCTGACAACTTTTTGCCTTATGCAGCGTGACACATCTCCTTCGCATAGAGTTGATCAGGCTGTTGATTGTGGTGTGTGGAATGTTGTCCCACTCTTCTTCAATGGCTGCGCGAAGTTGCTGGACATTGGCGGGAACTAGAACACGCTGTCGTACACGTCGATCCAGAGCATCCCATAGATGCTCAATGGGTGACATATCTGGTGAGTATGCAGGCCATGGAAGATCTGGGACATTTTCAGCTTCCAGGAATTGTGTATAGTTCCTTGAAACATTGGGCAGTGTATTATCATGCTGAAACGTGGTGATGGCGGCGGATAAATGGCACAACAATGGTATCTCTGTGCATTCAAATTGCTATCAATAAAATGCAATTGTGTTCATTGTCCATAGCTTATGTCTGCCCATACCATAACCCCACCGCCACCTTGGGACACTCTGTTCACAACGTTGACATCAGCAAACCGCTCGCCCACAAGACGCCATACACTTGGTCTGGGGTTGTGAGGCCGGTTAGACGTACTGCCAAATTCTCTAAAACTACGTTAGAGGCGTCTTAACATTCAATTATCTGGCAATTACACGCTCCCTCAAAATTCTTGACATCTGTGGCATTGTGTTGTGTGACAAAACTGCACATTTTAGAATGGCCTTTTATTGTCCCTAGCACAAGGTGTACATGTGTACTGATCATGCTGTTCAGCTTCTTGATATGCCACACCTGTCAGGTGGCTTAATTATCTTGGCAAAGGAGGGATGTAAACACATTTGTGCACATAACATTTCTGGGATCTTTTATTTCAGCCCATGAAACATGGGTCCTTTACATGTTACGTTTATATTTTTGTTCAGTATAGAACCATCCGATGAGTGAAGATGTAATCCATCTGAGACAATTTTACAAGAACTTGAAAACAACATGTACTGTATTTAGTTTTGCCCGTATTAAGTATGAATTTTAAACCAGTAAAGGCTTCCCGCACAACTGCAAAATCAGACAGTAGTCTTGTCACAGCCAGTTCAGCAGTCAGGGGAATTGTGTACATAATAGTATCATCTGCATATAGATGAAATGTACAATTTTCAACAGATTAACCAACAGCATTTATATAAATAGTGAAAAGAACAGGTCCTAGGATCGACACCTGTGGAACTACTTCAAGAAATTCTGACTTAACCTCATCAATCAGGATGGCCTGAGTTCTGTCGGTAAAATAATCGTAATACCTAAGGACTATAACTGGTTTCAACTGGCTTAATAACAGTTAGAGCACAGTACTCCAACTCTCGTTTTTAATCCAGACCATCACTAAGGTACCTAATTGAATGCATCATGATTATCCATATGAACAATGAATAGCTGAATCAGGTGTGATGCCAGAATAAAAGCCTACACACCCAGTAGCTCTCCAGACTGGAGTCGGAGACCCCTGAACTAGAAAACTGGCAATTTTAGTAAACAAACTTATGATGTGTGACAAGTAAACAAGTTAAGAAACAACTTAAGAAACAATAAAACATGTTTTGCTTCAAAGTGGATGTAGCTTTGCCATCAGGGAAATGTTTCATTAAAGGTTATGTCAGTGAAAAAGTGATCTCCGCAAACATCAGTGAAATTGTCTTTAAAAGTATATCACGGATTAAATCTGTATATCACAGAATTAACCCCTGTCATCTGTCCCTGTCTGTCTATATAGGGTCATCAGGGACCCCAAGGCCCTATTGGGCATCAAGGATCAAATGGTGAAAAGGTACACCATTCCCAACACATTATATCTAACTCAGAAACTAGCATCTATGTTTACAATGCCTAACTACTGTATGTCTAACTCAGAAACTACACTGCAAGCATCACGTAAGGCTAATGTTGCTTTGTCAACTTAATTTTGGGGGTGCTACAGCAGAAGCATATTACAGGCATACAGTGCCATCAGACAGTATTCACACCCCTTAACATTTTCCACTTTTTGTTTACATTTAAAATGGATTACTGGCCTACACATTGCGTCACTGGCTGACACACAATACCCCACAATATCAAAGTGGAATTATGTTTTTGGAAATGTTTACTAATGAATTAAAAATGAAAAGCTGAAGTGTTTTGTATTGAAACCCCTTTGTTATGGCAAGCCTAATAAGTTCAAGAGTAAGTTGCTTAATAAGTCACATAATAAGTTGCATGGACTCACTCTGTGTGCAATAATAGTATCTAACATGATTTTTTAATGACTACCTTACCTCTGTACTTAACATTATACAATTATCTGTAAGTTCCCTCAGTTGAGCAGTGAATTTCAAACACAGATTCAACCACAAAGTCCAGGGAGGTTTCCAATGCCTCACAATGAAGGGCACCTACAGGTAGATTATTTTATTTTAAAGCATACAATATCCCTTTGAGCATTGGGAAGTTATTATTTTCTCTTTTGGATGGTGTATCAATACACCCAGTCACTACAAAGATACAGGTCCTTCCTAATTCAGTTGCTGTAGAGGAAGGAAACCGCTCAGGGATTTCACCAGGAGGCCAATGGTGACTTTAAAACTGTTACAGTGTTTATTGGCTGTGATGGGAGAAAACTGAGGATGGTTCTACAACACTAAAGTAAAACTGCAAAAATATGTGGCAAAGAAATTACCTTCATGTCCCGAATACAAAAAGTGTTGTGTTTGGTGCAAATCCAACACAACACATCACTGAGTACCACTCTTCATATTTTCAAGCATCATTTTATGGGAATGCTTTTAGGATAAATCTTAGAGGAAAACCGTGTTCAGTCTGCTTTCCAACCGACACTGGGAGACAAATTCACCTTTCAGCAGGAGTATAACCTAAAACACAAAGCCAAATCTACACTGTAGTTGCTTACCAAGATGACATTGAATGAGTGGCCTAGTTACATTTGTGACTTAAATCGGCTTGGAAATCTATGGCAAGACTTGAAAATGGCTGTCTAGCCATGATAAACAAACCAACTTGATTTTTTAAAGAATAATGTAATCGCTGCCAAAGGGGATTCTAACATATTGACTCAAGGGTGTGAATACTTATGTAAATAAGATATTTCTGTATTTCATCTTCAATACATTTGCAAACATTTCTAAAAACATGTTTTCACTTTGTCATTATGGGGTAATCTATGTCATCTATTTTAAATTGAGGCTGTAACACAACAAAATGTGGAATAAGTCAAGGGGTATGACTACTTTCTGACGGGACGGTATATCAGACATTTGTAAAAAGTATTTAGCAAACCGAGCGTGCTGCCTCACTGATGTGATTCTTCTGCACCCACTGAAGCGCATCTAATATATTACAGTGGGTTAGATTCAGCTGTGCCTGACGGGCATAAGAAAAAATTGACACTTGTGGTCTTGTTTGAACATAATGCTACCCTATCTTTCTATCAACATGTCTCTATCTGTCTGTTATGTAGTAGTGTGTAGTAACATCAACCAGCTGTCTGGATCTACATTTGAACTCAATGTTTCCCATTTGAACCATGAAACAAACATCCTCCAACACAACTCTCTGCAGTTATCCTTTATATTCCCCAAGTCTGCTTTAGATGTACAGTGGGGCAAAAAAGTATTTAGTCAGCCACCAATTGTGCAAGTTCTTCCACTTAAAAAGATGAGAGAGGCCTGTAATTTTCATCATAGGTACACTTCAACTATGACAGACAAAATGAGAAAAAAAAATCCAGAAAATCACAATGAATTTATTTGCAAATTATGGTGGAAAATAAGTATTTGGTCAATAACAAAAGTTTATCTCAATACTTTGTTATATACCCTTTGTTGGCAATGACACAGGTCAAACGTTTTCTGTAAGTCTTCACAAGGTTTTCACACACTGTTGCTGGTATTTTGGCCCATTCCTCCATGCAGATCTCCTCTAGAGCAGTGATGTTTTGGGGCTGCCGCTGGGCAACATGGACTTTCAACTCCCTCCAAAGATTTTCTATGGGGTTGAGATCTGGAGACTGGCTAGGCCACTCCAGGACCTTGAAATGCTTCTTACGAAGCCACTCCTTCATTGCCCGGGAGGTGTGTTTGGGATCATTGTCATGCTGAAAGACCCAGCCACGTTTCATCTTCAATGCCCTTGCTGATGGAAGGAGGTTTTCAATAAAAATCTCACGATACATGGCCCCATTCATTCTTTCCTTTACACGGATCAGTCGTCCTGGTCCCTTTGCAGAAAAACAGCCCCAAAGCATGATGTTTCCACCCCCATGCTTCACAGTAGGTATGGTGTTCTTTGGATGCAACTCAGCATTCTTTGTCCTCCAAACACGACGAGTTGAGTTTTTACCAAAAAGTTCTATTTTGGTTTCATCTGACCATATGACATTCTCCCAATCCTCTTCTGGATCATCCAAATGCTCTCTAGCAAACTTCAGACGGGCCTGGACATGTACTGGCTTAAGCAGGGGGACACGTCTGGCACTGCAGGATTTGAGTCCCTGGCGGCGTAGTGTGTTACTGATGGTAAGCTTTGTTACTTTGGTCCCAGCTCTCTGCAGGTCATTCACTAGGTCCCCCCGTGTGGTTCTGGGATTTTTGCTCACCATTCTTGTGATCATTTTGACCCCACGGGGTCAGATCTTGCGTGGAGCCCCAGATCGAGGGAGATTATCAGTGGTCTTGTATGTCTTCCATTTCCTAATAATTGCTCCCACAGTTGATTTTTTCAAACCAAGCTGCTTACCTATTGCAGATTCAGTCTTCCCAGCCTGGTGCAGGTCTACAATTTTGTTTCTGGTGTCCTTTGACAGCTCTTTGGTCTTGGCCATAGTGGAGTTTGGAGTGTGACTGTTTGAGGTTGTGGACAGGTGTCTTTTATACTGATAACAAGTTCAAACAGGTGCCATTAATACAGGTAACGAGTGGAGGACAGAGGAGCCTCTTAAAGAAGAAGTTACAGGTCTGTGAGAGCCAGAAATCTTGCTTGTTTGTAGGTGACCAAATACTTATTTTCCACCATAATTTGCAAATAAATTCATTAAAAATCCTACAATGTGATTTTCTGGATTTTTTCTCATTTTGTCTGTCATAGTTGACGTGTACCTATGATGAAAATTACAGGCCTCTCTCATCTTTTTAAGTGGGAGAACTTGCGCAATTGGTGGCTGACTAAATACTTTTTTGCCCCACTGTATTGCCTAACAAACAACAAATCAACCCTGGCTAAAGCTAGTCATTTAAGCATGGCGTAAACACTGCAAAGCTTTTATTTTGCAGAGTGAGAGAGAGAACCATATTTGCTTCATGCACTGATGTGATATGTTTTTGAGTTTTTTGATCTGCCATGTCTACACAGTTACAGTAGGATCATTCAGGACACTAACCAACCCTCTTTGAAGAAACAGTACACTTTCAGTGAGCAATCTGTGAGAGGTAAATTGTATTGTCTTCCATTGAATGGCTCCACTAACATTGTTTCTTTATATTAGGGCGAGCAGGGGGATGATGGGAAGGTTGAGGGTCCTACTGGTCCTCCAGGCGACAGAGTAAGTTACTCCCTATTGTCTAATCTCATCTTTCATTACTAATCCCAATACGGTTCTGAGGGTCTTTAATATCGACCTATTCTTCTGTTTTTGATCAGGGTCCTCCAGGAGACAAAGGAGAGAGAGGGGAGTTAGGGGATCCAGGATACCAAGTAAGTGTTATGAATATGCATTTAAACAAACCAGTCAACCAGCTGATTGGTCCAAAAATTCCTGACCAATTGCATTTCAGTAGTTTATTCCAGGCTATCTCATTGGTTAGAATTTTGACACTGACAACTACCTGTAAAATATTATAGCTTGAGATTCACTCGGCTAGATCGAGATGGATTTTGAAGAGTAAAATTTAAATATTTGTGTGAGAAGAGACATCCGGGCAGGGTATATTTGCAACAACTTCTGAATCTTTACATTTAATTAGTATTTCTTCAGGGGGGAAATATCTCCACTCTGACTCCACTCTTTTATGTTCCCAATGACACACTTGCACGCTCTCAAATTCAATTTGTGCACCCTACACAACATGTGCACACTTGATGTGTTTTATATGCGCTTTGCAACAGATGTCATATGGGGCCTTTACATGCTGTCGGAATTATCTGAAGTTCAGAGTTTTGACTCGGAAGTTTCACTTGAACGAACCTCCAAGTCATAATTACAAGTGGGAAACTCTGAGAACATTTTGTTACCCAAGTTGCCGAGTTGTACATTCACCACTGACCTTTTCAACCTAAACATGACAACAAATCTGTTTTTTATTTTTTATTTATTTATTTCACCTTTATTTAACCAGGTAGGCAAGTTGAGAACAAGTTCTCATTTACAACTGCGACCTGGCCAAGATAAAGCAAAGCAGTTTGACACATACAACCACACAGAGTTACACATGGAGTAAAACAAACCTACAGTCAATAATATAGTACAAAAATAAGTCTATATACAAAGTGAGCAAATGAGGTGAGATAAGGGTGGTAAAGGCAAAAAAGGCCCTGGTGGCGAAGTAAATACAATATAGCAAGTAAAACACTGGAATGGTAGATTTGCAGTGGAAGAAAGTGCAAAGTAGAAATAGAAATAATGGGGTGCAAAGGAGCAAAATAAATAAATACAGTAGGGGAAGAGGTAGTTGTTTGGGCTAAATTATAGATGGGCTATGTACAGGTGCAGTAATCTGTGAGCTGCTCTGACAGCTGGTGCTTAAAGCTAGTGAGGGAGATAAGTGTTTCCCGTTTTAGAGATTTTTGTAGTTCGTTCCAGTCATTGGCAGCAGAGAACTGGAACTAATTACAAAAAAACGGTGTTTGTTATTTGCAGCAGCATGTCTTGTTGTTGTAATATCCCCAACGTAGGTGATAGTTACACCAATGAAGGATTCAAGCTTTAAGCAAGCTAGCTAACTTTATTAATAACATGAACTAGCTTATTTGGGTTTTTAGGTTTTATTTATTTGCACCAAAGAAAACAAGTGAAAGACATAACATTACAGATAAAAAAAACTGCATGGAGGAGACTACTGGGTAGTTTGGTTCATCAGGCTAACCCCTAGTCTATGCAGGAATTCCAGAGTATGGAACCTGTATCTGATAGAGAATGGACAGTGAAGTGCGGCAGTGGGAGGATGCAGGTTATCGCAGTGTCTTGTGTTGTATCCATGGGTTTGGGAATTAACCTGGAAGAATCCATTGAAGGGTTTAAGTAGGCTGTATTTGTAGATGAAGGTGCATAATTTTAGTATATTAAATGTTGTAGATATACAATATATTCAGTTTCTTAAACAGAGGGACCGATGGAGCCAAGTAGTTAAAGGGGGTGGCTAGTCTTGTAAATGTATTTGGTGTGATGAATCATTTGTGTAGGTAGGAAGCATTCAGTATGTACTGGCCCAGACAATATTGCAGTAAATGAGATATTGGTAAATTAATCTATAGTGTAGTATTAGGTAGCAAGCATGATGAACCAAACCACTAATCTTTCTGATGATACTTTGCTCTGAACAAAATGAATATGATTTATAACTTTTTATCAATTGAAACACCTAGGAATCGAGTGGATGAAACCTGGTCCATTTTATTCCCCCCAATTGAGATTTTTCTATTCTATTGTTTGCTATTTGTTATTCTTACCAGTTAATACAATGAAGATGGATTTTTTAACATTTAAAGATTATTAATTTATCTGGAACCATTCAGAAAACTTGGCCATGCCTGAATTGGCTTCATTGATTAGTGAATCAAAATTCTAGAGTGATAAAATCATTAGCAAAAAGAATGGGAATTACGGTAGAAGACACAGCAGCAAGGTCTTTGGATTGAACCCTGTGAAACGCAACAGAATGTCTTGGCCCTGGTAGGTGCACAACCATTTGCATATACAAATTGTTCTCTATCATAAACATAATTATATAGCCATTTATATGTAAAATCATGAAAACTGTAATAATGCAATATAGTGATATTTCATGATCAACCATGCTTTTGATAAATCTAAAAAGATGCCAAGAGTGTATTCATTGTTGTTCAGGGCTGTAAAGATTTTTTATCCACAAGTTGTGAAAGAGACATATCTGTGTGGTAGTTTTTATGAAAACCATATTGGTGCTCATATTGAATACAGTGTTGGTTTAAATGTTTCAACGTTCTTTTACAAACCAGTTTCTCTAGGATTTTTTAAAAACATAGTGCAGATATTGGGCGATAATATGTAAAAGATCTTGGATCCCCAGATTTACAAAAACACAGTAATGGGAAGAACAAATAAAAAATCACATTACCCAGAAAAAGAGTTACATTCCTCCACAAATAAGTGCCCAAACGGCACCAGAACATCAAGATGAAATGTATATTGTTCCAACAATACAGTGCATTAAAACACAGCAACCTCAAGAGTTAACCAATCCTCTGAACGGGTTAGGCAACTCAGATGCCTATACTTTAACAGCAAAGTTAGATTAGACAGAAGGTTATGAAGTAGGGCCTTGTAAACAAAAAGGGAGTAATGTGGAGGTCTATGTTGTTGTCTGGACTTCCCCAAAGACCCGTAGACCTCTACATTACTCCCTTTTTGTTTACAAGGCCCTACTTCATAAACTTCTGTTTATGATAAGTATCAAAACTGTCACCTATAGGGCCTCCCGAGTGGCGTTTCTACAGATCCCAGGTGGCCGCAACAGGGAGATCCATGAGGTGTTGCACAATTGGCCCAGGGTCGTCCGGGTTAGGGGAGGGTTTGGCCGGCCGAGATGTCCTTGTCCCATTGCGCTCTAGCGACTCCTTGTGGCAGGCTGGGCGCATGCACACTGACTTCGGTCGCCAGTTGTACGGTGTTTCCTCCAACACATTGGTGCGGCTGGCTTCCAGGTTAAGCGAGCAGTGCGGCTTGGCAGGGTCATGTTTCGGAGGACGCATGGCTCTCGACCTTCTCCTCTCCCGTATCCATACGGGAGTTGCAGCAATGGGACAAGACTGTAACTACTACCATTTGGACATCACAAAATTGGGGAGAAAAAAGGGTAAAAATTACATTTAAAAAAAAATCATATTAATGAAAGCTGTCACCTGTAACAAAATGAAGGGCACTATGGTAGATGGCATCCAAAGGTTTAAGAGAAGTAGCAGCTGCACTTTGATAAATAATATCACCATAATCAAGAAATATAAAAAGGTTGACTGAATAATCTGCTTCCTACTGCACAATCTGTTTCTGTATTAAAAGCCAACTTTAAAACTTAGCTTCTTAACCAGCTCATCTATATGTTTTTAAAATGTCACATCCATATCAATCCAAATGCCTAAACATTTATATGCAGGAGCACGGTCAATTGAAGAACAATCTTTTTTTTCTTCTTTTCTCTTTTTCTCCCCAATTTCATGGTATCCAATTGGTAGTTACAGTCTTGTCTCATTGCTGCAACTCCCGTACAGACTAGGGAGAGGCAAAGGCCAAGAGCCGTGCATCCTCCGAAACACAACCCAGCCAAGCCACACTGCTTCTTGACACAATGCCCACTTAACCGGTATGCCAGCCGTACCAATGTGTCGTACCACCGAGCACTGCACCCGGCCCGCCAACAGGGAATCGTTAGAGCGCGATGGCACAAGGATATCCCGGCCAGCCAAACCCTCCGGTAACCCGGACGGGCCAATTGCGCAACCGCCAGTCTCCTGGTCACGGCGACACAGACTGGGATTGAACCCGGGTCTGTAGTGAAGCCTCTAGCACTGCGATGCACAGCCTTAGACTGCTGTGCCACTCGGGAGGCTCTAACGTTATATCCTAATATGACTTTGGTGCAGGTCATGTTGTTTTTCACAGTACCATCTCTAGTAAACACACACTATATGAAATCAAATGTAAGTTTATTTGTCACATCCACAGGATGCAGAAGGTGTAAAAGGTATAGTGAAATGGTTACTTGCATCGCGGAATCTTTTGTTTAGACATGTAGCTAGCTAAACAATGAACCTGCAGGTTGCTAAATATAACCAACCAGCTTCGATGTTAGCTAGCTCGCTTACATTAGGCTATAACAAGCAATGCAAATGGATTTATGAGATAATAATAATATTACTACACAGATCATACACGTAACGTTAGCTAGCAAGCCAGCCAGCTAACGTTAGCTAGCTAGCTAGCTAACAGTACGCTTTAACTTGAAATGAAAATGACTTTCTGACAAAAATAGAAACACATAATATCTGAAAATGTAGCTACAGTTGAAGTCGGAAGTTTACATATACCTTAGCCAAATACATTTAAACTCAGTTTCACAATTCCTGACATTTAATCCTAGTAAAAATTCCCTGTCTTAGGTCAGTTAGGATCACCACTTTATTTTAAGAATGTGAAATGTCAGAATAATAGTAGAGAGAATTATTTATTTCAGCTTTTATTACTTTCATCACATTCTCAGTGGGTCAGAAGTTTACATACACTCAATTAGTATTTGGTAGCATTGCCTTTAAATTGTTTAACTTGGGTCAAACATTTCGAGTAGCCTTCCACAAGCTTCCCACAATAAGTTGGGTGAATTTTGGCCCATTCCTCCTGACAGAGCTGGTGTAACTGAGTCAGGTTTGTAGGCCTCCTTCCTTTCACATGCTTTTTCAGCTCTGCCCACACATTTTCTATAGGATTGAGGTCAGGGCTTTGTGATGGCCACTCCAATACCTTGACTTTGTTGTCCTTAAGCCATTTTGCCACAACTTTGGAATTATGCTTGTGGTCATTGTCCATTTGGAAGACCCATTTGCGACCAAGATTTAACTTCCTGACTGATGTCTTGAGATGTTGCTTCATTATATCCACATAATTTTCCTTCCTCATGATGGCATCTATTTTGTAAAGCGCACCAGTCCCTCCTGCAGCAAAGCACCCCCACAACATGATGCTGCCACCCCCGTGCTTCACGGTTGGGATGGTGTTCTTCGGCTTGCAAGCCTCCCCCTTTTCCTCCAAACATAACAAGGGTAATTATGGCCAAACAGTTATATTTTTGTTTCACACTGGACATTTCTCCAAAAAGTATGATATTTGTCCCCATGTGCAGTTGCAAACTTTAGTCTGGCTTTTTTATGGTCGTTTTGGAGCAGTGGCTTCTTCCTTGCTGAGCGGCCTTTCCGGTTATGTCGATCTAGGACTCGTTTTACTGTGGATATAGATACTTTTGCACCTGTTTCCTCCAGCATCTTCACAAGGTCCTTTGCTGTTGTTCTGGGATTGATTTGCACTTTTCGCACCAAATAACGTTCATCTCTAGGAGACAGAACTTGTCTCCTTCCTGAGCAGTATGATGGCTGCGTGATCCCATGGTGTTTATACTTGCATACTATTGTTTGCACAGGTGAACGTGGTACCTTCAGGTGTTTGGAAATTGCTCCCAAGGATGAACCAGACTTGTGGAGGGCTACAAAAAAAATTCTGGGGTCTTGGCTGATTTCTTTTGATTTTCCCATGTCAAGCAAAGAGTCACTGAGTTTGAAGTTAGGCCTTGAAATACATCCACAGGTACACCTCCAATTGACTGAAATGATGTCAATTAGCCTATCAGAAGCTTCTAAAGCCAAGACATAATTTTCTGGAATTTTCCAAGCTGTTTAAAGGCACAGTCAACTTAGTGTATGTAAACTTCTGACCCACTGGAATTGTGATACAATGAATTCTAAGTTAAATAATCTGTCTGTAAATAATTGTTTGAAAATTACTTGTGTCATGCACAAAGTAGATGTCCTAACCGACTTGCCAAAACTATAGTTTGTTAACAAGAAAGTTGTGGAGTGGTTGAAAAACGAGTTTTAATGACTCCAACCTAAGTGTATGTAGACTTCCAACTTCAGCTGAAGCTAGACTGTGTTACCCGTAGATGAACTCTTCTCTCTCTCCATCACAGATGCTATGGTTGCCCTTAGCTTGAAGATGTAATCTGTAGACATGTGTTTTATAAAACAGCCTTCTGTGTGTTCTCTTTTTGAATTTGTTTGCATATTTGCAATCAAATGCCAGAATTCTCCCATCACCTTAGCTATCATACTTGGCTTCCACCGGGAATTCCATTGATTCCAGCGAGTGCAGAACATTAGCAACACTTTTGCAGTTCTTCGTGATATCTTTAAAAGAATGCATTAGAAAGTATTACCTACACGTACTGCGCAGTTACACGGAACCCAAACCGACTGTGCATGTGCGCCATCGTTCGCTATCGTGCATAAATTAATTTTGTCCCCCTACACCAAACACGATCACGACACGCAGGTTAAAATATCAAAACAAACTCTGACCCAATGACATTAATTTGGGGACAGGTCGAAAAGCATTAAACATGTATGGCAATTTAGCTAGTTAGCTCGCACTTGCTAGCTAATTTGTCCTATTTAGCTAGCTTGCTGTTGCTAGCTAATTTGCCCTGGGATATAAACATTGAGTTGTTATTTTACCTGAAATGCACAAGGTCCTCTACTCCGACAACTAATCCACACATAAAACGGCCAACTGAATCGTTTCTAGTCATTTCTCCTCCTTCTAGGCTTTTTTTCATCTTTGAACATATATGGTAATTGTCATCTACACTTTCATAGTATTACCACGACAACCGGCAAAACAGTTCGTTTTTCAATCACCCACTTGAGTATAACCAATGAGGAGATGGCATGTGGGTACCTGCTTCTATAAACCAATGAGGAGATGGGAGAGGCAGGACTTGCAGCGCGATCTGCGTCAGAAATAGAAAGGAGTTCTATTTTAGCCCTTGGCATCGCAGTCGCTCGTTGGCGCGTGCGAGCAGTGTGGGTGCAATAATTGAAAAACATGGATTTCTAAATGTATTTTGCGATGCTCGCGCACGCGACGTGTCTGGTCTGGTCAGCATGTCATACACATACTGCTTTAATATGGCAGACCAATCCAATCTCATCTCTCGGCATGTCCAGCCCATGCATTATCTCAGCCAATCATGGCTAGCAGGAAGGTTCCTGACTTTTTCCATGGCTAAACCAATTAGGATTGTAATTTAACAATTGTATTCATATTTACAGATGGCATACACGTTTGTTATTAAGGCACATGAAAGTTAACATGTTCCAGAAAGTATTTATGCCAACAACAACAACAAAATATTTTGATAAATGTTTACGTTCAAATGCCTCTCCTGTGAAGTAGTGACGTGCGACATACGCCTAGTTTCCTGAAACAAGTCACAAATAGTGAAGATAATAATAGGTCCCAAAATCAATCCCTTTGGTACACCTTTATTTACTTCAAGAAATTCAGACTTAACCCCATCAATCACAATGGCCTGAGTTCTATCACTAAAATAATTATGAAAGTATGAACAAGCATCAGTGTTAAGGCTTATTGAGGACAACTTATTCAATGAAATAACATGATCAACAGCTTTTGACAGGTCTACAAACACAGTAAGTCCCAAATAAAACTGCACTTTTATTTCTGGTTTAATATATCACGAAATGTATTGTTGAAAGATTAATTTGGTATTTGAATAATTTCAAAGTGATACAAATTAAGTTTTTACTAATTACAGTGCCTTTGGAAAGTATTCAGACCCCTTGACTTTTCAAGATTTTGTTACGTTACAGCCTTATTCTAAAATAAATTCAAATGTTCTGTTTTTTCCCTCATAAATCTACACACAATACCCCATAATGACAAAGAAAAAACAGGTTTTTAGAAATGTTTGCAAATGAATAAAAAATTACAAACTGAAATAATACATTTACATAAGTATTCAGACGCTTTACTCAGTACTTTGCTGAAACACCTTTGGCAGAGATTACAGCCTTGAGTCTTCTTGGGTATGACACTACAAGCTTGGCACACCTGTATTTGGGGAGTTTCTCACATGCTTCTCTGCAGATCCTCTCAAGCTCTGTCAGGTTGGATGGGGAGCGTCACTGCACAACTATTTTCAGGTCTCTCCAGAGATGTTCAATCGGGTTCAAGTCTGGGCTCTGGGTGGGCTACTCAAGGACATTCAGAGACTTGTCCCGAAGCCACTCCTGCGTTGCCTTGGCTGTGTACTTAGGGTCGTTGTCCAGTTGGAAGGTAAACCTTCGCCCCAGTCTGAGGTCCTGCATGCTCTGGAGCAACAGACACCTCACAAGTCCTCAACTGGCAGCTTCATTAAATAGTACCCGCAAAACACCAGTCTCAACGTCAACAGTGAAGAGGCGACTCTGGGATGCTGGCCTTCTAGGCAGAGTTCCTCTGTCCAGTGTCTGTGTTCTTTGCCCATCTTGATCTTTTCTTTTTATTGGCCAGTCTGAGATATGGCTTTTTCTTTTCAAACCTCAAACTAAACACTAATGTACTTGTCCTCTTGCTCAGTTGCCTCCCACTCTTCTTTCAATTCTGGTTAGAGCCAGTTTGTGCTGTTCTGTGAAGGGAGTAGTACACAGCGTTGTACGATATCTTCAGTTTCTTGCCAATTTCTCACATGGAATAGCTTTAATTTCTCAGAACAAGAATAGACTGACGAGTTTCAGAAGAAAGTTATTTGTTTCTGGTCATTTTGAGCCTGTAATCGAACCCACAAATGCTGATGCTCCAGATACTGAACTAGTCTAAAGAAGGACAGTTTTATTGCTTCTTTAACCAGTACGACAGTTTTCAGCTGTGCTGAAAGGGTTTTCTAATGATCTATTAGCCTTTTAAAATGCTAAACTTGGATTAGCTAGCACAATGTGCCATTGGAACACAGGAGTGATGGTTGCTGATAATGGGCATCTGTGCGCCTATGTAGATATTCCATTAAAAATCTGCCATTTCAATCTACAATGGTCATTTACAACATTAACAATGTCTACACTGTATTTCTGATCAATTTGATATCATTTTAATGGACAAAAAAAAATGTTTTTTTCAAAAACAAGGAAATGTCTAAGTGACCCCAAAGTTTTGAACAGTAGTGTATATTGCATTATTTTATGGCAGGTTATGACACGTACATAAGAGTGTAAAAGCCACCATGGTAGTTATTTAATGGTGTGTTATGTCTAAGGCTGTTGTGGTGACTGTATTACCGCCACACCGGCAGCCATGAGTCATGACCGCAGTAAAATTCTACGTGCCAGTCATGAGTCTTGACCGCATAAACATTCTATGTGAGTTTTACGTGACTGTTGAGTCACGGTAATCTCCTTTTATGCACTCTGGACATGTGTTAGTAGTACCAACTCGCTAATGATAATCAGTTCGCTAATGGCCTGGTACTCAGTGCTCTATGAAGTTCAACAGCAGGTTGAAACTGAGTGGAAAACATGGTTGTTGTTTCAATGCCTAACACAACGAAATAGACAGTGCTTTCTAAGGTTATGGTTACTTCAAAACCACCATACGCATAGGCCTATATATGACCCCAAGCCTGAAAAAAAAAAAAGAATTAAAATAATGATTGTGCCATTATGCAATACATAGCTTACCGCATGGCAGAAAAGCAGAAAAATAAGATATCTTTGGTACATAATTGGTCTAGCCTAAGTTAAACACAAACAGAGTTAGCCTACAATTATAGTGAATTTGTATTTGATTTTGAATAGCCTAGTAATAGGGAATTTTTTGTATTTTTATAATTCATAAGCTGACACATCACCTTTATCTACAGAATATCTCACCACTGTGCATTTCCATCTCCTCCCCTCTCTCCTTCATTCCTTTCTCCAGTGCACAGAGGGGCTGTCAACAGTTTAATAAAATATTTCATTGTTTCATTGTGAAAACATGTTACTATCGATGTTCCTGAACAGATTGCACTTGGTTTCCCAAATTGAGCACTGGGTAGCTACAGGAACAGGTTTGGAGAGCCCATGGCATACAGAGTTTCAGCGGAATATCACGATGGCATCGGAGGGGAGGGCTGCCATCTTATCGGCTCTTAACTAACCATGCTATTTTGTTTGTTTTTATGTGTTGTTTGTAACTTGTTTTCCAAATAATGTTTCTGCTACCATCTCTTATGACCGAAAAGAGCTTCTGGACATCAGAACTGGGATTACTCACGTCAAATTGGACGAGGAGTCATTCTTTAATGAGTTGGACGTGAGGGATATACTACAGAAACCCGACCAGGCCCAGATCCCCGTGATTCCCTGGAAAAGGAAACGTAGGTTTCACGGAAAGAGACAAGGATGCCTTGTGAGGATCAGGCAATGAGTGGCTAATCTGCCCTCGCCTTCCGTTCTGCTAGCTAACGTTCAATCGCTGGAAAATAAATGGGACTACCTGAAAGCACATATATCCTACCAACTGGACATTAAAAACTGGAATACCGTGTCGTGCCTGAATGACAACATAAAAAAAATACAGCTGGCGGGTTATGCACTCTATCGGCAGGACCGAACAGCAGCCTCTGGTAAGACACGGGGCGGGTGCCTATTCATATCTGTAAACAATAGCTGTTGCACGATATCTAAGGAAGTTTCAAGGTTTTGCTCGCTGAGGTAGAGTATCTCATGATAAGCTGTAGACAACACTATCTACCAAGAGAGTTTTCATCTGTATTTTTTGTTGTTGTCTACATACCACCACAGACCGTAGCTGGCACTAAAACCACACTCAATGAGCTGTATTCCGCCATAAGCAAACAGGAAAACGCTCATCCAGAGGTGGCGCTCCTAGTGGCCAGGGGCTTTAAAGCGGGGAAACTTAAATCAGTTTTACCTCATTTCTATCAGCATGTTAAATGGTCAACCAGAGGGAAAAAAATTCTAGACCACCTTTACTCCACACACAGAGACGTGTACAAAGCTCTCCCTCCATTTGACAAATCTGACCATAACTCTATCCTCCTGATTCCTGCTTACAAGCAAAAATTAAAGCAGAAAGCACCAGTGACTCGGTCTATAAAAAAGTGGTCAGGTGAAGCAGATAATAAACTACAGAACTGTTTTGCTAGCACAGACTGGAATATGTTCCGGGATTCTTCCGATGGCATTGAGGAGTACACCACATCAGTCACTGGCTTTATCAATAAGTGTATCGAGGACGTCATCCCCACAGTGACTGTACGTACATATCCCAACCAGAAGCCATGGATTACAGGCAAGATTCGCACTGAGCTAAAGGGTAGAGCTGCCGCACTCTAACCCGGAAGCTTATAAGAAATCCCGCTATGCCCTCCAACGAACCATCAAACAGGCAAAGTGTCAATACAAGACTAAGATTGAATCATACTACACCGGCTCCGACGCTCGTCGGATGTGGCAGGGCTTGCAAACTATTACAGACTACAAAGGGAAGCACAGCCGAGAGCTGCCCAGTGACACGAGCCTACCAGACGAGTAAAACAGCAAGTAAAACTGAAACATGCATGAGAGCATCAGCTGTTCTGGACGACTGTGTGATCCAGCTCTCCGCAGCCAATGAGTAAGACCTTTAAACAGGTCAACATTCACAAGGCCGCTGGGCCAGACGAATTACCAGGACGTGTACACCAAGCATGCGCTGACCAACTGGCAAGTGTCTTCACTGACATTTTCAACCTCTCCCTGTGTGAGTCTGTAAGACCACCATAGTGTTCTTGGGCACAGGGACTAAGGTAACCTGCCTAAATCACTACCGACCCATAGCACTCACGTCTGTAGCCATGAAATGCTTTGAAAGGCTGTTAATGACTCACATCAACACCATTATCCCAGAAACCCTAGACCCACTCCAATTTGCATACCGCTCCAACAGATCCCCTGGTGATGAAATCTCTATTGCAGTCCACACTGCCCTTTCCCACCTGGGCAAAAAGAACACCTATGTGAGAATTCTATGAATTGACTACAGCTCAGCGTTCAACACCATAGTGCCCTCAAAGCTCATCACTAAGCTAAGGACCCTGGGACTAAACACCTCCCTCTGCAACTGGATCCTGGACTTCCTGACGGGCCGCCCCAGGTGGTAAGGGTAGGTAACAACACATCCTCCACACTGATCCTCAACACAGGGGCCCCTCGGGTGCGTGCTCAGTCCCCTCCTGTACTCCCTGTTCACTCATGAGTGCACGGCCAGCCACGACTCCAACACCATCATTACGTTTGCTGATGACATAACAGTGGTAGGCCTGATCACTGACAACGATGAGACAGCCTATGGGGAGGACATCAGAGACCTGGCAGTGTGGTGCCAGGACAACAACCTCTCTATCAACGTGATCAAGACAAAGGAGATGATTGTGGACTACAGGAAAAGGTGGACCGAGCACGCCCCCATTCTCATCGACGGGGCTGTAGTGGAGCAGAATGAGAGCTTCAATTTCCTTGGCGTCCACATCACCAACAAACTAACATGGTCCAAGCACACCAAGACAGTCGTGAAGAGGGCACGGCAAAACCTATTCCCCCTCAGGAGGCATGGGTCCTCAGATCCTCAAAAGGTTTTATAGCTTCACCATCGAGAGCATCCTGACGGGTTGCATCACTGCCTGGTATGGCAACTGCTCGGCCTCCGACCGCAAGGCACTACAGTTCAGCAATATTCTTGGGATGTCTTGTGTGAACTGCTCTCTTGAGGTCATGCCACAGCATCTCAATCGGGTTTAGGTCAGGACTCTGACTGGGCCACTCCAGAAGGTGTATTTTCTTCTGTTGAAGCCATTCTGTTGTTGATTTACTTCTGTGTTTTGGGTCGTTGTCCTATTGCATCACCCAACTTCTGTTGAGCTTCAATTGGCGGACAGATAGCCTTTCATTAATTTTTCCATCGATGATAGTAAGCTGTCCAGGCCCTGAGGCAGCGAAGCAGCCCAAACCATGATGCTCCCTCCACCACACTTTACAGTTGGGATGAGGATTTGATGTTGGTGTGCTGTGCCTTTTTTTCTGCACACATAGTGTTGTGTGTTCCCTCCAAACAACTCAAATGAAGTTTAATCTGTCCACAGAATATTTTGCCAATAGCGCTGTGAAACCTCCACGTGCACCTTTGCAAACTTCAGACAAGCAGCAATGTTTTTTTTGGAAAGCAGTGGCTTCTTCCGTGGTGTCCTCCCATGAACATCATTCTTGTTTAGTGTTTTACATATTGTAGACTCGTCAACGGAGATGTTAGCATGTTCCAGAGATTTCTGTAAATCTTCAGCTGACACTCTAGGATTCTTCTTAACCTCATTAAGCATTCTGAGCTGTGCTCTTGTAGTCATCTTTGGATTAGATTTAGATGCACTATTGTAAAGTGGTTGTTCCACTGGATATCATAAGGTGAATCCACCAATTTGTAAGTCGCTCTGGATAAGAGCGTCTGCTAAATGACTTAAATGTAAAAGCAGGACGGCCACTCCTAGGGAGAGTAGCAACAGTGCTGAACTTTCTCCATTTATAAACAACTTGTCTTACCATGACTGATGAACATCAAGGCTTTTAGAGATACTTTTGTAACCCTTTCCAGCTTTATGCAAGTCCACAATTCATAATCTTAGGTCTTGGTTCACATCAGGCAATGCTTCTTGTGAATAGCAAACTCAAATTTTGTGAGTGTTTTTTTAGGGCAAGGCAGCTCTAACCAACATCTCCAATCTCGTCTCATTGATTGGACTGCAGGTTATCTAACTCCTGACTCCAATTAGCTTTTGGAGAGGTCATTAGTCTAGGGGTTAACATATCTTTTCCAACCTACACTGTGAATGTTTAAATGATGTATTCAATATAGACAATATCGACATAGTCTTGTCAGCACCATTGTACAACGACTGTGCAGGTGCCTTATTTTGCGCAGAGGGAGGGAGCTCCCATTTCACTTTGTTCATGGTGCTGGCCAGACTTCTTCTCTGCAAGCAGGTCCGACTGATGAGAGGAGGGACAAAGGGGGAAAACTAAAAAAAAAAATGACACACCCTCCTAAAACTGGTTATAACTTCAGTTCTGTTTGTGATGTTAAGATTCTAACAACGACTGTGTGATATATAGACTATTTTAGGGGAAAGTAAAGGACGGAGGGGGTCATGACTTTAAAAATGGCAGAGTAATAATAAAAAATGTATGAGCAGTCAAAATGGATGATTTAACGGTTCTAGTGTTTGTATTTATATTTATTATGGATCCTCTTTCTGGGGTCCTGCAAAATTAAGGCAGTTATACAATTTTAAAAACATTTCAATATATTCACAACACACTGTGTTCCCTCAGGCACCTATACCACTACCACATATCTACAACACAAAATCCATGTGAACATGTGTGTATAGTGTGTATGTTATCATGTGTATGTACATGTGTCTGTGCCTATGTGTGTGTTGCTTCACAGTCCCCGCTGTTCCATAAGGTTTATTTTTATCTGTTTTTTAAATAAAATTTTACTGCTTGCATAAGTTACTTGATGTGGAATAGAGTTCCATGTAGTCATGGCTCTATGTTCTATGGTGCGCCTCCTCAGTCTGTTGTGGACTTGGGGACTGTGAAGAGACCTCTGGTGGCATGTCTTGTGGGGTATGCATGGGTATCTCAGCTGTGTGCCAGTAGTTCAAACAGACAGCTCGGTGCATTCAACATTTCTATGGTAAATTACCATCCCCAAACTTGAAACTCACTCACTGCTTATATATGCCAGTTAGGCTCTACACCCCTTGTAAAGCAGATAAATGTGCTTCATTTTAAGAAGTTATTTGTCTATTTTAGTTGTGATACAAACCTTATTAAAACATATAGGCCTATGGGCTAGGCTACAGGTATGCGACTATGATTCGAACACGTGGCAAAAAAAGGCATTGTTTCTTATGTTAGGCATCATTCTCAAATTATAATATATATAATTCACAAGTTAAAGGCTAATATTGTCAACCATCAGACTATACTTGATTTGATCTTGTCTCTACATATGCTAAATTGGGGCGGCAGGTAGCCTAGTGGTAAGAGTGTTGGATTTGTAACTGAAAGGTTGCAAGATCAAATCCCTGAGCTGACAAGGTAAAAAATCTGTCGTTCCGCCCCTGAACAAGGAAGTTAACTCACTTTTCCTAGGCTGTCATTGAAAATAAATAACTGACTTTCCTAGTTAAATAAAGATATATACAGTGGGGGAAAAAAGTATTTGATCCCCTGCTGATTTTGTACGTTTGCCGACTGACAAAGAAAGGATCAGTCTATAATTTTAATGGAAGGCTTATTTGAACAGTGAGAGACAGAATAACAACAAAAATATCCAGAAAAACGCATGCAAGAAATGTTATAAATTGATTTGCATTTTAATGAGGGAAATAAGTATTTGACCCCCTCTCAATCAGAAAGATTTCTGGCTCCCAGGTGTCTTTTATACAGGTAACGAGCTGAGATTAGGAGCACACTCTTAAAGGGAAGCAATCAATCAATCAGATTCCAAACTCTCCACCATGGCCAAGACCAAAGAGCTCTCCAAGGATGTCAGGGACAAGATTGTAGACCTACACAAGGCAGGAATGGGCTACAAGACCATCGCCAAGCAGCTTGGTGAGAAGGTGACAAAATTTGGTGCGATTATTTGCAAATGGAAGAAACACAAAAGAACTGTCAATGTCCCTCGCCCTGGGGCTCCATGCAAGATCTCACCTCGTGGAGTTGCGATGATCATGAGAACGGTGAGGAATCAGCCCAGAACTACACGGGAGGATCTTGTCAATGATCTCAAGGCAGCTGGGACCATAGTCACCAAGAAAACAATTGGTAACACACCACGCCATGAAGGACTGAAATCCTGCAGCGCCCGCAAGATCCCCCTGCTCAAGAATACATATACATGCCCGTCTGAAGTTTGCCAATGTACATCTGAATGACTCAGAGGACAACTGGTGAAAGTGTTGTGGTCAGATGAGACCAAAATGGAGCTCTTTGACATCAACTCAACTCGCCGTGTTTGGAGGAGGAGGAATGCTGCCTATGACCCCAAGAACACCATCTCCACCGTCAAACATGGAGGTGGAAACATTATGCTTTGGTGGTGTTTTTCTGCTAAGGGGACAGGACAACTTCACCGCATCAAATGGACGATGGACGGGGCCATGTACCGTCAAATCTTGGGTGAGAACCTCCTTCCCTCAGCCAGGGCATTGAAAATGGGTCGTGGATGGGTATTCCAGCATGACAATGACCCAAAACACACGGCCAAGGCAACAAAGGAGTGGCTCAAGAAGAAGCACATTAAGGTCCTGAAGTGGCCTAGCCAGTCTCCAGACCTTAATCCCATAGAAAATCTGTGGAGGGAGCTGAAGGTTCGAGTTGCCAAACATCAGCCTCGAAACCTTAATGACTTGGAGAAGATCTGCAAAGAGGAGTGGGACAAAATCCCTCCTGAGATGTGTGCAAACCTGGTGGCCAACTACAAGAAATGTCTGACCTCTGTGATTGCCAACACGGGTTTTGCCACCAAGTACTAAGTCATGTTTTGCAGAGGGGTCAAATACTTATTTCCCTCATTAAAATGCAAATCATTTTATAACATTTTTGACATGCGTTTTTCTGGATTTTTTTGTTGTTATTCTGTCTCTCACTGTTCAAATAAACCTACTATTAAAATGATAGACTGATCATTTCTTTGTAAGTGGGCAAACGTACAAAATCAGCAGGGGATCAAATACTTTTTCCCCCCTGTGTGTGTGTGGTGTGTGTGTGTGTGTGTGTGTGTGTGTGTGTGTGTGTGTGTGTGTGTGTGTGTGTGTGTGTGTGTGTGTGTGTGTGTGTGTGTGTGTGTGTGTGTGTGTGTGTGTGTGTGTGTGTGTGTGTGTGTGTGTGTGTGTGTGTGTGTGTGTGTGTGTGTGTGTGTGTGTGTGTGTGTACACTGGAGAGAACAAGTATTTGATACACTGCCAATTTTGCAGGTTTTCTTACTTACAAAGCATGTAGAGGTCTGTCATTTTTATCATAGGTACACTTTAACTGTGAGAGACGGAATCTAAAACAAAAATCCAGAAAATCACACTGTATGATTTTTAAGTAATTAATCATACAGCTTGGTGCATTCAACATGTCAATACCTCTCTTAAATACAAGTGGTGATGAAGTCAATCTCTCCTTCACTTTGAGCCAGGAGCGATTGCCCTGTACTGATTGCAATTTTCCTAAATCCCTTTTTGTGGCACCTGACCACACGACTGATCAGTAGTCCAGGTGCGACAAAACAAGGGCCTGTAGGACCTGCCTTGTTGATAGTGCGGTTAAAAGAATGTAGATTTAGCAGGGGGTGTAAAGCCATAACACATACGTTTTTTCAGCAGCAGACTATGATCGTTAGTGTAATCCAAGGGATTTCTAATCAAATTGTATTTGTCACATGCACCAAATACAACCAGTGTAGACGTTACCGTGAAATGCTTACTTACGAGCCATTTCCCAACATTGCAAATTTAAAAAGTAAGAAAAATTTGCTAAATAAAAAAGGAAATAGTAACTAAATAAAATATCGAGGCTGTATACAAGGAGTACCGGTACAGGGGCACATGGTAGTTGAGGTAATATTTAAATGTAGGTAGAGGTAAAAGTGACTATGCAGTCAGGATAGAGAATAAACAGAGCAGCAGCAGCATTTGTGAAGAGTGTGTAAGAATGTGAGTGTGTCTGTGTGCGTGTGGAGTCATTATGCGTGTGTGTTTTGTGAGCGTGAGCGTGTTTGTGTATGTGTTTTGGAGTGTCAGTGTAGTATGTGTGAGACTGTGTGCATAGAGCCAGTGTAAGAGAGTCAGTGCAACAAAAAGGGTGTCATTTGATTAACATTTACATTTACGTAATTTAGCAGACGCTCTTATCCAGAGCGACTTACAAATTGGTGCATTCACTTTATGATATCCAGATTAACTATTCCGCAGTCTTATGGCTTGGGGGTCAAAGCTGTTCAGGAGCCTTTTTGTCCCAGACTTGGAGCGCCGGTACCACTTGCCGTGCGGTAGCAGAGAGAACAGTCTATGACTTGGGTGGCTGGAGTCTTTTTTTTTTGTAGGGCCTTCCTCTGACACCGCCTGGTATAGAGGTCCTGGATTGCAGGGAGCTCGGCCCCGGTGTTGTATTGGGCCGTACGCAACACCCTCTGTAGTGCCTACTGTCGTGTCTTTGGGCACCATTAAACTGAAGACATGTTTATCAAAATAACTCCCTGTAATTATTACCACGCAATTAAACTGATTAATCGTTTAATTGTAATTAACTAGGAGATCGGGTCACCAAGGAAAATATTCAGATTACAAAGTTATAATTTTCCTAATATAACTTTACTATATTATAGCATTATATATTATATTATAGTATAGGCCGATTATCTTCTGGTGTAAATGGTGTATTTTACCTCGCGTCCAGTCTTATTCCAAACATCGTAAATTGTTGTATCTGCACGAATCCAGTCTTTACTAAAGTCATCCATACATCAATTGTCTTAAAATAATTTATTTACTAAACTAAGTAATTCACAGAAAGCATACAAACAGTAATTATCGTCACAAAGAATTGGTAGAGTAATGTGCCCTAGTGGGCTAAACAGGCATGGCGGGTGTCTTGTTAAAACAAAGGGTAATAAAGGGCAGCTGAGACGGCACACAGAGTTCATTAATATGCTAATACTTTGCACATGAACGCTCACTCATTCGGGAACAATTGCAATCAATATATATTTACGCTCAGTGTGTCTTCGGGATCCTTGTTGGAGAGTTCTGTTCTATTTGAGAGTTTTGTCCTGTTCTCTCTCTCTCTCGGTTAGAATGGATCTTTCAAAGCGACATTCATTAATGTCGTTATAGAATGGATGTTTTGTCGGTCTTCGCGTTCAATGATATAATTTGTAGCTGCGGACTAATAATTAATATCAAAGACTTGTTATTATTCTGTCGGTATCGATAGTCTAAAAGTTTAACCACGTGGTGGTTAACTTTCAGTAGAGGAATTGGATGGTCAAACCTTGGCTCTCTCTTTTGTGGTAAGCTGGTCTGAAGAAAGTAAATCAGGGTGGGGTTTTACACGTGAACATAGAACAGGCTTGTCACATGATGCATGGTCCTGTCTGTGTCCCTGGGGGGCGTGCCGATGACTGATTTAAGCTTTGAACAGAAATACATTCTATCACATTAACATCAGTACATAGCATCTCAACGTATCACAAATAGCTTTATCCTTATTAATACATTTTATACGACCATTTAGATGCAAGTCCCATAGCTGAGGCTATTATATAAATAGTTTTATGGTAATATGGCTATATTGTCTCTTCTGAGTATCACAAAATTGTACCAAGCGGACCAGTTCGTAGCTGGATTCTTCACCAATCTTTTTTACCTTCTCCAGAACATAAATGTCGTTCGGTTCCCCAATTCTGTGAGTTGGAAGAATTTCCTGTGTCTCTCTATGAAACCCCTCTGTGTCTCAACTGGGCCATGCGGCAGAAGATTCTCCTCTAGAATTTTACCACCCCTTCACACAGGGCATGGGTGGGGGGAGGTAGGTTGGGGGATGGTGCAAGGGGGAGGGGGGTCAACTGTCGTCCCTGTACTCAAAGAGGGCAACGTCATGACACTACGTATGTCCTTAGTGATGCGGACACCCATGAACTTCAAGCTCTTGACCTGCTCCACTAGCCGTCGATGTGAATGAGGGCATGCTCGGCCCTCCATTTCCTGTAGTCCACGATCAGCTCCTTTGTCTTGCTGACTTTGAGGGAGAGGTTATTGTCCTGGCACCACACTGCCAGGTCTCTGATCTCCTCCCTATAGGCTGTCTCATTGTCATCGGGGATCAGGCCTACTGTCTGCAAATTCAATGATGGTGTTGGAATCATGCGCGGCCACGCAGTCGTGGGTGAATAGGGAGTTACAGGAGGGGGCTAAGCATGCACCCCTGAGGGGCCCCCGTGTTGAGGGTCAGCGAGGCAGATGTGGTGTTGCCTACCCTCTTCACCTGAGGTTTGCCCTCAGGAAGTCCAGGATTCAGTTTCAGAGGGAGGTGTTCAGTCTCAGGGTCCTTAGCTTAGTGATGAGCTTGGATGGCAGTATGGTGTTGAACGCTGGTGTTCCTTTTGTCCAGGTGGGAAAGGGCATTGTGGAGTGCAATAGAGATTGTGTCGTCTGTGGATCTGTGGGGCGGTACGTGAATTCGAATCGGTCCAGAGTGTCTGGGATGGTGGTGTTGATGTGAGCCATGACGAGCCTTTCAAAGCATTTCATGGCTACAGATGTGAGTGCTACAGTAATTTTGACAGGTTACCTTGGCGTACTTGGGCATAGGGACTATGGTGGTCTGCTTGAAGCATGTGGGGATTACAGACTGAGTCAGGAAGAGGTTGAAAATATCAGTGAATATACTTACCAACTGGTCAGCGCATGCTCTGAGTACGCGTCTTGGTAATCCGTCTGGCCCCACGGCCTTATCTATGTTAACCTGTTATGGCTAGGGGGCAGTATTTTCACGGCTGGATAAAAAACGTACCCGATTTAATCTGGTTACTACTCCTGCCCAGTAACTAGAATATGCATATAATTATTGGCTTTGGATAGAAAACACTCCAAAGTTTCTAAAACTGTTTGAATGGTGTCTGTGAGTATAACAGAACTCAAATGGCAGGTCAAAACCTGAGAGATTCCTTTACAGGAAGTGGCCTGTCTGACCATTTCTTGAACTTCTTTGCCATCTCTATCTTTTACAAAGGATCTCTGCTCTAACGTGACACTTCCTACGTCTTCCATGGGCGCTCAGAGCCCGGGAAAAACCTGAATGTCGTCATCCCAGCCCCAGGCTGAAACACATTATCGCCTTTCTCAAGTGGCCGATCAAGGGACTGTGGGCTTAGGCGCGTGCCCTGGCAGCCCCCGTCTTTGTGATTTTTCCTCTGTTTGCCGAAAAGGAGATTCCCGGTCGGAATATTATCGCTTTTTTACGAGATAAATTGCATAAAAATTTATTTTAAACAGCGGTTGACATGCTTCGAAGTACGGTAATGGAATATTTAGAATTTTTTTGTCACGAATTGTGCCATGCGCGAGACCCTGATTTACCATTTCGGATAGTTTCTGGAACGCACGAACAAAACGCCGCTATTTGGATATAACGATGGATTATTTGGGACCAAACCAACATTTGTTATTGAAGTAGCAGTCCTGGGAGTGCATTCTGACGAAGACAACAAAGGTAATAACATTTTTGTTATAGTAAATCTGATTTTGGTGAAGGCTAAACTTGCCGGGTGTCTAAATAGCTAGCCCGTGATGGCTGGGCTATGTACTTACAATATTGCAAAATGTGCTTTCACCAAAAAGCTATTTTAAAATCGGACATATCGAGTGCATAGAGGAGTTCTGTATCTATAATTCTTAAAATAATTGTTATGCTTTTTGTGAACGTTTATCGTGAGTAATTTAGTAAATTGTTAGTAAATTCCCCGGAAGTATGCTAGTTCTGAACGTCACATGCTAATGTAAAAAGCTGTTTTTTTATATAAATATGAACTTGATTGAACAAAACATGCATGTATTGTATAACATAATGTCCTAGGTGTGTCATCTGATGAAGATCATCAAAGGTTAGTGCTGCATTTAGCTGTCTTCTGGGTTTTTGTGACATTATATGCTAGCTTGAAAAATGGGTGTCTGATTATTTCTGGCTGGGTACTCTGCTGACATAATCTAATGTTTTGCTTTCGCTGTAAAGCCTTTTTGAAATCGGACAGTGTGGTTAGATAAAGGAGAGTCTTGTCTTTAAAATGCTGTGAAATAGTCATATGTTTGAAAAATTGAAGTTTTTGTATTTTTGAGGAATTTGTAATTCGCGCCACGCCTATCATTGGATATTGGAGCAGGTGTTCCGCTAGCGGAACGTCTAGATGTAAGAGGTTATTAACCTGTTGAAAGTACTTACATTGGCTACGGAGAGCGTGATCACACAGTCGTCCAGAACAGCTAGTGCTCTCATGCAGTGTAGTGCTTGCCTCGAAGAGAGCATAGAAGGCATTTAGCTCGTCTTGTATGTTCTTGTCCCTGGCCAGCTCGCAGGTGGGTTTCCCTTTGTAATCCATGTGATAGTGTGCTAGCCCTGCCACATCCAATGAGCGTCAGAGGATTTCAGATTTTCTTTGACAGAGAGGAACTCACATTCACAAAAAAGTTATTACATTCACATGAGAACATCAGGATAACTATAGACCTTATTTCCAACTTTAATTTATTAAGTAGTTGATTGACGATTTTCCAAGTTGATTTTATGTTGTTTGAGGATTCTTGGAATTTGGAAAACATTTTGGAAACCAGAAGTAGATTGGTGAATTTGTTCTTAGACTTTTTGTAATTAGCATAATTCAGGAGTGTGGGATTTTTGAGACTGGCTGTAAACCAAAGTTTACAATATACACAGGCAGTTAGGAAAGCGAAGGCTAGCTTTTTCTAAAATAAATGTGCATCCTGTAGCACAAACTCCAAAATGTTCTGGGACATTGTAAAGTCCATGGAGAATAAGAGCACCTCCTCCCAGCTACCCACTGCACTGAGGCTAGGAAACACTGTCACCACCGATAAATCCACGATAATTGAGAATTTCAGTAAGCATTTTTCTACAGCTGGCCATGATTTCCACCTGGCTACTCCTACCCCGGTCAACAGCCCTGCACCCCCCACAGCAACTTGCCCAAACCTCCCCCATTTCTCCTTCACCCAAATCCAGACAGCTGATGTTCTGAAAGAGCTGCAAAATCTGGACCCCTACAAATCAGCCGGGCTAGACAATCTGGACCCTCTCTTTCTAAAATTATCCGCCGCAATTGTTGCCCCTATTACTAGCCTGTTCAACCTCTCTTAAGTATCATCTGAGATCCAAAAAAAGATTGGAAAGCTGCCGCGTTCATCCCCCTCTTCAAAGGGGGAGACACTCTGACCCAAACTGTTACAGACCTATATCTGTCCTACCCTGCCTTTCTAAGGTCTTCGAAAGCCAAGTTAACAAACAGATCACCGACCATTTCGAATCCCACCGTACCTTCTCCGCTATGCAATCTGGTTTCCGAGCTGGTCATGGGTGCACCTCAGCCACGCTCAAGGTCCTAAACGATATCATAACAGCCGTATTCATCGACCTGGCCAAGGCTTTCGACTATGTCAATCACCACATTCTTATCGGCAGACTCAATAGCCTTGGTTTCTCAAATGACTGCCTCGCCTGGTTCATCAACTACATTTACATTACATTTTAGTCATTTAGCAGACGCTCCTATCCAGAGCGACTTACAGTAGTGAGTGCATACATTTCATGCATTTTTTTTCTTTTTCGTACTAGTCCCCCGAGAGTTCAGTGTGTCAAATCGGAGGGCCTGTTGTCCGGACCTCTGGCAGTCTCTATGGGGATGCCACAGGGTTCAATTCTTGGGCCGACTCTTTTCTCTGTATACATCAATGATGTCGCTCTTGCTGCTGGTGATTCTCTGATCCACATGTACGCAGACGACACCATTCTGTATACTTCTGGCCCTTCTTTGGACACTGTTAACCTCTATGGGCTAGGTGGGACGCTAGCGTGCCACCCGTGGTGCACTCCATCAACAGCAGGTGCATTTCAAGAGTGGCAAATTTGAATCCGAATAAATGTCAAAATTCAAATTTTTCAAACATACAACTATTTTACACCCTTTGAAAGATAAACATCTCCTTAATCTAACCACGTTTTACGATTTCAAAAAGGTTTTACGGCGAAAGCATAAATTTAGAGTATGTTAGGACAGTACATTTACAAGAGTTGTGTGTAATGTTTTGTCAATTCAAAGACAGGGTCACCAAAACCATAAAACCAGCTAAAATGATGCACTAACCTTTTACAATCTCCATCAGATGACACTCCTAGGACATTATGTTAGACAATGCATGCATTTTTAGTTCTATCAAGTTCATATTTATATCCAAAAACAGCGTTTTACTATGGCATTGATGTTGAGGAAATCGTTTCCCTCCAATAACCGGCAGTCAAGTCAGCGTCACAAATTAAATAATTAAAATTAGAAAACATTGGTAAAATATTATATTGTCATTTAAAGAATTATAGATTTACATCTCTTGAACGCAATCAACTTGCCAGATTTAAAAATAACCTTACTGGGAAATCACACTTTGCAATAATCTGAGCACTGCGCCCAGAAAAATACGCGTTGCGATACAGACTAGACGTCATGTTGGGGAGATCTAAAATTGAAAATACTATGTAAATAATCCATTACCTTTGATTCTCTTCATCAGATGTCACTTCCAGGTATCACAGGTCCATAACGAATGTAGTTTTGTTCAAAAAAGCTCATCATTTATGTCCAAAAATCTCCGTCTTGTTAGCACATGATCTAAGCCAGCCGGACTTCTCGTCATGAACGAGGGGAAAAAATATATTTCCGTTCGTTCAAACATGTCAAACGTTGTATAGCATAAATCATTAGGGCCTTTTTTAACCAGAACATGAATAATATTCAAGGTGGACGAATGCATACTCTTTTATAACGTATTGGAACGAGGGTACCCAACATGAACTCACGCGCCAGGTGTCTAATGGGCCATCATCGTTCCATGGCTCTTGTTCGGTCAGATCTCCCTCCAGAAGACTCAAAACACTTTGTAAAGGCTGGTGACATCTAGTGGAAGCAATAGGAAGTGCCAAAATATTCCTCAGCCCCTGTGTTTTTCAATGGGATAGGTTTAAAGGTAATACAACACATCAGGTATCCACTTTCTGTCAGAAAATGTCTCAGGGTTTTGCCTGCCAAATGAGTTCTGTTATACTCACAGACACCATTCAAACAGTTTTAGAAAATTTAGGGTGTTTTCTATCCATATGTAATAAGTATATGCATATTCTAGTTACTGGGTAGGAGTGGTAACCAGATTAAATCGGGTATGTTTTTTTATCCAGCCGTGTCAATACTGCCCCCTAGCCCTAACAGGTTAACTAACCTCCATACGAGCTTCAATGCCATACAACTCTCCTTCCGTGGCCTCCAACTGCTCTTAAATGCAAGTAAAACTAAATGCATGCTCTTCAAATCAAATGTATTTGTCACATACACATGGTTAGCAGATGTTAATGCAAGTGTAGTGAAATGCTTGTGCTTCTAGTTCCGACCATGAAGTAATATGTAACAAGTAATACAACCTAACAATTCCACAACAACTACCTTATACACACAAGTGTAAAGGAATGAATACGAATATGTACATAAAAATATATAAATGGGTGATGGCCGAACGGCATAGGCAGGATGCAGTAGATGGTAAGAGTACAGTATATACATATGAGATGAGTAATGTAGGGTATGAAAACATTATGTGAAGTGGCATTGTTTAAAGTGGCTAGTGATACATTACATCAAGATGGCAAGATGCAGTAGATGGTATAGCGTACAGTATATGCATATGAGATGAGTAATGTAGAGTATGTAAACATTATATAAAGTGGCTAGTGATATATTGATTACATACATTTTTCCATTATTAAAGTGGCTGGAGTTGAGTCCAGTATGTTGGCAGCAGCCACTCAATGTTAGTGATGGCTGTTTAACAGTCTGATGGCCTTGAGATAGAAGCTGTTTTTCAGTCTCTCAGTCCCAGCTTTGATGCACCTGTACTGACCTCACCTTCTGGATGATAGCGGGGTGAACAGGCAGTGGCTCGGGTGGTTGTTGTCCTTGATGATCTTTTTGGCCTTCCTGTGGCATCGGGTGGTGTAGGTGTCCTGGAGGGCAGGTAGTTTGCACCCGGTGATGCGTTGTGCAGACCTCACTACCTGGAGAGCCTTCCGGTTATGGGCGGAGCAGCTGCCGTACCAGGCGGTGATACAGCCCGACAGGATGCTCTCGATTGTGCATCTGTAAAAGTTTGTGAGTGTTTTTGGTGACAAGCCAAATTTCTTCAACCTCCTGAGGTTGACGAGGCGCTGCAGCGCCTTCTTCACCACGCTGTCTGTGTGGGTGGACCATTTCAGTTTGTCCGTGATGTGTACGCCGAGGAACTTAAAACTCTCCACCCTCTCCACTACTGTCCCGTCAATGTAGATAGGGGGCTGCTCCCTCTGTTGTTTCCTGAAGTCCACGATCATCTCCTTTGTTTTGTTGACATTGAGTGTGAGGTTATTTTCCTGACACCACACTCCGAGGGCCCTCACCTCCTCCCTGTAGGCCGTCTCGTCGTTGTTGGTAATCAAGCCTACCACTGTAGTGTCGTCTGCAAACTTGATGATTGAGTTGGAGGCATGCATGGCCACGTAGTCGTGGGTGAACAGGGAGTACAGGAGATGGCTGAGAACGCACCCTTGTGGGGACCCAGTGTTGAGGATCAGCGGGGTGGAGATGTTGTTACCTACCCTCACCACCTGGGGGCGGCCCGTCAGGAAGTCCAGGACCCAGTTGCACAGGGCGGGGTTGAGACCAGGGTCTGGAGCTTAATGCCGAGTTTGGAGGGTACTATGGTGTTAAATGCTGAGCTGTAATTGATGAACAGCATTCTTACATAGTTATTCCTCTTGTCCAGATGGGTTAGGGCAGTGTGATGGCGATTGCGTCGTCTGTGGACCTATTGGGGCGGTAAGCAAATTGGAGTGGGTCTAGGGTGTCAGGTAGGGTGGAGGTGATATGGTCCTTGACTTGTCTCTCAAAGCACTTTATGATGACGGAAGTGAGTGCTACAGGGCGGTAGTCATTTAGCTCAGTTTCCTTAGCTTTCTTTGGAAGAGAAACAATGGTGGCCCTCTTGAAGCATGTGGGGACAGCAGACTGGGATAAGGATTGATTGAATATGTCTGTAAACACACCAGCCAGCTGGTCTGCGCATGTTCTGAGGACGCGGCCGGGGATGCCGTCTGGGCCTGCAGCCTTGCGAGGGTTAACACGTTTAAATGTTTTGCTCACGATGGCTGCAGTGAAGGATAGCCCGCAGGTTTTGGTAGCGGGCCGTGTCAGTGGCACTGTATTGTTCTCAAAGCGAGCAAGAAAGTTGTTTAGTCTGTCTGGTAGCAAGGCATCGTGTTCCGCGATGGGGCTGGTTTTTCTTTTGTAGTCCGTGATTGACTGTAGACCCTGCCACATACCTCTCGTGTTTGAGCCATTGAATTGCGACTCCACTTTCTCTATACTGACACTTAGCTTGTTTGATTGCCTTCCGGATGGAATAGCTACACTGTTTGTATTCGGTCATGTTTCCGGTCACCTTGCCCTGATTAAAAGCAGTGGTTCGCGGTTTCAGTTTTTCGCGAACGCTGCCATCAATCCACGGTTTCTAGTTGGGGAATGTTTTAACCTCTCTGGGCTAGGCGGGACGAATTCGTCCCACCTACGTAACAGCCACTTGAAGCCTGTGGCGCGATTTTCAAAACCTTAAAAATCCTATTACTTCAATTTCTCAAACATATGACTATTTTACAGCTATTTAAAGACAAGACTCTCGTTAATCTAAACACACTGTCCAATTTCAAAAAGGCTTTACAACGAAAGCAAAACATTAGATTATGTCAGCAGAGTACCAAGCCAGAAATAATCAGACACCCATTTTTCAAGCTAGCATATAATGTCACAAAAACCCAGAAGACAGCTAAATGCAGCACTAACCTTTGATGATCTTCATCAGATGACAACCCTAGGACATTATGTTATACAATACATGCATGTTTTGTTCAATCAAGTTCATATTTATATCAAAAACCAGCTTTTTACATTAGCATGTGACGTTCAGAACTAGCATACCCCCCGCAAACTTCCGGGGAATTCGCTAACATTTTACTAAATTACTCACGATAAACGTTCACAAAAAGCATAACAATTATTTTAAGAATTATAGATACAGACCTCCTCTATGCACTCGATATGTCCGATTTTAAAATAGCTTTTGGTGAAAGCACATTTTGCAATATTCTAAGTACATAGCCCAGGCATCACGGGCTAGCTATTTAGACACCCGGCAAGTTTAGCACTCACCATAATCATATTTACTATTATAAAAGTTTGATTACCTTTTGTTGTCTTTGTCAGAATGCACTCCCAGGACTGCTACTTCAATAACAAATGTTGGTTTGGTCCAAAATAATCCATCGTTATATCCGAATAGCGGCGTTTTGTTCGTGCGTTCCAGACACTATCTGAAATGGTAAAGAAGGGTCGCGTGCATGGCGCAATTCGTGACAAAAAAATTCTAAATATTCCATTACCGTACTTCGAAGCATGTCAACCGCTGTTTAAAATCAATTTTTACGCCATTTTTCTCGTAGAAAAGCGATAATATTCCGACAGGGAATCTCCTTTTCGGCAAACAGAGGAAAAAATCACAAAGGCGGGGGCGGTCGGGTCACGCGCCTAAGCCCAGAGTCCCTTGATCGGCCACTTGAGAAAGGCGATAATGTGTTTCAGCCTGGGGCTGGGATGACGACATTCAGGTTTTTCCCGGGCTCTGAGCGCCTATGGACGACGTAGGAAGTGTCACGTTAGAGCAGAGATCCTTAGTAAAAGATAGAGATGGAAAAGAAGTTCAAGAAATGGTCAGACAGGCCACTTCCTGTAAAGGAATCTCTCAGGTTTTGGCCTGCCATTTGAGTTCTGTTATACTCACAGACACCATTCAAACAGTTTTAGAAACTTTAGGGTGTTTTCTATCCATGTGTAATAAGTATATGCATATTCTAGTTACTGGGTAGGAGTGGTAACCAGATTAAATCGGGTATGTTTTTTATCCAGCCGTGTCAATACTGCCCCCTAGCCCTATTAATATACGCAGTGGGTACAACATCACCGATGCACTTGTTAACCTCTTACATCTAGATGTTCCGCTAGCGGAACACCGCTCCAATATCCAATGATAGGGCGTGGCGCGAATTACAGATACCTCAAAAATCCCAAAACTTCAATTTTTCAAAAAGATGACTATTTTACACCATTTTAAAGACAAGACTCTCCTTTATCTAACCACATTGTCCGATTTCAAAAAGGCTTTACAACGAAAGCAAAACATTAGATTATGTCAGGAGAGTACCCAGACAGAAATAATCACACACCCATTTTTCAAGCTAGCATATAATGTCACAAAAACCAAAACCACAGCTAAATGCAGCACTAACCTTTGATGATCTTCATCAGATGACACTCCTAGGACATTATGTTATACAATAAATGCATGTTTTGTTCAATCAAGTTCATATTTATATCAAACCCGTTTTTTACATTAGCATGTGACGTTCAGAACTAGCATACCCACCGAACACTTCCGGTGAATTTACTAAATTACTCACGATAAACGTTCACAAAAAACATAACAATTATTTTAAGGATTATAGATACAGAACTCCTTTATGCAATCGCTATGTCCGATTTTAAAATAGCTTTTCAGTGAAAGCACATTTTGCAATATTCTGAGTAGATAACCCGGCCATCATGGCTAGCTATTTTGACACCCACCAAGTTTGGCACTCACCAAACTCAGATTTACTATAAGAAAAATTGGATTACCTTTGCTGTTCTTCGTCAGAATGCACTCCCAGGATTTCTAGTTTACACCCAATGTTGTTTTGGTTCCAAATAATCCATAGTTATATCCAAATAGCGCGTTTTGTTCTTGCGTTCAAGACACTATCCGAAGTGTGACGCGCCGGCGCGCATCGTGACAAAAAATGTCAAAATATTCCATTACCGTACTTCGAAGCATGTCAAACGCTGTTTAAAATCAATTTTTATGCGATTTTTCTCGTAAATAGCGATAATATTCCGACCGGGCGACGTTGTTTTCGTTCAAAGACTGAAAATGTAAAATGGACTCTTCACGTGCACTCGCGCACCCATTTCATTGTTCTCAGATCGACCACTATCCAAATGCGCTACTGTTTTTCAGCCAGTGACTGCAGAGTCATCGTTCCCCGTACTGGCGCCTTCTGAGAGCCTATGGGAGTCTTAGAAAATGTCACGTTACAGCAGAGATCCTCTGTTTTTGATAAAGAGGCTTTAGAAGGCCAAGAAATGGTCAGAGAGGGCACTTCCTGTTTAGAATCTTCTCAGGTTTTGGCCTGCCATATGAGTTCTGTTATACTCACAGACACCATTCAAACAGTTTTAGAAACTTTAGGGTGTTTTCTATCCAAATCAAACAATTATATGCATATTCTAGTTTCTGGGCAGGAGTAATAACCAGATTAAATCGGGTACGTTTTTTATCCGGCCGTGAAAATTCTGCCCCCTATCCTAAACAGGTTAATAAACTCGTACACCGAATCAGCGTATTCGTCGATGTTGTTGTTCGCCGCAATGCGGAACATTTCCCAGTCCACGTGATCGAAGCAATCTTGAAGCGTGGAATACGATTGCGTTGAAGGTGCTTCCTGTTTTAGTCTCTGTCTATGGGCTGGGAGCAACAAAATGGAGTCGTGGTCAGCTTTTCCGAAGGGAGGGCGGGGGAGGGCCTTATATGCGTCGCAGAAGTTAGAATAACAGTGGTCCAGGGTTTTACCTGCCCTGGTAGCACAATCGATATGCTGATAGAATTTGGGGAGCCTTGTTTTCAGATTGGCCTTGTTAAAATCCCCGGCTTCAATAAATGCAGCCTCAGGATATGTGGTTTCCAGTTTACATAGAGTCCAATGAAGTTCTTTCAGGGCCGTCGATGTGTCTGCTTGGGGGGGAATATACACGACTGTGATTATGATCGAAGAGAATTATCTTGGTAGATAATGCGGTCGGCATTTGATTGTGAGGAATTCTATTCAGGTGAACAAAAGGACTTGAGTTCCTCTATGTTGTTATGATCACACCACGTCTCGTTAATCATAAGGCATACACCCCCACCCTTCTTCTTACCAGAGAGATGCTTGTTTGACCATGTTCTGTTATAATATCCACCCTGCACAGCCAGAAGAGGACTGTCCACCCCTCATAGCCTGGTTCCTCTCTAGGTTTCTTCCTGGGTTTTTGGCCTTTCTAGGGAGTTTTTCCTAGGGAGTTTTTCCTAGCCACCGTGCTTCTTTCACATGCTTTGCTTGCTGTTTGGGGTTTTAGGCTGGGTTTCTGTACAGCACTTTGAGAATATCAGCTGATGTACGAAGGGCTATATAAAAATAAATTTGATTTGATTTGATTTGTTTCTGTCAGCGCGATGCGTGAAGAAACCAGGTGGCTGTACCGACTCAGATAGCGTGTCTCGAGTGAGCCATGTTTCCGTGAAACAAAGAACGTTACAGTCTCGGATGTCTCTCTGGAATGCTACCCTTGCTCGGATTTCATCTACCTTGTTGTCAAGAGATTGGACATTGGCGAGTAGTATGCTCGGGAGCGGTGCGCGATGTGCCCATCTATGTAGCCTGACCAGAAGACCGCTCCGTCTGCCCCTTCTTCTACGGCGCCGTTGTTTTGGGTCGCCGGCTGGCATCCGATCCATTGTCCTGGGTGGTAGGCCAAACAGAGGAACCGCTTCGGGAAAGTCGTATTCCTGGTCGTAATGTTGGCGAGTTGACATTGCTCTTATATCCAATAGTTTCTCCCGACTGTATGTAATAAAACCTAAGATTACCTGGGGTAACAATGTAAGAAATAACACACAAAAAAATGTAAATACTGCATAGTAACCTAGGAACGCGAAGCGAGGCAGCCATCTCTGCCCGCACCTGCCCGCCCATCCAGCATCACTACTCTGGACAGTTCTGACTTAGAACTTTTACAAATACCTAGGTGTCTGGTTAGACTGTAAACTCTTCTTCCAGACTCACATTAAGGATCTCCAATCCAAAATTAAATTTAGAATCGGTATCCTATTTCGCAACAAAGCATCCTTCACTCATGCTACCAAACATACCCTCGTAAAACTGACTATCCTACCGATCCTTGACTTCGGCGATGTCATTTATAAAATAGCCTCCAACTCTCTACTCAGCAAACTGGATGCAGTCTATCACAGTGCCATCCGTTTTGTCACCAACGCCCCATATACTACCCACCACTGCAACCTGTATGCTCTCGTTGGCTGGCCCTCACTTCATATTCATTGCCAAACCGACTGGCTCCAGGTCATCTATAAGTCTTTGCTAGGTAAAGCCCAACCTTAGCTCACTGGTCACCATAGCATCACCCACCCGTAGCACGTGCTCCAGCAGGTATATTTCACAGGTCACCCCCAAAGCCTATTCCTCCTTTGGCCGCCTTTCCTTCCAGTTCTCTGCTGCCAAAATCACTGAAGCTGGAGACTCATATCTCCCTCACTAACTTTAAGCATCAGCTGTCAGAGAAGCTCACAGATCACTGCACCTGTACATAGCCCATCTGTAAATAGCTCATCCAACTACCTCATCCCCATATTGTTATTTCAAATTTGTTTTGCTCCTTTGCACCCCAGTATCTCTACTTGCACATTCATCTTCTGCACATCTATCACTCCAGTGTTTAATTGTAATTTTTCGCCTCTATGGCCTATTTATTGCCTTACCTCCAAAATTTTACCTCATTTGAACACACTGTATATAGATTTGTTTTCCAAACTCTGTGTTGTTGTTTGTGTCGCACTGCTTTGCTTTATCCTGGCCAGGTCGCAGTTGTAAATGAGAACTTGTTCTCAACCGGCCTACCGGGTTAAATAAAGGTGAAATAAAAATAAAAAAGGTTTCCAGAACCCATCTGCTGCTCTCTTACTCAGTCTAATAAAGGGAAAGCAACTTAAATGTTATTGTTTGAAGAAAAGGTCACACTTAAAAAGCACTTGAACACAATGATGTCGGACTCATGTCAGACCCACGAGCACATTAATGCCCCAATTGCCACGCTCCCCTGGTATGACACCTCTGATGAAGTATGCTTAATGCTACCTTTGAAGTTTGACTGAGTTGCAATCCGCCCCCAAAAAATACATCTTCAGTTGTTGATATCAGATCAGGTATAGTTTAAAACTAGCTGGTTAAAGTATTTTAAAAACCTAAGAAGTGAGGGTGTTTTTTTCTAAGGTATTATCTTGTGATTTTATGCTGTGTTAGAATGAAGTGAATCTGAATGTCTATCCCAGCTTTATTTACCAAACATGGCATTAAAGTTGATGATAGCAAATAATTGTATCTGTCTGAGCTATTTAGCACTCAGCTAGTTTGTTCTGCCTTTGCTTGTCATGTTCCTTACTGGTTGGGGGCTGCTAGAGGCTCGGTGGTCTCCCAGCAAGTTTTTAGAACAGTATGGTGAAGTAATACTATAGTGCAACCGGTTGCACCACATTACAGGCATACCAACTATACAGTACTCTCCTCATGCACGTCTTTTTGTATTACTGTCCTGTTGCATATGTTTTATTGTAGCTGACAATGTTTTACTGTTCCTAAGGGTCAACAAGGCGTGGACGGAGGGAGAGGCAAACCTGGAGCCCCTGGACAACCTGTGAGTGTGGCTCTATTGAAGCTATGATTTACACATCAATATGTATTTACATTTTACATTGCAAACATGGGATTGTGCACCCAAGCATGCTTGCAAATCATTGTTCATCATCATGTTCTCAAACATATGACTATTTTACAGCCATTTAAAGACAAGACTCTCGTTAATCTAACCACACTGTCCGATTTCAAAAAGGCTTTACAACGAAAGCAAAACATTAGATTATGTCAGCAGAGTACCAAGCCAGAAATAATCAGACACCCATTTTTCAAGCCAGCATATAATGTCACCAAAACCCAGAAGACAGCTAAATGCAGCACTCACCTTTGATGATCTTCATCAGATGACAACCCTATGACATTATGTTATACAATACATGCATGTTTTGTTCAATCAAGTTCATATTTATATCAAAAACCAGCTTTTTACATTAGCATGTGACGTTCAGAACTAGCATAGCCCCCGCAAACTTCCGGGGAATTCGCTAACATTTTACTAAATTACTCACGATAAACGTTCACAAAAAGCATAACAATTATTTTAAGAATTATAGATACAGACCTCCTCTATGCACTCGATATGTCCGATTTTAAAATAGCTTTTTGGTGAAAGCACATTTTGCAATATTCTAAGTACATAGCCCAGGCATCACGGGCTCGCTATTTAGACACCCGGCAAGTTTAGCACTCATCATAATCATATTTACTATTATAAAAGTTTGATTACCTTTTGTTGTCTTCGTCAGAATGCACACCCAGGACTGCTACTTCAATAACAAATGTTGGTTTGGTCCAAAATAATCCATCGTTATATCCGAATAGCGGCGTTTTGTTCGTGCGTTCCAGACACTATCCGAAATAGTAAAGAAGTGTCGCGCGCATGGCGCAATTCGTGACAATAAAATTCTAAATATTCCATTACCGTACTTCGAAGCATGTCAACCGCTGTTTAAAATCAATTTTTACGCCATTTTTCTCGTAGAAAAGCGATAATATTCCGACAGGGAATCTCCTTTTCGGCAAACAGAGGATAAAATCCCAAAGACGGGGGCGGTCGGGTCACGCGCATAAGCCCAGTGTCCCTTGATCGGCCACTTGAGAAAGGCGATAATGTGTTTCAGCCTGGGGCTGGAATGACGACGTTCTGTTTTTTCCCGGGCTCTGAGCGCCTTTGGACGACGTGGGAAGTGTCACGTTAGAGCAGAGATCCTTAGTAAATGATAGAGATGGAAAAGAAGTTCAAGAAATGGTCAGACAGGCCACTTCCTGTAAAGGAATCTCTCAGGTTTTGACCTGCCATTTGAGTTCTGTTATACTCACAGACACCATTCAAACAGTTTTATAAAATTTAGGGTGTTTTCTATCCATATGTAATAAGTATATGCATATTCTAGTTACTGGGTAGGAGTGGTAACCAGATTAAATCGGGTATGTTTTTTATCCAGCCGTGTCAATACTGCCACCTAGCCCTAACAGGTTAATCAACATTGACAAATATACTGTGCATCGTCAGTCAGAGGCTTCATTAGGAAATGTGTTGATGATGATGTACCCACAAGAACAATCCGGACATACCCCAAACAAAAACCCTGAATGAACGGAGATAACCATACAATGCTGAGAGCTCGTACTGCAGTAGAACGAACCCTGATGACTTGGTGGGGCACGACGCATAATCCATTGGGGACGCAAAAAGACTAGAGATTCAAACTTGAATTGATGTTCGACAACTGACTACAGACTATTACAGACTACAAAGGCAAATCCAGCTGTGCAGTGCCCACTGAAGCCTCCCTCCCAGACAAGCTTAACACATTCTATGATCGCTTCAAGGCAGACAATATAGAGCCATCCAGGAAGAGTCTCGCTGCTCCGGATGACCAGGTGCTTTCGCTCTACGTGGCTTATGTGAGGAAAACTCTCAAGAGTGAACACTTACAAAACCGCCGGCCCAGATGACATCCCTGGCCGCGTCCCCAGAGTGAAGTCTTCTCTGACATCTCTCAACCTGTCCCTTTCCCAGGCTGTAGTCCCCACCTGCTTTAAGGAGACCAACATCACCACCACTCTTGTCAAGAGGGCACAACAGCGTCTTTACTTCCTAAGGTGTCTGAAGAAATTTGTCATGCCGCCCCAGGTCCTCTCCAAATACTACCACTACACCATTGAGAGCTTCCTGAATGGTTGCATCGTGGCCTGGTACGGGAATTGCTCCGCTCATGACTGCAAGGTCCTTCAGCGGGTGGTGAACATCACCACCCGCTGGAGGACCTTGCAGTCATGAGCGGATCCAGTACATATACTTGAAACAGTGCCTGAGGAAGGCAGGCAGCATCATCAAGGACCCCACACACCCCAGTAACGAGCTGTTCTCTCCTTTACCATCGGGCAGACGGAGTCGGAGCATGAGGTCTGATACCAACAGGTTCAGAGACAATTTCTATTTCCAAGACATCCAACTGCTGAACACTTGAACTGAACTGACCACCTGCTCTGATTCTCCGCACCTTAGCGCACATGCACTCACTCATGCACACACTCACACAGGCATATACACACACACATATAGTTGAAGTCCGAAGTTTACATACACTTAGGTTGGAGTCATTAAAACTCGTTTTTCGACCACTCCACAAATTTCTTGTTAACAAACTATAGTTTTGGCAAGTCGGTTAGGACATCTACTTTGTGCATGACACAAGTCATTTTTTCAATAATTGTTTACAGACATTGTTTCACTTATAATTCACTGTATCACAATTCCAGTGGGTCAGAAGTTTACATACACTAAGTTGACTGTGCCTTTAAACAGCTTGGAAAATTCCAGAAAATGTCATGGCTTTAGAAGCTTCTGATAGGCTAAATGACATCATTTGAGTCAATTGGAGGTGTACCTGTGGATGTATTTCAAGGCCTACTTTCAAACGCAGTGCTTGAAATCATAGGAAAATCTAAAGAAATCAGCCAAGACCTCAGAAAAAATGTTTTGTAGACCTCCACAAGTCTGGTTCATCCTTGGGAATAATTTCCAAACCCCTGACGATACCATGTTCATCTGTACAAACAATAGTATGCAAGTATAAACACCATGGGACCACGCAGCCATCATACCGCTTAGGAAGGAGACGTGTTCTGTTTCCTAGAGATTAATGTACTTTGTTGCGAAAAGTTCAAATCAATCGCAGATCAACAAAGGACCTTGTGAAGATGCTGGAGGAAACAGGTACAAAGGTATCTATATCCACAGTATAAACAAGTCCTATATCGACATAACCTGAAAGGCCGCTCAGCAAGGAAGAAGCCACTGCTCCAAAACCGCCATGTACCCACCCTCAAATTCTGCATGGGGTCTTGGGCCCAAAGAAATTGTAACTGTATGTGAGCTGACAGACATGGCAGCTCTGCTTCTAGCTCCTAAGCAACTTTGCAGTATTTTGTTTTTCTGTGTTATTTCTTACATTATTAGCCCAGAAGGTTTTTTGTATTATTACATGCAGCCAGAAATAACGTTTGGATATCAGAGCGGAGGTAACTCACCACCATTACGAACAGAAATACAATTTTCCCGAATTGGATACTATGTTCCTACCGCCCAGGGCAATTGAACTCATCCCAGAGGCTGCTCCTCGCAGCCAGCGGAGAAGAGATAATTGGAGTGGACTTCTAGTCCGACTCAGGAGGCATGCACACCATCCACCACTTCCGAGTATATTACTCGCTAATGTTCAGTCCCTGGACATTAAAGTAGATGAGCTCAGGGCGAGGATCTACTTCCAGATCAACATCAGGGACTGTAACATACTGTTTCACAAAATCATGGCTCTCTCCGGATATACTGTCCCCGTCCATACAGCCAGCTGAGTTCTCAGAACATCGCGCAGAACTGAATAAAGAACTTTCCGAGAAGAAGAAAGGCGTATTGTATGTTGCATGATTAACTACTCATGTTGTGATAACGTACAGGAACTCAAGTCCTTTTGCTCACCCGACTTAGAATACCTCACAATCAAATGCTGACCGTATTACAGCCCAAGAGTTCTCTTCGGTTATAGTCACAGCCATGTACATTTTCACTCAAGCCGATACCACTACGGCCCTTTAGGAACTACACTGGACTTTGTGCAAACTGGAAACCACATTGTAGTTGAGGATTTTAACAAAGCAGATTTGAGGAAAACACTATCAAAGTTCTATCAACACATTGCCTGTAGAACTTACGCATCAAAAACTCTCGACCATTGTCACTCCCCTTTCTGGGATGGCTACAAGGCCCTCCCCCGCCCTCCCGTTGGCAAATCAGATCACGACTCCATCCTGCTCCTCCCTTCATATAGGCAGAAACTCAAACAGGAAGTACCCTTGCTCAGGTATGTGCAATGCTGGTGTGACCAATCGGAATCCGTGCTTCATGTTTGATTTGATCATGTGGACTGGGATATGTTCTGAGTTACCTGTGAGAATAACAATGACGATGGACACAGTGACTGAGTTCATCCGGAAGTGTATAGGGGATGTTTTTCCTACTGTGACTATTAAAATCTACCCAAACCAAAAAACATGGATAGATGGCAGCATTCGCGCAAAACTGAAAGCATGAACCACCGTATTTAACCAATGAAAGTGACTGGGAAAATGGTTGAATACAAACATTGTAGTTATTCCCTCCGTCAGGCAATCAAACAGGCAAAACGTCAGTACAGAGACAAAGTGGAGTCGCAATTCAACAGCTCAGACACGTATGTGGCAGGGTTTACAGACAATCACGGAAATATCAGCGACGTCGCGGACACCGACGTCTTACTCCCAGACAAGCTAAACACCTTCGCCGCTTTGAGGATAACATAGTGCCACCGATGCGGCCCACTCCCAAGGACTGTGGGCTCTCATTCTCCGTGGCCAATGTGAGTAAGACATTTAAATGCGTTAGCCCTCACAAGGCTGCCGGCCCAGACGGCATTCCTAGCTGCATCCTCAGAGCATGCTCACACCAGCTGGCTTGAGTGTTTACGGACATATTCAATCTCTCCCTATCCCATTCTGCTGTCCCTACTTGCTTCAAGATGTCCACCATTGTTCCTGTACCCAAGAAAGCAAAGGTAACTTAATTAAATGACTCGCCCCATAGCACTCACTTTTGTCATCATGTAGTGCTTAGAGAGGCTAGTTAAGGATCATATCACCTCCACCTTACCTGACACCCTAGACCCACTTCAATTTGCATACCACCACAATAGATCCACAGACGATGCAATCGCCATCGCACTGTTCACTCCCATCTGGACATCTGGACAAGAAAATGTAAGAATGCTGTTCATTGACTATAGCTCAGAATTCAACACCATAGTACCCTCCATGCTAATCATCAATCTCGGGGCTCTGTGTCTTAACCTCGCCCTGTGCAATTGGGTTCTGGACTTCCTGATGGGCCGCCCCCAGGTGGTGAAGGTAGTAATCAACACCTCCACTTCGCTGATCCTCAACACGGGGGCCCCACAAGGCTGCATGCTCAGCCCCCTCTTGTACTCCCTGTTCACCCATAACTGCGTGGCCATGCACGCCTCCAACTCAATCATCAAGTTTACAGACAGCACAACAGTAGTGGGCCTAATTACCAACAATGATGACACAGCTTACAGGTAGGAGGTAAGGGCCCTGGCGGAGTTGTGCCAGGAAAATAACCTCTCCCTCAATGTCAACAATACTAATGAGCTTATCGTGGACTTCAGGAGACAGCAGAGGGAGCACGCCCCTATCCACATCAACGGGACAGCAGTGGAGGTGAAAATGGAAAATCTGAAATGGTCCTCCCACACAGACAGTGTTGTGAAGAAGGCGCAACAGCACCTCTTCAAACTCAGGAGGCTGAAGAAATTTGGCTTGGCCCCTAAGACCGTCTTTTACAGATGCACAATTGAAAGCATCCTGTCGGGCAATATCACAGCCTGGTACGGCAACTGCACAGCCCTCAACCGCAGGGCTCTTCAGAGGTTGGTCCGATCTGCCCAACGCATCACCGGGGGCACACTGCCTGCCCTCCAGGACACCTACAGCACCCGATGTCAAAGGAAGGCCAAAAAGATCATCAAGGACATTAACCACCTGAGCCACGGCCTGTTCACCCCGCTGTCATCCAGAACAGGAGGCGAGATCAGTACAGGTGCATCAAAGCTGGGACCGAGAGACTGAAAAACAGCTTCTATCTCAAGACCATCAGACTTAAATAGCCATCACTACCCAGCTGGCTACCACCCGGTTACTCAACCCTGCACCTTAGAGGCTGCTGCCCTATGTACATAGACATGGAATCACTGGTCACATGAATAATGGAACTCTAGTCACTTCAAATATACTGCTTTACTCATTTCATATGTATATACTGTATTCTACTGGATTTTAGTTAATGCCATTCGGACGTTGCTCATCCTAATATTTATATATTTTCTTAATTCCATTCTTTTACTTTGAGATTTGTGTGTATTGTTCTGAACTGTTAGACACTACTGCACTGTTGGAGCTAGGAACATAAGCATTTCGCTACACCCGCAATAACATTGGATAAATATGTGTATGTGACCAATAAAATTTGATTTGATTTGACTGTTGTTCTCCAAATGTCTTGCTAGACACATTCAATTTATTGTTCAGTCTGTTCCTATTTCCAAATGGTCAAATTTCCAAACCAGGAAGGTCAAAATAGATTCTATATAAATAAAAGGTATTTGAAACTGTTATTGATTCAAATAAAATGAATTACAATTTTATTTGTCACATGCACCAAATATAACAGATGTAGACCTTACCTTGAAATACTTACTTACAAGCCCTTAACCAACAATGCGGTTTAGAAAATATTGACTAAATAAACTAAAGTATAAAAAGTAACACAATAGAATAATAATAACGAGGCTATATACAGGGGGTACCGGTAGCAAGGCAATGTGCAGGAGTACAGGTTAGTCGAGGTCATTTACTTGTGTTAGCGTTAGAACTATAAATACACTATTTATTGGTACTTTAATAATGGTATACTTGTTGCTGTTCATCAAGTTTGCCTATCCTTTATCTGATGTTCACTGATCTGATGTTCTAGGGACATCCAGGACCTCATGCACAACACGGGCCCAAAGGATCCAAAGGAGATCAAGTAAGGATGTCAAACATTATCACCATATTTGTTGCACACACCTAAACATTGCATAGTCTTTGTGTTTGGGTGTATCTGTGAACATGTTACTGAACTGTGCAGATAGTGCACATTTATCCACTTATGACCCTGACGCCTAACTATACACAACTCATACCGGGGCATTAGCCATTCTCATGCCAAGTTGACAGGACCTTTTGCCATTTTTCTGTGAATTTAGTGTTTTTTTCTGTTTTTCTCTCTCTCTCTCACTCTCTCCTTCACTCTATTTCATTGTCTGTTTAGGGTCAGAAAGGCAAACTGGGTCAGAGAGGAAAACCTGGAAGCAGAGGATCGCTGGTAAGGAATAGATTTCTCTCTGGTCCTGTCTCTAGTCCACGACTGATTACATTATCAGCGTTTTGTTTTGTCTACATTTCAGTCTTCATATATCACAGCATGCTGGATTTCGGGGAAATGCTTGGACATGACCTCATGTTTTCTAAAGGTTTTCATGGCTAATCTTCAAAACTTGAGTGGAACAAAAACAGCATAGACAAAATTGTCATAGTTTGCTAATGTTCAAATCAGAGTTTGGTTGTGCATCTCACCTTGATTTCAATGGCACTGTTTGTCAGACGTCACTTATGTAGCATCAGCTTTTTAAAAACCTAAACCAACTCATGAGCGGGTTTGAGAAGATATAAATCATAATGTATCAAGCAATATAAGCCACAATCTTTACACATAAGCATATTATTATACAACATTAATTTCTTTCACCATATCATCATTATTTAGCCTACTTTGACATAGGCCTAATGTAAAAACAATTTTGAAAGACTTGGAACCTACAAAGGCTTACTGTAGATTCAATCAGTTCAGCGTGATAACTGACACCTACATATATTCGATATGTCAGAGGTGTAACTGCGTTGGAGCTGTGAAATTGGTGAGTGGCTGCGCTTGTGGCCATTTCCACTAAGCCACACCCATCCAACTTACATTAGAAGTTCAGACCAAGAAAGTGTAAGGTATATAGAAATAATGACACTCAAATATAAAATCATTAAAGAAAAACATTTGGATTTCTATCAGCCTAATTGAGTTGTAGATCACAGTGCCTTGCAAAATTATTAATTTCTCCTATTTTGTTTCATTACAACCTGTAATTTAAATGGATTTTTATTTGGATTTCATGTAATGGACATACACATAATAGTCCAAATTGGTGAAGTGAAATTAAAATAAATATTCAACAAAAAAATTTGAAAAGTGGTGCGTGTCTGTGTGTTCACCCCCTTTGCTATGAAGCCCCTAAATAAGATCTGGTGCAACCAATTACCTTCAGAAGCCACATAATTAGTTAAATAAACTCACCTGTGTGCAATCTTAAGTGTCAGATCATCTGTCACATGATCTCCGTATATATATACACCTGTTCTGAAAGGCCCCAGAGTCTGCAACACCACTAAGCAAGGGGCACCACTAAGCAAGCGGCACTATCAAGACCAAGGATCTCTCCAAACAGGTCAGGGACAAAGTTGTGGAGAAGTACAGATCAGGGTTGTGTTATAAAACATATCTGAAACTTTTGAACATCCCACGGAGCACCCTTAAATCCATTATTAAAAAATGGAAAGAGTATGACACCACAACAAACCTGCCAAGAGAGGGCCGCCCACCAAAACTCACGGACCATGCAAGAAGGGCATTAATCAGAGGCAAAAAAAGAGACCAAATATAACCCTGAAGGAGCTGCAAAGCTCCACAGCGGAGATTGGAGTATCTGTCCATAGGACCACTTTAAGCAGTACACTCCACAAAGCTGGGCTTTACGGAAGAGTGGCCCGAAAAAAAGCCATTGCTTAATAAAGAAAAAAAATAAGCAACACATTTGGTGTTCGCCAAAAGGCATGTGGTAGACTCCCCAAACATATGGAAGAAGGTACTCTGGTCAGATGAGACAAAAATGTAGCTTTTTGGCCATCAAGGAAAACGCTATGTCTGGCGCAAACCCAACACCTCACATCACCCGGAGAACCATCTCCACAATGAAGCATGGTGGTGGCAGCATCATGCTGTGGGGATGTTTTTCATCAGCAGGGACTGGGAAATTGGTCAGAATTGAAGGAATGATGGATGGGGCTAAATACAGGGAAATTCTTGAAGGAAACCTGTTTCAGTCTTCCAAAGATTTGAGACTGGGACAGAGGTTCACCTTCCAGCAGGACAATGACCCTAAGCATACTGCTAAAGCAACACTCCAGTGGTTTAAGGGGAAACATTTAAATGTCTTGGAATGGCCTACTCAAAGCCCAGACCTCAATCCAATTGAGAATCTGTGGTTTGACTTAAAGATTGCTGTACACTAGCGGAACCCATCCAACTTGAAAGAGCTGGAGCAGTTTAGCCTTGAAGAATGGGCAAAAATCCCAGTGGCTAGATGTGCCAAGCTTATAGAGACATACCTCAAGAGATTTGCAGCTGTAATTGCTGCAAAAGGTGACGCTACAATGTATTGACTTTGGGGTTAAATAGTTTTGTAATTATGCATGCTCAAGTTTTCAGTTTTTTTGTTTTATTTCTTGTTTGTTTCATAATACAAAATATTTTGCATCTTCAAAGTGGTAGGCATGTTGTGTAAATCAAATGATACAAACCCCCCAAAAGGCAACAAAATAAGAAAAATGCCAAGGGGGATGAATACTTTCGCAAGCCACTGTACATCTCACATTCCAGTGTTCAAACTTGTAGGCAAGGCTGCACGGGATTTCTACTAATGCGACTCCCTGTAGCCAATGGCAATCTCCGCTTTAGGTATAATGCAGTTCCGGCTAGCGCGTGTTAGCTAGCGCGAATCTGATTGAATCTTGCCTTTAGTCTTATATTCGGCTGTGCCATACCATTCCATTTTGGTGACAGATTTTCTTGATAATCAACTCTAAATTAAGCAAAGTCAGCTAAATGCGGTAGCTTACCTGTCCACCTTCACGCCGCATTTTCCCATTTGCCCATAATTGAGGGGTTTCATGTCCACAATTTTTTTCACATTTGTGTTTTTTCATCAGAAATGAATACTAAGGGGTCCTTTATGTGGGTGTAAAATTTTACTGTTCTCAGATTTTTCATTCATAGATTTTAGATTTACAGTTGAAGTCAGAAGTTTACATACACTTAGGTTAGAGTCATTAAAACTCGTTGTTCAACCACTCCACAAATTTCTTGTTAACAAACTATAGTTTTGGCATGTCAGTTAGGACATCTACTTTGTGCATGACACAAGTAATTTTTCCAACAATTGTTTACAGACAGATTATTTCACTTATAATTCACTGTATCACAATTCCAGTGGGTCAGAAGATTACATACACTAAGTTGACTGTGCCTTTAAACAACTTGGAAAATTCCAGAAAATGATGTCATGGCTGTAGAAGCTTCTGATAGGCTAATTGACATCATTTGAGTCAATTGAATGTGTACCTGTGGATGTATTTCAAGGCCTACCTTCAAACTCAGTGCCTTTTTCCTTGACATCATGGGAAAATCAAAAGAAATCTTCCAAGACCTCAGAAAAATTGTAGACCTCCACAAGTCTGGTTCATCCTTGGGAGCAATTTCCAAATGCCTGAAGGTACCACGTTCATCTGTACAAACAATAGTACGCAAGTATAAACACCATGGGACCACACAGCCGTCATACCACTCAGGACGGAGATTAATGTACTTTGGTGCGAAAAGTGCAAATCAATCCCAGAACAACAGCAAAGGACCTTGTGAAGAGGCTGGAGGAAACCGGTACAAAATTACCTATATCCACAGTAAAACGAGTCCTATATCGACATGACCTGAAAGGCCGCTCAGCAAGGAAGAAGCCACTGCTCCAAAACCGCCATAAAAATGCCAGACTACAGTTTGCGACTGTACATGGGGACAAAGATCGTGCTTTTTGGAGAAATGTCCTCTGGTCTGAGTGAATGTAAACTTCTGACCCACTGGGAATGTGATGAAAGAAATAAAAGCTGAAATAAATATTTCTCTACTATTATTCTGACATTTCACATTCGTAAAATAAGGTGGTGATCCTAACTGACCTAAAACAGGGAATTTTTACTAGGATTAAATGTCAGGAATTGTGAAAAACTGAGTTTAAGTGATTTTGGCTGTGTTGTATGTAGACTTCTGACTTCAACTGTATATCTCACAGCCACACAACTACTATATATACGTTCGTATCATGCATATTTTACATTTTTGTATATTATTTTTAATATGGACTTCACGTAGGTTTCATATGTACAGTTCTTTATTAAAAAAAAATTAAAATCACATTTGACTGTATAAAACCTTGCAGTGCTGTACTTAACCTGGTTACATTAATAGTCGGCCATATTAATTATAAGATTCCTGTGATATCACACCAAAAACTTGACAGGGCTTACTCACACATTTGGTGCTGATGGCTCATTCTCCCTTTTTCTTCATCCTTCTTGCTTATTTTGTCTTTCTTCTTCCTCAGGGTGTGGTTGGTCTCCATGGCCCGAGAGGCATGGTGGGGCGAGAGGGGCTGGAGGGCGTGCCAGGCGTAGATGGAGTCTCAGGGAGGGACGGGTCCAAAGGCATGCCAGTGAGTAGAGTGTGTGGAGAGAGAGTGCATTACCACTTGTGGAAATGTTTGGTAAGAGCAGCACATTATAAAAATACAACAGTTCACGGAATTCTAATTCTTAGCTGTCAATGGTAAAGCAATGTGCTAGCCATGATTAAGAAGACTGCACCTAACTTAGAACCAATTAGTCCTCAGCAGTTAGAATACAATGCATGTAGTAAAGCAATGGTATACCGTGTACTAAAGCAAAATTACACATTCATATTGCCAAAGAAAAATGGTTGAACAATTCACCAAGACACAAGAAAAACATTTGGGAACATTTATGAGAATTTGTAAGTAATTAGACAACGATTAACTTAACTAGTTGAGTCATGATGGCAGAAATGAGTCATACGAACTAGATGGTAACTTTACAAGTAAAGTTGTGGGGCTCTTTTAAAGTACTTTTATGGTAGTAGAAGAAGTAAAAAAATGTGTATTTTAATTATATTATTTGAATAGTGAAATAATTTCAATCGCCCATCGATAGTCTGTAGTGGTCAGTAGTTTTGGACAGTAGTTGTGGTTAGTAGTTGTGTGCTCAATAGTTGTGTGGTTGTGGTCAGTAGTTGTGTGGTTTAGTAGTTTTGTGGACACTATTTGTGTGGTTGTGGTGAGTAGTTGTGTGGTTGTGTGGTGAGTAGTTGTCTTTCTCAGTAGTTGTGTGGTCAATAGTTGTGTTGTGTGGTCAGTAGTTATGTGGTCAGTTGGTGTGTGGTTGTCAGTAGTTGTGGTCAGGTGTTGTGGTCAGTAGTTGTATGCTTTAGTCATTAGTTGTGTGGTTAGTAGCTGTGTGGTTGTTGTCAGTAGTTCTGGGGTTGTGATCTGTTGTAGTGGTGTTGTTGTCAGTAGTTGTCTTTTTCAGTAGTTGTAGTAGCTGATGTAAATAGTGTTGAGTCATAAGCATACCTAGACACACTGGCTTCACTCAAGGCCAGTGGCATATCATTAGTAAAGATTGAAAAAAGTTCTACCTGGATTATGTTTGAGAGACTTCCATTAAAGATCACCCTCTGTGTTCTGTTAGACAGGTAACCCTTTATCCATAATATAGCAGGGGGTGTAAAGCCATAACACATACGTTTTTCCATCAGCAGACTATGATGGATAATGTCAAAAGCCTCATTGAAGTCTAACAAAACAGCTCCCACAATCTTTTTATCATCATTTTCTCTCAGGCAATCATCAGCCATTTGTATAAGTGCTGTGCTTGTCGAATGTCCTTCCCTATAAGCATGCCGAAAGTCTGTTGTCAATTTGTTTACTATAAAATAGCATTGTATCTGGTCAAACACTATTTTTTTCAGAAGTTATCCAAAGGGTTGGTAACAGGCTGATTGGTCAGCTATTTCTGCCAGTAAAGGGGGCTTTACTATTCTTGGGTAGCGGAATTATCCTGAACAAAAAAATGAATGCAACATGCAACAATTTCTCAGATTTTGCTGAGTTACAGTTCATATAAGGAAATCAGTCAATTGAAATGAATGCATTAGGCCCTAATTTATGGATTTCACATGACTGGGCAAGGGCGAAGCCAGTGGTGGACCTGGGAGCCAGGCCGACCCACTGGGAAGCCAGGCCCAGCCAATCGGAATGAGTTTTTCCCTACAAAAGGGCTTTATTACAGACAGAAAAACCCCTCTGCACCCCCTTTTTGCGCATATGGAACATTTCTGCAATCTCGTATTTCAGCTCATGAAACATGTTGCGTTTATATTTTTGTTCAGTGTAATTTTGCTTCCCTCCAGGTCTGAGGGCATACACTTTCTAGTAGGCTTAGATTTAAGTTATGGCAAATAGGAATGGCAATATCGTCTAATTTTCCATCCAAGTTGTCAGACTCCGGTGCTTTGTCAGACGAGCTAAATGCCTTTTATGCTCGCTTCAAGGCACGCATTACACTGAACCATGCATGAGAGCACCAGCTGTTCCGGACAACTGTATGATCACGCTCTCCGTAGCCGATGTAAGAACTTTAAACAGGTTAACATTGATAAGGTCTTGGGGCCAGACGGATTGCCAAGACGCATACTCAGAGCATGTGCTGACCAGTTGGCAAATATCTTCACTGACATTTTCAACCTCCTCCTGACTCAATCTGTAATCCCCACGTTTCAAGCAGACCACCATAGTGCCTGTGCCCAAGAATGCCAACGTAACCTGTCTAAATTACTATTGCCCTGTAGCACTCACATCTGTAGCCATGAAACGCTTTGAAAGGCTGGTCATGGCTCACATCAACACCATCATCCCAGACACCCTGGACCCACTCCAATTTGCATACCGCCCCACAGATCCACAGATGACACCATCTCTATTGCACTCCACAATGCCCTTTCACATCTGGGCAAAAGGAAAATCAGCGTTCAACACCATAGTGCCCACACCTCCCTCTGCAACTGGATTCTGGACTTCCTGACAGGCCGCCCCCAGGTGGTAAGGGTAGGCAACAACACATCTGCCTCGCTGATCCTCAACACAGGGGCCCCTCAGGGGTGCGTGCTTAGTCTCCTCCTGTAATCCCTGTTCACCCATGACTGCATGGCCAAGAACGACTCCAACACCATCATTAAGTTTGCTGACGACACAACAGTGGTAGGCCTGATCCCTGACAACGTTGAGCCAGCCTATAGGGAGGTGGTCAGAGACCTGGCAGTGTAGTGCCAGGACCACAACCTCTCCCTCAATGTGAGCAAGACAAAGGAGATGATCGTGGACTACTGGAAAAGGAGAGTCAAACAGGCCCCCATTAATATCGACGGGGCTGTAGTGGAGCGGGTCAAGAGTTTCATGTTCCTTGGTGTCCACATCACCAACAAACTATCATGGTCCAAACACACCAAGACAGTCGTGAAGAGGGCACAACAGCACCTTTTCCCCCAAAGGAGACTGAAAAGATTTGGCATGGGTTCCCAGATCTTCAAAAAGTTCAACATCTGCACCATCGAGAGCATCCTGACCATTTGCTTCACCGTAAGGCGCTGCAGAGGGTAGTGCGCACGGCCCAGTACATCACTGGGGCCAAGCTTCCTGCCATCCAGGACCGATACAGTAGGCGGTGTCAGAGGAAAGCCCGTATAATTGTCAGAGACTCCAGTCACCCAAGTTATAGACTGTTTTCTCTGCTACCGCACGGCAAGGCCGTTATTGTAAATACAATTTGTTCTTAACTGACTTGCCAACTTAAATAAAATGTAAATATAAAAAAAGATGGGGCTCATCCTTCGCATTCTTCACAATAAGAATACCCAATGAATAATAATGATAAACAGGACAATGCAGTACAAAAAATCTACTCTCTCTCTCTCTCTCTGTAGGGCGAGCATGGTGACGATGGTGAGTTCGGTCTCCTTGGCAAAGCTGGTTACCGTGGAAAAGTCGGCGGGCTGGGACTGCCGGGCGATATGGGAACCTTCGGACCAAAGGTACTGTAAGAGAGATGGAAATTGTGTAGTTGAATGTATGGAGGAAGGGTTTTCATCAGGGTGTAAACATAGGCTAAGGATAATTGAATGACAATTCCAATTCAATAATTGTAAAATCGTCATTAAATCCTATTCGATTCATCCCCTGAATTGACTGAATTAAAAGGTCATTAAGCTCAACTTAAAGAATGTCTTGATTCTAAAAACATTTATGGAACGTTATTGTAGAGTAATAGGCACCTACTCCATACTACTATTCTTAATGTCAGTTGGCTCTATGTGATTTCTTCTCCCAGGGTGAAAGGGGCCTCCCAGGCCAGACAGGACCCTCAGGGAAGAGAGGCTTTAAGGGTGGGATGGGACTGCCAGGGCCACAGGGGGACCAGGGGCCCAAAGGACAACCTGTAAGTTTCAGCCAACTAACATGTATATAGATCAATATTGACATTGATGATACTGGTAATGCTCACATAGCATGGTTCCTGTATTAGCTTACTTCTGTTTTCTGATGTAGGTCTATTGGTGGACGTTGTTGTCCCCCATTGTTGGGGCCACATCCTAACTGCTGTGTCTGCTCTGTTCCAGGGTGATACAGGAGAACCAGGTTTTCCAGGGATACTGGGAGTGTTTGGACCTACAGTGAGTTCATACACACATGCACATGTCAGGCAGCCCAGGGGTATATGTAATGTAGCCGAACTACAGCACCTACTGTATGTGTGTGTGTATATATATATATATATATATATATATATATATATATATTATACAATAAATTGACAAAAAAAAGTCCTTAATAATGTTCATGAAAACAGTTGAGTAAGCAAAAAACTGTGTCCTTCCACCGCCAGTAGATGGGGGCCTTGTACCACACAGTCTAGTTCAGATCTTAAGATAGCTTGGTGGGACAACCACATAAAGTAAACTCCAAAAGTGTTTTTGTTGCTTTGGTTGTGCACTTAGGATTTGAAATGATACAATGATTGAGGTTAAAGTACAGATTGTCATCTTTCATTTGAGGTTATTTTCACCCTTATCTGGTGAACCACTTAGAAATTACAGCGCTTTTTGTACATATTCCCCCCATTTTAGGGGACCAAAAGTATTGGGACAAATTCACATATATCCGTATTAAAGTAGTCAAACGTTTAGTATTTGTATTCAGCAGCTACTCTTCCTTGGGTCCAGCAAAATTAAGGCAGTTATACATTTTAAAAACATTACAATACATTCATAACAGAATTCACAACATTAAGTGTATGCCCTCAGGCCTCTACTACCACATATTTATAACTCAAAATCAATGTGTACATGTGTGTATAGTGCGTATGTTATCGTGTGTTTGTATTAGGTCCCATAGCCCAGATTATTTTGTGCCCAATAGAAATGAATGGTGAAATAATGTATTGTGTCATTTGAGTCACTTTTTTTCTATTCTATTCTTGCAAATAAGAATAGAATATGTTTCTGAACACTTCTACATTAATGTGGATGCTACCATGATTATGGATAATCCTGAATGAATCGTGAGTATGATTATCCGTAATCATGGTAGCATCCACATTTAGATAGGGAGTCAATGCTGAAACCAAGGTCTTTATTCCAGATGACCCCTGTATGGCACCACACATTAAAATACAATAAACACAATACAATACACATTATTATACACAAAATACACTAAAAGCAAAGCACAATCAGAAAGAACAGACACATTCTTCAGTAAAACGGTCCCCTAACAACCGTCTGAAATGCCCTAGAGGCACCAATTCCTCCAATTTTAAAGTGTACTGTCTATCATTCCACACATAAGGCGCAAGGAAATTAAAGGCGGATTTACCTAACTATCTAGACTCCGAATGAGTTTCCAGAGTTAACCAACCCTGTGAACGGATTTTATAACTTGTTAGGTAAGTCAGCAGTTTGTGGAGCAGGGCTATGAAAGATTAAAAAAAGCATAATGATGTGATTTAACCTTTTGGTAAAGAATACAGTGATGAGTACTAAAACTGTCTTGTGATAAAACGAAGGGCACTATGAGAAATGTAAGAATAGAGGCAGCTGCACTTTAATAAATAGTAGAAAGGTTGACTGCCCAATCTGCTTCCTGCTGACTAGAGCGACAATATCTGTTTCTGTAAAAAAAAAAAAAGCCCACTATAAATCTTAGTTTTTTAACAAGCTCAGTTGTATGTTTTTTAAATGATAAATCATTGTCGGGACTCGTTTGATTTTGAACCATCCAATGAGTAAAGATACAATTAATCTGAGACAGTGTTACGAGAACTTGAAAACAACATGTGTTTCGTTTTGCCTGTATTAAATACGAGTTTTAAATCAGTAAGGGCAGAACTGCAAAATCAGAATGTAGCCTTGTCAAAGCCAGTTCAGCAGTCGGAGCAATTGTGTACATAATAGTATCATCCACATATAGATGAAAGGTAAACATTTTAACAGATTGACCAACATCATTTATTTAAATAGTGAAAAGAACAGGTCCTAGTATTGGCCCCTGTGGTACACTTTTCTGTACTTCAAGAAATTTGGACCTCATCAATCACGATGGCCTGAGTTCTGTCACTAAGATAATCATGAACAGGCATCAGAGCTCAGGCCTGTCGAGGACAACTTATTCAATAAAATAGCACGGTCAACGGTATCAAATGCTTCTCCACAAACAAAGCAGCACATTTGATTTTTGTGTCTAAAGCATTGACAAGTTCATTAACAACTAAAGTGGTTGCTCTAATAGTGTTATGCCCAGGCCTAAACCCTGATTGGTTTACATTCAAAATACTGTAATGAAACATGCAGGGAGCAGGTCTCGAACCCTCAACCTTCTAGCCCGAAGTCCAGCGTACTATTGACTGTGCCGCTCGAGCATGCTTTTGGGGCAGAGTCGATATCTGCGCTTATAAACCCAGGGTCGTTACAATACATTTCTCAGATAAAAAAATAGCAAAGTTGTACATTTATCAAGGATTCATTAATCTTAGCTAGACAAGGAAGCCTTGAAATGGGGTGATAGTTTAAAATCACTACTATACTTTAAATGGGGGGGGGGGGGGGGGGGAGTGTAATACATGTGTTGCACATGAAGTTATACTGATTTTATAAATGTTTGTCATTGATGTTTCCAGGGGCCTCCAGGTGACTTGGGACCAAAAGGCATACAGGGACCAAAAGGGCCACAGGGCACAATGGTAAGTAGAGGCCTTTTGTATACCAGTAATTTCCGGCATGCTAGCTCTACCAAACCTGGGATCAAGTAGTATTTGTTTTCTTTCAAATAATTTCAGGTTTAGTTTCCCGGACACAGCTCAAGCCTAGTCCTAGATGAAAAATAACTCTGGAGGAAGGGTTTTTGAGTTTGCTTTTTAGTCTAGGACTAGGCTTAATCTGTTTGATTTAGCCTGCCTTAAGTGCCAGAGTTTGAACTTTTGGGACTATTCTGTGATCTGTTTATTGATTGCACACACAGGAGAAGGCTTTGTCTGAAACATCTGTGTGAAAAAGTATTTCCCTTGCTGCTGCTAGAGAAAATACATTAAAATAGCATAAAGAAGATATTGTACTATGTCTACATTGTGTGCGAGCCTACCCTCTTGAACACTTTATTGGTTATACCATGTACGAGCACAGCTTTTTTCAAACCGATGTCAGTTAGCACAATTGTACCTTGGTCTGTTTTGAAAGAAAAATAAGCTTTTTGAACCCAGGTCCGGGACAGTATGCATAAAATATCTTATATTCTTAACAATACTCTAAAATAGTGCTACACATTTTTACCAAGAACTTTCAATTAAGATACAATTCATAAAGTTGCCCGGAATATTAAGAACTATTTTTTGACTACAGTAGTAACACACAAGTTTCTTCAAAACTACTCAGGAGATGTTTAGCAAGTACATATTGGTGTAATCACTGCAGAAAAATAAAAACTTGTTCTTATTTGTATGTGTATGTTTGTATTTGGTGTGAGATTTTTTTTAATGAAAATGCAAAAAGCACATACAGTTCTTCGTCTGTAGGGCTCAATTATGATTTAAATGTCTAGATCCGTCTACACTTGTAAGATATCCAGACACAATGCATTCCCGACTGCCTCTGGAGTCTTTTAATCGTCTACACCAGTCTAAAAATGTGGGCACAATCAGAATGTGGACAAAATCAGGAACAAAGGACGCATGTTAGCACCAGATATAAACAGGGCTATAGATTGACGGGAACTCATCACTCTCTTCCTCTTTCCTTCCATCTCCAGGGCAGAGGTGGAGTAATGGGTCCGATGGGGATTATTGGGCCCGATGGAAGTCCAGTAAGTATTTTACCCATATCAATTAAACAATATTTATTTAGGTATGGCTGCTTGCTTCATCATTCTGACTATACACGTATCTCCTCAGGGCCCTAAAGGAGACAAGGGGAGCCGTGGAGAGATGGTAAGTACTTCAGTGCTCAAACCACCCTAACTACTATACCTACTCTGGAATCCAAGGTCAATTTTAGTATTGTTTCACTTCACTGATTCAGTCTGCTCCAATAACAACACATTTGGTCCTTTGCTGAGGGCAGCCCTTCTCTGGTGAGGGCCATTTGGGTCCTAATATGAGCTCATGGTATAGGCCCAACCTTATTACAATTGATCCGTTTTAACAGATTAGCATTGTATCCAAAAATCAACATAGTAGTTACTATGTAAGATACTTTTATATGTCACATGCACTTACTCAAGCCTTTATTAAGACCACTGAAATGGCAGTGTACAATCTGGAATGACACTCTCAGTAACAGCTGTACAAAATAACTGAATGCAAACCACGCCCCAAATATTCTAATGAGCCCCCGCCGCTACATTATCAAGTAGAACAGAATAAAACACTCACCTGATCTAACACATTAGGGGCCACTGTGGGCTTCCCCATTTGGCCCATGCTATGTTACCCACCTAATAATTGGCCCAGCATGTGCTAGCACATGTTAAGCTGGTGTGGGCTAGCCTGTGGTGGACTAGTGTTGGCCAGCCAATGTTAGGCAGGTGGAGCTAGTCCATGCCCACAGAATGTCCAACAGGGCCAATGTGGTCATGTTTTCTGGGTATTGTCCACTTGCAGCTCTGTAGTCTTTTTAAAGGCTTAAGTAAGCGCATGAGACAATAAAAAAGCTATTGATAATATCAAATGTTGTTGAGTCAACATTTTCATTACAATATCTAATTGTTCTTCTCAGCATGTTGAAAGAAAAAAGAAAAATTATCTAGAATGTTTAAACAGGCATTTTACAGCATTCTTGTCACTTAAAAATAACATTTTCCTACCAGGCCCCTATCATGTGGAATAATCTCCAAGTAATGTTTCATTTGGATGTTTTCACGACTTCCGCCGAAGTCGGCCCCTCTCCTTGTTCAGGCAGCATTCGGCGTTCGACGTCACCGGCCTTCTAGCCATCACCCTTCATTTTTCATTGTTCCATTTGTTTTGTCTTGTTCCCAGCACACCTGGTTTACATTCCCTAATTACACTGCTATATATTCCTCTGTTCCCCTCCATGTCTTTGTGTGGAATTGTTTTGTGTTACGTGTTTTATGTGACGCGCCAAGCTGGTTTTCCATGATCCATGTTTATTTCACGAAGTATGTTTATTTGGTAAACTATAGCTTTTGTGACCGTTTTCGTGCTTTGCACTTTTGCCATTTTTGCTGGAGGTTTTGACGCAGTTGCCTCCGTCTGCTGTTTGCGCATGCCTAAATAAAGTGTGTGCCTGTTCACAACTCTCTGCTCTCCTGCACCTGACTTCGCTACCAGTACGCACACCCGTGACACCACCTTTCATTTTCCATTTGTTTTGTCTTGTTTTCCCACACACCTGGTATTAATTCTCTCATTACATGTTGTGTATTTAACCCTCTGTTCCCCCCATGTCTGTGTGTGTAATTGTTTATTGTCAGGTTGGCACGCTTCCGGCTGGATTGCGCCAGGTTATATTTTACATCCGTGCTTTTTGACAGCCTGTACTTTGTACTTTTGTACTTAGTGCTGCCTCACTTGTTCTGAGGGCATTTGTTTTTGTGACGCGGTTGCGTTCTATTCATATATTGCCTCAGTAAAGTTCCTTGTCCACTCATCTCTGCTCTCCTGCGCCTGACTTCCAATGCACACCTTGACAGATGTGGTGTTGCCTCTGGGTCAGTTTAGGAGAAAGGCTAGGGATTTATATATTTATAAATGTCACGTTCTGACCATAGAAAGCTTTTATTTTCTATGGTAGAGTAGGTCAGGGGGTTTTGTCTAGTTTCTGTATTTCTATATGGGGTTCTAGTTTCTGTAATTCTATGTTGTTTTTTGGGATGATCTCCAATTAGAGGCAACTGGTCATCGTTGTCTCTAATTGGGGATCATATTTAAGTTGTTGGTTTTCCCACTAGGTTTTGTGGGAGATTATTTTGAGTAAGTGTGTGTTGCACCTCTTCATCACAGTTTCTTGTTTTGTTTGAGTTTATTGGTATGTCTTGCATAGTTTCACAGTTTAAATAAAATGTGGAACGATCCACACGCTGCGCCTTGGTCCCATTCTTCAGACATACGTGACAGAATCTCCCACCACCAAAGGACCAAGCAGCGTGGTCAGGACAAATGGACATGGGAGGAAATCCTGGACGGGAAAGGACCCTGGAGGCAGGCCAGGGAGTATCGCCGTCCGAAGGAAGAGATTAAAGCAGCTAGAGCAGAGCGGCGACGATACGAGGAACTAGCACGGCAACGACGGAAGCACGAGAGGCAGCCCCAATAAAACATTTTGGGGGGGCACACGGGTTGGTTGGCGAAACCGAGGGGTGAGTCTGAGAGCGAAGAGGAATATTGGGAGAGACTGAGCTAGGAGTACTGTGAGATAATGGAGGAGGGTGATGAGAGCGAGAGAGCTGTTGGTTTGGCGTAGTATGTACGGCATTTTCCCTGAGGAGCATGTTAGCCGTCAGATGCCACCTGAGTCAGCTCCCCGTACTCATCCCAAGAAGTGTGTTAAAGTTCTGGTACAAAGGAGGCCGGCTATACGCACCATGTCTCCAGTGCGCATTCACAGCCCAGTACGTCCTGTGCCAACTCTCCGTACTCACCGTGGGGAGCGTGTGACCTGTCAGGCACCATGTTTTGCGGTGATACGCACGGTGTCTCCAGTGCGCATTCACAGCCCAGTGCGTCCTGTGCCAGTGCCCCATACTTTCCGGGCTAAAGTGAGCATCCAGCCAGGACGGATTGTGCCAGCACTAAGCTCCAGACCTCCAGTGCACCTCCACAGCCCAGTACGCCCTGTTCCTGCTCCTCACACTCGCCCTGAAGTGTGTGTCACCAGTCTGGGGCCACCTGTCCCGGCTCCATGTACTAGGCCTTCAGTGAGTCTCTCCAGTCCGGAGTGTCCTGTTCCTGCTCCCCGCACTCACCCTGAGGTGCATGTTACCAGTCTGGCACCACCTGTGCCAGCCCCACACATCAGGCTTCCAGTGCGCCTGCCCAGTCCAGAGCTTCCGGCAACAGTTCCCAGTCCGGAGCTTCCGGCGACAGTTCCCAGTCCGGAGCTTCCGGCGACAGTTCCCAGTCCGGAGCTTCCGGCGACAGTTCCCAGTCCGGAGCTTCCGGCGACAGTTCCCAGTCCGGAGCTTCCGGCGACAGTTCCCACTTCCGGCGACGGCCCATGGTCCGGAGCCTCCTGAGACGGCCCCCGGTCCGGAGCCTCCGGCAGCGGCCCCCGGTCCGGTGACACGAAAGCGGAGGGATCAGCTGACGGAGCGGGGGCTACGCCCCGAACCGGAGCCACCTCCTATGCTGGGGGATTAGCAGGATGAGAAGGTTCTTCGTCCTGCACCAGAGCCGCCACCGACATTAGACACCCACCCTAACCCTCCCTGTTTTTTTTTTTTGTTGTTTAGGGTTTTGCGTTCGAAGTCCGCACCTTTGGGGGTTACTGTCACGTTCTGACCATAGAAAACGTTTATTTTCTATGGTAGAGTAGGTCAAGGCGTGACAGGGGGTTTTGTCTAGTTTATTTATTTCTATGTTGGTTCTAGTTTATTTTTTCTATGTTGGGGTTTTGTCTAGTTTCTGTATTTCTATGTGGGGTTCTAATTTCTGTATTTCGATTTTTGGGGGGGGGGTGATCTCCAATTAGAGGCAGCTGGTCATCGTTGTCTCTAATTGGGGATCATATTTAAGTTGTTGGTTTTCCCACTAGGTTTTGTGGGAGATTATTTTGAGTAAGTGTGTGTTGCACCTCTTCGTCACGGTTTGTTGTTTTGTTTATGAGTTTATTTGTATGCCTTGCATAGTTTCACAGTTTAAATAAAATGTGGAACGATCCACACGCTGCGCCTTGGTCCCATTCTTCAGACATACGTTACAATAAATGTGTTTGTTTTGTTTGATTGTGTATATAATATTTGCTATTTATTTAATTAATCTCAATGTGTTTTTCCCTGGTTAAATAAAAGTGTATCAAAAGGGCTGTAGTGGCACCCTAAAAAAGCTAATGTGTACCATTTCTGTAGGTGCACATTTGTACCTGTGAGAAAGGTACTATTTCGTCACCCAAGAGGTACACAATTGCCTCTTTGCAAATACAACCTATAAGGGTAATATGTAATATGATATACTGCTGACTAAAGGTATAATATTGACGTACCTTACAGGGTACCACCTCAGTGACAAGTAGGGAACCCCAGTGACAACTACTGTAGGTACCTTTTTTCCTGGGTGTACCCAGAATTTACGTATTTTTTCTCTTTCCTTCTTGCTCATCAACAGGGATTACAAGGACCAAAGGTATGTGTTTGCAGTACAGGATGTTTTAAATAATTAAACTGATTTAAAAACCCTCCAATGTTAGGCTTAAAAAAGGCATTTATCACTACCGGATTGAGATGTTTTGTGATTTTGTTGTTTCACAGGGTCTTCCAGGACCCCCGGGACCTCCAGTAAGTCTTCACCTTCCTAACTCAATCTAGCATACTTTGTTAGTGTGTTAACCTCATTTGGCTAACACTTTACTTGACACCCAGTGGCAAAGCACGTTATAACCATGTCATAACAGCTGACATAACGCATCATAACACATGTTTACACCTGTTGTGACATATATTGTGTTATTTTATGCCTGGTTATGACACCTACATAAGAGTATAAAAACCCACAAAACCTACCACGGTAGTTATTTTATGGCTGGTTATGACACCTCCATGAGAGTGTAAAAACCCACGAAACCTACCATGGTAGTTACTTTATGCCTGGTTATGACACCTACATAAGAGTGTAAAAACCCACGAAACCTACCACGGTAGTTACTTTATGCCTGGTTATGACACCTACATAAGAGTGTAAAGACCCACGAAACCTACCACGGTAGTTACTTTATGCCTGGTTATGACACCTACATGGGAGTGTAAAAACCTACCACGGTAGTTATTTTATGGCTGGTTATGACACCTACATGAGTGTAAAAACCCACGAAACCTACCACGGCAGTTATTTTATGGCTGGTTATGACACCTACATAAGAGTGTAAAAACCCACAAAACCTACCACGGTAGTTATTTTATGGCTGGTTATGACAGCTACATAAGAGTGTAAAAACCCACGAAACCTACCACGGCAGTTATTTTATGGCTGGTTATGACACCTACATAAGAGTGTAAAAACCCACAAAACCTACCACGGCAGTTATTTTATGGCTGGTTATGACACCTACAAAAGAGTGTAAAAACCCACAAAACCTACCACGGTAGTTATTTTATGGCTGGTTATGACACCTACATGAGAGTGTAAAAACCCACGAAACCTACCAAGGCAGTTATTTTATGGCTGCTTATGACACCTACATGGGAGTGTAAAAACCCACGAAACCTACCACGGTAGTTATTTTATGGCTAGTTATTATAACAACATAAGCGTCAATACCCACAAAACCTGCACACAAGGAAAAACAGTCAATTACACCGTAGCCTACGTGTCAACAGTGTGTTTATGTTGAATACATTTTGGGGAAATTTACCATATTAAACTATCATTGTAATTGCACACACATTGATGTCAGACATGCACGTACCCTAATGCTCTGTTGCTGATAAATGGGATGAATGCCGGAGCAGATTTCAGGAGCAGGACAAGACACCCTCTTTTTGACAGATGACTAATATAAGGGCATGTACGAGATAGGCCTATCTGGCCCTGACCCGAGCCAATTGCAATTTTCCTAAGTCACTCATTGTGACACCTGACCACATGACTGAACAGTAATCCAGGTGCGACAAAACTAGGGCCTGTAGTACCTGCCTTGCTGATAGTGCTGTTAAGAATGAAGAGCAGCACTTTATTATAGACAGACTTCTCCCAATCCTAGCTACTGTTGTATCAATATGTTTTGACCATGACAGTTTACAATCCATGGTTACTCCAAGCAGTTTAGTCTTTATTTAAAGCCAGTGACATGTCGTTAATAAAATTTGAAAAAAGTAAGTGGCCTAGACAGCTGCCCTGGGGAATTCCTGATTATACCTGGATCTTGTTTGAGAGGTTTCCATTAAAGAACACCCTTTGTGTTCTGTTAGACAGGTAACTCTTTATCCACAATATAGCAGGGGGTATAAAGCCATAACACACGTTTTTCCAGCAACAGGCTGATGGATAATGTCAAAAGCCGCACTGAAGTCTAACCAAACAGCCCCACAATATTTTTATCATCAATTTCTCTCAGCCAATCATCAGTCACTTGTGTAATGTCCTTCCCTATAAGCGTGCTGAAAGTCTTTTGTCAATGTGTTTACTGTAAAATAGTATTGTATCTGGTCAAACACCATTTTTTCCAAATTTTACTAAGGGTTGGTGACAGGCTGATTGGTCGGCTATTTGAGGCGGTAAAGGCAGGCGCGCCAGGAACAATTTTTCATCTTTTTCCTGGTCCCATGCATCCAATTACTCTCACCTGGAGTCAAACACAATTTTGACATGGTTATTTAACATGTCACCCTAATTTGCTCTCACTTTCAATTTTGAAGGGCTCCAGTTTTTCATAACAACAGCTTTGTTCACAGTGCATTCTCAAAACTCCCTGCTCTTAGCATGTTGGAAAGTAGCATCTCGAACCACTATTGTGACTGATCATTTTTTTATCACACACGAAAACTGTTTATTAAAAAAAATGTAAGAGAATATTTTGCCAAAGGTACCTGGTTGGACGCAGAACAACTTAAGGAAACTTCCAACCGAAGAATTCAGATGGGCCTAATCAAGGACTACATTGCAAGATTAGTCCTTTATAAGGGCTAATTTCTTGATAGTTCCTGCAATCCAACTGTGTTGGAGCATACTCCATCTGGGTTACTTTAGGTGATCTGTAGCGTTATTCCTCCTGACTGGTTGTTCTATTTTCTCTAGGGTCCTCCTGGTGTCCCTCTGTCATTTGTAAGTTATTGTACATCTCTTCAATACACTAAATACACTAGACCTTTCACCAAAACATTAGCTACTGTGACTATGGCCATCATCAACTATGTGACAATTGACTATGGCCATCGCTACAGCACCAAACACGTTGTGTTCCTATACAGTACATCCTATGACAGTGTAATGTTACATTATGTTGTCTGTGCCGTTTTCTTATTCAGAAACAGGACGGTTCCCTTCAGGTGTTTGAGTCTATAAACACCCCACTTAGGACTGAGGTCAGTACCATGATACTGTCAATAAGCTGTGAACATAGCCATTTATTCTCATGTATAGTCATCCATTCATGTTTTTTGATTTACTGTAGACTGCTACAAATTAATTTCTCTATCTCTGCGCAGAATTGGCTAGTTATGGACATGCCTATGCTAGACCAGGTTACAGAGATCATTAAGACCCTCCACTACCTTAGTAACCTGATCCAGAGCCTGAAAAATCCACTGGGCACCAGCGATAACCCCGCCCGCATTTGCAGGGACCTCCACAGCTCTGAACAGAAAATGAACGATGGTGAGAGGACTCTGTGTGTGTGTGTGTGTGTGTGTGTGTGTGTGTGTGTGTGTGTGTGTGTGTGTGTGTGTGTGTGTGTGTGTGTGTGCACAAGAGGGAGAAGAAGAATGGGAAAGAGTGTGTTTAGTAAATTACTCTTTTCTCTCCCTAGGCACTTATTGGATTGACCCAAACCTGGGCTACTCCTCAGATACAATAGAGGTCACCTGTAACTTCACAGGTGGAGGGCAGACCTGCCTAAAACCTGTCACGGTGTCCAAGGTACTGCAGACATCACCGATCATACATCACCAGTCATACTACAACCAGTCACATTGAATATATGATACCACAGTATTTCATGAATAGTAGCTAGGTTTCCATTCAATTGGCAAAAGAGTTTCAAATCAAATGTTATTTGTCAAATGCGCCGAAAACAACAGGTGTAGACCTTACCATGAAATGCGGTCAGATGCCGAGCAGTTGCCATACCAAGCAGTGATGCAACCAGTCAGGATGCTCTTGATGATGCAGCTGTAGAAATGTTTGAGGATCTGAGGACCCATGACAAATCTTTTCAGTCTCCTGAGGGGGAATAGGCGTTGTCGTGCCCTCTTCATGACTGTCTTCATGTGTTAGTGATGTGGACACCAAGGAACTTGAAGCTCTCGACCCGCTCCACTACAGCCCGTCGATGTGAATGTGGGCGTGCTCGGCCCTCCTTTTCCTGTAGTCCATGATAAGCTCCTTTGTCTTTCTCATGTTGAGGGAGAGGTTGTTGTCCTGGCACCACACTGCCAGGTCTCTGACCTCCTCCCATTCGGCTGTCTCATCGTTGTTGGTGATCAGGCCACTGTTGTGTCATCAGAAAACGTATTGATGGTGTTGGAGTCATGCGTGGCCATGCAGTCGTGGGTGAACAGGGAGTACAGGAGGGGACTAATCACACACCTCTGAGGGGCCCCCATGTTGAGGATCAGCATGGCTGATGTGTTGTTGCCTACCGTTACCACCTGGGGGAAGCCTCAAAGTCCAACATCCAGTTGCAGAGGGAGGTGTTTAGTCCCAGAGTCCTTAGCTTAGTGATGAGCAATGAGTACACGATAGTGTTAAACGCTGATCTGTAGTCAACGAACAGCATTCTCACATACAGTTGAAGTCGGAAGTTTACATCCACCTTAGCCAACTATATTTAAATTCAGTTTTTCACAATTCCTGACATTTAATCTTAGTAAAAAATTCCCTGTCTTAGGTCAGTTAGGATCACCACTTTAATGTGAAATGTCAGAATAATAGTAGGGAGAAGAATGTATTTCAGCTTTTATTTCTTTCATCACATTCCCAGTGGGTCAGAAGTTTACATACACTCAATTAGTATTTGGTAGCATTGCCTTTAAATTGTTTAACCTCCCTGGGCCAGTGGAATTGCGTGGCGCGAAACACAAATACCTCATAAATGCTATAACTTCAATTTCTCAAACATATGACTATTTTACACCATTTTAAAGACAAGACTCTCGTTAATCTAACCACATTGTCCGATTTCAAAAAGGCTTTACAGCAAAAGCAAAACATTAGATTATGTCAGGAGAGTACCCTGCAAAAAATAATCACACAGCATTTTCAAAGCAAGCATATATGTCACAAAAACCAAAACCACAGCTAAATGCAGCACTAACCTTTGATGATCTTCATCAGATGACACTCCTAGGACATTATGTTATACAATACATGCATGTTTTGTTCAATCAAGTTCATATTTATATCAAAAACCAGCTTTTTACATTAGCATGTGATGTTCAGAACTAGCATACCCACCGCAAACTTCCGGTGAATTTACTAAATTACTCACGATTAACGTTCACAAAATACATAACAATTATTTTAAGAATTATAGATACAGAACTCTTTTATGCAATCGCGGTGTCAGATTTTAAAATAGCTTTTCGGCGAAAGCACATTTTGCAATATTCTGAGTGCATAGCCCGGCCATCACGGCTAGCTAATTTGACACCCACCAAGTTTGGGGCTCACCAAACTCAGATTTACTATAAGAAAAATTGGATTACCTTTGTTGTTCTTCGTCAGAATGCACTCCCAGGACTTCTACTTCAACAACAAATGTTGTTTTGGTTCCAAATAATCCATAGTTATATCCAAATACCGCCGTTTTGTTCATGCGTTCAGGTAACTATCCGTAGTGTGACGCACGAGCGCATTTCGTGAGAAATAAATTCAAAATATTCCATTACCGTACTTCGAAGCATGTCAAACGCTGTTTAAAATCAATTTTTATGCGATTTTTCTCGTAAAATAGCGATAATATTCTAACCGGGCGACGTTGTATTCATTCAAAGGCTGAAAGAACAAAATGGAGAATTCTCATGAACGCGCATCTCCAGTGTCACTGTCCCCAGCCTGACCAGTAACAAACAGAGCTGCTGTACTTCGACCAGAGACTGCAGACATCTCATTCCACTTTCTGGTGCCTTCTGAGAGCCAATGGAAGCCTTTGAAAATGTCACATTACAGCAGAGATGCTGTATTTTCGATAGAGATGCCACAGAAGGAGAACAAATTATCAGACAGGGCACTTCCTGTATGGAATCTTCTCAGGTTTTGGCCTGCGATATGAGTTCTGTTATATTCACAGACACCATTCAAACAGTTTTAGAAACTTTAGAGTGTATGCAAATCTACTAATTATATGCATATTCTCGTTTCTGGGCAAGAGTAGTAACCAGTTTAAATCGGGTACGTTTTGTATCCGGCCGTGCAAATCCTGCCCCCTATCCCCAACAGGTTAACTTGGGTCAAAGATTCAGGTAGCCTTCCATATGCTTCCGACAATAAGTTGGGTGAAGTTTGGCCCATTCATCCTGACAGAGCTGGTGTAACTGAGTTAGGTTTCTAGGCCTCCTTATTCATACACGCCTTTTCAGTTCTGCCCACAAATGTTCTATAGGATTGAGGTCAGGGCTTTGTAATGCCATCTATTTTGTGAAGTGCACTAGTCCCTCCTGCAGCAAAGCACCCCCACAACATCATGCTGACACCCCCGTGCTTCACGGTTGGGATGGTGTTCTTCAGCTTGCAAGCCTCCCCCTTTTTCCTCCAAACATAACGATTGTCATTATGGCCAAACAGTTTTCTTTTTTTCGTTTCCACAGACCAGAGGACATTTCTCCAAAAGTACGATCTTTGTCCCCATGTGCAGTTGCAAACCGTAGTCTGACTTTTTTATGGCGGTTTTGCAGCAGTAGCCTCTTCCTTGCTGAGCGGCCTTTCGGGTTATGTCGATATAGGACTCGTTTTACTGTGGATATATATTCTAAATAAATCGGTGTCAGCATCATGTTGTGGGGGTGCTTTGCTGCAGGAGGGACTGGTGCACTTCACAAAATAGATGGTATCATGAGGGAGGGAAATGATGTGAATATATTGAAGCAACAGCTCAAGACATCAGTCAGGAAGTTAAAGCTTGGTCATGAATGGTGTCTTCCAAATGGACAATGACCCCAAGCATACTTCCAAAGTTGTAGCAAAATGGCTTAAGGATAACAAAGTCAAGGTATTGGAGTGGCCATCACAAAGCCCTGACCTCAGTCCTATAGAACATTTGTGGGCAGAACTGAAAAGGTGTGTATGAGCAAGGAGGCCTACAAACCTGACTCAGTTACACTAGCTCTGTCAGGAGGAATGGGCCAAACTTCACCCAACTTATTGTGGGAAGCTTGTGGAAGGCTACCCGAAACTTTGACCCAAGTTAAACAATTTAAAGGCAATGCTACCAAATACGAATTGAGTGTATGTAAACTGCTGATCCACTGGTAATGTGATGAAAGAAATAAAAGCTGAAATAAATAATTCTCCCTACTATTATTCTGACATTTCACATTCTTAAAATAAAGTGGTGATCCTAACTGACCTAATACAGGGCATTTTTACTAGGATTAAATGTCAGGAATTGTGAAAACTGAGTTGAAATGTTTTTGGTAAAGGTGTATGTAAACTTCCGACTTCAACTGTATATTTATATATTATGATATTTTATTATATTTGTTTTGAGCAACTGTCATCCTCTTTATTGACAATGCAGCTGGAGATTGGTGTTGGGCGTGTCCAGATGAACTTCCTGCATCTCTTGAGCTCAGAGGCGGTGCAACATGTGACTATCCACTGCCTGAACGTACCTATCTGGAGGACCTCTGAGGACCAGCCTCCTTCACAGGGGTCTGTGCATTTCATGGCGTGGAGTGGGGAGATCATTGAGGCAGGAGGAGAGATGGAGCCTCACATCATCGAGGATTCCTGTTGGGTACGGCTGCCATGTTCTCTCAGTGGAGTGCACTCTCTGAGCTTGAAGTAGAAGTTGCCTCTCACCACAAATCTAGGATCAGTTTACACTACCCTACCCCTGATTCTAACCATTAGGGGTATGGAAAATATACTCCCCTCCAGATGAAGAGTTTCTTTCCAAAACGCTATATATACCGTATCCATTTTCAGATATGGTCAATTAGCTTTTATTGTTAAAATAACTTATTAAAGAGTTTGATGTGTTTTTTCACTACTTATCATGACATGGGGTTGTTCAATGATTGCTTGAAATCTATCACTCTCTTCCTTTCAGAGAGACAAATGATGTTTTTTTGCAAAACACTATAAATAAGTAGTACTGCTAGGTTTTACAGTCAGATCTACAAATAACTGTACAAATGATACATTGACATCAATATTAAAATAAAAAGCATTATGAAATTAATCAATATAGTAATATGAGATCTGCATGTAAAACATTTACATTTTAGTCATTTAGCAGATGCTCTTATCTAGAGCAACTTACAGTTAGTGCATTCATCTTAATAAGATAGCTAGTAGAAATTGTATTAACCTGTTAGGGCTAGGGGGCAGCATTGACACGGCTGGATAAAAAACATACCCGATTTAATCTGGTTACCACTCCTACTCAGTAACTAGAATATGCATATACTTATTACATATGGATAGAAAACACCCTAAATTTTCTAAAACTGTTTGAATGGTGTCTGTGAGTATAACAGAACTCAAATGGCAGGTCAAAACCTGAGAGATTCCTTTACAGGAAGTGGCCTGTCTGACCATTTGTTGAACTTCTTTTCCATCTCTATCATTTACTAAGGATCTCTGCTCTAACGTGACACTTCCCACGTCGTCCATAGGCGCTCAGAGCCCGGGAAAAAACAGAATGTCGTCATTCCAGCCCCAGGCTGAAACACATTATCGCCTTTCTCAAGTGGCCCATCAAGAGACACTAGCTTATGCGCGTGACCCCGACCGCCCCCGCCTTTGGGATTTTTTCCTCTGTTTGCCGAAAAGGAGATTCCCTGTCGGAATATTATCGCTTTTCTACGAGAAAAATGTCGTAAAAATTGATTTTAAACAGCGGTTGACATGCTTCGAAGTACGGTCATGGAATACTTAGAATTTTATTGTCACGAATTGCGCCATGCGCGTGACACTTCTTTACTATTTCGGATAGTGTCTGGAACGCACGAACAAAACGCCGCTATTCGGATATAACGATGGATTATTTTGGACCAAACCAACATTTGTTATTGAAGTAGCTGTCCTGGGTGTGTATTCTGACGAAGACAACAAAAGGTAATGACATTTTTATAATAGTAAATATGATTATGGTGAGTGCTAAACTTGCCGGGTGTCTAAATAGCGAGCCCGTGATGCCTGGGCTATGTACTTAGAATATTGCAAAATGTGCTTTCACCAAAAAGCTATTTTAAAATCGGACATATCGAGTGCATAGAGGAGGTCTGTATCTATAATTCTTAAAATAATTGTTATGCTTTTTGTGAACGTTTATCGTGAGTAATTTAGTAAAATGTTAGCGAATTCCCCGGAAGTTTGCGGGGGGTATGCTAGTTCTGAACGTCACATGCTAATGTAAAAAGCTGGTTTTTGATATAAATATGAACTTGATTGAACAAAACATGCATGTATTGTATAACATAATGTCCTAGGGTTGTCATCTGATGAAGATCATCAAAGGTGAGTGCTGCATTTAGCTGTCTTCTGGGTTTTGGTGACATTATATGCTGGCTTGAAAAATGGGTGTCTGATTATTTCTGGCTTGGTACTCTGCTGACATAATCTAATGTTTTGCTTTCGTTGTAAAGCCTTTTTGAAATCGGACAGTGTGGTTAGATTAACGAGAGTCTTATCTTTAAATGGCTGTAAGATAGTCATATGTTTGAGAAATTGAAGTAATAGGATTTTTAAGGTTTTGAAAATCGCGCCACAGGATAGCCGTGGCTGTTACGTAGGTGGGACGAATTCGTCCCGCCTAGCCTAGAGAGGTTAAATAAAAAACATGGTGAGACATAAATATACAGTATACGTCCATTCCAGCAAAAAGATGTATAGATTCATAATCAAGTGACATAACAAAGCATTGCAGCGCCATCTTTAGGACTCCATATTCTGTTGTCTAAAACAGGCCGAATTAATCAAAGTTAAAACAATACATCTGTAAATAATGTAGACATTTGATGAGGAAGTCTTAGTCATACCATTTTACATGGTGTTTTGGGAACCAATGAGCAGTATTTCTGAAGTTTGACAATGTCACAGGAGGATTTGTCCAGCAAGCCATACTTCATATGAAATCAAAGTGATGCTGCAAACCAGCTAACCAGTTCAGCACACAAAATGTTGAATTCTTTCACCAAAAGCAAGCTAGCTACTGTTGCTAAGTTAATAGCTAGCTAACATTATTCTCAGACGAGGCAAAGTTGGCTAGCTATGTCGCCATGTTTCTAGCTCCTAGCCAACTTTGCTGTATTTTATATTTTGTGTTATTTCTTACATTATTTACTCCGAATATTTCCAGCATTATTACCTACAACCGAAAATAACTTTTGGATATTAGATCGGCGGTCACTTGTCAGAATTTCGATCAGAAATTGGACTTTCCTGAATTGGATCCTTTGTTTGAACTCCCAGAGGCAATTCCATTCATCCTGGGGCTGCGTCAATGGAGAACAGGAATAAGGTCTGGGCTGCTAATCAGACTCAGGAGGCGTGCATATCATCCACCTCTTCCGAGTATATTATTCATTAACGTTCAGTCCCTGGACAATAAAGTATTGATGTATACTCTGACTCTGTGACAGAGTTCATCAGGAAGTGCATTGAGGATGTTGTTCCCACTGTGACGATTAGAACTTATCCAAACCACAAACCGTGGATCGATGGCAGCATTAGCGCAAAACTGAAAGCACAAACCACTGCATTTAACCACGGCAAGGTGTACAAACAGACCAGCTATGGGCAATCAAAGAGACAAAACGACAGTACAGGGACAAAGTGGAGTCACAATTCAACGGCTCAGACACAAGACGTATGTGTCAGGGAATCCAGACAATCACAGATTAGAAAGGGAAAGCCAGTCACATTGTGGACAGCAACGCCTCACTCCCGGACAAGCTAAAAAACCTTCTTCGCCCACTTCAAGCAAAAACACAGAGCCACCGATGCCTGCCATTGCCGCTCACGAGGACAGTGAGCTCTCATTCTCCGGCCCAGATGGCATCCCTAGCCGCGTCCTCAGAGCATGTGCAGACCAGCTGGCAGGAGTGTTTACAGACATATTCAATCTCTCCCTATCCCAGTCTGTTGTCCCCACTTGCTTCAAGTCCCCCCTTGTTCCTGTACCCAAGAAAGCAAAGGTAACTGAACTAAATGACAATCACTCCGTAGCACTCACTTCTGTCATCATTAAGTGCTTTGAGAGGCTAGTTAAGGATCATATCACCTCCACCTTACCCGACACCCTAGACCCACTACAATTTCCATTCTGCCCCAACAGACAAACGGATAATGCACTGCACACTGCCTATCCAATCTGGACAAGATAAATACCTATGTAAGAATGCTGTCAACCTGTTGGGGATAGGGGGCAGTATTTGCACGGCCGGATAAAAAACGTACCCGATTTAATCTGGTTACTACTCCTGCCCAGTAACTAGAATATGCATATAATTATTGGCTTTGGATAGAAAACACCCTACAGTTTGTAAAACTGTTTGAATGGTGTCTGTGAGTATAACAGAACTCATATGGCAGGCAAAAACCTGAGAAGATTCCTTACAGGAAGTGGCCTGTCTGACAAGTTCTTGTTCTTCTTGGCTCTGTTTATTGAAGACTGAGGATCTTTGCTGTAATGTGACACTTCCTACGGCTCCCATAGGCTCTCAGAACCCGGGAAAAAGCTGAATGATATCGAGGCAGCCCCTGGCTAAAAACATTAGCGCGTTTGGATAGTGGCCGGTCAGAGGACCATCAGACTGGGGCTCGTGCACGAGGGCACGAGATGTTTTTATTTTCTCTCTCTTTGAACGTAAACACGCTTTCCCGGTCGGAATATTATCGCTTTTTTATGAGAAAAATGGCATAAAAATTGTTTTTAAACAGCGGTTGACATGCTTCGAAGTACGGTAATGGAATATTTAGAATTTTTTTGTCACGAAACGCGTCGGGCGCGTGACCCTTATTTACCCTTCAGATAGTGTCTTGAACACACGAACAAAACGCCGCTATTTGGATATAACTATGGATTATTTGGGACCAAACCAACATTGGTTATTGAAGTAGGAGTCCTGGGAATGCATTCTGACGAAGAATACCAAAGGTAATCAAACTTTTCTAATAGTAAATCGGAGTTTGGTGAGTGCCGCCTAGCCCAGAGAGGTTAATCTAACCACACTGTCCGATTTCAAAAAGGCTTTACAACGAAAGCAAAACATTAGATTATGTCAGCAGAGTACCCAGCCAGAAATAATCAGACACCCATTTTTCAAGCTAGCATATAATGTCACAAAAACCCAGAAGACAGCTAAATGCAGCACTAACCTTTGATGATCTTCACCAGATGACACACCTAGGACATTATGTTATACAATACATGCATGTTTTGTTCAATCAAGTTCATATTTATATCAAAAACCAGCTTTTTACATTAGCATGTGACGTTCAGAACTAGCATACCCCCCGCAAACTTCCGGGGAATTTACTAACAATTTACTGAATTACTCACGATAAACGTTCACAAAAAACATAACAATTATTTTAAGAATTATAGATACAGAACTCCTTTGTGCAATCGAGGTGTCCGATTTTAAAATAGCTTTTCGGTGAAAGCACATTTTGCAATATTCTCAGTAGCAAGCGTCCCACCTAGCCCATAGAGGTTAAAATCCATTTTTATGCCATTTTTCTCGTAAAAAAGCGATAATATTCCGACCGGGAATCTCCGTTTAGGTAAACAGAGGAAAGAAAACAAAGCATTCGGTCGACGCGGGCACGCGCCTGAGTCTCACAGTACTGTAACCAGACACTACCGAAACGCGCTACTTTTTTTCAGCCAGAGCCTGCAAAGCCACGATTCAGCTTTTTGCCGCCTTCTGAGAGACCATGTGAGCCGTAGGAAGTGTCACGTAACAGCAGAGATCCTTTGTAATGGATAGAGATGGCAAAGAAGGCCAAGAAATGGTCAGACAGGGTACTTCCTGTACAGAATCTTCTCAGGTTTTGACCTGCCATTTGAGTTCTGTTATACTCACAGACACCATTCAAACAGTTTTTGAAACTTTGGAGTGTTTTCTATCCAAAGCCAATAATTATAGGCATATTCTAGTTACTGGGCAGGAGTAGTAACCAGATTAAATCGGGTACGTTTTTTATCCAGCCGTGTCAATACTGCCCCCTAGCCCTAACAGGTTAACGAGAGTCTTGTCTTTAAAATGGTGTAAAATAGTCATATGTTTGAGAAATTGAAGTAATAGCATTTCTAAGGTATTTGAATATCGCGCCACGGGATTACACTGGCTGTTGAGTAGGTGGGATGCAAGCGTCCCACCTAGCCCATAGAGGTTAATTGACAACAGCTCAGCCTTCATCACCATAGTGCCCTCCAAGCTATTCACTAAGCCCAAGCACCTGGGTCTGAATCCCACCCTGTGCAACTGGGTCCTGGAATTCCTTACTGGCCGACCCCAGGTGGGGAAGGTAGGCAAAAACACTTCCTCCACGCTGATCCTCAACATGGGGGCCCCACAAGGGTGCATGCTCAGCCCCCTCCTGTACACCCCGTTCGTCCAGGACGCACGTCTCCAACTCAATCATCAAGTTTGCTGACGACACAACAGTGGTAGGCCTGATTACCATCTATGACAAGACAGCCTACAGGGAGGAGGTGAGGGCCCTGGCGGCGTGGTGCCAGGAAAATAACCATTCCCTCAACGACAACAAAACAAGCTGATTGTGGACTTCAGGAGACAGCAGAGAGAGCACCCCCCTCCCCCATCCACATCAACGGGGCCACAGTGGAGAGGGTGAAAAGCTTCAAGTTCCTCTGCGTGCTCATCACTGACAACCTGAAACAGTCCATCCAAAGTGTGGTGAAGAAGGCGCAGCAGCTATCAGGGCTGATCCAGGGGATGGCCAGCTCAGTAACCCAGGACCAGGTCCAGAGGACCTTGTCGGAGGGCCCCGGTGAAGTCAGGGGGGCTCAGAGCCGTAAAACTGTTAGAGCCGCAGGTCTGGACGAAAGAGCAGAGGGAGAATACGTTGGAATGTTCCTCCTCTCTTACCTCTAACTCGATTCCACTTTTCCTCAGATGGTGTAGAGAAAGACGCAGTAGTACTCTGGTTCTCGTCGGTGGGATGTGTTAATACAGGAAAGTGGTCCAAGGTAGTATCCTCAGAAGCTACTGCAGAGGATTTCAATCTCATAGAGCACCCTGTATTACCCTCTCGGTCATTTAAAATTGTCACATCAAAAACAGCATGCCATCTTGAAGTCTTCTTAGCCAGAGCGTGATGTTCTTTTAGGATCCTTTTCTTCTCTAGGAGTTCAATGATCTGGTCTTTTGAGGCAACTAGTTGTTTACACTTTTCACAAGTGCAGTCACTACAGCCAACATAACACAGGTCTCACATTTCAGGAATCATGGGTTAATTGAATTTGTCCAAATTCTTATGAATTCTTCACATGGGGGGACTAGATGCTTAATGTGCTTACAGATATGTATGAAAATACTCTCAAATAAAAGTTGACATTCTGTACTGTCGCCTCATAAAACATTTGAATTCAAATAAAAAATACTGGAGTATGGAGCCACATTTTTGTTATTTTAGCTTCACTGTCCAAATGAATATGGAGGGGAGTGTATCTGACCAGTACCTGCTCTGTATCAGAAAGGGGCTACTTCTTCTTACTCCAGTCTCTGAACTTCCATTTTCTGCACAATGAACAGTAATAGAATAACAACATATCAATCATAAAATCTTAAACTCTTTCAGTTTGACTTCTTTGTTTCTCTATTACAGATGAAGGATGGACGCTGGCACCAGACCCATTTTGTGTTCCACTCCCAGGATCCTAACCTGCTCCCTGTGGTTAACATCTATAACTTACCCAAGACCACACTCGGATCACACTACCTGGAGGTTGGCCCTGTGTGTTTCCTGTAAGGGTGTGTATGTTTGAGTGGTGCTGTGTGTGCAGGGACCCTCACTTCTGAACCTCCATGCAGTTGGGGTGAATGGAACAGTCCACTCCCTCCCTCAAGCACTGTCCAAGAAGGACCTCTGCACCCCTCCCTCAACACCCCCCTCATCAGACTGCAGAAATAAAGGGAAGATATTTTGGTGCTGGGGGAGAATGAGGAGAAGAAGAGCAAAGGAGGAATGGGGGAGTTCTCACAGTAATAGCTCCTAAAGAAGACAATTTGTTATTTTTTGCTCTTCAGGAATGTTTTAAACTAAAAACAAGCTGTGGATATCTTCTTGGAGAAAAGGCTTTGCCAAACAGTCTCTTGTGAACAATTAAGTTAAGGGACATCCAGGCTAAGTCGATACTGCCAATTCCCCTACTTTTGGAATTATAGTGAGTTATCATACATGCAGTGTGTACTTAATCGTACAGTGTGTACTTAATAAATACCAAGGAACAACAGTCTGTCCAAGAGATTAATTAAAGTAATTGGGAACAATATTAAACATACTGTACATATATATGCGTATTGCGTCACTTTTATACATGTATATTTTATGTAAAGAAATAATCTTCAAGTGCAATAGAAAATTAGATGATCATTTAATATTTTTGACTTTGATAATGCTGAAGGCTTTTTGTGTGCCTTTGGTGCTTGACTCCGCTCTTGGCCCATGTGAATCCGTGTGAAGTATTTTTTTTAAAGCACGTCCTTACTTACCCATAGTCCCAAACATGAGACCTACACGTCTCTTAGTCTCTGTGCCATAAAGGATATCAGTGGCAACCAGTCAGTGTATATTGTCTCAGTCCTTCTGCCTATAATAATTATTAATGCGTATATCATCACACCAATTAGACTTGATATACTGTCGGGTGGTGGTAATTTTAGAACACTTGATAGCATACTCTGTATTGAATGCCAGTCAGATAAGGGATCAGGGCCCAGTTTCCCAAAACCATCTTATGGCTAAATTAATCGTAAGAACCATTTAGATGTTTAAAGGAAACTGAGCCCTGGTCACTACCTTCGGCTAATGCTCACACTCTTTTAGGTGAGGAGTAAGGTGTTTTAGAGGTGTTCATACAGTTCAAGTCGGAAGTTTACATACACTTAGGTTGGAGTCATTAAAACTTGTTTTTCAACCACTCCACAAATTTTTTGTTAACAAACTATAGTTTTGGCAAATTGGTTAGGACATCTACTTTGTGCATGACACAAGTCATTTTTCCAACAATTGTTTACAGAGAGATTATTTCACTTATAATTCACTGTATCACAATTCCAGTGGGTCAGAAGTTCACATACACTAAGTTGACTGTGCCTTTAAACAGCTTGGAAAATTCCAGAAAAGGATGTCATGACTTTAAAAGCTTCTTATAGGCTAATTGACATCATTTGAGTCTATTGGAGGTGTACCTGTGGATGTATTTCAAGGCCTACCTTCAAACTCAGTGCCTCTTTGCTTGACATCATGGGAAAATCAAAAGAAATCAGCCAAGACCTTAGAAAAATTGTAGACCTCCACAAGTCTGGTTCATCCTTGGGAGCAATTTCCAAACACCTGAAGGTACCACGTTCATCTGTACAAACAATAGTATGCAAGTATAAACACCATGGGACCACGCAGCCATCATACCGCTCAGGAAGGAGATGCGTTCTGTCTCCTAGAGATGAACATACTTTGGTGCGAGAAGTGCAAATCAATCTCAGGACAACAGCAACAGACCTTGTGAAGATGCTGGAGGAACCGATACAAAATTATCTATATCCACAATGAGCGTGTCGTGGGAATGATGTCACCTGAGGCAGCTCTCCATACTCGTCCTGAGGTGCGTGCTGGTTGTCTGGTAAAGACTGTGCCTGCGCCCAGAAACAGGCCTCCTGTATGTCTTCCCAGCCCTGCACGTCCTGTGCCTACGCCCAGAACCAAGCCTCCTGCATGTCTTCCTATCCTGGTCAAGCCCGTGTCTCCTCCACGGACCAGTACTCCAATGGGTCTCCCTATCCTGGTCAAGCCCGTGTCTCCTCCACAGACCAGTCCTCCAGTGGGTCTCCCTATCTTGGTCAAGCCCGTGCCTCCTCCACGGACCAGTCCTCCAGTGGGTCTCCCTATCCTGGTCAAGCCCGTGTCTCCTCCGTAGACCAGTTCTCCAGTGGGTCTCTCCACCCTGGTCTCTCCTGTGCCACCTCCTCAAACCAGGCCTCCAGCGGGTCTTCCCAGACTGGTGAGTCCAGGGCCTGCGCCCAGAGCCAGGTCTCCGTTATGTCTCCCCAGCCTGGTGAATCCTGAGCCGGAACTTCCAGAGTGGCCAGACTGCCCGGAACTGCATCAGTCACCAGAGCTGCCCGCCAGTCAACTGTCACCAGAGCTGCCCGCCAGTCAACTGTCACCAGAGCTGCCCGCCAGTCAACAGTCGTCAGAGCTGCCCGCCAGTCAACAGTCGTCAGAGCTGCCCGCCAGTCAACAGTCGTCAGAGCTGCCCGCCATTCAACAGTCATCAGAGCTGCCAGCCAGTCAACAGTCGTCAGAGCTGCCCGCCAGTCAACAGTCGTCAGAGCTGCCCGCCAGTCAACAGTCGTCAGAGCTGCCCGCCAGTCAACAGTCGTCAGACTGCCCTGAACTGCCGGAGTGGCCAGACTGCCCTGAACTGCCGGAGTGGCCAGACTGCCCTGAACTGCCGGAGTGGCCAGACTGCCCTGAACTGCCGGAGTGGCCAGACTGCCCTGAACTGCCGGAGTGGCCAGTCTGCCCTGAACTGCCGGAGTGGCCAGTCTGCCCTGAACTGCCGGAGTGGCCAGTCTGCCCTGAACTGCCGGAGTGGCCAGACTGCCCTGAACTGCCCGAGTGGCCAGACTGCCCTGAACTGCCCGAGTGGCCAGACTGCCCTGAACTGCCCGAGTGGCCAGACTGCCCTGAACTGCCCGAGTGGCCAGACTGCCCGGAGCTGCCGGAGTGGCCAGACTGCCCGGAGCTGCCAGAGGTGCCCGCCTGCCAGGATCTGCCAGGGTGCCTTGCCTGTCCTCCGGCCCAGCCCGAGTGGCCCTCCTGCCCTCCGGCACAGCCCGAGGGGCCCTCCTGCCCTCCGGCCCAGCCCGAGGAGCCCTCCTGCCCTCCGGCCCAGCCCGAGGGGCCCTCCTGCCCTCTGGCCCAGCCCGAGGGGCCCTCCTGCCCTCCGACCCAGCCCGAGGGGCCCTCCTGCCCTCCGGCCAAGCCCGAGGGGCCCTCCTGCCCTCCGGCCCAGCCCGAGGGGCCCTCCTGCCCTCCGGCCCAGCCCGAGGGGCCCTCCTGCTCTCCGGCCCAGCCCGAGTGGCCCTCCTGTCCTCCGGCCCAGCCCGAGTGGCCCTCCTGTCCTCCGGCCCAGCCCGAGTGGCCCTCCTGTCCTCCGGCCCAGCCCGAGTGGCCCTCCAGTCCTCCGGCCCAGCCCGAGTGGTCTGTCTGCCAGGGTCAGCCCGAGTGGCCCGTCTGCCCGGTGCAGCTATCGGCGCCACCAAAGTGGGCGACGCCGAAGGTGGAGCGAGGTCCACGTCCTGCACCTGAGCCACCTCCAGGATAGGTGGGTTGGGGAGGGAGGGTGTAGCACAGTGCCGTCGGTGACGGCAGCCACCCTCCCTTCCCTCCCTTATTGTTTAGGTGTTCCTTTTTGTTGGGGATTTTCTTGTGTGTTCTTTTTTTAGGTGCATCCCGGGGTCTGCACCTTGAGGGGGGGTACTGTCACGTCCTGACCAGTAGAGGGTGTAGTTGGGTCAGGACGTGGCAGAAGGGAGTGTGTGTTTTTTATTGTTTCATTGATTTTGGCCGTGTGACTTCCAATCAAGCACAGCTGTAGTGGGTTGTGGTTGATTGGGAGTCACACATAAGTTGCCTACGTTTCCTTTGTGTTTTGTGGGTAATTGTGCTTGTCAATGTGGTTGCACCTGACAGGACTGTGTTGGCTGTCAGTTTTTGTTGTTTTTGTAAATGCATAGTGTTCGTGACATTAAATATGACGAACCCTAACTCCGCCGCATTTTGGTCCACTTCTTCCATAGACAGCCGTTACAATTACCCAGTAAAGTTCATTTTAAATCTGGCATTACAGGTGCTTTCAAGAGATATTCATCTATAAAACTTAGAATGACAATATTACATTTTAAAAATGTGTTCGAATAGTAATTTAGTAAATTGTAGCTCTGTTTCATCGGATGCATTTGAGGGAAAATAGTTAGTCAACGTTACGCACCAATGTAAAATGCTGTTTTTATATATAAATATGAACTTTATCGAACAAAAGAATGCATGTATTGTGTAACATGATGTCCTAGGTGTGTCATCTGATGAAGATTGTCAAAGGTTAGTGCTGCATTTAGCTGTTTTTTGGTTATTTGTGATGCATGTGGTTGGTCGGAAAATGGCTATGTGGCTACTTTTACGATATACTCCTCTAACATAATCTAATGTTTTGCTTTTGCTGTAAAGCCTTTTTGAAATCGGACAACGTGGTTCGATTCAGGAGAGGTGTATCTATAAAACGATATAATTAGATTTTTTTTTAGATTTTTTTTAATTGTTACATTTTGTTATGCTAATGGCGATATGATTTTTCGCTGGATGTCCGTCCCGCATACGGGACGGAGGCCGCACAGGGGTTAACTTACTGAAGATATTCACATACGCAATAACCTCATATGAGGTTACTGACAACAATCCATTGAATTTATAATAAGAAGTGAATAGATAGAAACACTTGTTCATTCACATACGCAATAACCTCATATGAGGTTACTGACCACAATCCATTGAATTTATAATAGGAAGTGTTGATTATTTGGCCTTGGGGAGAGCACAGCGCATGGAAAAAAACTTAGCCGTGGGAGGGGTGCTGGAGGTGCTGCAGATAAATTGAAAGAAATTTGCCCAATTATATAATTACTCCTGTCTTTAGATAAAGAAATGAAACCCTTGAAAATATACACCAGAGAGCAGTCAAAGTGGCTGTCAAATAACAGAAGGCAGCAGCTAAAAGGCCTTTCACAAAATTTCAAAATACAATTATGGGAAAAACACGTGTCAGTTTGGATGAGTCAGTGCCACTGGAAAGTTTGTGGACTATAATTTCCTCCTCATATAGTACAATCGGTCTCCAGTCTTTTCATTGGCATATGCTATTAGTTGCATTTAAGACAGGGTCATTCGTTTTAATGGTCTCAGTATGTCAGTGTAGCCTGTCATGTTGGTCATTTGTGTGGTATAAAAAAATATTCTTCAAATGACTCCAGTCGTGTAAAATGACATATATAATTGCATGAAATTATTTTAGAAAAGGCAATTTTTCTCTAACCGCATATACAATGAAGTGCCTGGTCTTCAATGCCTAAGTCCAGAATGTTCAGAAACTCTGGTGACTCCCCTGCTCTGTTAAATGCTATAACTTGTGTTTAAAATAAAAAATGTTAATACATGAAAGTTCTGTTTTTGTAAATCAGTTTCAAACATAATACAAACTAAGAATACCTCACATTTATATATGATTTGAGAGGAAATTATTTTGGTCTACATAAAAATATATATACATTTGAAGTCGGAAGTTTATATATACTTAGGTTGGAGTCATTAAAACTCATTTTTCAATCACTCCACAAATTTCTTGTTAACAAACTATGGTTTTGGCAAGTCGGTTAGGACATCTACTTTACAAGTCATTTTTCCAACAATTTTAACAGACAGATTATTTCACTTATAATTCACTGTATCACAATTCCAGTGGGTCAGAAGTTTACATACACTCAGTTGACTGTGCCTTTAAACAGCTTGGAAAATTCCAGAAAATGATGTCTTGGCTTTAGAAGCTTCTGATTGACATCATTTGAGTCAATTGGAGGTGTACCTGTGGATGTATTTCAAGGCCTACCTTCAAACTCAGTGCACCTTTGCTTGATATCATGGGAAAATCAAAAATCAGCCAAGACCTTAGAAAAAAAAAACAAGTCTGGTTCATCCTTGGGAGCAATTTCCAAACGCCTGAAGGTACCACATTCATCTGTACAAACAATAGTACGCAAGTATAAAAACCATGGGACCACGCAGCCGTCATACTGCTCAGGAAGGAGACGTGTTCTGTCTCCTAGAGATGAACATACTTTGGTGTGAAAAGTGCAAATCAATCCCAGAACAACAGCAATGGACCTTGTGAAGATGCTGGAGGAAACAGGTACAAAAGTATCTATATCCACAGTAAAAAGAGTCCTATATCGACATAACCTGAAAGGCTGCTCAACAAGGAAGAAGCCACTGCTCCAAAACCGCCATAAAAAAAAGCCAAACTACGGTTTGCAACTGCACATGGGGACAAAGATTGTACTTTTTGGAGAAATGTCCTCTGGTCTGATAAAACAAAAATAGAACTGTTTGGCCATAATGACCATCGTTAGGTTTGGAGGAAAAAGGGGGACGCTTGCAAGCCGAAGAACACCATCCCAACCGTGAAGCACGGGGGTGGCAGCATCATGTTTTGGGGGTGCTTTGCTGCAGGAGGGACTGGTGCACTTCACAAAATTGATGGCATCATGAGGCAGTAAAATTATGTGGATATATTGATGCAACATCTCAAGACATCAGCCAGGAAGTTAAAGCTTGGTCGCAAATGGGTCTTCCAAATGGACAGTGACCCCAAGCATACTTCCAACGTTGTGGCAAAATGGCTTAAGGACAACTAGGTCAAATCAAATCAAAGTGTATTTGTTACGTGCGCCAAATACAACAGGTGTAGACCTTACAGTGAAATGCTTACTTACAGGCTCTAACCAATAGTGCGGGAAAAAACGTGTGTGTGTGTAGGTAAGTAAAGAAATAAAACAACAGTAAAAAGACATTTGAAAATAAGAGTAGCAAGGCTATATACAGACACAGGTTAGTCATGCTTATTGAGGTAGTATGTACATGTGGGTATGGTTAAAGTGACTATGCATATATGATGAACACAGAGTAGCAGTAGTGTAAAAAGAGGGGTTGGCGGGTGGTGGGACACAATGCAGATAGCCCGGTTAGCCAATGTGCGGGAGTACTGGTTGGTCGGGCCAATTGAGGTAGTATGTACATGAATGTATAGTTAAAGTGACTATGCATATAAGATAAACAAAGAGTAGCAGGGGGGGGCAGGGGGAGGGCACACAATGCAAATAGTTCGGGTAACCATTTGGTTACCTATTCAGGAGTCTTATGGCTTGGGGGTATAATCTGTTGAGAAGCCTTTTTGTCCTAGACTTGGCACTCCGGTATCGCTTGCCATGCGGTAGTTGAGAGAACAGTCTATGACTGGGATGGCTGGGGTCTTTGACAATTTTCAGGGCCTTCCTCTGACACCGCCTGGTGTAGAGGTCCTGGATGGCAGGCAGCTTTGCCCCAGTGATGTGCTGGGCCGTACGCACTACCCTCTGAAGTGCCTTGCGGTCGGAGGCCGAGCAATTGCCGTACCAGGCAGTGATGCAACCGGTCAGGATGTTGCAGCTTTAGAACCTTTTGAGGATCTCAGGACCCATGCCAAATCTTTTTACTTTCCTGGCGGGGAATAGGCTTTGTCGTGCCCTCTTCACGACTGTCTTGGTGTGTTTGGACCATTCTAATTTGTTGTTGATGTGGACACCAAGGAATTTGAAGCTCTCAACCTGCTCCACTACAGCCCCGTCGATGAGAATGGGGACGTGCTCGGTGCTCCTTTTCCTGTAGTCCACAATCATCTCCTTAGTCTTGGTTACGTTGAGGGATAGGTTGTTATTCTGGCACCACCCGGCCAGGTCTCTGACCTCCTCCCTATAGGCTGTCTCGTCGTTGTAGGTGATCAGGCCTACCACTGTTGTGTCATCAGCAAACTTAATGATGGTGTTGGAGTCGTGCCTGACCATGCAGTCGTGGGTGAACAGGGAGTACAGGAGGGGACTGAGCACGCACCTCGTCCAACAGGGGCTACAGCTAATATCCATAGCTCACCTAGTCCAACAGTGGCTACAACTACTAGCCAGAGCTCACCTAGTCCAACAGGGGCTGCAGCCACGAGCCAGAGCTCACCTAGTTTAACAAGGTCTACAGCCACTAGCCAGAGCACACCTAGTTCAACAGGGGCTACAGCCACTAGACAGAGCTCACCTAGTCCAACAGGGCTACAGCTACTAACCAGAGCTCACCTAGTCTAGCAGGGGCAACAGCTACTAGCCAGAGCTCACATAGTCCAACAGGGGCTATAGCTACTAGAAAGAGCTCACCTAGTCCAACAGGGCAACAGCTACTAGCCAGAGCTCACCTAGTCCAACAGGGCTACAGCTAGTAGCCAGAGCTCACTTAGACCAACAGGGCTAAATCTACTAGCCAGAGCTCACCTAGTCTACAGCTCCTAGCCAGAGCCCAACTAGTCCAACAGGGGCATTAGCTACTAGCCAGAGCACACCTAGTCCAACAGGGGCTACAGCTCCTAGCCAGAGCTTGCCTAGTCCAACAGGGGCTATAGCTACTAGAAAGAGCTCACCTAGTCCAACAGGGCAGCAGCTACTAACCAGAGCTCACCTAGTCCAACCAGGCTACAGCTAGTAGCTAGAGCTCACCTAGACCAACAAGGCTAAATCTACTAGCCAGAGCTCACCTAGTCCAACAGGGTTACAACTACTAGCCAGCGCTCACCTAGTCCAACAGCTCCTAGCCAAAGCACACCTAGTCCAACAGGGGCAACAGCTACTAGCCAGAGCACACCTAGTTCAACATGGGCTACAAACACATGCCAGAGCTCAACTAATCCAACAGGGCTACAGCATTTTGCCAGAGATCACCTAGTCCAACAGGGGTACAGCTACTAGTCAGAGTACATCTAGTCCAACATGGGCAAAAGCCACTAGCCATAGCTCACCTCATCCAACAGGGGCTACAGCTACTAGCCAGAGCACACCTAGTCCAACGGGGGCTACAGCTACTAACTAGAGCACGCCTAGTCCAACGAGGGCTACAGCTACTAGCCATAGCTCACCTAGTCCAACAGGGCTACAGCTACTAGCCAGAGCACACCTAGTTCAACAGGGGCTACAAACACATGCCAGAGCTCAACTAGTCCAACAGGGCAACAGCATTTTGCCAGAGCTCGACTAGTCCAAAAGAGCTACAGCTACTAGCCAGAGTACATCTAGTCCAACATGGGCAACAGCCACTAGCCATAGCTCACCTCATCCAACAGGGGCTACAGCTACTAGCCAGAGCACACCTAGTCCAACGGGGGCTACAGCTACTAACTAGAGCACGCCTAGTCCAACGGGGGCTACAGCTAGTAGCTAGAGCTCACCTAGACCAACAAGGCTAAATCTACTAGCCAGAGCTCACCTAGTCCAACAGGGTTACAGCTACTAGCCAGCGCTCACCTAGTCCAACAGCTCCTAGCCAAAGCACACCTAGTCCAACAGGGGCAACAGCTACTAGCCAGAGCACACCTAGTTCAACATGGGCTACAAACACATGCCAGAGCTCAACTAATCCAACTGGGCTACAGCATTTTGACAGAGCTCACCTAGTCCAACAGAGCTACAGCTACTAGCCAGAGTACATCTAGTCCAACATGGGCAACAGCCACTAGCCATAGCTCACCTCGTCCAACAGGGACTACAGCTACTAGCCAGAGCACACCTAGTCCAACGGGGGCTACAGCTACTAACTAGAGCACGCCTAGTCCAACGGGGGCTACAGCTAGTAGCTAGAGCTCACCTAGACCAACAAGGCTAAATCTACTAGCCAGAGCTCACCTAGTCCAACAGGGTTACAGCTACTAGCCAGCGCTCACCTAGTCCAACAGCTCCTAGCCAAAGCACACCTAGTCCAACAGGGGCAACAGCTACTAGCCAGAGCACACCTAGTTCAACATGGGCTACAAACACATGCCAGAGCTCAACTAATCCAACTGGGCTACAGCATTTTGACAGAGCTCACCTAGTCCAACAGAGCTACAGCTACTAGCCAGAGTACATCTAGTCCAACATGGGCAACAGCCACTAGCCATAGCTCACCTCGTCCAACAGGGACTACAGCTACTAGCCAGAGCACACCTAGTCCAACGGGGGCTACAGCTACTAGCCAGAGCACACCTTGTCCAACAGGGCTATAGCTACTAGCCAGAGCACACCTAGTCCAACGGGGGCTACAGATACTAGCAAGAACACACCTAGTCCATCGGGGGCTTCAGCTACTAGCCATAGCACACCTAGTCCAACAGGGCTACAGCTACTAGCCAGAGCACACCTATTCCACCAAGGTTAAAGCTACTAGGCAGAGCTCACTTAGTCCAACGGGGCTAAAGCTAGTAGCCAGAGCTCACCTAGTCCAACAGGGTTACAGCTACTAGCCAGCGCCCACCTAGTCCAACAGCTCCTAGCCAAAGCACACCTAGTTCAACAGGGGCATTAGCTACTAGCCAGAGCACACCTAGTCCAACAGGGCTACAGCTCCTAGCCAGAACTCACCTAGTTCAAAGAGGGCTACAGCTGCTAGCCAGAGCACCCCTTGTCCAACAGGGGCTATAGCTACTAGAAAGAGCTCACTAGTCCAACAGGGCTACAGCTACTAACCAGAGCTCACCTAGTCCAACGGGGCTACAGCAAGTAGCCAGAGCTCACCTAGAACAACAGGGCTAATTCTACTAGCCAGAGCTCACCTAGTCCAACAGGGTAACAGCTACTAGCCAGAGCACACCTAGTCCAAATGAGCTACAGCTACTACCCAGAGCTCACCTAGTCCAACAGGGCTACAGCTACTATCCAGAGCTCACCTAGTTCAACAGGGCTACAGCTACTAGCCAAAGCTCACCTAGCCCACCAGGGCTACAGCTACTAGCCAGAGCTCACCTAGTCCAACAGGGCTACAGCCTGTTGTATATCCCCCACTGTATATCGTCTCAATTCTCCTAAATCGGCAGGCCCATATGTCCTAGCTCTAGGAATTAATTAACCTGTTAGGGCTAGGGGGCAGCATTGACACGGCTGGATAAAAAACATACCCGATTTAATCTGGTTACCACTCCTACTCAGTAACTAGAATATGCATATACGTATTACATATGGATAGAAAACACCCTAAATTTTCTAAAACTGTTTGAATGGTGTCTGTGAGTATAACAGAACTCAAATGGCAGGTCAAAACCTGAGAGATTCCTTTACAGGAAGTGGCCTGTCTGACCATTTGTTGAACTTCTTTTCCATCTCTATCATTTACTAAGGATCTCTGCTCTAACGTGACACTTCCCACGTCGTCCATAGGCGCTCAGAGCCCGGGAAAAAACAGAATGTCGTCATTCCAGCCCCAGGCTGAAACACATTATCGCCTTTCTCAAGTGGCCCATCAAGAGACACTAGCTTATGCGCGTGACCCCGACCGCCCCCGCCTTTGGGATTTTTTCCTCTGTTTGCCGAAAAGGAGATTCCCTGTCGGAATATTATCGCTTTTCTACGAGAAAAATGTCGTAAAAATTGATTTTAAACAGCGGTTGACATGCTTCGAAGTACGGTCATGGAATACTTAGAATTTTATTGTCACGAATTGCGCCATGCGCGTGACACTTCTTTACTATTTCGGATAGTGTCTGGAACGCACGAACAAAACGCCGCTATTCGGATATAACGATGGATTATTTTGGACCAAACCAACATTTGTTATTGAAGTAGCTGTCCTGGGTGTGTATTCTGACGAAGACAACAAAAGGTAATGACATTTTTATAATAGTAAATATGATTATGGTGAGTGCTAAACTTGCCGGGTGTCTAAATAGCGAGCCCGTGATGCCTGGGCTATGTACTTAGAATATTGCAAAATGTGCTTTCACCAAAAAGCTATTTTAAAATCGGACATATCGAGTGCATAGAGGAGGTCTGTATCTATAATTCTTAAAATAATTGTTATGCTTTTTGTGAACGTTTATCGTGAGTAATTTAGTAAAATGTTAGCGAATTCCCCGGAAGTTTGCGGGGGGTATGCTAGTTCTGAACGTCACATGCTAATGTAAAAAGCTGGTTTTTGATATAAATATGAACTTGATTGAACAAAACATGCATGTATTGCATAACATAATGTCCTAGGATTGTCATCTGATGAAGATCATCAAAGGTGAGTGCTGCATTTAGCTGTCTTCTGGGTTTTGGTGACATTATATGCTGGCTTGAAAAATGGGTGTCTGATTATTTCTGGCTTGGTACTCTGCTGACATAATCTAATGTTTTGCTTTCGTTGTAAAGCCTTTTTGAAATCGGACAGTGTGGTTAGATTAACGAGAGTCTTGTCTTTAAATGGCTGTAAAATAGTCATATGTTTGAGAAATTGAAGTAATAGGATTTTTAAGGTTTTGAAAATCGCGCCACAGGATAGCCGTGGCTGTTACGTAGGTGGGACGAATTCGTCCCGCCTAGCCTAGAGAGGTTAATGGGAGAATAGTTATAGAATGTGTCCCTTTTTCCTCTCTCTTTCTCCCCCCCTCCTCTCCATCTATGTTGTAACAAGCTGTCATATCTTGTTAGCCCGCTAGGGACCTTTGTCTCATGTAAGTGTGTGTGTGTGTGTATTCTGTGTTATTATTTAGTTAGCTAGTAAATAAATGATTAAACCAATTTGTGTAGTACTGAATAATGTGCAAGGCTGGGGTTTTTGCAGATCCAAGAAGGTTAACTTCTTTGGAATAGGGTGCGGTATTTTGACATCCGGATGAAAAGTGTGCCCTGCTACTCAGGCCCAGAAGCTAGGATATGCATATAATTGGTCGATTTGGATAGAAAACACTCTAAAGTTTCTAAAACTGTTAGAATAATGTCTGTGAGTATAACAGAACTGAAATGGCAGGCGAAACCCCGAGGACAAATATCCCCCCCCCCAAAAAAAACTTCCTACCACTGATTTCAATGGCTGGCACTTTTATAATAGGGTGAAATCATGCCCGATTGCAGTTCCTAGGGCTTCCACTAGATGTCAAGTCTTTAGAAAGAGTTTCAGGCTGGTTTTTGGGAAATGAGCCAGAAATTGTAGTTTTTCTAGGTGGCTCCCATTTTGGCTGTAGTTTTTCCAAGCACGTGAATGACAGGACGTTCTTTGGTATTTTTCTCCGGTAAAGACAATAACGATTCTCCGTCTTAAATTGTATCGTTTATTTGCGTATTAGGGTACCTATTGTTTGATTATTAACGTTGATTGACTTGTTTGGATAAGTTTATTGGTAACGTTTGGGATTCATTTTGTATGCATTTTGAAGGAGGGAAACCGAGTGGATTATTGACTGAAGCACGCCAGCTAAACTGAGTTTTTATGGATATAAAGAAGGGCATTATCGAACAAAAGGACCATTTGTAATGTAACTGGGACCTTTTGGAGTGCCAACAGAAGATCTTCAAAGGTAAGGCATATATTATATCGCTATTTCTCACTTTCGTATCGCAACTCCCTGGTTGAAAATGATTTGTTATGCATTTGTGTGCTGGGCGCTGTCCTCAGATAATCGCATGGTTTGCTTTCGCCGTAAAGCCTTTTTGAAATTTTTTGATGTGTTGCACTTGTGATTACATGAAAGTTTAATATTTATAGTAATTTTAATCCCTGGACGGACATCCAGCGAAAAATCCTATCGCCATTAGCGTAACAAAATTGAATACTTTTTTTTTTCCAATTTTTTTTCCAATTATATCGTTTTATAGATACACCTCTCCTGAATCGAACCACGTTGTCCGATTTCAAAAAGGCTTTACAGCAAAAGCAAAACATTAGATTATGTTAGAGGACTATATCGTAAAAGTAGCCACATAGCCATTTTCCGACCAACCACATGCATCACAAATAACCAAAAAACAGCTAAATGCAGCATTAACCTTTGACAATCTTCATCAGATGACACACATAGGACATCACGTTACACAATACATGCATTCTTTTGTTCGATAAAGTTCATATTTATATATAAAAACAGCATTTTACATCGGCGCGTAACGTTGACTAACTATTTTCCCTCAAATGCATCCGGTGAAATAGCGCTCCAATTTACTAAATTACTATTCGAAAACATTTTTAAAATGTAATATTGTCATTCTAAGATTTATAGATGAATATCTCTTGAAAGCACCTGTAATGCCAGATTTAAAATTAACTTTACTGGGTAATCACACTTTGCGATAAAAGGGGATGCGATACTCAGAACAATAGGCTAGCAATACAGGTCAGTGCCATCTTGGAACAATCGCATATCAAATCTAGTCTTGTATACTATTGTCAATAATCCCTTACCTTTGATTATCTTCATCCTTAGGCACTTCCAGGAATCCCAGGTCCACAACAAATGTATTTTCGTTCGAAAAAGTTCATCCTTTATGTTCCAAATAGCTTGTTCTTGTTAGCGCGTTCTGAAGGCTGCACCAAAAGTTCCGACGTGCGCGGGGCTACTCTTTCAACAAAATGCATTTTTTTTCTTATTTAGGTTCGTTCAAACGTTGTATAACATAAATCTTTAGGGCCTTTTTCAACCAGAGCTCCAATAAGATTCAAGGGGGACGATTGCATTGTCTTTATAAACGTTTCGAAAGGGGAGGGTAGCCAGGGGCGCCGGCGTCATAATGGTGATGGCCCTCCTCATGTGACCACGTTCCACAGCGTGTCATTAAGTCAGTTTTCACAGTAGGAGACTCAAATCACTTTGTAAAGACTGGGGACATCTAGTGGAAGCAATAGGAAGTGCTCAATGAACCATTGCTCACGGTGTGATTTATAGGCAACGAGATGAAGTTGAGTCCGCAATTCAGAATTCCACTTCCTGTTTCGATCTGTCTCGGGGTTTTGACTGCCATACGAGTTCTGTTATACTCACAGACACCATTCAAACAGTTTTAGAAACTTTAGGGTGTTTTCTATCCACAAGTATTAATTATATGCATATCCTAGCTTCTGAGTTTGAGTAGTAGGCTGTTTAAAATGGCACGAATCTTTTTCAAAAAGCGCTGTAGCGCCCCCTATCCTAGGCGACCGTCAAGAGGTTAATTTGACGCTCTGCAATGTCACCGATTACATGACTAATTTAATCAGGTAACAATTAAACATAGTTAGTGGATTAAATAAATAACAGTCATCAGATTAATGAAAGTAAAGTCACAGCATATTAGATCCCTGTGTGAGGAATTTAAGACAGAACTGGGCCTTGCTGTTGAATTCAGTCTATATGTGATTCATAAATGCTACTGAATGTAAGTGCAACAAAAACGACAATGGAAATGCAACAATTCCTCCAGCTAAGGCTTCAAGCACAGTTTTCACCTCAGCAACCGCACCATCCAACTCATAAATGAGCTACAGATTGAGTTTTCTCCATGCTGAAGCTTCAATTTAATGATTTACCTCATAACCCGTGTTGGAGTGTCCTCCAGCTAAAATGTATATTTAATCCTTACCTTTAGCTTCACACATGGACATTTTAGTGACGCATCACACATCGCTCACAATAAATTGAACAGAGTGACCTGTCAATACATTGAACAAAGTGAACAGTCAATAAATGTAACAGAGTCATTATTATCATCAGAAGGGGTTCACTCTTATTCTTCGTGTAGTGCATAGAAATGAATAAAACCAAACATTTGCTGTGTTAGTCTACCACCCATAAAGGGGACCCATAAAGGGGTCACAGCTGTCGTATGAAGGAGACCAAAGCGCAGCGTGTGTATCGTTCCACATTTTATTTAAACTGTGAAACTATGCAAGACATATAAATAAACTAATAAACAAAACAACAAACCGTGACGAAGAGGTGCAACATTCACTTACTCAAAATAATCTCCCACAAAACCTAGTGGGGAAAAACAACAACTTAAATATGATCCCCAATTAGACACAACGATGACCAGCTGCCTCTAATTGGAGATCGTCCCCCCCCCCAAAAAAACAACATAGAAATACAGAACCTATAACCCCACATAGAAATACATAAACTAGACAAAAACCCCAACATAGAAATAAATAAACTAGACAAAAACCCCATATTCACGTTCTATGTTTCCTGGCAATAATCACACTTTCCTGTTGGATGCTTTCCTATCACATTTAAGGTCTTATTCAACTGGCTGTGTCCCACCCTTAATTAATCTTTTAAAAATGGCCTCCTCTCGTCTGTCTCTTCCTACCATCCTCCCCTCCCCGACTTTCCTCTGTACTTTAAATAAATGCCTGCCCTTAGTATCTCTATTTCACTGCTCCTGCCATCTCTGCACCATCACTGTCCATATCAGGCTTTTTGCCTCTGCCTTGCTAGTTGAAACTACAACCTCAACATCCCGCCTTCTAAGTGCTTGTTTAGCCAGTACATCAACTACCCCGTTCCCCTCCACCACCACATGGGCTTGGACCCAAGTAAATCTTATCTGTATACTCATTTGACTAATCCTGCAATGGGTTTGTGGCACCTCATAAAGCAGGTCTTGTCTGTTATGTGAGCTAAAGGACTGGAGGCTCCTCAACACTGCACATGAATCTGAGCAAATAACTACTCTGTCTGGCTTGACTTCCTCCCCCCACTGCAAGGCCAACAGTATGGCCATCAACTCCGCCGTATATACAGCCAGATGATCTGTAATAAGTTTCCTGACTGCCACCCCACATTCCTGCACTACAAATGCTGACCCAGTATGTCCTGTCCTTGGATCTTTTGAACCATCTGTGTAAATGGCCACAAGATCCTGATACACAATATCCAGGTGCCTGTTAAACAAATCAGATGGATCAACACCCTCCCTATTTTTCTGTAGCGTCGACAGAGAGGGCTGCCGTGCTTCTAGCTATTAGAAAACTTTGTATAATTTGTTTTTATATGTATTATTTCTTACATACAGCCGGGAAGAACTAGGATATCAGAGCGGTGGTAACTCACCAGCACTACCAGTATTACGACCAGGAATACGACTTTCCTGAACCGGAAGCTTTGTTTGCATCCCCAGGGCAATTGAACTGATTCCAGAAGCCGACCCAAAACACCGCCGGCGAAGGAGAGGTACTCAGTGGTCACCACCCACCGCTTCCGAGTATATTACTCGCAAATGTTCAGTCTCTGGATAATAAAGTTGAGGAGCTCAGGGCGAGGATTTATTTCCAGTGAGACATCAGCGATTGTAACATACTCTGTTTCACAGAAACATGGCTCTCTTGGGATACACTATCTGAGTCGGTCCAGCCAGTTGGCTTCTCAGTTGCACATACAGGAATAAATATCTCTCCAGGACGAAGAAGGGCGGGGGTGTATGTTTCATGATTAACGACTCATGGTGTGATTGTGATAACATACAGGAACTCAAGTCATTTTGTTCAGGCGACCTAGAATACCACAATCAAATGCTGACTGTTATCTCCCAAGAGAATTCACTTCAGTTATAGTCACAGCCGTGTATATCCCCCCTCAAGCCGATACCACGACGGCCCTCAAGGAACTACACTAGTCTTTCTGCAAACTGGAAACCACATATCCTGAGGCCACGTTTATTGTAGCTGGGATTTTAACAAAGCAAATTTGAGAAAAAGGCTTTCGAAGTTCTATCAACACTGTAGTACTCACACTGCTAAAACACTCGACCACTGCTACTCCAACTTCCAGGATGCCTACAAGACCCTCCCCCGCCCTCCTTTTGGTAAATATGACCACAACTCCATTTTGCTACTCCCTTCCTATAGGCAGAAACTCAAACAGGAAGTACCCGTGCTAAGGACTATTCAATGCTGGTCTGACCAATTGGAATCCACACTTCAAGATTGTTTTGATCACGCCCACTGGGATATGTTCCGGGTAGCCTCCGAGAATAATATTGATTAATATACTGATACGGTGACTGAGTTTATCAGGAAGTGTATAGGAGATGTTGTACCCACTGTGACTACTAAAACCTACCCTAACCAGAAACCGTGGATAGATGGCAGCATTTGCGCAAAACTGAAAGCACGAACCACCGCATTTAACCATGGCAAGGTGACTGGGAATATGGCAGAATACAAACAGTGTAGTTATTCCCTCCGCAAGGCAATCAAACAGACAAAGCGTCAGTATTGAGACAAAGTGTCGCAATTCAACGGCTCAGACATGAGGCGTACGTGGCAGGGTCAGTCATGGACTACAAAAGGAAAACCAATCACATCGTGGACACCGACGTCTTGCTTCCAGGACAAGCTAAACACCTTCTTCACCCCCTTTGAGTATAACACAGTGCCACCGACGCGGCCTGCTACCCAAGGACTGTGGGCTCTCCTTCTCTGTGGCCGACGTCAGTAAAACATTTAAGCGTGTTAACCCTCGCAAGGCTGCCGCCCCAGACGGCATCCTTAGCCGCGTCTTCTGAGCATGCGCAGACCAGCTGGCTGGTGTGTTTACAGAAATATTCAATCTCTCCCTATCCCAGTCTGCTGTCCCCAAATGCTTCAAGATGGCCACCATTGTTCCTGTACCCAAGAAAGCAAAGGTAACTGAACTAAATGACTATCACCCCGTAGCACTCACTTCTGTCATCATGAAGTACTTTGAGAGACTAGTCACGGATCATCTCACCTCCACCTTACCTGTCTGAAACCCGCCCTGTACGACTGGGTCCTGGACTTCCTGACGAGCCGCCCCCAGGTGGTGAAGGTAGGAAACAACACCTCAACTTCGCTGATCCTCAACACTGGGACCCCACAAGGATGCGTGCTCAGCCCCCTCCTGTACTCCCTGTTCATCCTTGACTGCATGACCACGCACACCTCCAACTCAATCATCAAGTTTGCCAATGACACAACAGTAGTAGGCTTGATTACCAACAATGACAAGACAGCCTACAGGGAGGAGGTGAGGGCTCTGGGGCTGTGGTGCCAGGAAAATAACCTCTCACTCAACATCAACAAAGCAAAGGAGATGACCGTGGACTTTAGGAAACGCAGAGGGAGCACCCCCTATCCACATCTATGGGACTGCAGTGGAGAAGGTGGAAAGTTTTAAGTTCCTCGCTGTACACATCCCTGACAAACTGAAATGGTCCACTCACACAGACAGTGTGGTGAAGAAGGAACAACAAAGCCTCTTCAACCTCAGGAGGCTGAAGACATTTGGCTTGGCATCTAAAACCCTCACAAACCTTTACAGATGCACAATTGAGAGCATCCTGTCAGGCTGTATTACTGCCTGGTATGGCACCTGCACCGCCCATAACCGCAGGGCTCTCCAGAGGGTGGTGCAGACTGCACAACGCATCACCGGAGGAAAACTACCTGCCCTCCAGGACACCTACAGCATCCAATGTCACAGGAAGGCCAAAAAGATCATCAAGGACAACTTCCACCCGAGCCACTGCCTGTTCACCCCACTATCATCCAGAAGGCGAGGTCAGTACAGGTGCATCAAAGCTGGGACCGAGAGACTGAAAAACAGCTTCTATCTCAAGGCCATCAGACTGTTAAATAGCCATCACAAGCAAATTAGAGGTTGCTGCCTATATACAAAGACTTGAAATCACTGGCCACTTTAATAACTGGAACACTTGTCACTTTAATAATGTTTACATATTTTGCATTACTCATCTCATATGTTTATACTGTTGTCATGACGTTGGCCTGTGGGTAAGGTTTATGACCCCCCCCCCATAAATACCTTTCTCCCTTCCCCTCTCTGAATCTACTGAAGGACTTGAATAGCCTGTGTTAAATATAGAGATTCTGGGAACATCAAACAAATGGGGAAAAGGAACCATATTTTGTTAATAAAACCAGTTGGAAATATGCTTGATAACGTAATGAGTATGGATTTCATTTCAGTTGTCATCTGAGACATTATGATTGATGACAGGACGACATAAACTGTACCTGAGAAAGTATACGCCCTCTAGTTATCAGAGTCACATGGAATTGTTATGCAATTGAAATGTTTGATATTGAAAATGTTTGTTAGGAGATGAAATGTAATTTTAGCTTCCAAATGAGAGAATTGGCTTTTCATAAGGAAAGTGCCCTGCTCGATTCAGTGGCCCAACCCTGTGAAGAGACAGGGGTTATAAACGATGAAACACCTCCCTCCCCCTCTCCACTATATAAGCCTTTGACGAAAAGATAACCAAGTTGGTTCCAGTACGGGAGGTCTGCAGCCTCTACGTTAGAAGGACACACATGTCAAGGACAGAACTAAGCCAACCTCGGCGTGAGCTATGGTATGAACTGGTATGAACTTTGAGCTTATTCACTACAGAAGTGCTACTTCCTAGCCGTTGAGTTAGCAGCGGCCGCTGCTTACGTGGGCTAGGAAAGGACGGACGACGGATCCAGTCTAACAACCAGACGAAGATACCACCACGTATCCAATTGACCACCATTGACATTCTTCCGAAAACAGGGAGATCTGTTGGCCAACCCGGCAAGCATCTACGACCAATCTACCGAAGCGCAGCTCAGAGTAAATATTTATTGCATTTTCCTTTTCCAAATGGGCGGTAATTTAGAATGCATAAGATAATGTATTTACGATAGCATAGCTGCTGTTTTCTGTTCCTAAATCTTCCCGCTCTTTCATTCAAGCCCAACCCCCTTTCCTTTGTGTAACCAGCCGTCATATCTGTTCCGTCTACCGGGACGTTTTCTGTATGACATCATTGTATTCTGTGTATTTGTAATTCTGTGTGATTAGTTAGGTATTTAGTAAATAAATAATTAAACCCAATTTTGTATTGCTGATTCAACTTGTTAGCCAGGGTTCGTGAAGATAGCCAAGAATTTACAACTTTCATTATGAGACTGAAAATAAGACAAGGGTTAATATTGACTGCTATCGATGTAAAATATTAAAGTATTTTAAGAGTTTATTCGGAAGATAACAGCTCTATAAACATTCTTCCGTGGTGCCCCGACTTTCTAGTTAATTACATTTACATGATTAGCTTAATCAGGTAATATTAATTACAGAGAAATCATTTTATAAGTTAGCATGTCATATCACTTAATCCGGCATAGCCAAAGACACGACACTGTATTCTCTCCTATTATACTGTATCTTAGTCTTTGCCGCTCTGACATTGCTCGTTCATATATTTATATATTCTTAATTCCATTCCTTTACTTAGATTTGTGTGTATTGGGTATATGTTGTGAAATGGTTAGATATTACTTGTTAGACTCTTAGGTATAGCCACAGTAGCTGCCCCCACTAACTCTGTTCTCACCCAGTTATTCATACTATCCACATCCCTTCTCATACCCACCTGAGCCATCACCTGCTCACTCAGCTCCTGAAACTGATCCCACTTTGCCCTTCCAAACACCCACCTGCCTACTCCATCCACTGTCACCTCCTCCTCCCCTGGCCTACTGTACATACTATGGGGTAATGATCACTCCCTACTGTCGACTCCTCCTATACCTCCCACTCACAGATTCCTGCCATTGCACTAGACACCAGAATGAGGTCCAAGGCAGACTCTTTCCCTGTGTCTACATCAATCCTGGTCCCTCGGCCATCATTCAGGCACACCAGATCTTTCATTTCTATCAGATTTTCAAAGTACATGGCCATTTCCATCCATATGTTTACCCCCCAGAGCGTGTTGTGGGCATTTAAATCCCCACACCACATTACCTTACTTTTATCCTGGCCCTCCCTCCACCCTCTCCAGCACTTCCAGGTCCTCTCAACCACACCTCCACTCCCACCACATATTCCTGTTCAATACCTTTGCCTAGCATCCTGTAAGGAAGTCCCTTCTTTATGAAGTTGGCACATCCCCCCTCCCCCCACATCTCTGTCCCTATGAACCACTACATATCCCTGTATGATAAACTCCACCGTCGTTTTGAGCCATGTTTCCTGCACACAAATCACATCAGGCTTAGCTGGCATATCTACAATGAACTGCTTGAACTCCTGCCCATTACCCAATATGCTTTGAGCATTCCATTGTAGTACTACCACCATCACTAAGATCCAGTAATACATGACTCCACCCTTGGCTGATTGAGGTGATCTCCAACCTCTTCTCAAGTCAACCCTGTCATACTCAGATGTCTCCCAGCCGCTTTCACTATTAGCTGGATACTCTCTGTTTTAGACTCTATTTTAGCAGTGCTATTGATAGCTCCTGCTATGAACGTTACCAGCTTTCTCTTATCTATGTATACCATATCGCCGCCCACCTGCCCTGTAATCCCGGTCTAGATGCTCCTACCCATCTTTTCCTTGAACCTGTATCTCCCTGGACCTGGACCACCCTCACTGCCTCAGCATATGACACCCTTCTCACCACTCTCACACCTCCATTTCCTGCTTCATTGTCTCACCCAGTATATGCCACACTATGAGCACCACCACAGCTGCAGCACTTTGGGTGTACACCATCCCCACACTTCCCATACTCATGCTGCCCTCAACACCTGGCACACCTCTTTTTCTCTTTACAGGATGTTGCCACATACCCAAACCTCTGGCAGTTATAACATCTTAAAGGCTTCGGTACATGAGGCCTCACATAATAACTCATATATCTTATGGTTACTTTATTTGGCAGTACTCGGTCCTTGAAGTGTAACAGAATAGACAAGCTATCTACTCTAACTCCACTCCTTGTTGCTTGCAATCTTTGAACATTCACTAGAACGCCTCCTCTCAAGTTGTCGCTTACCTCTTTAGTGCTAACACTCACACTCCTGTTATCACCCCTTTAATCCACTGCTTCTCTGCTTGATCAGTCCAGCTCCTCGACACCACCGTACACTTCCCTATTTGCTTCACTCTGAAAGCTTTTTCCCTTTGCGCCATGTCCTTACAGAACACCAACAAGCTCCCATCTCTTAACACTTAAGCATTGACAACTTCCCCAATCAACACTTTTATCACAGCCATCAACCTTATGGGACTCATCTCCCCAACTCCCCCTTCTTCCCTAAACATCAGAATCACTATATTCTCCTCCTCACCTCCATGCTCCCCTGGTGACTTATCTTGCCCTTTCTCGGCACTCTCTACCTCCGAACTGCAGCTAGCGTTGGAACTATGTTGCTTTCATCAAACTTCCTATTCTGCCTCCTCTCTGCCTCCCTAGACCGCTCGCTCCCCTTCAAAACCCTCCATACTTGCTTCACTTTCTTCTCCGTCACTATCTCCTACCATTTATGACCCAGTCACAGCACAGCCGTGCCGAAACTCCACCATTTACATTTTTTTTACATTTTAGTCATTTAGCAGACGCTCTTATCCAGAGCGACTTACAGTAGTGATTGCATACATTTCATACATTTCATTTTAATTACATGCATTTTTTTTTTTGTACTGGCCCCCCGTGGGAATCGAACCCACAACCCTGGTGTTGCAAACACCATGCTCTACCAACTGAGCCACAGGAAAGCCACACCATCATTCATCACTTGAACACAGTGGCTGCAGTCCAAACATGTTATTTTTACCCCCTCGGCCCTTGCACTAGCCACTTTCCCTTGGGGGAATCCCCATCCAACCAACATAACTTTCTAGTTAAAAGTCGTGTCTTTCTCTTCGATGCGGTTGGCAACTAATAAAATGTGCATTATCGCCACCTACTAGACTGGAGTACAACTCCCTTATACTTCGCTTGAAAAAAAGGAAAATAAATCAACAGATACCCTACCATCTAATCCTACACTCATAAAAAAAACACCACCCTACTACACTATTTAAGCCTATCTAATCCTACCTCAGGTCAACAGCCTGAAAGGACGGGACATCATCACTCAACACACCCTGTAACTCTTCTGATGACAAATCTAGTACACCCAAATACCTCTCTGCAGCTGCCACCATAACCTCTATTTTCTGCGACTTACTTTCCATCCTTGCAGTACAGTTGATAACCATTGCTATGAATGCTAAAAAGCCAATCTCACCGAAGCATATAGTTGAAGTCGGAAGTTTACATACATGAAGGGAACATTTTGGCATTTGCTGTATGGTTGATGAGAAACTCCATAATGCAAATGTACGGTCCCTTACTAGACATCCGCAAATGTTTGTAAAATTCACCGACGGCGGCGGGCCGTGCACTGGGGCCAGATCTTCCGGGAAGTCATCAAACAAAGTCTCTCGGACATTCGGTTTCCGTTTTATAACATTTTCAAATTTTGTTAATTTTTCCGCTGTCCCAGAAAATACCACCAGATGGCAAATGTAATCATATTGCAAATATACAAAACATCACCAATCACGACATGGCCTTTTCTCCTAAACGGAAAAGACTTCGAAGACGAAACTTGGTGAGCATAGGTTTGGCATAATGGGCAGTAGCCCCGAACAAGATGGCGTCGAGGCCTCAACGCTTTTTGAGTTAAGGCCATTTTTCTGGGATTAAAGGTCAAAAACGAAAATAGAGCGCTAATTTGACCACTTCACGTCAAAGTATATAAACCTACGGTGTCAGGAAAAAAAGAACCAGACATTTATCTATCGTAATTTAAGAGAAATCGTACAATGTACAGAAATGTTTTTTTTCCCAAAAAAGTGACCGATCCAATTGCGGCATGTTCAGACAAATCTGTTAAGGTTGGTTTCGGTACTCTACATGATTTCTGTGATTTTCTGTGATTTTCTGAAATAACACTCAATCACTCAATTCTCTATAAATAAGTCAGTTCTTAACATAAAGACTTAAAACTCAAAATTCTGTAAGAGCCTACCCAAAGGAGGATATGTGTTCACTTTCAACTTCCTGTGTCAACCGGAAGTACCTTAATTGGGGGTCAAAGGGGCCGTTTTGGAGGGTTAAAAAGGTCACATCTTTCCAAAACTTCATATGTGTGATTGGGCAACCCTCATGAACTGTAAATCAGTCATTTCTCCCAACAGATGTCAAAGAAAAAACTCTCTCACACACACACAGCAAGGATGGAGTGACACAGTGCAGGGCTTAAAGACACACAGAGCCTGCAATGGTATTACCATAATCTCTAGTCTGTGCCGAGTTAAACGAGATGCCCCGCTTGACCGTAGCTCAACCTCTCTGGGCTAGGCGGGACCAATTCGTCCCACCTACGTAACAGCCACTGGCAGCCTGTGGCGCGATTTTCAAAACGTTAAAAATCCTATTACTTCAATTTCTCAAACATATGACTATTTTACAGCTATTTAAAGACAAGACTCTCGTTAATCTAACCACACTGTCCGATTTCAAAAAGGCTTTACAACGAAAGCAAAACATTAGATTATGTCAGCAGAGTACCAAGCCAGAAATAATCAGACACCCATTTTTCAAGCCAGCATATAATGTCACCAAAAGCCAGAAGACAGCTAAATGCAGCACTCACCTTTGATGATCTTCATCAGATGACAACCCTAGGACATTATGTTATACAATACATGCATGTTTTGTTCAATCAAGTTCATATTTATATCAAAAACCAGCTTTTTACATTAGCATGTGACGTTCAGAACTAGCATACCCCCCGCAAACTTCCGGGGAATTCGCTAACATTTTACTAAATTACTCACGATAAACGTTCACAAAAAGCATAACAATTATTTTAAGAATTATAGATACAGACCTCCTCTATGCACTCGATATGTCCGATTTTAAAATAGCTTTTTGGTGAAAGCACATTTTGCAATATTCTAAGTACATAGCCCAGGCATCACGGGCTCGCTATTTAGACACCCGGCAAGTTTAGCACTCACCATAATCATATTTACTATTATAAAAGTTTGATTACCTTTTGTTGTCTTCGTCAGAATGCACACCCAGGACTGCTACTTCAATAACAAATGTTGGTTTGGTCCAAAATAATCCATCGTTATATCCGAATAGCGGCGTTTTGTTCGTGCGTTCCAGACACTATCCGAAATAGTAAAGAAGTGTCGCGCGCATGGCGCAATTCGTGACAATAAAATTCTAAATATTCCATTACCGTACTTCGAAGCATGTCAACCGCTGTTTAAAATCAATTTTTACGACATTTTTCTCGTAGAAAAGCGATAATATTCCGACAGGGAATCTCCTTTTCGGCAAACAGAGGAAAAAATCCCAAAGGCGGGGGCGGTCGGGGTCACGCGCCTAAGCCCAGTGTCCCTTGATCGGCCACTTGAGAAAGGCGATAATGTGTTTCAGCCTGGGGCTGGAATGACGACATTCTGTTTTTTCCCGGGCTCTGAGCGCCTATGGACGACGTGGGAAGTGTCACGTTAGAGCAGAGATCCTTAGTAAATGATAGAGATGGAAAAGAAGTTCAAGAAATGGTCAGACAGGCCACTTCCTGTAAAGGAATCTCTCAGGTTTTGACCTGCCATTTGAGTTCTGTTATACTCACAGACACCATTCAAACAGTTTTAGAAAATGTAGGGTGTTTTCTATCCATATGTAATAAGTATATGCATATTCTAGTTACTGGGTAGGAGTGGTAACCAGATTAAATCGGGTATGTTTTTTATCCAGCCGTGTCAATACTGCCCCCTAGCCCTAACAGGTTAATACCTTTAGGGGGGAGGCATTAAAAATCATTTAAAAAATGTGTACGGTGCCATATGGCATTTGCAATCAGTTTTGAATGAAACGACGTCCATTTTAGTGGTATTGTACATCGTGTATATGTTTCGTATGGTTGGGTAGGGAGCACTCCTCACCCGTGCCCATCCAATAGGGTAATTTTGGACGTTTTTCAAGAAATCGTTAAAAAACAACAGTCCCACTTCTCCCTCATCATACATGACAAATAGACCGCCTAGGTTGATTCATGGCTTAACATAGTGCTATATATCATTTGGGCAGTATAAATACCATTTGGACATGGTTCACTGACTTTTGGGTTTGTAAACCGACTTCCTATGATCATACATTGCAAATGGACATAACATCCTGATTTGGCACTTTCAGTACTTTCATATTGCATTTGGACATTTCTTATGGCATTTGGCAATGGTTCACTGACTTTTGACTTTGACTTTTGACTTCCTGTGATATCATATTGCAAATGGACAAAACATCAGGGACTGCGGTTGAAAATTAGCCGGCTGGCTAAAACCGTCACTTTTACTGAAACGTTGATTAATGTGCACTGTCCCTGTAAAAATTAAATAAACTCAAACTCAATCCTGATTTGGCACATTCAATACTTTCATATTGCATTTGTACATTTCTTATGGCATTTGGCAATGGTTCACTGACTTGACTTTGACTTTTGACTTCCTATGAAATCATATGGCAAATGGACAAAACATATGCCTTATGCAGAATTTAAAAACTTATGACAATAAAATATGACAAAAGTATGTTCATACAGTTCTTATACATGTGTAATTGACAAAAAAATCAAAAGAATTTTTTTTCAAATTTTCAATATGTTACTCTTGGGTCTTGACTTGTGTTACATTTGCAATAAGAAAATGTACGGTGGAGCGCGCTTGCCATCTATTGGATTTTTGCTGTGTGACACTTGACATTTGCCATTTGCAATCAGTTTTGAATGAAACGACATCCATTTGAGTGGTATTGTACATCGTGTATATGTTTCGTACGGTGCCACTAAGATCCCATTCATTTTTGTCCATTTCAGGGGGGTGTTCCCTTACATACACTTAGGTTGGAGTCATTAAAACTTGTTTTTCAACCACTCCACAAATTTCTTGTTATCATAGCTGTCGTAAGAATTGGACGAAGGTGCAGCGGGAACGTGTATGCACATCTTCTTTATTAAATAAAAGAAGAAAAAAACAAACAAAACACGTATACAAACGTAACGAACGACACTAACAGACCTGTCAGGCGAACAGACACTAAACAGGAGACAACTACCCACAAATACCAATACAAAAACACCCCTATACATAGGACCTTCAATCAGAGGCAACGAGGAACAGCTGCCTCCAATTGAAGGTCCATCAAACCCTAAACATAGAACTAAAAGGACTAGACTAGAACATAGAAATAACTAACATAGAACATAAACCAACAAACCCCGGAACACATAAACCAAACACCCCTCTACTGAAATACATAGCCCGAACCACATAAAACAAACACCCCCTGCCACGTCCTGACCAAACTACAATAACAAATAACCCCTTTACTGGTCAGGGCGTGACACTTGTTAACAAACTATAGTTTTGGCAAGTCGGTTAGGACATCTACTTTGTGCATGACACGGGTAATTTTTCCAACAATTGTTTACAGACAGATTATTTCTCTTATAATTCACTGTATCACAATTCCAGTGGGTCAGAAGTTGACTGTGCCTTTCAACAGCTTAAAAAATTCCATAAAAATTATGTCATGGCTTCTGATAGGCTAATTGACATCATTTGAATCAATTGGAGGTGTACCTGTGGATGAATTTCAAGGCCTACCTTCAAACTCAGTGCCTCTTTGCTTGACATCATGGGAAAATCCAAAGAAATCAGCCAAGACCTCCGAAAAAAAATTGTAGACCTCCACAAGTCTGGTTCATTCTTGGGAGCAATTTCCAAATGCCTGAAGGTACCACGTTCATCTGTACAAACAATAGTACGCAAGTATAAACACCATGGAACCACGCAGCCATCATACCGCTCAGGAAGGAGACAGGTTCTGTCTCCTAGAGATGAATGTGCTTTGGTGAGAAAAGTGCAAGATGCTGGAGGAAACAGGTACATAAGTATCTATATCCACAGTATAAAGAGTCCTATATCGACATAACCTGAAAGGCCGCTCAGCAAGGAAGAAGCCACTGCTCCAAAACCGCCATAAAAAAGCCAGACTACGGTTTGCAACTGCACATGGGGACAAAGATCGTACTTTTTGGAGAAATGTCCTCTGGTCTGATGAAACAAAAATAGAACTGTTTGGCCATAATGACCATTGTTGTCTTTGAAGGAAAAAGGGGGAGGCTTGCAAGCCAAAGAACTCCATCCCAACCGTGAAGCACAGGGGTGGCAGCATCATGTTATGGGGTGCTTTGCTGCAGGAGGGACTGGTACACTTCACAAAATAGATGGCATCATGAGAAAGGGAAATTATGTGGATATATTGAAGCAATTTCTCAAGACATCAGTCAGTAAGTTAAAGCTCGGTTGCCAGTAGGTCTTTCAAATGGACAATGACCCCAAGCATACTTCCAAAGTTGTGGCAAAATGGCTTAAGGACAACAAAGTCAAGGTATTGGAGTGGCCAGAACTGAAAAAGCGTGTGCGAGCAAGGTGGCCTACCAACCTGACTCAGTTACACCAGCTCTGTCAGAAGGAATTGGCAAACTTCACCCAACTTATTGTGGGAAGCTTGTGGAAGGCTACCCGAAACATTTGACCCAAGTTAAACAATTTAACCTCTCTAGGGTACGTGGCACCAAATCGTCCCACCTACGTAACAGCCAGTGTAATCCCGTGGCGCGTTATTCAAAACCTCAAAAATGCAAAAACTTCAATTTTTCAAACATATGACTATTTTACACCATTTTAAAGACAAGACTCTCGTTAATCTAACCACACTGTCCGATTTCAAAAAGGCTTTACAACGAAAGCAAAACATTAGATTATGTCAGCAGAGTACCCAGCCAGAAATAATCAGACACCCATTTTTCAAGCTAGCATATAATTTCACATAAACCCAAACCACAGCTAAATGCAGCACTAACCTTTGATGATCTTCATCAGATGACAACCCTAGGACATTATGTTATACAATACATGCATGTTTTGTTCAATCAAGTTCATATTTATATCAAAAAACAGCTTTTTACATTAGCATGTGACTAGCATTCCCACCGAACACTGCCGGTGAATTTACTAAATTACTCACGATAAACGTTCACAAAAAGCATAACAATTATTTTAAGAATTATAGATACAGAACTCCTCTATGCACTCGATATGTCCGATTTTAAAATAGCTTTTCGGTGAAAGCACATTTTGCAATATTCTCAGTAGATAGCCCGGCATCACAGGGCTAGCTATTTAGACATCCAGTAAGTTTAGCACTCACCAAAGTCAGATTTACTATAAGAAAAATGTTATTACCATTGCTGTCTTCGTCAGAATGCACTCCCAGGACTTCTACTTCAATAACAAATGTTGGTTTGGTTCAAAATAATCCATAGTTATATCCAAACACGGCGTTTTGTTCGTGCGTTCAAGACACTATCCGAAAGGGTAAATAAGGGTGACGAGCATGGCGCAATTTGTGACAAAAAAATTCTAAATATTCCATTACCGTACTTCGAAGCATGTCAACCGCTGTTTAAAATAAATTTTTATGACATTTTTCTCATAAAAAAGCGCTAATATTCCGACCGGGAATCTGCGTTTAGGTAAACAGACGAAAGAAAATAAAGCATTCGGTCGACTCGGGCCTAAGCCCATCGGCCACTCTGATCGGCCACTTGCCAAAAGCGATAATGTGTTTCAGCCAGAGGCTGCCTCGATATCGTTCAGCTTTTTCCCGGGCTCTGAGAGCCTATGGGAGCCGTAGGAAGTGTCACGTTATTGCAAAGATCCTCAGTCTTCAATAAAAAGAGCCAAGATGAAACACAACTTGTCAGACAGGCCACTTCCTGCATGGAATCTTCTCAGGTTTTGGCCTGCCATTTGAGTTCTGTTATACTCACAGACACCATTCAAACAGTTTTAGAAACTTTAGGGTGTGTTCTATCCTAAGCCAATAATTATATGCATATTCTAGTTACTGGGCAGGAGTAGTAAACAGATTAAATCGGGTAAGTTTTTTATCCGGCAGTGTCAATACTGCCCCCTAGCCGTGACAGGTTAAAGGCAATGCTACCAAATACTAATTGAGTGTATGTAAACTTCTGACCCACTGGGAATGTGATGAAAGAAATAAAAGCTGAAATAAATCATTCTCTCTTCTATTATTCTAACATTTCACATTCTTAAAATAAAGTGGTGATCCTAATTGACGTAAGACAGGGAATTTTTACTAGGATTAAATGTCAGGAATTGTGAAAAACTGAGTTTAAATGTATCTGGCTAAGGTGTATGTAAACTTCCGACTTCAACTGTATGTCACTTGTTGGCCTATCCCTCTGTACTGATTCAGATCTACTAATCACACAAATCCTCTCAGCATCCCTCTCTCTTGAACCATCTTCCTCAACTTTCTTCACTGCCTCAGCATACAACACCCTCTGCTCTACTCTAACCCTGGTAACCTCAACCTATCTCTCTAGCACCGGACATTTCTGATCCCCAACCCCATAGGCACTCCTGCAGTTAAAACATACCACTTCTTTCCCCAAAGCTACACATTCCTTTGTTTCATGCCCTTCTGCACACTTCTCACACCTAGGATCCTCCCTCCTATACACTGCTGCCACATGCCCATAATCTTGACACCTGTAACAACATAATGTATTTGGCACATAATCTCGTATGGTATAACAGCAAAAATATACTGACATCACTTTGTCGGCAGAGACTCAACATTACAACTCAAAAGAACAGACAATGACTCTTCTTTTTCACCACTCAGGCCACCCTGTCTGTCTCGCACCAAACAACAAGCATCACAAACACCAGGAATCTTTCCCTTCAGTTGGTCCACTTTCACATTTACCGCTACCCCAGTAATCACTCCTTTCATTGGCGCCCTTTTCTTGAGAGCAAAATAAGTCACGTATCTTGTCCCAATTTGTTTGGGGCGAATTGCCTGCTCCTTCTAACCCGCAGAAAAACAAACAATTATCACAAGACCACTTTGGGTTAAAAGTCATGTTCGTGGGCCTCCCGAGTGGTGCAGCAGTATAAGTCACTGCATCACAGTGTTGCAGCGTCACTACAGCCTGGGGTTCGATCCTGTGACCAGGAGTCCCATAGCCCAGCGCACAGTTGGCCCAGCGTCGTCCGGGTTTGGGGAGGGTTTGGCCAAGGGGGCTTTACTTGGCTCGTTGCACTCTAGCGGCTCCTTGTGGCTGGCCCGGCACCTGCAGGCTGACTTCTGTTGTCAGTTGGACGACACATTGGTGCAGCTGGCTTCCGGGTTAACCTGTTATGACTAGGGGGCAGTATTTTCACGGCTGGATAAAAAACGTACCCGATTTAATCTGATTATTACTCCTGCCCAGAAACTAGAATATGCATATAATTATTAGCTTTGGATAGAAAACACTCCAAAGTTTCTAAAACTGTTTGAATGGTGTCTGTGAGTATAACAGAACTCATTTGGCAGGCCAAAACCTGAGAAGATTCTGTACAGGAAGAACCCTGTCTGACCATTTCTTGGCCTTCTTTATCATCTCTATCCATTACAAAGGATCTCTGCTCTTACGTGACACTTCCCACGGCTCCAATGGGCTCTCAGAGCCCGGGAAAAAGCTGAATGACGTAATTCAAAGCCCTGGCTGAAACACATTATCGCGTTTGTCAAGTGGCCGATCAGGGGACAGTGGGCTTAGGCTCGTGCACTGGCCGCCCCCGTCTTTCTGTTTTTCCCTCTATTTACCGAAACTCAGATTCCCGGTCGGAATATTACGAGTGCAACGAGAAACAGCTGCCTCCAATTGAAGGTCAAACCAATAAACTAAGCATAGAAATAGATAAACTAGACACAGACATAGAAATAGACTAGCATAGAACATTGCCCAACAAACCCCGAAACACATTAAACAAACACCCCCTGCCATGTCCTGACCAAACTACAATAACAAATAACCTCTTTACTGGTCAGGACGTGACAACCCATCCATAAGAAGTTAAGAAGCGCGGGTCATTTTCAGAGGATGCATTACTTGACCTTCGCCTCTCCCGAGCCCGTCGGGGAGTTGCAGCGATGAGACAAGATCATAATCATAAAATTGGGGAGAAATATGGGTTACCTTTAGACCAGTGGTTCCCAAACCAGTGGTTCCAAAACCGCGAGGGGTTGGCAATTTCGAAATTGGGTAGGGCATCATCAGGTCCTCGAGTCATGTTAGTCATTGCCTACCTTAGATAGATATTTATAAAGTATCAGATCAACTAGCCCATGTCAGTGTTTTTAGCCCATAGATGTTGTTTAAAAAAAATTCACTCAAATATCACATGAATACACATTAAACATGCAACCATTTTAAATTGTTTAAACCTGCAAAATTTTCTTCACCAACAAGAGGGGTGTGAACAGTTTGTGTCGTGAACAGTGTTTGTGCCCATAGAAATAGATGTGGGGCGGGATGTGGGAAGGGGGGTCCCGAGTGAAAAAAGGTTTGGGAACCCCTGCTTTAGACGAGTCCTGTGACACCTATGGGGGTTGTAGAGCAAAACGGAGAACGCCATTGTGTCCGTGAGTGTCTCGACATTCTCATGAGTGGTCATTTGTTTGTATGCTACATGCGTTTTTGTGGGATGACCGAGTCTTCTGATCTGACAAACAACGCTATAGCTCTGCCACTTTCCACCGCAGATGTGGAAGGGCGACATAGGCGGGCGTTGACGCAACCCATGCAAGAATGCTTTTTTTTGTGTGTTTTAAAAAAAAGAAATAAACAGATTCTTCAGTAAATAGGTCCTCAATCAGCAGCCTTAATTGCCCTAGAGCAAGGCTCTCCAACTCTGTTCTTGGAGAGCTACCGTCCTGTAGGTTTTTGCTCCAACCCTAATTCTAATAATTTGCTGGTTGATAAGCTGAATTGTGTTAGTTACAAGTGGGGTTGAAACAAAACCTACAGGACGGTAGCGCTCCAGGAACAGGGTTGGAGAGTCCTACTCTAGGGCAATTAAGACTACTGAGTGAGGACCTATTTACTGAAGAATGTGTTTGTTTCTTATAATTGTGTTTTGTATTGTTTTTTTGCATTTTGTAATTGTATTTGATGTATTTCAATTTATTTACAGGTCTCATTTGCAAAACATACCTAGGTCTCAATGTGATTCCCTGTAAAAATACAAGGTTAAAAAGAAAATGTTCCTTGAAACCTCTAAAGCAGTGCTGCCAACCATGTGGCTGGAGAGCTACCGTCCTGTAGGTTTTCACTCCAACCCTAATCTATCGCCCCTGATTTGTAATAATTAGCTGGTTGATAAGCTGAATCAGTTAATACCAACTGAGGCTGGAGCAAAAACCTACAGGAGGGTAGGTTGGAGAGGTCTTCTCTCAAGGAGTTAATGAAACCATTCAGTCACGGATGTACGAATGTAAACATATTTATTACGTATTGAATGTTGCAGAAGACAACATTGAATGGCCATGCATTACTGTTACAACTCCTTGATTTATTGGTTCTCAATGTCTGTACATGTTTACAATCCACATAGTGGTTTTCAAAAGGTTATTACCAAAAAACTGTATCTAAAATTACAATTCTAAACTTTCTTACCACCAATACTTTGATTTGCTAATCCCCTTCTTTTAATTTCCCACCTGTTCACAAATCTTTGACTTTACTGAACGTCCACTGACTTTACTATTATATTTCCAACAATAGCTATTGTTTATTGTTATTCTAATGACTTAACTGGCTGGATGAAATGTTTATACATACAGTAAATAGTGTTTTAGGGTTTATCCCCAAATCTATTTGCAATACTTGGTAGTACATAAGCATGTTATTAACCTGTTGGGTCTAGGGGGCAGCATTTGCACGTCTGGATAAAAAAAATGTACCCGATTTAATCTGGTTACTAATCCTACCCAGTAACTAGAATATGCATATACTTATTATATATGGATAGAAAACACTCTAAAGTTTCTAAAACTGTTTGAATGGTGTCTGTGAGTATAACAGAACTCATTTGGCAGGCAAAACCCTGAGACATTTTCTGACAGGAAGTGGATACCTGATGTGTTGTATTGACTTTAAACCTATCCCATTGAAAAACACAGGGGTTTAGGAATATTTTGGCACTTCCTATTGCTTCCACTAGATGTCACCAGCCTTTACAAAGTGTTTTGAGTCTTCTGGAGGGAGATCTGACCGAACAAGAGCCATGGAACGATGATGTCCCATTAGACACCTGGCGCGCGAGTTCATGTTGGGTACCCTCGTTCCAATACGTTATAAAAGAGTATGCATTCGTCCACCTTGAATATTATTCATGTTCTGGTTAAAAAAAGGCCCTAATGATTTATGCTATACAACGTTTGACATGTTTGAACGAACGGAAATATATTTTTTCCCCTCGTTCATGACGAGAAGTCCGGCTGGCTTACATCATGTGCTAACGAGACGGAGATTTTTGGACATAAATGATGAGCTTTTTTGAACAAAACTACATTCGTTATGGACCTGTGATACCTGGAAGTGACATCTGATGAAGAGAATCAAAGGTAATGGATTATTTACATAGTATTTTCGATTTTAGATCTCCCCAACATGACGTCTAGTCTGTATCGCAACGCGTATTTTTCTGGGCGCAGTGCTCAGATTATTGCAAAGTGTGATTTCCCAGTAAGGTTATTTTTAAATCTGGCAAGTTGATTGAGTTCAAGAGATGTAAATCTATAATTCTTTAAATGACAATATAATATTTTACCAATGTTTTCTAATTTTAATTATTTAATTTGTGACGCTGACTTGACTGCCGGTTATTGGAGGGAAACGATTTCCTCAACATCAATGCCATAGTAAAACGCTGTTTTTGGATATAAATATGAACTTGATAGAACTAAAAATGCATGCATTGTCTAACATAATGTCCTAGGAGTGTCATCTGATGGAGATTGTAAAAGGTTAGTGCATCATTTTAGCTGGTTTTATGGTTTTGGTGACCCTGTCTTTGACTTGACAAAACATTACACACAACTCTTGTAAATGTACTGTCCTAACATACTCTAAATTTATGCTTTCGCCGTAAAACCTTTTTGAAATCGTAAAACGTGGTTAGATTAAGGAGATGTTTATCTTTCAAAGGGTGTAAAATAGTTGTATGTTTGAAAAATTTGAATATTGACATTTATTTGGATTCAAATTTGCCGCTCTTGAAATGCACCTGCTGTTGATGGAGTGCACCACGGGTGGGACGCTTGCGTCCCACCTAGCCCATAGAGGTTAAAGAAAAAATCTTTGTCCAGTTCGAGGTGAGTAATCACTGTTCTGTTGTCCAGAAGTTATTTTCGGTCATAAGTGACGGTAGCAGTAACATAATAAGTTAAAAAATAAGTTACAAACAATGCTGAAAAATGAACTAAATAGCACAGTTGGTTAGGACCACGTAAAACGGCAGCCATCCCCTCCGGCGCCAATACTGACTTTAGACGAGTCCTGGGGGTCTTTGTGGGGGTCGTAGAGCAAAAAATATATAAATAATAAATGAAATTTAATCTTTCCATAGAGTGGGGAATTTAGGGGAATTGTAATTAATAGAATGCTCACATTGTTTGCGAATGCTATAACTCAGGCTGTCACGCCTGCTCCCGCTCTTCCCCCCTGGCGCTCGAGGGCGCCAGGCTGCCCTACATCACGCACTCCTGCCATCATCAATTACGCACACCTGTCTTCCCTCGTCACACGCATCAGCGATATTGGACTCACCTGGACTCACTCATCTGTTTATTACCTCCCCTGTATTTGTCAGTTCCCCTGCTCTGTTCCCCGCTGCTGCATTTATTGTTATATGCATGTGTTGCCCGTGTGCTGACTGTTCCTGTCTCGTTCCATATCCGTTCTATATTAAATGTTTGACTCCCTGTACCTGCTTCGCCTCTCCAGCGTCATCCTTGTGACGCAGGCTCAACTGGGGACCAACTGAAAAAATGGTGAATGTGTAAGATGTTTCTATCATCCACAGACTACAATGGTAAAACCAAAATATGCCCCCTGCCACATGGTATCTTTCTTAGCAACAGAATTTAGAAATTGATAGACAATGCTCACATTGTTCAAATGGTATAACTCAGGCTCCAAAAGTGGACTTTTTGGGAGGTCTAGAACCCTCAGATTTAAGTCTGGACTCGAAGCCAGTTCCCCTGCTTTTTCATTGTTCCCCTCTAATTAGTGACTGATTTAGACCTGGCAGTAAATAGACTGGGGGGAAGAGCGGGTTGTTTATTCCTGTCCACCAAAATCTTAAAGAACTTTCATTTAAACACACGCTCACACACCAGTGGTGGTTGCTGAGAGGAAGATGGCTCATAATAATGGCTGAAATGGAGTGTAAGTCGACCTCCCCTCAGCAGCCTCCACTGTCAAACACACACAATTCTATTGAAAATTACATTTACTGTCAGTTATATGTTTTGCAACTAAAATTCCACTAGAGGGCATTTTTGGTCTACTCTTGAGTAGTTGTAATGCACGGACATGACATGTCTTTTCCTTACATTGTCTCCACAGTCTCTCAGTACAAGGGCCTGTACTGAGAGCAATTTAACAATTAAAACATTTCAGTTCAACAAATCAACATATTGTATACTTTAACATGCCTGATAACATTTGTATAAATAACATTCATTTTAAACACACACACAAACACACAATAATATATTTCAATATTAAAAACTTAAACTATAAGAAGAAAATGTTTTATTGTCACACACTGGGGATACAACATGCATGTCAGTGATCATTATTATATAAAATGTATATTAAACTTACATTCAAATTGATCCTCTAGGTCTTCTAGATTTGTTGGTTGACAGGGGGTAAGTGGCTGCTTTTTTTAAAGGGTAAAATTAGATGTTGAGGCATTCATTATCCTTTCAATCATGAAATGCTTCATAGACAGAACCTGTGCTTCATAGACAGAAAATGCCCCAAATGCCTCATTGTACACTGAACAAAAATATAAAAGCAGCATGAAGTGTTGGTCCCATGTTTCATGAGCTGAAATAAAAGATCCCAGAAATGTTCCATATGCACAAAAAGCTTATTTCGCTCACATTTTGTGCACAAATTTGTTTACATCCCTGTTAGTGAGCATTTCTCATTTGCCAAGATAATCCATCCACCTGACAGGTGTGGCACATCAAGAAGCTGATTAAACAGCATGATCATTACACTGGTGTACCTTGTGCAGGGGACAATAAAAGGCCACTGTAAATGTGCAGTTTTGTCACACAACACAGTGCCACAGAGGGAAGTTTTGAGGGAGTGTGCAATTGGCATGCTGACTGCAGGAATGTCCACCAGAGTTGTTGCCAGATAATTTAATGTTAAGCAGACTCCAACATTGTTTTAGAGAATTTGGCATTACATCTAACCGGCCTCACAACCACAGAACACGTGTAACCACACCAGCCCAGGACCTCCACATTCTGTTTCTTCACCTGCGGGATCATCTGAGACCAGCCACCCGGACAGATAATTAAACTGAGTATTTATGTCTGTAATAAAGCTCTTTTGTCGGGAAAAACCCCTTCTGATTAGCTGGGCCTGGCTCCCCAGTGTGTGGGCCTGGCTCCGAAGAGGGTGGGCCTAAGCCCTACCAGGCCCACCCATGGCTGTGCCCCTGCCTAGTCATGTGAAATCTATAGATTAGGGCCTAATGAATTTATTTCTGATTTCCTACTGATTTCCTTATATGAACTGTAACTCAGTAAAATCGTTGAAATTGTTGCATGTTGCAATTATATTTTTGTGCAGTATAGATGATAGGTTTGATGTTTGTTTGTTTTGGCGGGCCAAGTCATTAATAACGTTGTGGACCTATCCTTTCCTTTAACCAAAGCAGACATCCTCTTAGATAAATTTGCTCATGGACGCATAAATGGCCAAGGGCTCTTTTGTAGAGAGAGAGGGAGAGAGAGATGTATTTCATTAAAGATAAATCAAAACCTGAGTTTCAACATGATCATGTTTTTTTATATTCTCTTCAAAACCTTGTGTCCAACAATTTATGCATACATATTACATTACTAAACAATATTAAACAATATGAAACTATGACACTAATGTTTATTACTGAACCTTTATATAGAGCATACAGATTATTACTACATAATACTACACAATACATATATATGTTTTCATTTTTGTAAACCACTGTTTTCCTTTCTTAGGAAAAGTCTCCAGTGGCTGCTTGTAACGTGACACCACTGTCCGCCTCAAGCCCTCCACCAGCTCCATCATTCTCTAGACTTCTGTCCAGCTCAAAATCTTCACCCATCATACATTGCCTCTTGCATGGGAGATCCAAAAGGCCTCTGCCGTTGCTCAACCTTCTAGAAGGCAGTGAAAGTTCTGTCTTGTGTTCAGAAGGGACCAGCGGTGCCAATTCTGTCTGTGGTGAAATAGATTCTGCACTTGTTGGAGCATATCAAGCACCTTAAACCAATCTCACCACCTGAAACTACACACAGGTTCAAAATAAAATAATTGACCTGTGTGCAAACGTCTGAAAAAACAATTGAGTTAACATAACTCTGGAATCTGGACTACAGGCCACAGGCGAGATACGTATGGCCTTCAGATCCTCTAGGTCTTCAACAGCATAACCAGGTAGGGAAGATCCACTCAGTGGACCTTACATAGAGCCAATCATACAGTATCTTAAACCATTCTCTAAAATGAAATGCAGGAGAAAAACTCCCAGCTTTTGGCTGAAAAAGGTTGAGACAAGTTTTACTTGTGAAGATCTTCACAGTCGAATCCTCCGGTTGGAAAATGTAGCCCATATGACATTCACTGATATGAATAACACTTCTAAGACTAGCAGGTGCATGACAAAGAATGTCATCTATTGGTTTGTTTTTGTGACTCAGACATGAAGGATACAGCACACCAAGAATTGGTCTAGGAGCCATATTTGCAACATTGAGGTTTTTTTTCACTCGCAGTGTTCACAGCACTTACAGTGCATTTGTCACTAATACTTATAGTCAGGCAATTTCAAGCCTTCCCGGGAAATACTTTTTACAGTTCAATCTACATGGAGCAACAACTTCAAAAACTACCCAGAAAAAAGATACCTTTATCGAAAACAACATGTCATGATTTTTAGCAGGACGTCACTAAGAGGACTACAAAAGGAACACCAAGAAACCATATTGTCAGCATGTTCACAGGATGTCTTTAAGATGTCAACATCAAGAGAACATTCTGTAATTATGTCTTAATGTGGTCAACATCAAGAGGATGTTCATAGGACGTCATTAAGAGGGCAGCAAAATGAAGAGATCAGCGAAAAAAAGGACAACCGCAGCAAAAACATATCACTCATCCGTCAAAAACATTTTGACTTATGCAATCTACTATATTCTCTCTTATGATTTTGTGTGTTGTATTTAGACAATTGAAAATGTGATTAGAGTTTTGAAACAACTGCCTATTTGATGATCTGTTTTTAGTTTTGTACCAATAGTTGTGAAAATGTACCACATACTTGTGAAAATTGCTCCCAAGTGATTGAAAAAAACTGTTCTACGTATGTACTATAAGGTCACTGAAAGTAAGTCTGACATATTTCTCAACATGCTCACAACCTTACATTGAAAAATGTTACATGTCAAGTTATAGTCAAATGCTGTATGAGAAATGATATTTACCATCAATTATTGCTTCTGTTTAGCACTTCAAAAAGGTCTCTTTCGAAAATTGTATCGTACATTTTTGGATATTGTACTAAAAGTCAGGAAAATGACTAAACGCTGAGCCTATGATTATCTGACCAAATTCTCATGGTATTTCACAAAAAACATAGATTTTGCATGATTGAGTTAGGGGTGAAAGATGCACAATCAAAGGTTCTGAACATACAGTACGATATCAGTCATTACAAGTATTCAGAATTTGTCAATATTTTTTATTTTATTTTTTAATATCCCACTTATATATATATATATAAAAAAACCTAGGTAAAGTCAAGGTAAAGGCAAGTTAAAAGTTGGACAGTGGGTTAAAGGTAACAGCTCCGCTGGGTTCGTGTGTGTGTGTGTGTGTGTGTGTGTGTGTGTGTGTGTGTGTGTGTGTGTGTGTGTGTGTGTGTGTGTGTGTGTGTGTGTGTGTGTGTGTGTGTGTGTGTGTGTGTGTGTGTGTGTGAGGGGGGCTGGAGAGGCAGAAAGACTAAGTGGGTGCTTAATACCTTAAAGTTCTCTGTGACACCACATGCACATTTTCAGATATAAACATCACATTGTCTGAGTACACATTCTTTTCAGCAATTTCATGTCTTCGTTTTTCATATTAGTGATGCTAAGAGAGAGAGAGTAAGATGATGAAGTAGAGGTAAAGAAAAGAGGGAGAATAAAGTTGAAAGTTAGTGTGCTTTGTGGAGGATGGAGAGTAGGAAGCTGGTAGGGATGTCATAGGGAGGGGAGTAGACATTACAGTTGTTCCCGCCACTCACCTGGGGCCTAGAGCATGGGAAACTATGTCAGCTCCAATGGGCTGCAACTGGAAGCAGTACTTTCTGTGCTTCTATCATATAAGGAAGAGAATAGAGAAGGGTAGGGGCGAGAGGGAATTCTGTAAACTTTTTTCATCCAACTTTTAACCGAACTGCAATGACATTTTTTTTTTACATTGACTTCACATTAGTTAACAACTCAATCAGATATCAAAACCAGCTGTTGAATTGGTGTATCTGGCCAGTGAGCAGGGTCTGCAAAGGTAAAAATCCCTTGAATTCAGAAACATGTCTGAAATGTCCCCCACATATTCCACATTCAGGACACATAACATAAAGTCCCTTCCCTCCCTAATTCCCATAAGGAGTTTCATCAGTGGAAATAAAAGTCCTCTGAAAATATCCTTGGATCTTTTTGCCTGCTCTGTTTATGCCGAAGTAGGTGTTGAGTTTCCCTTTACACGCTTATCCTTTCACCCCGTGAATACCGACCACACTCTAATAGGCCATTTCACAGGGGTCAATTTTCCTTTCTCCAAGGCGTCAGCTGGTCCACCCCCTGCCCCCCATTGGTATGATACACTATAGTTAGTGTGTGCGTGTGTCTCTCTATCCCCTGGCACCCACTGGAATGTGCTTCAGGCCCAGCGGTGTTTCTTGGGATGAGCATTTAGTGGAGTTAGCGTTACAGCGTGGCAGCTGTTGGCACCATGTGCCCTCCCCACTGGCGGTTAGGCGACGGCACGCAGGCCGCTGCTCCACACACCCTCCAAGGATCCCCAAGGACCTTCCCCAGGTCAGGCACAGCAGTACATTTAGGATCACATATCAGTCCTAATGTGAAGACACAGCAGGAGCTATCATCGGTGAGTTCTGTTTCCATTATGGGCCCCCTAGCCAGGCATTTCTTGCTCTTCAACTTATTGTCCAGAATGTGGGATTGCACACAGACGTGCAGGCGCACACACACACACCTCACTCTAACATGTTCTAATGTCCACGGTACAGCTGATAATGTATGCAAGCACAGTAGTGTCTTGTCTGTCAATTGTAGTTTTCACACTCTCGTCCTCAGTGACACTAAGGTCACCTCTTCACAGAATCTAAAACAGCCCTCAGAATTAAAGGACTCCTGCCACAGGCCAGGCATACTTCCATTAACCACCTGACAAGGAGAGAGAGAGAATGAGAGAGGGAGAGAGAGAGAAGGAGAGAGAGAAGGAGAGGAGGGGTGGGGTATGTGATGGAGGTATGTGAGAAATTATCTGTGACATTTAGACATTTAGAATCCATTCCAAATGGCACCCTATTCCCTATGTAGTGCACTACTTTTGACTAGGACCCATAAGGCTCTGGTCAAAAGTAGTGCACTATGTAGGGAATATGGTGCCATTTTGGACCCACATTTGGATTCCATTCCAAGCCCTGTGCTGTCGTGGGTTTGGCTTCAGGGATCGGTCACTTAGTTATCAGACTTATTCCTGGATTGGTGTGTGTCATTCTCCACCATAATTCAGATTTACACCAAATGAGTTTGATCAGATGAGGGTCGTTGTGGTTGAAACTCCATCATGTTTTAGAAATTGTTATCTACCAAATCAAGTCTTTTTACAGAGCAGGAGACAGATGAGGGAAGAGAGGCAGGCCAGAAATGGTCAACCTGGACCAGAAAGTGAACCCCAATTTCCGGTGCGGGGATAAGATATGGACTATAGTTGGTGGGGTTACTCACTCAGGCAAACTCAGGCACCAGTCTAGTATTTTTCTAAGGAGATGCTCTCTGTCTGCATTCCACCTATTACAAACACACAGAAACACTGTCTCTAAGATGCTAACATGCTAGCCTCTGCCTTACCATTAGCCATCTGTTCAGGCCCTGTGATACCAACATCATCACTTTTTGATTGACAGACGGCAGGGGGACAGTGTTTTCAGAAAGTGAGATGATTGTGAACGCAGGTAACCTTGTCCAGTCCCACCACAGGGGGTGGGGTGGGGGGGTGGGACAAGGTCATGGTGGCAGTTGTCAGATCCCCCCCTATGCCACTTGGAAGGAAAGTGATACCACAGCAGACAGCTGACACTCCCTGAGTTGCTCTGAGGGTTAATTTGGACTGTTTTTACATACTCTCTCTGGCAATGAATGTGGCTGGTGGTATATGAGAGTATGTGAGTTTCCATCTCTCTCTCTCGCCCTCTCTCTCAACTCCCTAGTCCTCTCTTTTGCATACTAACACTCAGGGCAGAAGTTGCCCTAAAGCACAGATCTAGGACGTTAGGTCGTTCATGAAAAACAGAAGCTCATAAGTCTCACAGTGTGGTAGGATCAACAACATCCGATTTAATGCATTTGCAAGCTACGGACAACATCAATTCGTCCTAGCCAAAAGACTACTGTCTGAATTTTCTGTGGGAGATTTCACAAGATTGTTTTGTGGAATCCCCTTAGTAAGCAATTGGTTCATCTCCCCTGAAGCAATTGGTTCGTCTTTCTACAGCACAAAAACATTAGCCTACATTTAGGCATTTTAGGCTGTATATTTCACACTATTTTATGAAAACAGCCAAATAAATCAAAATCAGATTTTATTAACCACATTGTAGGCCTAGTAGAACACATAAATTATTTAACAAATCAGCACTTTGTTTATATCTGAATTCAAATCAACTCTTTATTGGAAATGACACGGACAGTGTCAAGTTGGCAGGGGAGCTGTGAGTATAGGCTGTGAGCATAGGCTGTGAAATGCAAAGTGAGAACACCCTTCCGGTAGTAAATCCTCAAGTTGTTATGTCGTACAGTTAGTTATGCGGCTTAGTGGGGCGGCTAAGCTGAAAAATCTGAAACAACCTGCGTTTTGTGATAAAAGCACCACATTTGGCACAGAGGTAGGTTTTAGATATAGAGCCACCTGAGATTTTGGCCTGTTTGGGGTAAAGGCACTACATTTGGAACAGAGGTAGGTTTATGGACACTGAGAAGATAGAGCACCACAGATTTTTCCCCTTGGGGCCATCACAGCCATCTTTCAAAATGGCCCCGATGGTACCATTATTTTTCAAACCTCTGAAAGGCGAAAAGTGAATCTAGTTCACACCTGGAGGTGTGGTTGAACCTCTCACTCAATGTCAACAAAACAAAGGAGATGATTGTGGACTTCAGGAAACAGCAGAGGGAGCACTCCCCTATCCACATAGACAGGACAGCATTGGAGAAGGTGGGAAGTTTTAAGTTCCTCGGCGTACATATCACTGACAAACTGAAATGGTCCACCCACACAACAGCACCTCTTCAACCTCAGGAGGCTGAAGAAATTTGGCTTGTCACCTAAAACCCTCACAAACTTTTACATATGCTGTCGAGCTGTATCACCGCCTGGTACGGCAACTGCACAGCCCACAACCGCAGGGCTCTCCAAAGGGTGGTGCGGTCTGCACAATGCATCACCGGTGGCAAACTACCTGCCCTCCAGGACACTTACAGCACCCGATGTCACAGGAAGGCTAAAAAGATCATCAAGAACAACAACCACCCGAGCCACTGCCTGTTCCCCCGTTATCATCCAGAAGGCGAGTTCAGTGCATCAAAGCTGGGACCGAGAGACTGAAAAATAGCTTCTATCTCAAGGCCATCAGACTGTTAAACAGCCCATCACTAGCACAGAGAGGCTGCTGCCTACATACACAGACTTGAAATCATTGTCCACTTTAATAAATGGAACACTAGTCACTTTAATAATGTTTACATATCTTGCATTACTCATCTCATAAGTATACACTGTATTCTATACTACTGTATCTTAGTCTATGCCGCTCTGACATTGCTCGTCCAAATATTTATATATTCTTAATTCCATTCCTTTACTTAGATTTTTGTGTATTAGGTATTTGTTGTGAAATTGTTAGATATTGCTGCACTGTCGGAGCTAGAAGCACAAGCACTTCGCTACAGCCGCAATAACATCTGCTAAACACGTTTATGTGACCAATAAAATGTGATTTGAACAATCAGATTTATAAAAAAATATATATTACCACATTTATTTGAAATGTTTAGCTGCTAAATACGCCCCTCGATATTAGTCAGCTAGCGAGCTAACATCAAATTAACTAAAAACAAAGTGGAGAAAAACGCACTGTGGGGGAGAGCCATGTGCCAGCAGTTCCCAACCTGCAATCCGGTCTGCGAGGGAACATACAGCAGGTGGACCACAATTATCATTTTTTCCAAAAGAAAGTTGGAATTTTACGTAACTTTTCACAATGCACATAATAGGCCTTTAGTCTGTCACATTCACATTGATTGAGTTTTAGGTAAAACATTTTGCACAGTAAAAAGCAATGTAAAATAATCTCAGAGGATGATACTAAAAAACCAACGTGGTTCTCAGTGTAGGATAAAAACAGGACATAACACACACAGAACACAGAAATAAACACGAGAAAATACATCAGACCATGTGCCATGGGCCTATAATAAGCTAACTATCTTGACTACCACTAAGATTGTTATGTAAAGAAAATGAACGATTCCTCTTATGGAGGTCCTAAAGCGCTTTTGACAGTGATATTGTGGTCCCCAGAAGAGAAAAGTTTGTAAAGTTAGGGGAAAACACAAAAACTGACCTGAGATAATTAGTAGCAATGTACTTTTTTTAATAATATTCATACACAAACAGTTTTATAAACTGTGACTGTGAACTTCACCTTCCGCATTGAAAAAACTGAACAGTGCAATCCGTAAGAAGTACATTATGCAAATAACCCTTCTTGCATGTCTATAATAGTCATGAAAATAAATCCAGTGAATGCCCAAATACCAGACCCGACAGGGAACAGCGTTCAGGGGGTTCTCATTACTGACCCAACCGTCCCATCGCCATAACTCTTCCAATCATGTTTATTGCGAGCTTGTTGCATCCAGCCACACACACGCTCACACAAACTCCCTACGGGTTATGGGGTGATGAGTAAAATCTTCAGACCTGGTTGCATGCTTTGCAGCTCCTCAGTGGTCAGGCATCGTATCAAGGGTGCACCCTAAAATAAACAGCAGGGAAACTGGACCAGACACCCTCAAAATCAGATCCCTCCTCTAGATGGGACACAGATGGGACACCCTTGGCATTTTTCCTATTTTGTTGCCTTACAGCCTGGAATTGAAATGGATTCTGGGGGGGGGGGGGGTTGTATCATTTGATTTACACAACATGGCTACCACTTTGAAGATGCAAAATATTTTTTATTGTGAAACAAACAAGAAATAAGACAAAAAAACAGAACACTTAAGTGAGCATAACTATTCACCCCCCCAAAGTCAATACTTTGTAGAGCCACCTTTTGCAGCAATTACAGCTGCAAGTCTCTTGTGGTATGTCTCTATAAAGCTTGGCACGTCTAGCCACTGGGATTTTTTCCCATTCTTCAAGGCAAAACTGCTCCAGCGCCTTCAAGTTGGATGGGTTCCGGTCTGGGCTTTGACTAGGCCATTCCAACACATTTAAATGTTTCCCCATAAACCACTCGAGTGTTGCTTTAGCAGTATGCTTAGGGTCATTGTCCTGCTGGAAGGTGAAGCTCCGTCCCAGTCTCAAATCTCTGGAAGACAGAAACAGGTTTCCCTTAAGAATTTACCTGTATTTAGCACCATCCATCATTCCTTCAATTCTTACCAGTTTCCCAGTCCCTGCCGATGAAAACCATCCCCACAGCATGATGCTGCCAGCACCATGCTTCACCTTTGGGATTATATTGGCCAGGTTATAAGCAACCTGGCAGAGCTTGAGAGGATCTGCAGAGAAGAATGGGAGATACTCCGCAAATCCAGGTGTGCCAAGCTTGTAGAGTGATACCCAACAAGACTCAAGGATGTAATCGTTGCCAAAGGTGCTTCAAAAAGTACTGAATAAAGGGTCTGAATAATTATGTAAATGTCATATTTCAGTGTTTTATTTTTAATACATACATACATATATACACTGCTAAAAAAAATGAAGTCAACACTAAAATAACACATCCTAGATCTGAATGAATGAAATAATCTTATTAAATAGTTTTTTCTTTACCAAAAAATTACGCAAAAATAATCAATGGAAATCCAATTTATCAACCCATGGAGGTCTGGATTTGGAGTCACACTCAAAATTAAAGTGGAAAACCACACTACAGGCTGATCCAACTTTGATGTAATGTCCTTAAAACAAGTCAAAATGAGGCTCGGTAGTGTGTGTGGCCTTCACGTGCCTGTATGACCTCCCTACAACGCCTGGGCATGCTCCTGATGAGGTGGCGGATGGTCTCCTGAGGGATCTCCTCCCAGACCTGGACTAAAGCATCCGCCAACTCCTGGACAGTCTGTGGTGCAACGTGGCATTGGTGGATGGAGCGAGACATGATGTCCCAGATGTGCTCAATTGGATTCAGGTCTGGGGAACGGGCGGGCCAGTCCATAGCATCAATGCCTTCCTCTTGCAGGAACTGCTGACACACTCCAGCCACATGAGGTCTAGCATTGTCTTGCATTAGGAGGAACCCAGGGCCAACCGCACCAGCATATGGTCTCACAAGGGGTCTGAGGATCTCATCTCGGTACCTAATGGCAGTCAGGCTACCCCTGGCGAGCACATGGAGGGCTGTGCGGCCCCCAAAAGAAATGCCACCCTACACCATGACTGATCCACCGCCAAACCGGTCATGCTGGAGGATGTTGCAGGCAGCAGAACGTTCTCCACGGCGTCTCCAGACTCTGTCACATCTGTCACATGTGCTCAGTGTGAACCTGCTTTCATCTGTGAAGAGCACAGGGTGCCAGTGGTGAATTTGCCAATCTTGGTGTTCTCTGGCAAATGCCAAACGTCCTGCACGGTGTTGGGCTGTAAGCACAACCCCCACCTGTGGACGTCAGGCCCTCATACCACCCTCATGGAGTCTGTTTCTGACCGTTTGAGCAGACACACGCACATTTGTGGCCTGCTGGAGGTCATTTTGCAGGGCTCTGGCAGTGCTCCTCCAGCTCCTCCTTGCACAAAGGCGGAGGTAGCGGTCCTGCTGCTGCGTTGTTGCCCTCCTACGGCCTCCTCCCCGTCTCCTGATGTACTGGCCTGTCTCCTGGTAGCGCCTCCATGCTCTGGACACTACGCTGACAGACACAGCAAACCTTCTTGCCACAGCTCGCATTGATGTGCCATCCCGGGTGAGCTGCACTACCTGAGCCACTTGTGTGGGTCGTAGACTCCGTCTCATGCTACCACTAGAGTGAAAGCACCGCCAGCATTCAAAAGTGACCAAAACATCAGCCAGGAAGCATAGGAACTGAGAAGTGGTCTGTGGTCCCCAGCTGCAGAACCACTCATTTATTGGGGGTGTCTTGCTAATTGCCTATAATTTCCACCTGTTGTCTATTCCATTTGCACAACAGCATGTGAAATTTATTGTCAATCAGTTGTCATGACTGTCCTGATCAGGTCAGGGTACAGGAGACCACCACCCTACAGATTATCTCCCAAACCCCCAACAGAGGAGGAGAGATCTAGGGGTCTGAAGATGTGGGGGTTTTATGACCCCTCACGCCCATAATAAACCTTAGGCCACAGAGAAATTCCTTTGTCCTCACAATGGAGAACTGGCCTCAGAACATTAAACATGCAATAAAGGGACTTTGGAACAATGGTTTCCGTCAGCCACAATGGTGGTCATGACGAGAGGTGGAATATGAAAATGTATGTAACTTTTGTATTGTTATTAAAGGTTAAGAGATGACGTTATTATGAAAACATTGTACCTTTAAGTGTTTTCCCAGTATATGCCTGATGTTTATACATTGTACGTTGTGTGGAAAATATCCAAATCAAAGAGAATGTTTTGGTAAGGATGAAATGTGAAGTTAGTGTCTAAAATTGGATTTTAGTCAAATCTAGGCTTTGTCCCTTAACTTGGTACGCCCAGAGAATTGCCCTAAAGGCGGTTACGCCCACTTCTGACCCGAGGGTATAAGACAGGAGAGTGAAGAATTAACATATGAGACTAAGTGACCCCAAGCTGCAGCGAAGGTCTAACAAAGTCAACGAACCCCAAAATGAAACACAAGGTTGAAGACAAAGAAATCTTTTTCTACACGAGCTACGGACGAGTAGCTGTGTCTAAGCGGGTGAATTCAAGCCGAACCACCCAGCCTCCACTCTCCATTGAATCGTGGTATCTACACCGTTCGAGCCCTAAGCTGTGAGCTCTGAGCTACAGAGCTGTCTGTCCTCAGAAGACCCCTTTCAGATCAAGGGCGAGGGATCAGACCACTAAGCCAAGAAGGACACTGACATCGTGAGGACAACCAGAGAGTTGCGCCGGAGAAGTGCGTCATTGAGAAGCCTAAACGACCCACGCGGAGCTTCCCACCTGAGACCTCCAACACGTAATTACATCATTATATTCTGACCCATAAGAGCGGCAGTTCGGGGCAAGGCTAGGTTTAAATAAGCATGGCTGACAAATGAACCCAAATGTATATTTCTCTCGTGTACTTTCTTTGTTTCTCTCTCTTTTAAATCCCCATTTTGGGTAACACGCGCCATAGTGTGTTGGCCCGTTATACTAAGTCCTAATCAATAGCTAGACTGTGTTTGTGTATGTGTATTTTTATCATCATTTTAGCTTGCTAGTAAATAAATAATCAACTAAGATTGGTGTGGTAAACTCATTGGTGTAGCCCGGGTTCGTGCAGATTCCCGGATTATGCGACGTTCAGACATGAGACAAGAGGTTGATTAATTTAGCGACTGTTGTATAATCGATATTCTGATATCCTTTGAGTTAATTTGGGAAATAGAAACTCAATCAAAATAATGTTCCCATGGTGCCCCAGGTTAATGAGTTAATAATTGCTTGATTCATTGCTTAATTCATTTAATCACGCAATTATAAACCGTTAATCATTCGATGAGCAACAGTCGTCACATTAACTAATACAACGTCACGACACAGTGTTGCTTCCTAAGTGGACAGTTTGATTTCACAGAAGTGTGATTGACTTGGAGTTACATTGTGTTGTTTAAGTGTTCCCTTTATTTTTTTTGAGCAGCGTATATGTATACACACACACACTGGGAAGAGTGCCAGTATATTTTAGTCATTCAGCACACACTCTTATCCAGAGCGACTTTTAGTAAGTGCATTCAACTATTGTAGGTAAAAGCAACCACATTAATTGCAATTAAAAAACTTTTTCATTCAAAATAGCAGAGTGCCATCAGGTCAAAACATAGTTTGAAGGTATATGCATGTAGCACTAGAGGGAAAGGACTGTGTTGTGGCTCTGGCTTTGCTATTGTGGAGCTAATGTAACAAAGGTGGTTCAGTGAACCACACTTATGTGATGAGTAACTTTGCCTGACATCTGAAGGCTTGTGTTAGCTCCAAGTAGACCCGGGATCAACCCGTGTGTGTGTGTGTGTGTGTGTGAGTGTGTGTGAGAGAGAGAGATAGAGAGTGAGAGCAGCTGAACCTACTTTAAACTGAAGTCCTCTTTCTTTCTCTCAGCTTGTCTCTTGTTTACATTCCGCCACCCCCCAGAACTACAACGCCTAATCTCATCAGTCTTCGGCTGAACAAATATGTCCTCTCTCTTAAGTGAACATTCTCACCTCTTGCACACATGCTTACACACAGACATGTATGTATGGACACACACACACACACACACACACACACACACACACACACACACACACACACACACACACACACACACACACACACACACACACACACACACACACACACACTATAAACCATCAACAGGACATCAATTGTTCCTGCTTGTGAGACATGGCTTTGATTACTTAGAAAGATAGAGGTCTTGGTTCAGTTCTCCTCTCTGCTGTGGATTGGCAGGTCTCCAGCTAGTAATTTGTGCTGGTGGTAAAAAAGTCTCTTTCCCTTGCTCTCCTTTCCGCTCTCTCTCTTTTCTCCTCTCTCTATCTCTCTCTCATTTCCTCTCCCTCACTCTCAATGTCCTTCTAATTAAAGTACACAGGTCAAACTCATAGTCTTTGTTCAGAGAGCTGTTCAGAGAGCAGGGCTTGGTGTAATGGCTGAGTGTAGAGTGTTGAGTGTTTTCAGTGTGGCTTCAGGGGGGGGGGAGTTGGAGAGGAGTGGGTAGGAGGTGGGGTTGGTCTCTACAGCAGGACAGAGAGCAGCTTTGTTCCTTGGCCCAATGAGTGGGGGTCCAGTGTGGCCGTGGCGTTTGGCTGGCAGGGTAGCTGCACACCGCCGTGCCACTTGAAGGACCCATGGGACGGAGAGATGCACACAAAAGGCTGGGGAGGGAGGGGAGGACGTGCCTCACCGGCGGTCCTCAGAGGGAGAGGACAGACCTCTAACTGTGTGACCCCGACCCGGCCGGGCGGCCATTAACGCATGGCTCACTGGACCACTAAAGCCCAACTGCCTGCCCGCGCGTAGGCTACATCTTCGAAATGACTGACTGTCTGCACCCGCCACTCTGATTAGAGCCATGTGCAGTGTTCATTCCTAGGCTCTTTGCAGTTTGTTTGTTTGTGTCTTTGCGTGGTGAAGTGTGTGTTGCGCGTGTGTGTGTATGTGTGTGTGTGTGTGTTTGTGTGGACATGTTTAACTATACTTGTGGAGACCAGAAGTCCCCACAAGGGTAGTAAACAAACCAAAATTCGACCAGTTGGGGACATTTTGCTGGTACCAACAAGGAAAAAGGCTATTTCAGGGGGTTTAGGGTTAGAGTTAGAATTTGTGTTAAGGTTAGGGTTAAGGTTAGGTTTTGGGGTTAGGGTTTAGGGAAAATTGTGGGGTCAATTGTTTGTCCCCACAAAGTTAGTAAAACAAGGCTGTGTGTGGGGGGGAGGGTGTCTGTGTGTGTCTTTTATCAGCTGACCAACAATGTTCTGCTGCAGGACAATGAAACTCAGGAAGGACCTGGCTCCAGTCAGGCCATGGGGACTACAACAAAGGCACACACAAACAGCGCTTTCATTGTGTTTCCTTCCCCCCAAGGAGTTGACACTGTTGTTTTCTAAATAGGCCATGGTGAGAAAAGTGTCACCTTGGCTTTACTCACCCCAGGAAATGCACCCTAATTCACAACTCAGTGGGACAGAAGACAACACACACACACAAACACACACACAGACACACACTCCAGAAAAACAGCCATGATTATTCAGATTGTTCCTGCCATCACCAATATAAATGCTAATAAAGCTTGGCAGACAAAAGAAGGTGCTCAGTGTCTCTGAAGTGGGCTGCTCTGGTCAGCTCTCCACAGCATAACCATTATCTTTGGCCATCTTACATCTACTCACTGGGTTCAATGATAAGAACCCCAGACTATCCCCTCCCTGTCCCGTTTCCTTTTCAGAGAAGTTAGTGTTGCCCCTCTCCATTCCCCTACCCTGAGGGGCTCTCTTTTCTCACCAGGGCCCTTCATCGCTGTGCTGGGATAACGAGAGGTGGGATGAAGCTTGCGGAATGGTCATCTTCCAATGCCTATTTTCCATATTGGTTAGGTGAATGTATTTGACTGACTGCAACCAGACCTTGGTCCAAATACTATTTCAAATATTTCAATTACTTTCACATATATTCAAAGTAAGCATTCAGATATGCTTTATTTGAAAAGGCAAGTAGTTTAATATTTTAATATATTTGGAAAAAATACTTGAAAAAGTACAAGAAGTCCCGTTACGACCTCAGCAGAGTCATCAAAAAACCAAAAGGACAATTTAGGAATAAAGTGGAATCATATTACAAAGGCTCCAACGCCCGTCGCATGTGGCAGGGGCTACAGTCCATTACATGATCTGCCCAACGACGCCTCTCTACCAGACAAACTCAACGCCTTTTATGAATGCTTCGACAATAACACCATACCCCCACCCACCCAGAGGACTGGGTGATCTCGCTCTCTGAGGCCGTCGTGAGTAAGGTCTTTAATTGGAAGGTATTCCATGGCGCGTTCTCAGAGCATGCGAAGATCAGTTGATAGGCATATTCACAGTAATTTTAAAACTGACTACCATCTTTCCTGTTCCCAAGAACGATAGGCCTTCATGCCACAATGACAACTGCCCTGTAGCACTCACATCTATAATCATGAAGTGCTTTGAAAGGCTGTTCTCCAACTGGTGGCTCTCGGTACAAAGATTGCTGAGCAAAAAAGTGAATACAAAAAATGTTTTATTTGTTTGAATTTTCGTTGTTGGACATAAAAAAAACACCAGTTATTTGAATTTTGGAAATCTGTTCCCAAGTATTCCAATGCTGTCACTAACAACGTCGCCAGAGTACTAACCACAATCCTGGGATTCATCATTACGTACACCTGGCACTCATCATTACGCGCACCTGTCATTATGATTCACACCTGGACTCCATTACCTTCATCATTTCCTCCCCTTTATATGTCACTCTCCCAAGTTCACTCACCAGTTTGTATTGTTCTTGTGTATCGGATTACTGCCTTATGTTAGTTTAGTGTTCTTGGTTTTGTTTTAAAACGTTGCACCTGCTTCTGACTCACCGCCCCATCATTACAAACACGTAACAGAGATACACAGATCATATACAAATGTAAGTAAGGTTTAAAATTATCATGTTTTTGTCAAATGTTATATCTTTGATTCTTGCAGTCAAATTACAGTCTACAAATTATTTGTAATCATGTTCCGGCCCCTTGACCATCCACTCACAGAAAAATCAGCCCGCGGCTGAATCTAGTTGATGACTAGACCCACTCCTAATGGCATACTGCCCCAGCCGATCCATAGATGATGCAATCTCAATTGCACTCCACACTGCCCTCACCCACCTAGATAAAAGGAATACCTATGTGAGAATGCTGTTCATTGACTACAGCTCAGCGTTCAACACCATTGTCCCCTCCAAACTCGTCACCAAGCTTCGGACCCTAGGACTGAACACATCCCTCTGTAACTGGATCCTTGACTTCCTGAAGGGCCGACCCCAGGTAGAGAGGGTAGGCAACATCACCCCTGCCATGCTGACCCTCAACACGTGGTGTGTGCTTACTCCCTACTTAACCCAGACTGCATGGCCACACACAACTCCAACACCATCATCAATATACAATCAATAGATGGAGCACCAATTCACTAGCCTAGATTTCAAATCATGCATGTAGAGACTAGAGTGGTTAGTTCCCCGGAGACAATAGCTAGCTAGCTAGATTTATTTTTCAAACCAACGTGTTTGAATTTTTTTTCTTTTTTCTCATCTGTTCATGCACCAGATTGGAATGCACAGTTTGTTTGATCAAGCAATTAACGTTACTGATTTCCTTCAATTGTGTGTACTTTTACTTGCGTAACGGAAAGGTCCATGAGGACAATAACGCTAGCTAGCTAGCCTAGCTAGAAACATGAACATGAAAAAGATAAAGGATAAGTTGGCTAGTTTGCAATCTGATTGTGTTCTTGATAGCTGAGTAATTTAGCTAGCTAGCTTGCTAACATTAAATGGTTTCATAACATTAGCTAACAACAGTGACTAGCGTTATAGCAACTGTACAGTTCAAAAGTTTGGGGTCACTTAGAAATGTCCTTATTTGTGAAAGAAAAGCACATTTCTTGTCCATTAAAAGAACATAAAATTCTTCAGAAATACAGTGTAGACATTGTTAATGTTGCAAATGACTATTGTAGCTGGAAATGGCTGATTTAAAAAATATTTTTTTTTATGGACAGAGGCGTACAGAGGCCCATTATCAGCAAGCATCACTCTTGTGTTCCAATGGCACGTTGTGTTCGCTAATCCAAGTTTATCATTTTCAAAGGCTAATTGATCATTAGAAAACCCTTTTGCAATTATGTTAGTACAGCTGGAAACTGTTGACCTGATTAAAGAAGTAATAAAACTGGGCTTCTTTAGACTAGTTAAGTATCTGGAGCATCAGCATTTGTGGATTCAATTACAGGCTCAAAATGGCCAGAAACAAAGTACTTTCTTCTGAAACTACTCAGTCTATTCTTGTTCTGAGAAATGAAGTCTATTTCATGCGAGAAATTGATAACATATTGGACAAAAAAATAGCTTTTCTTTGAAAAGCAAGGACATTTCAAAGTGACCCCAAACTTTTGAAAGGTAGTGTATACGTATATATTTTTAAAACGTTTATTTAGGCAGGGGGGCCACCATTAAGACCAGGGTCTCATTCTCAAGGGAACACTGAACATGAACACACAATTCAATACAACATTAAGTAAAATAGCCACATTAACACAATACAATAAATACAACAAGATTAATCTAAACAAACACAACTATAATATTTGATCTCCCTCAAAATTGATCTAAACTGTCCAACGGAGACCAGTGAGTCCAGCTTCAAGGTGGCCTGAAGGCCATTCCACGAGCTGGGGACATAAAAAATGTCATTACATTTTCCCAGTTCAGTGGAGACCCGCAGAACCTCCAGAACGAGCCAGTCTAGAGAGCAGGTCTGAAAATTGATGGATTGCCTATTAATACGTGAGCTTAGGTAGTGTAACCAATGCTGGGCCCTTCTGGTAGTCAGAGAGTCCCAGCCAACAAAACGATACAAAAGGCAGTGATGTTTAGGAAAATTGTCCGCAGTGATAAAACGCAGTGCTGCATGATAGACTGAATGTAAAGGTTTTAAAACAGAGGCTGCCACATTCATGTACACTACTGGTCAAGATTTTTAGAACACCTACTCATTCAAGGGTTTTTCTTTATTTGGACTATTTTCTACATTGTAGAATAATAGTGAAGACATCAAAACTATGAAAGAACACATATGGAATCATGTAGTAACCAAAAACGTGTTAAACAAATCAAAATATATTTTATATTTGAGATTCTTCAAATAGCCACCCTTTGCCTTGACAGCTTTGCAGACTCTTGGCATTCTCTCAACCAGCTTCATGAGAGAGTCACCTGGAATGCATTTCAATTAACTGTGCCAATTAACTGTGCCTAATTAGCTGTGCCTTGTTAAAATGTTAATTTGTGGAATTTCTTTCCTTCTTAATGCGTTTGAGCCAATCAGATGTGTTGTGACAAGGTAGGGGAACACAGAAGATAGCCCTATGTGTTAAAAGACCAAGTCCATATTATGGCAAGAACAGCTAAAATAAGCAAAAATAAATGACAGTCCATCATTACTTTAAGACACGAAGGTCAGTCTATATCGGAAAATGTCAATAACTTTGGAAGTTTCTTCAGGATTTGTGCAGGTGCAAAAACAATAAAGAGCTATGATCGAACTGTCTGTCATGAGGACCCCCACAGGAATGGAAGACCCAGAGTTACCTCTGCTGCAGAGGATAAGTTTAATTGAGTTACCAGCCTCAGAAATTGCAGCCCAAATAAATGCTTCACAGAGTTTAAATAAGACACATCTCAACATCCACTGTTCAGAGGAGACTGCGTAAATCAGACCTTCATGGTCAAATTGCTGCAAAGAAATCACTACCATAGGACATCAATAAGAAGAAGAGACTTGCTTGGGCCAAGAAACCAGAGCAATGGACATTAGACCGTGAAAATTTGTCCTTTGGACAAATTTGTCTCCAAATTGGAGATGTTTGGTTCCAACCGCCATGTCTATGTGAGACGCGGTGTGGGTGAACAGATGATATCCGCATGTGTATTTCCCACCGTAAAGCATGGAGGAGGTGGTGTTATGGTGTAGGGGTGCTTTGCTGGTGACACTGTCTGTGATTTATTTAGAATTCAAGGCACACTTAACCAGCATTGCTACCACAGCATTCTGCAGTGATTCGCCATCCCTTCTGGTTTGGGCTTAGTGGGACTATCATTTTTTTTTTCAACAGGACAATGACCCAACACACCTCCAGGCTGTGTATGGGCTATTTTACCAAGAAGGAGAGTGATGGTGGGCTGCATCAAATGACCTGGTCTCCACAATCCCCTGACTTCAACCAAATTGAGATGGTTTGGGATGAGTCGGATGGCAGAGTGAAGGAAAAGCAGCCAACAAGTGCTCAGCATATGTGGGAACTCCTTCAAGACTGTTGGAAAAGTATTCCAGGTGAAGCTGGTTGAGAGAATGGCAAGAATGTGCAAAGCTGTCATCAAGGCAAAGGGTGGCTATTTGAAGAATCTAAAATATCAAATATATTTTGATTTGTATAACACTTTTTTGGTTACTACATGACTCCTTGTGTTATTTCATAGTTTTGATGTCTTCACTATTATTCTACAATGTAGAAAGTAGTAGAAATAAAATAAACTTGAATGAGTAGGTGTACTATACGGTGGTGTACTATACGGTAGTGTAGATTATATATCCATACTCAATTACTTGGAGAAGCGTTCCTTGAACAATCTTCCTTCTACTTTCCAAAGTGGGGTAGGATTTATTTCTATTAAAGAAAGCAATCTAAATTCTCAGCTATGTAATTTATTCAACATGCGTTTTAAAAGAGTTTATCGTCAATCCAAATATCCATTAAGGAACTTCACTGGACTATATGTAAACTGGAAACCATATATCCTGAGGCAGCATTTCTTGTAGCTGGGGATTTTAACAAAGCAAATTTGAGAACAAGGCTACCTAAATTCTCCCAGCATATTGATTGCTCTACACGCATGGGCAATACGCTCAACCACTGCTACTCTAACTTCCGCGATGGATACAAAGCCCTCCGCCACCCTCCCTTCGGCAAATTCGACCATGACGCCATCTTGCTCGTTCCATCTTATAGTCAGAAACTCAAACAGGATGTACCAGTGACAAGAACCATTCAATGCTGCTCCGACCAATTAGAAGCCACGCTTCACGATTGTTTTTATCATGCGGACTGGAATATGTTCTGGTCAGCCACAGAGAACAACATCGAACTATACGCTGACTCGGTGAGTGCGTTTATAAAGAAGTGCATTGGAGATGTTGTGCCCACTGTGACTATTAAAGTACGACCCTGCCTCACACAGGAAGCGGCGCAGGTCCTAATCCAGGCACTTGTCATCTCCCGTCTGGATTACTGCAACTCGCTGTTGGCTGGGCTCCCTGCCTGTGCCAGCTAGCGTGCCACCCGTGGTGCACCCTATCAACAGCAGGTACATTTCAAGAGCGGCAAATTTGAAACCAAATAAATGTCAAAATTCAAATTTTTCAAACATACAACTATCTTACACCCTTTGAAAGATAAACATCTCCTTAACCTGTTAGGGCTAGGGGGCAGTATTGACACGGCTGGATAAAAAACATAACCCGATTTAATCTGGTTACCACTCCTACCCAGTAACTAGAATATGCATATACTTATTACATATGGATAGAAAACACCCTAAAGTTTCTAAAACTGTTTGAATGGTGTCTGTGAGTATAACAGAACTCAAATGGCAGGTCAAAACCTGAGAGATTCCTTTACAGGAAGTGGCCTGTCTGACCATTTCTTGAACTTCTTTTCCATCTCTATCTTTTACTAAGGATCTCTGCTCTAACGTGACACTTCCTACGTCGTCCATAGGTGCTCAGAGCCCGGGAAAAAACAGAATGTCGTCATCCCAGCCCCAGGCTGAAACACATTATCGCCTTTCTCAAGTGGCCGATCAAGGGACTCTGGGCTTAGGCGCGTGACCCGACCGCCCCCGCCTTTGTGATTTTTTCCTCTGTTTGCCGAAAAGGAGATTCCCTGTCGGAATATTATCGCTTTTCTACGAGAAAAATGTCGTAAAAATTGATTTTAAACAGCGGTTGACATGCTTCGAAGTACGGTAATGGAATATTTAGAATTTTTTTGTCATGAATTGCGCCATGCGCACGACCCTTCTTTACCATTTCGGATAGTGTCTGGAACGCACGAACAAAACGCCGCTATTCGGATATAACGATGGATTATTTTGGACCAAACCAACATTTGTTATTGAAGTAGCAGTCCTGGGAGTGCATTCTGACGAAGACAACAAAAGGTAATCAAACTTTTATAATAGTAAATATGATTATGGTGAGTGCTAAACTTGCCGGGTGTCTAAATAGCTAGCCCGTGATGCCTGGGCTATGTACTTAGAATATTGCAAAATGTGCTTTCACCAAAAAGCTATTTTAAAATCGGACATATCGAGTGCATAGAGGAGGTCTGTATCTATAATTCCTAAAATAATTGTTATGCTTTTTGTGAACGTTTATCGTGAGTAATTTAGTAAAATGTTAGCGAATTCCCCGGAAGTTTGCGGGGGGTATGCTAGTTCTGAACGTCACATGCTAATGTAAAAAGCTGGTTTTTGATATAAATATGAACTTGATTGAACAAAACATGCATGTATTGTATAACATAATGTCCTAGGGTTGTCATCTGATGAAGATCATCAAAGGTGAGTGCTGCATTTAGCTGTCTTCTGGGTTTTGGTGACATTATATGCTAGCTTGAAAAATGGGTGTCTGATTATTTCTGGCTTGGTACTCTGCTGACATAATCTAATGTTTTGCTTTCGTTGTAAAGCCTTTTTGAAATCGGACAGTGTGGTTAGATTAACGAGAGTCTTGTCTTTAAATAGCTGTAAAATAGTCATATGTTTGAGAAATTGAAGTAATAGGATTTTTAAGGTTTTGAAAATCGCGCCACAGGCTTCAAGTGACTGTTACGTAGGTGGGACGAATTCGTCCCGCCTAGCCCATAGAGGTTAATCTAACCACGTTGTCCGATTTCAAAAAGGTTTTACGGCGAAAGCATAAAGTTAGATTATGTTAGGAGAGTACATTGACAATAGCTGTGTGTAATGTTTTGTCAATTCAAAGACAGGCGTCACCAAAACCATAAAACCAGCTAAAATGATGCACTAACCTTTGACAATCTCCATCAGATGACACTCCTAGGACATTATGTTAGACAATGCATGCATTTTTAGTTCTATTAAGTTCATATTTATATCCAAAAACAGCGTTTTACTATGGCGTTGATGTTCAGGAAATCGTTTCCCTTCAATAACCGGCAGTGAAGTCAGCACCACAAATTAAATAATTAAAATTAGAAAACATTGGTAAAATATTATATTGTCATTTAAAGAATTATAGATTTACATCTCTTGAACGCAATCGACTTGCCAGATTTAAAAATAACCTTACTGGGAAATCACACTTTGCAATAATCTGAGCACTGCGCCCAGAAAAATACGCTTTGCGATACAGACAAACGGCCATGTTGGAGAGATCTAAAATCGAAAATACTATGTAAATAATCCATTACCTTTGATTCTCTTCATCAGATGTCACTTCCAGGAATCCCAGGTCCATAACGAATGTAGTTTTGTTCAAAAAAGCTCATCATTTATGTCCAAAAAGCTCCGTGTTGTTAGCACATGATCTAAGCCCGCCGGACTTCACTTCATGAACGAGGGGAAAAAATATATTTACGTTCGCTCAAACATGTCAAACGTTGTATAGCTTAAATCATTAGTGCCTTTTTTAACCAGAACATGAATAATATTCAAGGTGGACGAATGCATTCTCTTTTAAAACGTATTGGAACGAGGGTACACAACATGACCTCGCGCGCCAGAGTCTAATCGGCCATCACCGTTCCAAGGCTCTTGTTCGGTCAGATCTCAGAGTAGAAGACTCAAAACACTTTGTAAAGGCTGGTGACATCTAGTGGAAGCAATAGGAAGTGCCAAAACATTAATCAGCCCCTGTGTGTTTCAATGGCATAGGCTTAAAGGTAATTCAACACATCAGGTATCCACTTCCTGTCAGAAAATGTCTCAGGGTTTTGCCTGCCAAATGAGTTCTGTTATACTCACAGACACCATTCAAACAGTTTTAGAAACTTTAGGGTGTTTTCTATCCATATATAATAAGTATATGCATATTCTAGTTACTGGGTAGGATTAGTAACCAGATTAAATCGGGTACGTTTTTTTATCCAGCCGTGAAAATACTGCCCCCTTGCCCCAACAGGTTAAACCCCTACAACTCACCCAGAACGCCGCAGCCCGTCTGGTGTTCAACCTTCCCAAGTTCTCTCACGTCACCCCGCTCCTCCGCTCTCTCCACTGGCTTCCAGTTGAAGCTCGCATCCGCTACAAGACCATGGTGCTTGCCTACGGAGCCGTGAGGGGAACGGCACCTCCGTACCTTCAGGCTCTGATCAGTCCCTACACCCAAACGAGGGCACTGCGCTCATCCACCGCTGGCCTGCTGGCCCCCCTACCTCTGAGGAAGCACAGTTCCCGCTCAGCCCAGTCAAAACTGTTCGCTGCTCTGGCACCCCTATGGTGGAACAAGCTCCCTCACGACGCCAGGACAGCGGAGTCAACCACCACCTTCCGTAGACACCTGAAACCCCACCTCTTTAAGGAATACCTAGGATAGGATAAAGTAATCCTTCTTATCCCCCCCCCCTAAAAGATTTAGATGCTCTATTGTAAAGTGGTTGTTCCACTGGATATCATAAGGTGAATGCACCAATTTGTAAGTCGCTCTGGATAAGAGCATCTGCTAAATGACTTAAATGTAATGTAAATGTTAAAACCTACCCTAACCAGAAACCGTGGACGGATGGTGGCAAAACTGAAAGCGCGAACCAACGCATTTAAACATGGAAAGAGGTCTGGGAATATGACTGAATATAAACAGTGTAGTTATTCCCTCCGCAAGGCAATCAAACAAGCAAAATGCCAGTACAGGGACAGGGTGGAGTCTCAATTCAAAGGCTCAGACACGAGACGTAAGTGGCAGGGTCTACAGGAAATCACGGACTACAAAAAGAAATCCAGCCAAGTCACGGACACCAACGTCACGCTTCCAGATAAACTAAATACCTTCTTTGTCCGCTTTGAGGATAGTACAGTGCCACTGTCACGGCCCTCTAACAAGGACTCTGCCCCCCCCCCCCTCCTTCTCTGTGGCTGACATGAGTAAAACATTTAAACATGATAACCCTCGCAAGGCAGCTGGCCCAGACGACATCCCTAGCCGCATCCTCAGAGCATGCGCAGGCTGGTGTGTTTACGGACATATTGAATCGCTCCCTATCCCAGTCTGTGTTCCCCACATGCCTCAAAATGGCTACTATTGTTCCCGTACCCAAGAAGGCAAAGATAACTGAACTAAATGACTACCGCCCCGTAGCACTCACTTCTGTCATCATGAAGTGCTTTGAGAGACTAGTCAAGGATCATATCACCTCCAACTTACCAGCCACCCTAGACCCACTTCAGTTTGCATACCGCCCCAACAGGTCCACAGACGATGCAATCACCATCACACTGCACACTGCTCTATCCCATCTGGAGAAAATGAATACCTATGTAAGAATGCTGTTCATTGACTACAGCTCAGCATTGAACACCATAGTACCCTCCAAGCTCATCATCAAGCTGGAGGCCCTGGGTCTCAACCCGGCCCTGTGCAATTGGGTCCTGGACTTTCTGACGGGCCGCCCCAGGTGGTGAAGGTAGGAAACATCTCCACTTCGCTGACCCTCAACACTGGGGCCCCACAAGGGTGCATGCTCAGCCCCCTCCTGTATTCCCTGTTCACCCACGACTGCGTGGCCATGCACGCCTCCAACTCTATCATCAAGTTTGCAGATGACACAACAGTAGTAGGCTTGATTAACAACAATGACAAGACAGCCTACAGGGAGGAGGTGAGGGCACTCGGAGTGTGGTATCAACAAAACAAAAGAGATGGGACAACAGTGGAGAAGTTGGAAAGTTTTTAGTTCCTCGGCATACACATCACAGACAAACTGAACCTCAGGAGGCTGAAGAAATGTGGCTTGTCACCCAAAACCCTGACAAATACACTGCTCAAAAAAATAAAGGGAACACTTAAAAAACACAATGTAACTCCAAGTCAATCACACTTCTGTGAAATCAAACTGTCCACTTAGGAAGCAACACCGATTGACAATAAATGTCACATGCTGTTGTGCAAATGGAATAGACAACAGGTGGAAATTATAGGCAATTAGCAAGACACCCCCAATAAAGGAGTGGTTCTGCAGGTGGGGACCACAGACCACTTCTCAGTTCCTATGCTTCCTGGCTGATGTTTTGGTCACTTTTGAATGCTGGCGGTGCTTTCACACTAGTGGTAGCATGAGATGGAGTCTACAACCCACACAGGTGGCTCAGGTAGTGCAGCTCATCCAGGATGGCACATCAATGCGAGCTGTGGCAAGAAGGTTTGCTGTGTCTGTCAGCGTAGTGTCCAGAGCATGGAGGCGCTACCAGGAGACAGGCCAGTACATCAGGAGACGTGGAGGAGGCCGTAGGAGGGCAACAACCCAGCAGCAGGACCGCTACCTCCGCCTTTGTGCAAGGAGGAGCAGGAGAAGCACTGCCAGAGCCCTGCAAAATGACCTCCAGCAGGCCACAAATGTGCATGTGTCTGCTCAAACGGTCAGAAACAGACTCCATGAGGGTGGTATGAGGGCCCGACGTCCACAGGTGGGGGTTGTGCTTACAGCCCAACACCGTGCAGGACGTTTGGCATTTGCCAGAGAACACCAAGATTGGCAAATTCGTCACTGGGCGCCCTGTGCTCTTCACAGATGAAAGCAGGTTCACACTGAGCACGTGACAGACGTGACAGAGTCTGGAGACGGCGTGGAGAATGTTCTGCTGCCTGCAACATCCTCCAGCATGACCGGTTTGGCGGTGGGTCAGTGATGGTGTTGGGTGGCATTTCTTTGGGGGGCCGCACAGCCCTCCATGTGCTCGCCAGAGGTAACCTGACTGCGATTAGGTACCGAGATGATATCCTCAGACCCCTTGTGAGACCATATGCTGGTGCGGTTGGCCCTGGGTTCATCCTAATGCAAGACAATGCTAGACCTCATGTGGCTGGAGTGTGTCAGCAGTTCCTGCAAGAGGAAGGCATTGATGCTATGGACTGGCCCGCCCGTTCCCCAGACCTGAATCCAATTGAGCACATCTGGGACATCATGTCTCGCTCCATCCACCAACGCCACGTTGCACCACAGACTGTCCAGGAGTTGGCGGATGCTTTAGTCCAGGTCTGGGAGGAGATCCCTCAGGAGACCATCCGCCACCTCATCAGGAGCATGCCCAGGCGTTGTAGGGAGGTCATACAGGCATATGGAGGCCACACACACTACTGAGCCTCATTTTGAGTTTTGTTTTAAGGACATTACATCAAAGTTGGATCAGCCTGTAGTGTGGTTTTCCACTTTAATTTTGAGTGTGACTCCAAATCCAGACCTCCATGGGTTGATAAACTGGATTTCCATTGATTATTTTTGTGTGATTTCTGTTGTCAGCACATTCAACTATGTAAAGAAAAAAGTATTTAATAAGATTATTTCTTTCATTCAGATCCAGGATGTGTTGTTTAAGTGTTCCCTTTATTTTTTTGAGCAGTATATTTACAGATGCACAATCGAGAGCATCCTGTCAAGCTGTATCACAGCCTGGTACGGCAACTGCACAGTCCACAACCACAAGGCTCTCCAAGGGTGGTGCAGTCTGCACAACGCATCACCGGGGGTAAACTACCTGCCCTCCATGAACCTACAGCACCCCATGTCACAGGAAGGCCAAAAAGATCATCTAAGACATCAACCACCCGAGCCACTGCCTGTTCACACCACTACCATCCAGAAGGCGAGGTCAGTACAGGTGCATCAAAGCTGGGACCGAGAGACTGAATAACAGCTTCTATCTCAAGGCCATCAGACTGCTAAACAGCAATCACTAACTCAGAGGCTGCTGCCTACATTGAGACCCAATCACTGGCCACTTTAATAAGTGAATCACTAGTCACTTTATACAATGCACTCTAAATAGTGCCACTTTAACTATGTTTACATATCTTACATTACTCATTTCACATGTATATACTGTATTTTATTCCATCTATTGCACCTTGCCTATGCCGCTCGACCATCGCTCATCCATATACCTACATGTACATATTCTCATTCACCCCTTAAGATTTGTGTGTATTAGGTAGTTGTCGGGGAATTGTTTGATTACTTGTTAGATATTACTGCACTGTCGGAACTAGAAGCACAAGCATTTCGCTACACTCACATTAACATCTGCTAACCATGTGTATGTGACAAATAAAATTTGATTTGAAGTAAGATGGCACCGACAGACATGGCAGTTGTGCTTCTAGCTCCTAAGTGTCACGTGTGCTCTATCTCCGGCGTCTAGGTCACCAGGCTGCTCATTATGGCGCACACCTGTCACCATTGTTACGCGTACCTGCGTGTCGTCAGACTCACGTGGACTCCATCACTTCCCTGATTACCTTCCCTATATATGTCACTCCCTTTGGTTCCTTTCCCAGGTGTCATTGTTTCTGTGTCATGTCTATGCGTTGTTCGTGTTTCTTGTTATGTATTTAGCTGCGTTTATTTATTAAAACACTCACTCCCTGAACTTGCTTCCTGACTCTCAGCGCACTCGTTACACTAAGCAACTTTGCAGTATTTTGTTTTTTTTGTCAGTTATTTCCATTATTAGCCCAGAACATTTTTTCTGTTATTACATACAGCCAGAAATAACTTTGGGATATCAGAGCGACGGTAACTCACCAGCATTCTGACCAGAATTAGGACTTTCCCGAATTGGTTACTTTGTTTGTACCTCCAAATGCAATTGAACTTATGCCAGAGGCTCCTCCAAAATGCTGTCGGCGGAGAAGAGGTATTGGAAGTGAACTTTTAGTCCGACTCAGGAGGCATGCACACCATCCACCTCTTCTGAGTATATTACTCGCTAATGTTCAGTGCCTGGACAATAAAGTAGATGAGTTCAGGGTGAGGATCTCCTTCCAGAGAGACATCAAGAACTGTAACATACTCTGTTTCACGGAATCATGGTTCTCTCCGGATATACTGTCTCCATCCATACAGCCAGCTGGTTTCTCAATACATCACGTAGACAGGAATAAAGAACTCTCCGGGAAGAAAGGAGGAGGTGTATGTTTCATGATAAACTACTCATAGTGTGATTGTGATAACATACAATAACTCAAGTCCTTTTGTTCACCCGACCTAGAATACCTCACAATCAAACGCCGACCTTATTACCTCCCAAGAGAATTCTCTTTGGTTATAGTCACAGCCGTGTATATTGCCCCACAAGCCGATACCACAACGTCCCTCAAGGAACTACACTAGACTTTCTGGAAACCACATATCCTGAGGCTGCATTTATTGTAGCTGGGACTTTAACAAAGGAAATTTGAGGGAAACGCTACCAAAGTTCTATCAACACATTGCCTGTAGTGCTCGCACTTCAAAAACTCTCGACCACTGTAACTCTCTCTTCCAGGATGGATACTAGGCCCTCACTCCGGTCAAATCAGATCATGACTCCATTCTGCTCCTCCCTTCCTATAGGCAGAAACTCAAACAGTATGTACCCGTGCTAAGGTCTATTCCACGCTGGTCTTGTTACATCTGCTCCTGCCACGCCCTCTACTTCTCATCCTGTGTCTCCCTAACCTGCCAGCCCTTCCCAGTGCTCTCTCCCTCTCTATGTGGGTGTATGTGATTGTGTGAGTGGAGACAGGTGTGCTGGAGGCAAAGAGGATCCCCACCAGCTGCAACCTGTTCCATAATCAAACCCTGCCACTTCGACGCTGCCAGATCATAGCCTCTGCTCAGTCAGTCTGCTTGTCAATCCATTTGTTCCTGCTTAGATCTTGTTATGCTTTTTTCCCTAGCCTGATGCTGCTTTTCTCTCCACTACAGTTCCATTCGCTCCGACTCTGGTTCCTGTCTCCAGTCCTTCGTCTCGTCAGTCCTACTTCCCTGCCCTGGACCCCCGCTCAACTGCTTCCTTGGATTCTGCTCCGGACCTGCTTACCCTGCCCCTACTCCCCGTGCCCCAGCCTCAGCCTCAGTTCCTGGCTCCCTGCTACCTGCCCGAGCTTCCCTTGGCCTGCACCCTATCCCCCCCCCCCCCCCCCCCCCCCCCCACTTTCCAATAAATACCTTAGTTACCTTATCCCTGTCTACTTGTCTGAGTCTGCACTTAGGTTCACCTGTGTCGCGCGGTGTAACAAGTCTGGTCAATTGGAATCCATGCTTTAAGATTGTTTTCATCACGCCAACTGGGATAAGCTCCGGGTTGCTTCTGAGAATAACATTGTCGTATACACTGACAACGTGACTGAGTTTATCAGGAAGCCTATAGGGGATGTTGTTCCCACTGTGACTATTAAAACCTGCCAAAACCAAAAACTGTGGATAGATGGCAGCTTTCGCTCAAAACTGAAAGTGCAAACCTTCGCATTTAACCATAACAAGGTGACTGGGAATATGGTTGAATACAAACAGTGCAGTCATGCCTTCCGTAAGGCAATCAAATAGGCAAAACGTCAATACAGAAAGAAAGTGGAGTGGCAATTCAACGGCTCAGACATGAGATGTATGTGGAAATTAAGCAAGTTGAGGTGACTAAACTGCTTGGAGTAACCCTGGAGCAGTCTGTTCAAACTACTAGCACACAGCTCGGAAACCCATGCATGCCCCACAAGACATGACACCAGAGGTCTCTTCACAATCCCCAAGTCCAGAATAGACTATGGGAGGTGCATAGAACTACATAGAGCCATAACTACATGGAACTCTATTTCACATGACACGAGCCGAGCTAAATCACTTCTATGCTTGCTTCAAGGCAAGCAACATTGAGGCATGCATGAGAGCATCAGCTGTGCCGGACGACTGTGTGATCATGCTCTCTGTAGCCGACGTGAGTCAGACCTTTAAACAGGTCAACATTCACAAGGCTGTGGTGCCAGACGGATTACCAGGACGTGTGCTCCGGGCATGTGCTGACCAACTGGCAGGTGTCTTCACTGACATTTTCAACATGTCCCTGATTGAGTCTGTAATACCAACATGTTTCAAGCAGGCCACCATAGTCCCTGTGCCCAAGAAAACTAAGGAAACCTGCCTAAATGACTACAGACCCATAGCTCTGTCCCCTCCTGTACTTCCTCTTCACCCACGACTGTGTGGCCATGCATGACTCCAACACCATCATTAAGTTTGCAGACGACACAACAGTGGTAGGCCTGATCTCCGACAACAACGAGACAGCCTATAGGGAGGAGGTCGGAGACCTGGCCAGGTTGTGCCAGAATAACAACCTATCACTCAACATAATCAAGCCAAAGGAGATGATTGTGGACTATGGGAAAAGGAGGTCCGAGCACGGCCCCATTCTCATCGACGGGGCTGTAGTGGAGCAGGTTGACAGCTTCAAGTTCCTTGGTGTCCACATCACCAACAATCTAGAATGGTCCAAACACACCAAGACAGTCGTGAAGAGGGCACAACAAAGCCTATTCCCCCTCAGGAAACTAAAAAGATTTGGCATGGGTCTTCAGATCCTCAAAAGGTTCTACAGCTGCAACATCGAGAGCATCCTGACTGGTTGCATCACTGCCTGGTACGGCAATTTCTCGGCCTCCGACCGCAAAGCACTTCAGAGGGTAGTGTGTATGGCCCAGTACATCACTGGGGCTAAGCTGCCTGCCATCCAGGACCTCTACACCAGGCGGTGTCAGAATAAGGTCCAAAAAATGGTCAAAGATCCCAGCCACCCCAGTCATAGAATGTTCTCTCTACTACCGCATGGCAAGCGGTATCGGAGCGCCAAGTCTAGGACCAAAAGGCTTCTCAACAGTATTACCCCCAAGCCATAAGACTCCTGAACAAGTAATCAAATGGATACCTGGACTATTTGCATTGTCCCCCCCCCCCACCCCCCAACCCCACTTTTACACTGGTGCTACTCTCATACAGTTGAAGTTTACATACACTTAGGTTATAGTCATTAAAACCCATTTTTCAACAACCAACTTCTTGTTAACAAACTATAGTTTTGGCAAGTCGGTTAGGACATCGCTTTGTGCATGACACAAGTGATTCTTCCAACAATTATTTACAGGCAGATTATTTCACTTATAATTCACTGTATCACAATTCCAGTGGGTCAGAAGTTTACATACACTAAGTTGACTGTGCCTTTCAACAGCTTGTAAAATTCCAGAAAAAGTATGTCATGGCATTAGAAGCTTCTGATAGGCTAATTGACATCATTTGAGTCAATTGGAGGTGTACCTGTGGAAGTATTTCAAGGCCTACCTTCAATACTCAGTGCCTCTTTGCTTGACATCATGGGAAAATCAAATGAAATCAGCCAAGACCTCAGGAAAAAATATTGTAAACCTCCACAAGTCTGGTTCATCCTTGGCGAGTCATTTCCAAAACGCCTGAAGCTACCATGTTAATCTGTACAAACAATAGTACGCAAGTATAAACACAATGGGACCACACAGCAGTCAATCCACTCAGGAAGGGGATGTGTTCTTTCTCCTAGAGATGAACGTAATTTGGTACGCAAAGTGCAAATCAATCTCAGAACAACAGCAAAGGACCTTGTGAAGATGCTGGAGGAAAAAGGTACAAAAATATCTATATCCACAGTATAAAGAGTCCTGTATGGACATAACCTGAAAGGCCGCTCAGCAAGGAAGAAGCGACTGCTCCAAAACCGCCATAAAAAAGCTAGGCTATGGTTTGCAACTGCACATGGGGACAAAGATCATACTTTTTGGAGAAATGTCCTCTGGTCTGAAAATGGAACTGTTTGGCCATAATGACCATTGTTCGTTTGGAGGAAAAAGGAGGATGCTTGCAAGCCGAAGAACATCATCCCAAACGTGAAGCACTGGGGTGGCAGCATCATGTTTTGGGGGTGCTTGGCTGCAGGAGGGACTGGTGCACTTCACAAAATAGATGGCATCATGAGGAAGGGGAATTATGTGGATATATTGAAGCAACCTCTCAAGACATCAGTCAGGAAGTTACATTTTGGTCGCAAATGCATCTTCCAAATGGGCAATGACCCCAAGCATACTTCCAAAGTTGTGGCAAAATGTCTTAAGGACAACGAAGTCAAGGTATTGGAATCGCCATCACAAAGCCCTGACCTCAATCCTATAGAACATTTGTGGGCAGAACTGAAAAAGCGTGTGTGAGCAAGGAGGCCTACAAACCTGACTCAGTTACACAAGCTTTGTCAGGAGGAATGGGCCAAAATTCACCCCACTTATTGTGGGAAGCTTGTGGAAGGCTACCCGAAATGTTTGACCCAAGTTAAACAATTTAAAGGCAATGCTACCAAATACTAATTTAGTGTATGTAAACTTCAGACCCACTGGGAATGTGATGAAAGAAATAAAAGCTGAAAGAAATCATTCTCTCTACTATTAATCTGACATTTCACATTCTTAAAATAAAGTGATGATCCTAACTGATGTAAAACAGGGAATTTGCACTAGGATTAAATGTCAGGAATTGTGAAGTTTCAATGTATTTGGCTAAGGTGTATGTAAACTTCCGACTTCAACTGTATGCACAGTCACTTTTACTATACATTCATGTACATACTACCTCAATTAGCTCGACTAACCGGTGCCCCCGCTCATTGGCTACCCGGACTATTTGCATTGTGTGCCCCCCCCCCCCCCCCCCCAACCCCACTTTTTACACTGCTGCTACTCTCTGTTCCTCATATATGCATAGTCACTTTAACCATACCTACATGTACATACTACCTCAATTAGCCCAACTAACCAGTGCCTGTATATAGCCTCGCTACTGTGTATAGCCTCGCTACTGTTATTTTTCACTGTCTTTTAACTGTTTTTTTTACATTTCTTTACTTATCTATTGTTCACGTAATACCTATTTTTTACTTAAAAATCGCACTGTTGGGGCCTGTAAGTAAGCATTTCACTGTAAGGTCTACACCTATTATATTCGGCGCACGTGACAAATAAACTTTGATTTGATTTGTTTTGAAGAGGTGAAAAAATTATTGTTGTCTATCAACATTGACAAGCCTCTGGGGTCTGACAATCTGAATGGAATATTACTGAGGATAATAGTGGATGGTATTGCCACTCTTATTTTCCACATTTTCAGTTTAAGCCTACTGGAAAGTGTGTTCCCTCAGGCCTGGAGGGAAGCTGAAGTCATTCCCCTACCGAAGAATAGTAACCCCCCTTTACTGGCTCAAATAGCCGACCAATCAGCCTCACATCAAATCAAATTGTATGTCACATGGGCCGAATACAACAGGTGTACATGTAGACCTTACAGTGAAATCCTTACTTACAAGCCCTTAACCAACAATGCAGTTTTAAGAAAAAATATAAAATAAAAATAGAAATATAACAAATAATTAAGGAGCAACAATAAAATAACAGTAGCGAGGCTATATACAGGAGGTTCCGGTACAGAGTTAATGTGGAGGCTATATACAGGGGGTACAGAGTCAATGTGGAGGCAATATACAGGAGGTTCCGGTACAGAGTCAATGTGGAGGCTATATACAGGGTGTTACGGTACAGAGTCAATGTGGAGGCTATATACAGGAGGTTCCGGTACAGAGTCAATGTGGAGACTATATACAGGGGGTTCCGGTACAGAGTCAATGTGGAGGCTATATGCAGGGGGTTCCAGTACAGAGGGTTCCGGTACAGAGTCAATTTTTACATCAGCCGATGTCACAAAGTGCTATACAGAAACCCACCCTAAAACCCCAAACAGCAAGCAATGCAGATGTAGAAGCACGGTGGCTAGAAAAAACTCCCTAGAAAGGCAGGAACCTAGGAAGAAACCTAGAGAGGAACCAGGCTCTGAGGGGTGGCCAGCCCTTTTCTGGCTGTGCCGGGTGGAGATTATAACAGTACCTGGCCAAGATGTTCAAATGTTCGTAGATGACCAGCAGGGTCATATAATAATAATCACGGTGGTTGTAAAGGGTGCAACAGGTCAGCCCCTCAGGAGTAAATGTGACCCGATTCAGGAAACTAGGCGTATGTCGCTAGTCACAACTTTACAGGAGAGCCATTTGAACTTTTAAAACCAAAAAATCATCAAAATGCGTTTTTTTGGCAGAAGTGCCTTCTCGAACATGTGAACTTTCATGTGACTTAAAATCAAACTTGTACGCCATCTGGAAATACGAATAAAATTGTTAAATTACGAGCCTAGTTGGTTTAGCCACAGAAAATGGTAGCAACCTTCCCGCTTGCCATGATTGGCTGAGATAATGAGAGGGCTGGACATGCCAGCCACCCCAGTAATAGACTGTTTTCTCTACTACCGCATGGCAAGCGGTACCGGAGGGCCAAGTCTAGGACAAAAAGGCTTCTCAACAGTTTTTACTCCCAAGCCATAAGACTCCTGAACAGGTAATCAAATGGCGACCCGGACTATTTGCATTGTGTGCCCCCCCAACCCCTCTTTTTACGCTGCTGCTACTCTCTGTTTATCATATATGCATAGTCACTTTAACTATACATTCATGTACATACTACCTCAAATGGGCTGACCAACCAGTGCTCCCGCACATTGGCTAACCGGGATATCTATCTGCAAAATGCTGACATCCTTCCTCCCATAGATGGTCTGCCTGTACAAGCACCACCTGGACTGGACACAGCTAGACAAACTTATTTTTTTGAGAAGATCAGAGAGTTTTGCGACAAAGAGGCTATGGACATCACATGCCCTGCACCAAAGTAAAGGGCAGGACAGAAACAGGCTCTCCGAATATTTAAAAAGACAAATATATATTTCACCTTTATTTAACCAGGTAGGCCAGTTGAGAACAAGTTCTCATTTACAACTGCGACCTGGCCAAGATAAAGCAAAGCAGTGCGACACAAACAACAACACAGAGTTACACATGGAATAAACAAATGTACGTACACAATAGAAAAAGTCTATATACAGTGTGTGCAAATGGTGTGTGGAGGTAAGGCAATAAATAGGCCATAGTAGCGAAGTAATTACAATTTAGCAAATGAACACTGGAGTGATAGATGTGCAGATGATGATGTGCAATTAGAGATACTGGTGTGCAAAAAAGTAAATAAAAACAATGTGGGGATGAGGTAGGTAGATTAGATGGGCTATTTACAGATGGGCTGTGTACAGCTGCAGCGATCGGTAAGCTGCTCAGATAGCTGATGCTTGAAGTTAGTGAGGGAGATACAAGTCTCCAACTTCAGCGATCTTTTGCAATTCGTTCCAGTCATTGGTAGCAGAGAACTGGAAGGAAAGGCGGCCAAAGGAGGTGTTGGCTATGGGGATGGCCAGTGAGATATACCTGCTGGAGCGTGTGCTAGCGGTGGGTGCTGCTATGGTGACCAGTGAGCTGAGATAATGTGGAGCTTTACCTAGCAAAGACTTATAGATAACCTGGAGCCAGTGGGTCTGGCGATGAATATGGAGTGAGGGCCAGCCAACGAGAGCATACAGGTCGCAGAAGTTGGTGGTATATGGGGTTTTGGTGACAAAACGGATGGCACTGTGATGTCCTGTTATGGATAGTGGGCAGTATTTTCACGGCCGGATAAAAAACGTACCCGATTTAATCTGATTATTACTCCTGCCCAGAAACTAGAATATGCATATAATTATTAGCTTTGGACCGAAAACACTCCACAGTTTCTAAAACTGTTTGAATGGTGTCTGTGAGTATAACAGAAATCATTTGGCAGGCCAAAACCTGAGAAGATTCCTTACAGGAAGTGCCCTCTCTGACCATTTCTTGGCCTTCTACACTCTTTTTATTGAAAACTGAGGATCTCTGCTGTAACGTGACACTTCCTACGGCTCCCATAGGCTCTCAGAAGGCGGCAAAACGCTGAATGATGCCTTTGCAGGCCCAGGCTGAAAAACATTAGCGCATTTAGATAGTGGTCGATCAGAGAACAATGAGACTGAGGCGCGTGCACGAGGCGACACCATGTTTTTATTCTTTCATCTGAACAAAAACAATGACTCCCGGTCGGAATATTATCGCTTTTTTACGAGAAAAATTGCATAAAAATTGATTTAAACAGCGGTTGACATGCTTCAAAGTACGGTAATGGAATATTTCGATTTTTTTGGTCACGAAACGCGTCGGGGCGCGTAACCCTTCGTCACCCTTCGGATAGTGTCTTGAACGCACAACAAAACGCCGCTATTTGGATGTAACTATGGATTATTTTGAACCAAACCAACATTTGTTATTGAAGTAGAAGTCCCGGGAGTGCATTCTGATGAAGAACAGCAAAGGTAATCCAATTTTTCTTATAGTAAATTTGAGTTTGGTGAGAGTCAAACTTGGTGGGTGTCAAAATAGCTAGCCTGTGATGGCGAGCTATCTACTCAGAATATTGCAAAATGTGCTTTCACCGAAAAGCTATTTTAAAACCGGACACCACGATTGCATAAAGGAGTTCTGTATCTATAATTCTTAAAATAATTGTTATGTTTTTTGTGAACGTTTATCGTGAGTAATTTAGTAAATTCACCGGAAGTGTTCGGTGGGAATGCTAGTTCTGAAAGTCACATGCTAATGTAAAAAGCTGGTTTTTGATATAAATATGATCTTGATTGAACAAAACATGCATGTATTGTATAACATAATGTCCTAGGCGTGTCATCTGATGAAGATCATCAAAGGTTAGTGCTGCATTTAGCTGTGGTTTTGTTTTTTGTGACATTATATGCTAGCTTGAAAAATGGGTGTCTGATTATTTCTGGCTGGGTACTCTGCTGACATAATCTAATGTTTTGCTTTCACTGTAAAGCCTTTTTGAAATCGGACAGTGTGGTTAGATAAAGGAGAGTCTTGTCTTTAAAATGGTGTAAAATAGTCATATGTTTGAAAAATTGAAGTTTTTCGATTTTTGAAGAATTTGTAATTCGCGCCACGCCTATCATTGGATATTGGAGCAGGTGTTCCGCTAGAGGAACGTCTAGATGTAAGAGGATATACTGCATCCAGTTTGCTGAGTAGAGTGTTGGAGGCTATTTTGTAAATGACATCGCCGAAGTCGAGGATCGGTAGAATAGTCAGTTTTACAAGGGTATGTTTGGCAGCGTGAGTGAAGGAGGCTTTGTTGCGAAATAGGAAGCCGATTCTAGATTTTATTTTGGATTGGAGATGTTTAATATGAGTCTGGAAGGAGAGTTTACAGTCTAGCCAAACACCTAGGTATTTGTATTTGTCCACATATTCTAAGTCAGAACCGTCCAGAGTAGTGATGCTAGTCGGCAGGCGGTTGCGGGCAGAGATTGGTTGAAAAGCATGCATTTAGTTTTACTAGCGTTTAAGAGCAATTAGAGGCCATGGAAGGAGTGTTGTATGGCATTGAAGCTCATTTGGAGGTTTGTTAACAGTGTCCAAAGATGGGCCAGATGCGTAGAGGTGGATCAGGGAATCACCCGCAGCAAGAGCGACATCGTTGATTTATACAGAGAAAATAGTCGGCCTGAGAATTGAACCCTGTGGTACCCCATAGAGACTGCCAGAGGTCCGGACAACAGGCCCTCCGATTTGACACAATGAACTCTATCTGAGAAGTAGTTGGTGAACCAGGTGAGGCACTCATTAGAAAAACCAAGGCTATTGTAATGTGCGTCGTATAGAGGGGACCAAGGCGCGGCGTGTTGAGTGCTCATGATTATTCTTTAATGAAAACTAAACACTTTTACAAAGAAACAAAACGACAGCAAACAGTTCCGTCTGGCAACAGACAAAACAGAAAACAACTACCCACAAAACAATAGAAAAAAACCCAACTTAAATATGATCTCCAATTAGAGACAACGCGAACCAGCTGCCTCTAATTGGAGATCATCCTAAAACTCCAACATAGAAATAGAAAAACAAGAACTAAACATAGAAACAAAAAACATAGAATGCCCACCCATATCACACCCTGACCTAACGAAACAGAGAAAAAACAGCTCTCTTAGGTCAGAGCGTGACAGTACCCCCACAAAGGTGCGGACTCCCAGCCGCAAACCTGAACCTATAGGGGAGGGTCCGGGTGGGCATCTGTACTTGGCGGCGGCTCTGGTTCGGGGCGTAACAACCCCACCGCCCACTGATCCCCCCGCTTCTGATCCCCCCGCTTCGCCGGAAGCTTTGGACCACCAACCGCCGCTGAAGACTCTCGGCTAAAGGCCGCCGCTGAAGACTCCGGGCTGCAGACCGCCGCTGAAGACTCCGGGCTGCAGACCGCTGCTGGAGGCTCCGGGCTGCAGACCGCTGCTGGAGGCTCCAGGCTGCAGACCGTCGCCGGAGGCTCCGGACTGGGGAGCGTCGCCGGAGGCTCTGGACTGAGGAACGTCGCCGGAGGCTCCGGACTGAGGAATGTCGCCGGAGGCTCCCGACTGAGGAGCGTTGCCGGAGGCTCTGGACTGGGAAGCGTCATTATAGGTTCCGGACTAGGGACCGTTGCTGCAGGGTCCATGCTATGGATCATCTCTACAGATTCCACGCCATGGATCATCACTGGAGGCTTTGTACCATGGATCATCTCTACAGGCTCCGGGCCATGGATCATTCCTACAGGTTTCTTGCCATGGATTATCCCTACAGGCGCAGGACCATGGATAATCCCTACAGGCTCCGGGCCATAGATTATCTCTACAGGCTCCGGGCCATGGATTAACTCTGGAGGTTTCATACCATGGATAATCCCTACAGGCTCCGGGCCATGGATTATCTCTACAGGCTCCGGGCCATGGATTAACTCTGGAGGTTTCATGCCATGGAACATCCCTTCAGGCTCCGGGCCATGGATCATCTCTACAGGCTTCGGACTATAAATTATCACTGGAGGCTTTTCTCGTGGAGCTGGAACAGGTCTCACCGGACTGGAGAGACGCACTGAGGACCGGGTGCGCAGACCAGGCACCGGACGTACTGGGCTATGGAGGCGCACTGGAGGGAGAGTGCGAGGAGCAGGCACAGGACATAATGGGCTATGGAGGCGCACTGGAGGGAGAGTGCGAGGAGCAGGCACAGGACGTACTGGGCTATGGAGGCGCACTGGAGGGAGAGTGCGAGAGGCAGGCACATTCTCACTACAATAAGCACAGGGAGTTGGCTCAGGTCTCACCCCTGGCCCCGCCAAACTACCCGTGTGCCCCCCCAAAAGATTTTTGGGGGGCTGTCTCTCATTCCTCCCCGGTAGGCTACGATACCTGTCTATTAGCTGGCCCCAAGTCCAGTTTCTCCTTTCAATCCAATCCTCATTAGACCAGGTATCCATCTCTGCCCGGGCACACCGCTTGATCCAATCATGGTGGGTAGTTCTGTAACGTGCGTTGTATAGAGGGGACCAAGGCACGGCGTGTTGAGTGCTCATGATTATTTTTTAATGAAAACTAAACACTTTTACAAAGAAACAAAACGACAGCAAACAGTTCCGTCTGGCAACAGACAACAAAACGGAAAACAACTACCCACACAACACAATAGAAAAAAATCCAGCTTAAATATGATCTCCAATTAGAGACAACGCGAACCAGCTGCCTCTAATTGGAGATCATCTCAAAACTCCAACATAGAAATAGAAAAACAAGAACTAAACATAGAAACAAAAAACATAGAATGTCCACCCATATCACACCCTGACCTAACTAAACAGAGAAAAAACAGCTCTCTTAGGTCAGAGCGTGACAGCTATTGAGTCTGCCGATAAGAATACGGTGATTGACAGAGTCGAAAGCCTTGACCAGGTCGATGAAGACGGCTGCACAGCACTGTCTCTTATCGATGGCAGTTATGATATCATTTCGAACCCTGAGCGTGGCTGAGGTGCACCCGTGACTAGCTCGGAGACCGGATTGCATAGCGGAGAAGGTACGGTGGGATTCGAAATGGTCAGGGATCTGTTTGTTAACTTGGCTTTTGAAGACTTTAGAAAGGCAGGGCAGGATGGCTATAGGTCTGTAATAGTTTGGGTCTAGAGTGTCACCCCCTTTGAAGAAGGAGGATGCTTGGGAAAGTAGCTGCTTGGGGTGCAGAGCTGTTGGCTGAAGTTGGGGTAGCCAGGAGGAAAGCATGGCCAGCCGTAGAGAAATGTTTCTTGAAATTCTCGATGATCGTGGATTTATCGGTGGTGACAGTGTTTCCTAGCCTCAGTGCAGTGGGCAGCTGGGAGGAGGTGCTCTTATTCTCCATGGACTTTACAGTGTCCCAAAACTTTTTGGAGTTAGAGCTACAGGATGCAAATTTCTGTTTGAAAAAGCTAGCCTTTGCTTTCCTAACTGACTGTGTGTATTGGTTCTGGACTTCCCTGAAAAGTTGCATATCGCTGGGATTATTCGATGCTAGTGCATTCCGTCACAGGATATTTTTGTGCTGTTCGAGGGCAGACAGGTCTGGAGTGAACCAAGGGATATATCTGTTCTTAGTTCTACATTTTTTGAAAGGGGCATGCTTATTTAAGATGGTGTGGAAATTACTTTTAAAGAACTACCAGGCATCCTCTACTGACGGGATAAGGTCAATATCCTTCCAGGATATCCGGGCCAGGTCGATTAGAAAGGCCTGCTCGCTGAAGTGTTTTAGGGAGCATTTGACAGTGATGAGGGGTGGTCGTTTGACCGTGGACCCATAGCAGATGCAGGCAATGAGGCAGTGATCACTGAGATCCTGATTGAAAACAGCAGAGGTGTATTTGGAGGGCAAGTTGGTCAGGATAATATCTATGAGGGTGCCCATGTTTACAGATTTAGGGTTGTACATGGTGGGCTCCTTGATAATTTGTGTGAGATTGAGGGCATCTAGTTTAGATTGTAGGACTGCCGGGGTGTTAAGCATATCCCAGTTTAGGTAACCTAACAGAACAATCTCTGAAGATAGATGGGGGCAATCAATTCACATATGGTGTCCAGGGCACAGCTGGGAGCTGAGGGGGGTCTATAACAGGTGGCAACAGTGAGACTTATTTCTGGAGATTAATTTTTTAAAATAGAATCTCTCACTGTTTGGGCATAGCCATGGAAAGTATGACAGAACTTTGCAGGCTATCTCTGCAGTAGATTGCAACTCCTCCCCCTTTGGCAGTTCTATCTTGACAGAAAATGTTGTAGTTGGGGATGGATATCTCAGAATTTTTGTGGTCTTCGGAACCAGGATTCAGACGCGGCAAGGACATCAGGGTTTGCGGAGTGTGCTAAAGCAGTGAGTAAAACAAACTTAGGGAGGAGGCTTCTGATGTTAACATGCATGAAACCAAGGCTTTTACGGTTACAGAAGTCAACAAATGAGAGCGCCTGGGGACACGCAGGGCCTGGGTTAACCTCCACATCACCTGAGGAACAGAGCAGGAGTAGGATGAGGGTATGGCTGAAGGCTATCAAAACTGGTCGTCTAGTGCGTTGGGGACAGAGAATGAAAGGAGCAGATTTCTGGGCGTGGTTGGATCGATTCAGGGCATAATATACAGACGGGTAGGGTAGGGTGCGGGTACAGTGGAGATAAACCTAGGCATCGAGTGACGATAAGAGAGGTTGCATCTCTCGACGCACTAGTTATGCTGGGTGAGGTCACTGCATGTGTGGGAGGTGAGACAAAAGAGGTATCTGAGGCATGTTGAGTGGGGACTAGGGGCTCCGCAGTGAACTAAAACAATGACAACTATCCTAAACAACAGTATACAAGGCATATTGACATTAGAGAGAGACATAAAGCGAGGCATAAAGCAATCACACGTGTTGATTGGGAGAGCTATCTAAGACAACAACGGGTAAGACAACAACAGCTAATCAGCTAAGACAACAACAACAGGTTAAATGGTGATGAATGGACAGAGAGGGTCAGTTAACTACACACAGGGCCTGAGTTCGAGGCTTTGGCTGACAGATAAACAAAATAAACTAAATGGAGTACCGTGATTAATGAACAGTCCAGCAGGCATCAGCTATGTAGCCAAGTGATCATAGGGTCCAGTGAACAGCAATAGATGAAACAGGGAAGCCGCTAGGTAGTCGTTACTACGCTAGCAAGCGGGAGACAGGCCGTGGCTAGTAGAAGCAACTGCTCCGACGTCCGGCAAAGGCCGGTTGAGGGCACAACGGATGGAATTACATTGGCAGACCAGTCATGATGGAACGGTGGGGCTCCGTGTCGACAAAGGGTCCAGGCCAGTTGGCAAAAGAGGTATTGTAGATGGAGTAATTTTGTTTGCTAGCCGGGAGATGTGCCTGGCTCGCGGCTAACTGGTGCTAGCTTCGGGACGAGGGTGTTAGCCACTATAGCCACTCGGTAGCAGCTAGCTAGCAGTGATGATCCGATGCAAAGGTCCAGAACTTACGGCAAGAATCTGGTGGTGTAGTGGATTCTAGTCGTGTTAGTGAAGAGTCCGGGAGGCATCAGCTGTGTAGCCGAGTGATCATAGGGTCCACTGAGCAGGCCGGGAGATGGGCCTGGCTCAAGGCTAGCTTCGGGGCTGGGCCACTCGGTGGCAGCTAGCTAGCTGCGATGATCAAGAGTAATGGTCCAGGGTTTACGGCAGGAATCCGGTGTTATAGTGGAGAAAAACAGTCCAATATGCACAGCGTTGATAGCGAGCTGTGCAGACTGGCAGGCTGGCAAGTATTATCCAGGCTAAAAGCGGCTGGTGTATGTACTAAAAGTAAAGGCCGCTAGCAGTGGCTAGCAATGACTAAATAGCTAGTAGCTAATTAGCTGATTAGCTTCTGATGGCTAGCTGCTGATGGTTCTTGCTATAAGGTCTACAAATAGCAGATCCGTATCACATTGGGTGAGGCGGATTGCCGGAAGGTATATTTAATTTAAAAATGGAAAAAGAGATTGAAAAAATATTGAAATATATACAAAAAAGATGAAAAATACATTTACACGGGAGAACGACAAACAACGTCTGCACTGCTACGCCATCTTGGAATTCATATAGATTCCCTTGTTCATGCGTGGTTCGCACAGACCAGTTATCAGCACTATCTGCAGTGCCTCTATTCAAATGACTCTCTCCTAGCACACACGCCATACGTTGCTGCTACTGTAATTTTTTTATCCTGCTGATCAGCCACTTTACCCCTGAATGTTGGCATACAATTACCTCGTTTGTCACTATCGTTATTGTTCGTGTACATACTGTATATTATTTATATTGACACTATTTCTGATACTGCTACTATGTAAGTAACCATTGGCTGTACCGTTTACACCTTCTGTAGAGACCCATCCACTTAGCAAGACTTTGCAAAATATTGATATATAAAATGAATATTGACATGTGTGGTCGTAACATGATTTTGTGACATACCACACAGACTCACTAAAACACAAATGCTTTGTTTCTAAATTATGTCTGAGTATTGGAGTGTGCCCCTGGCTATCTGTCAATAAAAAATACAAATAAAAATTGGGCCATCTGGTTTAAGGAATTTGAAATGATTTATACTTTTGATACTTAAGTACATTTTAGCAATTCCATTTACTTTTGATATTAAGTATTTTCAAAACCAAATAATTTTAGACTTTTACTCAAGTAGTATTTTACTGGGTGACTTACATTTACTAGTCATTTTCTATTAAGGTATCTTTACATCTGGATACTTACTGTTTACCTGGAATTTTTCCTAATTGTAGGCTACTACCACTTTTATTCTTAATCTTTACTACACTACTCACTGTTTAGCACATGACCTCACATGTGAATCCTTAAAGAGATTGGTGGAGCTGGCTTAAGAGGGTGTAAACAATGTTGAATGGGTGTAGACAAAGGAGAGCTCTCGAGTAGGTACCAAAACATTCAAAGGCCCTTTTCCCAAAAGTGAATTCATAAGTTTATTAACTTAACTTTCAAAGCCGAATAACTTTTCCATTCTTTCTCAAAAATGCAGTATATGATATACCATTTTGTAGCGCTGAGTCTCTACTTTTCACCAATGTTATAAACCCAATTTCAAATTTTGCTGCATAAGACCGAATCCAGGTCGTGAGTCACAAATGTCAGTTAGCTTTTCATAGCCGAGCATTCAGAGTTAGAGGCAGCAGGTGCGGTAGAGAGAGAGCGAGTCAGAGAAACAGCAGGTCCAGGACAAGTTAGCACTTCCGGTGAACAGGTCAGGGTTCCAGAGCCATAGGCAGAACAGTTGAAACTGGAGCAGCAGCACGACCACGTAGACTGGGGACAGCCAGGAGTCGTCAGGCAAGGTAGTCCTGAGGCATGATCGCAGGGCTCAGGTCCTCCGGGAGGGGAGAGAGAGAGAGAGAATTAGAGGGAGCATACTTAAATTCACACAGGACACTGGATAAGACAGGAAAAATACTCCAGATATAACAGACTGACCCTAGACCCATGACAAACTATTGCATCATAAATACTGGAGGCTGAGACAGGGGGGTCGGGAGACACTGTGGCCCCTGGACAGGGCCAACCAGGCAGGATATAACACCACTCACTTTCCCAAAGCACAGCCCCCACACCCCTATATGGATATCTTCAAAACACCAACTTACTACTCTGAGACAAGGTTGAGTATAGCCCATGAAGATCTCCCCCACAGCACGAACCTAAGGGGTGCGCCAACCCGGTAATTGTTGAGGTAATTGAGGTAATACCTACTGTACATGTTGATAGAGGTAAAGTGACTATGTATGCATGGATAATAAACAGAGAGTAGCAGCAGCATAAAAATGGGGGGTGGGGTGAGGACAATGCAAATAGTCTGGGCAGACATTTGATTAACTGTTCAAGAGTCTTATGGCTTGAGGGCAAAAGCTGTTAAGAAGCCTTTTTGACCTAGACTTGGAGCTCCAGTACCGCTTGCCATGCGGTAGCAGAGAGAACAGTCAATGACTAGGGTGGCTGGAGTCTTGGCAATTTTTTGGGCCTTCCTCTGACACACCTGGTATGGAGGTCCTGGATAGCAGGAAGCTTGGCCCCAGTGATGTACTGGGCCCTACGCACTACCCTCTGTAGTGAATTGCGGTCAGAGGCCATGCAGTTGACATACCGTGCGATGATGCAATCAGTCAGGATGCTCTTGATGGTGCAGCTGTAGAACTTTGAGGATCTGAGGACCCATTCCAAATCTTTTCAGTCTCCTGAGGGGGAATAGGTTTTGTCGTGCCCTCTTCACAACTGTCTTGGTGTGTTAGGACCATGATAGTTTGTTGGTGATGTGGACACCAAGGAACTTGAAGCTCTCAGCCTGCTCCACTACAGCCCCGTCGATGAGAATGGGGGCATGCTCTGTCCTCCTTTTCTGTAGTCCACAATCATCTCCTTTGTCTTGATTACGTTGAAGGAGAGGTTGTTATCCTGGCACCACACTGCCAGGTCTCTGACCTCCTCCCTATAGGCTGTTTCATCGTTGTCAGTGATCAGGCCTACCACTGTCGTGTCGTCGGCAAACTTAATGATTGTGTTGGAGTCATGCTTGGCCAGGCAGTCATGGGTGAACAGGGAGTACAGGAGGGAACTGAGCATGCACCCCTGAGGGGCCCCTGTGTTGAGGATCAGCGTGGCAAATGTGTTGTTACCTACCCTTACAACCTGGGGCGGCCTGTCAGGAAGTCCAGGATCCAATTGCAGAGGGAGGTGTTAAGTCCCAGGGTCCTTAGCTTAGTGATGAGCTTTGAGGGCACTATGGTGTTAAACGCTGAGCTGTAGTCAATGAATAGCATTCTCACGTAGATGTTTGTTTCTCACGTCGGGTGTTCCCGACGATCCGGCTGAGGCGTGGGAGCCCGGCGAGCCGGCTGAGGCGTGGGAGCCCGACGATCCCGCTGAGGCGTGGGAGCCCGACGATCCCGCTGAGGCGTGGGAGCCTGCCGAGCCAACCGAGGCAAAGAAGTCAGCTGAGGCAACCCCAGTTCCATCGGCAGCGGCACCTGGACCCAATGTCACCAACAAAAACAAAAAACAAAAAACAAAAACTCCCTGATGCTTAAATTGTGGTGTCAGCATTCTGCAAGGACAGACGCTGAGAGACGAGAAGCAAGTACAAGTGAACATTTAATGAATAGCAGAGATGAAACGAAACAAGGACAGCGTCTGGACAAGGGAAACATAATGACAAAAATGCTGACACAGGGATGAAACTGAGGAATAGACAGATATTATGGAGGCAATCAAAAATGTGATGAGTACAGGTGAGTCCAATGAAGCGCTGATATGCATAACGATGGTGACAGGTGTGCGTAATGATGGTCAGCCTGGCGCTCGGGAGCGGGAGCAGGCGTGACAATTTCTTTCTTTCAGGATATGTATACAGAGTATGTCCACATCACCGTCAGACCATTTTCTTGCTAAACTACACAGTAATGTAGAAGTTGTAATTTTTTGTGATCTAATACATAATATAGTACACATCATAATTTGGTTGTAATCCAGAGAGGTTAGAAAAAGTGGAAGGATCAAAATTGTGGATTTAAAAGAAAGCATGAATCACCAGCGTACAACAACACCTTTGTTTTTAAACGTTTGACTTCTAACCCCTTGATATTATTGTTGGATCTGATTTTAATAGCTAACATTTCGATGGCCATAATAGATATGCCAATAGTGGACAACCTTGTTTTACTCCTCTTGACAGTTTAATACCTTCTCAGAAGTAGTCATTATTTACTATTTTACACCTAGGGTTACTATACATAACTTTAACCCATTTTACAAGAGATTCACTGAAGCATGCATGAGAGCAATAGCTGTTCTGGGCGGCTGTGTGATAACGCTCTCGGTAGCCGATGTGAGCAAGACCTTTAAACAGGTCAACATTCACAAAGGCGCGGGGCCATACGGATTACCAGGACGTGTACTCAAAGCAACTGGCAAGTGTCTTCACTGACATTTTCAACCTCTCCCTAGCTGAGTCTGTAATACCAACATGTCTCAAGCAGACCACCATAGTCCCTGTGCCCAAGGAAGCGAAGGTAACCTGCCTAAATGATTACCGCCCTGTAGCACTCACGTCAGTAGCCATGAAGAGCTTTGAAAGGCTGGGCATGATTCACATCAACAGCATCCTCCTGGATATCCTAGAACCTCTGCAATTCGCATACTGCCCCAACAGATCCACAGATGATTCAATCTCAATTGCACTCCACACTGCCCTTTCCCACCTGGACAAAAGGAACACCTATGTGAGAATGCTGTTCATTGACTACAGCTCAGCATTCAACACCATATTGCCCTGGGACTAAACACCTCCCTCTGCAACTGGATCCTGGACTTCCTGACGGGCCTCCCCCGGGTGGTAAGGGTAGGCAACAACACATCTGCCACGCTGATCCTCAAAACCGGGGCCCCTCAGGGGTGTGTACTTAGTCCACTCCTGTACTCCCTGTTCACCCACGTCTGCGTAGCCAAACACGACTCCAATACCATCATTAAGTTTACTGACGACACAACAGTGGTAGGCCTGATCACAGACAATGATGAGACAGCCTATAGAGAGAAGGTCAGAGAACTGGCAGTGTGGTGCCAGGACAACAACCTCTCCCTCAATGTGAGCAAGACAAAGGAGCTGATCGGGGGCTACAGGAAAAGGTGAGCCGAATAGGCCCCCATTAATATCGACGGGGTTGTAGTGGAGCGGTTCCTTGGATCCTTGGTGTCCACATCACCAACAAACTGTCATGGTCCAAACACACCAAGACAGTCATGAAAAGGGCACGACAAAATAATTTCCCCCTCAGGAGACTGAAAAGATTTGGCTAGGGTCCCCAGATCCTCAAAAAGTTCTACTGCTCCATCATCGAGAGCATCCTGACCGGTTGCATCACCGCCTGGTATGGCAACTGCTCGGCATCTGACCGTAAGTGCGTACGGCCCAGTACATTGGGGCCAAGCTTCCTGCCATCCAGGACCTACGGTATATAATAGGCGGTGTCAGAGGAAAGCCCAAAAAATTGTCGAAGACTCCAGCCACCATAGTCATAGACTGTTTTCTCTGCTACCACACGTCAAGCGGTACCGGAGCGCCAAGTCTAGGACCAACAGACTCCTTAACAGCTTCTACCCCCAAGCCATAAGACTGCTGAACAATTAATAAAATGGCCACCGGACTATTTACATTACCCCCATTTGTTTTGTACACTGCTGCTACTCGCTGTTGATTATCTATGCATAGTCACTTCACCCCTACCTACATGTACAAATTACCTCAACTAACCTGTACCCGCACACACTGACTATAGCCTCGTTATTGTTATGTTATTGTGTTACTTTTTATTATAATTTTTTCTTTGCTTTAGTTTATTTGGTAATATTTTCTTAACTCTTCTTGAACTACACTGTTGGTTAAGGGCTTGTAAGTAAGCATTTCAGGGTAAGGTCTACACTTGTTGTATTCGGCACATGTGACAAATAAAGTTTGATTTTATAGTTCTGTGTGAGTGGGACCAGTGGACTAAATAGGCTGAGTGAATAAGGAACAGATAGACAACCTTCTTTTCATTGTGGTTGACAAAGTCGTCCGCAGAGAAGGGGGAGGAGGGGTGGAGGATTAAGGAGGGAGGAGAAGGTGGAAAATAATTTCCTAGATTTAGAGGCAGAAGCTTGAAATTTAGAGTGATAGAAAGTGGCTTTAGCAGCAGATACAGGGGAAGAGAAGGTAGAGAGGAGGGAGTGGAAGGATGATAGGTCCTCTGGAAGTTTAGTGTTCCTCCATTTTCGCTCAGCTGCCCACAGGCCTGTTCTGTAAGCTCGCAATGAGTCTCTGAGCCACGGAGCAGGAGGGGAAGGCTGAGCCGGCCGGAAAGGGGACAGTGGGAGTCATAGGATGCAGAAAGGGAGGAGAGTGGGGTTGAAGAGGCAGAATCACGAGACAGGAAGGAGAAGGATTTAGCAGAAGGGAGAGAGTAGCGTAAGTTGGTGGTCTGTTGATATCCCTCTAGTGGTGTGAGGGCTGTGCTTTGGCAAAGTGGGTTGGGTTATATCCTGAGTGGTTGGTCCTGTCCGCAGGTATTGTCTGACAGGGCCACAGTGTCCCCCGACCCCCCCGTCTCAGCCTCCAGTATCTACTATGCTGCAATAGTCTATGTGCCGGGGGGCAAGGGTCAGTCTGTCTTATCTGGTGTCCTGTTTGAACTTAAGTAGGCTCCCTCTAATTTTCCCATCTCTCTCTTTCTCTCATGGAGTATGAGGACCTGAACCCTAGGACCATGCCTCAGGACTACCTGGCCTGATGACCCCTGGCTGTCCCCAGTCCACCTGGTCGTGCTGCTGATCCAATTTGTGCTGTTTTGCCTGTGGCTATGGAACCCTGACCTGTTCACCAGACATGCTACCTTGTCGTGCAGCTGTTCCAGTTTCAACTGTTCTGCCTGCGGCTATGGAACCCTGACCTGTTCACCAGACATGCTACCTTGTCATGCAGCTGTTCCAGTTTCAACTGTTCTGCCTGCGGCTATGGAACCCTGACCTGTTCACCGGCTGTGTTACCTTGTCCCAGACCTGCTGTTTTCAACCCTCTCTCTCTTTCCCTCCCTCTACCTCACCTGCTGTCTGAATACTCAGCTATTAAAAGCCAGCTGACATTTACTCCTGAGGTACTGACCTGTTGCACCCTCTACAACCACTGTGATTATTATTTGACCTTGCTGGTCATCTATGAATATTTGAACATCTTGAAGAATGATCTGGCCTTGATGGCCATGTACCCTTATAATCTCCACCCGGCACAGCCAGAAGAGGACTGGCCACCCCTCAGAGCCTGGTTCCTCTCTAAGTTTTTTCCTAGGTTCCTGTCTTTCTAGGGAGTTTTTAAAAGCCACTGTGCTTCTACATCTGCATTGCTTGCTGTTTGGGGTTTTAGGCTGGTTTTCTGTATAAGCGCTTTGTGACATCTGCTGATGTAAAAATGGCTTTATACATACATTTGATTTGATTTAGTGGGAGAGAGAGAGCGAAGATTGCGACGGTGCATGACCATCTGGGTAGGGGCTGAGTGGCTAGGGTTGGAGGAAAGGAAACACAGTAGTGATCAGAGACCTGGAGGGGGGATTACAGTGAGATTAGTCGGTGAACAGCCTCTAGTAAAGATGAGGTCAAGCATATTACCTGCCTTGTGAGTGGGAGGGGACTGGGAAAGGGTGATGTCAAAAAAGGCAAAGAGGGGAAAGAAAGAGTATGAAAAAATGAATCCAAGGCAGGCATTGGGAGGTTGAAGTCGTCAAGTACAGAAAGCAGTGAGCCATTGTCTTGTGAGTGGGAGGGGACTGGGAAAGGGTGAGGCCAAAAAAGGCAAAGAGGGGAAAGAATTGGAAAAAAGGAATCGAAGGCAGACGTCGGGAGGTTGAAGTCACCAAGTACAAAAGCAGTAAGCCATCATCAGGAAATTAGCTTATCGCTGTGTCAAGCTCATTGAGGAACACCTGGTGGGTAGAAGACAACAATGTTAAAACCTCTTTGGGCTAGGCGTGCCGCTAGCGACCCACCTCGACAACATCCGGTGAAATTGCAGAGCGCAAAATTCAAAATACAAGTGTCATGAAAATACAAGTGTCATACATCATCTAAAAGCTTAACTTCTTGTTAATCCAGCCGCTTTGTCAGATTTCAAAAATACTTTACGGCAAAAGCATACCATGCGATTATCTGAGGACAGCGCCCCGCATACAAAAGCATTAAAAACATTTTCCAAACCAGCAGAGGCGTCACAAAAGTCAGAAATAGCGATAAAATAAATCACTTACCTTTGAAGATCTTCCTTTGTTTGCAATCCCAAGGGTCCCAGCTACACAACAAATGGTCGTTTTGTTCGATAAAGTCCTTCTTTATATCCCAAAAAAGTCAGTTTAGTTGGCGCGCTTGATTCAGTAATCCACCTGTTCCACTCGTTCTACATGCAGACAATGGAATCCCAAAAGTTACCGGTAAACTTCGTCCAAACAAGTCAAACAACGTTTCTAATCAATCCTCAGGTACCCTAATATGTAAATAAATGATCAAATTTAAGACGGAGAATAGTATGTTCAATACCGGAGATAAATAATGAGTCCAAATGAGAGCCACCCTGAAAAACTCCAAATTCTAGCTCATTTTTTCAAAAAACAAGCCTGAAACCCTTTCTAAAGACATCTAGTGGAAGCCATGGGAACTGCAATCTGGGAGGATTTCCTTTGAATATCCCATAGACAAGCATTTGAATGGGTGGTGACCTCAAAAAAAAAATCTGGATGGATTGTCCTCAGGTTTTTGCCTGCCATATCAGTTCTGTTATACTCACAGACATTATTTTAACCGTTTTTTGAAACGTCAGAGTGTTTTCTATCCAATACTACCAATTATATGCATATCCTCAGTTCTGGGCCTGAGTAACAGGCAGTTTACTTTGGGCACGTCAGTCATCCGAACTTCCGAATACTGCCCCCTAGCCCTAAGAAGTTGTTTAAGCTTGAGTGGACAAGTGACAGTGAAAGCATGGAATTCAAATAAGGAGCTGGACAGGTGAGCGAGGGAGAACAAAGAAAATCTCCATTTAGGATAAATTAGTAGCCCTGTGACACCACTGCGACAACCAGATGCTCTCGGACTATGAGAGAAAACGTAGTCAGATGAAGAGAGAGCAGCTGCAGTAGCCATGTTCTCTGAGGTGATGCATGTTTCCATCAGGGCCAAAAAGTGTGTGGCGTTCTTGACCGCAGATCGTCAGTTCCAAACGCTGCCAGAGACCAGGAATTCAACATGGCTTGTGCATGCAGGGTACACTAAATTAGAAGGGTTGCAGCTAAGAGACCTTCTGTAAAGCCTACAGGGAGAGGAGGGAACTGGGATAGAAAACACACACACATAGTTGCCAAAGCTACAAAATTACAAAATTAGATAATATGACTAGGTAAGATATTCAAGTGGTGTGGAGCTTTCCTCTCTTTCCTTCCTCACGCAACTCTGCAGAACAGCTCGGCAGAACAGTCTGTTTCAGCGACGGTTACAGTTTTGCGACGAGACTGCCGCTTACAGCTGCCTCTGAGGAAACAGAGGAAACTGATGTACTAATAATAAATGCTAATTGCCTTGCAAAGGTGAAGAGCACACCTCCCGGTACTAATTGCTGATTGCCTAGGAGAGATAGATAATTAGCAAAGGTGGTCGCCTCTTGTCTTTCGTTAACAAGTGCTGTAACATGGAGATATGGCCATGTGAGAACACTAACCTTAACCTGTTAGGGCTAGGGGGCAGTATTGACACGGCTGGATAAAAAACGTACCCGATTTAATCTGGTTACTACTCCTGCCCAGTAACTAGAATATGCATATAATTATTGGCTTTGGATAGAAAACACAGTTTCTAAAACTGTTTGAATGGTGTCTGTGAGTATAACAGAACTCAAATGGCAGGTCAAAACCTGAGAGATTCCTTTACAGGAAGTGGCCTGTCTGACCATTTATTGTCTTTCTTTGACATCTCATTCCATTACAAAGGATCTCTGCGGTAACGTGACACTTCCCACGGCTCCAATAGGCTCTCAGAGCCCGGGAAAAACCTGAATGTCGTCATTCCAGCCCCAGGCTGAAACACATTATCGCCTTTCTCAAGTGGCCGATCAAGGGACTGTGAGCTTAGGCGTGTGCACTGGCCGCCCCCGTCTTTGTGTTTTTTCCTCTGTTTACCGAAAAGGAGATTCCCGGTCGGAATATTATCGCTTTTTTACGAGATAAATTGCATAAAAATTGATTTTAAACAGCGGTTGACATGCTTCGAAGTACGGTAATGGAATATTTAGAATTCTTTTGTCACGAAAAGCGCCATGTGCGCGACCCTGATTTACCATTTCGGATAGTTTCTGGAACGCACGAACAAAACGCCGCTATTCGGATATAACGATGGATTATTTTGGACCAAACCAACATTTGTTATTGAAGTAGCAGTCCTGGGAGTGCATTCTGACGAAGACAACAAAAGGTAATCAAACTTTTGTAATAGTAAATCTGATTTTGGTGAAGGCTAAACTTGCCGGGTGTCTAAATAGCTAGCCCGTGATGGCTGGGCTATGTACTTAGAATATTGCAAAATGTGCTTTCACCAAAAAGCTATTTTAAAATCGGATATATCGAGTGCATAGAGGAGTTCTGTATCTATAATTCTTTAAATAATTGTTATGCTTTTTGTGAACATTTATCATGAGTAATTTAGTAAATTGTTAGTAAATTCCCCGGAAGTTTGCGGGGGGTATGCTAGTTCTGAACGTCACATGCTAATGTAAAAAGCTGGTTTTTGATATAAATATGAACTTGATTGAACAAAACATGCATGTATTGTATAACATAATGTCCTAGGGTTGTCATCTGATGAAGATCATCAAAGGTTAGTGCTGCATTTAGCTGTCTTCTGGGTTTTTGTGACATTATATGCTAGCTTGAAAAATGGGTGTCTGATTATTTCTGGCTGGGTACTCTGCTGACATAATCTAATGTTTTGCTTTCGTTGTAAAGCCTTTTTGAAATCGGACAGTGTGGTTAGATTAACGAGAGTCTTGTCTTTAAATAGCTGTAAAATAGTCATATGTTTGAGAAATTGAAGTAATAGGATTTTTAAGGTATTTGAAAATCGCGCCACGGGATTCAACTGGCTGTTGCGTAGGTGGGACGAATTCGTCCCGCCTAGCCCAGAGAGGCTAAACCTATCAATTTGGGTATCCATTTTTTACAATTATTTCTCACTGATATGGAAGATAAGGTCCTTATGATTCCAAAACCATACCGCAAGCGACTAGTGTTAATGTTCAGATTGAGCATTGGTGCTTTTAACAAAACTCCCCTGTACAGAAGACGCCTTTCTTTCAATTACTTTTGTTTAGTGTAATGGAACAGAGTTATTATCAAGGGCTAGTTGGATCCCCTGATCCACCTCCCCTATCCTCTTCGTGGCATGCTTTGGGCAGGTCTGGCATTAGCATGACTCATACATATCAAACAAAGGCTGTGTGAGGTGTCCATTAAGGTAAGGTGGTGTCCAGTCAGATCAATGGTCAGGGGTTGGAGTGGGAGTGGATTTGAGGGCTGGGGTGTAGGGCACTCACCTGGTGGGCTGATCCTCACTTCATCCACCACCTATGGTAGCTAGCACCAATTTAAGGGGATGTTCGGATTTCGCACATTGGTCTTTGCAGTCGGAATGTGACAAGTCTCATCCCTACTTTTTATATTACAAATGGTGATTGAGTGAGCATGTGGTTGAACAAAGTGGAGCTCTCTGTTCTGGGTCTAGTTAATAATATATGCCATTTACCAGACGCTTTCATCCAAAGCGGCTTACAGTCATGCATGCATACATTATTAGGATGGATGGCCCCAGCTGGAATCAAACTTCTGATTCTGGTGTTACAAAAGCCATGCTCTACCAACTAACCACGGTGATCCTTAGTCAAGAAATGTAAGAAAAGTGCCCGAAATGGAGTGCCATAGGGAAGTTGTCCAGTAAGAAATGCTTGTTTTTGTTTTCTGTTGTGTAATGTTTCACTACGGTGTGCCCTAATGAACATGAACCTGGTGAAATAAGTTTAAGGGATCATCAACCCACCGTTAGGAGATGTATCCAAAACAGCCCATTGGGTTCGGAGGCTGTGTTAAACTGAGCCTTCATGTCCACAAAGATAAAGGTGTTAAGTGGCTGAAGATGGAGCAGATTAGATGTTCTACTATGTCAGATGTTCTACTAGATGATCTACTGTTTTAGGGGCACATTCTCACTGGCCCCTGATCTCCTTCTAATAGGTCAGCTTAAGCCACTGATAATAAAGCCACTGTACAAACTCCTACCATGTTAATGGCTTTATGCCTATAAATGTGTTGCAAATCTGTTCATTGAATCAATTAAATGCATATTGGTGACTAGCTAACATAAAGGGCAATCACATGACGGCAGTACATTTGATTTAAAGCCTACATCCATTTCCTGGGTGTATTGAATTCTGTCTAACCACAAACATTGACTTCTCCTCCGAGCTTAGGGACTATGAGAAAATGTGGTGTAAGGGATTCACATGGGATGGAGAAGAGCGGAGAGGGTTGGATAATATATTTTTTTAAATTCTTGATATAGTACATTTGCAGACCACAGCTGTAAAACGAACATCAAGTAAAAATATGCATTTATTTTTTTGGTGCTGAAATATGCGTGTGGCAATAGCTGTCCTCCCTAGGAACAATGGAATCTGACTCATAGCCAATAACAGTTCCTCGTTCCTCTGGACCCCCTCCTTTCTCCCTCAGAGCAGAAATAGACAAAGACAGGGTCACAGCACTCCCCAATATGAGCACTCTACAATAACTTTCTGATGAAATTCCATTATAAACTCTATCAACGTTTTGATAACCATGTGTACTATATCAAGAAATGTTTTAAAAAAAATTATCCAACCCTTTCCGCTTCTCTCCATCCATGTGAATCCCTTACACCACATTTTCTCATAGTCCCTAAGCTCTACACAAACAAACAAGCATCCCAAGTCAGCAAAGAGATCCTGGGGAGTTCAGATTTCACTAGTGTCAGTCAGCTAACACCAAGTTAACACTTTTCAGACCTGTTACTTAAGTTTAAAGACAAATTCACTGGGGCACATCGCAGTCACTGAGCATGAAAAGTGTAGAGGGACATGTGCTAACAGCGTTAGCATGACAATTACAGCGTGTGTCAGGGTGATTTGACAGATTCTCACGCTGGGGCAATACAAATGCACCGCTAGTCCCACATGTCCATACACATTTACTTTCATGTAGAAAATGCTTCACGCTCACCTTCAATCTTGTCTCTCTCTCTCTCTTTCTCTGGTTACCCAACAGTTCCCACACACCTTGTACATTGATCTCCCTTTCCTGGCACATGTCCATTTAGCTGTCACAGTATAATAAAGAGGAGTTGTGCTGTAATAACAAAATAAGCTGTGCCCCCGGGTGCTGAAACTGCACAGTTACTCTCTGGCAGTTTCACTTGCCCTGAGAGGAGGGAAAAAAGGCTGCACCCTGTAAGCTTTTGGCAAGGATCCCAATGTGTCTACATGTGCAATATACAGTGCATTCGGAAAGTATTCAGACCCCTTGACTTTTTCCACATTTTGTTACATTACAGCCTTATTCTAAAATTGATTAAATTGCTTTTTTTTCTCTCATCAATCTACACACAATACCCCATAACAAAAAAGCAAAAACTGTTTTTTTTTAACATTTTTGCAAATGTATTAAAAATAAAAGCTGAAATATCACATTTACATAAGTATTCAGACCATTTACTCAGTACTTTGTTGAAGCATCTTTGGCAGCGATTACAGCCTCAAGTTTTCTCAAGCTTGGCACACCTGTATTTGGGGAGTTTCTCCCATAGTTCTCTGTAGATTCTCTCAAGCTCTGTCTGGTTGGATGGGGAGTGCTACACAGCTATTTTCAGGTCTATCCAGAGATGTTTGATCAGGTTCGAGTCTGGGCTCTGGCTGGGACACTCAAGGACATTCAGAGACTTGTCCCGAAGCCACTTGGCATTCAGGCCAGAGTTCAATCTTGGTTTCATCAGACCAGAGAATCTTGTTTCTCATGGTCTGAGCGTCCTTTAGATGCCTTTTGACAAACTCCAAGCGGGCTGTTATGTGCCTTTTACTGAGGAGTGGCTTCCGTCTGGCCACTCTATCATAAAGGCCTGATTGGTGGAGTGCTGCAGAGATGGTTGTCCTTCTGGAAAGTTCTCCCATCTCCACAGATGAACTCTGGAGCTCTGTCAGAGTGACCATCGGGTTCTTGGTCACCTCCCTGACCAAAGCCTTTCTCCCCCGATTGCTCAATTTGGCCAGGTGTCCAGCTCTAGGAAGAGTCTTGGTGGTTCCAAACGTCTTCTATTTAAGAATGATGGAGGCCACTGTGTTATTGGGGCCCTTCAATGCTGCAGAAATTTGTTGGTACCCTTCCCCAGATCTGTGCCTCGACACAATCCTGTCTCGGAGCTCTATGGACAATTCCTTCGAACTCAAGGCTTGGTTTTTGTTCTTACATGCATTGTCAACTGTGGGACCTTATATAGACAGGTGTGTGCCTTTCCAAATCATATCCAATCATTTGAATTTACCACAGGTGGACTCCAATCAAGTTGTAGAAACATCTCAAGGATGATCAATGGAAACAGGATGGACCTGAGCTCAATTTCATGTCTCATAGCAAATGGTACTAATACTTTTTTTTTTTACATTTAGAAACATTCCTAAAAACCTGTTTACACTTTGTCATTATGGGGTATTGTGTGTAGATTGATTTGGATTTAAAAAAAACTATTAATCCATTTTAGAATAAGGATGTAACGTAACAAAATGTCGAATGTACTATTTATTAGGCCCACTGTCACGTCCTGACCAGTATAGGGGTTATTGGTTATGGTAGTTTAGTCATGACATGGCAGAGGGTATTTGTTTTATATGGTTCGAGGGTTATGTGTATGTAGGGGGTATTGTATTTATGTGTTCCGGGGTTTTTGGTGTATGTTCTTGTTTTGGGTTTCTAGGTTTTCTAGGTTTTGTATTTCTTTGTTGGCCTGGTGTGGCTCTCAATCAGGAACAGCTGTACATCGTTGTTCCTGATTGGGAGTCATACTTAGGGAGCTTGTTTTCACCTGTCTGATTGTGTGTAGTTGTATTTTGCACTGCTGTTATTATTAGCCTGTGAAACTGTCGGTCTTTGTTTATTGTTTTCGTGTTCACTTTAATTAAAATAAATAATGATGAGCACGCAACCCGCTGCGCCTTGGTCCCCTTCTCTCTTCAACGACGGCCGTGACAGAACTACCCACCAAAAAACGGACCAAGCAGCGTGGAGGGGAGCAGCACCAGGAGTGGAGGAAGCAGCGTGCTCGGGAGGTGATGGCATCCTGGTCGCTGGAGGAATTGGAGGGATGAATAAACTGGACTTGGGAACAGCTATTTGACCATTGCAACAACCTGCTGGGGAAGCAGGTGGAGGTGAAGAGGCAGCCCCAATCATTTTTTGGGGGGGGCACACAGGTAGTTTGGCGGGGCCAGGATTAAGCCCCAAGACAACTCCCCGTGCTTATAGGAAGCAGCCTGTCATTAGTCAGGTCCCGTGCTATGGGGTGATACGCATACAAATACGCAACCACCCTGTCCGATTTCAAAAAGGCTTTACAACGAAAGCAAAACATTAGATTATGTCAGCAGAGTACCCAGACAGAAATAATCAGACACCCATTTTTCAAGCTAGCATATAATGTCACATAAACCCAGAAGACAGCTAAATGCAGCACTAACCTTTGATGATCTTCATCAGATGACAACCCTAGGGCATTATGTTATACAATACATGCATGTTTTGTTCAATCAAGTTCATATTTATATCAAAAACCAGCTTTTTACATTAGCATGTGACGTTCAGAACTAGCATACCCCCTGCAAACTTCCAGTGAATTTACTAAATTACTCACGATAAACGTTCACAAAAAGCATAACAATTATTTTAAGAATTATAGATACAGAACTCCTCTATGCACTCGATATGTCATATTTTAAAATAGCTTTTCGGTGAAAGCACATTTTGCAATATTCTCAGTAGATAGCCCGGCATCACAGGGCTAGCTATTTAGACACCCAGCAAGTTTAGCACTCACCAAAGTCCGATTTACTATAAGAAAAATGTTATTACCTTCGGTGTTCTTCGTCAGAATGCACTCCCAGGACTTCTACTTCAATAACAAATGTTGGTTTGGTTCAAAATAATCCATAGTTATATCCAAATAGCGGCGTTTTGTTCGTGCGTTCAAGACACTATCCGAATGGTAAAGAAGGGTGACGAGCACGACGCATTTCGTGACAAAAAAATGGTAAATATTCCATTACCGTACTTCGAAGCATGTCAACCGCTGTTTAAAATCAATTTTTATGCCATTTTTCTCGTAAAAAAGCAATAATATTCCGACCGGGAATCTGCGTTTAGGTAAAATGACGAAAGAAAATAAAGCATGGGGTCGACTCGTGCACGCGCCTAAGCCCATTGTCCTCTGATCGGCCACTTGCCAAAGGCGATAATGTGTTTCAGCCAGGGGCTGCCTCGATATCATTCAGCTTTTTCCCGGGTTCTGAGAGCCTATGGGAGCCGTAGGAAGTGTCACGTTACAGCAAAGATCCTCAGTCTTCAATAAACAGAGACAAGAAGCTCAAGGAATGGTCAGAGAGGGCACTTCCTGTAAGGAATCTTCTCAGGTTTTTGCCTGCCATATGAGTTCTGTTATACTCACAGACACCATTCAAACAGTTTTTGAAACTTTAGGGTGTTTTCTATCCAAAGCCAATAATGATATGCATATTCTAGTTTCTGGGCAGTAGTAATAACCAGATTAAATCGGGTACGTTTTTTATCCGGGGAAGTGGCCTATAAGACAGGGAAATGATGTGCATATATCGAAGCAACATCTCAAGACATCAGTCAGGAAGTTACATTTTGGTCGCAAATGGATCTTCCGAATGGACAATGACCACAAGCATACTTCCAAAGTTGTGGCAAAATAGCTTAAGGACAACAAAGTCAAGGTATTGAAGTGGCCATCACAAAGCCCTAACCTCAATCCTATAGAAAATGTGTGGGCAGAACTGAAAAAGCATGTGCGAGCAAGGAGGCCTACAAACCTGACCCAGTTACACAAGCTCTGTCAGGAGAAATGGGCCAAAATTCACCCAACTTATTGTGGGAAGCTTGTGGAAGGCTACCTGAAACGTTTGACCCAAGTTAAGCAATTTAAAGGCAATGCTACCAAATACTAATTGAGTGTATGTAAACTTCTGACCCACTGGGAATGTGATGAAAGAAATAAAAGCTGAAATAAATCATTCTCTCTCCTATTATTCTGACATTTCACGTTCTTAAAATAAAGTGGTGATCCTAACTGACCTAAGACAGGGATTTCTTACTAGGATTAAATGTCAGGAATTGTGAAAAACTGAGTTTAAATGTATTTGGCTAAGGTGTATCTGAACTTTCGACTTCAACTGTATGTTTAAATATATTATAGCAATGTTATAACATACCAGACAGAGGAGGGATGTTTTTTAAGATGTTGGGTTTTTGAATAATAATCTGGTGTCATGACTGGCAAGACTGTTGTCTATAAGATCATGGGTTGACTTGAATGTGTTAACTTGACTGTAGATTGAAAGGGAAGTGAGATTGGGCCTGTGGTCTGAGTTTGCTGGTGGTCTAGAGCCATGTTCCCTCTAAACTGCGTTGCAGTAGCCCCGAGACCACGAAATATCCACCCACAGAGAGAAGCACAAGATTGAACTTCACTCAACTTTCCAAAGCAGTGGTCACTAACCCGATCGACTGGATGATCTCCAAGGCATTCCTCGTCAATCGCCGAGCATTTCTGTTAAAAAACAACAATGATAAAGCCTTGTATTCCTATTATTTATTTATTTTTGTCTCAGGCTGTTGACGGTAGGTGCACCTGATTCAGGAAAGCGAACTGTTGCCATTTTGAACCATTTCATGTGTCTGAAGGCACAAACTCTGCCTTCCCGGCAGGCCCAGGGAGCAAATCAAGTTCACTATATGCCTACCTCTGGCCAATCGGATGGTTCAGATTACTGTGTCTGCAGTAACGTAGCAGGCATCAACGAAAGCTACAGCAAAGTTGACACTGTGAGATTTCAAAATGTTTAAAACCATGACTAGAGAGAGACTGTCAACGAATACAGCAAGGAGCTGCTGTTTTTATGAGTGAGTTCATGTTTAAGTTCTTACTCAGCACTGTCAACACTTTGTATTCAACACTTTTATAAGTCATAAAATAGGCGTTTTTCCTATTTCCACTCAGTGCTACAACAAGCACTGCAGCAGTAATGAATTTAGGAGGAAAGTGTATCTTTAGGCTTGGGTCTTTTTTAATATCAAGGAATATTTCACTTTCTCTGTTCATAGGAGTAACAACATGAATTCGTACATGAGGCAGAAATAATGCGGTGCGACTTCATTTTCGCCATCAGCTGGAAGACGGTTTCCTTTTTTGGTCAGTGTCAGTGGTCAGTGTCAATCTGCTGCTCTCTCCCTCCACAGAGACTGACCATCAGCCCAGTAAAATAAAAATAAAATATGATTTAATTAAATGTATGCTCACTCAGCTGTGCTTCACAAGTAATACAACAGTAATATAACAACGGATATATAATACAACAACGGGTGTGATCATATAGGCTACCTCAAATTTTGAAATATATATATATTTTAATGCATTGGCAGGGCAATTCAAGCAAAGCCAAAATGCAGTGATAATGTATTGGGCCTATAGCTTACTGCACAAACCTCATTGCTACAGTACAGTGTTTTTAATTGGTTAATGTTGCATAAGCTTACTTTTTTTAAGTCAAGTAAAAAAAAATCTGAGCAGTAGATCTCGGATTTAGAGGAGGCTGGTGGGAGGAACTATAGGAAGACAGGCTCACTGTAATGGCTGGGATGGAATTTATGGAATGGAGTTATGTGGTTGACATGTGGTTTCCATTTGTTTGATATGCTTGATACCATTCCATTTATTCCATTATTGCCATTGGTTAAGTAAGCGCGTTTTGAACACTTATGTTAACCTTTCTGCATATAACCTTTTTCGACAAGACAGATCTTCCAAAGGTGGTGGTGTGGCAGTCTTTACCAAGGAACACCTTCAGTGCGCGGTTGTCTCCATCAAGTCTGTCCCCAAACAATTTGATTTGCTGGTTTTAAGCATTAAACTTTCAAATAGTTGTTTGTTGAGGGTTGCTGGGTGTTATCGTCCACCATCAGCACCAGCTTGTACCCTACCTGCCCTAAGCTCTCTCCTGGCCCCTTACACTAAGTCTGAATGTGTCCTTTAAGGTGACCTGAACTGGGACATGCTTAAACCACCAGACCAAGTCCTAAAGCAATGGGACTCACTAAATATTTCTCAGATTATTACCAATCCCAAAAGGTATGACTCCAAACACCCAGAAAAGGCTTCTCTCCTTGATGTTATTCTCACAAATAATCACTGTTTTACAGCCTGTGTTCGTAATGGTTGCTCAGTGAAATGACCTGTCCTGATTTGTCATAGACGCTTGCTAAAAAACTGAGCAAGCCTTCCTTCATGACCTGGCCTCTGCAAATTGGTATAAAATCTGCTTCATCCCCTCTGTCGAAGACGCCTGGACCTTCTTTTTTGATATTTTCAGTGGTATTGTTAACAAACACGCCCCTATAAAGAAAAATATAATCAAAAACAGGTTCAGCCCCTGGTTCGACCGTGATCTTGCAGAATTACTCCACCTCAAGAATTGCATTTGGCGAAAGGCTCGGCACATGCATTCTCAGGCTGACTGGCTCTCGTTCAGGCAAATGAGAAATTAGTGCACTCAGGCTAACCGGAAGGCCAAAGTTAGTTACTTTAAGGAGCAGTTCTCTCTCTCTGGGTCTAACCCCAAGAAGTTCTGGAAAACGGTTAAAACCTCTTGCCGCTCGGATCCCGTAACCGGGATCAACAGCCAGTGAAAAAATCAGAGCGCCATATTCAAAACCAAATCTAATCATTTCTGTTTCTCAAACATAGGACTATTTTACACCATTTTATAGATACACTTCTCCTGAATCGAACCACGTTGTCCGATTTCAAAAAGGCTTTACAGCGAAAGCAAAACATTAGATTATGTTAGGAGAGTACATCGACAAAAACAACCACACAGCCATTTTCCTAGCAACTAGCATGCATCACAAATACCCAAAACACAGCTAAATGCAGCACTAACCTTTGACGATCTTCATCAGATGACACTCCTAGGACATCATGTTACACAATACATGCATTTCTTGTTCGATAAAGTTCATATGTATATATAAAAACAGCATTTTACATCGGCGCGTGACGTTCAGAAAATGTTTTCCCTCAAATACTGCCGGTGAATCAGCGCCACAATTTACAAAAATACTTGTCATAAACATTGATACAAAATTAAACTGTCATTCAAAGAATTATAGATGAACATCTCCTTTATGCAAATGCTATGAAAGATTTCAAAAAAGCTTCACGAGGAAAGCACTCTTTGCAATAATCTGAGTACTGAGCTCAGAAAAATACACTAGGCTATACAGATAGCCGCCATCTTGGAGTCATCTAAAATCATACATTGCATTAGAAATATTCCCTTACCTTTGATCATCTTCATCAGAAGGCACTTCCAGGAATCCCAGGTCCACAACAAATGTTGTTTTGTTTGATAAAGTCCATAATTTATGTCCAAGGAGATCAAGCTCATCCTAACTGTTATAGGCCAAGTTCTATTTTGCCCTGTTTATCAAAAGTGTTGGAAAAACTTGTCAATAATCAATTGACTGGCTTTCTTGATGTCTATAATATTCTCTCTGGTATGCAATCTGGTTTTCCGCTCAGGTTATGGATGTACCACTGCAATATAAAATGTGCCCTTGATTCCAAGCAATGCTGTGCTGCTATTTTTATTGACTTGGCTAAAGCTTTTGATACAGTAGACCATTCCATTCTTGTTGGCCGGCTAAGGAGTATTGGTGTCTCTGAGGGGTCTTTGGCCTAGTTTGCAGTGTATGAAGTTAGAACATCTGCTGTTTCAGCCAATGCCTGTCACCAAGGGAGTACCCCAAGGCTCGATGCTAGGCCCCACCCTCTTCTCAATTAACATCAACAACATAGCTCAGGCAGTAGGAAGCTCTCTCATCCATTTATATGCAGATTATACAGTCTTATACTCAGCTGACCCCTCTCCTGGATTTTGTTAAATGCTCTACAAAGCTTTCTTAGTGTCCAACAAGCATTCTCTACCCTTAACCTTGTTCTGAACACCTCCAAAACAAAGGTCATGTGGTTTGGTAAGAAGAATGCCCCTCTCCCCACAGGTGTGATTACTACCTCTGAGGGTTTAGAGCTTGAGGTAGTCACCTCATACAAGTACTTGCGAGTATGGCAAGATGGTAGACTGTCTTTCTCTCAGCACATATCAAAGCTGCAGGCTAAGGTTAAATCTAGACTTGGTTACCTCTATCGTAATCGCTCCTCTTTCACCCCAGCTGCTAAACTAACCCTGATTCAGATGACTATCCTACCCATGCTAGATTACAGAGATGTAATTTATAGATCGGCAGGTAAGGCTGCTCTCGAGTGGCTAGATGGTCTTTACCATTCGGCCATCAGATTTGCCACCACTGTTCCTTATAGGACACATCATTGCACTCTATACTCCTTTGTAAACTGGGCATCTCTGTATATTCGTCGCAAGATTCACTGATTGATGCTTATTTATAAAACCCTCTTAGGCCTCACTCCCCCTATCTGAGATAGCTACTGCAGCCCTCATCCTCCACATACAACCCCGTTCTGGCAGTCACATTCTGTTAAAGGTCTCCAAAGCACACACATCCCTGGGTCGCTCCACTTTTCAGTTCGCTGCAGCTAGCGACTGGAACGAGCTGCAAAAAACACTCAAACTGGACAGTGTTATCTCCATCTCTTCATTCAAATGACTCAATCATGGACACTCTTACTGACAGTAGTAGCTGCTTCGTGTGATTTATTATTTGTATCTACCTTCTTGCCCGTTGTGCTGTTGTCTGTGCCCAATGTTTGTACCATGTTTTGTGCTGCTTCCATGTTGTGCTGCTGCCATGTTGTGTTGCTCCCATGTTGTTGTCATGTTGTGTTGCTACCATGCTGTTTTGTCATGTGTTGCTGCCATGCTATGTTGTCGTAGGTCTCTCTTTATGTGGTGCTGTGGTGTCTCTTGTCGTGATGTGTGTTTTGTCCTATATATATATATATATATATATTTTATTTTTTTTATTTTATTTTTTTATATATATGCCCGTCCCTGCAGGAGGCCTTTTGCCTTTTGGTAGGCCGTCATTGTAAATAAGAATTTGTTCTTAACTGACTTGTGAAATTAAAACATTTAAAAAATAATTACAATGAGCCCGTTCTCCTATAGCTCCTACCAATAGCTTTCACTTCTCAGCTTGCATTTTGACTCAAAGTGATCTTGACTCTGTTCTAGAGTTTTCCCTGTTAACACTATCAACGTTTCCCTTTACTGTGGCAATTGTGATTTGAATCAACGCAAAATTAGTCACTTTCAATGCAACATACCGAAACAAAATAAACTGTCACACCCTGAACTGTTTCACCTGTCTTGTGCTTATCTCCAACCCCCACAAGTTGTCTCCCATTTTCCCACATTATCCCTTGTGTACTTATACCTGCGTTTTCTGTTTGTCCTGTTTGTCTGTTGCCAGTTCGTCTTGTCTAGTCTTACCAGCGTTTTTTCCCATTTTCCAGTATCTTCAGTTTCTGTTTTCTAGTCTTCCCGGTTCTGCCCATTCTGACTGCCCTGACCCTGAGCCTGCCTGCCGTTCTGTCCCTGTTTGACTCTGCATCGGATTACTGACCTCTGCCTGCCTTTGACCTGCTGTTGGCCTGCCCCTGTTTTGTAGTAAACATCTGAGATTCCCCTGTGTCTGCATCTGGGTCTTATCCTGAGTTCTGATAGTACAAACTGGCCATGACTGACCAAGCAGACTCGGACCAGTTTCGCAATGTCGTCTCCTCCCAAGGAGCCACCATTAGAAGACACAAGGAGTTACTTCAAAATCTTATGGAAAGATTCCAGAGCTTGGTGGAACGCTATGACTGCGCTTTTAATACATTGCTGGAGCAATTCCGCAGATTATCTATTAGGCAGCCAGCCACAACAGTAACCTTCCAGCCTCTCAGTAACCCTGCTGTCAGCAGCGCGTCTCCCCAGCCCAACCCGGCTTCCCGAGAACCCCGCTTACCACCTCCGGAGCGCTACGCTGGAGATTCGGAAAACTGTTGGGCATTTCTCTCCCAGTGCTCCTTCATCTTCAAGCTGCAGCCCTCTTTTCTCTCGGACCGCTGGAAGTTAGCGTGCCATTATAATGCTGATGTCCAGGAGGACTTCCACCTGGGCTACAGCAGTGTGGGAGCAACAATCCACCGTGTGCTTCAGTCTGGAGGAGTTCATGGTGGAGGTAAAAAAGGTGTTTGATTCTCCGTAGCCCGGGAGAGAGGCTGCTTGGAAGCTACTCCTACAGGGCTCCGGGCAGCCGAGCGGAAATGGAGGAAAACTCGCCTCCCTGCGGACCTGGCATCCTTTCACTCCCTCCTCTCTACATTTTCCTCTTCTGTCTCTGCTGCTAAAGCCACTTTCTACCACTCTAAACTCCAAGCATCTGCCTCTAACCCTAGGAAGCTCTTTGCTACCTTCTCCTTCCTGAATCCTCCTCCCCTCCCCCCCCCCTCCTCCCTCTCTGCGGATGACTTCGTCAACCATTTTGGAAAGAAGGTTGACGACATCCGATCCTCGTTTGCTAAGTCAAACGACACCGCTGGTCCTGCTCACACTGCCCTACCCTGTGCTTTGACCTCTTTCTCCCCTTTCTCTCCAGATGAAATCTCGCGTCTTGTGACGGCCGGCCGCCCAACAACCTGCCCACTTGACCCTATCCCCTCCTCTCTTCTCCAGACCATTTCCGGAGACCTTCTCCCCTACCTCACCTCGCTCATCAACTCATCCTTGACCTCTGGCTACGTCCCTTCCGTCTTCAAGAGAGCGAGAGTTGCACCCCTTCTGAAAAAACCTACACTTGATCCCTCCGATGTCAACAACTACAGACCAGTATCACTTCTTTCCTTTCTCTCCAAAACTCTTGAACGTGCCGTCCTTGGCCAACTCTCTTGCTATCTCTCTCAGAATGACCTTCTTGATCCTAATCAGTCAGGTTTCAAGACTGGGCATTCAACTGAGACTGCTCTTCTCTGTGTCACGGAGGCTCTCCGCACTGCTAAAGCTAACTCTCTCTCCTCTGCTCTCATCCTTCTAGACCTATCTGCTGCCTTTGATACTGTGAACCATCAGATCCTCCTCTCCACCCTCTCCGAGCTGGGCATCTCCGGCGCGGCCCACGCTTGGATTGCGTCCTACCTGACAGGTCGCTCCTACCAGGTGGCGTGGCGAGAATCTGTCTCCGCACCACGTGCTCTCACCACTGGTGCCCCCCAGGGCTCTGTTCTAGGCCCTCTCCTATTCTCGCTATACACCAAGTCACTTGGCTCTGTCATATCCTCACATGGTCTCTCATATCATTGCTATGCAGATGACACACAATTAATCTTCTCCTTTCCCCCTTCTGACAACCAGGTGGCGAATCGCATCTCTGCATGTCTGGCAGACATATCAGTGTGGATGACGGATCACCACCTCAAGCTGAACCTCGGCAAGACGGAGCTGCTCTTCCTCCCGGGGAAGGACTGCCCGTTCCATGATCTCGCCATCACGGTTGACAACTCCCTTGTGTCCTCCTCCCAGAGTGATAAGAGCCTCGGCGTGACCCTGGACAACACCCTGTCGTTCTCCACTAACATCAAGGCGGTGACCCGATCCTGTAGGTTCATGCTCTACAACATTCGGAGAGTACGACCCTGCCTCACACAGGAAGCGGCGCAGGTCCTAATCCAGGCACTTGTCATCTCCCGTCTGGATTACTGCAACTCGTTGTTGGCTGGGCTCCCTGCCTGTGCCATTAAACCCCTACAACTCATCCAGAACGCCGCAGCCCGTCTGGTGTTCAACCTTCCCAAGTTCTCTCACGTCACCCCGCTCCTCCGCTCTCTCCACTGGCTTCCAGTCGAAGCTCGTATCCGCTACAAGACCATGGTGCTTGCCTATGGAGCTGTGAGGGGAACGGCACCTCCGTACCTTCAGGCTCTGATCAGGCCCTACACCCAAACAAGGGCACTGCGTTCATCCACCTCTGGCCTGCTCGCCTCCCTACCTCTGAGGAAGCACAGTTCCCGCTCAGCCCAGTCAAAACTGTTCGCTGCTCTGGCACCCCAATGGTGGAACAAGCTCCCTCACGACGCCAGGACAGCGGAGTCAATCACCACCTTCCGGAGTCACCTGAAACCCCACCTCTTTAAGGAATACCTGGGATAGGATAAAGTAATCCTTCTAACCCCCCCTTAAAGATTTAGATGCACTATTGTAAAGTGGTTGTTCCACTGGATATTATAAGGTGAATGCACCAATTTGTAAGTCGCTCTGGACAAGAGCGTCTGCTAAATGACTTAAATGTAAATGTAAATGTAAATGTCAAGACTCCCGTAGTGTGGCAGACTATGCGGTCGATTTCCGGAAGGTGGCTGCTGAGAGTGCCTGGAACCTGGAATCCCTGCTCGCTGTGTTCCTTCATGGATTATCGGAGGGGGTTAAAGACAAGCTCGCAGCCCGGGAGCTGCCCATGGATCGCGACTCTCTCATCGCCTTGAACATACGGATCGATGGGTGGCTACGGGAAAGTTGGAGGGAGAGGAGGTCTGTTCCCAGTCACACTCGCTCATCCACTGATCCCACCTCGCCTCCGAGTAATCCCAGAGGTCCCCGGCATCTACATTACCAAGAGAATCCGAGATTACCCGAGTTCGCCCAGGAATCACAGAGGTCTGCCGACTCCTGTCTCCTGCCGAACGTTTACGCAGGCTGAACACCAAGAGCTGTCTGTATTGTGGAACTACAGGACATTTAATTTCTACCTGTCCATTAAAAAGACCAGGCTTATCAGTAGGTACGAGTACGCTGGTGGGCCATAGTGAGAATTTCCAATCTCCCATTACTTGTACCCCTCTCCATGCCATCCTGCTGTGGGGTAACCGGTCTAAATCTCTCCGGGTACTCATTGACTCTGGGCCCAAACAGAGTTTTATGAACGCTATACTGGTGTCAGAGCTGGGAATCCCCACTCAAACCCTCTCCATTCCCATGCATGTCAGAGCACTGTAGCACTTGAGTCTATGCAATTTCTGCTCATCGAATCTCCTCAAGTACCAATGGTTTTGGAGTTTTCATGGCTCCAGAGGCACAATCCCTTTATCGACTGGACTGTTGGTTCTATCAAGGTTTGCAGTCCATTCTGCTACGCTCATTGTCTGAAGTCAGCACAGCATGCCCTGGGACGTCTTGGGAAAAGGCTCAGAGCTCTCCGCCGTTCCCGCAGAGTACCAGGATCTCCGGGAGGTTTTCAACAAGACTGAGGCCACAGGGATTCCTCCTCATCGGCGTTATTGACCTTCTCTCTGGCATTACACCACCTCGGGGGCGGCTTTATTCCCTGTAGGGCCATAGACCAAGGCAATGGAAAGGTACATTGAGGACTCCCTGGCTGCAGGGTGTATCCATCCATCTGCTTCCCCGCCAACGAATCGACTACCGGGGCCTTAATGACATCACGGTTAAAAAACGTTGCCCGCTTCCACTCATCTCCTCATTTTCAAGCCTCTCCAGGGGGCTACGATCTTCTCGAAGTTGGATCTTTGGAACGCCTACCATTTGTTGCAGATACGGGAAGGAGATGAGTGGAAGGCAGACTTTAAAATGGCTAGTGGGCACTACTAATACCTTGTGATGCCATTCAGACTGACCAACGCTCCTGCAGTGTTCCAGGCCCTGGTTAACCTGTTGAGGACAAACGTTCCGCTAGCGGAACCCCATTCCGCCTGCGGAACCCCTAGCCAACAGCCAATTGCATCGCACGGCGCGAAATACAAAACCAACTAAATTACCACAATTCAATTTTCTCAAACAATCAACTATTTTACACCATTTTAAAGATAAGACTCTCGTTAATCTAACCACAATGTCCGATTTCAAAAAGGCTTTACAGAGAAAGAAAAACATTAGATTATGTTAGGAGAGTACATAGACACAAATAATCACACAGCCATTTTCCAAGCAAGCATATATGTCACATAAACCCAAACAGCAGCTAAATGCAGCACTAACCTTTGATGATCTTCATCAGATGACACTCCTAGGACATTATGTTATACAATACATGCATGTTTTGTTCAATCAAGTAAATATTTATATCAAAAACCAGCTTCACATTAGCATGTGATGTTCAGAACTAGCATACTCACCGAAAACTTCCAGTGAATTTACTCATGATAAACGTTCACAAAATACATAACAATTATTTTAAGAATTATAGATACAGAACTCCTTTATGCAATCGCGGTGTCAGATTTTAAAATAGCTTTTCGTGAAAGCACATTTTGCAATATTCTGAGTACATAGCTCGGCCATCACGGCTAGCTATTTTGACACCCACCAAGTTTGGGACAACCTAAACTCAGAATTACTATTAGAAAAATTGGATTACCTTTGTCACGAATCCCACCGAAGGTGGCTCCCCTGCCTGCTCAGGCGGCGCTCGGCGGTCGTCGTCAACGACCTACTAGCCGCCGCTGATCCCTTTTTCCTTTTCGTTTGGTATGTCTTATTGTTTGCACCTGTTCCTCATTTGGGTCTTTTGATTTTGGTTATTTAAGCCTGGTTAGCCCGCCCAGGTTTGTGCGGGATTATTTAGCGTCAGGTTGTGTTTTGTATTTGGATGTGCTGGCGATCTACTGCTGTTATATTTTATGCATGCTGTGCACCTGTTCTGGGCACTTTGCATTTTTTCCACGCCGGTTGTGTTGGCGTCGATCGTGTTGTGTTTTATTTAATAAACGCAAAGTTCCTTACCTCTGCTCTCTGCGCCTGACTCCTTCCACCACTCCTAGCAACTACTGACCTTTGCTGTTCTTCGTCAGAATGCACTCCCAGGACTTCTACTTCAACAACAAATGTTGTTTTGGTTCCAAATAATCCATAGTTATATTCAAATAGCTCTGTTTTGTTCATGCGTTCAGGTCACTATCCGAAGGGTGACGCGCGAGCGCATTTCGTGACAATTTTTTTTTAAATATTCCATTACCGTACTTAGAAGCATGTCAAACGCTGTTTAGAATCAACTTTTTATGCTATTTTTCTCGTAAAATAGCGATAATATTCCAACCGGGCAACGTTGTATTCATTCAAAGGCTGAAAGAAAAAAATGGAGTAGTCTCGTGACCGGGCATCTCCAGTCTCACTGTCCCCAGGCTGACCACTTACAAATTCTGCTGCTGTTCTTTGCCCAGAGACAGCAGACACCCCATTCCACTTTCTGGCGGCTTTAGAGAGCCAATGGAAGCCTTAGAAAATGTCACGTTACAGCACAGATGCTGTATTTTTGATAGAGATGCAACAGAAGGACAACAAATTGTCAGACAGGGCACTTCCTGTATGGAATCTTCTCAGGTTTAGCCTGCCATATGAGTTCTGTTATACTCACAGACACCATTCAAACAGTTTTAGAAATGTTAGAGTGTTTTCTATCCAAATCTACTAATTATATGCATATTCTAGTTTCTGGGCAGGAGTAGCAACCAGATTAAATCGGGTACGTTTTTTATCCGGCCGTGAAAATACTGCCACCTATCCCAAAGAAGTTAACATTGTTCTCCGTGACATGTTGAACCAGTTCGTGTTTGTCTACCTTGATGACATCCTTGTCTTTTCCTGCTCAGTACAAAAGCATGTCCTACACATCCGACAGGTCCTCCAGCGTGTCCCGGAGAAACAGCTTTTTCCATCGCTCCACCATCTCCTTCCTAGGATAAATCATCGCGGCAGGGAATATGCAGATGGACTTGACAAGGTGAGAGTGGTGGTGGATTGGCCTCAACCCACATCCAAAGTGCAGCTGCAACTCTTCCTGGGGTTTGGTCATTTCTACCGCCATTTCATCCAGTGTTACAGCACCCTGGCTTCCCCCCATTCAGCACTCATCTCTCCCAAGGTCCCGTTCACATTGTCTCCAGCTGCTGACCGGGCGTTCTCGGACCTCAAGCATCGATTCACTACAGCTCCCATCTTAATCCATCCGGATCTGTCCCGTCAATTCGTGGTGGAGGTCGACGCCTCGGACGTCAGAGTGGGGTCTGTCTTGTCCCAGCGTTCTGCCCAGGACCAAAAGCTGCATCCCTGCGCTTTCTTTTCCCATGTCTTAATACCACAGAGGAATTATGACGTTGGAAATCGAGAACTACTCAGTGAAGATGGCGTTGAAGGAATAGAGGCACTGGAACATCCATTCTTAGTGTGGACTGATCATAAGAACATGGAATATTTCCGCACTGCCAAGCACCTCAACTCTAGGCAAGCTTGATGGGCCCTGCTATTCACTCGATTCATCTTTACCATCTCCTACTGCCCGGGGTCCAATGTGAAGCCTGATGCGCTCTCACGCCTCTATAGTCCCGCTGCTACACCGTCGGACCCCAAGACCATCCTCCCTACCTTTTGACTAGCGGCTGCACTCATCTGGGGCATAGAGATGAGGGGACCCAGCTAACCGGATATTTGTCCCGACTCTGCCCGTTCCCCGGTCCTGGAATGGGCTCATTCCTCAAAACTTGCCTGACATCCTGGCTCCGGTCAGACCCTGGCTTTTGAACAACAATGTTTTTGGTGGCCCACCATGGTTCCTGACGTCTCTGCGTTGGTCGCCGCCTGCTTTGAATAAGACTCCGCGGCAAGCTCCGGCTGTTCTCCTTCAACCACTCCCTGTTCCTCACCGCCCCTGGTATCATATATCCCTGGACTTCGTCACCAACACCCTCCATCAGATGGCAACACCACTATCTTTACGGTGGTGGATAGGTTTTCCAAAGCTGCCCATTTCATTCCCCTTCCCAACCTAAGCCAAGGACACGGCCCAGCTCATGGTGTTCGTGGGTCTCAGTTCTCATCCCAGTTCTGGAAGGCATTCTGACTACTCATTGGGTCGTCGGCCAGCCTGTCCTCTGGTTTTCACCCCCAGTCTAACGGCCAGTCGGTGCGAGCCAATCAGGACCTGAAGACAGCTCTTTGTTGCTTCGTCTTCGCCATCCCAACCACCTGGAGCCAGCAACTCGTGTGGTTGGAGTACGCCTGCAACACACTTCCCTGCTCGGCCACTGGTCTCTCGCCCTTCGAGTCTTCCATGGGATATCAGCCCCGGCTCTTCCCTGAACAAGAGGAAGAGGCCAGCATACCCTCAGCCCAGATGTTCATCCGCCGCTATCACCGTACCTGAAAAGAGCCCGGTCCGCTGTTCTGAAGATCATCTCCAGGTATCGGCAACAGGCATCAGACCCCTGCACCCCACTATCATCTCGGGGAGATGTAATGGCTGTCCATTCAGGATCTGCCCCTCCGGGTGGAGTCCCGTAAACTTTCACCCCATTTTATTGTCCCTTTCCCCATCGCTTGTTACCCGAAGTGGAACAGAGGTACCCAAGAGCAGACGAGGAGACTGGGATGAAGTAACCAAGGTATTTATTGAAACACAGGGAGAGATGGAGTGCAAGTCAGGGGAAGCTCGGGCAGGTTGCTGGAAACCAGGTGCTGAGGCTGGAGCGAGAGTGGTTGAGACATGGTAAGCAGGTCCTGAGGGGAATCCAAGGGAGTAGTAGAGTGGAGAATCCAAGACAGAGTAGCGGGATGACAAGACGTGGGACTGGAGACAGGGACAAGAGTCAGAGCAGGCAGAACTGTAGCAGAGAGGAAAACAGCATCAGGCAAGGAAAACAGTCACAACAGGATAACAGGATCTGAATAGCAATAAACGGCTAGAAGTGTAGACTGACTGAGCAGAGATTACGATCTGGCAGCATGGAAGTGGCAGGGCTGAGTATTTGTAGAGTCTTGATTATGGAACAGGTTGCAGCTGGTGGGCATCTGCTCTGACTCCAGCACACCTGTCTCCACCCACACAATCACACACACAGAGGGAGAGGGAGAGAGTACAGGGGGAGTGCAGGCAGGTCAAGGAGACACAGGATGAGCAGTAGAGGGCGTTGTAGGAACAGATGTGACAGTACACCCACCTCTACGGGTGCCACCTGGCGCTGGAAGTTTGTGCTCAGCATACCTGAAATTTGCTCAGAGAGAACATTGGTCTAGAGACTCCTGACAGATTACAGGGCTATCACTGTATCAGGAACTTGTTGTTGAGCTTCTCTTGTGAAATAACATCCATACCTGGTTACAGTACTAAACAATCTTACCTGCCCCAATGTGGAACAGGCATGTTCAGCAAAATGACGGAACATTTATGCTTGCATGGTGTTACCTGTGATATTATTTGAATATTGTTGCATTATATACCATGTACATATGTCATAGATTAACCATTCTTTAATTAATTATTATATAATAAAGTCGTATAGAATATGGCACATACAGGCACATAGGGCATACAACACATATGGGGGAATTCCGACCCGAGTTAAGCTTGAGTAAATGGACCTTCCATTTGTACGCACACATCAGTCACTTTTCTCTCTACGGGTATTCTGACCTTGAACTTAAGCATGAAAATAGCATGAAATGAAGGTGTGGTAAAGGAGTGTCTACAGATACAGTACGCCATATTCTGACCTCGACTTAATTCCACTAATTTTACGTGCAAGGAAAACATGAATAAGGTTGAGCTAACCTTCTGGTTCCAAGTGGAAAAAGCATCTACTTTCTTTTTTACGATATAATCTCCATGCACTGTAATTAGGTAAATTGATAAGAGCTAGGTAAATTAGCAATCCATTTGGAGAAGGGGATTTTAAATATACCTAGCAATTTATGATCCCTGTAGACTAATGTGAAACCAGTCATATGGAATATGGAAGCAAACAGAAAATCCTATCAGCATGACAAGTGTTGTGATCCCTTTTCTATAGTAAAAGTATTCTATAAATCGCTGTGTGGTTATTCAGAGACCTGGGTGTTTCTCAGTTATATATTACAATTTGTATCAAGTTAAATATTAGCCACTATTGGGAGCCACCGTCACTATATACCCGCATAAATGTATAACTGTCACTTTAGTGTTAGTTTCCTTCAATTTGGAGCCTACATTTTGCATCGTTCTATTCCATTCTGTTTACCTTTCTTTCCTCTGTTACATCCATATACTTGTTCCTGAGGGTTGCAAGCAATAGTGGATAGTATTTGCAATAGCATTTGAATCATTATGAAACTAACCACACTAAGCAGTTTAAACCTGGATCCTGGCTACGGTTCACGACGACAAGATGGTTGTCATACAGTTCCATGATTAGTGAGGATTAAGGTACAGTGCCCTCCACTAATATTGGCACCCTTGGTAAATTTGAGCAAACCAGGCTGTGAAAAAAAACATCTTTATTGTTTATCATCTTGGTCTTTCATTCAAAATGTACATAAAAATCAAACCTTTAATTAAAGTAAAATAATTGGAAGAAAAAATGTATTCTTATCATGAAACAAATATTTTTCTCAAATGAGTGCCACAATTACTGGCATCCCTTCATTCAATACTTTGTGCAACCTCCCTTTGCCAAGATAACAGCTCTGAGTCTTCTCCTATAATGTGTAATGAGATTGGAGAACACATGACAAGGGATCTGAGACCATTCCTCCATACAGAATCTCTCCAGATCCTTCCGATTCTGAGGTCCACGCTTATGGACTCTCCTCTTCAGCTCATCCTACAGGTTTTCTATGGGGTTTATGTCAGGGGACTGGGATGGCCATGGCAAAACCTTGATTCTGTGGTCAGTAAACCATTTTTGTGTTGATTTTGAAGTGTGCTTTGGATCATTGTCCTGCTGGAAGATCCAACCACGGCCCAGATTAAGCTTCCTAGCAGAGGCAGTCAGGTTTTGATTTAATATCTGCTGGTACTTGATAGAGTCCATGATACCATGTATCCTAACAAGTTGTCCGGGGCCTTTGGAAGAAAAACAGGCCCACAACATCATATATCCACCACCATACTTCACAGTGGGGATGAGGTACTTTTCTGCATTGATTTCTTTCTGTCTATGCCAAACCCACCTCTGGTGTTTGTTTCCAAAAATCTCTATTTTGGTCTCACCTGACCATAGAACGTGGTCCCATTGAAAGTTCCAGTAACGTTTGGCAAACTGTAGGCGCTTGATTTTGTTGTTTGATGACAGCAAAGGCTTTTTTTTATGGCAACCCTCCCAAACAACAATTTTCTGACCCCATGACCCAACTAATGTCTGCAATTCTCCAGCTGTAGTTTTGGAGATTTTTTTGAGCCACTCAAACCATCCTCACAGTGCGTGGGGTCAATATAGACACACGTCCCCTTTTAACATCTACTGTTGCTTTAAACTTCTTCATTATTGTCCTGATAGTGAAAATGGGCATTTTTAACCTTTTGAGCTATTTTCTTATAGCCATTTCCTGATTTGTGCAGCTCAACAACCTTTTGTCGCACATCATTATTGTATTCTCGGGTCTTTCCCATAGTGAAGGATGACAATGGGAACTTGGCCTGTGTGTCATCTCATATTTATACCCCAGTAAAACAGGAAGTCATGGCTTACCACTTAAGTGTTCCTAATCACTCAGGTGAACTTAAAAACGTAAAATATGAATATACTTCAGATTTTACTCATAAGAACTTATAGGGGTGCCAATAATTGTGGCACATGTTTCGGAGAAAAATATTTTATTTATTTCTCTTTTTTTTCATTAAAGGTTTGATTTTGGTGAATATTTTGAATGAAAGACCAAGAGGATAAACAGAAAAGAAAAATGTTCACAGCCCGTTTTGCTCATGTTTAACAAGGGTGCCAATATTAGTGGTCATATCCTGCGGTGGCCAGAATCACCGGGTCGCCCTCCAGTGTCCCCTGGCCCTGGTTCACATTCATTCAAAATATTCACCAAAATCAAACCTTTAATTAAAAAAATTTATGTGGAATAAATAAAATATTTTTCTCCGAAACATGTGCCACAATTATTGGCACCTCTATAAGTTCTTCTGAGTAAAATCTAACTGAAGTATATTCATATTTTACGTTTTTTAAGTAGATTTATAGAACTATTGTACTTTTTTCCCACATTTCAATATTGCATACATTGAAATTGAAAATGGCACTTTCAGGATGAATCAAACCAACTGTATTATTGATTGATCAATATATTTAGTGTGTAAAGGCTCTCCAACCAATTTTTTTATGATTCATACATACTTTTCTAACCCTAAAATGTCCCTAAATATAACAAGATAAAAGTATATTTAAATCTACAAGTTGGTGCTGAAACAAAGACAATTGTGCAGATATTTAGATGGCTTTCTTTAGGTGCGTTCGTAAATTCACTCATCTGAGTGTAACTGCCAAATTTACGAAAGCTCAACACCCATTGAATAAGGCCGGTGTCATTCAATGTCGTTAAAAAAGAGGAATTAAATTGTTACCAATTTAAGGAAAATGGTCACTGAGGTGTTCTCTCATTTGTGTCTGGAAGATGGCGCCGACAGAGGGCTGCCTCACTTCTAGTCCTTAAAAAAATGAAATACCTCGAAGTTTCCTATGTATTATTTCTTATATTGTTAACCCAGAAAATATTAAGTGTTATTACTTACAGCTGGGAAGAACTATTGGATATCAGAATGACGTCAACTTACCAGCACTAAAACCAGGAATACAATTTCAGAAGCGGATCCTTTGTCCGCACCACCCAGGGCATTTAAACTGATCCCAGAGGCCAACCCAAAACAACGCCGCCGGAGAAGAGGAAGACGGAGTGGTCTTCTGGTCAGACCTCGGAAGCCTGCACACCACTCACCGCTTCCGAGTATATTACTCGCTAATGTCCAGTCCTTAGATAACAAGGTCAATGAAATTAGGGCAAGGGTTGCTTTCCAGAGAGACATCTGCGATTGTAACATACTATGTTTCACGGAAACATGGCTCTCTCGGGATATGCTTTCGGAATCGGTAAAGCCACCTGGATTCTCAGTGCATCGCGCCGACAGGTATAAACATCTCTCCAAGAAGAAGAGGAGTGGGGGGTGTATGTTTCATGATTAACAACTCATGGTGTAATTGTAACAACATACAGGAACTCAAGTCCTTTTGTTCACCTGACCTAGAATTCCTCACAATCAAATGCCAACCCTATTATCTCCCAAGAGAATTCTCTTCCGTTATTGTCACAGCCGTGTATATCCCCCCTCAAGCCGACACCACAACGGCCCTCAAGGAACTTCACTGGACTTTATGCAAACCGGAAACCATATATCCTGAGGCTGCATTTATTGTAGCTGGGGACTTTAACAAAGCTAATTTGAGAACAAGACTACCTAAATTCTATCAGCATATTGTCTGTAGCACTCGCACTGGAAAAAAAACGCTCGGCCACTATTACTCTGACTTCCGCGATACGTACAAGGCCCTCCCCCGCCCTCCTTTTGGAAAATCTGACCACGACTCCATTTTGCTCCTCCCTTCCCCTATAAGCAGAAACTCAAACAGGAAGCACCCGTGCTAAGGACTATTCAATGCTGGTCTGACCAATCGGAATCCACGCTTCAAGAATGTTTTGATCACGCGGACTGGGATATGTTCAGGGTAGCATCAGAGAATAATACCGACGTATACACTGATTAGGTGAGTGAGTTTATAAGGAAGTGCATAGATGTTGTACCCACTGTTACTTTTTAAAACCTACCCTTACCAGAAACCGTGGATAGATTCACGCAAAACTAAACAAACTAAACACGTTCTTTGCCTGCTTTGAGGATAATACAGTCCCACCAACGTGGCCCTCTACCAAGGACTGTGGGCTCTCATTATCCGTGGCCAACGTGAGTAAGACATTTAAACATGTTAACCCTCGCAAGGCTGCTGGCCCAGATGGCATCCCTAGCCACGTCCTCAGAGCATGCGCAGACCAGCTGGCTGGTGTGTTTATGGACATATTCAATCTCTCCCGATCCCAGTCTGTTGTCCCCTCATGCTTCAAGATGGCCACCATTGTTCCTGTACCCAAGAAAGCAAAGGGAACTGAACTAAATGACTATCGCCCCGTAGCACTCACTTCTGTCATCATGAAGTGCTTTGAGAGACTAGTCAAGGATCATATCACCTCCACCTTACCAGTCACCCTAGACCCACTTCAATTTGCTTACCCCCCCCCCCCCCCCCCCCCCCAATAGGTCCACAGACGATGCAATCACCATCACACTGCCCACTGCCCTATCCATCTGGACAAGAGGAAAACCTAAGTAAGAATGCAGTTCATTGACTACAGCTCAGCATTCAACACCATAGTACCCTCCAAGTCTCAACCCCGCCCTGTGCAATTGGGTCCTGGACTTCCTGATAGACCGCCCCCAGTTTGTCCGTCAAGAGTGAGTGCTCAGCGCCCTCCTGTACTCCTTGTTCACCCATGACTGCGTGGCCATGCACGCACTCATGAAGTTTGCAGATGTCACAACAGTAGTAGGCTTGACGACCAACAATGACGAGACAGGGAGGAGGTGAGCGCTCTCGGAGTGTGGTGTCAGGAAAATAACCTCTCACTCAACGTCAATAAAACAAAGGAGATGATCATGGACTTCAGGAAACAGCAGAGGGAGCACCCCCCCTATCCACATCAATGTGACAGCAGTGTAGAAAAAATCTAATCAAATTGTTTTAGTCACATGCATCAAATACAACAGGTTACCTTACAGTGAAATGCTTACTTACAAGCCCCTAACCAACAATGCAGTTTGAAAAAATACAGATAAGATTAAGAAATAAAAGTAATTAAAGAGCAGCAGTAAAATAACAATAGCGAAACTATATCGGTACAGAGTCAATGTGCGGGGGCACCGGTTAGTTGTGGTAATATGTACATGTTGGTAGAGTTATTAAAGTGACTATGCATAGTTGATAACAGAGTAGCAGTGGTGAAAAAGAAGGGGGGGAAATGCAAATAGTCTGGGTGGCATTTTGATTAGATGTTTAGGAGTCTTATGGCTTGGGGGAACATTTTAACATCTTGACCATGTTCTGTTATAATATCCACCCGGCACAGCCAGAAGAGGACTGGCCACCCCTCATAGCCTGGTTCCTCTCTAGGTTTCTTCCTAGGTTTTGGCCTTTCTAGGGAGTTATTCCTAGGGAGTTTTTCCTAGCCACTGTGCTTCTTTCACATGCATTGCTTGCTGTTTGGGGTTTTAGGCTGGGTTTCTGTACAGCACTTTGAGATATCAGCTGATGTACGAAGGGCTATATAAATAAATTTGATTTGATTTGATTTTGGGTAGAAGCTGTTTAGAAGCCTCTTGGACCTAGACTTGGCGCTCCGGTACTGCGCGGTAGCAGAGAGAACAGTCTATGACTAGGGTGGCTGGAGTCTTTGACAATTTTTAGGACCTTCCTCTGACACCGCCTGGTATAGAGGTCCTGGATGGCAGGAAGCTTGGCCCCAGTAATGTACTGGGCCGTTTGCACTACCCTCTGTAGTGTCTTGCGGTCAGAGGTCGAGCAGTTGCCATACCAGGCAGTGATGCAACCAGTCAGGATGATCTCGATGGTGCAGCTGTTGAACCTTGTGAGGATCTGAGGACCCATACCAAATCTTTTCAGTCTCCTGAGGGGAAATAGGTTTTGTTGTGCACTCTTCACGACTGTCTTGGTGTGCTTGGTTTGTTGGTGATGTGGACACCAAGCTCTCAACCAGCTCCACTGCAGCCCCATCGATGAGAATGGGGGCGTGCTCAGTCCTCTTTTCCTGTAGTCCACAATCATCTCCTTTGTCTTGATCACGTTGAGAGAGGCTGTTGTCCTGGCACCACACTGCCAGTTCTCTGACCTCCTCCCTATAGGCTATCTCCTCGTTGTCGGTGATCAGGCCTACCACTGCTGTGTCATTGGCAAACTTAATGATGGTGTTGGAGTCATGTTGTTACCTACCCTTACCACCTGGGAGCGGCCCGTCAGGAAGTCCAGGATCCAGTTGCAGAGGGAGGTGTTTAGTCCCAGGGTCCTTAGCTTAATGATGAAGGTGGAAGGTGGAAGATGGAAAGTTAAGTTCCTTGGCGTACACATCACGGACAAACTGAAATGGTCAACCCACACAGACAGTGTGGTGAAGAAGGCGCAACAGCACCTTTTCAACCTCAGGAGGCTGAAGAAATTTGGCTTGTCACCTAAAACACTCACAACCTTTTACAGATGCACAATTGAGATCATCCTGGCGGACTGTATCACCCCCTAGTACGGCAACAGCATCACCCACACCCACAAGGCTCTCCAGAGGGTGGTGCGGTTTACACAACACATCACCGGGGGCAAACTACCTGCCCTCCAGGACAACTACACCACCCGAGCCACTGCCTGTTCACCCCGCTACCATCCAGAAGGCGAGGTCAGTACAGATGCATCAAAGTTGGGATCGAGAGACTAAAAAACAGCTTCTATTTCAAGGCCATCACACTGTTAAACAGTCATCACTAGCACAGAGATGCTGCTGCCTACATACAGACTAGAAATCATTGGCCACTTTAGTAATCAGAACACTAGTCCCTTGAAAAATGCCACTTTAATGTTTACATATCTTGCATTGCTCATCTCATATGTATATACTGTAGTCTATACAATCTATTGCATCTTAGCCTATGCCGCTCTGTCATTGTTCATCCATATATTTATATTTGTCACACCCTGACCATAGAGAGCCCTTGTTTCTCTATGGTGTAGTAGGTCAGGGCGTGACTAGGGGGTAGTCTAGGTTAATATTTCTATGTTGTGTTCTAGTTTATATTTTCTAGGTTGGTGTTTTGTATGATTCTCAATTAGAGGCAGCTGGTAATCGTTGTCTCTAATTGAGGATCATATTTAAGTAGCTATTTTTCCCACCTGTGTTTGTGGGATATTGTTGTAGGGCCAGAACGATCAGATCAACCCTATTCGTCCAGAGCTTCCAGTTTGCGCTCTGAACGCTCCGAGAAGGAAATGCTCTGAATTTAAGAACGCCCAGAGGGCACTCTGAGCACACTTTGGCACTCCAGATTGAACTTACAAACGCACCCTTTAATTGATCCCTATATTCGGAACCTGTTCTCTCGATGTATTCTAGTGAGTCTGACGAAATTTGAATTAAAAGGTATGCCGTATTTAAAGGGATGGGTCAAGATAAATGTACTGAAAACCCTATTGAATGCAAACTTCACGAGAAAATGTGTTGGTCAGCAAGGTGGAGGGTTTTCTTACCAGATGACTCAAACTGAATTCTTCTGCTGCTCCATCTTTCACAACATGCTTTAGAGCTTGCCATCATTGAAGTAATTTGTGGTGAGGTCAAAATGAGGGGTGTTGTACAAAACCATTTCATCAGTGATTAGATCATCTCTAACCAATCAGAGTATCAAAGCCAAAAATGAATTTTCAAAAGGCCACTTTACCCACGTGTGTTCTACTCTGGCCCAACCCATCGGTTTCTGGGACCAATCAGAACGTTCAGAATGTGTTTGCATTCTAGAAATCGTTGGGTATCTAATCAGATCCAGACTCATTGCAGAGAAGAAACAAATGTACGTGGGCGTGAAGTAGCGTTTGGCCGGAGCGAGGAGTGTGGGTGGCCAGCCAAAAGGTTTTCAGCTGTTGAATTGCATGTATTCAGCATGCAAGGGAACCACGCCTGCAAACCCTGTTATGCACCTGCATAGGGTAAGTCTGAATACCAGCTACTGAGAAGTGAATATGTAGCGGTCTTTATATGTACCACAGGGGAACCAAGAAATGAAGAGCGACACCAGGGCTGTCTTTTATGTCACTCAATAGTATTTTGAAAAGACACAACAGTCTCCAATGCACCATCTGACAAGTTGTTCTTTCTCTCTGTGTTTTCTCAGACTCACACAATCACATTCATACATACATTATGGCTTTATAAAATAATAACCAATCCTTAATACAAAGAATGTATAATCTTAATTCTTAGACAATAGAACCATACCTGCAATAGTATTATGGAAAGACAGGACAGGAACACATCAGTCTCCAATGCACCACTGGATATAGACTTTCCTACTGTATTATTGACTGTATGTTTGTTTATTCCATGTGTAACTCTGTTGTATGTGTCAAACTGCTTTGCTTTATCTTGGCCAGGTCGCAGTTGTAAATGAGAACTTGTTCTCAACTAGCCTACCTGGTTAAATAAAGGTGAAATAAATAAATAAAACAATCTGACAAGTTGTTCTATACAGGCGCATGAAGAAAGGTAGAACACATATCCTGTCTCACATCCCCAATACATTGCTAGGTGCTTTCTGTGTTGACAGTATTTAAAATACAATAACTCATGTACAAAAACACTGTAATACAAACAAGCTACAACGTGAAATCGCCTTTATCCCATTCAGACCCTAGAGTGCTAAAACTACATCTCCCATAATGCAACGCTGGCATCAGTCGGCAGCTAACCGTTTGCATCACAGAAAGGCATGCTAGCCAGCGACAGCAATACTTTCTAGCACTCTGTAAACTATATCAATAACAACAATAAAACTCAAAGTTACATGTTTCAATAGTCTCACACTGCCTTATAACAATATCTACAGCATTAACCATTTATTTATTAATTTTAACCTTTTATTTATTTCACGTTATGGACTTCTACAAAGGAGTAATCTGCAACATATACCCCTTCTTAATTTCAGCAAACTTTAAGACATAAGGTAAGAGTTCTTCCTCCGACGGAGTAACCTTAACCAAGAGTCATCCAGAAGGACAGCAGACTTTGCCAGGTAGAAATACGCCCATATACATACAACATATGACCCCCTAATAAAGTATTTCTCATTTCCTTAATATATCCTCTGGCCTCTGTTTCATTGGGGAACTGTCACTTCAACAAAAGTTGATAGGGCTTGAATCAGGGCAGCTAGATGCTCTCTTTTGTCAGGCTCAGCAATCACTTGACTCGTTGACTCTAAAAGTCTTCTGATAGGCTCCACAACTCTTCCAGTTCGAGTTCTCAAGGTGCCTTCAGTGGGTCTCAGGACTGTTTCAGTGAACTCAGACATCTGTTCTGTGCTCTTCCTCTCTCTGGTTACTCATTCTATTCTTAGTAGATCTTATGCATCCAGAGCCACTGACTGATGCACTTCTACTGCTCATGCCATGTAGACTGCTCACTGAAGTCCCTTTTCAACGTGTCATCTTCAGAAGGAATACTTGAATCATCACTTGGCATCCTTGAGGAGCTTCCTGTACTGGAGCTAGCTGCTTCTCCGGAGATCATGTCCTTTCGTGGGCTTTGAGGAGCAGCTTCTCTCATGTTTACTCCATCTTTCAGTCCCGAAGATTTTTGAGCTTCAGCTTCCGTAGACCCCTCAGGGTTCTGGCCCTCGAGAATCCAGGCAGCAGTCCTTCGATCCTCTGAATCCTCATTCACATCGAAAACCGGTCCTTCGTCACCGCTGTCTGCGTTTATGTCCTCCTCTGAAGCAGTAGAGACGACTGTGGACATCTCGTCTGTCCCACCGGCAGGAAGTTCACTGGCAGTATGAAGTTTCGATGAACTACCTTACTCTTCTTGAACTACCTTACTCATACCTTTCTCTGTGTTTTCTCAGACTAAGGAGAACGGGAGCTACGGGTAGTACCAGGGTGTTAGTAGGTGACGTAAGCACCCAGATTAAATAAAATACATTTAATGAAATAAAACTCGAAGATGTTAACATCATTCAGCTACTGTAGCTGCCTACTTAACATCAACAGACAGCACTAGTAGCGCAACAATTAAAAATAGACACCAAAAGTAAAGTTCCTGACGATCATAGCGATCTGACTCCCCCCTTCTGTCTGAACTTGGAATATTCCTGTTCATGGGCTTGGGCCACTGACCCTTACCCTGGTTGTTCTGTTCTGCATTGTGCACTATTCTAATAATTTGAAGTTTGATGGGATAACCATTTCAACTCCCCAACACATAGAAAAGGCATGTGTAGGAAAGGTGTGCATTTCCCAAATCTGAATAGGGCCAAACTGCATTACATTTAAACAAATACAAATGTATAAACAGGACATGATACAGCAACAAGATACAAAGTGCAGTATGCAGGCTACATTCACAAATGGGGGGTAGGGGTTTCCTTTTCAATGTATTATTGTACACAGTTCATTACACGTACTGTATATACATACAGTATCTGGTAATTTGACAATGACAGTGAAACCATAAGGAATGAGTTGAGTTCATAGGCAGCCGTTGGTCTACCTGAGTGAAGGGTAACCCCCATTGGCTGAGGACATTGGTGTGGGGAGGAGGAACTTTCAGAGTTGCGCGATAGACTGCTCTTCATTCCGAACTCAGAAGCGTATGCGTCGACATCTCACGAATTGAGATCTCACTGAGACTATTCTCTCTGGAGTGTGTCGTCTGTCAGTCGAATTTATTTATTTACAAAGGATATTTATTTAAAACAATTTAACCACGTCTGCAGCTAACGACACTGTGGATCTATGCAAATCGTAGGAATTGTAGGGCTTTTTTGAAGTTGAAGAGAGGAGGAATGTATCGTTTCTTTGTGAAACTAACGTTTCTTATTCCAGTCTTCGTCATAACACAAGGTAAAGTGCCTGGAAAAAGCTACTGTAAAGTTATTTCTCCTAAGGATTTAAACAATTGGAGACTGAATGTTTTAATTCAAATCAATATTGTTGAGTTGAAGGACTGTTACGTTGAGTTTGATTTTATTGAGTGATGCAAGATCACTTTTCGTTCATTTCAGTAAATGAGGCTTTAGTCTGCCTCTGTAGTCTACGGATGTGAAGTGGTTCTATAATCTGATATGATTTAGAGGTCGTGTTGGCTATTTGATTTGCTTTATTACGGATCTCTGATCTTCCGCGTCTTTCTAAGTGCGAACAAATCATGGGAACTCATCCCTCTGTGCCTTGGCACATCGGTCTTACACACTTCACAACTCAAAGTGATGACGATAACTTAAACTGTATAGACTCTTGACTAGTAGACTTCAGCATATTTGCAATGTAAAACGTTTAGCCCACTGAGCATGTAGGCTATTGATGTTGTGTGCCCTTTGTTAATCTTTCTTTTTTTTTTTTAAACGTGCACTTGATTTCGTCTAGTTAGGCTATATCTAGATTTAAATGAGATCCATTTTGTTTTATTTCTCATGAAGTAGGCTGACTAAACTTTATTTCGTCTGTGGAGCGATAGTTTCGTGGTAGGCTATGTATGGAACGCGTGTGTTGCGGGGGGCGTTGGTGAGAGGGTGTTATTCTCTCTCTATGGGAGAGCGTGTGTTGCGGGGGGCGTTGGTGAGAGGGTGTTATTCTCTCTCTATGGGAGAGCGTGTGTTGGGGGGGGGGGGGGGTGTTATTCTCTCTCTATGGGAGAGCGTGTGAGTCCCATAGGGGGTGGGGGTTGCTGGCTTTTTTATGGCTCGTGCTGGACTGTGATTTCTTTTGTTCACACGTCTGTGCTCAGCAGCTGTTGCGCTTTCCGCGCAAAGTTAGCCTTGAGAGCCGCTAGTGGGTACTATGGATCTCCAGATGACATGCTTGATGTGCCCAGACGGTAATACACTCGTGTCCCCCGGCGACTCGTTCGTGCATAAAACATTCTTCATTCAGGCTGCAAAAGGCTTCGATTTCCTCCTTAACTCGATTCAATGGCAAGAAGGCGGAAAATATGCATACTTTCTTTGAAACACAATTTTCCACCACCATGCTAGAGTGGCTAATGCCTAGGAATGCTAGTCACGGATGTTGCGTATCGCGTTCAGTCAATCTGGTTGCAGCAGTCTGTTTACCCCTGGCTGATGCTGCGTTCAAAGCAGCTGGGAACTCGGAAATGTACGCCACCCGACTTCAGTGGGTCCAAAACAAGTCAAAACTCGAGAGAAAAAAATAGTTCCGACTGGGGAAAAATGTATTTGAACGCCACCAACAAAAAACATGCCACCTGCTGGAGGGAGACAGACATGGCTTTGGCAATGTGAACATATGTTTCCCATGCCTATAAAGCCCCTTAAATTGAATTGACAGATTTTTGGATGAGTTTGGCCTCTCTCTTCCTCTTTGATGTGGGGGCAACATCAGGAAGTAGTATTAGCCCCCACCATGCATGCTGCTAACCTCACCGGCCAACAAGTAGTCTGGGCCTACATTGTCCCCCAAACCACAGCTTGCACACAACATGATTAGTTTCAAAGCACACATCTCAGTTGGCATTTAGCAAAAATGGTTATCGCGCAAGTGCTATTAATGTGAATTAGCTTTTAAAGTTCCACTTTCTGCAGCCTATGTCTTATGGTAAAATAACGTTTTTACAGTGGGCCTATTAATGACTGAATTGAATGTGTTTTTGTGACTGTGTTATTGTTGCTCCTTTATAACAGATTTGTCTCTACAGGTCTAAGATGCTCTCTAACTACTGAATCATGTTTGAATGGAGGGAGGTGTGAGGCCTCCTCTGACAGAAACGGAGAATGCAGGTAAATAGTCCACAGTCTACATATTGACAACACTTTGCTGAATGGCTTTTCTTGTTTGATATCAACCTCAGAACTTTTTCCCCAATACCAGGCAAGTTATTACAACCGTGATCAGGATTTTGAGTTTGCATGTTTCTAACCACTGGAGTTCAAAGTTGGGTTATTGGAACTCTGAAGTTATCCGTGGGTATTTTGTAAGGTGCATGGTGCAGTGTTAGGGGTATTGTAAGGTTTTGATAATAGTGTGTGGTACTAGACATATTAGAGTGTTCTTTGGTAGGCAATAGAGGCAAGAGGCCTTGTTTCCCCTCATTCCAGCCTTTGAGAGGCAGCTCTGCTCAGCAACCAGAGGCCCTCAACTTTCCACTGAGCAAGGTCCTTCCTGTAGCCGCAGAGCCCTGCGCGTCTACACTCCAAAAGAAAAGACTGAAAGAGAAGTGCCCCGCCCCCCCCCCCTACTTATGAATGCAGGACACTTCCCCGGCAGCGTGAGGGACGCGTCCCAGTCCTAAATCTTGTTTTTCTGCTCTTTCCTGGGGCGACAGCTGGGGATCGCCTGCCGCCCGGCGACCATTGTCCCTTAGTCAGAGCAATGCTGTGTGACTAATCAGAGTGGGGCTTCCCAAGAACACTACAACTACTAACCCCCCCAAAAAAACGCCACAACACACCCTAAAACTCTTGCCGTACCCTGCTCGAGGGCTCTTCTCCTGATTTCTGAATAGGCATTCTTCCCCCTTATGAACTCCAGTAGAGGGCCAGATGGCGCTGAAATGTAATTAGATTGGATGTTATTGGTGGAGTGAGATTAATTGGAGTAAACTGAAGAAATTTGAAAGCAAACAAGTGGAAGTGAGTGGAGCAGATGTGGGCTCTCTAGCCTGGGCCTGATGCTGGTGCAGGGATGGGCAGTATATGTTACAAAATATTGTGTATTTTTACATTTGAATTTAAAGACCTGCTGTAAAAACAAATATACAAATGACCTGTGTTCATCCCCGAAAATATTTTTATCTCCATGGCGCTGGTGGCCTCTGAAGGAGTTCAGTGGTGGGCTACTGGGTGGGTGTGGCCTGATGGCATTTGGGGAAGGCCCCACTCTGAGACAGAGAGACCTATGCTAGCCCGTGGGCCACAACTCAATTACATCTGAGTTAGAAGTGCCTTTTGTTAAGTAAGTCAGGTGTTAAATTAGGTTAAAAAGGAGACTGGATTGCCAGCACAGGATAGGGGCATCTAGTGGGCCTCATCAGATAGAGATGCGGATGTCTCTGTCCACTCTCTCCTTAAGCTGCATTTACACAGGCAGCCCAATTCTGAAATTTTCAAACGACCAATAGTAACAAAAAAATCAGAATTGGGCTGCCTGTCAAAACGCAGTCTTAGTATTCCTCTCATTCATCATGTATCTCTCCTTCATCTCATGTATCTCTCCTTTCCTCACCAAGCCAAACAACCATCAATCATACTCAACATTTAGGTGTGTCAGTGTCAATATCCAGGGGTCAGAGTGGAGCGTCACTGGGAAGGATCTGGGAGGGTATTGATTATCAAGCTCATGTTTATTTATTACGTTTATTATTCACACGCACACATCTCGTTCCACCTCAAAAAACACAAGAGGATTTCGACCCCCGCCATCTCAGATTGTTCTGAATTCGTTTATGTTAGAAACAGAAAAGATACGTATTCCTGCAAGATGATTTAGTATTTTTTTTTTTTTTATATCATTTGATATCTGAGAAATTAAGCTATTTTATTGAACCCAAATTGGCTATTTTATTTATAGTGTTCAATAAATATATTACCTAACATCGAATTTGGACTAAATGTTTTTCTAACAATGAGTTAGATATGAGGAATCCAAAGGAATGGTCAAAATTCACTGATGGACACCTTACGCCAATCCCACCCCAACAACAGGTATATAGTATCAGTCTGTTTGACAAGTAGTATGGAACTGCGGCTCGGAGTATTGTTTCTTCATTGTATGTAATGTATTCCCAGTGAATTTGGTGATGTTTTTTCACCCTGCTCGGAGAATTTTGTAATTGAAGTTATGTTGGGCTCCCAAGTGGCGCAGCGGTCTAGGGCACTGCATCTCAGTGCTTGAGACACCATGGTTTGAATCCAGGCTGTATCACAACCGGATGTGATTAGGAGTCCCATAGGGCGGGCACAATTGGCCCAGCGTCGTCCGGGTTTGGCCGGTATAGGCCGTCATTGTAAGTAAGAATTTGTTCTTAGCCTCTTCTCACCAATATGCAATGGTGGCGCCTGGCGCGAAATACGAAAAACCTTACAAATGCTATAATTTCAATTTCTCAAACATATGACTATTTTACACCATTTGAAAGATAAGACTCTCCTTTATCTAACCACATTGTCCGATTTCAAAAAGGCTTTACAGCGAAAGCAAAACATTAGATTATGTCAGGAGAGTACCCTGCCAGAAATAATCACACACCCATTTTTCAAGCAAGCATATATGTCACAAAAACCAAAACCACAGCTAAATGCAGAACTAACCTTTTGATGATCTTCATCAGATGACACTCCTAGGACATTGTTATACAATACATGCATGTTTTGTTCAATCAAGTTAATATTTATATCAAAAACCAGCATGTTTTGTTCAGAACTAGCATACCCACCAAAAACTTCCGGTGAATTTACTAAATTACTCACGATAAACGTTGACAAAAAAACATAATTATTTTAAGAATTATAGATACAGAACTCCCTTATGCAATCGCGGTGTCAGATTTTAAAATAGCTTTTCGGTGAAAGCACATTTTGCAATATTCTGAGTATATAGCCCGGCCATCACGGCTAGCTATTTTGACACCCACCTAGTTTGGCACTCACCAAACTCAGATTTACTATAAGAAAAATTGGATTACCTTTGCTGTTCTTCGTCAGAATGCACTCCCAGGACTTCTACTTCAACAACCAATGTTGTTTTGGTTCCAAATAATCCATAGTTATATCCAAATAGCTCCGTTTTGTTCGTGCGTTCAAGTCACTATCCGAAGGGTGACGCGCATTTCGTGACAAGAAAATTCAAAATATTCCATTACCATACTTCGAAGCATGTCAAACGCTGTTTAAAATCAATTTTTATGCGATTTTTCAAATACAATAGCGATAATATTCCAACCTGGGAGACGTTGTATCCGTTGAAACACTGAAAGAAAAACATGGAGTCGTCACATGCACACGTGCGCCAGTGTCATTGTCCTCAGAAGGACCACTCTCCAAAACCCCTGCTGTTTTTCACCCAGAGACTGCAGAGCTATCATTCCACGTTCTGGCACCTTCCTAGAGCCAATGGAAGCCTTAGAAAATTTCACGTTACAGCAGAGATCCTGTATTTTCAATAGAGAGGCTATAGAAGGGCAAGAAATGGTCAGACAGGGCACTTCCCATATAGAATCTTCTCAGGTTTTGGCCTGCCATTTGAGTTCTGTTATACTCATAGACACCATTCAAACAGTTTTAGAAGCTTTAGGGTGTTTTCTATCCAAATCAAATAATTATATGCATATTCTTAAATAAAGGTTACATATATACAAAAAAAACATGGCTGAGAGCAATGACTGTATCTCTGAACCTTCTACAGCTCTCCTTTATGTGTAATTTTTACAGAGCTTGTCTCAGACCTCACACGTGCCTGTTGGACACCCTGTGGTTGACTCACTACGATATGAGGACTGGAGGTGAGGCCAACCGCTCTACCCTTCCCAGGGGTACAGCCAGAGGCAATTGGCAAAACCGTGTCTTTCTTTGCCTCCCATGCAGACTTCAGTTTCCACTGCTTTTTAAAATATTTTTTATTTATTTCACCTTTTATTTAACCAGGTAGGCCAGTTGAGAACAAGTTCTCATATACAACTGCGACCTGGCCAAGATAAAGCAAAGCAGTGCGACACAAACAGAGTTTCACATGGGATAAACAATCGTACAGTCAACAACATAATAGAAAGAATCTATGTACAGTGTCTGCAAATGTAGTAAGATTAAGGAGGTAAGGCAATAAATAGGCCATAGTGGCAAAATAATTTCAATTTAGCATTAACACTGGAGGGAGTGATGTGCAGATGATGATGTGCAAGTAGAGATACTGGGGTGCAAAAGAGCAACAAATAATAATATGGGGATGAGGTAACATGATAAGTAAACAAAAAAACTCAATACATCATGCAGTATAACGTTTTTGGTTGTGTCGGGCTTGCTTACACTATAATTGCTACTATATGTTTGGAGAGAGTTGTGTTTGTGCGAAATAGACAAAGAAAGAGAAAGACAGAGGTGGAGTCTGTGTGCGCGTGTCTGCCTATGTGTGTTCCCCATCCCCTCACTGTAATGGATCTTCTTTGTCCTAAAGTCAGCCCCCCCCCCCCACGCTGTAAAACCATCAGGCCTCGGCAACAGACCCCAGCAACAGGTCTCTCCCAGCAATGCAATGTTCCCTCAGGGCCAGAGCAGATGCTTCCCTGACCCCTGACCCCAAACACATTTGTGACTTTGGGCCAGCCCCCTCTCCCCCTATAGGGCCTGATCTGCCATCTGCCACTGAGAGTGACTTTAGCCTCCTACACAAAAACAGCCCCCAACTCCCACCTTTTTTCCCCCCTCCTTTACACAACGTAGTGCACTGGGCCTTTATTAGTCCTTTATTAGAGGGCCGATATAGCAGTCTGTAGCGCGGATAAAAAAAAAACATTCTGGTGTGTATGCCTAGTTAAATAAAATAAAAGTACATGTCTGTGCATGAAGAAGTGTGGCACTTGTGGCTTTTACCGTCATGCTGTTTGTTGCCACTGCTCAGGTAAACGCCGTCCTTTCCCTCTCCCCACACCACCACCCACTTTCTTACTTGATCAACCTCTGCTCTTCTTTTTCCGCCCTTTCAGCATTATGTTTGTATTCAAATAACATTTTATTTGTCACATTCGCCAGCAGCATACCACCCTGCAGCCCACTGCTGGCTTGCTTCTGAAGCTACGCAGGGTTGGTCCTGGTTGGTCCCTGGATGGGAGACCAGATGCTGCTGGAAGTGGTGTTGAAGGGCCAGTAAGAGGCACCCTTCCTCTGGTTTAAACAAATATCCCAATACCCCAGGGCAGTGATTGGGGACATAACATTGCCCTGTGTAGGGTGCTGTCTTTTGGATCGGATGTTATTAAACAGGTGTCCTGACTCTCTGTGTTCACTAAAGATCCCATGGCACTTATTGTAAGAGTAGGGGTGTTAACCCCGGTGTCCTAGCTAAATTCCCAATCTGGCCCTCATGTGGTCACCTAATCATCCCCAGCTTACAATTGGTTCATTCTTCCCCCTTCCTCTCCCCTATATTCCCCAGGTTGTTGCTGTAAATCGGGTGGCAGGTAGCCTAGTGGTAAGAGCGTTGGGCTAGTAACCGAAAGGTTGCTAGTTTGAATCCCTGAGCTAACAAGAACAAATTCTTATTTACAATGATGGCCTAGGAACATTGGGTTAACTGCCTTGTTCGGAGGCAGAACGACAGATTGAAGATCTGTCGTTCTGCCTCCGAACAAGGCAGTTAACCCAATGTTCCTAGGCCATCATTGTAAATAAGAATTTGTTCTTGCCTAGTTAAATAAAGGTTAAAAAAAAGTGGGGTTAGTCGAGGTAATATGTCGGTAAGGGTAACGTGACTATACATAATAAACAGTAGCAGAAGCGTAAGTGTACATTGAGCATGTGCAAAAAAACATCTGAATCAAGAAATCTGCCATTAGCTTAGATTTTTTTGCATAGGTCTTAGTTTTGAAATTGTACATCTAGCTAAGATGTTTGGTGCAAGTGAAAAGAAAGTGCATGAAATCTAGTTGTCTCTCATTGAATGACAACACTTCATGTTCCCACTGCTACTAGTAGTACTGTTGATCAATCACTGACGATGGGGCGTAGAATAAGCTACCATTTTGAGCGAGCGTTGCTCCTTTTTATTTTCAATAAATATTGATTACCCATTTATTTTTCGTCTCCATCTGCAAATCGTCCTTCTAAAAGGTAGGCTATATCCTACATGTAAATGTAGCTCAAGAGAAAGTGCAAGTATCCGCTCTCATCATTCTTGCTGCTTTAAATTCAGTAGCCATATGTTTGTGAATAGCTGCGTGTGGTATTAATTCGAATTGTATTCTATACCTTATGCATGGACGGAGAGAACGGGGGAGCTATCTTTCCAAGGAAATTAACTTCCTCAATATGATTAGGATATAGTTTACTGCATTGTCTAGAAATACATATTGATCACCTATATTTGTCTCGGTCTGAAAATCGCCCCACTCCAAAAAGGTAGGCTATAAAATAGCTCAAGAGAAAGTGCAAGATTCCGCTCTCTCATCTTCAAACTACGTCTAGACTATTGGCTGATATAGCACAGCAATAACCTAATATAATGGGCCATGTGAGAATCTCTGGTAATTTAACCTATTTCTTTGGTTGTTTTTGCACATTTTGATATTGCCTATAGGGCACACAATTGCTGGGACAATGGCTGACTAGTGATTGGGTTCGGGACCAGTTCTTGTGGTAGTGGGTGGGCGTCAGACAGAAGTTATGAAAAGCTGCGGGTGTAGGCGGGATGAAGAAATCCGTCCTGCCCAAACCTCAGGCTCGGGGTAAAACTTGGTAAAACTCCAATGGAAATTCAGCACTTGGGAACGGTTCGGGTCGTGAAAGGAGTGCGGGCCCTTGAGACTTAAAAGCCAATAAAAGCCCAACACCTGCCCACACGCTTGGCGCTTGACCCTGACAAATGAAGAGCAGCATTCGCATACATTGCAGGCAGCATTCCTTGAATCGTGGAGGAGCATCGCAGAGGCTAAACGCGTTCCTCTGAACACAATCTTAGAGGGGGTTTTGCATACTCCCGTAATAAATAGACCTTCGCTTGAAAAATGAGAAAAGGCAGCAATAGTACTGCTTGTCCATCTTGAGACGCCGTAGCCATTTTACAATTCCTAATAATAGTCAAAGATAACTCAATCTGTAATTCATTTTGATGTTTTTGCCGAGAAGATCTTAGTCGTGCAATTTTATATCTAACGAAGATGTTGGTGCAGTATTTCTCAAGTGAAAAATTTGCATGAAAACAAGTTGAATGTTTGAATGACAACAAACACTTCATTGAAGAATCTCTACTGTTGACCAATGAAGGGGCATAGACTTCAGCTTGCCTCAATTTTTTGTGTGTACATGAACAGTCAAAATAACCTTTGACAAAGAACAAAACAAACAAAAACATAAAAATGTCATCATGATAAACTCAGCAAAAAAATAAACGTCCCTTTTTCAGCACCCTGTCTTTCAAAGATAATTCGTAAAAATCCAAATAACTTCACAGATCTTCATTGTAAAGGGTTTAAACACTGTTTCCCATGCTTGTTCAATGAACCATAAAAAATGTATGAACATACACCTGTGGAACGGTCATTAAGAACTAACAGCTTACAGACGGTAGGCAATTAAGGTCACAGTTATGAAAACTTAGGACACTAAAGAGGCCTTTCTACTGACTCTGAAAAACACCAAAAGAAAGCTGCCCAGGGTCCCTGCTCATCTGCATGAACGTGCCTTAGGCATGCTGCAAGGAGGCATGAGGACTGCAGATGTGGCCGGGGCAATAAATTGCAATGTCCGTACTGTGAGACGCCTAAGACAGCGCTACAGGGAGACAGGACGGACAGCTGATCGTCCTCGCAGTGGCCGACCATGTGTTATAACACATGCACAGGATTGGTACATCCGTACATCACACCTGCGGGACTAGTACAGGACGGCAACAACAACTGCCCAAGTTACACCAAGAACGCACAATCCCTCCATCAGTGCTCAAACTGTCCTCAATAGGCTGAGAGAGGCTAGACTGAGGGCTGGTAGGCCTGTTGTAAGGCAGGTCCTCACCAGACATCACCGGCAACAATGTCACCTATGGGCACAAACCCACCGTTGCTGGACCAGACAAGACTGGCAAAAAGTGTTCATCACTGACGAGTCCCGGTTCTGTCTCACCAGGGGTGATGGTCGGATTCGCGTTTATCGTCGAAGGAATGAGCGTTACACCGAGGCCTGTACTCTGGAGCGGGATCGATTTGGAGGTGGAAGGTCCATCATTGTCTGGGGCGGTGTGTCACAGCATCATCGGACTGAGCTTGTTGTCATTGCAGGCAATCTCAACGCTGTGCGTTACAGGGAAGACATCCTCCTCCCTCATGTGGTACCCTTCCTGCAGGCTCATCCTGACATGACCCTCCACACAAGGTCTTGAGATAACTGCTCACTTTGCAGAATCCCTGCTACTGAGGTCTTTCCCATGAGGGCACACTGATGTGGTCTGTATGTAGTGCCACAAACGGTAAATTGGCACACCACATTTGAAGACGTGGAACAAACAAAGAGATTCCACTGACGTTCCCTACAATGACTCAGTCACTCCAGAGATTGAGTGGAGGTAGTGTGAAAGTGACCAGGGGCCTCATTCATAAACGCTGCATAGGCACAAAAGGTGTACGCCACTTTCTAAAAAAAACGGTTGGGATTTATAAAAAAATAAATAAAATTACTTGACGTGAGAATGTGCTGTCCTCCATGGACACTTTGACCCATACGTACGCACCTAAACTGGAGAAATGTGAAACTGCGACTCCAATGGCAGAAGGATGAAACTCGAGAAACGCCTTTAAATTGATACCATTGTGTAAAATAAATAGAAATATTACTTCTCACATATTATATATGAAGAGTTCCCTGGAGTGCACACAAAAAACAACACAAAAACATGATTTAGGATAATAAATACAAACGGAGATATCTGTTCTTGCAAAAGAACCCCTCAAATATGTTTTAGAGTTTAATCGGGAATCATATTTAATTGAATCTGTAATTATTAAACGATACTTGCATGTTATGAAATGTATTCTCATAAATAATAAGGTGAACAGTAGGACAAATTACATTTAAACTGATGCCGTTTTCGATGCCTCAGGCGGGAAGATACAAGTGCACAGTTTCATATATTGTTATCACATGTTCGTTGTGCAGAACTGTCAATGTGATAATGGCCCTGTCATTGTCAGTTACACTCAGGGTAATTACCATACCTGAAGGTGTTACGCAATTGGGTAGCTTTGACAATCAAACGGGTGGGTATAAAAAGGCATGCAATTACAATGTGTAATGACGCACAATGGCTGCTTTGGCACTGTTGGAAGATTTGGCAAATGGAAGAATTCGGAGAGAGCGAATTTTCAGAGACCAGCAAGATTTACTGGCCAATGATGAGTGGCTTATGAGCCGGTTCCAATTACCAAGCGCTGTTCTCTTGGATCTCTGCGCTGTAGAGGGCCCAGATTTACAGAGAAGCACGCGCAGAAACCAAGCCGCGCCTGTCCCACTTCAACTCCTTGGCAACCTTGTTAATAGCGTCGATGGTGTCTCTTTGCGTTTGCAGGACTGCATCTGTGAGGACACGGCCGATTGGAGGGTTGTGACGCACGAGGTGCAGTGGAGACGCCAGGGCTGGGTGCACCCAGCTCCTGCTCAGCTGCAGCACCACCAACCCCGCTGGAACATGCAGTGACTAAAAACAATAGAAAATATCACAATTGTTTGTCTAAATAATTGTTTAAACAACTTGAATGCACCTTCGTTTACTCTTTTCAAACGAGGGAACACTAATTACATACCTGGCTCATCCGGTGCGTCTGCATGTCCGTGTCCCCCTCCACCTCCTTCACTATTCCACTCCACTCAGAAGGGATTCCCCAAATAATACTGGCAAGTCGCTCATCAAGGGGGTTGAGCTCCGGTGTCCCCTTTCCCCCGCCCGTGGCACAAACACTGTCTGTGTAAGGCTATGCACCTTTTGGCCTCCACTTTTGTCAGACCACTTCTTTTTTTATTTCTGAGAGGGTCCGACCTTCTGAGCCAGCAGCATTCACAGCGTCCGCCACATGCTGCCACTCTAATGCCTTTTTGGAATTGTAATGCCCACACTGTGTCCACCAAACAATATTTTTTTCTTGCTTCAACCTCCCCTACAAGAACTTCCTTTTCTTTTTTCAGTCTTCCTGTTGGGATTTGCCGTCATTGTCGTTATGCAGTCAGTATGGATGAATATTAATTAGGGGCGTTTCACTGACTATTTATATGCAACTATGAGCATTAAAAAGGTGGGACAAGACGCTTGCTCACGTGCGCCAAATTTCGAGTTGAATGTGATTTATAAAGAGAAACCGGCGTGGGACGTGCGTGCGCACTGTGTTATGAATCAGAATATTTTTGTGCATAAGCACCGTCTGTGTTCCGTCCGTACGCCACCTTTTGACGTGAATCCTCCGCACAGTTTTATAAATGAGGCACCAGGTGTGCTTCATTTAGACCAAACTCCTTGTAAGACAAAACTCCCTCAGACCAAACTAATATCGATAGAAGTGGAGGGAAGGATGTGAAGCCATAAGGTGAGCGGTCTGTTTTGGGGATGATCCATGTCGAAAGGCTTCAAATAAAAGAGCTATTCTTGGAACCTGAGGTGGAGGACAGAATACATGGGCGACCCCCCCCCCCCCCCCCCCCCCCCCCCTCCCCTTCCTGCTCCTGCAGGAAGGAGCAGCGTAAACAAGTCAGTAAAACCATGTCCTGTTATAAACCCAAACCTAATCCCTAATAGTTTGATCCAGATGCGTTTTAGCTTGGTCCTCTAAACCAACCTATATAGAATTTTGCCACCAGTTGATCCATCATAAAACATTGACTTAAATGGGAATATGTTCTATTAATTTAGCTGAGAAGTTAGCTGAACTGAAGTATGCATATCTGGACCAGGCTAAGCCCCATCACGGTCCATTATAACTCTCTCTAAACCTTTGACCTGTCAGGTCTCTGACAGAGTCTGTCTGAAATCTATCCCAGTATATTTGAGTCAAACTCCACCTCATAACTGCCATCTGTGTCATGGGCCCAATCTCTGGATCACTTTATCTAGAATGACTTGAGTCATTTGTAAATTCCTCAAAATAAGTAAAAGGGTGATCAGATGATGTACTAAATGTCCTTTGACATTTCTGCTGCTGACACCTGCCCACCTCTGATGGAACTCAGCACCATCACATCAATCAAACCACACACTGAAACTAGGGCACACTTTTCCCAAGACAATCTAGCTACCTTACCTAATTACTGTTCCACATAAACTGTTGGGGTCATTTCAGCAAACCATAATACCCACCATTTTGTTCTGAAAACATTTCTGTAGTTAAAAAGAGATAAGATTAGCATTCCTGCAACATTATTATGTTGGAATATAATTTGATCTCTGAGAAATTAAACCGAGTTAGACATGAGTGGTGGAACTGAGAGGTTGGATAAGATATAATGAGCATGGCTAGAGGCTCTACAGTGAAATAAGCCAATAAACACTAACCAGAACAGCAATGGACAAGGTATGTTGACATTAAGGAGAGGCATGCTTAGCCAAATGATCAAAAGGGTCCAGTGAGTAGTGAGGTCGGTTGCGGTCACAGCGATTAAGACAGCTAGCCGGGACATGGGTAGTAAGTTGGCAGAAGATGGTCTGTTATTAGCCACCTTGTGTGTTTCTGTCGGTAGATTAGTGGGGTTCCATGTGGTAGAGGGGACCAATCCAATTGGCAATATAGTTATAGTGGCCCAAGAAAATTGTCCGATAGACCTATTCAGATAGCAGTCGATAAGACCGCTAACTATTAGCTGGCCGCAGATGGGCGTTCAGGTTACGTCGCGACGGAGGGGCCAGTTGGATAATTCCCTCGGGCAGATAACGTCGGTAGTCCAGTTGTGAAGGCCCGATGGGGCTCCGCATCGGCAGTAAAACGGATCCGGATAGGTGATTGTAGCCCAGGAGTGTAGGCTGTAGGCTACTCCTCTAGCAGCTTACTAGCTAGCTGGCTAAAAACAGCACGCAACCTCACCTTTTAGCTTCCCACATGTGAAATAATTTGATTTATAATTAAATAATATGCCCTGGCAAAAATGATTATACTTACCAGTGTAACCTACAACATTATCCCAGTTGGATATAAGCTAAACATAGAATGTCATCATGTTTGGTCACAGAGAAAAGCATTACCATTTGAATTACCATTTGAATATAGCCTGGAATTGTGTAGTTATACTTCTAAACAAAATACCTTTTTGGGGTGAATTGTAATAAGGCTACAATGTTGTTTGGTTTATTATTTGAGCAGTCCCAGAGATTATATTTGGTTATCAATACATATCCTATAAAGATCAGATCAAGGAACCAAGTGAGTTTGGTGGTAAAATTCAGCTTAATTGCCTACACAACACTGCCCCCACGGTTGTACAAGGAATTATATGTTGCTTTTGTGCGTACTGCAAGGAGACCTCCTTTTGTGACAAAATGCGTCCGCCATCTAGAGGACAGCATCCCCCTCTAGAGGACAGAGAGGAGGGGAGAGGGGGAAGAGGTGTGCCTAACAGCTGCCTTCATTAACATGCGCACCTGCTCCCTGTGGAGATTCTACGAGGCCAACAGATGCCCTCTCTGACATGCATAGACACACTTACTCACTCTATCTCTCTCCCTCTCTCACACACACACACACACACACACACAGATTGTCTCGATCGCAGTCTAGATCTCTTAGTATAAACGCTAGATTATTACAGTGATGCCTAGTCAGACTAGTTTCCCCCTGCCAACCACATCTGCTGCCAGGGTTTGGATGGGGGTGAGGGTCTTTCTGGGAATAAAGAGGGTGTCTCATGATGTGATGTGTGTGGGCGGGGAGGGGGGGGTTGGACTAGGAGACTGTTGCTGTGTGTCTGTGGTGGGAGTGTGGAGGGGCACAGAGGGGCTTAGTAGCCTTAATGTGGTGCTCCGTGTCTGGGCAGCTGGGCCGATCAGGGCCCCTTGATCTCTAGGGTCATGACGGGATGAGGGTGGACAGCCTGGGTTAGAAAAGGTAGCTGGGAACGGGATGGCACAGCGAGACTGTCCCCAAATCCTGTTTTTGGTGGCGTCTGTTGTCCCAGCAGAGTGTGTTTTCAAAGTTCTGAGGGACATTTAATCCAGGGAGACACACTATGAAAACAGTCCACCCTGGCCTGGCTCTCGCTCCATCCCTCCCTCCCTTGCAGGGCTCCGGTGGGCCTCTGTTGAGCGGGAAACTGATAGGGCCACTATCCACACCCATCCTCTTGCTTCCCTCCACTCCTGGCTCGTTAGTATCATGTGTTGATATAGCGTTTGGGGAGATACAATTCTATTGTACTGCAAGAGAATCTGCAATGGAATTCCATCATATCCTATCCTCATATTCTCTACATACATTTATACCATTTGTGACTGCTTTAGACAGTTTTGGACTGCTGTCCACTTGTTTCGACCGCCTCTGTCATTGGTCTCCTTTCTCTCCAGGTGTACAAGTGACTACGTGGGTAGCCGCTGCCAGTACTCCAACCCCTGCAACCCCTCACCATGCCGCAATGGGGGAGAGTGCCGCGCCGTATCCCACGGCAACACTTTTGAGTTCCACTGCAAATGTCGACTGGGATTCTCCGACCAGCTGTGCCTGACGCCTACCAACCATGCCTGCATGAGCTCGCCCTGTCGCAATGGAGGGACTTGTGACCTGATCACGCTCTCCGACTACCGCTGCCGCTGCCCGCCCGGATGGTCAGGTAAGATATTAAGATGTATATTTTGAAGGTACTTTCTGATTTTAGTGAACAGATACAGGGACACGGTGACAGTAGGGAAAGATACACTATATATACAAAAGTATCTATGTGGACACCCCTTTACATTTGTGGATTTGGCTATTTCAGCCACAGCCAGTTCGTCAAATTTCTGCCCTGCTCGAGCTGCCCCGGTCAACTGTAAATGCTGTTATTGTGAAGTGGAAACGTCTAGGAGAAACAACGGCTCAGCTGTGAAGTGGTAGGCCACACAAGCTCACAGAACGGGACCGCTGAGTGCTGAAGCGTCGAAAAAATCATCTGTCCTCGGTTGCAACACTCACTACCGAGTTCCAAACTGCCTCTGGAAGCAACGTCAGCACAAGAACTGTTTGGCGGGAAAGTCATAAAATGGATTTCAATGGCCGAGCAGCCACACACAAGCCTAAGATCCCCATGCGCAATGCCAAGCATCTGCTGGAGTGTTGTAAAGCTTGCCGCCATTGGACTCTGGAGCCATGGAAACACGTTCTCTGGAGTGATGAAACACGCGTCACAATCTGGCAGTCTGACAGACAAATCTGGGTTTGGGAGATGCCAGGAAAACGCTACCTTCCCGACTGCGTAGTGCCAACTGTAAAGTTTGGTGGAGGAAGATTAATGGTCTGGGGCTCTTTTTCATGCTTCAGGCTAGGCCCCTTAGTTCCAGTGAAGGGAAATCTTAACGCCACAACATACAATGACATTCTTGACAATTCTGTGATTTAACCTTTTTTTTTTTTGGCAACAATTTCGGGAAGGCCCCCCTCCTGTTACAGCATGACAATACCCCCGTGCACAAAGCGAGATTCATACAGAAATGGTTGGTCGAGATCAGTTTGGAAGAACTTGACTGGCCTGCATAGAGCCCTTACCCCAACCCCATCGAACACCTTTGGGATGAATTGGAACGCCGACTGCGACCCAGGCCTAATCGCCCAACATGAATGCCTCACCTCACTAATGCTCTTGTGGCTGAATGGAAGCAAGTCCCCGCAGCCATGTTCCAACATCTAGTGGAAAGCCTTCCCAGAAGAGTGAAGGCTGTTATAGCAGCAATGGGGGGACCAGCTCCTTGTTAATGCCCAGGACTTTGGAATGAGATGTTTGACGAGCAGGTGTCTACATACTTTTGGTCATGTAGAGTAGGTTGTTTCAAAGGGCAATAGGCTGGGTTCAAACTAATGCCGACACTGTAGACGCGTGCCAGAGGTTGCAGCATTACCGCTAGCTCTAGCCAGGACAGACAAGGTTTTAAGACGCTGTGTTAGGGGCCAGAACATTTTCCTGGTCAGGTCTCATGGTATTGAATTCACAACTTGATTATTCCCTCTGGAGTAATTTGATGCTCGTCATTGGAGTGCACCCAGCTGGCACATTTGGTTCCTTGGAGTTTTTTGGAATGTAAGTTTTGGGTTTTCCATTGGTTCTGGGAACGAAGCCATAAACGTCTTGACAGGTGAAACAGATATATTTTTTTAACATTCTGAGATGGGCAGTGAACATTTCTCCTGTTCTAGGAGCCTTCATTTTTAAGTTGCAGGGAGGTTCAGAATTTTTTTTTCCTGGGATGTTTGATTAACATTCTGAGAATGGTTATTTGTAGGTTTTTAAATAACTTCCCTAACTTCCACTGAATGTTTCAATAAGACTTTTAATAATACTGCTAGCTTAGTTTGGGTTGTTTTGAATTCCAAGCACAGATATGACACGTGTCAATTATTTTTGCTTAGACATTAATCATGCACACAATTCTTTTGTGACATGCCGTCAATGAGATTCAAACCTATACCTCTTCTGTCCTCATATCCAATGGAAGTAGTCCAATGTGCCACCGGGATGGAGCAAGCATGCCATGTTTTTGTTTTTACTCATACAAAGCTGTTAATGTTAGTCTATTCAAACAGACCCCATTTCAAAGGAAAAAAGCACTCATTAGTGGACTCGACCGACATACATGAAAACACTTAACAGGATAGAGAGTTATGTTGATGCTGAGAAGGGAATGCATATATTTTTGTTAGGTACATGTGTGAGAACTCCACCAGTCCTATTTATGATATTGTTTACAAAGATTATACCATTTTTTATTTTTAAAAAATTAATAATGATTTTTTTGAAATCAATTAGTATATTTGAGTTTAACCATAGTATTTGTTGTAATATTTGTTCTGTATTTTCGGGTGGATTAAACTGAAATTACAAGCAGCTTTCTATGGCTTGTTTCAAAAATAGCTATATTTTGGAGATTGTTATTTGAAAATTAAATAATGTGAGAGGGGTATTAACCTCTATGGGCTAGGTGGGACGCTAGCGTGCCACCCGTGGTGCACTCCATCAACAGCAGGTGCATTTCAAGAGTGGCAAATTTGAATCCAAATAAATGTCAAAATTCAAATTTTTCAAACATACAACTATTTTACACCCTTTGAAAGATAAACATCTCCTTAATCTAACCACGTTTTACGATTTCAAAAAGGTTTTACGGCGAAAGCATAAATTTAGAGTATGTTAGGACAGTACATTTACAAGAGTTGTGTGTAATGTTTTGTCAATTCAAAGACAGGGTCACCAAAACCATAAAACCAGCTAAAATGATGCACTAACCTTTTACAATCTCCATCAGATGACACTCCTAGGACATTATGTTAGACAATGCATGCATTTTTAGTTCTATCAAGTTCATATTTATATCCAAAAACAGCGTTTTACTATGGCATTGATGTTGAGGAAATCGTTTCCCTCCAATAACCGGCAGTCAAGTCAGCGTCACAAATTAAATAATTAAAATTAGAAAACATTGGTAAAATATTATATTGTCATTTAAAGAATTATAGATTTACATCTCTTGAACGCAATCAACTTGCCAGATTTAAAAATAACCTTACTGGGAAATCACACTTTGCAATAATCTGAGCACTGCGCCCAGAAAAATACGCGTTGCAATACAGACTAGACGTCATGTTGGGGAGATCTAAAATCGAAAATACTATGTAAATAATCCATTACCTTTGATTCTCTTCATCAGATGTCACTTCCAGGTATCACAGGTCCATAACGAATGTAGTTTTGTTCAAAAAAGCTCATCATTTATGTCCAAAAATCTCCGTCTTGTTAGCACATGATCTAAGCCAGCCGGACTTCTCGTCATGAATGAGGGGAAAAAATATATTTACGTTCGTTCAAACATGTCAAACGTTGTATAGCATAAATCATTAGGGCCTTTTTTAACCAGAACATGAATAATATTCAAGGTGGACGAATGCATACTCTTTTATAACGTATTGGAACGAGGGTACCCAACATGAACTCGCGCGCCAGGTGTCTAATGGGACATCATCGTTCCATGGCTCTTGTTCGGTCAGATCTCCCTCCAGAAGACTCAAAACACTTTGTAAAGGCTGGTGACATCTAGTGGAAGCAATAGGAAGTGCCAAAATATTCCTCAGCCCCTGTGTTTTTCAATGGGATAGGTTTAAAGGTAATACAACACATCAGGTATCCACTTCCTGTCAGAAAATGTCTCAGGGTTTTGCCTGCCAAATGAGTTCTGTTATACTCACAGACACCATTCAAACAGTTTTAGAAACTTTAGAGTGTTTTCTATCCATATATAATAAGTATATGCATATTCTAGTTACTGGGTAGGATTAGTAACCAGATTAAATCGGGTACATTTTTTTTATCCAGACGTGCAAATGCTGCCCCCTAGCCCTAACAGTTTAAAGGGGGGAAATGGCCATTCTTGGAAATGGGGTAAGAAATTCTTACTAATCTACTTGAGAACCAGTTCGATTTAAGTGCAACGTTTGTATGACTGAAGCCTTTAGTGAGTGGTCTAATGCTTTAATATTTAATCATTTCTGCCCTCCGAATTCATATTCATTATATATAGTTGAAGTCGGAAACTTACATACACTTAGGTTGGAGTGATTAAAACTTGTTTTTCAACCACTCCACACATTTCTTGTTAACAAACTATAGTTTTGGCAAGTCGGTTAGGACGTCTACTTTGTGCATGACACAAGTAATTTTTCCAACAATTGTTTACAGACAGATTATTTCACTTATAATTCACTGTATCACAATTCCAGTGGGTCAGAAGTTTACACACACACTAAGTTGACTGTGCCTTTAAACAGCTTGGAAAATTCCAGAAAATGATATCATGGCTTCAGAAGCTTCTGATAGGGTAATTGACATCATTTGAGTCAGACCTTCACAAGTCTGGTTCATCCTTGGGAGCAATTTCCAAACGCCTGAAGGTACCACGTTCATCTGTACAAACAATAGTACGCAAGTATAAACACCATGGGACCACACAGCCGTAATACCGCTCAGAAAGGAGACGCGTTCTGTCTCCTAGAGATTAATGTATTTTGGTGCAAAAAGTGCAAATCAATCCCAGAACATCAGCAAAGGACCTTGTGAAGATGCTGGAGGAAACGGGTACAAAAGTATCTATATCCACAGTAAAACGAGTCTTACATCGACATAACCTGAAAGGTCGCTGAGCAAGGAATAAGCGACAGCTCCAAAACCGGCATAAAAAAAGCCAGACTACTGTTTGCAACTGTACATGGGGACAAAGATCGCACTTTTTGGAGAAATGTCCTCTGGTCTGATGAAACAAAAATAGAACTGTTTGGCCATAATGACCATCGTTATGTTTGGAGGAAAAAGGGGGAGGCTTGCAAGCCAAAGAACACCATCCCAACCGTGAAGCACGGGGGTGGCAGCATCATGTTGTGGGGGTGCTTTGCTGCAGGAGGGACTGGCGCACTTCACAAAATAGATGGCATCATGAGGGAGGAAAATTATGTGCATATATTGAAGCAAAATCTCAAGACATCAGTCAGGAAGTTAAAGCTTGGTCGCAAATGGGTCTTCCAAATGGACAATGACCCCAAGCATACTTCCAAAGTTGTGGCAAAATGGCTTTAGGACAACAAAGTCAAGGTATTGGAGTGGCCATCACAAAGACCTGACTTCAATCCTGTAGGAACTTGCAGAACTGAAAAATGTGTACGAGCAAGGAGGCCTACAAACCTGACTCAGTTACACCAGATCTGTCTGGAGGAATGGGCCAAAATTCACCCAACTTATTGTGAGAGGCTTGTGGAAGGCTACCCGAAATGTTTGACCCAAGTTAAACAATTTAAAGGCATTGCTACCAAATCCTAATTGAGTGTATGTAAACTTCTGACCCACTGGGAATGTGATGAAAGAAATAAAATCTGAAATAAATAATTCTCTCTACTATTATTCTGACATTTCATTCTTAAAATAAAGTGGTGATCCTAACTGACCTGAGCCAGGGACTTTTTACTAGGGTTAAATATCAGGAATTGTGAAAAACTGAGGTTAAATGTATTTGGCTAAGGTGTATGTAAACTTCCGACTTTAACTGTATATATTTACAAGCCCATATAATTTAGTTTGGCTTGCCATTCCAAATAAAATGTAATATTTTTTGCTCATATAGTAAAAAAACAAGTCGCTAGGTGTAGGCAAGGCCATAAGTAAATAGGTGAACTAGGATATGACTAAAGAGTTCATCAAGGTGATTTTTTTCTTTCACGTAGATAAGTATTTTCGGTTCCTTGGTAGCAAGATCTTATCTATTTTTGCTAACTTTCTATTAAAATGTATTTTATTGAGATCATTTGTTCATTTTTGGCATATGAACACAGAGTATTATTGGTAAACTACAGGGTAATGTAAAAGTTGTATATTTTAGTGATCCAATACGTAATGTAGCACTTTATCTAGATCCTCCAAGGCTGTGGACGGATCCAAATTGTGGATACATTTTTTTATATATTTTTTTAATCATCAGCCTACAATGACACCTTTTGTTTTGTTGCCGTGGGTTTCTAGCTCCTTGATATTATTGTTGGATCTGATTTGAATAGCTGACACATCGATGGTCATAACAAATAGATATGCCGATAGTGGACAACCTTGTTTTAATACTTTCTGAGAAGTAGCCATTATTTACTATTTTACACCTAGGGTTACTATACATTACTTTAACCCATTGAAATTTTCCAGGCATTTATATATAAATTCCAGTCGTACTTTGTCAAAAGCCTTTTCAAAGTCAGCTGTGAATACCAGGCCTGGTTTCACAGATTTTTCATAGTGTTCTATTGTTTCCAGTACTTGTCTTATATTATCTCCAATGTATCGTCCATGTAAAAAACTTGTCTGATTAGGATGAATAATATCCGACAAAACCTTTTTTATTCTATGCGCTATGCATTTTGCTAGAACTGAAGTGTAAGGGGCTTCCAATTTCTTTTATGGACTGGATCTTTATATTTCACACTTGAGCCCTGTTTCAGTAATAATGAAATCAGACTTTCTTGTTGAGTATCTGATAATCTACCATTTTTATAGAACTGGTTAAAACATGCTAATAACGGTGCTCTGAGTACATCAAAAAAGGTTTGGTATACCTCAACTGCCTAGAAGACCAGCATTCCTGAGTTGCCTCTTCACTGTTGACGATTAGACTGGTGTTTTGCAGGTACTATTTAATGAAGCTGCCAGTTGAGGACTTGTGAGGTGTCTGTTTCTCAAACTAAACACTCTGTTTGTTTATAGTCCAATAATATATTTAAAACCATCCATCTACCTTGTGGATCTGTTTGAACAATTTGCACAGTCGGATCAAAATTATTGTTCATTAATATCATCACCCCTTTTGAGTTTCTTTTCCCATGGGAGATGTATATTTCGTCCACCACCCAGTCCTTTTTCCACACAATTTCATCTAAATTTGTTGAATGAGTTTCCTGTAAACAAAATATATTATATTCCTTCTCTTTTAGCCAGGTAAATACTGATCATCTTTTCTTATTTTCTGCTAAGCCATTACAATTATAAATGGCAATGCTTATTTCACCATTTACCATAATGAGATACAAGTTTAAATTATATTTATCATAATATATGTTTATAAACTTACCATTAAAAAGTACCATAATGATTGTGTGTCCATATAGCTGTACCATGACATTTGCACTGCTACTAGGTAAACCTAGAATTGTTGATCAATGGGTCTTTAGCTAAGTCCAGCTAACCTTTTGATATGCTGATCACTTTTTATTTTTTTTTACGTTTAGTTATGCTGATGTCAGTTATTATTTGTTCTTCCGCTCTTATTAATAGATGGAGTCCAGACAGGCTATTTTAGGAAACTTTAGATTAGGCCTATAGTGTAATGCTAAAATAATGTAGCATATCAAATGAATTGACAAGGAAAGTTTGAAGGGGGAGATGGAGAGACAGCTATAGTATTACTAGTGATGTTGGTGATGTCATGATTATCCCAGCATGTGCCTTATTCCAGAGGAAGATTTGCATTGAATTAGTTTTTCCTAAATGCCTCATGTAATTCTTTCTTTTTTAAATTCAGTTGAGTCTATGCCGGAAGCCTGGTGGTTTTTATTCTAGGCGTAAGGATATTTCAACATCATGTCGAAATGATAAAAGGCTACCCTGATCACTCGTGCTTGGCTGCCAAAGTATAGGTGTCCCCATAGGGTTAGTATTTAAATTGAGGTAATGTGATCATAATCATTATTTTAGCGATCCACGTTAGACGTCCCTCCTAGTCAAAAGGCTCTCGATCCTGCTGATGTGAACTGCTGGACGGTGCACTTGCATTTGATATGCATTTTTGGATAAGACGAGCTCAGTGAGGAATTGGGGATTCCCTGCTTTGCAATCTGTTGCCTACGTCAACAGCCACTGTCAGCCAGTTTCATTAAATAGACCTAGGCACTACTTTTTTATTGCACATTTAATTATAACTGATGATTTGGAGATGTTCAACTTCAATTAATTGGCACAAAACGGGCGTCAGACAATTTTTTTGTCTATGGCTTGCACAGACGTTGGCTTACTCTGGCTTACACAGATGTTGGTCGCCTAAATTGTAGTAGGCTAGGTCTAATATACAGGCTAGCATATGAATGGTGGATTAATAGTCCAGCCTATTAATAAACTTCTAATTTACACATCTCTGTCTTCACTGTTCCCTTCTTGCGCAATTCATGCATCTCCACTGGCCATCTCTCTTCCATCCTCTCTCCCTCTCTCTCTCTCTTCCATCCTCTCGCCCTTGCTGGATCGAATCCCTGAGCTGAAAAGGTACAAATCTGTCATTCTGCCCCTGAGCAAGGCAGTTAACCCACTGTTCCCCGGGCCCCGAAGACGTGGATATCGATTAAGGCAGCACCCCGCACCTCTCTGATTCAGAGAAGAAACATTTCAGTTGAATGCATTCAGTTGTACAACTTACTAGGTATCCCCTTTCCCTTTCATTTCCCTCTTTCTTCCTATCTCTTCCTCTCTCTATTCCTCTCTCTCTTCTTCCTCTCTCTTCTTCCTCTCTCTTCTTCCTCTCTCTTCTTCCTCTCTCTCTTCCATCCTCTTATACAGTGGGGGAAAAAAGTATTTTATCCCCTGCTGATTTTGTACGTTTGCCCACTGACAAAGAAAGGATCAGTCTATAATTTGAATGGTAGGTTTATTTGAACAGTTAGAGACAGAATAACAACAAAAATATCCAGAAAAACGCATGTCAGAAATTTTTGAAATTGATTTGCATTTTAATGAGGGATATAAGTATTTGACCCCCCTCTCAATCAGAAAGATTTATGGCTCCCAGGTGTCTTTTATACAGGTAACGAGCTGAGATTAGGAGCACACTCTTAAAGGGAGTGCTCCTAACCGCAGCTTGTTACCTGTAAAAAAAGACACCTGTCCACAGAAGCAATCAATCAATCAGATTCCAAACTCTCCACCATGGCCAAGACCAAAGACCTCTCCAAGGATGTCAGGGACAAGATTGTAGACCTACACAAGGCAGGAATGGGCTACAAGACCATCGCCAAGCAGCTTGGTGAGAAGGTGACAACATTTGGTGCGATTATTCGCAAATGGAAGAAACACAAAAGAACTGTCAATATCCCTCGGCCTGGGGCTCCATGCAAGATCTCACCTTGTGGGGATGCAATGATCATGAGAACGGTGAGGAATCAGCCCAGAACTACACGGGAGGATCTTGTCAATGATCTCAAGGCAGCTGGGACCATAGTCACCAAGAAAACAATTGGTAACACACTACGCCGTGAAGGACTGAAATCCTGCAGCGACCGCAATGTCCCCCTGCTCAAGAAAGCACATATACATGCCCGTCTGAAGTTTGCCAATGAACATCTGAATGACTCAGAGGACAACTGGTGAAAGTGTTGTGGTCAGATGAGACCAAAATGGAGCTCTTTGACATCAACTCAACTCGCCGTGTTTGGAGGAGGAGGAATGCTGCCTATGACCCCAAGAACAACATCTCCACCGTCAAACATGGAGGTGGAAACGTTATGCTTTGGGGTGTTTTTCTGCTAAGGGGACAGGACAACTTCACCGCATCAAAGGGACGATGGACGGGGCCATGTACCATCAAATCTTGGGTGAGAACCTTCTTCCCTCAGCCAGGGCATTGAAAATGGGTTGTGGATGGGTATTCCAGCATGACAATGACCCAAAACACACGGCCAAGGCAACAAATGAGTGGCTCAAGAAGAAGCACTTTAAGGTCCTGGAGTGGCCTAGCCAGTCTCCAGACCTTAATCCCATAGAAAATCTGTGGAGGGAGCTGAAGGTTCGAGTTGCCAAATGTCAGCCTCGAAACCTTAATGACTTGGAGAAGATCTGCAAAGAGGAGTGGGACAAAATCCCTCCTGAGATGTGTGCAAACCTGGTGGCCAACCACAGGAAACGTCTGACCTCTGTGATTGCCAACAAGGGTTTTGCCACCAAGTACTAAGTCATGTTTTGCAGAGGGGTCAAATACTTATTTCCCTCATTAAAATGCAAATCATTTTATAACATTTTTGACATGTGTTTTTCTGGATTTTTGTGTTGTTATTCTGTCTCTCACTGTTCAAATAAACCTACTATTAAAATGATAGACTGATCATTTCTTTGTAAGTGGGCAAACGTACAAAATCAGCAGGGGATCAAATACTTTTTTCCCCCACTGTAGCTATTGAATCAGTAGCCTAGCCCAATTCGTGTCCCAGAAGTAGCAATATAGTTTGGTCACTTATTTTGAGCAATTACATTTATTTGAGGAAAGGGGCACCTTGCTCTTGCTTGCTGGATATAGAATAGGCTACTGCTTTCACAATGAACTGGCAGGGAACTTTCTCTGGTGTGTTGTGATCACATTGGCTGGTGGTAAAAATGCAATAAACGGGTGTCTTCTGTTCTCCACACGCCCAATGTTTATGTTTATAAACACATGTATTATGTCAGCATGCCCAATGTTACAATGTTTCCAATCAAATGTATAAATTAAGTTTACGTTTTCCTATCAATTGAATTTGCATAAATATTGTGATTAGATGATAGCTGGGGTTAATGAATCAGGATCAAATCCTCTGATCTCCTCGAGCCCATTAATGATACAATGTTCATATTTGAAGATTGCCGAAAGGCCAGTCTCTTTGGGAAATGATAGGAGTGGAATGTAGTAGCTGAACAGAGACTGCAACCAGGCTAATGAGATACCAAGAAAATAATGTTTATTTTTTCAAGTTCCTTAAATGTGTTCAAAAGCCAATCAACTATCCTACACCATTTCCAGGAGGTTGTGGGAAGGTTGTATGCAAAATAACCATAGGACAACCATGCTATCACCAAGCTTTACCATATGGTTTTCAGATCATTATGTGCTAGCTGGGTATGGCCTAAATGAAGTAACCAAATTAAATACTTGTTCATGCAGGTATGTTTGATGTTATTTCATTGTTTGTTCTTTGTTGTCATCTGATCCTCCTCCTCTAGGGAAGACATGCCAGATTGCCAACCCCTGTGCATCCAACCCCTGTGCCAACGGTGGACAGTGCTCACCCTTCGAGTCCCACTACATCTGCGCGTGCCTGCCCGCCTTTCATGGCCAGACCTGCAAGCAGGACGTCAATGAGTGTGCCCAGATGTCGTCACCCTGTCACAACGGGGGCATGTGTGTGAATGAGGTGGGCTCCTACCACTGCCGCTGCCCCCAGGAGTACACGGGTGCCAACTGCGAGACCCCCTACATGCCCTGCAGCCCCTCTCCCTGCCACAATGGGGGCACTTGCGTGCAGAAGGGGGACACCACCTATGACTGCAGCTGCCTGCCAGGTAACCCTTCACCCCTTTGCTCAAATCTATTAAAATACTTTATCTGTGCCTGTTTGAGCCTGCCTGGCATTGACTTTTCAATAATTTGTGTTTACCAAAGAGGTACGTACTGTTAGGAATTGATTAATAGATAGCTGTTGTAGCTTGGATGTGATTGGTGGATATAGGGCATTGCTAGTCTCTGGTTTCTGCTGGCAGGATATTATTGCACAGACGTTTCCCAGCTAACACATTTAGTTCCTTGGAAGTTGTGGGAACTTACGTTTTTGGTTTCCCATTGGTTCGGGGAATGAAACCATAAGTTTCCTGACCTGTAAAACGGAACTTTTTTAAATGTTCTGAAAACGGAAGGGAAAATTTTGCCTGTTCTGGGAACGTTAATTTATAGGTTGCTGGGAGGTTCTGAAAACATGCCTTTAAATAGACCCATGATGAAACCTGTAGGAAACGTTATGGTGAAGTACTGAAATTCACACAGAAGAATGTTGTTTCTTAACGTTCTCTGAAATATTTTAGAACATTCTCAAAGTCAAACCAGTTGGAGAACGTGCCTTGAATATTATCCCCAAATTTTTTTTTTATTGTCAAGTTAACCTCTTACATCTAGATGTTCCGCTAGCGGAACACCTGCTCCAATAACCAATGATAGGTGTGGCGCGAATTACAAATTCCTCAAAAATACAAAAACTTCAATTTTTCAAACATATGACTATTTTACAGCATTTTAAAGACAAGACTCTCCTTTATCGAACCACACTGTCCGATTTCAAAAAGGCTTTACAGCGAAAGCAAAACATTAGATTACGTCAGCAGAGTACCCAGCCAGAAATAATCAGACACCCATTTTTCAAGCTAGCATATAATGTCACAAAAAACAAAACCACAGCTAAATGCAGCACTAACCTTTGATCTTCATCAGATGACACACCTAGGACATTATGTTATACAATACATGCATGTTTTGTTCAATCAAGTTCATATTTATATCAAAAACCAGCTTTTTACATTAGCATGTGACATTCAGAACTAGCATACCCACCGAAAACTTCCAGTGAATTTACTAAATTACTCACGATAAACGTTCACAAAAAGCATAACAATTATTTTAAGAATTATAAATACAGAACTCCTTTGTGCAATCGAGGTGTCCGATTTTAAAATAGCTTTTCGGTGAAAGCACATTTTGCAATATTCTGAGTAGATAGCCCAGCCATCACGGCTAGCTATTTAGACACCCACCAAGTTTAGCCCTGACCAAACTCCGATTTACTATTAGAAAAGTTTGATTACCTTTAATGTTCTTCGTCAGAATGCACTCCCAGGACTGCTACTTCAATAACAAATGTTGGTTTGGTTCAAAATAATCCATAGTTATATCCAAATAGCGCCGTTTTGTTTGTGCGTTCAAGACACTATCCGAAGTGTAAATAAGGGTCACGCGCACGATGCATTTCGTGACAAAAAAATTCTAAATATTCCATTACCGTACTTCGAAGCATGTCAACCGCTGTTTAAAATCAATTTTTATGCCATTTTTCTCGTAAAAAAGCGATAATATTCCGACCGGAAAGCGTGTTTACGTACAAAAGAGAGAGAAAATAAAAGCATGGGATCCCCTCGTGCACGAGCCTGAGTCTCATAGTACTGTGACTGGCCGCTATCCAAACGCGCTAATGTTTTTCAGCCAGGGGCTGCCTCGATATCATTCAGCTTTTTGCCGCCTTCTGAGAGCCCATGGGAGCCGTAGGAAGTGTCACGTAACAGCAGAGATCCCCTGTATTGGATAGAGATAATCAAGAAGGCCAAGAAATGGTCAGACAGGGTACTTCCTGTACAGAATCTTCTCAGGTTTTGGCCTGCCATTTGAGTTCTGTTATACTCACAGACACCATTCAAACAGTTTTAGAAACTTTGGAGTGTTTTCTATCCAAAGCTAATAATTATATGCATGTTCTAGTTTCTGGGCAGGAGTAATAATCAGATTAAATCGGGTACGTTTTTTATCCGGCCGTGAAAATACTGCCCCCTAGCCATAACAGGTTAAATGTGTTGAGAATGTTCTAAGGCCAAGCAACCATCCTGCACCATTCCTAGAAAGTTGTGCAAAGGTTGTATGCAAAACAATCATAGGACAAGCACGCTCTCACCAAGCTCTAAGAAACATATGGTTCTACGAATGCTATGTGCTAGCTGGGTTCCCCCTGATAACTACACACACACACACACACACACACACACACACACACACACACACACACACACACACACACACACACACACATGTTTTCTGTTTCCAAACGGTTTGACAAGCCAATTGTGATAACCCCTTGGTGGGAGAACTACAGTTGTAGAGCTATTGTGTAAGATAGTGATTAATGGTGGTTTGGGCTGTTATGGTGAAAGTATTACCGCCACACCAGCAGTCACACGTCCCGTGTGGCTCAGTTGGTAGAGCATGGTGTTTGCAACGCCAGGGTTGTGGGTTCGATTCCCACGGGGGGCCAATACGAAGATTTTTGTATTTTTTTTTTTTTTAATGAAATGTATGCATTCACTACTGTAAGTCGCGTCTGCTAAAGAGCGTCTGCTAAATGACTAAAATGTAAATTCCACCTGACCGTTTAGTCACAGTAACTAGGCTTCTCCAAAACTGCGCTCTGATGCTACTGGTGGTCATTGGTAGCCTATTAGTGCTTGCTAACTGCCAGTTGGTAATGGCCTGGTACTCGGTGATCTATTGTCCCTCTAATCACGCTGACATCAATACAAATGCAATCGAAAATCAAATCAAACACTTCATGAGAGCCCATGAGCTCATGTTGCGCAACATTTATATAGACTATGCAATTGAGTGGGAACAGATTTTTGATGGCCTCTACTAATAAGAAGATCCCATCAGCTTTCTGCAGGCTAGGCCTGCTATATTTATTTCTCAAATTTCCTAATATTAAGCACATTGCTTTCGCTTTACAACAGGAGTATAGCCTTCCTGGTAGGCATGAAAATGAACCACTGGAAAAGCGTCCTCCATTCGCTATTTAAGTGCATTTTTTCTTCCTGCCCTTGTTCTGACAGGTGCATGATAATGGTCTATTCTAAATAAAAAATAATTTCACCCATACAGTACCAGTCAAAGGTTTATACAAACCTACTCATTCAAGGGTTTTTCTTTATTTTTACTATTTTCTACATTGTATAATAATAGTGAAGACATCAAAACTATGAAATAACATATATGGAATCGGGATGTAACCAAAAAAGTGTTAAACAAATCAAAATATATTTGAGATTTTTCAAAGTAGCCACTCTTTGCCTTGATGACAGCTTTGCACACTTTTAGAATTCTCTGAACCAGCTTCATGAGGAATACTTTAACAACATTCTTGAAGGAGTTCCCACATATGCTGAGCACTTGTTGGCTGCTTTTCCTTCACTCTGCGGTCCAACTCATCCCAAACCATCTCAATTGGGTTGAGGTCGGGTGATTGTGGACGCCAGGTCATCTGATGCAACATCCAATTTTCACACGGGAATTGGATGTTGCATAACTTTGTTAATTAAATAAAGAAAATAAGTATACTTTTGGTTTTGTTATTTGTAAACCCAGGTTCCCTTTATCTAATATTAGGTTTTGGTTGATGATCTAAAAAAATATGCAAAAAATGCAGAAAATCAGAAAGGGTGGAAATGCTTTTTCACGGCACTGTAGCCTATAGGCCTAGGACCCCTGGAACACAGTTACAGAGCACATAGCCTACAGAGCCTAGTGAAACGTGTTCATCTAAGCCCAGTCATTGCGCAATCGCATTAGAAAATAGAGTTTTGGATGGCCACTATTTAAGTGATCCTAGGATTATTTTGCTGCTATATTTGTTGTTCAATTCTTAAAATAAAGCACATGAATCCGCTTTACAACTTGGCATACATAGGCGGCGCGTGAGTTTCAAGTTTGGGGAAGCAAATTTTCACCGTAAAAATTCCCCTTAATAAAAAAGTATTCCATGCATTATCGCATTTGCAGGCTTATGTAAGATAGCATACTGTTTGTAAAGTGATGAGTAGATTGGATGTTCATAATTTAGGCAAATAATATAACTCAATCACTGTTCGCAAAAAACAACTGTTCAATGCATAGCTGAGCACTTATAGTGTAGATTAGGCCTAGGCTATATCGGATACTGTACATTTCTTTCTTTGCATGGGAAAGTGTTGCCTTTTTATAAACACATTTCATACAATTCTACTACACATTATATGACTGGAGACATTAGCATAATCTTTTTTATTCAACAAATTACAAGTTAGCCTCTCTAGGGTATGTGGGACGAAATCGTCCCACCTACTCAACAGCCAGTGGAATCCCGTGGCGCGTTATTCAAATACCTTAGAAATGCTATTACTTCAATTTCTCAAACATATGACTATTTTACACCATTTTAAAGACAAGACTCTCGTTAATCTAACCACACTGTCCGATTTCAAAAAGGCTTTACAACGAAAGCAAAACATTAGATTATGTCAGCAGAGTACCCAGCCAGAAATAATCAGACACCCATTTTTCAAGCTAGCATATAATGTCACATAAACCCAAACCACAGCTAAATGCAGCACTAACCTTTGATGATCTTCATCAGATGACACTCCTAGGACATTATGTTATACAATACATGCATGTTTTGTTCAATCAAGTTCATATTTATATCAAAAACCAGCTTTTTACATTAGCATGTGATGTTCAGAACTAGCACATCCACCGCAAACTTCCGGTGAATTTACTAAATTACTCACGATAAACGTTCACAAAAAACAACAATTATTTTAAGAATTATAGATACAGAACTCCTTTATGCAATCGCTATGTCCGATTTTAAAATAGCTTTTCGGCAAAAGCACATTTTGCAATATTCTGAGTAGATAGCTCGCCATAACGGGCTAGCTATTTTGAACCGCACCAAGTTTGGCAGTCACCAAACTCAGATTTACTATAATAAAAATTGGATTACCTTTGCTGTTCTTCGTCAGAATGCACTCCCAGGACTTCTATTTCAATAACACATTTTTGGTTTGGTTCAAAATAATCCATAGTTATGTTCAAATATCCTCTGTTTTGTTTGTGCACTCAAGACACTATGCGCTACTGTTTTTCAGCCAGGGGCTCCAAAGGCATCATTCACCGTTTTGCCGCCTTCTGAGAGCCTATGGGAGCCGTAGGAAGTGTCACGTTACAGCAGAGATCCTCAGTTTTCAATAAAGAGAGTGTAGAAGCCCAAGAAATGGTGAGAGAGGGCACTTCCTGTAAGGAATCTTCTCAGGTTTTTGCCTGCCATATGAGTTCTGTTATACTCACAGACACCATTCAAACAGTTTTAGAAACTTTAGGGTGTGTTCTATCCAAAGCCAATAATTATATGCATATTCTAGTTTCTGGGCAGTAGTAATAACCAGATTAAATCGGGTACGTTTTTTTATCCGGCCATGCAAATACTGCCCCCTACCCTAGAGAGGTTAGCCTACTCGACTGATACTGACAAATAGATACAATAAAAACGACCATATAATAGGCCTAAGAGAAGGCGAGACACAGAATATTACGTTCATCTAAACTGGAGGAGGAAATTGTAAAAAACAAACCTTTTAAGTAACACTGACCCAACAATGATGAATAGTGAATATGTTCTGTGCCAATAATATAGGCTATACTGTTGTTCGGTCAATTAAGTTGAGAATTTTGATAACTAAAAGACAGGTTAGTATTTTTATTGTGTTCTCTTTACAGCAATAACCATTTGCTTACCAAATTATGTTTTCCTGCATTGTATTATGAAATATTGTGATATGGCTGGCATAGCCGCTCAACTTTTCAGACAGTCGCAACTCAACAATAATCTTCCCAAATTGCACGCGATGCCTTTCCTTCGGACTGTAGGCACTATGATTTAAAACAATCCACTATGTATTTTTTTAAGAAGCTACTGATCCAAATCATGCTTTAGTAGCCTATTTTGAATTATTTAATTTATTTCTGTTTTGACAGGAGTAGGCTAATTAGCCTATCGCGCCTCAGACTGGGGCAAAGGTTCACCTTCCAACAGAAAGTGCATTCGGAAAGTATTCAGACCCCTTTACTTTTTCCACATTTTGTTACGTTACAGCCTTATTCTAAAATTGATTACATCGTTTTTCTCCCCCTTATCTAACTACACACAATACCCCATAATGACAAAGCAAAAACTGGTTTCTAGACATTTTTGCAAATGTATAGAAATAAAAAATGTAATATCACATTTACATAAGTATTCAGGCCCTTTACTCAGAACTTTGTTGAAGCACCTTTGGCAACGTTAACAGCCTCAAGTCTTCTCGAGTATGACGCTACAAGCTTGGCACACCTGTATTTGGGGAGTTTCTCCCATTCTTCTCAAGCTCTCTCCTGTTGGATGGGGAGCGTTGCTGCACAACTATTTTCAGGTCTCTCCAGAGATGTTCAATCGGGTTCAAGTCCGGGCTCCGGCTGGGCCTCTCAAGGACATTCAGAGACTTGTCCCGAAGCCACTCCTGCGTTGTCTTGGCTGTGTACTTAGGGTCGTTGTCCTGTTGGAAGGGGAACCTTTGCCCAGTCTGAGGTCCTGAGTGCTCTTCATCAAGGGTCTCTCTGTACTTTGCTCCGTTCATCTTTCCCTCGATCCTGATTCCTGACTAGACTCTCTGTCCCTGCCGCTAAAAAACGGGGATGGTGTAAGGTTTCCTCCAGATGTGACGCTTGGCATTCAGGACAAAAAGTTCAATATTGGTTTCATCAGACCAGAGAATCTTGTTTCTCATGGTCTGAGAGTCCTTCAGGTGCCTTTTGACAAACTCCAAGTGGGCTGAGGAGTGGCTTCCATCTGGCCACTTTACCATAAATTCCTGATTGGTGGAGTGCTGCAGAGATGGTTGTTCTTCTGGAAGGTTCTCCTATCTCCACAGAGGAACTCTAGAGCTCGTGGTCACCTCCCTCACCAAGGTCCTTCTCCCCTGATTGCTCAGTTTGTCCGGGTGGCCAGCTTTAGGAAGAGTCTTGCTGGTTCCAAACTTCTTCCATTTAAGAATGATGGAGGCCACTGTGTTCTTGGGGACCTTCAATGCTACAGAAATGTGTTTTTACCCTTCCTCAGATCGGTGCCTCAACACAATCCTCAGAGCTCTACTGACAATTCCTTTGACCTCATGGCTTGGTTTTTGCTCGGACATGCGCTGTCAACTGTGGGACTTTATGTAGACAGGTGTGTGCCTTTCCAAATCATGTCCAATCAATTAAATAAACCACAGGTGGACTCCAATCAAGTTGTAGAAACATCTCAAGGATGATTATCGGAAACAGGATGACCTGAGCTCAATTTCGAGTCTCATAACAAAGGGTCTGCATACTTATGTAAATAAGGTATTTCTGTTTTTTATGCTTAACAAATTTGCAAACATTTCTAAAAACCTGTTTTTGCTTTGTCAGTATGGGGTATTGTGTGTAGATTGATGAAAGATATACAGTTGAAGTCGGAAGTTTACATACACTTAGGTTGGAGTCATTAACTCGTTTTTCAACCACTCCACACATTTCTTGTTAACAAACTATAGTTTTGGCAAGTCGGTTAGGACATCTACTTTGTGTATGACACAAGTCATTTTTCCAACACTTGTTTACAGACAGATTATTTCACTTATAATTCACTGTATCACAATTCCAGTGGGTCAGAAGTTTACATACACTAAGTTGACTGTGCCTTTAAACAGCTTGGAAAATTCCCGAAAATGATGTCATAGCTTTAGAAGCTTCTGATAGGCTAATTGACATCATTTGAGTCAATTGGAGGTGTACCTGTGGATGTATTTCAAGGCCTACCTTCAAACTCAGTGCCTCTTTGCTTGACATCATGGAAAAATCTAAAGAAATCAGCCAAGACCTCAGAAAAAAAATTTGTAGACCTCCACATTTCTGGTTCATCCTTGTGAGCAATTACCAAATGCCTGAATGTACCACGTTCATCTGTACAAACAATGGTACGCAAGTATAAACACCATGGGACCACGCAGCCGTCATACCGCTCAGGAAGACGCGTTCTGTCTCCTTGAGATGAACGTACTTTGGTGCATTAAGTGCAAATCAATCCCAGAACAACAGCAAAGGACCTTGTGAAGATGCTGGCTGGAGGAAACCGGTACAAAAGTATCTATATCCACAGTAAAACGAGTTCTATATCCACATAACCAGAAAGGCTGCTCAGCAAGGAAGAGGCCACTGCTCCAAAACCGCCATAAAAAATCCAGACTACGGTTTGCAACTGCACATGGGGACAAAGATCGTACTTTTTGGAGAAATGTCCTCTGGTCTGATGAAACAAAAATAGAACTGTTTGGCCATATTGAACATTGTTATGTTTGGCAGGGGGAGGCTTGCAAGCCGAAGAACACCATCCCAACCATGAAGCACGGGGGTGGCAGCATCATGTTGTGGGGGTGCTTTGCTGCAGGAGGGACTGGTGCACTTCACAAAATAGATGGCATCATGAGGGAGTTACATTATGTGCATATATTGAAGCAACATCTCAAGACATCAGTCAGGAAGTTAAAGCTTGGTTGCAAATGGATCTCCCAAATGGACAATGACCCCGAGCATACTTCCAAAGTTGTGGCAAAATGGCTTAAGGACAACAAAGTCAAGGTATTGGAGTGGCTATCACAAAGCCCTGACCTCAATCCTATCGAAAATTTGTGGGCAGAACTGAAAAAGCTTGTGCGAGCAAGGAGGTCTACAAAACTGACTCAGTTACACCAGATCTGTCAGGAGGAATGGGCCAACATTCACCCAACTTATTGTGGGAAGCCTGTGGAAGGCTACCCAAAACGTTTAACCCAGGCTAAACAATTTTAAAGGCAATGTTACCAAATACTAATTGAATGTATGTAAACTTCTGACCCACTGGGAATGTGATGAAAGAAATAAAAGCTGAAATAAATATTTCTCTACTATTATTCTGACATTTCACATTCTTAAAATAAAGTGGTGATCCTAACTGACCTAAGACATGGAATTTTTACTAGGATTAAATGTCAGGAATTGTGAAAAACGGAGTTTAAATGTATTTGGCTAAGGTGTATGTAAACTTACAACTTCAACTGTATATTGAATAAATTTTTAGAAAAGGCTGTAACGTAACAAAATGTGGAAAAATGAAATGCTTTCCGAATGCACTGTAATTTTGGCAATTTAATTCAATTTGCTTTAGGAAAAGATTCCCCTAACCTTATGGACTTAGCGCCTATGCTTGCATATTAAAAACGTGGGCATATAGGAGGACCTGTTTCTTTGTTAACTGCTCAACACAGAATAGCTGCGTGTGCGCACTCCCTCTGAAATCTTTTGGAGAAAATATCCTTTCTATTTTATTCAGCTATGTTCAACTGTATTCTTCATCCTATAAAATAATATATAATTCTAAACAAATCTTGTCTGTTAAATGAACTGTTTAGCCCACAGCCATATGACATAGCCAGATCAGGGCCTAACATAAGGACAACTCAGAATATATTCTGTTCTGGAATAGAATAGATTTTCTTCATATCATGTTTCTTTAGACCTGTCTAAAATAAATAATGGATTTATTGTGATGGTGTAGTCTATATTAAATGGATTCATGTAATTGTTCCAATGTTCTGCATCAGTGGTTTGTAGGCTATTCATGGTAGCCAGGAGATGCGAAATGTGTTTATGGTAATTATTGGTCAATTACCATGTGGCCGGCAGTTATTTGCATGACAATCACCGGCTGACAAAATGTCATGACCGCCACAGCCCTAATGGTGGTTCATGCATGGTGGTTGTCTGTTTGTGGCTCTGCTGTGGAGTTCTGCATGCAGCTGCCGAGACTCCCTCATTCCCAGCGGCTCAGAAACAGACGGTATTCCCAGATTTTTCCTTCATTTGTGCCCTTATCAATCCCTTCCTCCTGATGATAATGAAGCATGCAGTTGGTGTTGTTGGCCTAAAGGTTGAGGTTTCAGTGGGAATCAAAGTTCAGTCACCTATAGAGCAATCCCAAAGGTTCTGAGTGAAGGACGGTTTGGATAAATGTGTGTGTGCATGCATTTTAACATTTAACTAAGAGTTAAAATGTAACCTACGGCGTGCCACTCTCGTGTGTCTTTGTGATAGAATGCAGACAGAGAGTGAGGCGAGCAGGAAACCTACGCCGCTTTGGGTTGATTGTTAAGCTGAGTTTTGATTTGTAAAATGGCTACACACTACGCAGGGAGCCATTTTGAAGCGTGCAAGGAGGTAGGCTGTAGATTCAAGCAGATGGCCATGGGAATATGCAGATCTTATCTCTGGTTATAAAGGATTGTAACAATAAGAAGAAAGGTGGGTCTGAATTATGTGAAGTGAAATTTTTACTGGTTTCTATGAATGACATGTCTCTTTTTCCCTTTTCTTTCCCTATTGTCTCTTCTTTCTCCCCCTCTCTCAACTCTCACTCACTCACTCTCAGGATTTACAAGTCAGAATTGTGATCACAACATTGATGACTGCCCAGGCCACAACTGTCAGAATGGTGGCTTGTGTGTGGATGGGGTCAACACCTACAACTGCCAGTGCCCCCCTCACTTTACAGGTAACCTTTATACCAAACCCTCCAATCTTCAAGATGGACAAGGTCTCTAGAAAAAAATGAACTTCAGATTCCACCCACATTGGCCCTATATCGATCTCTTATGGCCCCTGCATAATGTAATCCTTGCCCGCTGCTCTCTAGGCCAGTTCTGTACCGAGAATGTGGATGAGTGTGAGATGATGCCAAACACGTGCCAGAACGGCGGTACGTGCCACGACACCTATGGCAGCTTCCACTGTGTCTGTGTCAATGGCTGGACAGGCGATGACTGCAGTGAGAATATCGACGACTGTGCCAGCGCAGCCTGTTATCACGGCGCCACATGCCACGACCGCGTAGCCTCTTTCTTCTGCGAGTGTCCACATGGGCGCACAGGTACTACGACCTCGCCTGTCCCACACTAACCACACACACACACATTGGAGGAAGATTAAAAATAAGAAACTGTTGAGAGCTTTGCACACCAGGCCACACTGAACTGAGGTGGCCTGGTTACACCCCCATGATAGTTGCTTGACAATATTGAGAGCCTATTTTCAGGTTGGTGCTTCACAATGTTAGTTGATGAGGTGAGTCAATTCTCCCCCTTTACAATAGAAAGCATTTTGTGCCCCTGGAAATACACTACCTATAAAAATCCCATTCATCATAATTTGTCTTTCCTCAGGTTTACTGTGTCATCTTGATGACGCCTGCATCAGTAACCCGTGTCAGAAAGGCTCTAACTGTGACACCAATCCTGTCAACGGGAAAGCCATCTGTACCTGCCCTCCAGGTTACACCGGCTCTGCATGCAACCAGGACATTGACGAGTGTTCCTTAGGTGAGTGACTTCTCTCTCTGCTCTTCTCTCATCTCTATAGAAAGGTACCTGTCTCTGAACATTCAGGATGACAAACTCTGCCAATGTGCTATTTGCCAAACACTCCCGAGAGATTTTCAATTAGACTAACTTGGACACATAAAGGTTAAATAAAAATAAATAATTGTCTGTGTGACGGTAATGCATTTTGGTAATATTTTGCCATTAGAACACTGAAGTGATTTTTTTATGGGAACTGTATCTTTATATCTACCTCTTGTGTTAATGATAGAGAAATTGCACAGGGTGTCGTGAGGGAGCTTGATCCAATGGTGGAACAAGCTCCCTCACAATGCCAGGACAGCGGAGTCAATCACCACCTTCCGGAGACACCTGAAACCCCACCTCTTTAAGGAATACCTGGGATAGGATAAAGTAATCCTTCTAACCCCCCCCCCCAAAAAAAAGATATAGATGTACTATTGTAAAGTGGTTGTTCCACTGGATATCATAAGGTGAATGCACCAATTTGTAAGTCGCTCTGGATAAGAGCGTCTGCTAAATGACGTAAATGTAAGTGGGGATATAAGTGGTGATGTATATCCTGTGTTTGACGTTTCAGGTGCCAACCCTTGCGAGCACGGTGGGCGCTGCCTGAACACTAAAGGCTCGTTCCAGTGCAAGTGTCTCCAGGGTTACGAGGGCCCACGGTGCGAGATGGATGTCAACGAGTGCATGTCCAACCCCTGTCAGAACGATGCCACATGCCTGGACCAGATTGGAGGATTCCACTGCATCTGCATGCCAGGTACGATGACACATTGAAATGTACCATTTAGGGGGATATTTAGGTTTGTAACACTGTTTTACTGACATAGACACTTTGACATGTTGTTAGGTGTAAGAATAATTGTTCACGATTGAAGGGATTTCAGTTCTCTGCCCCTACTACACTAGACAATACTAGCTATCTAAAAATGGCAAAATATTTGAGCCTGTGAACACAAAGTAATGTTACCTGAAACGGTTTCTGTAATATTGTCATAAACGTGTGTGTGTGTGTTCAGGTTATGAGGGGGTATTTTGCCAGATCAACACTGACGAGTGTGCCAGCATGCCCTGTCTGAACAACGGGAAGTGCATCGACAGGATCAACTCCTTCCACTGCGAGTGCCACAAAGGTGAGAGAGATGGCCCAGAGAGAGAGAGTTGGCGGGTGGAAGGAATTGATGAATGAAAGGAGGAAGGAAGGTGTACAGGGAGGGAGGGTTGGAGGAGTAGATGGAGGGTGGGGGTCCTCAGCTCCTGATAGGTTTGGGTGGAAGTGGGGTCACTGGAGGGTGAAGTAAAGTGAATGATTACGTGTGTGTGTGTGTGTGTGTGTGTGTGATACTTTTCTGAGGTTGACTAGTGTAGGCATTTCTGATGAGGGCAGGGAGGGTGGTAATAACAAGGTCACCTGGACATCAGCATAATTAGCAGGCAAAACAGTTTGCGTAAGACCTTAGCACCCAAAGAGGGGGGTATAAGGGGTGGTGGGGTGTGCAAGTGTGTATTTGGTGCTCCTGCTATATGGGTTGTGTGGGGGGGGGGTATTGTTATAAAGTTCAGGGTCCAGGGACTCCAGACCTACTTTAGATGCAAAATAGTTTAACCTTCCTTTTTCGTTTTTTCCCTCCTCTAACTCATGCACTTTTTAGAGCTACAATAAAGGCTGGATTATGTTTGAAAGATGTGGTAAAATAATTAAGAGCGCAATTACATTCAGCTAATGTTCGATATCTTTTAGGCGTACATTATAACTTTAGCATATTTAAGTTACCTTAGAACAAACCAGGCTTCATTTTATCAATATGCAAATCATTACATGAGGTAAAAACAAATTCCGACTGAAAACTGTTCACTGGGGAGTTGATCCTGCTTGCCAGTGCATTGTTCTGAGATACCTTTCTTAATTTTTTTTCATGCTATGGTGTCAATTTCAGAGTGTAACAGGCTATTAAGTGCACTTTCAGAGAAAAACCCAATAAAGCATATCTCAAATAAAAGGAACATTTTGACATTTGTGCTGTTTCAAAATAAATGTGCATCTTTACATGACAGTAATATGTTTATACGCTGGTATTATTTTGATAACTCTTTAATGTATCATAGTGTAAATGCTCTCCAAGACGACACAGGATTTGAATCTAAAAAACTGTCCCGGGCCTCCCGAGTGCCGCAGCAATCTAAGGCACTGCATTACAGTGCTTGAGGCGTCACTACAGACCCAGGTTCGATCACAGGCTGTGTCACCTCTGGCCGTGACCGGGAGACCCATAAGACGGCACACAATTTGCGAGGGTTTGGCCGGCCAGGATGTCCTTGTCCCATTGTGCACTAGTGACTCCTGTGGCAGGCCGGGCACCTGCAAAATGACTTCGGTCGCCAGCTGGATGGTGTTTCCTCTGACACATTGGTGCAGCTGGCTTCCGGGTTAAGCAAGCAGTGTGTCAAGAAGCGGTGCGGCTTGGCAGGGTCGTGTTTCGGAGGAGGCATGGCTCTCGACCTTCGCCTCTCTCGAGTCTGTAGGGGAGTTGCAGCAATGGGACAAGACTGTAACTACCAATTGGATATCACGAAATTGGGGAGAAAAGGGGGTAAAAGTAGTCCAAAAATAAATAAATATGTAAATAAATAAACTGTCCCCAGATGTGTAGCCCACAAATCATGTTAATGTACATAAACTTGGATTCGATACGAGACAAATAACAAAACTGTAAGAATAGCAAAACAGCACAGAAAACAACAAAAACATATATGGCTGATATATATATTCTTCCCTGTCCAGGCTTCTCTGGTGGTCTATGTCAGGTTGACATCGATGAGTGTGCCAGCACGCCCTGCATGAACGGAGCCAAGTGTACCGACGGCCCTAACAAATACTCATGTGAATGCACTGAAGGTACAGTCGGCTGGCACATGGTCAGAACGGTTTGAGGCTCAATTCTTGTGTTTAAATTAATACACTTTATAAGGTGGTTACATGGACAATCATCGATAGGCTTCCTTTGGTTCGGCGGAATTTCCCTATAAGACCTCTTCATCCTAGAACATAAGCTATGTTCTGATTCTCTACCCTTATTCTGAAATGTGCACTCATACACTCCCTTTCATGGATTTAAAATACATGGATTGGTGCGAGGAATATGGTGGAAACTCCTTCCAGCTATGCTTGCACCAATCCAATGCTTTTGAAATGTTCGAGGGGGAGTGAACCAGGGCACACTTCTGGAGAAAGGTTTAGAACTATCTTCTCCTCCTTTCCAGGTTACACTGGACAGCACTGTGAGACTGACATCAACGAGTGTTACTCGGACCCCTGTCACTATGGCACATGTAAGGACGGCCTGGCCACCTTCACCTGCTACTGTCACCCTGGTTACACGGGCCGCCTGTGCGAGACCAACATCAACGAGTGTCTGAGCCAGCCATGTCAGAACGGAGGCACCTGTCAGGACAGGGAGAACACTTACATCTGCACCTGCCCCAAGGGCACTGCAGGTACAAGAACTCTCTCGCGCTGTCTCTCTCGCGCTCTCTCTCTCTTGCGCTCTCTCACATGCAGGAAGACACACACACATGCGCGCGCATGCAGGAAGACACCCAGAGATACGCAGACACACACATACACATGTACACACCATACTACAATCCTACATATTTTCCAATACAGACAGCCACATCCAGGCATACAGTGGGGGAAAAAAGTATTTGATCCCCTGCTGATTTTGTACGTTTGCCCACTTACAAAGAAATGATCAGTCTACATTTTTAATGGTAGGTTTATTTGAACAGTGAGAGACAGAATAACAACAAAAAAATCCATAAAAACGCATGTCAAAAATGATTTGCATTTTAATGAGGGAAATAAGTATTTGACCCCTCTGCAAAACATGACTTAGTACTTGGTGGCAAAACCCTTGTTGGCAATCACAGAGGTCAGACGTTTCTTGTAGTTGGCCACCAGGTTTGCACACATCTCAGGAGGGATTTTGTCCCACTCCTCTTTGCAGATCTTCTCCAAGTCATTAAGGTTTCGAGGCTGACGTTTGGCAACTCGAACCTTCAGCTCCCTCCACAGATTTTCTATGGGATTAAGGTCTGGAGACTGGCTAGGCCACTCCAGGACCTTTATTAATGTGCTTCTTCTTGAGCCACTCCTTTGTTGCCTTGGCTGTGTGTTTTGGGTCATTGTTATGCTGGAATACCCATCCACGACCCATTTTCAATGCCCTGGCTGAGGGAAGGAGGTTCTCACCCAAGATTTGACAGTACATGGCCCCGTCAAATGATGCGGTGAAGTTGTCCTGTCCCCTTAGCAGAAAAACACCCCCAAAGCATAATGTTTCCACCTCCATGTTTGACGGTGGAGATGGTGTTCTTGGGGTCATAGGCAGCATTCCTCCTCCTCCAAACACGGCGCGTTGAGTTGATGCCAAAGACCTCCATTTTGGTCTCATCTGACCACAACACTTTCACCAGTTGTCCTCTGAGTCATTCAGATGTTCATTGGCAAACTTTAGACGGGCATGTATATGTATTCTTGAGCAGGGGACCTTGCGGGCGCTGCAGGATTTCAGTCCTTCATGTGTTACCAATTGTTTTCTTGGTGACTATGGTCCCAGCTGCCTTGAGATCATTGACAAGATCCTCCCGTGTAGTTCTGGGCTGATTCCTCACCGTTCTCACGATCATTGCAACCCCACAAGGTGAGATTTTGCATGGAGCCCCAGGCCGAGAGATATTGACAGTTCTTTTGTGTTTCTTCCATTTGCGTATAATCGCAACAAATGTTGTCACCTTCTCACCAAGCTGCTTGGCGATGGTCTTGTAGCCCATTCCAGCCTTGTGTAGGTCTACAATCTTGTCCCTGACATCCTTGGAGAGCTCTTTGGTCTTGGCCATGGTGGAGAGTTTGGAATCTGATTGCTTCTGTGGACAGGTGTCTTTTTTGCAGGTAACAAACTGCGGTTAGGAGCACTCCCTTTTAAGAGTGTGCTCCTAATCTCAGCTCGTTACCTGTATAAAAGACACCTGGGAGCCAGAAATCTTTCTGATTGAGAGGGGGTCAAATACTTATTTCCCTCATTAAAATGCAAATCAATTTATAACATTTTTGACATGTGTTTTTCTGGATATTTGTGTTGTTATTCTGTCTCTCACTGTTCAAATAAACCTACCATTAAAATTATAGACTGATCCTATCTTTATCAGTGGGCAAACGTACAAAATCAGCAGGGGATGAAATACTTTTTTCCCCCACTGTATGTGTGAAGCTCTGCCAGTGTTATTAACATTGTACCCCCTACTTTGGTTGTTTGACAGGCTTTAACTGTGAGGTGAATCTGGATGACTGTAAGAGCAAGCCCTGTGACTACGGGAGGTGCATTGACAAGATCAACAGCTATGAGTGTGCATGTGAGCCAGGTTACGCAGGTGAGCACTGGGTCGACGGGAGAATCTGGGGCAGGTGGAAGAAAGGTGGAAGGGAGGGGGACAGGTGGCCAGTGAGCTGACTGAAAAAGAAGAGTGGTGTCACATTCCCTCACTCACTCACACACACACACACACACACACACACACACACACACACACACACACACACACACACACACACACACACACACACACACACTCACACTCACTCAACACACATCTGCTGCATGTGCACCTGGTCTGTATGAAGTGTGTTTTTACACCTAAGCACTGACCCTTTTATACGTTTCCCGGTGTCAGTGAAGAAAAGGTGGATTATTTAGCCCAAACCATTTGTGGAATAACAATTCCAGTCCACTTATTCCCATGGGGCTCCTGTTTCAAAACCCTGTAGGACCTGTTTTCTCTGTGTGTGTGAATATTTAATAATCTCTTAGGTTGGGAGGGTCGCGGGTTTGCAGGCAAGCTGCTGCTGCCCGCTTGCTCCTCTATCGTTTTGTCCTCTTTCCTCTGTTGTGTGAGTGTTGAGGGGCAGGGCTCACAGACAGAGGGCCATTGTAGTTGTGGAGCAGGCAGTTGGGCCCTCCCCTTTCTGATTGATGGGGGGGGGGGGTGTGTAATTGTTGTTCACCGGCGTGTGAAATGTGGCCTGGCCATTCTGTTTCTCCTTACCAGCCCTGGGTTAAGGTGGCCCTCCCTCCTCCACAGTTCCCCCTATGAGGCGAGGAGGAGGGGGTGGCGAGAGGCTTTGTGTGTCCCATTGTCACTGGTATAAAATATCTGAGCTTTACACCCCCTCAGATCCAGCTGAAACATTCCTTCTCCCTCCTTACCAGAGCACATCTTATTATTCAATGGAAAGGCATCACTGCTAATCTCCAGCGGCTAACCTCCAGCGGCTAGCCAGGCAGCCTCACCCTGCCTCTCTCAGACTCCCCCATCACCTCAGCAACTAACAAAGGATTAGAGAGGGAGAAGAAAACAGTATGTCCAGCTGTGGTTTCTATAAACAATGGCCATATATGAATCAAAACTCACCCCCTGCTGTGTTGGATTTTCAGGTGCCATGTGCAACATCAATACCGACGAGTGTGCCATCAACCCCTGTCACAATGGTGGCACCTGCAACGATGGCATCAACAGCTTCACATGCCTGTGCCCAGAGGGCTACAGTGATGCCACCTGTCTGTTGCAGGTGGACGAGTGTGGCAGCAACCCCTGCATCCATGGCCGCTGCCAGGACCTGGTCAATGGGTGAGCACACACACACACACACACACACACACACACACACACACACACCACGCTTACCTTTCTCTATCTGTATTCCAGCTACAGGTGTTTCTGTGACTCTGGCTGGGGTGGGCCTAACTGTGACATCAACAACAACGAGTGTGAGTCCAACCCGTGTATGAACGGTGGCACCTGCAAGGATATGACCAGTGGATATGTTTGTAGCTGCCGAGCCGGCTTCAGTGGTCAGTTCAATTCAACGTGTCTTCCCTTACTGTTTCTCACTCTCCCTATCATCTCCGTGTCTCTCTCCCTTTCCCCCTACCTCTCTCGCTCTTCTCTACCTTCTTACACCTTGCAAGTTAACACTAGAAGCTTATTACCTAAAATGGATCAATTGAAAGTGTGGTTTCACAGCTCCAATCCAGATGTGTTGGTCATTACTGAGACGTGCTTAAGGAAGAGTGTTTTGAACACTGATGTTAACCTTTCTGGTTATAACCTTCTTTGGCAAGACAGATCTTTCAAAGGTGGGGGAGTGGCAATCTTTACCAAGGATCTCCTTCAGTGCTCGGTTGTCTCCACCAAGTCTGTCACCAAACAATTTGATTTGCTGGTTTTAAGCATTAAACTTTCAAATAGCTCCTTGTTGACTGTTCCTGGGTGTTATCGTCCACCATCAGCACCAGCCGGTGCCATACCTGCCCTAAGCTCTCTCCTGGCCCCTTACACTAAGTCTGAATTTGTCCTGCTAGGTGGCCTAAACTGGGACATGCTTAAACCCCCTGATGAAGTCCTAAAGCAATGGGACTCACTACATCTTTCTCAGATTATTACCAATTCCACAAGGTATGACTCCAAACACCCAGAAAAGGCTACTCTCCTCGATGTTATCCTCACAAATAATCCTGATAGGTATCAGTCTGGTGTTTTCTGTAATGACCTTAGTGAACACTGTTTTACAGTCTGTGTTCATAATGGCTGCTCAGTGAAACGAGATGTCCTGATTTGTCATAGATGCTTGCTAAAAAAACTTTAATGAGCAAGCCTTCCTTCATGACCTGGCCTCTGTAAAATGGTACAGAATCAGCTTGATCCCCTCTGTCGAAGACGCTTGGACCTTCTTTTTTTATATTTTCAGTGGTATTGTTAACAAACACACCCCCATAAAGAAAATGAGAATTAAAAACAGGTTCAGCCCCTGGTTTGACTGGGAACTTGCAGAGTTACTCCACCTCAATAATTGCATTTGGCAAAATACTTGGCACATGGATACTCAGGCTGACTGGCTCTCTTTCAGGCAAATGAGAAATAAGTGCACTCAGGCTATCCGGAAGGGCAAAGTTAGTTACTTTAAGGAGCAGTTCTCTCTCTGTGGGTCTAACCCCAAGAAGTTCTGGAAAACAGTTAAAGACCTGGACAATAAACCCTCCTCCTCACAGCTCCCCATGTCCCTTAATGTTGATGATGTGGTTGTTACTGACAAGGAGCACATGTCTGAGCTCTTTGTTCACCACTTCATTAAGTCAGGATTCCTATTTGACTTAGCCATGCCTCCTTGCCCGTCCAACATTTCCTAATCTCCCACCCCTTCTAATGCGACTAGCCCCGACGCTCTTCCCTCTTTTTTCCCTGCCCCGTTACATAGTTTCTCCCTGCAGGCAGTCACTGAGTCCGAGGTGCTGAAGGAGCTCCTTAAACTTGTCCCCCAAAAAACATCTGGGTCAGATGGTTTAGACCCTTTCTTCTTTAAGGTTGCTGCCTCTATCATCACCACGCCTATCTCCAACCTTTCTAACCTGTCTCTCCACTCTGGGGAAGTTCCCATTGCTTGGATGGCAGCCAGGGTGCGTCCTTTATTTAAGGGAGAGATCAAGCGGATCCTAACTGTTATAGGCCAATTTCTATTTTGCCCTGTTTATCAAAAGTGTTGGGAAAACTTGCCAATGATCAACTGACTGGCTTTCTTGATGTCTATAATATTCTCTCTGGTATGCAATCTGGTTTCCCGCTCATGTTATGGATGTGTCACTGCAACCTTAAAGGTCCTCAATGATGCCACCATTGCCCTTGATTCTAAGCAATGTTGTGCTGATATTTTTATTGATTTGGCCAAAGGAGTATTGGAGTCTCTGAGGGGTCTTTGGCCTGGTTTGGTAACTACCTCTCTCAAAGAGTGCAGTGTATAAAGTCAGAACATCTGATGTCTCAACCACTGCCTGTCACCAAGGGAGTACCCCAAGGCTCGATCCTAGGCCCCACGCTCTTCTCAATTTCCATCAACAACATAGCTCAGGCAGTAGGAAGCGCTCTCATCCATTTATATGCAGATGATAGTCTTATACTCAGCTGGCCCCTCCCCGGATTTTGTGTTAAACGCTCTACAACAAAGCTTTCTTAGTGCCCAACAAGCTTTCTCTGCCCTTAACCTTTCTGAACACCTCCAAAACAAAGCTCATGTGGTTTGGTAAGAAGAATGCCCCTCTCCCCACAGGTGTTTAGGGCTTGAGGTAGTCACCTCATACAAGTACTTGGGAGTATGGCTAGATGGTACACTGTCCTTCTCTCAGCACATATCAAAGCTGCAGGCTAAGGTTAAATCTAGACTTGGTTTCCTCTATCGTAATCACTCCTCTTTCACCCCAGCTGCCAAACTAACCCTGATTCAGATGACCATCTTACCCATGCTAGATTACGTAGACATAATTTATAGATCGGCAGGTAAGGGTGCTCTCGAGCGGCGAGATGGTCTTTACCATTCGGCCATCAGATTTGCCACCAATGCTCCTTATAGGACACATCACTACACTCTATACTCTTCTGTAAACTGGGCATCTCTGTATTCTTGTCGCAAGACCCACTGGTTGATGCTTATTTATAAAACCCTCTTAGGCCTCACTCCACCCTCACTCCACCCTATCTGAGATATATACTGCAGCCCTCTTCCTCCACATACAACACCCGTTCTGCCAGTCACATTCTGTTAAAGGTCCCCAAAGCACATATCCCTGGGTCGCTCCTCTTTTCAGTTTGCTGCAGCTAGCGACTGGAACGAGCTGCAAAAACACTCAAACTGGCAGTTTTCTCAATCTCTTCATTCAAAGACTCAATCATGGACACTCTTACTGACAGTTGTGGCTGCTTCGCGGGATGTATTGTTGTCTCTACCTTCTTGCTGTTTGTGCCCAATAATGTTTGTATCATGTTTTGTGCTGCTACCATGTTATGTTGCTACTCATGTTGTTGTCATGTTGTGTTGCTACCATGCTGTGTTGTTGTCTCTCTTGTCGTGATGTGTGTTTTGTCCTATATTTTTATTATTTTTTATATTCCAGCCCCCGTCCCCGCAGGCGGCCTTTTGCTTTTTGGTAGGCCGTCATTGTAAATAGGAATTTGTTCTAAACTAACTTGCCTAGTTAAATAAAAATAAATAAATAAAAACCCTCTCAATGCCGCAACTCTGAGTTTGTGTGTGGTGGATATCATCCCTAGTAAATCTGCAACTCTAACCCATGTGTGTTCTCTAATCCCCGGCCATGCCTTAGGACCTAACTGCCAAACTAACATCAACGAGTGTGCCTCCAACCCCTGCCTGAACCAGGGCACCTGCATTGACGACGTGGCCGGCTACAAGTGCAACTGCTTACTGCCCTATACTGGTATGATAACGTATTGATTTTCCTGGAGCCATATAGGCCTAAAGAGATGTATACAGTAGCCTTATGGCTCTGGTTTTGGTTTGGCCCTCTACTCAGAAAGCCCTGTAGGGCTCCAGAATAGAAGACTTCTTGAACAATGGTATAAAAATAAATTTCTAGCAGACTTTTAGTGTTATTTTAGAAAAAATAGGTTGACAAATGCCCACTAACTGTGTGGAAACAGGCCTTATGATTTGTTCCTCTCTATCATTTGTGGGAAAAATCCACCCTGTCTACCATGTTGTGATGTGTGTGTGTGTGTGTGTGTGTGTGTGTGTGTGTGTGTGTGTGTGTGTGTGTGTGTGTGTGTGTGTGTGTCTGGGAATAACATGCTATAGACCGTGAGGACTAGGAACTGGAGCCCGTGGCCACTCTTCCTGTCTCTGGGCTAAACAATAGCAGGAAACAGGAAGCAGCTTCCTGCCTGGCCTCTGGTTACTGTGGAGATGGATAGGGAAGTGGACGGAAAAGTGGGCTTTAAAAACTGATGTCACTCTTCGGGGGAAAGTCCTCCGTATGTGACTAGAAAAGGGAAATATCATGCAATGCAGCCATTTTCATTTCCATTTCGCTGTAAGACAACTTTGAAGAAGTCAACTCTACCAAGAGTTTAAAAGTATTGAATTGTGATGTATTACTTCTCCAAAGTTGTCTAACTGCAAAAGGGAAGTGGAGAGTGAAATAAAAATGTAACATGAACGAAACATATATGAATGGAACAAACATTCATGGCTCTTACTCAAAAAGTGTACAGACCGATTAATGATCTGTGATGGGTTCCCTGTAGCACTTGAGAGCATTTGTTTGAGGTGTGTGTTGTGTTCCTATCCCTACCAGGTGAGACGTGTGAGACACTGCTGGCCCCATGCAGCCCCCGGCCCTGTAAGAACGGTGGAGTGTGTCATGAGTCAGAGGACTACCAGAGCTTCTCCTGCCTCTGTCCGGAGGGATGGCAAGGTAAACTACTCATATCTTCCTCCATCCATCTGTTCTGTTTATTCCTCCATATGTCCACCCATCCATCCAATAGAGGGTGTTCTTTGAGAGACTGACTGCCCCCCTCTCAGGTCAAACATGCGAGATAGACATCAACGAATGTGTGAAAAGTCCGTGCCGCAGCGGCGCCACATGCCACAACATGGTGGGCAGCTACCGATGCAGCTGCCGTCCGGGCTACACCGGCCAGAAGTGTGAGACGGACATCGACGACTGCAAGCCCAGTAAGGAACTAAACATCAACTCTTCACTCTGCCTTGTAAAGTGAACTTGGCCCAACTGTATCACTTACCTGATACATATCTCTCTCGCTTTCTCTTTCTAGACCCCTGCAGTAATGGAGGTCTGTGCAGAGATGGAGTGGACAGCTTTGTGTGCACTTGTCTGCCAGGGTTCCGTGGTGGCAGGTGTGAGCAGGACATTAACGAGTGCGAGAGCAACCCGTGTAAGAATGGGGCCAACTGCACCGACTGTGTCAACTCCTACACCTGCACCTGTCCACCCGGTTTCAGTGGCATCAACTGCGAGAATAACACCCCCGACTGCACAGAGAGGTACAGAGAGCAGTTCACATACTGTGTTTTCGTTAGTGGCAATTCAAAAGCATGGAGAAAGAGACCTTTTTGCAAGAAGCCATACCTCTTCAGAGTATCTTAAATAAATCCCATGTCTTTTCCTACTAGTGCTGAATTTGCTGAACTACTTTGAGTGAAAACTTAATTTCTACGACTGATGTGGTTGTCTCGCCCAGCTATCTTTAGATGAATGCACTAATTGTTAAGTGTCTCTGGATAATCATTTCTACTAAATTACTAAAATGTAAACGTGAAATGCTTAGGAGGATGAATACATCCTAAAGAGAAACAATCCCTTTCCACATTGCTTGATTCAAGCTCGGGGCGGCAGGTAGCCTAGTGGTTAGAGCGTTGGGCAAGTAACATGTCGTTCTGCCCCTGAACAAGGCAGTTAACCCACTATTCCTAGGCCGTCATTGAAAATAAGAATTTGTTCTGAACTGACTTGCCTAGTTAAATAACGGTTAAATAAAAAAGAATATGAAGTAAAATGCTGACCAGATTATTCTGGATGTTGCTAAATAACCAGCTAATAATTTTAAAAACAGATTGGAAGAAACAACAACAGAAAAATGTAAAATAAGCTTAAGTAAAATAAAAAAAGAACTATCCTTTTAACATCCCTTTAACTAATTTGGTTACTATACTTATAGTCTCAAAACTCTTCCGTTGTTGTGTGTTTTTTCTCTAGCTCTTGCTTCAATGGTGGCACCTGCGTGGATGGCATCAATACCTTCACCTGCCTGTGTCTGCCAGGCTTCACCGGCAGCTACTGCCAGCACGACATCAACGAGTGTGACTCCAAGCCCTGCCTCAACGGTGGCACCTGTCTGGACAGCTACGGCACCTACAAGTGTACCTGCCCTCATGGCTACACTGGAGTCAACTGCCAGGTATGGGCAGAGCGGCAGCCATCTTCACTAAGGGCAGTGGGTTTATGTGTTCTGGCTAGGCAGCCATATCTCCTGAGTGCATTTGATTTTCAGAGCTTCATGGAATTCTATGTGTGTGTTTGTATATAATTATTTTCCCTCTATTTCTATTGATATAATTTAAAAACATCTTAGAAACAACTGAGACGTAATAGTGGTAGTCCACTCAACAGCGAGTGTGTGTGTGTGTGTGTTACGCATGGGTTTATTTGTGTGTTAATGTGTTCCTGCTCTGCTTGCAGAACCTGGTGCGGTGGTGTGACTCATCTCCCTGTAAGAACGGAGGCTCATGTTGGCAGCAGGGCTCCTCGTACACCTGTCAGTGTCAGACGGGATGGACCGGCCTCTACTGTGATGTCCCCAGTGTTTCCTGCGAGGTGGCCGCCAAACAGCAAGGTGAACACAAAGCACACAGAGTAAAAACGATTCAAATTATACAGTGCCTTCAGAAAGTATTCACTCCCGCTGACTTATTTGTTGTTGTGTTACAGACAGAATTTGAAATTGATTAAATTAAGATTGTTGGTCACTGGCCTAGACACAATACCCTTTAATGTCAAAGTTGATGATGTTTTTTGACATTTTTACAAATTTATAAAAAATGAAAATCTGAAATGTTTTGAGTCAATAAGAATTCAACCCCTTTGTTATGGCAAGCCTAAATAAGTTCAGAAGTATAATATTTGCATCTCTGTACCCCACACATAAAATTATCTGTAAGGTCCCTCAGTAGAGCAGTGCATTTCAAACACGGATTCGCCCACAAAGGGCAGGAAGGTTTTCCAATGCCTCGCCAGGAACAGTACCTATTGGTAGATGGGTTAAAAAAAAATGTTTTTAATAAAGCAGACACTAAATATCCCTTTGAGCATGGTGAAGATATGAATTACACTTTGGATGGTGTATCAATACACCCAGTCACTACAAATATACAGGCGTCATTCCTAACTCAGTTGCCAGAGTAGAAGGAAACCGTTCAGGTATTTTAACTTGAGACCAATGGTGACTTTAAAACAGTTACAGAGTTTAATGGCTGCGATAGGAGAAAACTGAGGATGGATCAACAACATTGTAGTTACTCCACAATGCTAACCTAATTGACAGAGTGAAAAGAAGGAAGCCTGTAGAGAATACAAATATTCCAAAACATGCATTCTGTTTTTGCAACAAGGCACTAAGTTAATACTGTGCAAAAAAAATGTGCAAAGCAATTCACTTTTTGTGCTGAATACAAAGTTTTATGCTTGGGGCAAATCCAATACAACACATTACTGAGTGCCACTCTCCATATTTTCAAACATAGTGGTGGCTGCATAATGTTATGGGTATGCATGTAATCGTTAAATACTGCTGAGTTTTTCAGGATTAAAAAGAAATGGAATGGAGCTAATCACAGACAAAATCCTAGAGGAAAACCTGGTTCAATCTGCTTTCCACCAGACACTTGAAGATGAATTCACCTTTCAGCAGGACAATAACCTAAAACACAAGGCCAAATCTATACTGGAGTTGCTTACCAAGAAGACAGTGAATGTTCCTGAGTGTCAGAGTTAGTTTAGACTTAAATCTGCTTGAAAATCTATGGCAAGACTTGAAAATGGTTGTCTAGCAATGATCAATTTGACAGAGCTTGAAGCATTTTGGAAAGAATAATGGGCAAATATTATACAATCCAGGTGTGCAAAGCTCTTATAGACTTATCCAGAAAGCCTCACAGCTGTAATCACTGCCAAAGATGATTCTAACGTATATTGACTCGGGTGTGAATACTTATGTAAATGAAATATTTCTGTATTTCATTTTCAGTACATTTTCAAAAAACTCCATAACATTTTTAGATGTATTGTGTGTAGATATGTGAGATATATATGAGAGAGAGAGAGATTATATATTACTTTTTTATTCATAAAACAAAATGTGGAATAATTCAAGGAGTGTGAATACTTTCTGAAGACATTATATGTAACTATTAGACAGTTCATTTAGGCGAGACAGCACAAATTGTTCTGAGCACACACTGTATGACCATCTCTAGGCAAAGCAGACAAAGATCCAATTTTGCATGTAAAATTGACCAATACAGGATGGTTAGGGGATGGTAAGAACATGTCTGTGTGAGTGTATATATGTTACTGTATAGCTAATATCTCCCCCCCCCTCCCCTTGTCTGAAGGTCTGGAGGTGGCTCACCTGTGTCGTAACTCGGGCCAGTGTCTGGATGCTGGCAACACCCACTACTGCCGCTGCCAGGCGGGCTACATGGGCAGCTACTGCCAGGAACAGGTGGACGAGTGCTCCCCCAACCCTTGCCAGAACGGTGCCACCTGCACAGACTACCTGGGAGGGTACAGTTGTGAGGTATACATGCTCTAGCTAGCAAATCTGAATCAACATAAACATCAATTATTATTCATTTGTTATCATTAATTTATGCAGTTAAATGCCCACTGCGTAACTGCAAGCACAATAAAAATGACAGCTCCGCCAATTGGTGTGCTACAGTATAATCTCTCTTTCTTTCAAGGGTGTCAAAATTCAAGATAAAACCGGTATTATTTCATCCTTCCGCAAGATAGTTGAAGTCGGAAGTTTACATACACTTAGGTTGGAATCATTAAAACTTGTTTTTCAACCACTCCACAAATGTCTTGTTAACAAACTATAGTTTTGGCAAGTCGGTTAGGACATCTACTTTGTGCATGACACAAGTCGTTTTTCCAACAATTGTTTACAAACAGATTATTTCACTTATAATTCACTGTATCACAATTCCAGTAGGTTAGAAGTTTACATACACTAAGTTGACTGTGCGTTTAAAAAGCTTGGAAAATTCCAGAAAATGATGTCATGGCTTTAGAAGCTTCTGATAGGCTAATTGACATCATTTGCCTTAATTGGAGGTGTACCTGTGGATGTATTTCAAGGCCTACCTTCAAACTCAGTGCCTCTTTGCTTGACATCATGGGAAAATCAATAGAAATCAGTCAAGACCTCAGAAAAGAAATGTTAGACCTCCACAAGTCTGGTTCATTCTTGGGGGCAATTTCCAAACGCTTGAAGGTACCACGTTCATCTGTACAAACAGTAGTACGCAAGTATAAACACCATGGGACCACACAGCCATCATACCGCTCAGGAAGGAGACACGTTCTGTCTCCTTGAGATGAATGCACTTTGATGTAAAAAGTGCAAATGAATCCCAGAACAACAGCAAAGGACCTTGTGAAGATGCTGGAGGAAACAGGTACAAAAGTATATATATCCACAGTAAAACGAGTCCTATATGGACATAACCTGAAAGGCTGGTCAGCAAGGAAGAAGTCACTGCTCCAAAACCGCCATAAAAAAAGCCTGACTACAGTTTGCAACTGTACATGGGGACAAAGATCGTGCTTTTTGGAGAAATGTCCTCTGGTCTGATGAAAGAAAAATAGAACTGTTTTGGCCATCGTTATGTTTGGAGGGAAAAGGGGTAGGCTTGCAAGCCGAAGAACACCATCCCAACCATGAAGCTCGGGGGTGGCAGCATCATGTTGTGGGGGTGCTTTGCTGCAGGAGGGACTGGTGCACTTCACAAAATAGATGGCATCATGAGGCAGTAAAAATATGAGAGTATATTGAAGCAACATCTCAAGACATGTCAGGAAGTTAAAGCTTGGTCACAAATGGGTCTTCCAAATGGACAATGACCCCAAGCATACTTCCAAAGTTGTGGCAAAATGGCTTAAGGACAACAAAGTCAAGGTATTGGAGTGGCCATCACAAAGCCCTGACCTCAATCCTATAGAAAATGTGTGGGCAGAATTGAAAAAGCGTGTGCGAGCAAGGAGGCCTACAAACCTGACTCAGTTACACCAGCTCTGTCAGGAGGAATGGGCCAAAATTCACCCAACTTATTGTGGAAGGCTACCTGAAACATTTGACCTAAGTTAAACAATTTAAAGGCAATGCTACCAAATACTAATTGAGTGTATGTAAACTTCTGACCCACTGGGAATGTGATGAAAGAAATAAAAGCTGAAATAAATATTTCTCTACTATAATTCTGACATTTCACATTCTTAAAATAAAGTGGTGATCCTCACTGACCTAAGACAGGGACTTTTTACTAGGATTAAATGTCAGGAATTGTGAAAAACGGAGTTTAAATGTATTTTGTTAAGGTGTATGTAAACTTCCGACTTCAACTGTTGTCCCAACACAAATCTAGGGTTGTTAGAGATGCGACCCAGTCGTTGAGTCTTTTTGTTCTGTATCTATTCACATGGCCCAGTCATTCGTTCTAAATGTTCTATTACCATACTGGCTGGCAACGTTCCTATCCCTTACTTGCTAGCTAGCCAACTACGGCTAATTTACAGTCACGTCAAAAATGCAGCCAGAATAACAGCAAAGTAGCTGTTTTCTATTGACATTTATTTGGATAAATCCATAACAATGCGCAAATGAGGCACGATTTCGCCTGGCATAGCAAATGTGGTCACTTGTCAGGACACTGTTGTTCAGAGGAGCTAGCCAACAACAAAGCTACAGTAACACAATCACTTCAAACTGAAGCTGGAAAGACTGCAAATTACTTTTTTCAATATATTTTTTTGTTTACATCCATAAAAATGATGCCAGCTGATTCCAGATTTTGACTGGCTGAGAAACGCTGCCTTCCTGTCTGTCTCGTCCTGACTCCCGACACGTTCATTACTATGGGACAGCAGGAGATCGAATTTCAATATTGAAACAGTGTTGCAAATGTCGGAGAGATAGATAGCAAGGTTTATTTCAAATATCTGCTGTTGAAAGCAAAATGTTGGTTTAAAAGAAATGTGAGATAATGTCTAGATGCTTTTTATAGTGGAGATCAAGTTTATAAGTTGCCTGGCTGGGCTGATGAGACAAGCATTTTAACGTCATAGATTTAGCAAGTGGTAATTTGTGGAATAGACACCGGCTGAAATGCGGTTTTAATCAATCAGCATTCAGAAATAGACCCACCCGTTATATAATATCAAGTGTATGGACCAGGTTTCCCTTGAGTAGGGTTGCACAATTCTGGAAACTTTCAATAAATTCACAGATTATCCAGAAATCCAGGTTGGAAACCCGGAATCCTCCAACCAGAATTTCGGGAAAATCTGGGAATTTATTGAAAGTTTCTAGAATTTTGCAATATTATAAAACAGTGTGAAAGTAGAGCAATGCTGGGTATCTTGAATCGTGTTTAAGATAAGATAGTACTTAATTTCTCTGGTATTTGAATGGTTTTGGTCCGGTTTGTCTCTGTCAGTGTCTTCCTGGGTACCACGGGGTGAACTGCTCCAAGGAGATCAACGAATGTCTGTCTCAGCCCTGTCAGCACGGGGGCACCTGCATCGACCTCATAAACACCTACAAATGCTCCTGTCCCAGAGGAACACAAGGTACACATTAGCACACACACACCAGCCATCTCATAAAACTCTCTATGAAGCTCTCATCCGTCTACAGTCTACCACTGAAAAACAAGCACAGAACAGTTAGTAGCCGCATATTAGTCATGTACAACCATGCAGTAGTAGACTAAGTGGAGCTCTATGCTAAATTACATAGAATTAGATGTAATCATGTTCTTCCGTATTTCCTGCTTATTCCCTCCTGATTCCGCGAGTCCTCCAACCTGGATTTCTAGATAATCTGGAAATGTATTGAAAGTTTCCAGAATTGTGCAACCCTACTCAAGGGAGACCTGGTCCATACACTTGATATTATACAACGGGTGGGTCTAATTCTGAATGCTAATCCTCAGCCCACCCTTTCCCCAGGCATTCACTGTGAGATCAACCTGGACGACTGCAATCCCTCTACGGACCCTCTGACCAATGAGCCCAAGTGTTTCAACAAGGGTCAGTGTGTGGACAGAGTGGGGGGCTACCACTGCATGTGCCCCGCTGGCTACGTAGGGGAGCGCTGCGAGGGTGACGTCAACGAGTGCCTGTCGGACCCCTGCGACCTGCGAGGCTCCTACAACTGTGTCCAGCTCACCAACAGCTACCGCTGTGAGTGTCGCACTGGATACACAGGTACTGACCATACCCTACGCATCTCAAATACATTTGATTATTCTGTGTTTATGACCAATTGAAACAACAATGCAAAAAAAACACATTGTCCACACATTTGTAATGTACATAAATAACACACATCGTTCTCCCTCTCTCTTCTCAACTCCAGGCCAGCGCTGTGACAAGGTGTTTGATGGCTGTAAGGGGAGACCATGTAGGAACGGGGGAATGTGTGAAGTGGCCAGTAACAACCCCGACGGATTCATCTGCAAATGCCCACCGGTGAGCACATTTACATTTTAGTCATTTAACAGACACTCTCATCCAGAGCAGTAGTGAGTGCTGACATTTTTGTACTGGTCCTCGTGGAAATCAAACCTACAGCCCTGGCATTGCAAGCGCCTTGCTCTACCAACTGAGCCACACTCCACTGACCAGACCACAAACTGTGGACCTCACCCTGGCCATAATGGCAACATGTTCCCCATATAGAGAAAAGGGAATAGGGTGACATTTGGACAGCCCCTGGTTCCCTCTGTATTTCTAGCCACAATCTCATTAAGCATCATTATTGATGTGTTTGATTAACTTTCAGTCTCTTTTTTGTATATCTTTGTGGAAAGGGAGCGGTTTGGCGATGCAAAGTAAATGTGTGTGCCAACAGACTGTGTTTTAAGGTACAACCTCATCTCACCTATCTCTGTCTATCCAGGGCTACACAGGCTCCTCCTGCGAATTCGACTCACGCTGTGGTAGCCTCAACTGCAGAAATGGTGGCACCTGTGTCTCCGGTCACCTGAGCCCTCGTTGCCTGTGCCCCACGGCTTTTACCGACCCTGAGTGCCAGACTCCCACGAACAGCCCCTGCAACGTCAACCACTGCTACAATGGGGGCACTTGCCAGAGAACCCCCGATGCACCCTTCTTCCACTGCAGCTGCCCGAACAACTTCAATGGCCTGCTCTGCCACATCCTCGATTACTCCTTTCCCGGTGGGTTCGGCCGGGACATCACACCACCACCCGAGGTAGAGGTGAGCTGCGAGATCCCGCAGTGCGACGAGTGGGCAGGCAACCACATCTGTGACTCGTTGTGCAACAACCATGCCTGCGGCTGGGACGGCGGCGACTGCTCGCTCAACTTCGATGACCCATGGCAGAACTGCTCGGCGGCTCTGCAGTGCTGGCGGTACTTCAATGACGGGAAGTGCGACGAGCAGTGCAAAAGCCCTGGGTGTCTCTATGACGGCTTCGACTGCCAGGGACAGGAGGGACAGTGCAAGTGAGTCTCAGTCCAGCTCGAATTCCTATATCCTATGTTCCATCTCAACCTCTCACTATGCCCAGTCTCAAACCTGTTTCACTCTCAGATGATTATTAAAACATATTAAACCATGTATGAAGGATGATATGTTGTGTTTGTAAGAATAATGAACATTGTCTACTTCCAACCTTCCAACTCCTTACAAGTCTATCTATGCAAGTAATCTTTTCTAACCTACCTACTTTTCTATCTACATTGCGACCTCATCCAATTTCTCTGTCTTTAGTTAAGTGCTAATCCTAATATTGACTATGTTAATGCTCCCTCTCCCCAGCCCGCTGTATGACCAGTACTGTAAGGACCACTACGCGGACGGCCACTGCGACCAGGGCTGTAACAACGCAGAGTGCGAGTGGGACGGCCTGGACTGCGCCAACAACATGCCCGAGAAGCTAGCTGATGGCCACCTGGTCCTTGTGGTCCACATCCCCCCCGAGCAGCTAAAAAATGGTTTGTCCTCGTTCCTCCGTGAGCTCAGCAGCGTTTTGCACACCAACGTGGTGTTCCGGCGCGACGCAAACGGAGAGCCCATGGTGTTCCCCTACTATGGCAGCGAGCAGGAGCTGGCCAAGCACAACGTGAAGCGTTCCACCGACAGCTGGCCCGACTGGGCGGTCGTGCCGGCCAACAGGCTGGGCCAGGTGAAGGAGAGCGCGGGATCCATGGTGAACCTGCCCCGCCAGCGCCGAGAATTGGACCTCATGCAGGTCAAAGGGTAGGTACACACACTTGTTCATTTTGTTATACATTGCTCAGGCACACGCACGAATGCACTCAGTCGCTCGCTCACTCACTCAAACACTCACTCAGACATTACTTGTTGAGTCTTTCCAAATAATTTTCCTTAGATTTGATATTTGAGAGGAGAGTCAGAAGTTGACCTGATTGGTCAAGTGAATCCTTTCCTTCACTATTATTGGTTGAATTAACTCTCCCTTTCTCGGATAGGTCGGTGGTATACCTGGAGATTGATAACCGCCAGTGCTACCAGCAGTCCACGGAATGCTTCCAGAGCGCCACCGACGTCGCCGCGTTCCTGGGAGCACTGGCCTCCAGCGGGAATCTCAATGTTCCTTACATCGAGGCAGTCACCAGTAAGTACCAACATACAGTATCTCTCCAGCTGAAATACTCTCCATTAAAAAATGTCTCTCCTTCATAAAATATGACTATGAAATTATGAAAATAGACCAATAACTACTTTAATGCTTGTGATTTTAGATGATGGTGATGATGATGGTAACTTTATATGTATCCATTAGGAAAAATGTGTGTCATACAGCATGCCAATATACAGACATTCACATAGACAGACGTAGAACACCTACAGTTGAAGTCGGAAGTTCACATACACCTTAGCCAAATACATTTAAACTCAGTTTTTCACAATTCCTGACATTTAATCCAAGTAAAAATTACCTGTCTTAGGTCAGTTAGGATCACCACTTTATTTTAAGAAGGTGAATTGTCAGAATAATAGTAGAGGGAGTAATTTATTTCAGCTTTTATTTCTTTCATCACATTCCCAGTGGGTCAGAAGTTTACATTCACTCAAATAGTATTTGGTAGCATTGCCTTTAAATTGTTTAACTTGGGTCAAACGTTTCGGGTAGCCTTCCACAAGCTTCCCACAATAAGTTGGGTGAATTTTGGCACATTCCTCCTGACAGAGCTGGTGTAACTGAGTCAGGTTTGTAGGCCTCCTTGCTCGCACACGCTTTTTCAGTTCTGCCCACATATTTTCTATAGGATTGAGGTCAGGGCTTTGTGATGGCCACTCCAATACCTTGACTTTGTTGTCCACAACTTTGGAAGTATGCTTGGGGTCATTTGGAAGACCCATTTGCGACCAAGCTTTAACTTCTTGACTGATGTCTTGAGATGTTGCTTTAATACATCCACATAATTTTACTTCCTCATGATGCCATCTACTTTGTGAAGTGCACCAGTCCCTCTTGCAGCAAACACCCCCACAACATGATGCTGCCACCCCCGTGCTTCACGGTTGGGTTTCAGTTCTTCGGCTTGCAAGCCTCCCCCTTTTCCCTCCAAACATAATGATGGTCATTATGGCCAAACAGTTCCATTTTTGATTCATCAGACCAGAGGACATTTCTCCAAAAAGTACAAACTTTGTCACCATGTGCGGTTGCAAACTGTAGTCTGGCTTTTTTATGGCGGTTTTGGAGCAGTGGCTTCTTCCTTGCTGAGCGGCCTTTCACGTTGTGTCAATATATAGGACTCGTTTTACTGTGAATTTAGATACTTTTGTACCTGTTTCCTCCAGCATCTTCACAAGGTCCTTTGCTGTTGTTCTGGGATTCATTTGCACTTTTTGCACCAACGTATGTTCATCTCTAGGAGACAGAACGCGTCTCCTTCCTGAGCGGTATGACGGCTGCGTGGTCCCATGGTGTTTATACTTGCGTACTACTGTTTGTACAGATGAACGTGGTACCTTCAGGTGTTTGGAAATTGCTCCCAAGGATGAACCAGACTTGTGGAGGTCAACTATTTTTTTCTGAGGACTTATCTATTTTTCTTTGGTTTTCCCATGATGTCAAGCATAGAGGCCCTGAGTTTGAAGGTAGGCCTTGAAATACATCCACAGGTACACCTCCAATTTACTCAAATGATGTAAATTACCCTATCAGATGCTTCTAATGCCATGACATCATTTTCTGGAATTTGTCAAGCTATTTAAAGGCACAGACAACTTAGTGTATGTAAACTTCTGACCCACTGGAATTGTGATACAGTGAAATAATCTGTCTGTAAACAATTGTTGTAAAAATTACGTGTCATGCACAAAGTAGATGTCCTAACCGACTTGCCAAAGCTATAGTTTGTTAACAAGAAATTTGTGGAGTGGCTGAAAACAAGTTTTAATGACTCCAACCTAACTATATGTAAACTTCCGACTTCAACTGTAAGAATTACATACATGGTACAACAGTTGTGTCCCCATTCTGACATGCTGTACTCTCCCTGCCCCTCTCTCCCAGGTGTGCAGCCCACCCCTGCATCCTCTGAGCTATACCCCATGTACGTGGTGTTCCTGGGGCTGGCTGTACTGGGCTTCATCTGCCTGGGGGTGCTGGTGTCACGTAAACGCCGACGGGAGCACGGACAGCTCTGGTTCCCTGAGGGCTTCAAAGTTTCTGAGCCCAGCAAGAAGAAACGCAGAGAGCCCGTGGGAGAGGACTCTGTGGGACTCAAGTAAGTGCGTGTGTGTTTGTGTGTGTGTGTGTTTTCATGTGTGGCTTATCTATAACTGGTCTTTCCTATGTCCATCAGGCCTCTGAAGAACATTTTGGACATTTCTCTGATGGACGGCAGCCGGAATGGATTGTGGGGAGAGGAGGAGCCAGACTCGAGACGCTTTAGGGTAAGAGAGCATCTGAAACCTACACAGACCATATACAACCACTAAATGTATAAAATAGTGTACACATCTGGAAATTGTTGAATTAATGTTAAATACATAAACAGATAATTGCTTTTACCTACATAATGTGTATTGTGTGGTCACAGAGATTGTTGCCCTGTATTCGTTTTTTGGATCTTTTGTACGATAGTTGATGGTCCATGTTTGTCTCTGTGTTAGTTTGAGGAGCAGGCCATGTTGGACCTAGATGACCGCACTGACCACAGACAGTGGACCCAGCAACACCTGGATGCGGCTGACCTGCGGATCCCTTCCATCGCCCCCACGCCTCCCCAGGGAGAGATCGAGAATGACTGCATGGACGTCAATGTCCGAGGCCCAGGTGTGTGAGGATCTCCCTCTGCTCTTTTTTCTCTCTATATACAATACCAGTCAAAAGTTTGGTCAGTCACAGTGGTATGGTATTCTGCCACTGTGTACTCTCTGTTTAGGGCCAAATAGCATTTCAGTTTGCTCTGTTTTTGGTAATTTCTTTCCAATGGGTCAAGTAATTATCCTTTTGTTTTCTTATGATTTGGTTGGGTCTAATTGTGTTGCTGTCCTGGGGCTCTGTGATGTCTGTGTTTGTGAACAGAGCCCCAGGACCAGCTTTCTTACGAGACTCTTCTCTAGGTTAATCTCTCTGTAGGTGATGGCTTTGTTATGGAAGGTTTGGGAATGGCTTCCTTTTAGGTGGTTGTAGAATTTAACAGCTCTTTTCTGGATTTTGATCATTAGCGGGTATCAGTCTAATTCTGCTCTGTATGCATTATTTGGTGTTTTACGTTGTGCACGGAGGAGTCTCAAATTGGTGTTCCATTTTGTGAATTCTTGGTTGGTGAGCAGACCCCAGACCTCACAACCATAAAGGGCAATGGGTTCTGTAACTGATTCAAGTATTTTTTGCCAGATCCTAATTGGTATGTCGAATTTTACGTTCCTTTTGATGGCATAGAAGGCCCTTCTTGCATTGTCTCAGCTTTGTGGAAGTTACCTGTGGCGCCAATGTTTAGGCTGAGGTATGTATAGTTTTCTGTGTGCTCTAGGGCAACGGTGTCTAGGTGGAATTGGTATTCGTGGTCCTAGGAACTGGACCTTTTTTGGAACACTTATTTTTGTCTTACTGAGATTTACTGTCAGGGCCCATGTCTGACATAATTGTGCAGAAGATCTAGGTGCTGCTGTAGACCCTCTTTGGTTGGGGACAGAAGCACCAGATCATCAGCAAACAGTAGACATTTGACTTCAGATTCTAGTAGGGTGATGCCGGGTGATGCAAACTTTTCGCCAATCGCCAATTTGTTGATATATATGTTGAAGAGGGTGGGGCTTAAGCTGCATCCCTGTCTCACCCCCCGGCCCTGTGGAAAGAAATGTGGGTTTTTTTGCCAATTTTAACCGCCCACTTGTTGTTTGTGTACATGGATTTTATAATGTCGTATCTTTTTCCCCCAACACCACTTTCCCTCTGCCATGGTGCCAAATTGAGTCAAAAGCTTTTTTTTTATCAACAAAGCATGAGAAGACTTTGCCTTTATTTTGGTTTGTTTGTGAATTAGGGTGTGCAGGGTGAATACGTGGTCTGTCGTACGGTAATTTGGTAAAAAGCCAATTTGACATTTGCTCAGTACATTGTTTTTGCTGAGGAAATGTACGAGTCTGCTGTTAATGATAATGCAGAGGAATTTCCTAAGGTTGCTGTTGACGCATATCCCACGTTAGTTTGTCTCCACTTTTGTGGATTGGGGTGATCAGTCCTGGTTCCGAATATTGTGGAATATGCCAGAGTTGAGGATGATGTTAACCTCTATGGGCTAGGTGGGACGCCCACCTACTCAACAGCCAGTGTAATCCCGTGGCGCGTTATTCAAATACCTTAGAAATGCAAAACCTTCAATTTTTCAAACATATGACTATTTTACACCATTTTAAAGAAATGACTCTCGTTAATCTAACCACACTGTCCGATTTCAAAAAGGCTTTACAACGAAAGCAAAACATTAGATTATGTCAGCAGAGTACCCAGCCAGAAATAATCAGACACCCATTTTTCAAGCTAGCATATAATGTCACATAAACCCAAACCACAGCTAAATGTAGCACTAAACTTTGATGATCTTCATCAGATGACAACCCTAGGACATTATGTTATACAATACATGCATGTTTTGTTCAATCAAGTTCATATTTATATCAAAAAACAGCTTTTTACATAAGCATGTGACTAGCATGTGACTAGCATTCCGACCGACACTGCCGGTGAATTTACTAAATTACTCACGATAAACGTTCACAAAAAGCATAACAATTATTTTAAGAATTATAGATACAGAACTCCTCTATGCACTCGATATGTCCGATTTTAAAATAGCTTTTCGGTGAAAGCACATTTTGCAATATTCTAGGTAGATAGCCCGGCATCACAGGGCTAGCTATTTAGACACCCAGCAAGTTTAGCACTCATCAAAGTCAGATTTACTATAAGAAAAATCTTATTACCTTTGCTGTCTTCGTCAGATTGCACTCCCAGGACATCTACTTCAATAACAAATGTTGGTTTGGTCCAAAATAATCCATCGTTATATCCAAACAGAGGCGTTTTGTTCGTGCATTCAAGACACTATCCGAAAGGGTAAATAAGGGTTACGAGAATGGCGCAATTCGTGACAAAAGATTTCTAAATATTCCATTACCGTACTTCGAAGCATGTCAACCGCTGTTTAAAAATCTATTTTTATGCCATTTTTCTCATAAAAAAGCGATAATATTCCGACCAGGAATCTGCGTTTAGGTAAACAGACAAAAGAAAAGAAAGCATTCGGTCGACTCGGGCACGCGCCTAAGCCCATAGTACTCTGAGCGGCCACTTGCCAAAAGCGATAAAGTGTTTCAGCCAGAGCCTGCCTCGATATCCTTCAGCTTTTTCCCGGGCTCTGAGAGCCTATGGGAGCCGTAGGAAGTGTCACATTATTGCAAAGATCCTCAGTCTTCAATAAAAAGAGCCAAGATGAAACACAACTTGTCAGACAGGCCACTTCCTGTATGGAATCTTCTCAGGTTTTGGCCTGCCATTTGAGTTCTGTTATACTCACAGACACCATTCAAACAGTTTTAGAAACTTTAGGGTGTTTTCTATCCAAAGCCAATAATTATATGCATATTCTAGTTACTGGGCAGGAGTAGTATCCAGATTAAATCGGGTACGTTTTTTATCCGGCTGTGTCAATACTGCCCCCTAGCCCTAACAGGTTAAAGAGTTTAAGTATAGCCAATTGGAATTTGTGGTCTGTATATTTTATCATTTCATTTAGGATACCATCAACCCCACAGGCTTTTTTGGGTTGGAGGGTTTGTATTTTGTCCTGTAGTTCATTCAATGTAATTGGAGAATCCAGTGTAGTCTTTAATAGTTGATTCTAAGATTTTTATTTGATCATGTATATGTTTTTGCTGTTTGTTCCTTGTTATAGAGCCAAAAAGATTGGAGAAGTGTTTTATCCATACATCTCTGTTTTGGATAGATAACTCTTCGTGTTTTTGTTTGTTTTAGAGTTTTCCAATTTTCCCAGAAGTGGTTAGATTCTATGGATTCTTCAATTACATTGAGCTGGTGTCTGACGTGCTGTTCCTTCTTTTTCCGTAGTGTATTTCTGTATTGTTTTAGTGATTCACCATAGTGAAGGCGTAGGCTCAGGTTTTCTGGGTCTCTATGTTTTTGGTTAGACAGGTTTCTCAATTTCTTTCTTAGGTTTTTGTGTTCTTCATCAAACCATTTGTCATTGTTGTTTATTTTCTTAGGTTGTCTGCTTGACATTTTTAGATTTGGTAGGGAAGCTGAGAGGTCAAATATACTGTTTAGGTTTGCTACTGCCAGGTATTCACCTTCACAATTACAGTGAAACATTTTGTCCAGGAAGTTGTCTAGTAGGGATTGAATTTGTTATTGCCTAATTGTTTTTTGGTAGATTCCCACACTACTTTCCTTCCATCTATAGCATTTTATAATATTATTCAGTTCCTTTGGTTTTGATGCCTCATGATTGAGCAAAGCTCTGTTCAAGGAGTGTGATTTTGCTGTGATCTGATAAAGCTGTCACTGGACTGACTGTGAACGCTCTAAGAGACTATGGGTTGAGGTCAGTGATAAAGTAGTCTACAGTACTACTGCCAAGAGAAGAGCTATACATGTACCTACCATAACTGTTCCCTTGAAGCCTACCGTTGACTATGTACATACCCAGCGTCCAACAGAGCTGCAGGAGTTGTGACCTGTTTTTGTTGGTTATGTTGTCGCAAGTGGGGCATGTGGGGGAGGGAATGCTGTCACCTCCAGGTAGGTGTTTGTCGCCCTGTGTGCTGACAGTGTCAGGTTCTTGTCCAGTTCTGGCATTTAGGTCGCCACAGACTAGTACATGTCCCTGGGCCTGGAAATTGTTGATCTCCCCCTCTTGGATGGAGTAGCTGGAGGACGTCTGATATGGGGGCCTATATAGTGTCTCTGTCATACCCCCCTGTCACATGACTTGTTTAGAAGTGACATTAAAGACGTCCTCCAGTGATTAAACAAACAAAAAAATATCCTGTTGAAATGGGATATCCCAAGTATAAATAAATGTAAAGTGCACACACTAAAAGGGTAAATAAATATGTTATGAGAAAAATAATGTTTGTTCAACACAACTGCAAACTTGGAGTAGGGCTTTCAATGACTTGGTTTGATGGGAATTTGTGATGATATTGGCCTCCCCCTTGCTTGAGGGACAATAGAGGAGCAATAACTAAAACAAAAGAGCAAAGGCCCACACCCCTATGCCCACCTATTGTTAAGTAAATCAGGTGTTAAATGAGGTGAAAAGGAGACTGGAGTGCCACTCAGTTTAAATCAAGTATTTGCCCTTTGTCCTAATGTGTGTCTTTTCTCTCTATCCACCTCCCATCTCTCAGACGGTTTCACTCCTCTAATGATCGCATCATGCAGCGGAGGAGGCTTGGAGACGGGGAACAGTGAGGAGGAGGAGGACCCTTCGGCTGAGATCATCTCTGACTTCATCTACCAGGGCGCCAACCTACACAACCAGACGGACCGCACAGGCGAGACCGCTCTTCACCTGGCCGCCCGCTACGCCCGTTCCGACGCCGCCAAGCGACTGCTGGAGTCCACCGCCGACGCCAACGTCCAGGACAACATGGGGCGCACTCCACTGCACGCCGCTGTGGCTGCAGATGCACAGGGAGTCTTCCAGGTACCAGAGTTCTCTATACTACTACAGTACTCTAGTAGTGCTACATACTTAGCATAGTGCTACTCTGAATTAATAAATACATTCATTTTATATGCCACTTTTCATTTGTGGACTATCAAAATCCTTTTCTAAAGCATGTGCAAAAAGGTGCATTTACGTGAATTAAAAATGCTATTATATACAATGCCATATGTAGCATTCCCTATTACCAGTTAAGCATTTGGACTTTGCTCTCAGATTTAGCCTGTACTGTACATGTTCACTAAAGGTGTCTGTCTTTTCATTCAGATTCTGATCCGGAACCGGGCAACTGATCTTGACGCCCGCATGCATGATGGAACGACTCCTCTGATCCTGGCTGCCCGATTGGCTGTGGAAGGCATGGTGGATGAGCTTATCAACTGCCATGCTGATGCCAACGCCATCGATGACTTTGGTAGGTTACAGGCTGACTACGCGAGCGTTGCAAAATACATTTAGAAATCTATAGTATTAAATTATTGCACCCACACTGCTCGCGCTCACCGAGCGTCTGCGTCGCCAAGGGCTAAAATAGAAGTCAGTTCTATTTGTGACGCAGATCGCGCTGCAAGTCCTGCCTCTCCCATCTCCTCATTGGTTTATAGAAGCAGGTACCAACGTGTTCTCTCCCCATTGGTTATACCCACGTGGGTGACTGAAGACGAACGAGGTCAGTGGCGGTAATGCACCTAATTTATGAAAGTTGCCAATCGCAATATAAAGTCAAGAGAAGAAAAAGCCTGGAAGGATGAGAGATGACTAGACACTATTCGGTTGAGCGTTTTATGTGTGGATTAATTGGTGGAGTAGAGGACCATGTGCATTTCAGGTAAAATAACAACTCAATGTTTATATCCCAGGACAAATTAGCTAGTAACAGCAAGCTAGCTAAATAGAACAAATTAGCTAGCAAGTGCAAGCTTGCTAGCTAAATTGCCATAAATGTTTAATGCTTTTCGACCTGTCCCCATTTATGCACGATGGTGCACGCGCGCAGCCGGTTTGGGTTCCGTGTTACACTGAATTTACTTTGGTTCTATTCACATATCTCCCACACAGTGTACTAAGGGAATGGGTGTAATTTGAGATTTGCCCTTAACCGGCTGACCCATCTTCATGGACTATGGCCCTCATGGTCTAGGAATGTGCAGGTTATTTGCTTTAGTATTAAATCATCCATTCTTTTATTTTATTTTATTTTTTCTCCAGGTAAATCTGCCCTTCATTGGGCTTCAGCTGTCAACAACGTGGATGCTGCCATGGTGTTGTTGAAGAATGGCGCCAACAAAGACATGCAGAACAACAAGGTGAAAAACATGGGTCACACAAACATGGCTCTTACATATCACACTAGTTGACACACTAGTGAAACTACTATTTGCCAACTTGTGTAGATATGTGTGTAATTGTTACATGCTCAATGGTGTATTTCGAAATGTTGAGAAAAAAATACGAAACGCTGATTGTGCAATGCCATTCCAGTAAATGCCACCATTGTTCAAGGGATCAAAGAATAATCACAATCGAATGTAAAATAAGGTATTGTATAAACATTTTCTCACGCACTGTTTGCTGTCTCTCTAGGAGGAAACTCCTCTCTTTCTGGCAGCCAGAGAGGGCAGTTATGAGACGGCCAAGGTACTGCTGGAGCACTTTGCCAACCGTGAGATCACCGACCACCTGGACCAGCTGCCCCGGGACATTGCCCAGGAGCGAATGCACCATGACATCATCCGTCTGCTCGATGAATGCAACCTGGTGAGGAGCCCAGGGCTCCATAATGGGACCCTGAGCGCCACCAGCCTGTCCCCTCCTCTGTGCTCCCCCAACGGATACCTGGGCAGCCTCAAGCCCACCGCCCCGGGCAAGAAGGTCCGCAAGCCAGGCTCTGGAGGGAAGGATGGTGGCAAAGATATGAGGATACGGAAGAAGAAGTCCCTGGATGGGAAGGGCAGTCTGCTGGACAGCTCAGCCGTTCTCTCGCCCGTCGACTCCCTGGAGTCGCCCCACGGGTACCTGTCCGACGTGGCGTCGCCGCCAATGACATCGCCATTCCAGCAGTCTCCACCCATGTCGTTCAACCACCTGCAAGGCAGTGGAGACAGCCACCTGGGTCAGATGGGCATGGGCAAGGGGCAGGACATGGGGCGTATGCCCTTTGACCCGAACCCTCCCCGCCTGTCCCACCTGCCTGTTTCCAGCCCCGCCAGCCAGGGAACCATCACTATGGCCATGGGCGGAACTGGGGGAAGAGGACAGTGTGATTGGCACTCCAGGATGCACTCGGGTCTCGGGCAGCAGGGTGGCTTCAACCAAGGCCTTCCCATGTCCCACGGTATGATGGCTCCCCTCCGCGGGGTCCCCACTGCCACCCTGTCCCGGATCATGGGCTACCAGGGCCTGCAGACCAGCCATCTGGGCACGCCGCCCCACCTCATGCAGCAGATGCACTCCCGGCAGGACCCGCAGCTCCAGCAACAGAACTCCAACTCCACCACGGCCGGCCAGGTACTGAGCCAGAGTTTCCTGAGCAGCGAGCTGTGCGGCTCGGACCTGCAGCAGGGCAACGGGGTGGGTCGCTCGGTCCCCATCCACACCATCCTCCCCCAGGAGACCCAGATTCTCGGCACACAGTTCCTCACCCCACCCTCCCAGCACAGCTATTCCGGCCCAATAGACAACACACCCAATCACCAGCTGCAGGTGCCTGACCACCCCTTTCTAACTCCCTCCCCCGGATCCCCTGACCAATGGTCCAGCTCCTCTCCACATTCCAATATGTCTGATTGGTCAGAGGGCATCTCCAGTCCTCCAATGAGTTTGCATTCTCAGATGGGCCTTATCCCTAACCAGTTTAAGTAGAGTGGACAGAAGAACTCGTCAATAGGAAAACGAAATAAAAAATACTTTTAAATGGACAATGGACAAGAACATCTGACCTGACTGAAGATTCTCCTTTTTTATTATCAATTTTTATACTAACGAAAAGAACAGTTTTTAAATTTTTTTTTATTGATGCACTTTTTTGACATGATATAAAGAAGATGCTTTTATATTTCTGCTTTTAAAAAAATTGGAAGGGTACCTGGGCTGTGTGTGCGGGGAGATTGGGGACAGGGCGTCAGGAAAGGAGTATGTCTATCTACCGTGACGCAGAGGCTACTGACTGTGCGAACACTGGCTATTTATTGGTGTCTTATGTTGCTCTCATTACTGGATCGTGCACCAATTTTCACTGTTTTATTTTGGGAGTGCATTGTCATTATGATGTTTTGTATAATATATTTTTCAGGGGAATGTTTGTTGTAAAAGTTCCAGTATTAATTGATTAGATGTATAAACTCATCTTTTTTAACTGAAGCAAGTTTGTTACTGAACTACAATTCATTAAGTCTTAACACTGAGTATGCGCTAGAGAATGGATGATCGAACCTGTGTCTTAAAATGCCACCCCTGTCAGTTTAACGGTTGACGTCTGCGGTAAAATTAGTTTGGGGGATTAGAATGGGACCAGATGAGTCCCACTGGGAAACTGTGTTAACTGAAAGTGCAATGGTAAGTTCATCCAGGACATGAGATAAAACTTAAAGACAAATTACATCTTACACATGCTTTATTCTACAATGGTGTGTCATTGTTATTTTGCTCCTTTGAAGGCAAAAATGTCATCTTTGGGTGAGATTCCCAGTGAGTGTCCTCTACATCGAGGGTGCTTTTTGTGTGTGTATGAGAGAAAGGAGGAAGTTCTTGTGTGTTTGACATCACCTGCGCTTTGTGGGGAGCATGGTATAGGTGTCTTATGTCACATTTATAAACAAGATCAGAGATAAGTGTTTTAAGAAATGTCATTCAAAGGTGTATGTACATGCAATGTTTGCAAACAAAAAGTATTTCCTGTCAAATATCTTCTTGATTCAATAAAGGGCACTGTTAAGCTTGCAGTTATGGATGACATGTTTTATTATTTATTAACGGTTACATTCACACAATAATGTGATTGACTAACCACAATAGATGAATAACAGTTTGATTAGAATGTTTTCAAGCTTTGCAACGGAATGATTTCCCTAATAATCCTGTTTACATGGACACATCTGAAATCAGGCTACCTGATGGGACTTTGATAAATGCAGAAAATCTCATTGTAGCCTATAAATATGAAATGAATTTATGGATTTTTTTATTTGACCTTTACATTTTAGTCATTTAGCAGACACTCTTATACAGAGTCACTAACAGTTAGTGCATTCATCTTAAGATAGCTAGGTGGGACAACCACATATTAGTCATAGTAAGTCAATTTTTCCTCAAAGGAGCTATCAGCTAAGTCAGAGCTAGTAAAGGGGAAATGCATTGTTTTTTCTTTTTTCAACCCGACTGCAGGTTATGATTCAACTTGGCACTGCATTATTGTTTCTGACACACACACACAGAGACAAAGGATATACACAGTTTACTAGGTACAGCCATCTAGTACCTGGGTCGGACCCACCTTTGCCTCCATAAACAGCCTGAATTCTTCGGGGCATTCTACAAGATGTCGGAAACGTTCAACAGGGATGTTGGTCCATGATGGCATCACGCAGTTGCTGCAGATTGGATGGCGGTACATTCATGCTGTGAACAGCCCGTTCCATCTCATCCCAAAGATGCTCTTTTGGTTTGAGGTCTGGGAACTGCACAAGGCACTCAAGTAAACTGAACTCGCTGTCATGTTCCAGGCTAGAACGGTGTGTGGGTAAAATCATTAGGTAAGCCAATCCCAGTAAAAAAAGCTATATTACAGCCTATGTTTTGATATAAACCGTTGTTGGCTCTATAACCCAATCATTCATACGCCATCGTGATATACAATAAGGCCATGACAAAAAAAGACAGTCACACAGTGGAGGAATAAATTAAAGTACACATGTTTGTTTGATCACAAAATCGGAGAGCAACATCTGTCCGGTGAAGTCCACGAAGCAAATATTGCATGTAACAAACAGTTATATGACCTGCAGCATGGTCAAGCAAGTTAACGATTTTGACAGTTTACTCAACAACTACTGATTTAGAACCACAGAGTTACCGCAAGTCAGCACAAAGACAACAGGAGCACTGCCTCTGCTATTTTAGCACCATTTCAACTTAAACATTTAAACATAATCAAATCAACTAGACTATGTATATATGCTTAGTTTAATACACTGCAGAAAAACTGAAATATACCAAAAACAATTTATCCCAATCGGTGTTGCTAAATATCATGTGGCTGTCCATGATACTGATTTCTGTCTGTCTGTGTGTGTGTGCCGTCCTCCTCTCTCATGTTGGCAAAATGGTCTGTACCCTTTTACTTTTTGTTTTCATAGGCTAGTAAGCATTTTAGCTAGGTAGCCTAACTTCTTCGAATGACCCAGCTAAGTTCGCTAGCTAGTTAATGTGAACCTACTAGGCTACATATTGAACTTCAATCGTCTCAGGCCAGTTGCACAACATATTCATTTATGGTTAGGTCAGAATCGCCGTCGTAATCATTGGTCTGTACAGATAATTAAGACACGTTTTTCTGACAATGATGACCTTTTGCTCAGGATGTGATTTGATTGGTGTGTGTGGGGCGTTTGGTGGGCGTTTTGCTGTGCCAGGACAACCCACAGTTGAGCTTAGCTCAACGCTGATTGGCAAATTATTTTTTTATTGTTTTTATCAAGGGAAGCCAAATGCTTGCTGGCATATGTCATACTCTTTTGTTCCACATAGCATCAGATACATGGGCTACACATACTGAGACAGAGAGGCGCAGTTTCCCTCGCTCAGATGATTTCTCTGGTGAGATTCAGTCACTTGCGAATTGACAGAAAATTATGAAAACGGAGAGACGAAAGATACATTTTTTATTTGTATTTATTTTTTATATTTGGGGAAGCCTGGCTTCCCTTTGTATTCATGAATACAAGCCACTGGTTCCAGGCAATGTTTTTCTACTCCTCAATTGTCCAGTGTTGGTGATCGCGGGGCCACTGGAGCTGCTTCTTGTTTTTAGCTGATAGGAGAGAAACCCAGTGTGGTTATGTGCTGCAATATCCATTCGTGACAAAGATCGAAGAGTTGTGCTTTCTGAAATGTCATTCTGCACACCACTGTTGTACTGTGCCGTTATTTGTCTGTTTGTGGCCAGCCTGTTAGCTTACATGATTCTTGCCATTCTCCTTTGACTTCTCCCATCAACAAGCTGTTTTCGCCCACAGGGCTGCCGCTTACTAGAAGTTTTTTGTTTGTCGCACCATTCTCGGTAAATCCTAGACATTGTCGTACGTGAAAAGCCCAGGAGGGCGTTTCTGAGATACTGGATCCGGCGTGCCAGGCACTGACGATCATATCACGCTCAGTCGCTTAGGTCCCTCGTTTTGCCCATTCTAACATTCAATCGAACAGTAACTGAATGCCTTGATGTCTGTCTGCCTGCTTTATATCGCAAGCCACGGGACTCACTGTCTGTAGGAACCAGGGGAAATTTTAGCATGTAAATCTTGGTGGGGCAACAAACAAACAAAAGAAGTGGGATGCATGCCAGCAAAGCCACTACACAACACTAAACAATACATTAATTGTGCTAATACCGTGACAAACAGTGCCCATAAACTGTTAGTGCCTACATAAAGCTGCCCCAACAGCAGAGTCCCAACGTCTTACCAGTGCTACACCTGGCTATCAGCAGAGCCTTGTCTGGCAGTTTAACAGTTCATCCAGCCTCATTTACTGCCTTTTAAAAAAACATAGCTGAAATGGCTGACATGCTTAAACAAGCAGATAAGAGGCAATCCGTAATTTTGAATGAGACATTAATGAGCGAGCTAGGATGGACATAGTCAATATAACAATATATTTAGCACTTTTGAAATGTACAGCAACAGAATTCAGAACATGGGCTGTTTTTACAGTGTTTTCCCTGTACACCAAGTCAGAACTGTAGGATAAATAAAGGGGGCATATAAGCAGACAATGAAAGCTCATACAATATTCGATGATTACATTTCTATAGCTAACAGGCTATAGGCTACATGTACACCACCAAGTCAGAACAGCAGGTGAAATTAAGAGGGGTAAATAGACCAAATTATTAGGGTTAGGCATATGGGCTACACATTTTACTACACAACATACACTTAGTATTACTTTCTTATCTACAGCATGCATATCTCCCTGGCATATTATATATTTTATGCAGCAGCATACAATACATTTTTAGACTCACTTTGTTGTGCTGTGCTCACTTGAACAGGAAGGTGGCACGGTGGTCCTACGTGGGCAAATTTTGTCATCAAAGTCTGGCATTCTCTGGATTTATGGTGCTTTCAAAACAACTGGGAACTCGTTGAATCATGATGACGTCAGGTCATAGCTCTAGAAAGAGGCTGGATTTACAATTCCGAGTTGAATGACCGTTCAAAACATATTTTCCCAGAACAGAGCTCGTTTATTCCTAGTTGTCTTCCCAGTTGTCTTGAATTCACTGAAGTCAAGTTTACGCTGTTCCAAGTTAACAGTTGTTTTTCAGCGCGGCACAAATCACTATTCATTGATAGCAAGGCCAATGTTGAATGTTTATCATTTTAAACTTGGAGAACTTGGGACCACACAGCCACTGTCACTGATTCCTTCTAAACTACTCATTGTTGAATTTGCGATTTCCAACTTGTTGTATAAAGTTTATATCCAATGGCCGATGAGCACCGATACGTTTTATCAATAATTTCTCTTCGTATGACAAGGATTAAAAAGGATTTGCCAGTAGATTGTTGACTTGATACATGATGACTGTTAGCTAAGATTTTTTAAGTATGTTGTTGACATGATCAGTCCAATCAAAGCTACTGTACATATAACGTTCTTATAGCTAGGCTGAAACACCTGCATTTTGGAGATGCTTTACTCAAGAAAACAAAAAAGAGACCGTGTTTGTATGCAGCTTAATTAACTCAATGATATATATTTTTTTACATATCAGTTTGCAAACTGATATGTGACACATATTAATGCCAAAATAACATACAAAACAGGCAAGCCCCCCCCCCCCAAAAAAAAGGTAGGAATGGTCCATTTTCATGAACGGGATGTTCTTAGTCATATACATTACTGGTCAAATGTTTTAGAACACCTACTCATTCAAGGGTTTTTCTTTATTTTTACTATTTTCTACATTGCAGAATAATAGTGAAGACATCAAAACTATGAAATAACACGTGGAATCATGTAGCAACCAAAAAAGTGTTAAACAAATCAAAATATATTTTACACTTGAGATTCTTCAAAGTAGCCACCCTTTGCCTTGATGGCAGCTTTGCACACTCTTGGCATTCTCTCAACCAGCTTCACCTGGAATGCTTTTCCAACAGTGTTGAAGGATTTCTCACATATGCTGTGCACTTGTTGGCTGCTTTTCCTTCACTTTGTGGTCCAACTCATCCCAAATCATCTCAGTTGATGGTAAGTCCTTGCATCCATAGCATTGTCTATACATTTGAGAGCGCTTACATTTCTCCAGCCCCATCCCTCAGCTTTTTATCAAAACAGAGGTGGGGTGACTCTTTGTAGTTGTTTGAACACCTATGCAGTGTTGTCCTTTGAGAGATAAGTTGGGAGTTTGACAGACAGACAATAGAATTAAGCAGTGTGGACCATTGTGGAGAAAACAGGATTGCATAAGCCTTAAGAAAATGTGAATCTGTTTACAAATGTATGGCTTATATACATTTATCCAGCTGCTTCAAACAGTGTTGTAATTAGAACAATCAATTAGGATCTTGAACGAAAACATGTGCTTATCAACCTTTGTCTCTGTGTGTCAGAAAAAAAAGCCTTGATTTCTGGTAAACACGTGTCACCTAGTGGGGGGAGATGGAAATTAGTCTTATGATTCTGACCAATGCCAATACATTAGAGAGAAAAATTAAACCCAGCTTGCCTGTTCTGGCTCAGGCTGTGCCCCAACCCTGACAGGATCTTTCTTATCACAAGAGCCCTTCTATATTGACAATCCACATTCTACAGTCGTGGCCAAAAGTTTTGAGAATGACACAAATATTAATTTTCACTAAGTTTGATGCTTCAGTGTCTTTAGATATTTTTGTCAGATGTTACTATGGAATACTGAAGTATAATTACAAGCATATCATAAGTGTCAAAGGCTTTAATTGACAATTACATGAAGTTGATGCAAAGAGTCAATATTTGCAGTGTCGACCTTTTTCAAGACCTCTGCAATCCGCCCTGGCATACTGTCAATTAACTTCTGGGCCACATCCTGACTGATGGCAGCCCATTCTTGCATAATCAATGCTTGGAGTTTGTCAAAATCGGTGGGTTTTTGTTTGTCCACACGCCTCTTGAGGATTGACCACAAGTTCTCAATGGGATTAAGGTCTGGGGAGTTTCCTGGCCATGGACCCAAAATATCAATGTTTTGTTCCCCGAGCCACTTAGTTATCACTTTTGCCTTATGGCAAGGTGCTCCATCATGCTGGAAAAAGCATTGTTCATCACCAAATTGTTCTTGAATGGTTGGGAGAAGTTGCTCTCGGAGGATGTGTTGGTACCATTCTTTATTCATGGCTGTGTTCTTAGGCAAAATTGTGAGTGAGACCACTCCCTTGGCTGAGAAGCAACCCCACACATGAATGGTCTCAGGATGCTTTACTGTTGGCATGACACAGGACTGATGGTAGCGCTCACCTTGTCTTCTCCGGACAAGCTTTTTTCCGGATGCCCCAAACAATCGGAAAGGGGATTCATCAGAGAAAATGACCTTACCCCAGTCCTCAGCAGTCCAATCCCTGTACCTTTTGCAGAATATCAGTCTGTCCCTGATGTTTTTCCTGGAGAGAAGTGGCTTCTTTGCTGCCCTTCTTGACACCAGGCCATTCTCCAAAAGTCTTTGCCTCACTGTGCGTGCAAATGCACTCACACCTGCCTGCTGCCATTCCTGAGCAAGCTCTGTACTGGTGGTGCCCCGATCCCGCAGCTGAAACAACTTTAGGAGATGGTCCTGGCACTTGCTGGACTTTCTTGGGCGCCCTGAAGCCTTCTTAACAACAATTGAACCGCTCTCCTTGAAGTTCTTGACGATCCGATAAATGGTTGATTTATGTGCAATCTTACTGGCAGCAATATCCTTGCCTATGAAGCTCTTTTTGTGCAAAGCAATGATGACGGCACGTGTTTCCTTGCAGGTAACCATGGATGACAGAGGAAGAACAATGATTCCAAGCACCACCCTCCTTTTGAAGCTTCCAGTCTGTTATTCGAACTCAATCAGCATGACAGAGTGATCTCCAGCCTTGTCCTCGTTAACACTCACACCTGTGTTAACGAGAGAATCCCTGACATGATGTCAGCTGGTCCTTTTGTGGCAGGGCTGAAATGCAGTGGAAATGTTTTTGGGGGATTCAGTTCATTTGCATGGCAAAGAGAGACTTTGCAATTAATTGCAATTCATCTGATCACTCTTCATAACATTCTGGATTATATGCAAATTGCCATCATACATTCTGAGGCAGCAGACTTTGTGAAAATTAATATTTCTGTCATTCTCAAAACTTTTGGCCACAACTGTACATACCTACATATACGTGAGGATAATGCTTTGAGTAAGGTCCAAATGGGGAAGTGAAATCGACTTTGAAAGCAAACACTGTTATTGCCACACTATCACTACACTTACTAGTGATGCACAGGTCAGCTGTAAACGCTAATAACCCACCCCAAACCGCCGGACTATATGTGATATCTGAGACCTGCACCTGACCCTAACCTGCAAATAGGGCTATAGAAAATGCTTAACATGCCAGAAAGATTTCTTGACAGGAGGTGCGGGATACAAAATAAAATCAAATTATTTAGATAGGCCTACAGTGAGGGAAAAAAGTATTTGATCCCCTGCTGATTTTGTACGTTTGCCCACTGACAAAGAAATTATCAGTTTATCATTTTAATGGTAGGTTTATTTGAACAGTGAGAGACAGAATAACAACAACAAAATCCAGAAAAACGCATGTCAAAAATGTTATAAAATGATTTGCATTTTAATGAGGGAAATAAGTATTTGACCCCCTCTCATTCAGAAAGATTGTTTTTTATTCATTTAACCTTTATTTAAATAGGCAAGTCAGTTAAGAACAAATTCTTATTTACAATGACAGCCTACCCCTGCCAAACCCTCCCGTAACCCGGACGACGCTGGGCTAATTGTGCGCCGCCCTATAGGACTCCCAATCATGGCCGGATGTGATACAGCCTGGACTTGCAAATGTTACTTAAAAAAATGTTTGGCACCAGTATTTTGTAGTTTATTTTGTATTTTGCTTTGGGGTATTTTGTGGTGAGGGGAGGTGAGAGACTGAGAGAGGGAGGGATGAGCCAGAGTAGATCTCAGATGTCTTAGCCTGTGGGTTTATTATAGCCTCCTTCCTCCTTCCTCAGCCTGATCCCTGCACCCCCCCCCCCCCTTCCCCCACCCAATAAACAAAACTGAAACAAACAATCATAAATTAACAGTAATCTCTACACTCACAAAAGTTTAAAAATAATTTTGACTTTTCAAATGTTATATTATTGGCTATGTACAGTGTTGTGCAAATAGTTAAAGTATTTTTATTTTTAATCCTATCCCCTGTCCACGCTGGAGGCCTTCTGCCTTTTGATAGGCCGTCATTGTAAATAAGAATTTGTTCTTAACCTGGCTTGCCTAGTTAAATAAAGGTTAAATAAATAAATAGATAAATCTCTAAATAGATAAATGTCTCTTTCTCTCTCTTTCTCTGTCTCTCGCTCTCTCTCTCTCCCTCTCTCTCTCAATTCAATTAAATTCAAAGGGCTTTATTGGCATTAGAAAAATAAGTTTACATTGCCAAAGCAAGTGAAATAGATAAACAAAAGTGAAATAAACAATAAAAAATGAACAGTAAATATTACACTCTGAAAAGTTTCAAAGCCGGTATCAGCCTAATTCTGCATGCATTATTGGGTGTTTTACGTTCTACACTGAGGATATTTTTGCAGAATTCTACATGTGAAGTCCGATTTGGTGTTTGTCCCATTTTCTGAATTCTTGGTTGGTGAGCGGACCCCAGAACTCACAACCATAAAGGGCAATGGGTTCTTTAACTGATTGAAGTATTTTATGTTCCTTTTGATGGTGTAGAAGGACCTTCTTGCCTTGTATCTCAGGTCTTTCACATCTTTGTTGAAGTTCCCTGTGGCGCTGATGTGTAGGCTGAGGTAGGTGTAGTTTTCTGTGCTCTAGGGCAACGGTGTGTAAATTGAATTTGTATTTGTGGTCCTGTCAACTGGACCTTTTTTGTGAGATTTACTGTCAGGGTCAAGGTCTGACAGAATCTGTACAGAAGATGTTGGTGCTGCTGTAGGCCCTCCTTGATTGGGGACAGAAACACCAGATCATCAGCAAACAGTAGACATTTGACTTCAGAATCTAGTAGGGTGAGGCCATGTGCTGCAGACTGTTCTAGTGCCCTCGCCAATTTGTTGATATATATGTTAAAGAGGGTGGGGCTCAAGCTGCATCCCTGTCTCACCCCCCGGCCCTGTATAAAGGAATGTGTGTTTTTTGCCCATTTTAACTGCACACTTGTTGTTTGTGTACATAGATTTTATAATGTCGTATGTCTTTCCCCCAACACTGCTTTACATCAATTTGTATAGCAGACCCTCATGCCAAATTGAGTCAAAAGCTTTTTTGAAATCAACAAAGCATGAAAATACTTTGCCTTTGCTTTGGTTTGTTTGTTTATCGATTAGGGTATGCAGGGTGAAATGTGCTCTGTCGTACGGTAATTTGGTAAAAAGCCAATTTGACACTTGCTCATTACATTTTCTTAATTCTTAATTCCATTCTTGTACTTTTAGATTTGTGTGTATTGTTCTGAATTGTTAGATATTACTGCACTGGAACTGTCACGGTTGTCGTACGGATTGGACGAAGGTGCAGCGGGAACGTGTATACTCATCTTCTTTATTATTATTATTAAAAGAAGGAAAAACAAAAGAAACACGTATACAAAACGACACTAAACAGTCCTGTCAGGTGCACAGACACAAAACAGGAGACAACTACCCACAAATCCCATAGAAAAAACACCCCTCTTAAATAAGACCTTCAATTAGAAGCAACTAGGAGCAGCTGCTTCCAATTGAAGGTCAACCCCATTAACTAAACATAGAACTAGAAAAACTAGAACTAACATAGAAATAAACTAACAAGAACATAGCCCAACAAACCCCGAAACACTCTAAACAAACACCCCTCTTACATAGGAACATAGCCCAACAAACCCCGAACCACATAAAACAAACACCCCCTGCCACGTCCTGACCAAACTGCAATAACAAATAACTCCTTATACTGGTCAGGACGTGACAGGAACACAATCATTTCGCTACACCCGCAATAACATCTGCTAAATACGTGTATGCGACCAATAAAATGTCATTTGATTTTGATTTGATTTAAATTATCATGTATATGCTTTTGCTGTTTGTTCTTTGTTATAGAGCCAAAAAGATTGGAGAAGTGGTTTATCTATACATCTCCGTTTTGGATAGATACACTAACTCTTCGTGTTGTTGTTTGTTTAGTATGTTCCAATTTTCCCAGAAGTGGTTAGATTCTATGGATTCTTCAATTACATTGAGCTGGTGTCTGATGTGCTGTTCTTTCTTTTTCCATATTGCATTTTTGTATTGTTTTAGTGATGCACCATAGTGAAAGTGTAGGCTCAGGTTTTCTGAGTCTTTTGGTTAGATAGGTTCCTCAATTTCTTTCTTAGGTTTTTGCATTCTTCATCAAACCATTTGTCATTGTTTTTTATTTTCTTAGGTTGTCTGCTTTAAATCTTTAGACTTGATAGAGAAGCTGAAAGGTCAAATATACTGTTGAGGCTTTCTACTACCAAGTTTACACCTTTACTATTACAGTGAAATGTTTAGTCCAGGAAGTTGTCTAGAAGGGATTGGATTTGTTGTTGCCTAATTGTTTTTTGGTAGATTTCCACTCTACTTTCCCTCCATCTATAGCATTTCTTAATATTATGCAGCTCCTTCAGCTTTGATGGCTCATGATTGAGTATTGCTCTGTTCAAGTAGATTGTGATTTTGCTGGGATCTGATAAGAGACTCTAGGTTGAGGTCAGTGATGGAGTAATCCACAGTATTACTGCCAGGGGATGATCTGTAGGTGTACCTACCAGTCTCCTTAAAGCCTACCATTGACTATGTACAGAGCCAGCATGCAATAGAGCTGCATGAGTTGTGACCTGTTTTTGTTGGTTGTTTTTTTTCTCTCTCTCTCTCTCTCTCTCTCTCTCTCTCTCTCTCTCTCTCTCTCTCGGGGATTATCTAATTCAATGGCAACAAAGATTGACAGCCGTTGGAAATAGCTGCAATTATGAAAAATAGATTAGTTAATTATTTCCTAATTAGATTTGTCACAATTTGCAGTTAACAGGTAGCCAAAGGCTACATTGGGTGGATTCACTGACTCTGATCTTTTCAACTCGTTCAGTAAAAATAATGAATATTTTGACTCATTTCGTTAATTTGATTCAGTAATGCCCAGAGAATGCAAACAATGAATTGAAAACTCGAAAGAGTTCTCGTTCACCATAGGGGGCTTATTGGAGCTGTCATTTGTGACTGAGACTTCTCGACTTTTGAGTGTTGAGCAGAGGCAGCCTTTGTAGCCTATGTTTTGGTTCTACAAAATTGTATCCATCGATAACATTCAATAATCAATTAATTGCATTCATTCTTACACCAGGCAATCAATTATCAGTTCTAAAAATGTATTTTTCTTCTATATGCTGCCTGCAGCATGATCAAATCAATTTTTTTTTGCATGCACGTGATAGACAGTTTGTGGTCGTAGCACGTCTATGGAGCGAAATAGCTGCCAAAAGGTTGAACATACCTATCATTACATTCATAAAATCCATACGTAAATTGTTAGGATTGTAAGAAAAGACATGCGTAAAACGTAAATGTAAAATGTCATCTGTGAACATACAAACACCATGTCACAATTACAGACCAACATTTTAGGCTTGAACAAATCTTGTCTTGCAATTCTGACGTACAACAATACCTTTCAGAGTTTTGGCAATTTCATCACACCAACAAAAAAAACGTACACCAAACGGCCTGTGAGGAGTGCTATGCAAACAAGCATAACAAGGTATAAAAAAACGTAAGTCAGGGAAACCGGAAAGAGGTATCCTGCACGTTTTAAAATTAAAAGTCTCCATTCTCTATTCGTAGTGCAAACTGAGTCCACATGCTCCCGACGGCATAGTCGTTAGTCTTTGTGAGAAGAGTGACATGGCAGAGGAACGTGGTGGCCCGCCTAATTCTCATGTAAGGATTGTGTTGTCAATTATTACTCCTTAGTTTAGTTTACTTCACATTTAGGTAGCTAATGTAATGGATTTGTTTGCAAGCGCAAGTCTAGATATCACTAGCTAGCTAATGACATGTAGCTAGTTAACTTAGCTTACAGTCGATCTCGGCTTATGGAATATGATATGGCCTAGCTAGCTAGCTAGTGTTAGCTAGTTAGTTAGCTCATGAGTAAGAGTAAGCCTCAGTGTCTAGCTAGCCACTGTTTAACTACCAATTACTGTTATGGCAATGGCTAGCTAGCAAGGAGGATGAGAAGATCTATCAATGGAGGAGAACGTTTCCTGTGCACAAGGTCACCCTAGTATAGGACTTACATCCAGTACCTAGGTACTGATTGGCGTTATTCATTTTTCTAATCAGTTATCAAAGAGTAAGTAAGTTAGCTAGCTAAGTAGCCTAACGCAAGTTTAGCAGACATCAATAATAACCTTGTGTCATTCTGTGTCTTCAGGTTCTACTAAGAAATTACATATTGGAGACTCTTCAGACCAGGCTCTTTGCGGGTGGTCAATTATCCACCGATCGATTTTTACTTTTTCGAATTCACCTGCAATCAAGAGCTCACTTTCATCACTGTTGTGTCTAACGTCATTCAGATCCCTGAAGAAGTTTTATGAGCTTTGACAAAACTGCTGAACCGTGTCAGAGGTCGAGAAGTTGATCCACTAGACCTAGAGCAAGGATCAACAGGTCAGCCCAGATACACTGTATCTCAGAATCAGCTCCAGGAACTGCTTGCCCTGTCTTTGCCAGTAGAAAGCATTGCACAAGTCCTTGCTGTGTCAGAACACACTGTTGCCAGATGAATGAGAGAGAACAATCTACAGTTGAAGTCGAAAGTTTACATACACTTAGGTTGGAGTCTTTAAAACTCGTTTTTCAACCACTCCACAAATTTCTTGTTAAAAAACTATAGTTTTGGCAAGTCGGTTAGGACATCTACTTTGTGCATGACACAAGTAATTTTTCCAACAATTGTTTACAGACATTGTTTCACTTATAATTCACTGTATCACAATTCCAGTGGGTCAGAAGTTTACCTACACTAAGTTGACTGTGCCTTTAAACAGCTTGGAAAATTGCAGAAAATGATGTAATGGCTTTAGAAGCTTCTTATAGGCTAATTGACATCATTTGAGTCAATTGGAGGTGTACCTGTGGATGTATTTCAAGGCCCACCTTCAAATTCAGTGCCTCTTGGCTTGACATCATGGGAAAATCAAAAGAAATCAGCCAAGACCTCAGAAAAAAACATTGTAGACCTCCACAAGTCTGGTTCATCCTTGGGAGCAATTTCCAAACGCCTGAAGGTACCACGTTCATCTATACAAATAAATGTACGCAAGTATAAACACCATGGGACAACACAGCCGTCATTCCGCTCAGGAAGGAGTGTCACGTTCCTCTTCGTCAGAAGATATGTTGAAATCGCTGTCGGACAAAGTGGACCAATATGCAGCGGATTGCGTGCTCATCATAATTTATTATAATGTGAACACCACGAACAAAACAAGAAAAACAACGACAGACAGGAACAGTATAGCAGGCTACACACGTATAGCAGTGCTAAAACAACTACCCACAAACAACACGACCAAACACACCCTAATATATAGGACTCCCAATCAAAGGCAACTAGAAAACACCTGCCTTCAATTGAGAGTCCATACCCCAATTAACTAACATAGAAACAGAACAGATAGAAAACCCATAGAAACACAAACATAGAAAAGAAACCCAAAACCCCGGAATACATAAACTAACTACCCTCTAAATAATAACACACCCCGAACCACATAAACAAATACCCTCTGCCACGTCGTGACCAAACTACCATAACAAATAATCCTCTATACTGGTCAGGATGTGACAAGGAGACGCATTCTGTCTCCTAGAGATGAATGTACTTTGGTGGGAAAAGTGCAAATCAATCCCAGAACAACAGCAAAGGACCTTGTGAAGATGCTGGAGGAAACAGGTACAAAAGTATCTATATCCACAATAAAACGAGTCCTATATATTGACATAACCTGAAAGGCCGCTCAGCAAGGAAGAAGCCACTGCTCCAAAACCACCATTAAAAAGCAAGACTACGGTTTGCAACTGCACATGGGGACAAAGATCGTACTTTTTGGAGAATGTCCTCTGGTCTGATGAAACAAAAATAGAACTGTTTGGCCATAATGACCATCGTTATGTTTGGAGGAAAAAGGGGGAGGCTTCAAGCCAAAGAACACCACCTCAACCGTGAAGCACGGGGGTGGCAGCATCATGTTGTGGGGGTGCTTTGCTGCAGGAGGGACTGGTGCACTTCACAAAATAGATGGCATCATGAGGGCGGAAAATTATGTGGATATTTTGAAGCAACATCTCAAGATATCAGTCAGGAAGTTAAAGTTTGGTCGCAAATGGGTCTTCCAAATGGACAATGACCCCAAGCATACTTCCAAAGTTGTGGCAAAATGGCTTAAGGACAACAAAGTCAAGGTATTGGAGTGGCCATCACAAAGCCCTTTTTATTTATTTATTTTTATTTCACCTTTATTGAACCAGGTAGGCTAGTTGAGAACAAGTTCTCATTTGCAACTGCGACCTGGCCAAGATAAAGCATAGCAATTTGACACATACAACAACACAGAGTTACACATGGAATAAACACAACATACAGTCAATAATACAGTAGAACAAAAGAAAACAAAAGGTGTGTGCAAGTGATTGCAAATGAGGTAAAATAAGGGAGTTAAGGCAATAAATAGGCCATGGTGGCGAAGTAATTACAATATAGCAATTAAACACTGGAATGGTAGATGTGCAGAAGATGAATGTGCAAGTAGGGATACTGGGGTGCAAAGGAGCAAGATAAATAAATACAGTATGGGGATGAGGTAGGTAGATAGACGGGCTGTTTACAGATGGGCTATGTACAGGTGCAGTGATCTGTGAGCTGCTCTGACAGCTGGTGCTTAAAGCTAGTGAGGGAGATATGAGTCTCCAGCTTCAGAGATTTTGCAGTTTGTTCCAGTCGTTGGCAGCAGAGAACTGGAAGGAAAGACGACCAAAGGAGGAATTGGCGTTGGGGGTGACCAGTGAGATATACCTGCTGGAGAGCGTGCTACGAGTGGGTGCTGCTATGGTGACCAGTGAGCTGAGATAAGGCGGGGCTTTTCCTAGCAGAGACTTGTAGATAACCTGTAGCGAGTGGGTTTGGCGACGAGTTTGAAGTGAGGGCCAACCAACGAGAGCGTACAGGTCGCAATGGTGGGTAGTGTACGGGGCTTTGTTGCCAAATTGGCAAAATGGATGGCACTGTGATAGACTGCATCCAATTTGTTGAGTAGGGTATTTGAGTGTTTGAGGCTATTTTATAGATGACATCACCGAAGTCGAGGATCGGTAGGATGGTCAGTTTTACGAGGGTATGTTTGGCAGCATGAGCGAAGGATGCTTTGTTGCGAAATAGGAAGCCGATTCTAGATGTAATATTGAATTGGAGATGCTTAACCCCTGTGCGGACATCCAGCGAAAAATCATATCGCCATTAGCATAACAAAATGTAAAAATTTTTTTTTCAATTTTTTTTTCAAATTATATCATTTTATAGATACACCTCTCTTGAATCGAACCACGTTGTCCGATTTCGAAAAAGCCTTTACAGCAAAAGCAAAACATTAGATTATGTTAGAGGAGTATATTGTAAAAGTAGCCACATAGCCATTTTCCGACCAACCACATGCATCACAAATAACCAAAAAACAGCTAAATGCAGCACTAACCTTTGACAATCTTCATCAGATGACACACCTAGGACATCATGTTACACAATGCATGCATTCTTTTGTTCGATAAAGTTCATATTTATATATAAAAACAGCATTTTACATCGGTGCGTAACGTTGACTAAGTATTTTCCTTCAAATGCATCCGATGAAACAGAGCTACAATTTACTAAATTACTATTCGAAAACATTTTTAAAATGTAATATTGTCATTCTAAGATTTATAGATGAATATCTCTTGAAAGCACCTGTAATGCCAGATTTAAAATTAACTTTACTGGGTAATCATACTTTGCGATGAAAGGGGATGCGATACTCTGAAAAATAGGCTAATGTTACAGGTCAGCGCCATCTTGGAACAATCGCATATCACATCTAGTCTTGTATACTATTGTCAATAATCCCTTACCATTGGTTGTCTTGATCAGAAAGCACTTCCAGGAATCCCAGGTCCACAACAAATGTATTTTCGTTCGAAAAAATTACTCCTTTATGTTCCAAGAGCTTGTTCTTGTTAGCGCGTCTGAAGGGTGATCCAAATGCTCCGTCGGCCGCGGGACAGCCATTTCGAGAAAATGCATTTTTTTCCCATTTAGGTTCGTTCAAACATGTCAAACGTTGTATAACATAAATCTTCAGGGCGTTTTTCAACAAGAGAGCCAATAAGATTCGAGGGGGACGATTGCATTGTGTTTCAAAACGTTTCGAAAGGGGAGGGTAACCAGGGGCGCCGGCGTCATAATGGTGATGGCCCTCTCCGTGTGACCACTTTCCACAGCGTCTCATTCATTCAGTTTTAATGTGAGTCTGGAAGGAGAGTTTACAGTCTAACCAGACACCTAGGTATTTGTAGTTGTCCACGTATTCTAAGTCAGAGCCGTCCAGAGTAGTGATGCTGGACGGGCGAGCAGGTACGGGCAGTGATCGATTGAATAGCATGCATTTAGTTTTACTTACGTTTTAGAGCAGTTGGAGGCCACAGAAGGAGAGTTGTATGGCATTGAAGCTCGTCTGGAGGTTAGTTAACACAGTGTCCAAAGAGAGGCCAGAAGAATACAGAATAGTGTCGTCTGCGTAGAGGTGGATCAGAGAATCACCAGCAGCAAGAGCAACATCATTGATGTATACAGAGAAGAGAGTCGGCCTGAGAATTGAACCCTGTGGGACCCCCATAGAGACTGCCAGAGGTCCGGACAACAGGCCTTCCGATTTGACACACTGAACTCTATCAGAGAAGTAGTTGGTGAACCAGGCGAGGCAATCATTTGAGAAACCAAGGCTGTCGAGTCTGCCAATAAGAATGTGGTGATTGCCTTGGCCAGGTTGATGAATACGCCTGCACAGTAATGTCTCTTATCGATGGCGGTTAAGATATCGTTTAGGACCTTGAGCGTGGCTGAGGTGCACCCATGACCAGCTCTGAAACCAGATTGCATAGCGGAGAAGGTGCGGTGGGATTCGAAATGGTCGGTAATCTGTTTGTTGACTTGCCTTTCGAAGACTTTAGAGAGGCAGGGTAGGATAGATATAGGTCTGTAGCAGTTTGGGTCTAGAGTGTCCCCCCCTTTGAAGAGGAGGATGACCGCAGCTGCTTTCCAGTCTTTGGGAATCTCAGACGACACGAAAGAGAGGTTGAACAGGCTAGTAATAGGGGTTGCAACAATTTCGGCAGATCATTTTAGAAAGAAAGGGTCCAGATTGTCTAGCCTGCCTGATTTGCAGGGGTCCAGATTTTGCAGCTCTTTCAGAACATCAGCTGACTGGATTTGGGAGAAGGAGAAATGGGGAAGGCTTGGGCGAGTTGCTGTGGGGGATCAGTGCTTTTGACCGGGGTAGGGGTAGCCAGGTGGAAAGCAAAAATGGAAATTCTCAATTATAGTGGATTTATCGGTGGTGACAGAGTTTCCTATCCTCAGTGCAGTGGGCAGCTGGGAGGAGGTGCTCTTATTCTCCATGGACTTTACAGTGTCCCAGAACTTTTTTGAGTTTGTGTTGCAGGAAGCAAATTTCTGCTTGAAAAAGCTAGCTAGCTTAAATAAAGGGGAAGTAATCAAGGTAATGTCCAGGTGTGCATAACGATGGGGAGCAGGTGTGCGTATTGATGGTTGCCAGGTGTGTGTAATGTGGGTTGCCAAGACAGGTGGTTAGTAGACTGGCGACGTCGAGCACCGGAGTGTCGTTGGGTAGAGATGACCAAAACGCAGCAGGAATGTGGATGCTCATCTTTATAATTTATTAAATAAAGAGAACCTCAAAACCAACAAAACAAAGAACGACAGAAGACAGTTTCACAGGCTAAGACAACTAGCAGTGCAAAAGATAACTACCCACAAAATCCCCAGGTGAAAACAAGCATCTAATATATGACTCCCAATCAGGAACAACGACGTACAGCTGTTCCTGATCGGGAGCCAGACAAACCACACAGAAATAGACAGACTAGAAAACCATAGAAAACCAACACTAGAACATATACTCAAACCCCAGACTACATAAACCAAACACCCCTTTAATAACACACACAACCCCAACCATACAAAACAAATACCCTACTGCCACGTCCTGACCAAATTATAATACAATTACTCCCTCTGCTGGTCAGGACGTGACACGGAGAGAGGGAACGGGAGTAGGTGTGATAGTTATAGCCATTTGCGTTGCACAACCCCACCCCGCAGAGGCTATATCCATATCAATAAATGAGACGAAACAAAATATTGATTAAGTCTTGGCTATAACCTGTCCTGAGCGAACTAGCTAGCGGTCCCAAATGGTCAAGACTATCTATAGCCTATTCTTATTGCCAAATCTGTTTTCCCTGTCAGCCACTTCACGTGCTTCTTCAACTATTTTGTTTAAAATCTATTTAGAAGCCTGTGAGCTAGGTTCTCTTTTTAAAGTGATAGGCTAAAGAGCTTTGGAGAATTTAGATAATTTCAATAAACAAATGAATAACATTGTTCTATTCTCTTTGATTTAGTTCCTGTTGCAACTCATACAAATGACCGAATGGATGACATACTGACGGCCAGGGTAGGCCTGAGTATTCCATCATCATCTTTTTCCGCCAAACCCTTTCTGGTTTCCATTTCACTGGCTGGCTGTCCCTTAGGTGTTGTCTCAACAGCTTTAGTGGACTCCGGTGCCATAGGTAACTTCTTTGACCAGGCCCTCGCCTCTTCTATGAACATAACCTCGTACCTGCTAATCCTCTCCTTTTCCGGTCCAAGCCCTGGAAAATCGACCATTGGGACCTGGTACAATCACGCACATCCCACTCACCCTTAGCGTGGGACCCATGCACCAGGAAAGCCTTCCCTTCCTCATCATCACCGTACCCATACACAAAGTCTTCCTCCAATGTCATAACCCCACCATCTCCTGGTCGAGGTTGAAAATCACTACCTGGGCACCAGGATGCCGGAAGACCTGCTTTCCCGTACCCTGTGGTTCCACATCTGTTGAGAGTCCTGTAAATGCCCTCCAGCCCATCATTCGGTCCTCCTGTATCATTGGCCCCGTGTTTTGGGGCGTAGATGTGGACATCCGCCCGGCTCTGGAGAGGGAACCAGCCCTTCTGAATGCATGTACGTCCCCACGGGAGTAAGAGTTCGGCTGTTGACCTGGGCACACACATCCCTCGCAGCTGGACACCCAGGTATCACCCGCACCATTCAATCCATCTCCGCTAAGTACTGATGGCCCACCTTGGCACAGGACGTCGCCTGCTATGTCAACTTGTGTTCAGTATGTGCCCAAACAAAATCTCCCCGATCTCCGCTCCAGCAGCGAAACTCCTTCCCATTCCCGTGCCTCAGTGGCATTGGTCCCATCTGTCCATGGATTTGTCACTGATATCCCTCTCTCCAGTCTCCCCACCTCTCTCCAGATCGCTGAGGGACTGTTCCAGCGGGTTTTCCAGCAGTATTGCTTTCCGGAGGACCTCGTCTCTAACCGTGGCCCCCAATTCACATTGCTGGTATGGAGAGTCTTCATGGAGAAGCTGGGGGCCATGGCCAACCACACATCCCAGTACCAGCCTCAGTCCAACGGCCCGGTGGAGACAACCAACCAGGAGCTGGGGAGGTTCCTTACGAGTCACTGCCAGGACCAGCAGGGGGAGTGGGCCTAGTTCCTTCCCTGGGTGGAGTACGCCCAGAACTCACTCCGTCACTCCTCCACCGGGCTGACTCCCCTCCAGTGCATCCTGGGATGTCAGCCGGCCCTGGCCCCGTGGACCTCGAGCCAGACCGAAGCCCCTGCGGTGGACGAGTGGTTCTGCGTCCAGAAGGAGCAGGCGGACCACCACTGCAGTGAGGCTCCCGTGTTCCATTCTGGTGATCGCGTCTGGCTCTCCACCAGGAACCTGAGCCCCCGGTTTGTGGGGCCCTTCAAGGTCATCCGGAGGTTCAACGAGGTAACATACCATTTACAACTCCCCACCAACTGCCAAATCTCACCATCTTTTCATGTTTCCCTTCTCAGGTCGGTGGTTCCTGGTCCCCAGACTGATGCCTACCCCTGCAACACCCCTTTGCCTCCCCTGGACATCTATGGGACCCCTGCCTATGCTGTCAGGTCCCTACTGGAATCCTGACGTCGTTCAGTACGATACTCCTGTTTTGTTCATCTGCCATGTCTTATTATTTTTTGTTACTTTTACTCCTTTTTCTCCCCAATTTCGTGGTATCCAATTGGTAGTTACAGTCTTCTCTCATCGCTGCAACTCCTGTACGGACTCGAGAGAGGCGAAGGTCTAGAGCCATCCGTCCTCCAAAACCCGACCCAACCAAGCCGTACTGCTTCTTGACACAATGCCCGCTTAACCCGGAAGCCAGCCACACCAATGTGTCGGAGGAAACACCGTACAGCTGGCGACCGTGACAGCGTGCATGTGCCCGGCCCACCACAGGAGTTGCTAGAGCGTGATGGGACAATGACATCTCTGCTGGCTAAACCCTCCCCTAACCTGGACGACGCTGGGCCAATTGTGCACCTCCCCATGGGTCTCCCGGTCGCGGTCGGCTGCAACAGAGCCTGGACTCGAACCAGGATCTCTAGTGGCACAGCTAGCAAATCCGATGCAGTGCCTTAGACCACTGCGCCACTCGGGATTATTATTAGACTGTCTTTCTGAACCTCGTTCCTTTCTCACTGTGTATACGTCACACTTCTTTGACAACTGGAGCTGCTATCCTTTCACCCTCTCCCATGGCTGTTAGCTAGCTATCCACAAATGCATTTGGAGTTTGTGTTTTTCATCATACAATGATAAATACACCAAGATAGCTAGCTAATATGAAGTTAGGTAGCTGGTGATATTGAATTCACTTAGCCATCTATACAGTATGTAAAGTTGGCTAGCTAGCTTCGTTAGCAGCTCATTTGAGTTAGCCTGCACTGTAGCTAGCTAATAATACATAGTTTTTTAAAACATTTTTTAAATGTATTTACTTTCTTGAATAGGTTCTCCCAGCCGTGTGGACTATGGGAGACAAGGCAACAAAGTTTGTTTGTCAACAGAATGTTTTAGAGCATATTACTATTTACCTGTGAACAAATTCATTAAATGGAGAATGGATTACACTATTTGCCCATTTAATAACCAGACCTTCATACAAACTTGCTATGCTGAATTCTTGATGCACAATTGGACGTGCTGCTATATCCTGCTATATGCTGCCAGTACACCCACAAGTGAGCCATTCTGGGCAACTAATGTACACTAACCATGAGTCTTTTCCCTACGAAGTGATAGGATATATAAGTTAACCTGTACAAGATTTTGTGCCGAATAAATTACATTGTTACAGGTGTCAAGCTTATGGGCATGTGGCAGCAGAGTGTAGGAGGGAGGTGTGAGAAGTGTGCAGAAGGGCATGTGACAAAGTAATGTGCAGCATTGGGGAAAGAAAAGGTATGTGTCAATTGTTGGGGTGCCCATGGAGCTGGGGATCTGAAATATCTGGTGCGAAAGAGGCAGGTTGAGTTTTCCAGGGTTAGAGTAGTGTAGAAGTTGTAGTATGCTGAGGCAGTGAAGAAAGTAGAGGAAGATGGGTCAAGGTGGAGGGATCCTGACAGGAGTGGTGTGAACAGAGAGATAGGCCAACAAGTGATATATGCTTCAGTAAGAAGTACTGCACGGCAGGGATGGAACGTTAGTCGCAGAAAGGTTGTGGTGGCAGGGTGTTTTATTTTTATTTTTTTACAAGCTCAGAGTTAGATGGTAGGGTATTTGTTTTGCAATGTATAAGGGAGTTATACTCCAGGGTAGTAGGTGGCGATAATGCAACATTTATTGGATGCCAACCGCCGTTAAACCCCATCTAAGAAGAACTGCACATCATATTGTCTTGCTGGTCAGTTGGTGGGGAGGACCAAACCGTAACTTTAGCTGTGGTGAAAACGATGTTTTTTTGTTCTTTAGATTGTAAGGATACCTCACTATTCGTCAAAGCTGGATTGTGGATCTCGTGCTCATTTAAAAGTAATATTTTATTGCTTTAAAATTAATCAACTGTACAATGACTGTATTTGATAACTAGCCACTTAGCATAGCTAACTAATTTGGCTGACGTTAGCCGTGTCACCTCTCAAATAAGCTTAGCGTTGCTGCTAGACTAGAAAACTAACGAAGCTCATTCATACACAGCCTGGCTGGTAGCTATAGCTAGTTGGCTAATCAACTAACTCTGATAAGCGAATGTAATCAATTAACGTGCTATTTGTGTGTCGTTATTTTATTTTGCGAGAATTATGAATCGAGACTAAGGTTAGTTACGTTTGGTGGTTGACCATCCGCTATAATCTTGTTTTTCCAGAGGTAGGCGTTTCATACATGCGCCACGATGCATTTATTTTGTTATACTAGCACATTAACTATCTAGCGTTACTGTCTGTGATTGTATTTATACAGTACATGAGAATGCAGTTCCTTTGCTAGTAAATTAGCTAGTGCATACAGTTGACATTGGTAAACGTCATTGTTCTTTCTAACTAGTATGTGGTTTGTCTGGTACAGGATGGATTTAGACGTGTGTGCTGGCGGAAACAGTACCAAGGGAAAAGCTGGTTCGGCTCATGCAGGTGAAGGAGGCGCTATGGCGATCGTGCCTCTGGAGCTCTATGACTCCGCTAGAGCGAAAATAGATGCAAATCTCCGCTGGCTGCTAGCCAAAGCTTACGGTATAGGTATGTGTTTTCTCTTGGGCAGGTGCTCGCAATCTTTTGTGTTTTGAATATTGAAACGCTACTGTTAGCTGTGGGACACAACGGGAGTCTGTCTATTGCTTGGACTCCCTGAGTTGTACTTCATTATAGTAGATGGTGACGGAAAATAACCACGCCACAATATAGCCGACTTCTTGTCAATAAAAGCATATGTCTAGGCAGTCAATTTACCAGAAAAAGTGAAATATGCCCCTCTGTCAAATAAATATTTGAATCCAACTTTTGTCCAAACAGCACCATATTCCTGCGGTGTAAACAGTGGTAGATTTGTACACTGAACAAAAATATGAACGCAACATGTGAAGTGTTGGTCCCATGTTTCATGAGCTAAAATAAAAGATCCCAGAAATGTTCCATATGCACAGAAAGCTTATTTCACTCTAAATTTGTATACAAATTTGTTTACATCCCTGTTAGTGTGCATTTCTCCTTTGCCAAGATAATCCAACCACCTGACAGGTGTGGCATATCAGGAAGCTGATTAAACAGCATTGTCATTACACAGGTGCACCTTGTGCTGGGGACAATAAAAAGCCACTCTAAATTGTGCAGTTGTGTCACACAATGCAATGCCACAAATGTCTCAAATTTTGAGGGAGTGTGCAATTGGCTTGCGACTGCAGGAATGTCCACCATAGCTGTTGCCAGATTATTTTGTTAAATTCTCTACCATAAACTGCCACCAATATTGTTTTTGAAAGTTTGGCAGTACGTCCAACCTACATCACAACTGCAGACCAGGTGTAAACACGCCAGCCCAGGACCTGCACATCTGGCTTCTTCACCTACGGGATCATCTGAGACCAGCCACCTGGACAGCTAATGAAACTGGGTTTGCAAAAGCGAATAATTTCTGCACAAACTGTCAAATCATCTCAAGGAAGCTCATCTGCGTGCTCGTCGTCTTGACCTGACTGCAGTATGGCGTCGTAACTGACTTAAGTGAACACGCTGGAGAAGTGTGCTCTTCTAGGATGAATCCCAGTTTCAACTGTACTGGGAAGATAGCATGTATGCCGTTGTGAACAGAGTACCCCATGGTGGGGTTTTGGTATGGGCAGGCATAAGCTACGGACAACAAACACAAGTGCATTTTATTGATGGCGATTTGAATGCACAGAGATACTGTGAAGAGATCCTGGGGCCCATTGTTGTGCCATTCATTCGGCGCCATCACCTCATGTTTCAGCATGACAATGCACGCCCCTATGTCGTAAGGATCTGTACACAATACCTGGATGCTGAAAATGTCCCAGTTCTTACATGGCCTGCATACTCACCCATTGAGCATGTTTTGGATGCTCTGGATTAGTGATGCACCGATATGACATTTTTGGCCGATACCGATATCTGATATTTTCCTTGCCAAAAAAAACAATACCGATAACCGATATTAAAATTTTTAGAATGCCTTTTAAGCATTCTAGTACAGTTAAATAGTTACCACACACATGGACACAGCGGGTCTAAAGCACTGCATCTCAGTGCAAGAGGCGTCACTACAGTCCCTTGTTGGAATCCAGGCTGTGTCACATCCTGCTGTGATTGGGAGCCCCATAGGGCCCAGCATCGTCCGGTGTTGGCCGGGGTAGGCCGTCATTGTAAATAAGAATTTGTTCTTAACTGACTTGGCAAGTTAAATAAAGGTTACACACCACACTGACCAAAAAGTTATTTTGTTGGCATTTACTTATTTTATTTATTTTTTATTTATTTCACCTTTATTTAACCAGGTAGGCTAGTTGAGAACAAGTTCTCATTTACAACTGCGACCTGGCCAAGATAAAGCAAAGCAGTGCGACACAAACAACACAGTTACACATGGAATAAACAAACATACAGTCAATAACACAATAGAAAAAAGTCTATATACAGTGTGTGCAAATGACGTAAGATAAGGGAGGTAAGGCAAAAATAGGTCATTGTGGCAAAATAATTACAATTTAGCAATTCAACTCTGGAGGGAAAGATGTGCAGAAGATGAATGTGCAAGTGGAGATACTGGGGTGCAAAGGAGCAAAATAAATGAATAACAGTATGGGGATGAGGTAGTTGGATGGGCTATTCACAGATGGGCTATGTACAGGTGCAGTGATCTGTGAGCTGCTCTGACAGCTGATGCTTAAAGTTAGTGAGGGAGATATGAGTCTCCAGCTTCAGTGATTTTTGCAATTCGTTCCAGTCATTGGCAGCAGAGAACTGGAAGGAAAGGCGACCAAAGGAGGAATTGGCTTTGGGGGTGACCAGTGAAATATACATGCTGGAGCACGTGCTACGGGTGGATGCTGCTATGGTGACCAGTGAGCTGAGATAAGGCGGGGCTTTACCTAGCAAAGACTTATAGATGACCTGGAGCCAGTGGGTTTGGCGACGAATATGAAGCGAGGGCCAGCCAACGAGAGCGTACAGGTCGCAGTGGTGGGTAGTATATGGGGCTTTGGTGACAAAACGGATGGCACTGTGATAGCCTGCATCCAATTTGCTGAGTAGAGTGTTGGAGGCTATTTTGTAAATGACATCGCCGAAGTCAAGGATCGGTAGGATAGTCAGTTTTACGAGGGTATGTTTGGCAGCATGAGCGAAGGATGCTTTGTTGCGACATAGGAAGCCGATTCTAGATTTAATATTGGATTGGAGATGCTTAATGTGAGTATGGAAGGAGAGTTTACAGTCTAACCAGACACCTAGGTATTTATAGTTGTCCACATATTCTAAGTCAGAACCGTCCAGAGTAGTAATGCTGGACGGGCGGGCAGGTGCTGGCAGCGATCGGTTGAAGAGCATGCATTTGGTTTTACTTGCATTTAAGAGCAGTTGGAGGCCACGGGAGGAGAGTTGTATGGCATTGAAGCTCGTCTGGAGGTTAGTTAACAGTGTCCATAGAAGGGCCAGAAGAGTCGGCCCAAGAATTGAACCCTGTGGCACCCCCATAGAGACTGCCAGAGGTCCGGACAACAGGCCCTCCGATTTGACACACTGAACTCTGTCTGAGAAGTAGTTGGTGAACCAGGCAAGGCAGTCATTTGAGAAACCAAGGCTGTTGAGTCTGCCAATAAGAATATGGTGATTGACAGAGTCGAAAGCCTTGGCCAGGTCTATGAATACAGCTGCACAGTATTGTCTCTTATCGATGGAGGTTATGATATCGTTTAGGACCTTGAGCGTGGCTGAGGTGCACCCGTGACCAGTTCGGAAACCAGATTGCATAGCGGAGAAGGTGTGGTGGGACTCGAAATGGTCGGTGATCTGTTTGTTAACTTGGCTTTCGAAGACCTTGGAAAGGTAGGGTAGGATAGATATAGGTCTGTAGCAGTTTGGGTCTTTGAAGAGGGGGATGACCGCGGCAGCTTTCCAACCTTTGGGGATCTCAGACGATACGAAAGAGAGGTTGAACAGGCTAGTAATACGGGTTGCAACATTTTCGGCTGATAATTTTAGAAAGGGTCCAGATTCTCTAGCCCTGCTGATTTGTAGGGGTCCAGATTTTGCAGCTCTTTCCGAACATCAGCTATCTGGATTTGGGTGAAGGATAAATGGGGGAGGCTTGGGCAAGTTGCTGTTGGGGGGGTGCAGGGCTGTTGACCGCGGCAGGGGTGGCCAGGTGGGAAGCATGGCCAGCCGTAGAAAAATGCTTATTGAAATTGTCAATTATCGTAGATTTATCGGTGGTTTCCTAGCCTCAGTGCAGTGGGCAGCTGGGAGGTGGTGCTCTTTTTCTCCATGGACTTTACAGTGTCCCAGAACTTTTTGGGAGTTTGTGCTGCAGGATGAAAATTTCTGTTTGAAAAAGCTAGCCTTGGCATTTCTAACTGCCTGTGTATATTGGTTCCTAACTTCCCTGAAAAGTAGCATTTCACGGGGGCTATTCGATGCTAATGCAGTATGCCACAGGATGTTTTTGTGCTGGTCAAGGGCAGTCAAGTCTGGAGTGAACCACGGGCTATATCTGTTCCTGGTCCTACATTTTTTGAATGGGGCATGCTTATTTAAGATTGTGAGGGAAGATCTTTTAAAGAATAACCAGGCATCTTCTGCTGACGGAATGAGGTCGATATCCTTCCAGGATACCCGGGCCAGGTCGATTTGAAAGGCCTACTCGCTGAAGTGTTTTAGGGAGCGTTTGACATTGATGAGGGGTGGTCGTTTGACCGCAGACCCATTACGGACGCAAGCAATGAGGCAGTGATCGCTGAGATCCTGGTTGAAGACAGCAGAGGTGTATTTGGAGGGCAGGTTGGTTAGGAGGGTATGAGGGTGCCTTGTGTTTACGGATTTGGGGTTTTACCAGGTAGGTTCATTGATTGTTTGTGTGAGATTGAGGGCATCAAGCTTAGATTTTAGGAAGGCTGGGGTGTTAAGCATGTCTCAGTTTAGGTCACCTAACAGCACAAGCTCTGAAGATAGATGGGGGGCAATTAATTCACATATGGTGTCCAGGGCAATGCTGGGGGCAGAAGGTGGTCTTTAGCAAGCGGCAATGGTGAGACACTTGTTTCTGAAAAGGTGGATTTTTAAAAGTAGAAGCTCAAATTGTTTGGGCACAGACCTGGATAGTAAGACAGAACTCTGCAGGCTATCTCTGCAGTAGATTGCAACTCTGCCCCCTTTGGCAGCTCTATCTTGTCAGGAAATGTTATAGTTAGGGATGGAAATTTCAGGGTTTTTGGTGGCCTTCCTAAGCCAGGATTTAGACACGGCTAGGACATACGGGTTGGCGGAGTGTGCTAAAGCAGTAAATAAAAGAAACTTAGGGAGGAGGCTTCTAATGTTAACATGCATGAAACCAAGGTTTTTATGGTTACAGAAGTCAACAAATGTGAGCGCCTGGGGAATGGGAGTGGAGCTAGGCACTGCAGGGCCCTCTACATCGCCAGAGGGGCAGAGTAGGATAAGGGTACGGCTAAAGGCTATACGAACTCGTCGTCTAGTACGTTCGGAACAGAGAGTAAAAGGAGCAGGTTTCTGGGCGTGGTAGAATAGATTCAATGCATAATGTACAGACAAAGGTATGGTAGGATGTGAATACAGTTTAGGTAAACCTAGGCATTGAGTGACAATGAGAGAGTTATTGTCTCTAGAAATATCAATTAAACCAGGTGAGGTCACCGCATGTGTGGGAGTTGGGGCAAGAGGGTTAGCTGAGGCATGTTGAGCAGGGCTGGCGGCTCTACAGTGAAATAAGACAATCACTAACCAAAATAGCAATGGACAATGCATATTGACATTAGGGAGAGGCATGCGTAGCCGAGTGATCATAGGGTCCAGTGAGTAGCTGGGCGGGCTGGAGACACGATGATTCAGACAGCTAGCGGGCCGGGGCTAGCAGAAGGGCCTTAGAGCGACGTCGCGACGGAAGAAGTCTGTGGTAGCCCCCTTGTGCGGTTACGTCGGCAGACCAGTCGTGATGGATCAGCAGGGGTCCGTGTAGTAAAAGGTATAGTAGCCCAAGAAATTGGCTGATGGACCTCTTCAGCTAACAGTCCGATATGCTCTTGACGGCTAGCGGGCCGTGGCTAGCAGGCTAGCAGATGGGCATTCAGGGGATGTCGTGACGGAGGAGCCTGTTGAAAAAACCCCTCTGGCGGATTACATCAGTAGTCCAGTCATGATGGATCGGCGGGGCTCCGTATCGGCAGTAAAAGGGGTCCAGGCCAATTTTCAAAATAGGTATTGTAGCCTAAGGAGTGGCTGATGGACCACTTCAGCTTGCTGGGAGATGGGCCTAGCATAGGCTAGGTCCAGGCTAATTGGTGCTTGCTTCCGGACAGAGACGTTAGCCAGGAGAAGCCAATCGGATAGCAGCTTGCTAGCTGTGATGATCCAGGTGAAGAGGTTCAGAGCTTGCGGTAGGAATCTGGAGATCTCAAGGCCATCAGACTGTTAAACAGCCATCACTAACATTGAGTGGCTGCTGCCAACTACTGACTCAAATCTCTAGCCACTTTAATAATAAAACATTGGATGTTATAAATGTATCACTAGTCACTTTAAACAATGCTACTTTATATAATGTTTACATGCCCTACATTACTCATCTCATATGTATCTACTGTACTCTATACCATCTACTGCATCTTGTCGATGCCGTTCAGCCATCGCTCATCCATATATTTATATGTACATATTCTTATTCATTCCTTTGTTGTTGTGAAATTGTTAGATTACTTGTTAGATATTACTGCATGGTCGGAACTAGAAGCACAAGCATTTCGCTACACTCACATTAACATCTGCTAACCATGTGTATGTGACCAATAAAATTTGATTTGATATGGAGAAAAACAAGTCCGATTAAGCTCTGGGTTGAATCGTGCTGAGCACATTGGCAGGAGTTGTCCGGGATAAAGGTTAGCTGAAGACCGCTAGCAGTGGCTATCTGACTGCTAGTTAGCTGGCTAGCTTCTATTCGGGGTTCCGGTTCTAAAGTAAAGAAAATAGCAGATCCATACCACATTGGGTGAGGCGGGTTGCAGGAGAGTATGTTGAAGTTGGGGTTAAAAAATATATAAAAAATATGTGTGAAGAAAAAATATATAAAAAGATATATATACACGGGACAAGACGAAGACAAAAGACGCCTGACTGCTACGCTATCTTGGATTTAGAGTATTTCCCCATTACCATTAAAACATAATCAAAACCTATTTCTTTCACTTGCTGTGCTGTTTCGTTGTTCATTTGTTCAGTCATTTCATTCTCAACCAGGATTTCATCATACATGTCGAGCAGCGAAGTTTCAGCTCTGTCTGTCCGTGGCCTCTCTTCCTCTGTGCGCACTTTCACTGTGTCCGTTTCCATCTGTCCAGCTGTGTGTGTAACATTTCACGTAAACCCTGTTTCTTGTCTGCATCGAAGTAGCAGTCCTTGTACATGGCATCGAGCATGGTGGCGACATAGTAAAGAGAGAGTGCCACCGAATCGCTTGTTCACAGCCTGTGTCGGCAGTTTTGTTGAGCAGGCGATTCAATGCCATGACAGAGGGTTTCACGTCTGCTGCAGACGCTGTTGATGAGCTTATTTCTCAAGTCAGTTGTTCGAATGGAGCTAGCTAGTGTGTTGATGTTTATAAGTTTCAAACATTTTCTCAAATACTATTGAAATGGCAGCAGCGGTATGACAACCAGCACGTTCATGAGCATGCAATACGACTTTCTTCAGTACAAAATCCTCGACGACCCACTATGCTGTCAGACTCGGCATGCTCATGGGGCTGATATATCGCTGGTCCAAATGTCATTCGTGAAGCTAATATCAGTGACACCATTTAAAATTTTTTTTTTAGCAGTGCTGCTATTGCTGTGTAACTCCGGTAGGTCAACATCTGAAAAATAGCGCATTTGGTAGTGTGTACCGGGACTCGACCAGCCAGCGAAAGCCAACATCACCCTCGACAGAGAACGGTTGATTGTCAAGAGCAATGAATTCCATTATCTTGGCGTTAATGGATTTCGCTTTGAGTTGTCTCGCTGCGATTTTCTTACTCTCAGATGACTGCTCGATCCACACAGCAGACATTGTGGGCTAGGTTAGAAATTCTGTGTTGCACGTGTAGCTCAACATTTTACGTGGTGTCATTACGTCATGTACCTACGTTATATAGGTATGCACGTCAGCTTTGACATCGATTTTGCACATCGGCGTTAAATTAGACATCGGGCCGATGTTGGCATTTTTAGCTAATATTGTCCGATTCCGATAAATTCACCGATATATCGTGCATCCCTACTCTGGATCGAGGTGTACAACGGCGTGTTCCAGTTCTCGACAATATCCAGCAACTGCGAAACAGCCATTGAAGAGGAGTGGGACAACATTCCACAGGCCGCAATCATGTCGCGTTGCATGAGGCGGTCACATCACTGGTTTTCTGACCTACGTCCCTACTTTTTTGTTGTGTAGATTTCTTGGTAGGAAGTCTCACAAAGTGTGTGGTCTAATGGCAGCCTGCTGTCTAACGTGGCAGAAATATGATGCGGTTTGGACAAAAGTTGGATTGATATTTATTTAATAGCGAGGGACACATTTCACTTTGTCTGATAAGTAGAGTTTCTAGAGATTATACAGATGCTTTTGCTTACAGGAAATGTTTTTGTGGTATGGTTATTTTCCGTCGCCAAGCACCAGAACCACGCACAACTCCGGGAGTCCATCCAATACACAGACTGTTGTGTCCCAAAGCTAATGAAACGCCTACTGTTGAAGTCTGTTAATGAGAAACATTATGTTAAAACAACAAAAACATCTGTCTGTCTCTAGATCTAGTTGTTTTGTCTCACTGTGGTGCCACAGATTTGGCACCAGAACTCAGACCTGCATGAATGTCATGAGCTAGCTAATTCACCTGTTGTTTTTGTCTGGGGTTTATGGCTCAGTAAAATTAAGGTTAGGCTGCATATGCCACTTATTGTGTGACCGATATAACAGCTCTAATTCTGACAGATCAGGATTTAGACAGCTGGTGGTTGAAGTGTGCACGTATCTTTATTTACCCTTCTTTGAGCAGCTTACTGGCTGCAGAAAGTGTGTGTGTCTGTGGTGGGGGAGGGATTGGATGTGCTTGAGGATGATTGTTGTCCTCTTGAGTCAAGGAATATTCTCTGGCTAAACCCACCTCAAGCAATTTTATTCACAATGGTCATCTTATTACACACTGCATCGCTCATCACTACTCGCTCCTTGTGTGTCTGTGTGTGTGTCCTGCAGAGAGACATTAAAGCTACAATATGTAACTTTTTGTGTGACCTTAACAAATTCAGATAGAAATGTGTGTTATAGACATGTCATTATCTTTGAAAGCAAGTATAAGAAGCGTTAGACCTTTTCTATGTGTGCAACTTCTATGCTTCCCGGTCTTAAGTTTCATTTTTGCGTCTTACTTTCGGTTTTGTACAACACGTTCAAACAGCTAAAAATACATTATTTTTGGTTATGGAAAATATATTTCACCTGCAGTTTAGATGGTACAATGATTCCAAACACTAATCTAGCTTGTTTTGTCACATAAACTGAAATTAGGCAAACTTTTAGAATTTTTGCAACCAGGAAATGGCAAAGCGATTTCTGCATAGTGCATCTTTTTAACCTGTTGGGGCTAGGGGGCAGTATTTTCACGGCCAGATGAAAAACGTACCCAATTTAAACAGGTTACTACTCTGGCCCAGAAAATAGAATATGCATATTATTAATAGATTTGGATAGAAAACACTCTGAAGTTTCTAAAACTGTTTGAATGGTGTCTCTAAGTATAACAGAACTCATATGGCAGGCAAAAACCTGAGAAAAAAATACAAGCAGGAAATGAAAATCTTGTGGCTGTACTATTTTCGAGTCATTGCCAATGGAACACACAGTGACAAAGGATTCATTTTGCACTTCCTATGAGATTAATATGCTGATATATGCACATGATTGATATATGCACATGATAGCATATTTCATGAGCATTCATTACTATTTTTTGCCAATTGAAAACATGGGTTTTTTATGCTAGCATGTCAGTCTCACAGTAACAACGTAACTTAGTGAACTACAACAATATAGATTTCAGGCATTCACGGCTTACATTTTTAAATGCATTTAGTCTTATTTTACTGTCGACATGATTGTGGCCTGTGGAATGCTCTTTAGGTTTTATCACCCAAAGACATCGTAAATCTCCTTTGTCAGTGTTATCTCATAGAGGCCCTCAGTAGAACACACACACAATAGTTAACAGAATACTCTATTCTGTGAAATAAAACAACCATTATAATGCAATACAAGCATTATAACATAATCTTGCAATTTCCATGACATTCCCCCATTTTGAGAGTCCTCAATTTAAAAGAAAATTACAAGATTTAAGAACATTCATTCACATGGAAAATGCATATATTCTACATAAACCAAAAATCACAAAAACAATAACTCATTGCATGGGGTTCCTGCACATGATCAGCTTCCACAACACTAACTCAGCCTCATTCAAACCCCCAACACATTTTTTTAAGCACTCTAGCAATTTGTCTGGGAAGGTTATGATACACAGTCACCTGCATGAACCCATGAAGAAAAACAAAAAATTCATACGGTTTATGAGATTCAAAGCTATATTTTCCATAGACAGTGAAAAGCACATATTTAATGCATAATGCAGTGCATGCAACAATGGAGTTTAATAAAATAAGCTTTAGTTATCTATCACACTCCAATGGATCAGCATAGTCTGTTGGACAAATCCAGGTAGTGACTCCTAGTTAAAATCGAATGTATTCCCTTGGTTCGTAATGAACATGACCCAAGACAAGCATCATGATTCCACTATTTATAAAGTAATGCCAATAGATCAAAATAGATTAGGATCAGTTTCATTCTCCAGATAAGAGTTCACCCTCTCCATTCACCATGGCATGTGTATAATAGTGTCAACATCTTTAGTTCGTAACAACAATCAAAACATTCTATCCCTAATACATTAATTGCTTCACTCCTATAGATATTAACATACTCAACTCAAATCAACCCTTCAGTTTTAAAAATCATTCAATTTCCAAATAAAATCATAATTAGAACCTAATTAATTATCCAACCTAAATTTTTAAATGACATTGCTCAGTGATTCAAATTGAGTGATAGGACCAAAGTAAAAAACTCAATTTAACACACATCAACATTGGCAGAATGTACATTTATATTAACATCCAGTATAATTATCCCATAATTCTACTATTAACTTTTTTTTTGTATCGCGATTATAATACAGATCAGTATCTCAATGCATTCTTACTCTAAATTACTATAATGTTACGTGGTGTAGACCTCTACAATCAACCTGATACCCCAAAAGTCTAAAAAATTTTGGGCACAGTTGACCAACCCCTCCTCCAGGCACTGATTCTTCTGGCGTCCTCTTCGTTCTTCTTCAGATAGCTTTACAGTTCAAAGTGGTTGGCCCATGATAATGTCCCAATTTCAATGTCTCACCTTTACCACCCATTATGTCTTGTCCATTCGTCAACCAGTATACCAGCAACATAAGAGAAGTTTAGAACAGCACCTTTCCCAATGCTCACTCCACGTGGACTCCCCTCACACTCCTGAGAGAAACTTGAGAGAAAAGCAGTTGATAGCTTAGATCGGATACTGTACACCGGTTGCTGGCTCGGCCATTCCTCTCGGTAGAAATGGTGCAGACAGGACCGAATTCAACGCCTTTGTCACTCTTCTTCAGCCAGTTAGAGGGGGGTTTGAGGTACACACACTGTTCGGTCCATTTATCTCTTCTATGCATTAAGATACCGTCTGATGTCACTTTTCATGATAACCTCGAAAGAACAGATCAGAACAACAGTTTAGTTCAGTTCATTAACTACATGATAAAGTATTACTTTTACCAATTATTCTTAATACAAATGTCTAAACATATGTTAAAGAGAATAACACATTCTATTGAAACTATTCTTTCAAATTGGCTTATACTCCCCATCACACTGTCAACTCCATCGCAGAGCCACAGGATCAGGAAGTTAGACCTATAACCCATCAGGAATAGAACAGAACAAACACCACAACAATACACTCCTTCACATATCACTCCATACACTCCTACACATCACTGAAGGTGTGTAAACTTCAACCCAAAACCTCAAAGGATTGAATCCAAAACCTCAAAGGACTGTATCCTCCCCCATTTTTAACACATAACTCTCCATGAGAGTAATGTATAAAACAACGCTACTACTTGTCAAAAAAAATTCAAATAACATAATCAAATTAAAATCACTACTCTGAAAAACTCCACAAAGAAAAATGATTGTACCCATATGGTCATAGGAAAATAGACTTAAGGCAGCTTACCCTTAGTCAAAGGCAATGCCCTCTCTTTCTTCACATTGGTCCAAATTACAAATATGTCGAAGAACTATGAACTCCATCATAATTATCATTTACACAAATTACCTTGAAATCAGTATTACAAATGAACTTAACTTCATTATCCAAATGGCTTTCCAATGAGGGTGATCAAAGCACAATGGAAAGTCATGATAGAGGTCATACAAACCCTTCAAAGAAGTGTTTCTTATATTAGACAAATTAAAGAAAAATAGTCAAACATTTCCTACATGTTGTATCCCAGGTTCCCAGAACATTCCTTTATCAAAAGAGTTCACGTGTTTAATTAAAACTCAGAAAATAAAAATGTGTAAAAATTCCAAGATATCTTGACAAATGGAAAGCTCACCAAACCCGAAGGAAATAGAATACACAAATCAAACAGTATTTTAAAAACACCAACAAATAGTCATAACAAAGGTGTTGTGTGTGTGGGTATTTGCAACCCCTAAGATAAACACAACAAAACATTTCCAGGCCTTTTCAATTTGGTAGTTTTACGGCCTCAATCTCACTCACTCTCCCCAAGATTATAGCCCCAGGAAACATTCCAAAGAGAGACAATGAAACCCCCATTTTCCCAGAAAAAAACACAAAACACTTCGTCAGCATTCATTATACTACACCGATTCAGAAACCCAAAAGTTAACTACAAACAAAACCTAATAATAATGATAATTCCACTGTACTCCCTCAAATCATTAATCATTAGTTTTAATCTTCCTCAATGTTTATATGTACTTAATTTAGCATGCGCTACCCTTAGACACAATTATCCTGCTATAATTACTATCTAAATGTAATCATTTTTCCTCTATCGCAAATGTAGTACATTTCTCAGCGTAAGGAATCAGTGAAATTCAATCCCAGGCGTTTAATAAAATGTTGTTTGAGACATGTTCTCCCATGTCTCCTTTAACATACATACTTTAGGTGACTTCCATCCATCCCAGAAGAAAGAATCCTATAAATACATCAGATAATACAATGTTTAATTAAGTGAAATCAACACCTAAAATAACCAGTAAACAAACCCATAACCCCTTTCCAGCAATCTAATCATTTCAACCTGTTGCATAAATTTAATAAAAACAAACCTGTTGTTTAACAAATCTAAAACCTTTAAAAAGTTGGTGCTGTTTCATCAGCGTAAGAGTCAAAACTAACATTTTTCCACTCATAGCTACAATGTTTGCATGCCCCAAAGGTCAATACTGTTCAGCTCGTACATTAATGATCTTCCTTCTTTCTGTACAGGGTCTGAAATTCCAATGTATGCAGATGATACAGTGATGTATGCATTCAAATAGTAAACAACAAGCTACACAAGAACTCACTACTGTAATGGTTAAGATGACAAAGTTGCTCAGGGACTGTTTGCATCTAAAAAAAAAACAGTCTGCAAAAATAAAATCAAACTCAAACTGCTATCCTCTTTAATGACCTGACATTGTTCCACGTAATGGAAACAGATTATAATGTTAGAGTACATTAACTTCCTGCTCAAATTCACTGGTGTTACCTAAACAATAAAACCAAGCAACAATCATCAGAAACTGACCACAAGACTTTTCCTTATTCACACCTGAATCCATTACAGCCCAACATAGCCCAGCGTGCACAACCAACTCTCCTATTCTAAGCAGTAGGCAAAAATATAACCCCTACTCAAACAACTTTCTGCCTTACCTCTATCGAAAGATTAAAAACAAACTTTACAACTTTCTCTTCTCTTTCGGCTTCACACTTATGAAATGTCCATGACTTTAAAAATAACATGTAAAGCGCCAAATTTATAAAATACATCAGTCAACCCTTTTGAATAAAAAATACATTTCGGTGGGCACAACTCTATCGCAATTACCTCTCCGCTATTATTAGAATTCATTAGATTTAGGTAACTGTCTCTTCTTTGATTCAGTTATTTAAATACGATTCCATTCTCAATATGTTATTTCAGCAGACCATTTAAGCAACAGACAACGTATTACATCGAAATGGCCTCGCTATTATTTTGAATGAATTAGTCTTTCAATTTAAACTAAACAAGCTATTAAAACGTTTAGTTTATATCTTAAACAAACACTAGCGACCGTATCTTTCCAGGCAAATAAACCAATAGTTGAATTACAATCAGAAACCCAGATTCTGTCGAATAAAACAACCATTATAATGCAATACAAGCATTATAACATAATCTTGCAATTTCCATGACACCAGTTACAGCTTCTTTTGACAAAGTTGACACAAAAAATATAATATAACCATCCAGGTGCACAGGTGAAATGGGTATGCTAGTTCTGAACATCACATGCTAATGTAAAAATCTGGTTTTTAATATAAATATGAACTTGATTGAACAAAACATGCATGTATTATATAACATAATGTCCTAGGAGTGTCATCTGATGAAGATCATCAAAGGTTAGTGCTGCGTTTAGCTGTGGTTTTGGTTTTTGTTGCATATATGCATGCTTTGAAAATGGCTGTGTGATTATTTTTGGCAGGGTACTCTCCTGACATAATCTAATGTTTTGTTTTCGCTGTAAAGCCTTTTTGAAATCGGACAGTGTGGTTAGATTAACGAGAGTCTTGTCTTTAAATAGCTGTAAAATAGTCATATGTTTTTTGAAATCGAAGTAATAGCATTTCAAAGGTTTTGAAATTCGCGCCACAGGATTCAACTGGCTGTTACGTAGGTGGGACGAATTCGTCCCGCCTAGCCCAGAGAGGTTAACATTTGCAATGCTGTCAGTGCATCCATTCGTTTGGTTCGGCTTGCCATTGTGAACTACACACGTTCTGTTGTACTCAGTGTCTGATTTGACTCTCTGAGGGGAAATTATATGCCATTTACAGCCTTTCATAATAAAATAATTAGACTGCCCACAATTCTTCATCATTACACTATTGTTCTAAATTCAATCATCCCCTTCACCCTCATCATTCAGATCAATCAAATTCAATCACCCTCATAATCATTCAATTCATTCAACACGTCATATGCACCATTATGAGTTTCTATCTGGTTTCTGTCGTCCATTCATCCATTGACGACAGAATAGCATATTTTAATGTTATTATGTTACAAGTTTTTTGCTTAGTAGCCAGAGCAATGTTGCCATGTGCTGAATGCATGGACAGCACTGATATTCTTGGGAAAAGTGACATTTTCAAATAGAGCTGCATCTTCTTATATTTTGAGTTTGACAAAGTGTCAGAGTTTAGATGTAGTTTCGAAGGGCCGGCTTTGCAGGCAGACTGGCATCATTTGTTTCCTTCTCATCAACTTGGATAGAGTCAAGGATATGTTTTTGTTTTCTTTACAAAAAATGGATTAGTAATAGAGTTATAGTAAATAAAAGTCTTGTAACAGCTTCTTTTTACAAAGTAAAATGTAGAAGAGAATGGTATCAACTAGGGCTGACCCCATTTAGTTGATTGTTTGGTTGATAGGCTGTTGGTCAAATGAGATTTATTTTAGTTGAGCAGTCGCAATTTATTACATTTTTCATGGTGCACAAGACACCGGTCTGATTCGCGCCTGTCTCATTGGACTAATCAATTGCTAGGCCACGGGGATGGCACAGTCGATCACGCTAAGACATGTGATACTGAAATTGTGTATGGTTATATTATGTAAAAATAATGGTGCAACACTAATCTAATATTATTTTTGCGCTTTTCCAGCGTTGGATATGATCGCTGTCCGCGGTTCTGAAACATCTTCAGTGTGCCATACAATTGGCACTTTTCCCTATGTAGATTTGTGCGTAATAGCAAAGTTAACCAGCGTATTGGGATTGACAACAATGCGGCAGGGGCAGCAGCAGCAGAGACGAGGAAACAGCCCTTGCATTAAGCCTTATTCAGACGGGATGTGTTTTTCTGTGTTTCTTTAAAAAATATAGATGTTTAACCTTTTATTTAACTAGGAAAAGCCTTTTGAGACCCGGGCTGCGGTTCAAACTCACAAAAACCCCTCAGCCTCGTTTTAGTTTGCAAGTGTACAATTATGTTCACTTTGGGGCCTCCCCATAATTCAATTTGCGATGATTGTACATCCGCCAAAATCAGTCAAATTAAAACCTAAACGTCAACATACAAGTGTAAGTAAAAACAAATGTAAATAAGTTAGAAATTGTGCTACTAATGGACGATGGCACAAACACGTCTCGTAAAAGTAAATATGTTTTTGTTTGGTTATCTTTTGGATATTGTAGAAGTAAAAAAATGTCCTTCTTCAGAAGTCCCAGCTAGGCAGGCTAACGTCAGTTAGATAATTTATTAGCTATCATACAGTAGGCGTATATTAATCATTATTTATTTAATGTAAGTAGACATGCAATCATAATTGACTGTAACGCATATAAAGCACCCACAAGCTACCGGTGGCTGAAAACACAATCATCGCGGGATGAACGAGTGACGCATTTCGGGCGGTCCATTTAAAAATCATTCCTTCCTCCCTCGCCCCCTCGCCCTGCAAGTGTATATTCGTCAGATGTCATGATACATCATCAGAAGTGTCCATTTAATTTGAGGGGAGAGGGGGTGTCTTTTAACCTGTTATGGCTAGGGGGCAGTATTTTCACGGCTGGATAAAAAACGTACCTGATTTAATCTGGTTACTACTCCTACCCAGTAACTAGAATATGCATATAATTATTGGCTTTGGATAGAAAACACTCCAAAGTTTCTAAAACTGTTTGAATGGTGTCTGTGAGTATAACAGAACTCAAATGGCAGGTCAAAACCTGAGAGATTCCTTTACAGGAAGTGGCCTGTCTGACCATTTCTTGAACTTCTTTGCCATCTCTATCTTTTACAAAGGATCTCTGCTCTAACGTGACACTTCCTACGTCGTCCATAGGCGCTCAGAGCCCGGGAAAAACCTGAATGTCGTCATCCCAGCCCCAGGCTGAAACATATTATCGCCTTTCTCAAGTGGCCGATCAAGGGACTGTGGACTTAGGCGCGTGCCCTGGCCGCCCCCGTCTTTGTGATTTTTTTTCCTCTGTTTGCCGAAAAGGAGATTCCCGGTCGGAATATTATCGCTTTTTTACGAGAAAAATGGCGTAAAAATTGATTTTAAACAGCGGTTGACATGCTTCGAAGTACGGTAATGGAATATTTAGATTTATTTTGTCATGAATTGCGCCATGCGCGCGACCCTTCTTTACCATTCGGATAGTGTCTGGGACGCACGAACAAAACGCCGCTATTCGGATATAACGATGGATTATTTTGGACCAAACCAACATTTGTTATTGAAGTAGCAGTCCTGGGAGTGCATTCTGACGAAGACAACAAAAGGTAATCAAAGTTTTATAATAGTAAATCTGATATTGGTGAGTGCTAAACTTGCCGGGGGTCTAAATAGCTAGCCCGTGATGCCTGGGCTATGTACTTAGAATATTGCAAAATGTGCTTTCACCAAAAAGCTATTTTAAAATCGGACATATCGAGTGCATTCTGTATCTATAATTCTTAAAATAATTGTTATGCTTTTTGTGAACATTTATCGTGAGTAATTTAGTAAATTGTTAGCGAATTCCCCGGAAGTTTGCGGGGGGTATGCTAGTTCTGAACGTCACATGCTAATGTAAAAAGCTGGTTTTTGATATAAATATGAACTTGATTGAACAAAACATGCATGTATTGTATAACATAATGTCCTAGGGTTGTCATCTGATGAAGATCATCAAAGGTTAGTGCTGCATTTAGCTGTCTTATGGGTTTTTGTGACATTATATGCTAGCTTGAAAAATGGGTGTCTGATTATTTCTGGCTTGGTACTCTGCTGACATAATCTAATGTTTTGCTTTCGTTGTAAAGCCTTTTTGAAATCGGACAGTGTGGTTAGATTAACGAGAGTCTTGTCTTTAAATAGCTGTAAAATAGTCATATGTTTGAGAAATTGAAGTAATAGCATTTCAAAGGTTTTGAAAATCGCGCCACAGGATTCAACTGGCTGTTGCGTAGGTGGGACGATTTCGTCCCCCCTAGCCCAGAGAGGTTAAGTGTTTGGACTGCAGCACCAGTCTCTTTTTCAAGGGAGACCTGGCCAAGAAGGCAGCAACAGTCAATACATTACAGAATTAAAACATACTACAATACAATTCAACAACATGATCCAGCCTAAAAAAAGCATTTACACTTCTGTAACAGTCTCCCATCAATTGCTTTTAATTAATTCAGTAGCACTAACATATCTAGATGAAGCATGGCTTGTAGACCATTCCGTGCCTCTGGTGCACAACAAGTGACCATAATTAATTGCAGAGAGAAAAGTGGCCTGAACAAGCTTCTTTCCAGCCATAAGCGGGAAGCAAGCCTTATTACGAAAATAAAAACCCAATTTACATTTAAGCTTCCTTAAAAGATTATCTACATGAACTTTAAAGGACAACTTGTCATCCAGCCATTTTTTGTTGGCATTTAGGTATTTTATTTATTTATTTAACCTTTATTTAACCAGGTGAGCTAGATGAGAACAAGTTCTCATTTACAACTGCGACCTGGCCAAGATAAAGCAAAGCAGTGCGACACAAACAACAACACAAAGTTACACATGGAATAAACAAACGTGGTCAATAATACAATGGAAAAGGTCTATATAGTGTGTGTGCAAATGAGGTAGGATAAGGGAGGTAAGGCAATAAAAGGGCCATAGTGGTGAAATAATTACAATATAGCAATTAAACACTGGAGTGATAGATGTGCAGAGATGAGTGTGCAAGTAGAGATACTGGGGTGCAAAGGAGCAAAATAAATAACAGTATGGGGGATGAGGTAGTTGGATGGGCTATTTACAGATTGACTATGTACAGGTGCAGTGATCTGTGAGCTGCTCTGACAGCTGTTGCTTAAAGTTAGTGAGGGAGATATGAGTCTCCAGCATCAGTGATTTTTGCAGTTCGTTCCAGTCATTGGCAGCAGAGGCTTTGGCTTTGGGGCTTATACCTAGGTATTTTTAGGAGGACCCTTTCAATGGATAAGCCACCAGATGTGACTATTTAACCTTCAGTGGCTGAGTGCGAGCTGTGGTAAAGGTCATGAATTTTGTTTTTTGTACGTTCAAGACCAGTTTGAGACCATAAAGGGAGGCCTGCAGTGACTTAAAATCAGTCTGGAGCTCTTCAACTGAGAAGGAGCACATATATGAATGCATCATCTGCGTATAGAATAAACTTTGCTGGTTGTATCCAATTTCCCAAGTCATTAACTTCTCTAGGGCCAGTGGGACGATTTCGTCCCATCTACATAACAGCCAGTGGAATCCCGTGGCGCGTTATTCAAATACCTTAGAAATGCTATTACTTCAATTTCTCAAACATATGACTATTTTACACCATTTTAAAGACAAGACTCTCGTTAATCTAACCACACTGTCCGATTTCAAAAAGGCTTTACAACGAAAGCAAAACATTAGATTATGTCAGCAGAGTACCCAGCCAGAAATAATCAGACACCCATTTTTCAAGCTAGCATATAATGTCACATAAACCCAAATCACAGCTAAATGCAGCACTAACCTTTGATCTTCATCAGATGACAATCTTAGGACATTATGTTATACAATACATGCATGTTTTGTTCAATCAAGTTCATAATTATATCAAAAACCAGCTTTTTACATTAGCATGTGACGTTCAGAACTAGCAAACTTCCGGTGAATTTACTTTTCGGTGAAAGCACATTTTGCAATATTCTAAGTAGATAATCCGGCATCACAGGGCTAGCTATTTAGACACCCAGCAAGTTTAGCCCTGACCAAAGTCAGATTTACTATAAGAACATTTTTATTACCTTTGCTGTTCTTCGTCAGAATGCACTCCCAGGACTTCTACTTCAATAACAAATGTTGGTTTGGTTCAAAATAATCCATAGTTATATCCAAATAGCGGCGTTTTGTTCGTGCGTTCGACACTATCCGAAAGGGTAAAGAAGGGTGACGCGCCCGACGCGTTTCGTGACAAAAAAATTCTAAATATTCCATTACCGTACTTCGAAGCATGTCAACCGCTGTTTAAAATCAATTTTTATGCCATTTTTCTCGTAAAAAAGCGATAATATTCCGACCGGGAAATCGTGTTTTAGTACAAAGAGAGAGAAAATAAAAACATGGTGTCGCCCCGTGCACGTGCCTCAGTCTGATGGTCCTCTGATAGACCACTTACCAAAGGCGCTAATGTTTTTCAGCCAGGGGCTGGAATTACATCATTCAGCTTTTTCCCGGGTTCTGAGAGCCTATGGGAGCCGTAGGAAGTGTCACGTTACAGCAAAGATCCTAAGTTTTCAATAAACAGAGCCAAGAAGCCCAAGGAATGGTCAGAGAGGGCACTTCCTGTACAGAATCTTCTCAGGTTTTTGCCTGCCATATGAGTTCTGTTATACTCACAGACACCATTCAAACAGTTTTAGAAACTTTAGGGTGTTTTCTATCCAAAGCCAATAATTATATACATATTATAGTTTCTGGGCAATAGTAATAACCAGATTAAATCGGGTACGTTTTTTTATCCAGCCGTGTTAATACTGCCCCCTAGCCCTAACAGGTTAATGAAAATTGAGAACAACACAGGTGTCACAGCTGTCGTGGAAGAGAGAATGGGACCAAGGCGCAGCGGGTTGCGTGCTCAACATATTTATTAAATAAAATGAGAACACCACGGAAAAACAATAAACAAACTAACGACAGGAACGGAGAAGCAGGCTCAACAAAAGCAGTGCTCTCAAACAACTACCCACAAGTGACAAACAAAAACACACACCTATTTATAGGACTCCCAATCAGAGGCAACTAGAAACACCTGCCTGCAATTGAGAGTCCATCACCCAACCTACACGTAGAAAACGACCCTAGAACATACACAACACAAACCCTCTGCCAGCGGCTCCCTCTGCTGGTCAGGACGTGACAGTTCCCCCCCTAAAGGTGCAGACCCTGAATGCACCTCAAAAGAAAAACACAGAAAACCCCCAAAACAAACTGAAAAATCCCCCTAAACTACAGGGAGGGAAGGCACTGTGCTACACCCCCCCCCCCCCCCCCCCCTCCCCAACCCACCTATATCGGAGGCGGCTCAGGTGCGGGACGTGGACCCCGCTCCACCCTGACTCCGCCCGGCTGGCGGGCGATTCTTGCTGCGCCCGGCTGGCGGGTGTCTCTGGCTGCGCCCGTCTGGCGGGCGGCGATGGCTGCGCCCGTCTGGCGGGCGGCGATGGCTGCGCCCGGCTGGCGGGCGGCGATGGCTGCGCCCGGCTGGCGGGCGGCGATGGCGGCTCCTGACTGGCAGGCGGCTCTGGCGGCTCCTGACTGGCGGGCGGCTCTGGCGGCTCCTGACTGGCGGGCGGCTCTGGCGGCTCCTGACTGGCGGGCGGCTCTGGCCGCACCAGACTGGTGAGGCAGGGCTGACGCACTAGAAGCTTGATGCGTGGGGCTGGGACTGGATGTGCCAGCCTGGAGACACGCACCTCAAGGCTAGTGCGTGTAGCGAGAACAGGCCGAGTTGGACTGGGTTGACGCACTAGAAGCCTGATGCGTGGGGCTGGTACTGGACGTGCCAGCCTGGAGACACGCACCTCAGGGCTAATGCGGGAACAGGCCGAGGCGGACTGGGTTGATGCACTAGAAGCCTGATGCGTGGGGCTGGTACTGGACGTGCCAGCCTGGAGACACGCACCTCAAGGCTAGTGCGTGTAGTGGGAAACACTGGACCGTAGAGGCGCACTGGCGGTCTCGAGCGCAGGGCTGGCATCACCCCTACTGGCTGGATGCCCACTTTCCCCTGGCACATGCGGGGCGCTGGTACTGCGTGTACCGGCCTGAAAATACCCGGCCTCGCCACAGCACCCATCACCCCAAAGCACGGGACCTGTCCAGTATGTCTCTGCCCAAAAAGGGTACGGGGAGCTGGCCTGGGGCTCCATCCTCGCCCCGCCAAACTGCCCTTGTGCCCCCCCCAAAAAAAATATTGGGGCTGCCTCTCGGGCTCCCTTACCAGCTGTGTTCCCCGGTCCTCGCCAGATTTCCTCCGCTGCTTGGTCCTGTTGTGGTGGGTAGTTCTGTCACAGCTGTCGTGGAAGAGAGAATGGGACCAAGGCGTAGCGGGTTGCGTGCTCAACATATTTATTCAATAAAATGAGAACACCACGGAAAAACAATAAACAAACTAACGACAGGAACAGAGAAGCAGGCTCAACAAAAGCAGTGCTCTCAAACAACTACCCACAAGTGACAAACAAAAACACACACCTATTTATAGGACTCCCAATCAGAGGCAACTAGAAACACCTGCCTCTAATTGAGAGTCCAGCACCCAACCTACACATAGAAAACTACCCAAGAACATGCACAACACAAACCCTCTGCCACGTCCTGACCAAAACTAATACAATTTCTCCCTCTGCTGGTCAGGACGTGACAACAGGAGCTAAAATGGAACCCTGGGGCACATCTCTATTAATCTCAAGATAGCTAGACTTGTGATTGTCAGCATATACACATTGTGTTCTGTCAAAGATAGTTCCTAAACCAATTAACTACCCCTGAACTGAGATGAATGTTACTGAGTCTAGCTACCAACGATTCATGGTCAACTGAATCAATTGCCTTTGATAAATCAACAAACAGAGCAGCACAATGTTGCTTTTTATCAAGTGCATTTGTCATTTGCCACTGCCATAGCTGCAGTTGTGCTGTGCCCCGATCTAAAGCCAGACTGAACCCCGCTCAGTATGTTGTTTTCAAATTTTTTTAACTGTGAATTCACTACCGATTCATAGACTTTGGCCAGGATAGGGAGTTTGGAGATAGTTGTTAGCATCTGAGGGATCTTCACCCTTTAGTGGTGGGAGGACTTAAGCTGATTTCCAAATTCTTGGTATGGAATTGGTCAATAGACTGAAGTTGAAAATGTGAGCCAAAGGTTCATTAATAATACCAGCTGCTATCTTTTAAGAGGTAGGGGCCCAGGTTGTCTGGACCTGCAGACTTTTTAGTGTCTATTACTTGTAGTGCTTTATTGACCTCAGCATAAGAAACAGGCTCAAAGTTAAAATGGTTCACATGAGGGCCTATATCATAGTTTACTGTGACATAGCTTACATTAGAGAGCTGGGCCCCACCATCATCAATAACCGAACCAGCAGATGTGAAGTGCATGTTAAAGTCCTACAATATCAGCTTTATCCTTCACTTCATTAGAATCCATCATTAAATGGTCAGGAAGGCCGGAGGATACATTAGAACCTGACACTGATTTGATTAGCTTCCAGAACTTGGTAGGATTGTTTAGGTTCTCTGTGACTGCATTTAGATAGAAATCTGATTTGGACTTCCTGATCAAACCTCTACATTTGTTTCTTAGTGCTCTGAAGGAGGCCCAGTCAACAGGAGCATTTGTATATCTTGCTTGAGCCCAAGAGACAGTTCTCCTTCTAATTAATTCTGCCAAGTTATCTGAAAACCAGGGATTGTCCCATCTACTGATTCTAAATTTCTTCACAGGAGCATCTTATCATGTGGTTTTTAATCTTTTTGGCCTTCCTGTGACATTGGGTGCTGTAGGTGTCCTGGAGGGAAGGTAGTTTGCCCCTGATGATGCGTTGGACAGACAGCACCACCCTCTTGGAGAGCCCTGCTTTTGCGGGTGGTGCAGTTGCCGTACCAGGCAGTGATACAGCCCGACAGGATGCTCTCAATTGTGCATCAGTAAAGGTTTGTGGGTTTTAGGTGCCAAGCAAAATTTCTTCAGCCTCCTGAGGTTGAAAAGGCGCTATTGCGCCTTCTTCACCACACTGTCTGTGTGGGTGTACCATTTCAGATCGTCAGGGATGTGTACGCCGATGAACATGAAGCTTTCCACCTGCTCCACTGTGGTCATGTTAATGTGGATAGCATGCTCCCTCTGCTGTTTCCTGAAGTCCACGATCTGCTCCTTTGTTTTGTTGACATTGAGTGAGAGGTTATTTTCCTGGCACCACACTCCCAGGGCCCTCACCTCCTCTCTGTAGGCTGTCTCGTCATTGACGGTAATCAGGCCTACTACTGTTGTGTCGTCTGCAAACGTGATGATTAAGTTGGAGGCGTGCGTGGCCACGCAGTCATGGGGAGTACAGGGAGGGGGCTGAGCACGCACCCTTGTGGGGCCCCTGTGTTGAGGATCAGCTAAGTGGAGGCATTGTTTCCTATCTTCACCACCTGGGGCGGCCTGTCAGAAAGTCCAGGACTTAGTTGCACAGGGCGGGGTTCAGACGCAGGGCCCCGAGCTTAATGATGCACTTGGAGGGTACTATGGTGTTGAATGCTGAGCTATAGTCAATGAACAGCATTCTTACATAGGTTTTCCTCTTGTCCAGATGGGATAGGGCAGTGTGATGGCGATTGCATCATCTGGATCTATTGGTGTGGTAAGCAAATTGAAGTGGGTCTAGGGTGTCAGTTAAGGTAGAGGTGATATGATCCTTAACCTCTCTAGGGGGTGTGGGACGCTACCGTCCCACCTGGCCAACATCCAGTGAAATTGCAGAGCGCCAAATTCAAAATCAGAAATACTCATTATAAAAATTCATAAAACATACGAGTGTTATACATCGGTTTAAAGATGAACTTCTTGTTAATCCAACCACAGTGTCAATTTCAAAAATACTTTACGGCGAAAGCAAACCATGCGATTATCTGAGAACAGCGCCCAGCAGACAAATCATTAAAAACTGTAACCAGCCAAGTAGAGGATTAAAAAAAGTCAGAAATAACGATAAAATTATTTGATGATCTTCATATGGTTATACTCACAAGACTCCCAGTTACCCAATAAATGTTCGTTTTGTTCGATAAAGTCCCTCTTTATATCCAAAAACCTCAGTTTTGTTAGCGCGTTTTGTTCAGAAATCCACTATCTCAAACAACATCCGTTGAAATTGCAGAGCGTGAAACTCAACAAAACAGAAATTCCCATAATAAACATACATAAAAGATACAAGTGTTAACACCAGCTTAAAGATAAACTTCTTGTTAATCCAACCGCTGTGTCAGATTTCAAAAATGCTTTACGGCGAAAGCAAACTATGCGATTATCTGAGAACAGCGCCCAGCAGACAAATCATTACAAACAGTAACAAGCCAAGTAGAGGAGTAACAAAAGTCAGAAATAGCGATAAAATGTATCACTTACCTTTGATGATCTGCATATGGTTGCACTCCCAAGACTCCATGTTACACAATAAATGTTCATTTTGTTCGATAAATTCCCTCTTTTAATATTCAAAAACCTCAGTTTTGTTGGTGTGTTTTGTTCAGTAATCCATTGGAACAAAGCGTGGTCACAGCAGACAGACGACAAATCCAAAAAGTACCATAAAAGTTCGTAGAAACATGTCAAACGATGTTTATAATCAATCCTCAGGTTGTTTTTGTCATAAATAATCGATCATATTTCAACCGGACAATAACTTCGTCAATAGAAAAGGAAAAACAAGAAAGGCTCTCGCGCAGGTCACGCGCAGGACTCATGTCTGGAAATTTCCACTGTCCTCTCATTGAAAGTTTCTCCCTCATTTTTCAGAGTAAAAGCCTGAAACAATGCCTAAAGACTGGCCATATGTAGTGGAAGCCATAGTATGGTGGATAGGCTTTCAATGGAAAAACAGCCATTTCATAATAATAGCACTTCCTGGATGGATTTTCCTCAGGTTTTCGCCTGCCATATCAGTTCTGTTGTACTCACACACATTATTTTAACAGTTTTGGAAACGTTAGTGTTTTCTATCCAAATCTACCAATTATATGCATATCCTAGCTTCTGGGCCTGAGTAGCGGGCAGTTTACTTTGGCCACGCTTTTCATCCAAAATTCCGAATGCTGCCCCCTACCCTAGTGAAGTTAACTAGTCTCTGAAAGCACTTCATGATGATAGTAATTTAGTTATCTTAGTTTAGTAGATTTGGATAGAAAACACTAAAGTGTATTCGTTGATGTTATTCTTAGAGGCTACCCGGAATTTATCCCAGTCTTGAAGCGTGGATTCCGATTGGTCAGACCAGTGTTGAATAGTCCTTAGCACAGGTACTTTCTGTTTGAGTTTCTGCCTATAGGAAGGATGGAGCAGAATGGAGTGTGGTCAGATTTGGTGGGGGAGGGCCTTGTAAGCAATTCGAAAAGCTGAGTAACAGTGGTCTGTTTTCGGTTAATGTTTTGGTTGAACTTTGGTTGCGTTTTCCTCAAATTTGCTTTGTTAAAATCCCCAGCTACAATAAATGTGACTATAACTGAAGACAATTTTCTTTGGTGGTAATACGGTAGGCATTTGATTGTGAGGTATTCTAGGTTGGGTGAACAAAAGGACTTGAGTTTTTGTATGTTATCACAATTACACGATGAGTAGTTAAGTAGTTCTTTATTCCTGTCTGCGCGATATACTGAGAACCCAGCTGGGTGTATGGACAAAGACCGTATATCCCAACAGAGCCATGTTTCCGTGAAACAGAATGTTACAATCCCTGATGTCTCTGGAAGGAGATTCTCGCCCTGAGCTTGTCTACTTTTATATCCAGAGACTGAACATTAGCAAGTAATATACTCTGAAGCGGTGGATGGTGTGCCCGCCTCCTGAATCAGACTAGAAGTCCACACCGAATACCTCTTCTCTGCCGGCGGTGTTTTGGATCAGCTTCTAGAATCAGTTAAATTGCCCTGGGGGGTACAAACAAAGGATCCAATTCGGGAAAGTCGTATTCCCGGTCGTAATGCTGGTGAGTTACCGCTGCTCTGATATCCAAGTTATTTCCGGCTGTATGTAATAACACACAATATTTCCTGGGATAATGTAAGAAATAACACACAAAAAAACAATTATTTTGTAGGCAGATTAAATAATTGCACAATATTAAGAGAGTCACCACAGTTATTTAAAACTCTGTTACAGATGTAAGCATGTCCCAGATCAGTTCAATTCAGTCATTTAGCTTGTGCAGGACATCGGAGAGTTATGTGCGTCTCCCGAAGCCGAGAGTGTTCACTTTAACCGCAAGCAATTCAAAATGTTTGGCTTTGGAAATCGAGGTATTAAACTTGGATTTCTCATGAATTACAACCCCTCCTCCTTTGCTCGTGCGATCTGTTCTAAAAACCTTGTACTTATCAATAGAAATCCAATTATTTGACACGTCTTTAGCCAAGCTTCTGATAAAACCGCTATGTCCGCATTTGTCGTATTGACCCATATGTGACCAACCGGCTCAAATAGGTCTTATGTAGCAAAATGATTATTTAAAAGTAGAGACTCAGAGCTGCAAAATGGTATATCATACACTACAGTTGAGGAACAATGGGAAATGGCCTTTTTAATATTTTGGTACTACTACTGGAGAGCTCTTCTTTGTCTACACCCATTCAGCATAGTTCACACCCTCTTAAGCTTTAGTACGACCCATCTCTTTAAGTGTTGATCCAAGCGTTCTGTACTAAGAGCAGTCAAGCACCCAAGCTAACTTGCTAGCTACATCCAGACACAAATGAGAGAACAGCTCACTGAACATTACTCGCCCAAGCAAAGCTGGTGAGGATGTTATGTTATCCAGAGCGTTGGTGACTGCAACTGTGCTGTCAGATTGTCCGTTCGTAAATTTAGAGCATTTCGCTCTCGGGGGATTCAGAGCACACACAGGACTCTCTGGCCAATGAGTAGGGTTGATCCGAACATTCTGACCTCACAACGGCAGTCAAGCACCCAAGCTAACTGGCTAACATTGGCTAGCTTGCTATCTACTTCCAGACACAAATGAGAGAACACCCCACTCTGACCATTTTACTGGCCCTTGCAGATCTGGTTAGACTGTTTTATGTTATCCAGAGTGTTGGAGACTGCAACTGTGTTGCTGGCAAAAATGTTTTGCCAACGTTTACTGACACCGGCCATATTCAACAGGTTTTGAACGTTCGCAAATTCATCAGTTATTCTGCGCTCGGGCACTCTCAGTCTAGAATGCTCTGATATTGGAGTAGATGGCCAGACTGAATTTACGAACACACCCAAAATGGTTACTTGCATAGTGGAGTCTTTTGTTAAGACATGTAGCTAGCTAGCTAGGTAAACAATGAACCATAATCCCAACTCATGACGTTCCTGAACCAACCAGGTTCAATGTTAGCCTGGTATCATTAGGCTATTGCTAGCCAAGCAAATGTCTCTTTCTGTCAAAATTTGAAATGTGTTATATCTGAAAATGTAGCTAGCTAGACTTTCTTACCCATATACGTCATTCATGGATGGACGCGTCTCCGGTGTCAGATGACATGGTTGCCCTTAGTTTGAAGATGTAATCTGGAATGTCTATCTCCTTGGCTATCATACTCGAATTCCACTGATTTCAAAATCCGGTCCTCCAGAAAGTGGATAGCACACTTATGCAGTTTTATTACACGATACATATAAAAAAAGCTGCATTAGACAGGATTACCTAGACATAGAGACCAGCAGCTTAAATAGACAGTAACGTGGTATATGGCAGAGCAATCCAAACTCGTCTCTCAGCATGTCCAGCCCACTCATTATCTCATCCAATCATTGCTAGTGGGAAAGTTGCTGCCTTTTTCTGTGGCTCAACCAACTAGACTCGTAATTTAACAATTTTATTCGTATTTACAAATGGCATGCAAGTTTGTTATTAAGGCACATGAAGAGCGGCATTTCAAGAGCGGCAAATTTGAATCCAAATAAATGTCAAAATTCAAATTTTTCAAACATACAACTATTTTATACCCTTTGAAAGATAAACATCTCCTTAATCTAACCACGTTTTACGATTTCAAAAAGGTTTTACGGCAAAAGCATAAATTTAGAGTATGTTAGGACAGTACATTTACAAGAGTTGTGTGTAATGTTTTGTCAATTCAAAGACAAGGTCACCAAAACCATAAAACCAGCTAAAATGATGCACTAACCTTTTACAATCTCCATCAGATGACACTCCTAGGACATTATGTTAGACAATGCATGCATTTTTAGTTCTATCAAGTTCATATTTATATCCAAAAACAGCGTTTTACTATGGCATTGATGTTGAGGAAATCGTTTCCCTCCAATAACCGGCAGTCAAGTCAACACCACAAATTAAATAATTAAAATTAGAAAACATTGGTAAAATATTATATTGTCATTTAAAGAATTATAGATTTACATCTCTTGAACGCAATCAACTTGCCAGATTTAAAAATAACCTTACTGGGAAATCACACTTTGCAATAATCTGAGCACTGCGCCCAGAAAAATACGCGTTGCGATACAGACTAGACGTCATGTTGGGGAGATCTAAAATCGAAAATACTATGTAAATAATCCATTACCTTTGATTCTCTTCATCAGATGTCACTTCCAGGTATCACAGGTCCATAACGAATGTAGTTTTGTTCAAAAAAGCTCATCATTTATGTCCAAAAATCTCCGTCTTGTTAGCACATGATCTAAGCCAGCCGGACTTCTCGTCATGAACGAGGGGAAAAAATATATTTACGTTCGTTCAAACATGTCAAACGTTGTATAGCATAAATCATTAGGGCCTTTTTTAACCAGAACATGAATAATATTCAAGGTGGACGAATGCATACTCTTTTATAACGTATTGGAACGAGGGTACCCAACATGAACTCGCGCGCCAGGTGTCTAATGGGCCATCATCGTTCCATGGCTCTTGTTCGGTCAGATCTCCCTCCAGAAGACTCAAAACACTTTGTAAAGGCTTGTGACATCTAGTGGAAGCAATAGGAAGTGCCAAAATATTCCTCAGCCCCTGTGTTTTTCAATGGGATAGGTTTAAAGGTAATACAACACATCAGGTATCCACTTCCTGTCAGAAAATGTCTCAGGGTTTTGCCTGCCAAATGAGTTCTGTTATACTCACAGACACCATTCAAACAGTTTTAGAAACTTTAGAGTGTTTTCTATCCATATATAATAAGTATATGCATATTCTAGTTACTGGGTAGGATTAGTAACCAGATTAAATCGGGTAAAAAAAATTTATCCAGCCGTGCAAATACTGCCCCCTAGCCCTAACAGGTTAACATGCAAGAGGCCAAAACCTTCTCTGTTTTTAAAGTCATAGGGAGTTGGTAGAGATTGCATGGTATCTGCCGGCCCAGGGTTTAGTTGCACATTACCAGAGAGCAACAATAAAAGCATAACAATACATCTCAGTTGCCCAATGCGTGAGGACTTGTCTTCCGTCACAGAACATTTTTGGGGAAGTATGCCATCAAGTGTAGGCCCACTTTCGTGTGTTTGCAAATTGTAGGGCATAAGGCGACGATAATTCACTCAACCATTGATCATTCAGCCTATTTAATCCAGGATGGCATTGAAAAAAGAGCAGGCACAGTAACAGATACATTTTGCAGGTTTTTAGAATTCTTTCAGCACAGGTGTTCAACGACCAGTAGACGTTGTGTTTCGACGTAGATTTTCCCACTGCGCATCAGGTTTTCCAATCTGGCAACAGTTTCTCCGGTCCTAGCCTTCAGTGTGCACCTGCGCTCAAGTAGCAGGCCTTGCGAGCAGACAGAAGCTCCTGACTTGAGGCAAAAAAAAGGCTTTCTCAATCAGTAATCTTTACAAGAAGATTTTGTAAAATAGAGACTGAGATCTAAAAAGAATAGTTATATACAGTATCATCCTGCACATCAAAATTGTTTTCTTCTGTAGACAGGATCAGGGTCATTAAAACATTAACCTGTCTGGGAACGTGGGCCACCCTAGTCAACAGCCAGTGGAATCGCGTCGCGCGAAATACAAAACCTCATAAATGCTATAACATCAATTTCTCAAACATATGACTATTTTACACCATTTTATAGATACACCTCTCCTGAATCGAACCACGTTGTCCAATTTCAAAAAGGCTTTACAGCATAAGCAAAACATTAGATTATGTTAGGAGAGTACCCTGCCAAAAAAAAATCACACTGCCATTTTCAAAGCAACTGGCATGCATCACAAATACCCAAAACACAGCTAAATGCAGCACTAACCTTTGACAATCTTCATCAGATGACACTCCTAGGACATCATGTTACACAATACATGCATTTTTTGTTCGATAAAGTTCATATTTATACACTGCTCAAAAAATAAAGGGAACACTTAAACAACACCATGTAACTCCAAGTCAATCACACTTCTGTGAAATCAAACTGTCCACTTAGGAAGCAACACGGATTGACAATACATTTCACATGCTGTTGTGCAAATGGAATGGACAACAGGTGGAAATTATAGGCAATTTGCAAGACACCCCCAATAAAGGAGTGGTTCTGCAGGTGGGGACCACAGACCACTTCTCAGTTCCTATGCTTCCTGGCTGATGTTTTGGTCACTTTTGAATGCTGCCGGTGCTTTCACTCTAGTGGTAGCATGAGACGGAGTCTACAACCCACACAAGTGGCTCAGGTAGTGCAGCTCATCCAGGATGGCACATCAATGCGAGCTGTGGCAATAAGGTTTGCTGTGTCTGTCAGCGTAGTGTCCAGAGCATGGAGGCGCAACCAGGAGACAGGCCAGTACATCAGGAGACGTGGAGGAGGCCGTAGGAGGGCAACAACCCAGCAGCAGGACCGCTACCTCCGCCTTTGTGCAAGGAGGAGCAGGGGAAGCACTGCCAGAGCCCTGCAAAATGACCTCCAGCAGGCCACAAATGTGCATGTGTCTGCTCAAACGGTCAGAAACAGACTCCATGAGGGTGGTATGAGGGCCCGACGTCCACAGGTGGGGGTTGTTCTTACAGCCCAACACCGTGCAGGACGTTTGGCATTTGCCAGAGAACACCAAGATTGGCAAATTCGCCACTGGCTCCCTGTGCTCTTCACAGATGAAAGAAGGTTCACACTGAGCACGTGACAGACGTGACAGAGTCTGGAGACGCCGTGGAGAACGTTCTGCTGCCTGCAACATCCTCCAGCATGACCGGTTTGGCGGTGGGTCAGTCATGGTGTGGGGTGGCATTTCTTTGGGGGGCCGCACTGCCCTCCATGTACTCACAAGAGGTAGCCTGACTGCCATTAGGTACCGAGATGAGATCCTCAGACCCCTTGTGAGACCATATGCTGGTGCGGTTGGCCCTGGGTTCCTCCTAATGCAAGACAATGCTAGACCTCATGTGGCTGGAGTGTGTCAGCAGTTCCTGCAAGAGGAAGGCATTGATGCTATGGACTGGCCCGCCCGTTCCCCAGACCTGAATCCAATTGAGCACATCTGGGACATCATGTCTCGCTCCATCCACCAACGCCACGTTGCACCACAGACTGTCCAGGAGTTGGCGGATGCTTTAGTCCAGGTCTGGAAGGAGATCCTTCAGGAGACCATCCGCCACCTCATCACGAGCATGCCCAGGCATTGTAGGGAGGTCATACAGGCATGTGGAGGCCACACACACTACTGAGCCTCATTTTGACTTGTTTTAAGGATATTACATCAAAGTTGGATCAGCCTGTAGTGTGGTTTTCCACTTTAATTTTGAGTGTGACTCCAAATCCAGACCTCCATGGGTTGATAAGTTGGATTTCCATTGATTATTTTTGTGTGATTTTGTTGGCAGCACATTCAACTATGTAAAGAAAAAAGTATTTAATAAGATTATTTCTTTCATTCAGATCTAACATGTGTTGTTTAAGTGTTCCCTTTATTTTTTTGAGCAGTATATATAAAAACATTATTTTACATCGGCGCGTGACGTTCAGAAAATATTTTCCCTCAAATGCTTCCGGTGAATCAGCGTTACAATTTACATAATTACTATTTGAAAACATTGTTAAAATTGAATATTGTCATTCAAAGAATTAGAGATTAACATCTCGTGAATGCAACCGCATTGCCAGATTTAAAAATAACTTTACTGGGAAATCACACTTTGCAATAAACGACGTGGTATGCTCAGAAAAATAGGCTAGGCGATACATGTTAGCGCCATCTTGGAACCATCTAAAATCAAATATACTATTGTAAATATTCCCTTACCTTTGATTATCTTCATCAGAAGGCACTTCCAGGAATCCCAGGTCCACAACAAATGTAGTTTTGTTCGAAAAAGTTAATAATTTATGTCCCAATAGTTCTTTCTTGTTAGCGCGTTCCGAAGGCTACTCATAATGTACTGAAGCGCGCGGGACTTGTCGTCATGAATGTGCAAAAAATATATATTTACGTTCGTTCAAACATGTCAAACATTGTATAACATAAATCTTTAGGGCCTTTTTCAACCAGAGCTTCAATAATATTCAAGGCGGACGATTGCATTGTCTTACTAAACGTTTCGGAACAAAAGGATTCCCATGGGCGCCGACGTCATAGTAGTAATAGCCCTCCCCCTGTGACCAACTTACCAAGCCTCTCTTTGGGTCAGTTTCTACCATAGAAGACTCAAACCACTTTGTAAAGACTGTTGACATCTAGTGGAAGCCTTAGGAAGTGCTAAATGATTAATAAGTCCCTGTGTGTTTCAATGGCAAAGGTTTGAAGTGATTCCACACATCAGATTTCCATTTCCTGTTAGGATTTGTCTCAGGGTTTTGACTGCCGTATGAGTTCTGTTATACACAGACACCAACAGAGTGTTTTCTATCCAAATCTACTAATTATATGCATATTCTACTTACTGGGCAGGAGTAGTAACCAGATTAAATCGGGTACGTTTTTTTATCCGGCCGTGCAAATACTGCCCCCTATCCCCAACAGGTTAACTCAGATCTCATGGATCAAACAGACAGACTGATTGGCTGCGATCTTGGATTAGCAAGACATAAGACCCTGGTCGGGTATTGTAATTATGTGCACAAGCAGAAAACACAATTTTTGTTCTATCCGAATTTGCCATGTCAGTAACTTGGACATGGCAGGAGAGTAACGATTCCAGCTAGAATAACCTACTGTTTTTTTGGGGGCGAACTCCAAGGTCCTCTGATAATACTAGTCCCGTGCGAATCGGCATCAGTGTTTTGAGAGAAATGTCTCAGTTTGACAGATGTTGCTCACGGTTTGAGCAAGACAACAATAACTGATTGGATAAATTGAACAAAGTGCTGCTCATAGCCTATATATGGAGGGCCTACATGTATCAACTTTCACAGTGAATGCTTTTGTTCATATGTTTTGTGCATATGAATTGAATATTTCCAAATGCATCACTACATTATTTAATTTTTTTGCCTATTTAATGTAACCCTTGCTGTTAATAGATCGCAAAACAGCATACAACTGATCTAAACGTTTGGAAACGATAAGTTCACTTTCGCATCCATAGCCAAGTGCAAGTACATTTTCATTTGTTTTAAAAAAAAAGGTCACTACATGATTCCATGTGTTATTTCATAGTTTTGATGTCTTCACTATTATTCTACAATGTAGAAGATAGTAAAAATAAAGAAAAACCCTTGAATGAGTAGGTATGTACAAACTTTTGACTGGTTCTGTATATCTACAGAAATAAGACAGCTATTGGTTCTGTTACCAGTTTGAGTGTTTGTTTAATAGCTTACTGATTCCGTGGGCACCAAGTCTCATGCAACGGCAAAATGTCAGATAAAGCAATTTCACAGATTTGGCTGTTTCTAATCTTTGCTGTGCTGTAATAAAGGCTTTATATATTTTTCGCTAATACAGACTGATATTACTTATAATTCATTTCATGTTTACTCTGTTCCAACCAGGCAGAAATGTATTATTGTAATTTAACAGCACCTGTTTGTCACACATAATATGCACACAGCTCTCGCTCCTATACCCTCCTTTTTCTTGATATTGTTATTATTACAATTATTATGATGATCATCATTATAATAATAAGTAATATCGTTATCATGAGTAGACTAAGTATAGTATCTTTCAGAGGTCGACCGATTAATTGGATTGGCCGATTAATTAGGGCCGAGTTAAAGTTTTCATAACAATCGGTAATTGGTATTTTTGGACACCGATTTGCCGATTTCATAATTTTTTTTAAATATTTTTTTTATTATTATTTTTTTTTTTACACCTTTATTTAACTTTTTATGGATAGGGGGCAGTATTTTCACGGCCGGATAAAAAACGTACCCGATTTAATCTGATTATTACTCCTGCCCAGAAACTAGAATATACATATAATTATTAGCTTTGGATAGAAAACACTCCAAAGTTTCTAAAACTGTTTGAATGGTGTCTGTGAGTATAACAGAACTAATTTGGCAGGCCAAAACCTGAGAAGATTCCAAACAGGACATTATGTTATACAATACATGCATGTTTTGTTCAATCAAGTTCATATTTATATCAAAAACCAGCTTTTTACATTAGCATGTGACGTTCAGAACTAGCATTCCCACCGAACACTTCCGGTGAATTTACTAAATTACTCACGATAAACGTTGACAAAAAACATAACAATTATTTTAAGAATTATAGATACAGAACTCCTTTATGCAATCGCGGTTCCTGATTTTAAAATAGCTTTTCGGTGAAAGCACATTTTGCAATATTCTGAGTAGATAGCTCGCCATCACGGGCTAGCTATTTTGACATCCACCAAGTTTGGTACTCACCAAACTCTGATTTACTATAAGAAAAATTGGATTACCTTTGCTGTTCTTCGTCAGAATGCACTCCCAGGACTTCTACTTCAACAACAAATGTTGGTTTGGTTCCAAATAATCCATAGTTATATCCAAATAGCGGCGTTTTGTTGTGCGTTCAAGACACTATACGAAGGGTGACGCGCCCGGCGCGTTTCGTGACAAAAAAATTCAAAATATTCCATTACCGTACTTCGAAGCATGTCAAATGCTGTTTAAAATCAATTTTTATGTGATTTTTCTCGTAAAAAAGCGATTATATTCCGACCGGGAGTCGTTGTTTTCGTTCAAAGACTGAAAATGAAAACATGGAGTCGTCTCGTGCATGCGCGCGCCAGTCTCATTGTTCTCAGATCGACCACTTACCAAATGCGCTACTGTTTTTCAGCCATGGCCTGCAAAGTCATCATTCAACGTTCTGGCGCCTTCTGAGAGCCTATGGGAGCGTTAGAAAATGTCACGTTACAGCAGAGATCCCCTGTTTTGGATAGAGATGATCAAGAAGGCCAAGAAATGGTCAGAGAGGGTGCTTCCTGTTTGGAATCTTCTCAGGTTTTGGCCTGCCAAATTAGTTCTGTTATACTCACAGACACCATTCAAACAGTTTTAGAAACTTTGGAGTGTTTTCTATCCAAAGCTAATAATTATATGCATATTCTAGTTTCTGGGCAGGAGTAATAATCGGGTACGTTTTTTATCCGGCCGTGAAAATACTGCCCCCTATCCATAACAAGTTAACTACACATGGTTTATGATATTACTAGTTTATCTAGCTTGTCCTGCGTTGCATATAATCGATGCGGTGGGCATTCTAGAAAAAGGACTGCCGTTGCTCCAATGTGTACCTAACCATAAACATCAATGTCTTCCTTAAAATCAATACACAAGTATATATTTTTAAACCTGCATATTTAGTTAATATTGCCTGCTAAAATGAATTTCTTTTAACTAGGGAAAATGTGTCACCTCTTGCAACAGAGTCAGGGTATATGCAGTGTGAAGACTATTTCTTCCTAACAAAGACAGCCAACTTCGCCAAACGGGGGATGATTTATTTAACAAAAGCGCATTTGCGAAAAAAGCACAATCGTTGCATGACTGTACCTAACCATAGACATCAATGCCTTTCTTAAAATCAATACACAGAAGTATATCTTTTTAAACCTGCATATTTAGCTAAAAGAAATCCAGGTTAGCAGGCAATATTAACCAGGTGAAATTTTGTCACTTCTCTTGCGTTCATTGCACGCAGAGTCAGGGTATATGCAACAGTTTGGGCTACCTGGCTCGTTGCGAACTAATTTTAGAATTTTACATAATTATGACATAACATTGAAGGTTGTGCAATGTAACAGGAATATTTAGACTTAGGGATGCCACCCGTTAGATAAAATACGGAACGGTTCCGTATTTCACTGAAAGAAAAAACGTTTTGTTTTCGAGATGATAGTTTACGGATTCGACCATATCAATGACCTAAGGCTCATATTTCTGTGTGTTTATTATATTATAATTAAGTCTATGATTTGATAGAGCAGTCTGACTGAGTGGTGGTAGGCACCAGCAGGCTTGTAAGCATTCATTCAAACAGCACTTTCGTGCGTTTTGCCAGCAGCTCTTCGCAATGCTTCAAGCATTGAGCTGTTTATGACTTCAAGCCTATCAACTCCCAAGATTAGGTTGGTGTAACCGATGTAAAATGGCTAGCTAGTTAGCGGGGTGCGCGCTAATAGCGTTTCAAACGTCACTCGCTCTGAGACTTGGAGTAGATCCCCTTGCTCTGCATGGGTAACGCTGCTTCGAGGGTGGCTGTTGTCAATGTGTTCCTGGTTCGAGCCCAGGTAGGAGCAAGGAGAGGGACGAAAGCTATACTGTTACACTGGCAATACTAAAGTGCCTATAAGAACATCCAATAGTCAAAGGTATATGAAATACAAATCGTATAGAGAGAAATAGTCCTATAATTCCTATAATAACAACAACCTAAAACTTTTTACCTGGGAATATTGAAGACTCGTGTTAAAAGGAACCACCAGCTTTCATATGTTCCCATGTTCTGAGCAAGGCACTTAAAATGTTAGCTTTCTTACATGGCACATATTGCACTTTTACTTTCTTCTCCAACACTTTGTTTTTGCATTATTTAAACATGTTTCATTATTTATTTGAGGCTAGATTGATTTTATTGATGTATTATATTAAGTTAAAATAAGTGTTAATTCAGTATTGTTGTAATTGTCATTATTACAAATAAAATGAAATAAAAAAATTGGCCGATTTAATCGGTAGTGGCTTTTTTTTGGGTCCTCCAATAATCGGTATCGGCGTTGAAAAATCATAATCGGTCGACCTCTACACTGTATATTAGCAGAACACTGCTTCTACAGTATTCTGTGAAGTATGGTTCTTCATGGAACTTTTACACTTGAAAATTATCAAAACACTTTGTTTATCTATATAAATTACTTTGTGGTGACTAGCTACAAGTGTTAGCATCATACCTTGAATGGTTGAGCTTTCCCGTCCGTGGTTGAAAGACAGTGGGTACAGAACCCGGTTTCAACCGGTCCCCATTGTAGTCAGTGGCCACAAAGTGATCTCTGGACTCTGTCAACTGCAGATGGTGAATGACTTCAGTTGTTGTATCGACACCATAAGCAGAATGTCTGATTACCTGCACCCATGCATGACAAAAAGCTGCATCGCTGTCAGGAAAAGAGTAGAAATGTGTGGTGTATTTGTACCTGACCGGAACATTATTACACCCGGGTACAATGCACTTCATTTTGGCCAGCGTCACTCAGCTACTCGACTATGAACATTATTCTCCTAGGCTTACTTTACTTCAGAGACTACTAACTGCTAGCCTAGCTAGCTACACTCTTTGTTTGACTTCTTTTCATTTTGATTTACTTCTTGAAGACCAATACTAAGACACTCCTAGAATAGCATCTACCGGATTATAGACTATATGGAAGACCTTTTGACTATTACGAAGTAGGTTTTGGTTTTTTATACTTTTTTTACATTAAACACATTTATTTGGCAATTCAATGCCGAGATGCCGATCATTGGTTATGTAACAATAAATACACAGTTTTTCATGCATGTTAGGTTATTTCGGCAATTAATTTGTTTCTCCATTGGAAGATCAATACTCTGTGCTTGGTCGGTTCTGGCTTCTGAGAAAGGACACGAGGATGACGGCTGACCGGCCAAGCACATTGTCAAAGAGACTCACCTGGTGTTTGTGTGTGACCTGGCCAATTGTTTGTGATACAGTCTTCATAGTAGTATTGTCATGAGACTAGAGTATAATGATTACTTAACTAGGCCTATTTTAGATTTTTTTTATGGGATAAAGTAAAACAAGACGTGGAGTTACTCTACTCTTATTTAAGAACCTGCTTTATTTAAAACCTCTGCTAAGTTTGTAAAAAATGTAAACAAAATGTGAGACAGCATAAGGGAATTCAGTCCACGTAAAGTTTTGTTTCCTTGCCATGATACGAGTATTGTGACAACACTACTGTGGAGAAAAGTGGGTAAAGCCACAAACCTATGTGTTATTTGTCTTATAGCCAAAAGAACGAAAGAGTCAAACTGAGGTATGATCCTGGTGCAGTTTCTGGCTTTTTCCCTTTGTCATTGAAGAGAGGTGTGGTCTATTGTCACAGTGAAGTGAGCTTGTCCTTTGGGTCGTTCCACCTCAAAAAGCCCACGAAAGAGGTTTTCGACACCCACCATATCAGATTGTTCTGAAGTTGTTTCTGTACTTAGTAACAAATACGATTAGCGTTCCTCAAACATTATTTCATTGAAAAATAATTTTATCTGAGAAATAAGCTAATTGATTGCATCCAAAATGGCCTTTTTAATCAATAGGATTCGGAGAACATTTAATATGTATAGTACCCAACTTCCAATTTGGACCAAACTTATTCCTACCAATGAGTAAGACATGAGGAATCCCCCCCTAAATTGTCAAAAGCCACCCACAAACCCTCCACACCCCATGCCAATCCCACCTCAACAACCAGTGTACAGTATAATTTCTCTATGTTTGACAAGTACTATGAAGCTGTGGCTTGGAGTATTGCTTTTCTACCCCCTACTGTTCAGAGAAATTAGTCATCGAAGTCACTTGCATTATTTACCATATAATGTGAACTTACCAGGTTTTGACCACAAGATGCCTCTGTTCCTGCTATACCAGCACACTCTTTTATCCATTTTGCTGGTTTATTAAATAGACCACAACATGTCCTTTGCAATTTTGGATAGAAAACCAATAGATTTGTCTCATGAAAAGAAATTGTGGTCATCCTCACAATTTAAGCCAGTCCTTCATGAAAGTAGTTCAGTTTTTCCTAATAGCAACCTAACACCACTCTCCTTGAATAGTCCAACAAGTGGCCACTCTCTGAGAAGGCAGTCCCTATGCAATTCTCATATGAGACTTTTCCTACAAGCCCTAAACTTTGATGGAGAAATGGGCTAGGGACTAAAATGTTGTGACAACACTAATAAAATAATGAATTGCCTGGAAGTCTTATGTTTTTCAAAACAGCTCTATATGCATTGTGATTAGTGACATTTACCATTTAAACCCAACCCAATACCATTACAATTGCAAAACACTATACAGCTTGTGTTTATGACACAATTTATTTTCATCATGAGCCAAATCTATTAGTTTTCTATCCAAAGTTGCAAAGAAAATGTTGTGATCTATTTTAATAACACATTTTAAAAACGCTTTAAGCATAAAATGACATTCTAGACAATTCTGTGCTTCCAAATTTGTGGCAACAGTTTGAGGAAGGCTTGTTCCTGTTTCAGCATGACAATGCCCCTGTGCACAAAATGAGGTCCATACAGAAATGGTTTGTCGAGATCTGTGTGGTAGAACTTGACGGGCCTGCACAGAGCTCTGACCCCAACCCCATCCCCTTTGGGATGAATTGGAACACCGACTATGAGCCAGGCGTAATCGGCCAACATCAATGCCTGACCTCACTAATGCTCTTGTGGCTGTATGGAAGCAAGTCCCTGCACCAGGTTGTTATAGCAGCAAAGGAGGGACCAAGTCCATATTAATGCCCATGATTTTGGAATGAGATGTTTGACGAGCAGCTGTCCACATACTTTTGGTCATGTAGTGAATTTCTTTTGAGTATTTTTATTTTTATGAATATTTGTAGCGACTTTTTAAGTAAATACCTGCAGTCAACTTGTGTAATATGTTAGGAGATAAATATTGCATTCTTCATTTCACCTGTCACATAATTTTTCATTATGAAGCTTAACGGTAGTTCCCAGTCACTTACTGTTGTGCAGAGAAGTGATCTAGTTACGGTATGGAATTCACAACTAAATGTTTGTCAGCTAGATATCTTATAACTATTAAGTTAACTGTCTAAAATGTGCTAAATGCTCTGCAGTTGTGTATTTGGTTTGATAATTTAGTAACTAGTTAGCTTCATCCAAAATAAAGTTTTCCTTGGTAACAGCAGACATTTTTACATTTACATTTTAGTCATTTAGCAGACGCTCTTATCCAGAGCGACTTACAGTAGTGAATGCATACATTTCATTTCATACATTTTTTTTTAAATATATTTTTTTGTCTGTGCTGGCCCCCCGTGGGAATCGAACCCACAACCCTGGCGTTGCAAACACCATGCTCTACCAACTGAGCTACAGGTAAGACATTCCCCTTCCTGGATCAGAAGCGTTGCTGTCTAATATTTGTTTTGTGCGTGCAGCAAACTGTGTAGCATTTTTGAGTTACTTGTATAGCTTCATGAGCTCAGATGTCTGTCCTGCAAATACTTTAGGCCAGAGACTATATAAAATGTTTGCAATGAGCTTGTTAGCATTTAGTTAGCATTCTCTATGGGATTTTATACATTCTTGTTAAGATTGCTAACCTTTTGATTACAATAGTACCCCTTGTGTTCAGTGTCGGTATTACTAAATATTCCGGTATGGCACAAGGCCGGTATGATATGACAATTCATACCACCCAATTCTAATGATTGTGTAATTGATTCACTCATGGCTATTTCTGAAAAATGTATGACCAAAAATTATAGTGTAATGATATTGAACTCAAAATATGCCAGATGATTGAACAGAGCAGTAGCTGAGTTTATCTGTCTGGATCATGACAGATCATGACTGGCTAATATGGCTTTTTTTTTGCCATGGTATTATTTTGGTATTGAGTATCGTGATGGTATCGAGTATTGTGGTACTAAACCTGGCAGGAAGTGGCAGTTATAGGTGTTAAAACACAAAATCCTCCCCCCTCACTCATCAGCACCACCTTGTTAAAAAGTCCTGGGGAGAACCCTATTAATGCCTCATTAGCTTAGTTCAACTATCTAACCCCATCACCCTTCAGTCTGTCTATGAATTTGAGTGTTTACATTTCTCCAGCCACATCCCTCAGTTTTTTTTAATCAAATTACACTGAACAAAAATATAAATTATACAATTTCAAAGATTTTACAGTTACAGTTCATATAAGGAAATCAGTCAATTGAAATAAATTATTTAGGCCCAAATTGATGGATTTCAGATGACTGGGAATACAGACATGCATCTGTTGGTCGCAGATAACTGAAAGAAAAGGTAGGGGCGTGGATCAGAAACCAGTCAGTACCTGGTGTGCCCACCATTTGCTTCATGCGTTGCGGCACATCTCCTTCGCATAGAGTTGATCAGAATGTTGATTGCGGCTTGTGGCATGTTGTCCCACTCTTCAAGGGCTGTGCGAAGTTGATGGATATTGGCGGGAACTGGAACACACTGTCGTACACCTCGATCCAGAGCATCCAAAACATGCTCAATGGGTGACATGTCTGGTGAGTATGCAGGCCATGGAAGAACTGTGACATTTTCAGCTTACAGGAATTGTGTACAGATCCTTGCGACATGGGGCCTGCATTAATTATAATGCTGAAACAGGAGGTGATGGCGGTGGATGAATGGCACGGCAATGGGCCTTAGGAACTTGTCACGTTATCTCTGTGCATTCAAATTGCCATCGATGAAATGCTTTTGTGTTCATTGTCCGTAGCTTATGCCTGCCCATACCATAACCCCACTGCCACCTTGGGGCATTCTGTTCACAACGATGACATCAGCAAACCGCTCACCCACACAATGTCATACACGCTGTCTGCCATCTACCCAATACAGTTGAAACTGGGATTCATCCATTTCATTAAGAGCACACTTCTCCGGCATGCCAGTGGCCATCAAAGATGAGCATTCGCCCTCTGAAGTCAGCTATGACGCCAAACTGCAGTCAGGTCAAGACTCTGGCAAGGAGTCAAGCCCTCTGATGAGCTTCCCTGAGACGGTTTCTGACAGTTTGTGCTGAAATTCTTTGGTTGTGGAAACCCACAGTTTCATTAGCTGTCCGGGTGGCTGGTCTCAGACAATCCCGCAGGTGAAGAAACAGAATGTGGAGGTCTTGGGCTGGTTCGGCATACTGCCAAATTCTCTAAAATGACGTTGAAGGCAGCTTATGGTAGAGAAATTAACATTACATTTTCTGGCAACAGCACTGGTAGACATTTGTAGTTGACTGTAGTGTTAATCTACGCCTCCTCTGGAGTGTGTCCAAGCAGCAATTGTCTGTGTCTGTCAGACCTGGGTTAAAAAAGACATGCATTTTAAATACTTATTTTATGTATATTTGAGCATTTTCATATAATGTGGACGTATCAGCGAGGTTACTTCTATTTTAAGTATTTTTCAGAGTGAGTGTTCAGTAGTCACCATGTACAGGGTTGCAGGTATGATTGCAGGGCACAGTGGATATCTTAGGCTCCGAGCTCCAACATACAGGACTAAGTGAAATAAAACAATGAAAATTATAATAAAAAACAACAATAGAAATAGCACTATATACATTATAACTGTAGTAGTGATGAATAATAATTGACAGAGCTATTTCCTAATAATTTTCCCTAAATACTAGTTAAGGGATTTGAAAATCCTGACCCACCTCCGCCATTATCCATCTCTGGCCACACAGTTGAGGTGGTGTCCAGCACCAAAGTGCTTGGTGTGACATTCCAAGCCAACCTAAAATGGGACACAAACATCTCCGACATTACCACCAAAGGCTCTTCATGATGAACCATCTTCTCCACTTCAACCAAAAACCTGACAGTCTACACTTGCTTTGTCCATCCAGTGCTAGAGTAACAAAATCATCATGGGCCCAACCTTAATCTCCTACGACTACATGCAATGACCTGGGCTAGCAGTCTTCGGTGTCCCACCGCACCCACCTCCGCAGATCCTTTGCCCAGAAGCTTGCAAAATCCCATGATTACCATAAATGGCTGCCTCAAACGAGAAGCCATGCCAGTGGCAGATCTACCCGATCCAGTCACAAACTGAACCTTCCCCCTATTCGGAATGACATGATAAAACAGCTTCATGCCTTACTTTGTGAAGCTGCTTAACTGTAATATTGAATACTACATCTCATATTTTTGGTATTTATTTACTTACATGCTGCAATTCAGCTTTTATCTGGAAATGTGTACAATTCAAATTAAACCATTAAATACAGGTGTATATATGTGAAAGTAATTGAAATACTTAAAATGGTATTTGAACCCAGGTCTGGTCTGTGTGTTACTCACTAATGTTCAGTCTCTGGACAATAAAGTAGACGAGCTCAGGGCGAGGATCTCCTTCCAGAGAGAGATCAGGGACTGTAACATACTCTGTTTCATGGAATCATAGGTCTCCGGATATACTGTCCCCATCCATACAGCCAGCTGGGTTCTCAGTACATAGCACAGACAGGAATGAAGAATTCTCCGGGATTAAGAAAGGCGGTGGTGTATGTTTCATGATTAACCACTCATGGTGTGATTGTGATAACATACAAGAACTCAAGTCCTTTTGTTCACCCGACCTAGAATACCTCACAATCAAAAAGAATTCTCTTTGGTTATAGTCACAGCCGTGTATATTCCTCTTCAAGCCAATACCACGATGACCTTCAATGAACTACACTGGACTTTGCAAACTGGAAAACATGTCCTGAGGCCACATTTATTGTAGCTGAGGATTTTAACAAAGCAAATTTGAGGAAGACACTACCGACGTTCTATCAACACATTGACTGTAGTACTCGCGCTGCTTAAACACTCGACCACTGTTACACCCCCTTCCGGGATGGCTACTAGGCCCTCCCCCTCCCTCCCTTGGGCAGTTCAGATCATGACTCCATTTTGCTCCTCCCTTCCTATAGACAGAAACTCAAACAGGGAGTACCCGTGCTAAGGTCTATTCAACGCTCGTCTGACCAATCGGAATCCATGCTTGAAGATCGTTTTGATCACGCGGACTGGGATATGTTCGGGGTAGCCTCTGAGAATAACATTGACGTATACACGGACACGGTGACTGAGTTCATCAGGAAGTGTATAGGGGATGATGTTCCTACTGTGACTATTAAAACCTACCCGAACCAATAGCCTTGGATAGATGGCAGCATTCAGGCAAAACTGAAAGCGCAAACCACCGTATTTAACGATGGCAAGGTGACTGGGAATATGGTCGAATACAAACAGTGTAGTTATTCTCTCCGTAAGGCAATCAAACGGGCAAACCGGCAGTACAAAGTGGAGTGGAAATTCAACGGCTCAGACACGAGACGTATGTGGTAGGGTCTACAATCACAGATTACAAAGAGAAAACCAGCCACCTCGCGGGCACCGCCGTCTTGTTCCTGTACCCAAGAAAGCAAAGTTAACTGAACTAAATGACTATTGCCCCATAGCACTCACTTCTGTCATCAAGAAGTGCTTTGAAAGTCTAGTCAAGGATCATACCACCTCCACCTTACCTGATACCCTAGGCCCACTTCAAGTTTGCATACCACCCCAATAGATCCACAGACGATGCCATCGCATTGCACACGGCCCTCTCCCATCTGGACAAGAGGAATACCTATATACCAATGCCCCCGGTGATGCGTTGTGCAGACCTCACTACCCTCTGGAGAGCCTTACGGTTGTGGGCGGAGCAGTTGCCGTACCAGGCGGTGATACAGCCCGACAGGATGCTCTCGATTGTGCATCTGTAAAGGTTTGTGAGTGTTTTCGGTGACAAGCCACATTTCTTCAGCCTCCTGAGGTTGAAGAAGCGCTGTTGCACCTTTTTCACCACACTGTCTGTGTGGGTGGACCATTTCAGTTTGTCCGTGATGTGTACGCCGAGGAACTTAACTTTCCACCTTCTCCACTACTGTCCCGTCGATGTGGATGGGGGGTGCTCCCTCTGCTGTTTCCTGAAGTCCATGATCATCTCCATTGTTTTGTTGACGTTGAGTGTGAGGTTATTTTCCTGACATCACACTCCGAGGGCCCTCACCTCCTCCCTGTAGGCCATCTCGTCGTTGTTGGTGATCAAGCCTACCACTGTAGTGTCGTCTGCAAACTTGATGATTTGAGTTGGAGCATTCTTACATACAGTTTAAGTCTGAAGTTTACATACACCTTAGCCAAATACATGTCAACTCAGTTTTTCACAATTCCTGACATTTAATCCTCATAAAAATTCCCTGTCTTAGGTCAGTTAGGATCACCACTTTATTTTAAGAATGTGATATGTCAGAATAATAGTAGAGAATTATTTATTTCAGCTTTTATTTCTTTTATCACATTCCCAGTGGGTCAGAAGTTTACATGCACTCAATTAGTATTTGGTAGCAGTGCCTTTAAATTGTTTACTTGGGTCAAATGTTTCGGGTAGCCTTCCACGAGCTTCCCACAGTAAGTTGGGTGAATGTTGGCCCATTCCTCCTGACAGAGCTGGTGTAACTGAGTCAGGTTTGTAGGCCTCCTTGCTCGCACACACTTTTTCAGTTCTGCCCACACATTTTCTATAGGATTGAGGTCAGGGCTTTGTGATGGCCACTCCAATACCTTGACTTTGTTGTCCTTCAGCCATTTTGCCACAACTTTGGAAGTATGCTTGGGGTCATTGTCCATTTGGGAGATCCATTTGAGACCAAGCTTTAACGTCCTGACTGATGTCTTGAGATGTTGCTTCAATATATGCACATACATTTCCTACCTCATGATGCCATCTATTTTGTGAAGTGCACCAGTCCCTCCTGCAGCAAAGCACCTCCACAACATGATACTGCCACCCCTGTGCTTCACGGTTGGGATGGTGTTCTTTGGCTTGCAAGCCTCCCCCTTTTTCCTCCAAACATAACGATGGTCATTATGGCCAAACAGTTCTATTTTTGTTTCATCAGACCAGAGGACATTTCTCTAACAAGTACGATCTTTGTCCCCATGTGCAGTTGCAAACCATAGTCTGGCTTTTTTTATGGCGGTTTTGGAGCAGTGGCTTCTTCCTTGCTGAACGACCTTTCAGGTTATGTCGATATAGGACTCATTTTGGCTGATTTCTTTTGATTTTCCCATGATGTCAAGCAAAGATGCACTGAGTTTGAAGGTAGGCCTTGAAATACATCCACAGGTACACTTCCAGTTGACTCAAATGATGTCAATTAGCCTATCAGAAGCTTCAATAGCCATGACATAATTTTCTGGAATTTTCCAAGCTGTTTAAAGGCACAGTCAACTTAGTGTATGTAAACCTCTGATCCACTGGAATTGTAATACAGTGAATTATAAGTGAAATAATCTATCTGTAAACAATTGTTGGAAAAATTACTTGTGTCATGCACAAAGTAGATGTCCTAACCGACTTGCCAAAACGATAGTTTGTTAACAAGATTTTTGTGGATTGGTTGAAAAACTATTTTTAATGACTCCAACCTAAGTGTATGTAAACCTCTGACTTCAACTGTAGGTATTCCTCTTGTCCAGATGGGTTAGGGTAGTGTGCAGTGTGATTGCGATTGCATCATCTGTGGACCTATTGGGGCGGTAAGCAAATTGGAGTGGGTCTAGGGTGTCAGGTAGGGTGGAGGTGATATGATCCTTGACTAGTCTCTCAACGCACTTCATGATTACGGAAGTGAGTGCTACGGGGCGATAGTCGATAGCTCAGTTACCTTAGCTTTCTTGGGAACAGGAGCTATGGTGGCCCTCTTGAAGCATGTGGGAACAGCAGACTGGGATAGGGTTTGATTGAATATGTCCGTAAACACCAGCCAGCTGGTCTGCACATGCTCAGAGGACGCACACTAGGTATGACGTCTGGGCCGGCAGCCTTGCGAGGGTTAACACGTTTACATGTTTTACTCACGTTGGTCGCGGTGAAGGAGAGCCCGCAGTTTTTGATAGCGGGCTATGTCAGTGGTACTGTATTGCCCTCAAAGCGAGCAAAGAAGTTGTTTAATTTGTCTGGGAGCAAGACGTCGGTGTCTGCCACAGGGCTGGTTTTCTTTTTGTAACCCGTGATTTACTGTAGACCCTGCCACATACGCCTCGTGTCTGAGCCATTTAACAGAATTAAATGTTAGGAATTGTGAAAAACTGAGTTTAAATATATTTGGCTAAGGTGTATGTAAACTTCCAACTGTATCTAACAACTATTTAACTTGACTGTATCTCTTTTTTTCTCTCTTCACCTCCCTCTCTGCATGTCTCTCTCTTCATCCCTCCCTCCTCCAGACTACATCCCAGAAGACCTATGTGACCCCTTCTACACGGACCAGTATGAGCAGGAGCACATCAAGCCGCCCGTCATCAGACTGCTGCTGTCAGGGGAGCTGTACTGCCGTGTCTGCGGCCTCATCCTGAAGGGCGAGCAGGCCTCAACTCTGCAGTCCCACCTGTCTGTCATCCAGGCCCTCTCCCGGAAAGGCATCTACGTCCTGGAGAGCGACAACAATCCAGTCTCTGACGGTGACCTGGACTGTAGCCCCATCAAGATGGTGAGTAGAACGTACTGGGCTGGATAGAGAGTTGTAGTTTGGGATTATGGGTTTGATGTTTAGGACTGGGAAAGCTTGGTGTGGGAGGGTATGTCTGCGTCCATATTTGGGTCTGGCTTTTGGAGTTGTTTAATTTATCTCCCCCACAGTTTTATTGATACAAATGAAGTAACCCCAATAAAATGTTGGTTTGTATACCAAATAGGAAATATCAAGCACTCTGTTTTGTTTTTGTACTTTTAGTGCAGCAGCTATGCCTGGTGGTGTTTACAACAGTAAATGTGGTGCTACAGTGACAGTATTGTAAATCCTGTCAGCAGTAGGGGAACAATTGGGACAGGAAGGCCATCTCTCTGCCTTGACCCTGCTTCTGGCCAAATTAGCAGCACAGCCACCAGCACTGTGTGTGTTAGAAAGAATTGTAACACATCGTGTACGTGTACTTTTGTTCTACTATACTTTAGGGGTGTAACCAGGGTTTGGTACGTATTGCGGTTTTTGAGTCATGGTTCGATTTCGGTACATCGGGAAAAATTAAATGCCAAAAGTTACCTCTTAAGGATCCGCCCCCTTTTTCAATTTCTATTTTTTTGTACCATCTTTGAAATGCAAGAGAGGCCATAATGTATTATTCCAGCCCAGGCGTAATTTATATTTTGGCCACTAGATGGCAGCAGTGTATGTGCAAAGTTTTAGACTGATCCAATGAACCATTGCATATCTGTTCAAAATGTTGTATCAAGACTGCCCAAATGTGCCTAATTGGTTTATTAATAACTTTTCAAGTTCATAACTGTGCACTCTCCTCAAACAATAGCATGGTATTCTTTCACTGTAACAGCTACTGTAAATTGGACAGTGCAGTTAGATTAACAAGAATTTAAGCTTTCTGACAATATCAGATATGTCTATGTCCAGGGAAATGTTCTTGTTACTGGAAACCTCATGCTAATCGCATTAGCGCACATTAGCTCAACCGTCCCGTGGGTGGGACACCGATCTGTGGAGATCCATAATTAATTTGACTTTATTTAAGAAAATCCAAAGTGTTGGTATTCCTGATTCCATATATGATCATGAGTCATATAATGCCTGATGAGAGCACAATCAGGAATACCAACACATTGTGAAATGGTTTGTTGAGACTGGTGTGGAAGAACTTGACTGGCCTGCACAGAGCCCTGACCTCAACCCCATTGAACACCTTTGGGATGAATTGGAACACCAAATGCGAGCCAAGCCTAATCGCCCAACATCAGTGTTCCACCTCACTAATGTTCTTGTGGCTGAATGGAAGCAAGTCCGCGCAGCAATGTTCCAATATCTAGTGGAAAGCATTCCCAGAAGAGTAGAGGCTGTTATAGCAGCAAAGGGGGACCAACTCCATATTAATGCCCAGGATTTTGTAATGAGATGTTCGACAAGCAGGTGTCCACACACACAATATGACCAAAAGTGTGTGTGTGTGTGTGTGTGTGTGTGTGCATACATGCATACATACATACATACATACATACATACATACATACATACATACATACATACATACATACATACAGTAACAGTAACAGTAAAACGTTTAAACGCACCTACTCATTCAAGGGTTTTTCTTTATTTTTACTATTTTCTACATTGTAGAATAATAGTGAAGACATCAAAACTATGAAATAACACATATGGTATCATGTAATAGCCAAAAAATGCGTTAACCCCTGTGCGGCCTACGGGACGGACATCCAGCGAAAAATCATATCGCCATTAGCATAACAAAATTTAATACATTTTTTTTTCAAATTATATCGTTTTATAGATACACCTCTCCTGAATCGAACCACGTTGTCCGATTTCAAAAAGGCTTTACAACAAAAGCAAAACATTAGATTGTTAGAGGAGTATATTGTAAAAGTAGCCACATAGCCATTTTCCGACCAACCACATGCATCACAAATAACCAAAAAACAGCTAAATGCAGCACTAACCTTTGACAATCTTCATCAGATGACACACCTAGGACATCATGTTACACAATACATGCATTCTTTTGTTAGATAAAGTTCATATTTATATATAAAAACAGCATTTTACATCGGTGCGTAACGTTGACTAACTATTTTCCCTCAAATGCATCCGATGAAACAGAGCTACAATTTACTAAATTACTATTCGAAAACATTTTTAAAATGTAATATTGTCATTCTAAGATTTATAGATGAATATCTCTTGAAAGCACCTGTAATGCCAGATTTAAAATTAACTTTACTGGGTAATCATACTTTGCGATGAAAGGGGATGCGATACTCTGAAAAATAGGCTAACGTTACAGGTCAGCGCCATCTTGGAACAATCGCATATCAAATCAATTCAAATGTATTTATATAGCCCTTCGTACATCAGCTGATATCTCAAAGTGCTGTACAGAAACCCAGCCTAAAACCCCAAACAGCAAGCAATGCATGTGAAAGAAGCACGGTGGCTAGGAAAAACTCCCTAGGAAAAACTCCCTAGAAAGGCCAAAAACCTAGGAAGAAACCTAGAGAGGAACCAGGCTATGAGGGGTGGCCAGTCCTCTTCTGGCTGTGCAGGGTGGATATTATAACAGAACATGGTCAAGATGTTAAAATGTTCATAAATGACCAGCATGGTCAAATAATAATAATCATAGTAGTTGTCGAGGGTGCAACAAGCACGTCCGGTGAACAGGTCAGGGTTCCATAGCCGCAGGCAGAACAGTTGAAACTGGAGCAGCAGCACGGCCAGGTGGACTGGGGACAGCAAGGAGTCATCATACCAGGTAGTTCTGAGGCATGGTCCTTGGGCTCAGGTCCTCCGAGAGAAAGAGAGAAAGAGAGAATTAGAGAGAGCATATTTAAATTCACACAGGACACCGGATAAGACAAGAGAAATACTCCAGATGTAACAGACTGACCCTAGCCCCCCGACACATAAACTACTGCAGCATAAATACTGGAGGCTGAGACAGGAGACAGCATATCACATCTAGTCTTGTATACTATTGTCAATAATCCCTTACCTTTGGTTGTCTGCATTTTTTTCCCATTTAGGTTCGTTCAAACATGTCAAACGTTGTATAACATAAATCTTCAGGGCGTTTTTCAACAAGAGAGCCAATAAGATTCGAGGGGGACGATTGCATTGTGTTTCAAAACGTTTCGAAAGTGGAGGGTAACCAGGGGCGCCGGCGTCATAATGGTGATGGCCCTCTCCGTGTGACCACGTTCCACAGCGTGTCATTCTGTCAGTTTTGACAGTAGGAGACTCAAATCACTTTGTAAAGACTGGGGACATCTAGTGGAAGCAATAGGAAGTGCTCAATGAACCATAGCTCACGGTGTGATTAATAGGCAACGTGATGAAGTTGAGTTCGCAATTCAGAATTCCACTTCCTGTTTCCATCTGTCTCTGTGTTTTGACTGCCATATGAGTTCTGTTATACTCACAGACACCATCCAAACAGTTTTAGAAACTTTAGGGTGTTTTCTATCCACAAGTATTAATTATATGCATATTCTAGCTTCTGAGTTTGAGTAGGAGGCCGTTTAAAATGGGCACAAATTCTTTTCAAAAATCGCTTTAGCGCCCCCTATCCTAGGGGAACGCCAAGAGGTTAAACAAATCAAAATATATTTTATATTTGAGATTCTTCAATGTAGCCACCCTTTGCCTTGATGACAGCTTTGCACACTCTTGGCATTCTCTCAACCAGCTTCACTTGGAATGCTTTTCCAAGAGTCTTGAAGGAGTTCCCACATATGCTGAGCACTTGTTGGCTGCTTTTCCTTCGATCTGCAGTCCAACTCATCCCAAACCATCTCAATTTGGTTGAGGTCGGGGGATTGTGGAGGCCAGGCCATCTGATCAGCACTCCATCACTCTCCTTCTTGGTCAAATAACCCTTACACAGCCTGGAGGTGTGTTGGGTCATTGTCCTGTTGAAAAACAAACGATAGTCCCACTAAGCCCAAACCAGATGGGATGGCGTATCACTGCAGAATGCTGTGGTAGCCATGCTGGTTAAGTGTGCCTTGAATTCTAAATAAATCACAGACCGTGTCACCAGCAAAGCATCCCACACCATCTCCTCAATGCATCACTGTGGGAACCACACATGCTTGGCGGTTGGAACCCGAAATCTCAAAGGACAGATTTCCACCGGTCTAATGTCCATTGCTCGTTTTTCATGGCCCAAGTAAGTCTCTTCTTATTATTGGTTTCCTTTAGTAGTGGTGTCTTTGCTGCAATTCGACCATGAATGCCTGCTTCACGCAGTCTCCTCTGAACAGTTGATGTGGAGATGTGTCTGTTACTTGAACTCTGTGAAGCATTTATTTGGGCGGTTGGTAACTCTAATGAACTTATCCTCTGCAGCAGAGGTAACTCTGGGTCTTCCTTTCCTGTGGTGGTCCTCATCATAGCCAGTTTCATCATTGCGCCTAATGATTTTTCCGACTGCACTTGAAGAAACTTTCAACGTTCTTGAAATTTCCCGTATTGACTGACCTTAGTGTCGTAAGGTAATGATGGACTGTCGTTTCTCTTTGCTTATTTGAGCTGTTTTTGCCATAATATGGACTTTGTCTTTTACCAAATAGGGCTATCTTCTGTATCTGACCCCTACCTTGTCACAACACAACTGATTGGTTCAAACGCATTAAGAAGGAAAGAAATTCCACAAATTAACTTTTAACATGGCACACGTGTTAATTGAAATGCATTTCAGGTGACTACCTCATGAAACTGGTTGAGAGAATGCTAAGAGTGTGCAAAGCTGTCATCAAGGCAAAGGGTGGCTACTTTGAAGAATCTAAAATGTATTTTGATTTGTTTAACACTTTTCTGGTTACTACGTGATTCCATATGTGTTATTTCATAGTTTTGATGTCTTCACTATTATTCTACAATGTAGAAAATAGTCCAAATAAAGAAAAACCCTTGAATGAGTAGGTGTGCCCAAATTTGACTGGTACTGTAATATGCTGTATTTTAGTCAATGCCACTCCAACATTGCTCGTCCTAATGTTTATATATTTCTTAATTCCATTCTTTTACATTCGATTTGTGTTTATTGTTGTGAATTTTTAGATACTACTGCACTGTTGGAGCTAGGAACACAAGCATTTCACTACACCCGCAATAACATCTGTGACCAATAACATTTGATTGTGTGATTAATAAGATGCATAACGAATATACACACACACACACACGAGTCAATTTAAGTACACCAAATTATGAAAATTAAACCATAGACCGATAAGACTGGTTTAATGCATTTACATCAACTGGTATTTCTATCAATGAATATGCCCCAAAAAAAGCATTATTTGACAATAGGATTTTTTTTCTTACTCCCTGACATTTTTATCGGCTTTTCTATAAAGAAAAATCAAGCCAAAAGCCGGCTATTAACAGCTAATGGAAACCCTGCCCCGGTGATGTGTTGGGCTGACCGCACCACCGTCTGGAGAGCCCTGCGGTTGTGGACGTTGCAGTTGCTCTTGCCAGGCGGTGATACAGCCCGACAGGATGCTCTCAATTGTGCATCTTTAGAAGTTTGTGAGGGTCTTAGGGGCAAGCCGAATTTCTTCAGCCTCCTGATGTTGCGCCATCTTCATCACACTGTGAGGATGGACCATTTCAGGTTGTCTGTGATGTGCACGCTGAGGAAATTGAAGCTTTTTTTTGTTTTATCTTCCTGTTAAACTAAGGGTAAAAGACTAATATAATCTTTGGTGTACGCATGAATTGTCTGAGAAATTACAGGAAATAAATGTAGCTTGGGCTAAGGCCAGACGGACTGATTCTACGTCTGATTGGCAGTCCTTCAGACATTTGGGAAATAGATGCCTATCCCTGGTTAAAAAAGTTAAATCAACATATTTCTTGAATTGTGTATCAGAGTTGTTGTAATCCAGACAATTTCTGATAAGTGGTAAAATCTTTCAAACTAAACCATCCCCTGGTTGCCCCGGTAGGTTTTGACAGCCTCTGGTCCCATTTTAGACAAAATGGAGATTTGAGATGCTTTTAATAACCATTTTGCTTCAGCTGGCCACCTGTTTAGAAGGATCATCTCTGAAAATTGAAAAATCCTTTAGTCCTTTAGTCACCTCAGAACAGATTGTAGAGAATGATGCATGAACAGACTCACACACTTTGTTTTCATTTCAACCCTTTGATGTCTATGATGTACTAAGTACTTTGCTAAGGGTTGATGTAAAAAAAAAAAATAGGGACTGATTCGGTTGATCCCTTCTTACTGCAGCTCTCTGCCCCACTTATTGCAGAACCAATTGTTTCTGGTGTTATCCCTACGATCTGGAAAGCAGCCAATGTCCTCCCCTTACATAAAGCAGGAGATCCTTATGATAACTACCGTCCAATTTCCAAATGATGTTGCCTTTCCAGTTTTAGAATCCATGAACAACTTTCAGCTAAATACTTTAACTTCTCACTCTATTTTTAATGTGCACCAATCCGGTTTTAGACCTGGACATAGCATAGCTTCAGCAGCTACGCTTATTTTAGATGTGTTAAATTGCTTGGATAATAAAAATCATTGTGCTGCCTTATTTATAGACCTTTCCAAGGCCTTTAATACCATTTACTGTACCATCACGTTCTTATTCAACGGTTAACTGAAATAGGCCTGGATCAGGCTTCTTGCAAGTGGTTTGACAATTGTCAGACAGGACTCAATGTGTGATCTCTGGTGTTTCCTGGATATTGCAAAAGGTGTACCGCAGGGGTCGGTACTGGGACCAGTTCTCTTTAATATTTATATAAATAATATTGGTCTATTTGTTAAAACTTGTAATATTCATCTGTATGCAGATGACACTTGTGTATGCCGTTGCCCTAACGGTTGACCAGGCTATGTTAGAGCTGCAATCTGACATTGTTAACTTACAGAAAGCCCTGGTTGGTTTAGAAGTTGTACTTAATGCAGGCAAGACTAAATGCAGGTTTAAAAACTCTCCTACATAAGCTTCCAACTTGCCTAATTTCATTGCTAATGTATAAAATAATGCACTACCAAACCCGTTCACAGGATTGGTTAACTCTTGAGGTCTCTCTGGTCTCGACCAATTTAGGTGAATCCTCCTTTAATTTTAGTGCCCCGCATTGTTGGAATAACCTACAAAATTCCTTGCGTCTTGATTCCCTGGTGCCGCTAGGGCAGTTTAGGACTCTGGCGTTGAATTAATTAATTGCAGTTGTTTCGATTGATGGTAGTGTTTTATTTGTTGAAATTGTGGTGTTGAGGTTGTCTTGTGGTTATTTGTATTTTTGTTTTAATTGTAATGTAAATTGTTCTTCCTGTTGTGAGAATTGTTGTACTCAGGGTACCATTTGGAATGAGACCTTGGTCTCAATTGGGCAACACTGAATAAATACAAGTTCATACATTTTCACCACCCTCTCCACTGCAGATTGGGGGGTGCTCTCTCTGTTGTCTCCTGAAGTCCACGATCAGCTCCTTCGTTTTGTTGACATAGAGGGAGGAGGTATCTTTTTTAGTACTTTTTTTCCTGCCAGACAATTCTCTCAAGATTCTATTTGATCTGTGGCAAACCTGTGACCGCAACATTAATTGCCACTCGTGGCAAACAGTTTACCAGAAGCCGTTTCTGGTAGTGATGCACCGCTATGACATATTTGGCCGATACCGATATCCGATATTTTCCTTGCCAAAAAACGAAACCGATAATAAACATTTTAGCGGCTTTTTAAGCATTCTAGTGCAGTTAAGTAGGTAACACACACACATGGATGCAGCGGTCTAAGGCGCTGCATCTCAGTGCAAGAGGCATAACATTTTTACATTTACATTTTACATTTTAGTCATTTAGCAGACGCTCTTATCCAGAGCGACTTACAAATTGGTGCATTCACCTATAATATCCAGTGGAACAACCACTTTACAATAGTGCATCTAAATCTTTTAAGGGGGGGGGTTAGAAGGATTACTTTATCCTATCCCAGGTATTCCTTGAAGAGGTGGGGTTTCAGGTGTCTCCGGAAGGTGGTGATTGACTCCGCTGTCCTGGCGTCGTGAGGGAGCTTGTTCCACCATTGGGGTGCCAGAGCAGCGAACAGTTTTGACTGGGCTGAGCGGGAACTGTGCTTCCTCAGAGGTAGGGAGGCGAGCAGGCCAGAGGTGGATGAACGGAGTGCCCTTGTTTGGGTGTAGGGCCTGATCAGAGTCTGAAGGTACGGAGGTGCCGTTCCCCTCACAGCTCCGTAGGCAAGCACCATGGTCTTGTAGCGGATGCGAGCTTCGACTGGAAGCCAGTGGAGAGAGCGGAGGAGCGGGGTGACGTGAGAGAACTTGGGAAGGTTGAACACCAGACGGGCTGCGGCGTTCTGGATGAGTTGTAGGGGTTTAATGGCACAGGCAGGGAGCCCAGCCAACAGCGAGTTGCAGTAATCCAGACGGGAGATGACAAGTGCCTGGATTAGGACCTGCGCCGCTTCCTGTGTGAGGCAGGGTCGTACTCTGCGAATGTTGTAGAGCATGAACCTACAGGATCGGGTCACCGCCTTGATGTTGGTGGAGAACGACAGGGTGTTGTCCAGGGTCACGCCAAGGCTCTTAGCACTCTGGGAGGAGGACACAAGGGAGTTGTCAACCGTGATGGCGAGATCATGGAACGGGCAGTCCTTCCCCGGGAGGAAGAGCAGCTCCGTCTTGCCGAGGTTCAGCTTGAGGTGGTGATCCGTCATCCACACTGATATGTCTGCCAGACATGCAGAGATGCGATTCGCCACCTGGTTGTCAGAAGGGGGAAAGGAGAAGATTAATTGTGTGTCATCTGCATAGCAATGATATGAGAGACCATGTGAGGATATGACAGAGCCAAGTGACTTGGTGTATAGCGAGAATAGGAGTGGGCCAAGAACAGAGCCCTGGGGGACACCAGTGGTGAGAGCACGTGGTGCGGAGACAGATTCTCGCCACGCCACCTGGTAGGAGCGACCTGTCAGGTAGGACGCAATCCAAGCGTGCGCGGTGCCGGAGATGCCCAGCTCGGAGAGGGTGGAGAGGAGGATCTGATGGTTTACGGTATCAAAGGCAGCAGATAGGTCTAGAAGGATGAGAGCAGAGGAGAGAGAGTTAGCTTTAGCAGTGCGGAGAGCCTCCGTGACACAGAGAAGAGCAGTCTCAGTTGAATGCCCAGTCTTGAAACCTGACTGATTAGGATCAAGAAGGTCATTCTGAGAGAGATAGCAAGAGAGCTGGCCAAGCACGGCGCGTTCAAGAGTTTTGGAGAGAAAGGAAAGAAGGGATACTGGCCTGTAGTTGTTGACATCGGAGGGATCGAGTGTAGGTTTTTTCAGAAGGGGTGCAACTCTCGCTCTCTTGAAGACGGAAGGGACGTAGCCAGCGGTCAAGGATGCGTTGATGAGCGAGGTGAGGTAGGGGAGAAGGTCTCCGGAAATGGTCTGGAGAAGAGAGGAGGGGATAGGGTCAAGTGGGCAGGTTGTTGGGCGGCCGGCCGTCACAAGACGCGAGATTTCATCTGGAGAGAGAGGGGAGAAAGAGGTCAAAGCACAGGGTAGGGCAGTGTGAGCAGGACCAGCAGTGTCGTTTGACTTAGCAAACGAGGATTGGATGTCGTCAACCTTCTTTTCAACAGTCCCTGGTTCGAATCTAGGCTGTATCACATCCGGCCGTGTTTGGGAGTCCCATAGGGCAGCCCAGCGTCGTCCGGGCCATCATTGTAAATAAGAATTTGTTCTTAACCTCTTACATCTAGACGTTCCGCTAGCGGAACACCTGCTCCAATATCCAATGATAGGCGTGGCGCGAATTACAAATTCCTCAAAAATACAAAAACTTAAATTTTTCAAACATATGACTATTTCACAGCATTTTAAAGACAAGACTCTCCTTTATCTAACCACACTGTCCGATTTCAAAAAGGCTTTACAGCGAAAGCAAAACATTAGATTATGTCAGCAGAGTACCAAGCCAGAAATAATCAGACACCCATTTTTCAAGCTAGCATATAATGTTACAAAAACCCAGAAGACAGCTAAATGCAGCACTAACCTTTGATGATCTTCATCAGATGACACACCTAGGACATTATGTTATACAATACATGCATGTTTTGTTCAATCAAGTTCATATTTATATCAAAAAACAGCTTTTTACATTAGCATGTGACGTTCAGAACTAGCATACCCCCCGCAAACTTCCGGGGAATTTGCTAACAATTTACTAAATTACTCACGATAAACGTTCACAAAAAGCATAACAATTATTTTAAGAATTATAGATACAGAACTCCTCTATGCACTCGATATGTCCGATTTTAAAATGGCTTTTTGGTGAAAGCACATTTTGCAATATTCTAAGTACATAGCCCAGCCATCACGGGCTAGCTATTTAGACACCCGGCAAGTTTAGCACTCACCAATATCAGATTAACTATTATAAAAGTTTGATTACCTTTTGTTGTCTTCGTCAGAATGCACTCCCAGGACTGCTACTTCAATAACAAATGTTGGTTTGGTCCAAAATAATCCATCGTTATATCCGAATAGCGGCGTTTTGTTCGTGCGTCCCAGACACTATCCGAAATGGTAAATCAGGGTCGCGCGCATGGCGCAATTCGTGACAAAAAAAATCGAAATATTCCATTCCCGTACTTCGAAGCATGTCAACCGCTGTTTAAAATCCATTTTTATGCCATTTTTCTCGTAAAAAAAACGATAATATTCAGACCGGGAATGTCCATTTAGCTAAACAGAGGAAAGAAAACAAAGCTTTCGGTCGACGCGGGCACGAGCCTGAGTCTCACAAAACTGTAACCAGCCACTACCCAAACGCGCTACTTTGTTTCAGCCAGAGCCTGCAAAGCCACGATTCAGCATTTTGCCGCCTTCTGAGAGCCTATGGCAGCCGTAGGAAGTGTCACGGGACAGCTAAGATCCTCACTCTTCAATAAACAGAGACAAGAAGAACGACACCTTGTCAGACAGGCCACTTCCTGCATGAAATCTTCTCAGGTTTTTGCCTGCCATATGAGTTCTGTTATACTCACAGACACCATTCAAACAGTTTTAGAAACTTTAGGGTGTTTTCTATCCAAAGCCAATAATTATATGCATATTCTAGTTACTGGGCAGGAGTAGTAACCAGATTAAATCGGGTACGTTTTTTATCCAGCCGTGAAAATACTGCCCCCTAGCCATAACAGGTTAACTGACTTGCCTAGTTAAAGGTTACACACACACACCAATCAAAAAGTTACTTTGTTGGCATTTATGTCCCCCTTACCAATAAAACATAATCAAAACCTATTTCTTTCACTTACTTGCTGTGCTGTTTCGTTGTTCATTTGTTCAGTCGTTTCATTCTCAACCAGGATTTCTATGGAACGCCGTTTGGGTCTTTCCGTGTCAAATAAGCTTGTTGACCAATCAGGACCTGAATATGACTGCACGTCACGTAATAATTTAACACGTTCACGTTCATTAATTGTTTACGTAGTGATTACACATTGATTACACTATCACTTGTATTTCATATGTCACAACAATTCATCAATAAGCATGCTATGATGCTGGTAAAGTTGTCTCGCACACCTACAGTGCTGGCCATAAAACAAAGCTAGCTAGCTCATGAATGCAAACAATGTTCTTCCCCAAAAACATAGCAAAACAACAATCTGTTTCAGTAGCAATAGTTAGCTAGCTAACTATATAGCTAGGTGTCATCTAAAATAACTCTAATTTATAAGACAGTTCTTATTTGATTAATGGTGGCCGGACCCATCTATGTTAAACTAGCCACAATATGGATTAGCCACAATAGTGGACTCTGCGGTTAGCCTTCAAAATAAAAGTAAGGCATAATTATACTATTTGTATTCATTTGCATCACTGTGAATTAAATACTTTTATTTTGAAGGCAAACTGCAAATTCCATTATTGTGCCTAATCCTTATTGTGGCCAGCTTCACAACACATAACCCCATCCGGTCGAGCCTCACTAGCCAGCTGCTTATAACGTTAGCTTTGGGCAACAGGGTTAAGTAGCTGGCTAGCTATTTATTTTCATGAACTGAAATTCAATTTCCATAGGCGAACAACAAGTGGCAACCTAGCTAATACTTAGTCACAAGGATTCCTAAATCCTTGCTAAGAATAATGAAAATGACTGCAGTTTCTACTGGTCATTGTTTTCAGGCTGGTTGTATTGGTGCTAGCTAGGTACCAAGCTAAAGCTATATACACCAGAAGTTGCGGTCGAACAAATTATGCTTTATTACCAACGCGGTATTGTAAACACATCGTTTGTGTCCGGGGTTTGCTTGTTTGTAGACTTTTTTGTACAGCTTTGAAAGTGCTACTGTATCTTTTTTGACATGCAAAGACCCAAACGGCATTCCTTAATATGTATGTCGTAAAGCTAATAGCAGAGACGCTATTACTGTGTAACTCCGATAGGGCAACATCTGAAAAATAGCACACTGTGTGTACCAGTGCTCGATCAGTCGGCGAAAGCCAACATCACCCACGACAGAGAACGGTTGATTGTCAAGGGCAATGATTTCCATTGTCTTGGCTTTAATGGATTTCACCTTTGAGTTGTCTCGCTGAAATGTTGTTACTCTTTTAAATGACTGTTCGACTTGTTGACTTCTCGATCCACACAACAGACATTGTGTGGGCTAGGTTATGAATGCTGTGTTGCATCGTGTAGCGCATAATTTTATGTGGCGTCATTACGTCATGTACCTGCGTTATATAGGTGTGCACGGTAACTTTGACATCGGTGTTAAACTAGACATTCCGATATGTTCACCGATATATCGTGCATCCCTACTTTCTGGTGAGCACATGAGTTCCAAGACCAAAATGGAAAGCAAGCTATCTAGCTAGCTACAGTATCTACCAAAGTTGTCCGGTGAGTGTCTAAGTTATTAAACTTTAACATTTTATTAGCTAAATGATGTCTAGTTAGCAATGTCATGTTTTATGGGATAGAGTGAAACACATTTAGTTGATACCAGTTTAAATCTGTCAGTGCCACTGATTGACTGGCTAATGCTTAGCTCGCTAACGTTAGATATTATATTTTTGCACAATTCATGTGATGGGTAGCTACCGTTAGCTAGCTAACTAATGATTTGCCTAAACACATTTTTTGGTGAATACATTGCTGTCTTTTGGTACCAATATGCATATCGATATGCTAGTATCACAGTTCAGTAGCATGTTACCTAGCACAACATCAAAGCAAAACGTAACTTTTGAAGATTGATACTCTTGTCCTACCCGTGGTGTTGGGAGAGGCTGTATTGGGAGGAGGATGCATCAACACCCTGGAAATATGTTTGTGGTGCACTCACTCATAACTGTTTTTGAGTGATAAATGATGCATGTATTATTTCTCATAAATGTATCCCATACATTCATTCTTTGTAACAATTAGATCTTTCATTGCTTTAAACTGGGGCGGCAGGTAGCCTAGTGGTTAGAGCGTTGGGCCAGTAACCGAAAGGTTGCTGGGTCGAATCCCCGAGCTGACAAGGTAAAAATCTCTCGTTCTGCCCCTGAACAAGGCAATTAACAAGGCAGTTAACCCACTGTTCACCGGTAGGCCGTCATTGTAAATAAGAATTTGTTCTTAACTGTCTTGCCTAGTTAAATAAATAAAAACTAGTAGCTAGCTCGTCTTGATCATGTTGTTCCTTCTCTCTTTCTAGAAGCAATCAGTTACAAAAATAAAGGTAGGCCTTCAATCAAACAGAGAACAGAGATATATGTGTTCACCAGACAGGTCAAGGCTTCTTGCATGCATGGCTTTGAGATGTAAATTCCACTCAAAAAAAATTTGGGTTGTTTGGATGACCCAATTGCTGTGTTGAAGGCATTGGGTTGTTTTCTGTAAGTACAGCAAGGTTGGGTTGTTGGTGCTGGGCTATTAAGGTTGGGTTATGACTATTTGACCCAGCCAGTGGGTTAATTCTCCACCCACCAGCCTGTGAAGTACACCAGAATAATGTGACGGATGAGTGGAAAACGGCCAACATTATTTTGACAGACAAAGGTTGCTTTGGCTGACTGAAAACCGTGGAAACAGTAAGTAACACATGCTGTGAATTATGAATTTGATGGTCATTCAGGTTAAATAGGTCGTCCTATCATAATTAGGTAGCTAGCTAATGTTAGCTTGTGCATTAGTTAGCTCACAACCGTTAGCTAGCTAGCCATTTCCTGTGCTAATATCTCTAGCTGTGGTAATGTTTGCAAGCTAGCGACCATGCTCGCAAGTATTCTAGTTTACTGAAGTGCTGTCGTGGAATATAACAAAATGCATGTTATTTGTCGACCTCGCTAACTATGTCAGTGTCTGTAACGGTAGCTAGCTAAGTCTGACACTTCTTCTGGACTGTCTCGGACACTGTTTCACTCGTTAGCTAATGTTAGCTGGCTAGCTAAGTTATCATAGCTAGCTTTGACTTATTCTCTATTTGGGTTAATTTAACCAACCTATTTGGTAGGCTTATCTCATGCTTACATGTCGATTTTTGACTTAGCTAGCGTTACTGTACTGGTTTTCAATGATTTCTGACAGGGGCAGCTTTAGTCAGAATTGTGAAGTTGAGAAGGATGGTTGCAAATTCAGTTAGCTAGCTAACGTTAGAGTTTACCTTAAATTTGATGTTGCCAAGTTCGTCTAGTTAGCTAGCTATGTTTCTAACATTTCTTTATTTCTGTACTTAAATGCAGAGGTCAAGGGCCAGTAACTGTTTGGTTGCTAGTTTGAATTCCAGAGCCAGCAAGGTGGAAAAACATATTTAATGCATTCATTTGTGCAACTGATTAGGTACTGTTTTGCTGCGGAGGAGATGGACCAGGAAACGCTCTTGCTTTTGGATGACTCGACTATAGCCTGAAGTTAGAGAAGAACATAAAAGCCTTATACTCAGTGAGTATTCTGCAAACACCACCTTTTTTATACACTAGGAGAGGTCCTCGGGATCACACATTAATACATTGGACTGTAGATACACCAAGCAACACACCAAGCTTGACCAGTAGTCGGGTCTTGCCAGGTACATGTTGAAAGATTTGTTGTGTTTTGAAAACTGATTGTTAAAAGGAATTTATAATTCATTGAATACTTTGTGCTCACGAGTCAAATGTGAGAGGGCAGCCCAGATGACCAAGTGTATGGAGGTACATTTGTGTCTTTTTGTCGAGAGCAAAACTTTTTTCTTTTCAATCAAATATAATTGTCCTGAAAGCAAAAACGAGGCTTCAAAGCACCCCCACAACATGATGCTGCCACCCCCGTACTTCACGTTTGGGATGGTGTTCTTCGGCTTGCAAGCATCCCCCCTTTTCCTCCAAACATAACAATGGTCATTATGGCCCAACAGTTCTATTTTTGTTTCATCAGACCAGAGGACATTTCTCCAAAAAGTACGATCTTTGTCCCCATGTGCAGTTGCAAACCGTAGTCTGGCTTTTTTATGGTGGTTTTGGAGCAGTGGCTTCTTCCTTGCTCAGCGACCTTTCAGGTTATGTCGATATAGGACTCGTTTTACTGTGGATATAGATACTTTTAACCTGTTTCCTCCAGCATCTTCACAAGGTCCTTTGCTGTTGTTCTGGGATTGATTTGCAAATCAAATCAAATGTATTTATATAGCCCTTCTTACATCACCTGATATCTCAAAGTGCTGTACAGAAACCCAGCCTAAAACCCCAAACAGCAAGCAATGCAGGTGTAGAAGCACGGTGGCTAGGAAAAACTCCCTAGAAAGGCCAAAACCTAGGAAGATACCTAGAGAGGAACCAGGCTATGAGGGGTGGCCAGTCCTCTTCTGGCTGTGCCGGGGTGGAGATTATAACAGAACATGGCCAAAATGTTCAAATGTTCATAAATGACCAGCATGGTCAAATAATAATAATCATAGTAGTTGTCGAGGGTGCAACAAGTCAGCACCTCAAGAGTAAGTGTCAGTTGGCTTTTTCATAGCTGATCTTTGAGAGTATCTCTACCGCTCCTGCAGTCTCTAGAGAGTTGAAAACAGCAGGTCTGGGACAGGTAGCACGTCCGGTAAACAGGTCAGCACCAAAGTACGTTAATCTCTAGGAGACAGAATGCGTCTGTTCTGCCTGAGCGGTATGACGGCTGTGTGGTCCCATGGTGTTTATACTTGCGTACTACTGTTTGTACAGATGAACGTGGTACCTTCAGACATTTGGAAATTGCTCCCAAGAATGAACCAGACTTGTGGAGGTCGACAATTTTTTTTCTGAGGTCTTGGCTGATTTCTTTTGATTTTCCCATGATGTCAAGCAAAGAGGCTCTGAGGAGTGGGACAAAATCCCTCCTGAGATGTGTGCAAACCTGGTGGCCAACTACAGGAAACGTCTGACCTCTGTGATTGCCAACAAGGGTTTTGCCACCAAGTACTAAGTTATGTTTTGCAGAGGGGTCAAATACTTATTCCCCTCATTAAAATGCAAATAATTTTATAACATTTTTGACATGTGTTTTTCAGGACTTTTTTGTTGTTATTCTATCTCTCACTGTTCAAGTAAACCTACTTAAAATTATAGACTGATCATTTCTTTGTAAGTGGGCAAACATACAAAATCAGCAGGGGATCAAATACTTTTTTCCCCCACTGTATGTAGAAGTTGGATGGAAGAACACCCAGTGCTGCTTACCTGAGATGCCATCATCACAGTCCTTCTTCGTAGGTGTCCGCTATGACTTATTTTGTGTCGGAAAGAAAGGCTGAACAGTATTGGTTGTAGCCAAACTGACACTCAAATAATGGCTGACAAATGGAGAAGCATCATCCACACCTCCCACTAAAGCCCGCTCACAGCTGTGGGGTCAAAAGTGCAAACGAAGAACTAGTGTTTCAATCAACAAAATTCAAATGCAAAAAAAAAAGAATCACTGAAAGCAAAGGGGGCAGTCTAGCCAAAATGGGTTGTTGATAGTGAAATTCCATTTTTGTTTTGTTTTCAAATACAATTTTTGTTTTGTTGTCAAATACAATCAAAATAAACGTCCCTTTTTCAGGACCCCGTCTTTCAAAGATAATTCGTAAAAATCCAAATAACTTCACAGATCTTCATAGTAAAGGGTTTAAACACTATTTCCCATGCTTGTTCAATGAACCATAAACAATTAATGAACATGCACCTGTGGAACGGTCATTAAGACACTAACAGTTTACAGACGGTAGGCAATTAAGGTCACAGTTATGAAAACTTGGGACACTAAAGGGGCCTTTCTACTGACTCTGAAAACACCAAAACAAAGATGCCCAAGGTCCCTGCTCATCTGCTTGAACGTGCCTTAGGCATGCTGCAAGGAGACATGAGGACTGCAGATGTAGCCAGCGCAATAAATTGCAATGTCCGTACTGTGAGACGCCTAAGACAGCGCTACAGGGAGACAGGACGGACAGCTGATCGTCCTCGCAGTGGCAGACCACGTGTGATAACACCTGCACAGGATCGGTACATCCGAACATCACACCTGCGGGACAGGTACAGGATGGCAACAACAACTGCCTGAGTTACACCAGGAACGCACAATCCCTCCATCAGTGCTCAGACTGTCTGCAATAGGCTGAGATAGGCTGGACTGAGGGCTTGTAGGCCTGTTGTAAGGCAGGTCCTCACCAGACATCACCGGCAACAACGTTGCCTATGGGCACAAGCCCACCGTCGCTGGACCAGACAGGACTGACAAAAAGGGCTCTTCACTGACGAGTCACGGTTTTGTCTCACCAGGGGTGATGGTCGGATTCGTGTTTATCGTCGAAGGAATGAGCGTTACACCGAGGCCTGTACTCTGGAGCGGGATCGATTTGGAGGTGGAGGGTCCGTGATGGTCTGGGGCGGTCTGTCACAGCATCATCGGACTGAGCTTGTTGTCATTGCAGGCAGTCTCAACGCTGTGTGAAACTGGGAAGACATCCTCCCTCTTGTGGTACCATTAATGTAGGCACATCCTGACATGACCCTCCAGCATGACAATGCCACCAGCCATACTGCTCGTTCTGTGCGTGATTTCCTGCAAGACAGGAATGTCAGTGTTCTGCTATGGCCAGCGAAAAGCCCAGGTCCCACTCCCACTTGCAGGTGCCTTGGTGGAAGAGTGGGGTAACATCTCACAGCAAGAACTGGCTAATGCCAGTGCGAGGACGTTTATTTTTTTGCTCAGTTTATATCAACTCATACACCCTGTACCATGGAATCGGTACGTAAAAAATCTCTTCCCAACTATTTTGCTATCTGTATGGCACAGTTGTCAACATCCTGATCCTCAAATGAAACTGGTATACTTTCCTATTTATGCTATTTTTATTCCTCCACCAGTTTTGATCCTTTATATTGGGCAGACAGACCAGTTTCCTACCTCCTCCCGCTGCCACCTGCCTCCTCCATTTTTGGGGTATTGCTGTAATCAATGGGGAATAAAATGCATAAAGTTCTGTGCGCTATTACAAAATATTTGATTGCAAATTTTATTTTAAAGCCTTGTTTTTGCTTTCAGAACAATTATTTTTGATTGAAAAGAAAAAAGTTTTGCTCTCGACAAAAATACACAAATGTACCTCCATACAAGTGGCTTAACATCTGGCCGGCAAACCAGGTTGCGGAGTACATGAAGGAGACCGCGATCCAGAAGGCTCAGTGGACCAGACAGAAAGGGGCCAAGACAGTCCGAGAGTATCTGTGTCTGCTGAATACTCCAGGCATGGTGGGTTGCATGTTTTACTAAAACATTAGACTTGAATTTGATTCTGATGCGACCCACTTGACTCACAGGGAGAGCTGTGACAACACACATCTGGAAAGGAGGCTGTTTGTTAATGCAATATTGCCGAATAAATTTTGCGACAGGGTTTGGTTCTCTCAAATGTATTTTTTTTCCTCTGGGATTGAAACCTCATTGTTTTGAATTTGAAAATCCAACCATTGTAATAGAAGTGGGCGGCGCTCAGGGGCTGTGTGTGGCTTAAATAATCTCTTAAATAATTATGAATAGATCCACCATTGAGCACAAAAACAACACTTGTTACAGAATATTTTACATAGATGTTATTTCTATCAGACAAACCATGCCTGACAACATGATCCAATAAGACAGAAAAATAGAACATTTAAAGGCTGTGGACATTGTGAACTGCAGTCAAGGGTGTGTGAAAGAATCAATGATTTGACGGTGTTTAAATGAGAAAGACAGAGAGCCAACCAGTAAAAGCACAGTCTCCTTTATTAAAGACACATTGTGCCGGCAACATCAGTCATTCCAGACTCTGAAGTCAGGAGGACTTCAAGAGTTAGATGTTAGCCAGGCTAGTGATTAATTGCAATGGAAAAGTAATTGTCTGGCTACATCAACACAATTTGAAGTCATACGGGGCAGTCTCACAAGCATTATAAACAGCATTGGGTGTGGATACGGTGAGAACATGTGGATCTGAGCAAGTGCGATGTCATTCATGTGTGTGGATATGTATGTAAATGTTAAGTTGTCTTGCTTTTGTCAATGTATGTTTTTGTTTGTCAAAAAAACAAAGTAGAATAAAATATTTAAAAAAAAGTAATTGTTTGCTTTACTACAGATTGCTCAGGACTTACACATTTTAAACCCGGCTGCTAGGGGTCTTCGTTTCGCCAGCCTAGAGGGAACCAGGCCCTTATCTTGGAAGTGTAGGTATGGTGTGAAATGACCCTGCTGGTGGTGTCTTACGGTGTTCGCATGCTTCCCTGCCGAAACAGTAAGGAAGAGTTTGTGCATATATTATGACGACATTTTGTGACATTTTTGTTCGTTTCGGACTTCAGTACAGGTTTTCGGGCACACCAAATTTTGGGAGGAGGGAAGCTGAAGTTGATAGCTGAAGTCTACGCTCCTTCGTCGGTGATTGGTCAACAGTAAAGATTCTTCAGTAAAGTCTTTGTCATTCAACGAGAGACGACTCGTTTTCATACACATTTTCTCATTTATAAAAACATCTTAGTTACATGTAAAATTGCGTGACTAAGATCTCGGCAAAAACATAAAAATCAATGAAAGATTTCTTGATTTCTTGAGTTATCTTAGATCAATTCAGACTACTTTGAGGAAGTGTATACTGGCTACTGCGTTCGAAATTGACAAGCAGTACTATTGCCGCATTTTTTCTTGTTTTTTAACCCATTACAGTCTGTTACTGCTATTAGCCAATACAAACGCATTGAACAACAAATAAACTACATGGAACAATAGTCCCCACAAAAAAATCTAAAGGAAGTTTGTTCAGAAGTTTCTGACCTAGGGCTGAGAGAGATAAGAAAGATCTGGAACCTTTATTATTTTACATTGAACCCCTTATTTGTGGCACTAAACAGTCTCCATATATACTTCCACTCACACCGACATGTTCGTGAGAGTCTCACCTTTACACAGAGGGGTCATATTAGTGTGTAGCCCAGACTGTTCGGACGCTACAGACAAAGTTGGCAGATCAGCTGTACCGACTTCCAATGATTCCCAAGATGCTTGTGGGAGTCGTAGATCAAAACGGAGAACACCATCGTGTTCGTGAGTCAAATCTTTCCATAATAGTTTGTGGGCCAAACGGTTCGGACACTACAGAAGATTTTGAGAGAAGACCGATTTTCAGGATGTCTCATGGTCTGACAAACACTGCTCTAGCTCTCTCACCTTTCACCACAGATGTGGAAGTGCGAAATCGTCAGATGTGGTGGATTGAGACACATCCAATGCAAGAAAAATACATATGTCTAGCTTAAACTGACTAATTTGTCTATAGCAATTTAATTTTTTTGATTACGCTCATTTTTTTTGTTGTTGCCTGAAACTAAGAAGTTAGTCACTAAACATTCTTCTCTCCAGATACACAAGGTGACAACACCAGTCTACAAGGTAGGCAGGAAGATATTTCTGACTCAGCTTCAATGAGACCAGAAAGTCCTTCATTGACTTGCACCCTGTAAGTTGTTACACATAATTTCACATTACAAAACATTGGATAGATTTCCATTCAATTTGCGACAGATTTCCATGCAAATATTTTTTAATCAGCATAAAACAATATGCGCATTTTCCCACTGTAAATATTTCCAGCGAACAGACTTTTTGTGGATAAAAGGCTGTGCGTGATGACATAGTGTACATAAAAATAACTTTTGCCACACAATTCCCAAGTTAAATGGGTTTCCATCGCATTTTCAACTCTGCTAATGGTTTTGTCACAAACTGTCGCGTTATTTAGCAAATGTGCCCACTCTGGTCTTGGCACATGCATTCTAGCCAACAACTAGAGCACATGGGGGTAGAAAATCTACATTATGAGACTATTATGGATAAGAGCGATATTACAGTTGAATTCGGAAGTTTACATACACTTAGGTTGGAGTCATTAAAACTCATTTTTCAACCACGCCACAAATTTCTTGTTAACAAACTATAGTTTTGGCAAGTCGGTGAGGACATCTACTTTGTGCATGACACAAGTCGTTTTCCCAACAATAGTTTACAAACAGATTATTTCACTTATAATTCACTGTTTCACAATTCCAGTGGGTCAGAAGTTTCCATACACTAAGTTGACTGTGCCTTTAAACAGCTTGGAAAATTCCAGAAAATGATGTAATGGCTTTAGAAGCTTCAGATAGGCTAATTGACGTCATTTGAGTTAATTGGAGGTGTACCTGTGGATGTATTCCAAGGCCTACCTTCAAACTCTGCCTCTTTGCTTGACATCATGGGAAAATCTAAAGAAATCAGCCAAGACCTCAGAAATAAAATTGTAGACCTCCACAAGTCTGGTTTATCCTTAGGAGTGTAACAGTATAGCTTCCGTCCCTTTCCTTGCCCCTACCTGGGCTCGATTTGTTTATTTTCCAAACACAATTCAACACAATCACAATTGTTTAAAATCATTGTAAGCATCTTTTAACACAAGATTAACACTTAACAAACACTCTTTTTATTTTTTTATTTACCCTAATGCAAACATTTTGACTACTGTAATTTCCGGACTATAAGCCGCTACTTTTTTCCCAGGCTTTGAACCTCGCGGCTTAAACAATGACGCGGCTAATATATGGATTTTTCCCGCTTTAAAAAAAAAAAAAAAACACATTCTGTGATGTGCTCAGTTTTTTGGCGGCATGAAGCTTTCATTAGACCAATGAAATTGCTGAACGGGTTAAGGTCAAACAACTTTTTTGTTTACTGTTTAGATTAAATCGAGCTCTCTCAAACTTCCCATCATTCTGATTACGGTAGTCATTTTGTCACCCTCATCATGGCAAAGACACGGAGAAATGCATATGATGCGCTTTCAAGTTGAAGACGATTGATCTGGCTGTTGGAAAAGGAAATAGAGCTGCTGCACGGGAGCTTGGTCTGGACTTTCTTGGTAGGCTACTGTTTACTGCAAATTTTTAATTTTTTGTTACAAGCCTTGTTTCGTTAAAGCCTATTTATTTTTGTTACAAGCCGTGTTTCGTTAAAGCCTGTAAAGTTCATTTGTTTCAATGTACCGGTAGGCACATGTGCGGCTTATTTATGTTCAAAATAATAATAATTTTTTAATTCAGTGGGTGCGGCGTATATTCAGGTGCGCTCAATAGTCCGGAAATTACAGTATATTAGCCAAGACAGATACAAGGATGCACTTTCATGATAGTTTTAGGGTGACCTATTGAAGCTTATAGAGACCTCAACTGATATAGAGACCCAATCTTAACATGATCTTCTTTGGTTTATGTAACAGTATAGCTTCCGTCCCTCTCCTCGCCCCTACCTGTGTTCAAACCAGGGACCCTCTGCACACATAGACAACAGCCACCCTCGCAGCATCGTTACACATCGCTCCACAAAATCCACTGGGTTTAATTAACCCAATGCTTTGTTTTGGGGGGTTAAGGTCAATATTGGGTAATATTGTCAAAATTACCCAAATATTTTTTTTTTTTAACCCAACATTTTTTGAGTACCAATAATTCATTTTGGGGAAATAATATTGCCATATTAGGCATAACTACATTTCTACCTTTGAATATGCATTGTTTTCAGTATCCTAATTTTGTTTTGTTTTCTGATTAGTTTTAGTGCATGCATTCAACAAGCTTTGGAGGAAGGACTTCCACAGTTCACTCAAAAAGGCAATAGTTACGAACTGGGTTTGATTTAGTTTTTGTTGTTTTAAATTTAAAAAATGGCTAATTATCTTTTAAACTTCCATTGGTTCATTTATTGCTCAGTTATCACTTGGCTCGTGTAGATAATTATTTTGTTATCCCTTTAAACATCCTAAGGTCAATGTCCCCATAGTGTTCACATTTCTCTCATGTAAATGTTGTCGCTGCATAAAAAGATGAAACATTTTATTCGGGAAATATCCCGTCTTTGCTATTTTCTTCACTAGCATGCTGATTATTTCAAGTTGTATTGGATTTATTTTATCTTTATCTGAATACATGTTCTTTAGTATTTTTACTACATTTAGTATGTTTCGTTTTTTTCTCTGTGAAGTAAGTTCATTTAATGTTGTGATTTGGTTTATGTATATACTTTTCAATGTTTAACACACAGTAACCAAAACCCTGATATAATTTCAATATTCATACTGAGTTTCCCAGAGTTGTTTGCCAGAAGTTCACAAGTTGCAAATTGTCCAAAGGTTTGCCACAAATGTTTTCCAGAAACCAGTTTTTCGGTAAGGGAAATATTACCACTACCTTTTTAAAACCATGTCTATTAGGTATGTAACAATTCACATATGAATCGGTCCCGATTCAAATGTTTACCATACGACTGACTGCATCTGTACACAGACCCCAAACCGAACCAAATGTAGCATGCATCGGTCTTCTGATTCATCCATTCAAACGTTACGCATTGCGGAGTCACAAAAATGTTTTGCTCTTCTTCTTTTTTTTTTTACACCCAATGCGTCCTCTCCTTCAATGTGTCGAACTAAGCATGTAACGTTAACTGTGTTAACAGTCATTGATCAACAAGTCATTTTGCATGCTGAACAACCCTAGGCAATATCAGTAGCCTAGTCAAACTGTGCACTGTGCCCAGCTTCGCACGATGACCAACGCAAGGTAGGCTGCCTGTTCCTGATCTTGCACATCTGCGTGGCACCCATAACATGTTTTGCATTAGATTAGGCTTTATTAGTTAAGTGACAAGCTAGGTAATTGTTATCTATGCACTGTTGAAAATGTTGTTTTAAGTTACCGGAGACGCAACTCTCATTCGGCTATAGGCTACCTGCTGAACGGAGTTTACAATAGGTTTTATTCAGATTGTTCAGGTTCACCATCAGCAATAGTTTTGGTAAACTCTTAGAAAAAATGGTGCTATCTAGAACTTAAAAGGGTTATTTGGCTGTCCTCATAGGAGAACCCTTTAAAGAACCATTTTTAGTTGCAGGTAGGTTGGTTCTAACTGGGACCAAAAAGGTTTCTCCTATGGGGACAGCCGAAGAACCCTTCTGGAACCATTTTTTTAAGAATAGTTTTGCTTTAAACAATCTGTGTATATATGGTCATTTTTAGATATACAGTGTATAGTTCATCATTTGCGAGGTGCACTGCATGGCCTAAGCGGGATTAGAGAAGAAACTCACAAAAAAATGACAAACAATCAAAACCATTTGATTTTGAGATGGGGTGAAATCCAAAGTTGTACTATATATTCATTTGCTATGCCATAGCTAATTTGATATATTGATACCTTACTAGCTCAAACACTTAATTAGCAAAATTACAATTTAATTAGTGGGTGATGATGATTTCAGAACCAAAGTGTGGGGGACAGAAAACAGGCTACATTGCCCTCCCTAGTTTGATAGTGGTAGTGGGGTGTTAGATCCCTAGTCTCCTTTATGACTCAGATCAGGTGCCTAAATAGTACATAGACAATTTACACACACACACACACATACAGTACATACACCGTAGACATGCATAATTTACACACACGTCAAGCTCAGACAGATCCAGCTCAGAGGCCCAGCTCATGAACTCCATCAGCTACAGATTTGAATTTAGAATGGAAATTAATGTGAAATTAATGAATGTGTTTATGCAACAAATACATTGATTCGTTCTCTACTCAAACAAACGTTTCAAACTAAAATGTATCGTATCGGAGCCCATGTATCTAGATAAAGTATGTATTGAATCGTCTTGAAAGGGAAATATACATATCCCTGTCTATTTTTTATTTTCCAAACACAATTCAACACAATCACAATTTTTTTCAATCATTGTAACACAAGATTAACACTTTTTCCCTTTTTTTTACCCTAATGCAAACATTTTGACTATATTAGCCAAGACAGATACAAGGATGCACTTTCATGATAGGTTTAGGGTGACCTATTGAAGCTTATAGAGACCTCAACTGATATAGAGACCCAATCTTAACATGATCTTCTTTGGTTTATGTAACAGTATAGCTTCCGTCCCTCTCCTCGCCCCTACCTGTGTTCAAACCAGGGACCCTCTGCACCCATAGACAACAGCCACCCTCGAAGCATCGTTACCCATCGCTCCACAAAAGCCGCGGCCCTTGCAGAGCAAGGGGAACAACTACTTCAAGGTCTCAGAGCAAGTGACATCACCGATTGAAACACTATTCGCGTGCACCTTGCTAACTAGCTAGCCATTTCACACCGGTTACATTTAGATACAAGCATCATGAAACCTCCATGTGGTTTCTTCTTTCAGACTCAATGAAATGATGACCTCTTCCTAAATATTTGGTCAAACGAATAATTGTGTATTGTTTCCTAGAAACAAGGGTGGCTCAATATGATCCAAGTTATCACTCAACCAGCTAGTGATAGTGTTGGATCTGTGAAATCCACATGTATTGATCATATCTTCACAAATGCTGCAGAGCTTTGCTCCTAAACAATGTCAGTTCCAATTGTTGTGACCATAACATGGTGGCAATAACAAGGAAATCCAAAGGCAGGGCCTTAAGTTTATTTATAAGAGGTTATTACAAAAAAAAATTCTCAGGACTCTAAATAATGTATGTTGACCTGATGTGTATGAGGAAGTGAATCCAGATGCAGCACTTGGAGTATTTGTACAATTATTCTTACCAGTTGTTGACTAACATGCGTCTGTAAAGAAACAGCTTGGATGTCAGCCCACCACCTCAAGCTCAGCCTCGACAAGACTGAGCTGCTCTTCCTCCCATGGAAGGCCTGCCCACTCCAAGTCCACAGTGTCTCCCTCCCAGAGTGCGTGACCCTAGACAACACCCTGTCGTTTTCTGCAAACAAAAGCAACGCAGGTTCATGCTCTTCAACATCCGTAGAGTACGAGCCTACCTCACACAGGAAGCGGCGCATGTGCTTATCCAGGCACCCATCTGGACTACTGCAACTCGCTGTTGGCTGGGCTCCCAGCTTGTGCCATCAAACCCCTGCAAGTTATCCAGAACGCTGTTGGCCACCTGGTGTTCAACCTTCCCAAGTTATCCCATGTCACCCTGCTCCTCCACACACTCCACTGAATTCCAGTCAAAGCTTGCATCTGCTACAAGACCATGGTACTTGCCTACCGGAGCAGCAAGATGAACTGCCCCTCCCTACCTTCAGGATATGTTCAAACCCTACACCCAACCCGAGCACTCCGTTCTGCCACCTCTGGTCTCTTGGCTCCTGTTCATCCCAGTCAAAGCTCTTCTCTGTCCTGGCACCCCAATGATGGAACCAGTCTCCCCCTGAAGCTAGGACAGCAGAGTCCCTGCCCATGTTCCGAAAACATCTGACACCCTACCTCTTCAAAGAGTGTCTTCAATAATCCCACAGCACCCCCCCCCCCCCCCCCCTCACACCTCATCCTCACCCGCTTGTAAAGTGGACAAAATTGAACAGTGAACCATCATATTTGTGTATTGAAGATCTAATGAAAGAGAGGGATTACTGTTTTGAATTTGGTCAAGTTAGTGTGGGAGAGGTGATTGTGATTGAAAAATGATAGTTATCCATCAATAATGATAAGCCACCAGGTATAGACAACCTACATAGGAAACTGTTTAGAATGGTAGCAGACTCTATTACCACCTGTATTTGCCATATCTTTATCCAAAGCCTAAAGGAGTGTATCCACAGATGTGGAAGGAAGCTAAAGTAGTTCCACTGCCTAAAAATAGTAAGCACCCTTTGCTGGCTCTAACACCCGCCCAATCAGTTTTCTGCCTACTCTTAGTAAACTGATGGAGAGGACTGTGTTTGACCAAATACAATGCTATTTTCCAGAGAACAAGTTACCTACTGACTTTCAGCATGCATGTACTGTAGGGAAGGGCACTCAACTTGTACTGCACTGACTCAGATGACTGTTTGGCTAAATTAATAATTAGATGATAGTTGGAGCTACATTGTTAGATTTCAGTGCAGCCTTTGATGTTATTGATCATAATTTGTTGTTGAAAAAAACCTACTTGTTATGGCTTTACATCACCTTCCATCACATGGTTGGAGATGGGGCTGGGTGATATGGCCTAAAAATCCTATCTCAATTTTCTTTCAAACTTATGGGCGAGTTTTCTCTAAATTAGCATTGTTGCACTATTAAAGGTCAATACACTGCATTTCAAACAGTCAGGAATAATTGAATGAATTCAGGACTTGTAAAATTATACCTAGGCTAAATACAACAGCCTTCCACAACCATAAGACCATCAATTTAATTATTTTATCAATAATCACTGATTTGGCTTTCAAGTCTATGAAAATGCTATTTTTGTTACAAATTTAACCAGAAACATGCATAATGCATATCCACTATTAATGACAAACTTCTGGTAGCAGGCAATATAGAAAACTAACACAGGTCTCATAAACAATCTCTCAAGCACAAGCCCACATGCTAGTGAGTGGCTACATCTTTATATTTCAAGTCTAGCCAACTTGGATCCATTTGCTTGCTAAACAAGGTAGAACAGTTAAACTGTTATAAATACATCCTTCAGTCTCCAACTGTTTGAACAACATAGCCTGTTCACTTTGTTTAGATGTTGAAAGCAAGTGGCCTAACTGGATAAGAAGATGCTTATTTCTCAGAATGAGAACGAGTTGCCAATTCCTTATATAAATGCGTCGATTTATACTCATTGCACATTTATAAAACACAGACTAGATAGCTAGAAGGTAGTTAAGGTAGTCCATCCCTGTTTGCTTCCGATTTATTCCATGTGACCTGTTACCAGAATACTAACAAATGCTAACAAGTACTAGCAAATTCCCATAGCAGGTGCTAGCTAAATGCAAACGAGTGCAAACAAACTAATTGCAAGGACGGACAACCCAGTTCATAAAGCTATACAAGTATCTCAAAGGCTACTCAGTTTTTTGCACGCACAAAACAAATATTACTAAACAGCAGGGATCTTAATCCAAGAGGTGATTTTCTCTGACTGCCCTTAACAAGAGGCCACTTAGCTAGCAAGTTTGCAAACCAAATACACAGCTGGGTAAACTGCTTTATCTTTATCTATTAACCTAGTACAAATATTCAAAAAAATTATTAAAACTCTAGTTCAGATGGTATGGCAATTCATACCACGGATATTTCAAAACACCCCGATATACAGTGGGCTCCAAAATTACTGGCACCCCTGACTGGCTACGCACAAACAATACTTAAAAAAATGTAAACAATATAATTATAGAGAAACTCAAAATACCAACATGTGAGAAATACTGTACTTTATTCATGTTTCAATGGAACCCACCAAAATCATTTATTGATTTTATAAAAAAATCAATGTCCTCCAAATCAAGGTTTCATAATTATTGGCACTCCTCATTTAGTGCTTAGTGCAACCACCTCATGGAGTCTTTTCCTGTAATGTTTGACAGGATGAAGGAACACATTTTGAGGGATTTTGGACCATTCCTCTATGCAGATCCTTTCAAGATCCTTCACATTCTTGAGTTTGCGCTTATCAACTGCCCTCTTCAACTCAGCCCACAGATTTTCTATTGGATTGAGGTCCGGTGACTGAGATGACCATGGCAGAACATTGATTTTGTTGGATCTTGAGGTATGTTTTGGGTCATTGTCTTGTTGGAAAGTCCACCTATGGCCAAGTCCCAGCCTTTTGGCAGAGGCAACCTGATTGTCAGCCAAAATTGCCTGATACTTGGTGGAATTCATTATGCCATTAATCTTAACCAGTACCTCTGGACCTCTGGAATTAAAACAGCCCCAAAACATCACTGACCCACCACCATATTTCACCGTGGGTATATGGTACCTCTCCTTGTATGCATCTCTGTTTTTACGCCAAACATGCCGATGCTGTATCTGACCAAAATGTAATATTTTGGTCAGATACAGAGCACCTTCTTCCAGTCATCATTTAAATGACGTTTGGCAAGCTCCAAGCGCTTGCGTCTGTGTCTTGGGGTCAGAAAGGGCTTTCTTCTGGCAACCCTTCCAAAGAGCCTGGTGTCTGATGGTGCTTTTTGAAACCTGGTGACCCCAAGACGCCAAATGAAACTAGTTCAGACAGGACAAACCGTTGAGTAAGGGAGAGGAATGGTTAAAAAAACAAATCTCACTTAAAGGGAATGTTTCCGATTATGGGGGATGGGAGAGCTTAAGGGAGGGATAGATAGAAGGAAGGAGGGGTTGATGCTTAGAGCTGTGTGGAGGGAGGGACCAAAGGAAAAGCTCAAAGCTGGGTGAAAGGAGGCAGGGTGGGAAGGAGGGATGAAAGCGGAAAGAGCGAGAGGGAGGGACGGTGCTCACAGCTCTCCAAGGCCTGCAATTCTTTCTCAGTGATTATTGGGGATTTTGTTGCTTCACTCACCATCCTCCCTATCCTGGAGGGATTTGCATTTGCGTCCTCTACCTGTGAGGTTAACTGTTCCATATCTTTTGAATTTTTTTATAATTGCCCTGACAGTGCTCAGTGGTATATTCAATAGTTTGTGGATCTTCTTGTAGCCATTACCAGATTTATGAAGATCTGTGATCATCTGTCTCTTTTGAACTGCCAGTTCTTTTGTTTTCTTCATGGTGTTGGATGACAAAGGGACATTGCATGCGTGTTACCTTGTTTTTATACCCTAGTGAAACAGGAAGTGATGTAATGGCTCAATAGTTCCTTAACACTTAGATAAACTTAAATAAGTGGAATTTAATTCCTGGTTTAATTTTGGTATATGTTATTTACGATAATCTTTAAGGGTGCCATTAATTGTGAAACCTTGATTTGGAGGACATTGATTTTTTTATTAAATCAATAAATGATTTTGGTGGGTTCCATTGAAACATGAATGAAGTACAGTATTTCTCACATGTTAGTATTTTGAGTTTCTCTCTATAGTATTGTTGGTGAGGTTAAGAGGTGCCAGTAATTTTGGAGCCCACTGTACAGTACCCAACCCTACACATGTATTTATGTATGAATAGTTTAAAATGTGTATATTGTATCGGGAAATTCCACAAATTCACTTTTAAAAAGGCACACCTGTTAATTGAAATGCATTCCAGGTTTGATCAAGCGTTTGTTTTAAAACAATCTTTCTATGGCTAAGCTGGTTGAGAGAATGCCGAGAGTGTGCAAAGCTGTCATCAAGGCAAAGGGTGGCTACTTTGAAGAATCTCAAATATAAAATATATTTGTTTAACACTTTTTCGGTTACTACATGATTCCATATGTGTTATTTCATAGTTTTGATGTCTTCACTATTATTCTACAATGTAGAAAATAGTAAAAATAAAGAAAAACCCTTGAAGGAGTAGGTGTGTCCAAACCTTTGACTGGTACAGTACGTTTGTATATTATATATACATATATTATATATATATACAGTTGAAGTCAGAAGTTTTCATATTGTGTGTAGGCCAGGAGAGCACACACAATACCAAATCGCGCTGTTAAGACACTGATGCCCTTTGCAACCACGTACCTATGTGAGAGTGGATTCTCGGCCCTCACTAGCATGAAAACTAAATACAGGCACAGACCTTGTTGAAAATGATTTAAGACTCAGACTCTCCAATACAATCCAACATTGCAGAGTTATGTGCATCCTTTCAAGCACACCCTTCTCATTAACCTGTGAGTTACTCAGAATTTTCAATGAACAAATAAGGTTTTATATGTAAGATGGTTAAATAAAGAGCAAAATGATTGATTATTATTATTTGTGCCCTGGTCCTGTAAGAGCTCTTTGTCACTTCCCACGAGCCGGGGTGTGACAAGAACGAATTCTTATGTTTAATAAATGTGTGTGGCAGACTTACAATGATGGCAAAAAACAATATTTGCTGACCCTGTTGCTAGAGGGGGTACGCAGCTGGAGGTTGAATGTTTGAAGGGGTACGGGACTATGAAAAGTTTGGGAACCACTGCCTTAAACGATCAATCGAGTAGGCTAGGAGCAAACATGCTAAACATATATTGTTTCTCCCCTGTGTGTACAGAGTTCCCACATACCACTAATTGATTCCCTGATGATGGCCTACACAGTGGAGATGATCAGCATAGAGCGGGTGGTAGACTGCGTCAAACGCTTCTCCACCTTCAGCGCCTCCAAGGAGCTGCCCTTTGACCTGGAGGACGCCATGGTCTTCTGGATCAACAAGGTGAGCCGTGCGTGCGTCAGGGTTTCCGGACATTTGACTATCCTACCGATCCTCGACATCGGCGACGTCATCTACAAAATAGCTTCCATTACTCTACTCAGCAAACTGGATGCAGTTTATCACAGTGCCATCCGTTTTGTTACCAAATCACCATATACCACCCTCCACTGCGACCTGTATGCTCTAGTCGGCTGGCTCTAGTTGGCTGGCCCTCGCTACATATTCATCGCCAGACCCACTGGCTCCAGGTCATCTATAAGTCTATGCTAGGGAAAGCGCCGCCTTATCTCAGTTCACTGGTCACGATATCAACACCCACCCGTAGCACACGTTCCAGCAGGTATATCTCACTGATCATCCCCAAAGCCAACACCTCATTTGGCCGCCTTTCCTTCCAGTTCTATGCTGCCAGTGACTGGAATGAATTGCAAAAATCGCTGAATTTGGAGACTTTTATTTCCCTCACCAACTTTAAACATCAGCTACCTGAGCAGCTAACCGATCGCTGCAGCTGTACATAGTCCATCTGTAAATTGCCCACCCAATCTACCTACCTCATCCCTTTACTGTTTTTATTTTATTTACTTTTCTGCTCTTTTGCACACCAGTATTTCTACTGCACATCATCATATGCTCATTTATCACTCCAGTGTTAATCTGCTAAATTGTAATTATTTGCTCCTATGGCCTATTTCTTGCCTACCTCCTCATGCCTTTTGCACACACTGTATATAGACTTTCTTTTTTTCTACTGTGTCATTGACTTGTTTATTGTGTTATTGGCTTGTTTATTCCATGTGTAACTCTGTGTTGTCTGTGTCACACTGCTTTGCTTTATCTTGGCCAGGTCGGAGTTGTAAATGAGAACTTGTTCTCAACTAGCCTACCTTGTGAAATAAAAAATATATATATACAAATTTGACCGGCAACATTTTAATTTATCGGACATTTAAGAAATTTACCGGACCCATATGCATTGGGTGCGTAACCTGATCAGGGCGTCCACCCACGGTGTATTTACATCGACTTGCATTTCCAACAATGAATAGGCTAAAAAGCATTATTATGCAACAGGAATTTCTTCTCCCAGACAGTTGGCTGGTGGCAATTTAATTTTTCAGGTTTTCTATTATTTTATCAGACAAAAGCCTGCTATTGTGTGTGTGAGTGTGAGAGAGTGGGACTATGTGTGTAGTGTACTGACCCTTGTCTGGCCCCCAGGTGAATATGAAGATGAAGGAGATCACAGAGAAAGAGACCTTAATCAAGCAGCATCTGCTAGAGTCCCCCAGCCACCAAAAGGTATTCTCGCGTTTTCCCTTCGCTGTCTCGCACGCTCACTCTCGCTGTCTTTCTCTCTCTCGCTGTCTTTCTCTATCTCGCTGTCTCTCTCTCTCTCGCTGTCTCTCTCTCTCTCGCTGTCTCTCTCTCTCGCTGTCTCGCTGTCTCGCTTTCTCTCTCTATCGCTTTGTCTCGCTGTCTCTCTCGCTATCGCTTTCACTCTCGTTCTCACTCTCGCTAGCCATCTCTCGCATTCTTTCAATTCAATTTAAAGGGAACTATCTGCATTGCTTTCATTTTTTTCTCACGATTTCTTTCATGTTCACTCACTCTCACTTTCTCTCTCTTCAATTTCTTATTACCATCCCTCAGTGTTCACCTTCCATTGCTAAGGCGCGGACAGGCTCCCTACCTACCTCTACCCTCTCCCTAAAACAATGTGTACCATTAATTGTTTGTAACAGGAAATGTTGGTCTCAGCCGCCCTGGATACTGTTTCTGGGGCCTCTAGTTACAGCACTCCGCCAAATAAAAAAACCTGGGTGAAACACTGCATCTTAGGTTGAGTTCTAATTAACATGAGCATTTCCATGTCAGCCTGTATTTTTCTGGTCCCTGTATTGGCCTGTTATGATCAACTCTAAATGTTTGATTTGAACCTTCTCAGAGACCCTATTCTCCCAATATAGTGCACTACTTTAGACCTTAGCCATTAAAAGTAGTTCACTATACAGGCTAATAGTGTTATTTTGAGATGCGACCCATAGTCTAACCATGAAGTGTGGACCTGATCTCTTCCTGTCACTGCATCTGACCTTAGAACTGTCTGCTGCTCTTCCTGTTTGTCTCCCTAAACTCTTCACCCCCTGTCTCTTGAATACTTAGTCTCCCTCCAAATGTTACTGGAAGCTTGTACCTGTAAGTGGAAATGACTACAGCTTCTGCTATTGTGTGTGTCTCAGGGTTTCATTAGCTGCCAATTGCAGCTTTTTGGCCCAAAAAATTATATAAGAAGCCGATAAATCAAACTTTTGTTGGCCAAAATGACCAGGAGAAAAAAAAACCCATTGCAAATGCTAAATAATGCTTTTTATTAATTGTTGGAAATACCAGTCGATGTAAATGCATTTGACCATCATGCTTATCAGTCTATAGGTTAATTTGCATAATTGAGTGGAATGAAATTAGCCTGTGTGTATTTTTGTTAGTCAACATGTATCTTATTTACCAACAAAACTATCACACACAGCATACAGAGCCTATTCCTCAACTGGTTGTTGCTGGAGTAAAACATGTGCTTTTGCAAGACCATTCATTGCGCAACAATTCTAAATACAATCCTGTGTTAAAAAGATTTTCGGTGCACGACTAAAAATAGCTACTATTTTTATTTCTCAACTAGTCATTTAAGTTCGACTCCCATTCACCATTCAAGTGTCAGCGCTTCACACGCTACTTCACAATGTGAGCTGGAGGCAGTATGCATTTTGAAAACATACTTAATTGTTTAAAATCTGAATGCTTTATTTCATATTATGAGGCATGTCTTACCTTGCTTCAAAGTAGCCTATAGGCAAAATCTGACCATGGAAACGTGGAGGCAATTTTTTAAAATAACACTTCATAGGCGGCACGTGAGTTTCAAGTTTGGAGAAGCTTACAATTTATCCTACCATTTCTACATGCCAGTTATGATTTTCATATGCGCATTTTTGTGGAACAGTTTCATTTAAATCATAACGTTTTCATTTCTCAAAATCATTGTCACATGGTTAATCATAAAAATGGGAATTAAAATGATACAAATCTAAAAGTTAAAATTAAACTAATGTGAGAGCACCAGCCTCAGCCATATGGACACATTGATACACTGTGATTAATTGCCGGCTAAAGAAATGAGTGCATGGAACTCATAGCCTATAGGCCAATGCAGCAGTAGGCCTATAGTTGCTCTTTCAAGATTGGTGATTATCGAAGAGATTGTTGGAAAGATTTTTAAAATAGCTTTTTATTTTTTTTATTTTATTTCACCTTTATTTAACCAGGTAGGCTAGAACAAGTTCTCATTTACAACTGCGACCTGGCCAAGATAAAGCAAAGCAGTGTGAGACAAACAACAACACGGAGTTACACATGGAATAAACAAACATACAGCCAATAACACAATAGAGAAAGTCTATATACAGTGTGTGCAAATTAGGTAAGATAAGGGGGGTGAGGCAATAAATAGGCCATCGTGGCGAAATTGTTACAGTATGGCAAATTAAACACTGGGGTGATAGATGTGCAAGTTGTGGTACTGGGGTGCAAAGGAGAAAAATAACAATTTGGTGATGAAGTAGTTGGATGGGCTATTTACAGATTTGCTATGTACAGATGCAGTGATCTGTGAGCTGCTCTGATAGCTGGTGCTTAAAGCTAGTGAGGGAGATATGAGTCTCCAGCTTCAGTGATTTTTGCAGTTTGTTCCAGTCATTGGCAGCAGAGAACTGGAAGGAAAGGCGGCCGAAGGAGGAATTGGCTTTGGGGGGCTTACTGTGAGGAACTATAGTTTTAATAAATCATTCGCAATGGATGTTAAAAAAACACTTTCCTACATTTCCGTGCAGCAGGCCAGGTACCTCTATGCGTGCTCAGGCACGCACGCTCCGTCAACATTTTCAAGACAGAGAAGCCAGACACATGCCCATTGCTCACATGGAGTATTCCAAACAAAAGACAATGAAAAAATTGACAAATCTCGTAAATTATGGTTATGAAATAAACCAAAACTTGTTTCTCACAAGTGTAGCAGGTTGTGAACTCGGTGTTTCCATTGAGAATGGTAAATGACTAATTAATACATGCATTAACAGAAATAAATGTACATGGATTAACGGTACATTTACTACTGGTGACATATGTAATTGGGAATTGATAAAAACATTTTTATCGAACGCAAACAATTCACATAATGAAACAATGAATGTGCAAGAATTGGCACGAGACAGCGGAGCCATTCTGGAGAGGGACTTGCCTATATCTTTGCCACACAGCCCTCCCCTTCTTCTTGTCTCAGCATTTGAAATTATACTCAAGACACATTATCTTCACAAATACACTGAACACAAATATAAACGCAACATGCAACATTTCCAAGAGTTACAGTTCATATAAGGAAATCAATGGATCGATGCAGTCGTACACGTCGATCCAGAACATTCCCAAACATGCTCAATGGGTGACATGTCTGGTGAGTATGCAGGCTATGCAAGAACTGGGACATTTTCAGCTTCCAGGAATTGTGTACAGATCCTTGCGACATGGGTTTCATACTGAAACATGAGGTGATGGTGGCGGATGAATGGCACCACAATGGGCTTCAGGATCTCATCATGATATCTCTGTGCATTCAAATTGCCTGCCCATACCATAACCAGACTGCCACCATGGGGCATTCTGTTCACAACGATGACATCAGCAAACCGTTCATCCACACAACGCCTGCAATCTGCCCAGTACAGTTGAAACCGGGATTCATCCATGAAGAGCACACTTCTCCAGCATGCCAGTGGCCATCGAAGGTAATCATTTGCACACTGAAGTCGGTTACAACGTCGAACTGCAGTCAGGTTGAGACCCTGGTAAGGACGACGAGCACGCAGATGAGCTTCCCTGAGACGGTTTCTGACAGTTTGTGCAGAAATTCTTTGCTTGTGCAAACCCACAGTTTCATCAGCTGTCTGGGTGGCTGGTCTCAGATGATCCCACAGGTGAAGAAACAGAATGTGGAGGTCCTGGGCTGGCGTGATTACACGTGTTCTGCAATTGTGAGGCCGGATGGATGTACTAGGCAAATTCTCTAAAACAACATTGGAGGCTTATGGTAGGGAAATTAACATTAAATTCTCTGGCAACAGCTCTGGTGGACATTCCTGCAAACAGGATGCCAATTTGCACGCTCCCTCAATAATTGAGACATCTGTGGCATAGTGTTGTGTGACAAAACTGCTTATTTTAGAGTGGCCTTTTATTGTGCCCAGCACAAGGTGCACCTGTGTAATGATCGTGCTGTTTAATAAACTTCTTGATATACCACACCTGTCAGGTGGATGGATTATCTTGGCAAAGGAGAAATGCTCACTCACAGGGATGTAAACACATTTGTGCACAAAATTGAAAATAAATACGGTATTTGTGCGTTAAGAAAATTTCTGGGATCTTTTATTTCAGCTCATGAAACATGGGACCAAACATTTTACATGTTGTTTATATTTTTGTTTTAGATGCTTTTCTCTGACAGCCGAAACTCAATAATCAAGGTTTATACAAATCTCTGCTGTTGAAAACTAAATATTAGTTTAAAAGAAATGTGAGATGTCTAGATGCTTTTTATAGTGGATATCAAATTTATACATTCCCTGCCTGGGCTGATGAGACAGTGGATTGCACAGTCAGATAGAACAGAGTAAATAGGCATTTTAACATCATAGATTTAGTTGGTGGTAACTTGTGGAATAGACACCGTCTGGAATGTGGTTTTAGCCAATCATCATTCAGGATTAGACCCACCAGTTATATCAAATTTGATAGACAACACTAACTATAGCTGTAACGATAAACCAAAAATGATCAACACCTACATTGCCCTCTTACCGAAGCAATTTTGCTTACGTTGGCGGTTAGGCTACACAACGTTCCTGCTTAAACCATTATTTGTTCGTAATGTGCCTGCTTCATGCAATGAAAATATCTGGCCTGTCCCTGTTTTGATGTTGGCCCTAACTCCCGCTCCCCCCTTTACACACGGAGTGAAGGGAGACATGCATTCTGAAAAGCGTAAGCATACTGACAGTTGAGCAACATTTAGAAATATAATTGCAGGAAAGTGTTTAAAACAACTACTGTTACTGTTGTTAAGAAAGAGGTCTCAGTTTTATGAGTATAACAATTATTTCTCAAATGTCAATATAGAGGAAATAACACCACTTTACAAACAGAGTATGTACAGTTGAAGTCGGAAGCTTACATACACTAAGGTTGGAGTCATTAAAACAAATTTTTCAACCACTCCACAAATTTCTTGTTAATGAACTATAGTTTTGGCAAGTCGGTTAGGACATCTACTTCGTGCTTGACACAAGTAATTTTTCCAACAATTGTTTACAGACAGATTATTTCACTTATAATTCACTGTATCACAATTCCAGTGGGTCAGAAGTTTACATACACTAAGTTGACAGTGCCTTTAAACAGCTTGGAAAATTCCAGAAAATTATGTATTGGCTTTAGAAGCTTCTGATAGGCTTATTGACATCATTTGAGTCAATTGGAGGTGTACCTGTGGATGTATTTCAAGACCTACCTTCAAACTCAGTGCCTCTGCTTGACATCATGGGAAAATCAAAAGAAATCAGCCAAGACCTGAGAAAATAAATTGTTGACCTCTACAAGTCTGGTTCATCCTTGGGAGCAATTTCCAAACGCCTGAAGGTACCACGTTCAACAATACCACGTACAAACAATAGTACACAAGTATAAAAACCCTGGGACCACGCAGCCGTCATCCCGCTCAGAAAGGAGACGCGTTCGGTCTCCTTGAGATGAACGTACTTTGGTGTGAAAAGTGCAAATCAATCCCAGAACAACAGCAATGGACCTTGTGAAGATGCTGGAGGAAACAGGTACAAAAGTATCTATATCCACAGTAAAACGAGTCCTATATCAACATAACCTGAAAGGCCGCTCAGCAAGGAAGAAGCCAGTGCTCCAAAATCGCCATAAAAAAGCCAGACCACTGTTTGCAACTGAACATGGGGACAAAGATCGTACTTTTTGGAGAAATGTCCTCTGGTCTGATTAAACAAAAATACAACTGTTTTTCCATAATGACCATTCTTATGTTTGGAGGAAAAAGGGCTTGCAAGCCGAAGACACCATCCCAACCGCGACGCACGGGGGTGGCAGCATCATGTGGTGGGGGTGCTTTGCTGCAGGAGGGACTGGTGCACTTCACAAAATAGATGGCATCATGAGGCAGGAAAATTATGTGGATATATTGAAGCAACAATCTCAAGACATCATTCAGGAAGTTAAAGCTTGGTGGAAAATAGTCTTCCAAATGGACAATGACCCCAAGCATACTTCCAAAGTTGTGGCAAAATGGCTTAAGGACAACGAAGTCAAGGTATTGAAGTGGCCACCACAAAGCCCTGACCTCAATCCTATAGAGAATTTGTGGGCAGAACTGAAAAAGTGTGTGCGAGCAAGGAGGCCTACAAACCTGACTCAATTACACTAGCTCTGTCAGGAGGAATGGGCCAAAATTCACCCAACTTATTGTGGGAAGCTTGTGGAAGGCTACCCAAAACGTTTCACCCAAGTTAAACTATTTAAAGGCATTGCTACCAAATACTAATTGAGTGTATGTAAACTTCTGACCCACTGGGAATGTGATGAAAGAAATAAAAGCTGAAATAAATCACTACTATTATTCTGATATTTCACATTCTTAAAATAAAGTGGTGATCCTAACTGACCTAAAACAGCCAATTTTTACTTGGATTAAATGCCAGGAATGATGAAAAACGGAGTTTAAATGTACTTGGCTAAGGTGTATGTGAACTTCCGACTTCAACTGTAATTGAGACGATGCGCCAGCGGTAGCCTGGGCAGTCACTAGTGGGCGCTATGGATCTCCACTATCGTATGGGCTTGATGTGCACAGCCGGGAATACACTTGTGTATGCCCATTTTCCCTGTTTTCTCTACCTTCTGGCCATTCAATCTGGTTGAGGAGGAGATCGAAAGCCTTTACAGCCTGAGTGGAGAATGTTTTATGTACAAACCAGTCGCCAGGTGACACGAGTGTATTACCGGCTGTGCACATCAAGCCCAGACGATAGCGGAGAGCCATAGCGCCCACTAGCGGCTGCCCACTCTACGCCAGCGGAATGAAGCGGAGCTCCCCATTTGCGTTAAATACATAGTGGTCTAAATATGGAACGTTTTTGGAGGAGATTACATTTACTGTTAGATCAATTGCATGGCTATCTAGCAACAATATCATATTTAGAGTTAGCTATCTAGTTAATGTGTTTTGAGTTCCACTTTCTCAGTTGGCAAATTATGTAGCATATAAGCATAACCTAGGCCAATATGCACAAAAAACATGCAGGCAAATTAATTTCTATGTAGCCAAAAATATATCAGATTTTTCTGGATCCTATTTTGACATGTTATGCATCAAAAGTGCTCCCGAGTGGCCGCAGCGGTCTAAGACACTGCATCTCAGTGCAAGAGGCGTCACTATAGTACCTGGTTCGAATCCAGGCTGTATCACATCTGGCCATGAGTCCCATCGGGCGGTGCACAATTGGCTCGTCTGGGTTTGGCCGTCATTGTAAATAAGAATTTGTTCTTAACTGACTTGCCTGCCTAGTTAAATAAAGGTTCAACAAAAATGAAGGTATTAGATGAAATACCTATCTTCGAACATGTCTTACCTTGCACTGGAAAAAGTCAGTCTAGAGCGCTTCCACTTAGCTATCTTGCTTCAAAGCTTTGCCATTTGATACCTGATTTTATTAGACTTTTTGTCTAATAATGTTCTAATGTTATAGCATAGTACCCCCAGGTGAGCTACTGGGTGTGGAGGCTTTTGTTCCAGCCCTACTCTAACACACCAGATTCTACAAATCAACTGCTCAACAGGACATTATTAAGCTGACGCAGGTGTGTTTTGAGCAGGGCTGGATCAAAAGCCTGCACAGCCAGGGGCCTAGCTCCCTGCATGGAGAGTTGACCACATGTTTTATACAGTAACCGTGCTGTATATTTGACTTTAAGGCGTTTTTCCCAGTGGTGTTGTTATGGTATTGAGTATCATTATACTAGCTAATGATTAATCCATTGGGGTAGCCTAAACAAATGCAGATAGGCAACCCCATCCTTCAGCCATCTTTAACTTTGCCACAATGCTACTACTTCCGTTAGGCTACAGGAGCATGCTCATTGCTAAAATGGCACACCTGTCTCATAATACACTACATGACTGAATGCTCATCGATCATCTAATTCCAAAATCAGAGGCATTAATATGGAGTTGGCCCCCCCTTTGCTGCTATAACACCCTCTACCCTTCTGGGAAGGGTTTCCACTAGATGTTGGAGCATTGTGGTGGGGACTTCCTTCCATTCAGCAGCAAGAGCATTAGTGAGGTCGGGCACTGATGTTGGGCGATTAGGCCTGGCTCGTAGACGGCGTTCCAATTCATCCCAAATGTGTTCGATGGGGATGAGGTCAGGGCTCTGTGCAGGCCAGTCAAGTTCTTCCACACCCATCTCAACAATCCATTTCTATATGGACCTCGCTTTGTGCACAGGGGCATTGTCATGCTGAAACAGGAAAGGACCTTCCCCAAACTGTTGCCACAAAGTTGGAAGAACCGAATCACCTACAATGTCATTGTATACTGTAGCATTAATATTTCCCTTCACTGGTAGGGGTGTCCACACACTTTTGTAAATATAGTGTATGAGCCATGTAGACTATAGCCTTTGGTGAAAGAGCCAGCCCTAAAAATACTACCTTTTGCCAACTTGACTTTGTCTCGGGCCTAACAACACCCGTGCCAATATATCCTCCAAACACCAGCTTCAAGGGCATTATCACTTAAATGGAGAATATTTGTGACAAAAATAAGTGGTTAAATATGTGTATTTAATACGTATTTGTGTGCGACTGGGGACCGCATGAGTCCATAATCATCTCTCTCTGTCTATGTCTCTGTGTCTCTGTCCAGCCTGATCTCATGCATGCACTGGCTTATTGGAACCAGTGGCGTTGTCTCGCGTGGTAACGTGCACCCCATTAACCCGGCCCTTTCACCGCCTCTAACCTGCTACACTGCTATCCCCTGTATACAACCTCCATTCACCACTGCCACTTGTGTCTCGGGCTGGGCAATATATCAAATTAATTTAATATGTTTTAGTGCGATGTTCCAAATGCCGTTAATGCAAGTATCAATGTTTTTATATTTTGTAGTTTATATGAGCGTTTGTCTTTATGGACTCGTCTCATTCGCTCCTTCTGTGCAGTGTGCACCTTCCCACTCGCACACAGGCACCAAGCCCCTACCACTTACAACTACAAAGATGAAGTGGGCTTGTGCTTGAGAGATTGTTTATGAGACCTGTGTTAGTTTTCTATAATGCCTGATGCCAGAAGTTAGTAAATATTAGTGGATATTGTGCATGGTTCTGGTAAAAAAAATTACATAAAGGGCATTTTCATAGAGAGACTTGAAAGCAGATCAGTGATTATTGAAAAAAGCTGGTTAAACTATTATTTTGATTAAATACTGTAACATTTTTAGTGGTTCTTATGATTGTGGAACACCTATTTTTCTATGACATTTTTTATTCAACATTTATTTTGACAGAGAAGACATATTGAGACCTAGGTCTCTTTTCCAAATGTTCCCTGTATAATACAATCTAAAATACACATTAAACACAATAGATACTGTTTATATATCAGACCCCTTCACTATTCTAAAATGCATTAAATACTTTTTTCCCCTCATCAATCTAAACACAATACCCCATAATGACAAACCAAAAACAGGTTTTTAGAACTTTTTGCAACATGGGGAGTTTATCCCACACGTCTGCAGATCCTCTTAAGCTCTCAGGTTGGATGGGGAGCGTCACTGCACAGCTATTTTCAGGTCTCTCCAGAGATGTTTGATCGGGTTCAAGTCCGGGCTCTGGCTGGGCCACTCAAGGACATTCAGAGACTTGTTCCGAAGCCACTCCTGCGTTGTCTTGGCTGTGTGCTTAGGGTCGTTGTCTTTTTGGAAGGTGAACCTTCGCCCCAGTTTGAGGTCCTGAGTTCTCTGGATCTCTCTGTACTTTGCTCTGTTAATCTTTCCCTCGATCCTGACTAGTCTCCCAGTCCCTGCCGCTGAAAAACATCCCCACATCATGATGTTGCCACCACCATGCTTCTCTGTAGGGATGGTATTGGCCAGGTGATGAGTGGTGCCTAGTTTCCTCCAGACATGACGCTTGGCATTCAGGCCAAATTGTTTTATCTTGGTTTCATCAGACCAGAGAATCTTGTTTCTCATGGTCTGAGAGTCCTTTAGTTGCATTTTAGCAAACTTCAAACAGGCTGTCGTGCCTTTTACTGCCTTTTACTGAGGAGTGGCTTCCATCTGGCCATTCTACCATTAAGGCCAGATGAGTGGAGTGCTGCAGAGTTGGTTGTCCTTCTGGAAGGTTCTTCTATCTCCACAGAGGAACTCTGGATGTCTGTCAGAGTGACTATCTGGTTCTTGGTCACCTCCCTGACCAAGGCCCTTCTCCCCTGATTGCTCAGAGTTGATTTTGAAGGATCTCTAGGGCTGGGCCGTGTAGGCTTAGTCACCTGCTGGGTTAGGTTTAGATCATTACACATGTTTTTTTAGATTGTCACCCAGGATAATAACTTCGAATTTTAGTAAAGGGAAATGGATATCAATAAAGTTATTTTTAATTGAATGGCCACTCCACCACCTCTACCCTGTCTTATCAGCTCTGAACAGATGATAACCCTCCATATTAATATCAGAGCCCAGAATGTCCCGAGAGATCCAAGATTCAGTCAATACCAGAATATCCGGATATGTCTGCATAACCCAGATCTTGATGTAATCTAGTTTAGGAAGTAAGCTCCTAATGTTCAGATGCATCAACCTAAGTCCTTTAACGAATTTTAAAGTCGCAATTTTAAATTCCAACTCAAACAAGCTAGGTTCAATAGGCGGTTGCAGACCCTGTCTGATGGTTGATATTGATATAGTTGTAATGACTATAAGATTGCATAGAACTGCACCATTTGGTCTTTCCCTAATAGTAATAGAGGAAGGAAAATATTGGAATTGCTTTTCCAAGGTTAACACCATATGGCCTGAGGCTGCAGACAATGTCAATACGAGGAACTCTCAGAGTAACCAATGATGGAATGTTAGAAACGGACTTACATGAGCTTTGATCGCTATCATGCAACAGCCCAAGGCCTCTACGTGATTTGAAAACCAAGGGGGTGTTCAAGTTTATGGAATTCACATTTGAACTTAAAGCACTGGGTGAGCAGACCACAGTGGACTCATCTTTTGAGTTAACAATAGCAGATCTAAGAGTGGAGTTCAAATGAATGGGTTAAAGATTACAACTGACAACACCCCTAGTAGTATAGACAAGAGTACGATGATAATGCTTAGAAAGGATGGGAGGTACTATCTGAACGGGGCTTGGTCTGTCTCCGAGTCAATGTCTTAATGCAGTCTTGAAATATGAAGAGGGGGTCCAGGCTCCTGGGATGGGAGGTCGGGTTGGATGGGAAGGACAGGTGTGAGGGGAGAGGTGACTTCACTAGGGAGATCAGCCCTTGATCAGTCAGAGATATATTGTGGTGAGGCAGTGGCACAACGACCAGGCTGAGGAGTAGAAAAGGAAAAGGTCTTAGAGGGGGACCTGTCCAGGATACGCTGCAATGTCTCAATTTGCTTCTGGACGTCCAGCTCAGACATATATTCCTCAATAAGCTGACAGTTTCCACATTGGAAATTTGGCCGGCCAATATTATCCAGAGAACTGTGTGAAATAGGTGCAGCTCCTACATGGGATGGAACATTCACCATAGTCTCTGAACGTGGTTGCTGCCAATCTGGAAAAAGTCAGTTTCCCCTTGTGGCAGAAAGTGGTAGACTCATTTTGGAACAATTCTGTTAAAATCCATGTAAATAAAATAGGTTGTTGACTAATCAGCTAAAAGTCAATCAATCCACACAGTGAGATAGTTAGATTGAATCACACAGTTTGTAGGATCACCACTGTTATAGGCAGCAAGCCAAAACCCAACCACAAGCTAGTGTTGGGTTCTAGCTTGAAATATACTTATTCATGTTACTGTACTAGAACTTATTGATTACTTTACATATCTAATGAATGTATATGTTGGGGTCAATGGACAGTGCATAAGAACTAGGTGTATGGAAACATACTGAGTGAGGAATGGGGAGTGCCGAAAGTTTACATTTGGTCAAAACATGGTATTGTTAAATCTCGTGGCTCCTAAAGAGGGAGGCAAAGGTCTACAGTCTGGTTTCAGTCACTGATAAGGTAGGACAGTCGTGGATAAGGGAAGAGCGAGGAATTCGGCCCGAGGTCAGGTCAGATGATGTGAGAAGGAACAGTCCTATCCCACACACATATACTTCCATGCCCATGAAGGTTCTAGCATGAGGCAGGGCCATGACTACACCAGTGAGAGGAACAAATTAAGTTCATGACTAGCAACAGAGGTATTGGCTGTCTAGATGTGCAAGGAGTTGACTCCGCCTAGTAGGAGGGTATAAATATATGTGCTTGTGTAAACATGTCTTTGTCTTTGCAGCTGTTTGACCCAGTGGGTGAATAAACTTGGTTTGAGCTTTTTCTAGTTTTTACTCCGTTTGTTCAGAACCTAACACTAGAAACCAGCCAGCACTAGGACCCACAATAAACACACCCAAGGCGCCAAACTGGCCAACATAACAACAGCAAGGAAAGAGTGGTGACTTACTCAGTGCGATTAAATGCTGGGGCCGATCAAAACAGCAACGCAATGGAGGCCGTGTTAGCAGTATTATAGCCAGGAGAGAAGCACCTTGGAGGGGATGTAGTTTCCAGTACAGGCCGGTGGAAAGCTGGGAGGGTGGCAAGCGCTACACCTAAAAGCTTTTCAGCTATTTAGTTTAGAAGTAATTTTACAAGCCCTGAATTTATTAGATTATTCCTGACTGTTTGAAATGCAGTGTATTGACCTTTTAATTTAGCAACAAAGCTTATGTAGAGAAAACAAAACAAATGAATTGAGATTTACAGTTGAAGTCGGAAGTTTACATACATCTTAACCAAATACATTTAAACTCAGTTTTTCACAATTCCTGACATTTAATCCTAGTAAAAATTCCCTGTCTTAGGTCAGTTAGGATCACCACTTTATTTTAAGAATGTGAAATGTCAGAATAATAGTCGAGAGAATTCATTATTTCAGCTTTTATTTCTTTCATCACATTCCCAGTGAGTCAGAAGTTTACATACACTCAATTAGTATTTGGTAGCAATGCCTTTAAATTGTTTAACTTGGGTCAAACATTTCGGGTAGCCTTCCACAAGCTTCCCACAATAAGTTGGGTGAATTTTGGCCCATTCCTCCTGACAGAGCTAGTGTAATTGAGTCAGGTTTGTAGGCCTCCTTGCTCGCACATGCTTTTTCAGTCCTGCCCACAAATTTTCTATTGGATTGAGGTCAGGGCTTTCTGATGGCCACTCCAATAGCTTGACTTTGTTGTCCTTAAGCCATTTTGCCACAACTTTGGAAGTATGCTTGGGGTCATTGTCCATTTGGGAGATCCATTTGCGACCAAGCTTTAACTTCCCGACTGATGTCTTGAGATTGTTGTTTCAATATATCCACATAATTTTCCTGCCTCATGATGCCATCTATTTTGTGAAGTGCACCAGTCCCTCTTGCAGCAAAGCACCCCCACAACATGATGCTGCCCCCACACGTGCTTCGCGGTTGGGATGGTGTTCTTCGGCTTGCAAGCCTCCCCATTTTTCCTCCGCTATGGCTCTCCGCTATCGTCTGGGCTTGATGTGCACAGCCGGTAATACACTCGTGTCAACTTAACGATGAGCATTATGGCCATACAGTTGTATTTTGGTTTCATCTGACCAGAAGACATTTTTCCAAAAAGTACGGTCTTTGTCCCCATGTGCAGTTGCAAAACTTAGTCTGGCTTTTTTTATGGCGGTTTTGGAGCACTGGCTTCTTCCTTGCTGAGCGGCCTTTCAGGTTGTGCCGATATAGAACTCGTTTTACTGTGGATATAGATACTTTTGTACCTGTTTCCTCCAGCATCTTCACAAGGTCCTTTGCTGTTGTTCTGTGATTGATTTGCACTTTTCGCACCAAAGTACATTAATCTATAGGAGACAGAACGCGTCTCCTTCCTGAACGGTATGACGGCTGCGTGGTCCCACAGTGTTTATACTTGCATACTATTGTTTGTACAGATGAACGTGGTACCTTCAGGCATTTGGAAATTGCTCCCAAGGATGAACCAGACTTGTGGAGGTCTACAATTATTGTGGAGGTCTTGGCTGATTTATTTTGATTTTCCCATGATGTCAAGCAAAGAGGCACTGAGTTTGAAGGTAGGCCTTGAAATACATCCACAGGTACACATTCAAATGATGTCAATTAGCCTGTCAGAAGCTTCTAAAGCAATGACATCATTTTCTGGAATTTTCCAAGCTGTTTATAGGCACAGTCAACTTCGTTTATGGTAATTTCTGACCCACTGGAATTGTGAATTATCAGTGAAATAATCTGTCTGTAAACAATTTTTGGAAAAATTACCTGTGTCATGCACACAGTAGATGTCCTAACCGGCTTGCCAAAACTATAGTTTGTTAACAAGAAATTTGTGGAGTGGTTGAACGAGTTTTAATGACTCCAATCTAAGTGTATGTAAACTTCCGACTTCAACTGTATATTGTCATTGGACCATAAATGTGAAAAAATCAAGATATGATTTTTAGGCAATACTGGTCTTATATCTCTACTCTTGTAGAAGAGCTTATTGTAAGGGTTGGTGTTATCTGTGTAGCTTACATAATGAATGTGATAGCTACTTACTCTCACTGATTCCTGGCTGTTGGTGTGGTGGTAGTTTTGTTGTTCTTGCTGTGCTCTTCTTGGCATGCAACTTCTGCTGATGACTTAACAAACTAACAAAGCAGAGCTCCTCAAATTACCTTCTAAGTCCGTGCAGAGAGGAGGATCGTGAACTCCACTGTCTCTGACCCAGGATAAACTCAGAGAGCTAAACAGAGCTATTTAAATCTGCTATGTCACTGGCAGGAGCAGGCTGCCAAGAAGACACCCACTACAGTGGTGTGTGTGCGTGCGTGCGTCTGTGCATTGTGTGTGAGAAGGACTGTTCATGCCACACAGGCTGACCCAGTCCTTGCCCCTGTCTGACCTCTGACCCATTTTTGTGTGTGTAGGTGCGATACCGTAGAGACCACCTCTCTGGCCGGCAGCTCCAGCACTTCCCCATGCTGGATGACCTCATGAAGGACATGTGTGATGGCGCCGCTCTGCTGTCAGTGGTGCACTTCTACTGCCCCGAATTTATGAGGCTAGAGGGTAGGTTGTCTTCTAACTGCCTTGAACTCATGAGTTCAGAGGTGTCAAGCATACCGGATCCGGCCTGCGAGCCGATTCAATGCTGGTGGTTTGAGTAAAAAAAGAATAACTCAATCTACATTTAAATTACTACAACCGAATAGGAACTGTGTAGAGATGATAATAGACCTACATGTATAAAGTCTCTTCACTTGAATCATCAAAGCGTCAAGCATTGAACATTTAAAAAAGGATGGTTAGAGGACAATTTTGTGCAAATTTTGACAGCAAGGAAGTATTGCCTATTTTCAGTGCGGCTCTCTGGACCTCGGTGAAGACCGAATGCGTCCCACGGGGAAAAATTTGTTACATACCCCTGGGCTAGAGGGTACCCAAAGGAGGACGGAAAATGGGTGTCCTCCGGCTACACCATGGTGCTACCTCAAAGAATGCTGTTGAGGCTACCGTAGACCTTCATTGCAAAACAGTGTCTCAGCGAATAACTTTTTAAACTTCTCACTCTATTCTAAATATGCACCATTCTGGTTTTAGATCTGGACATGTGATGTGGTAAATTGCCTAGATCATAAAATCATTGTGCTGCCCTATTTATAGACCTTTCCAATGCATTTGACATTGTTGACCATTCCCTACTCATTCAAAAACTGTCTGAAATGGGCCTGGACAAGGAGTCTTCCAAATGGTTTAAGAGCCATCTGACAGATGGGACACTGTGTGCTTTCTGATGGTGTCAAGTCTGGTTTCCTCGATATTAAGAAAGGTGTACTGTATTAAATGCTGTAATATTAATCTGTATGCAGACGACACGGTTATGTATGCCATTGCACCGACTTGACCAAGCTATGTTAGAGCTGCAATCTGATTGTTGCATTACAGAAAGCCCTTGTTGATTTAAAACTTGTACTTAATGCAGGCAAAACAAATATATGTTCTCTAATCTCTCTGATGGGCTACATATTAAATAATCGGATGGCTCTCTCATCAAGCTGGTTCCCGCCTAGAAATATCTGGGCGTCTGGATTGATAAAGGTCTAACGTTTAAAAAAAAAAAGTGTGATATGATAGTTAAAAAGCTAAGATTTAAAATGGGCTTCTTTTTTAGTAATAGATCTGGCCTCTCCATGAACAGAAGGAAGCAGATTGTACAGTCAACTTTCTTGACAGTTCTTGACTCTGGTGACACCATTTACCAGAAGTTGCCAAACGTCAGCCTCGAAACCTTAATGACTTGGAGAAGATCTGCAAAGAGGAGTGGGACAAAATCCCTCCTGATATGTGTGCAAACCTGGTGGCCAACTACAAGAAACGTCTGACCTCTGTGATTGCCAACAAGGGTTTTGCCACCAAGTACTAAGTCATGTTTTGCAGAGGGGTCAAATACTTATTCCCCTCATTAAAATGCAAATAATTTTATAACATTTTTGACATGCGTTTTTCAGGACTTTTTTGTTGTTATTCTCTCTCACTGTTCAAGTAAACCTACTTAAAATTATAGACTGATCATTTCTTTGTAAGTGGGCAAACGTACAAAATCAGCAGGGGATCAAATACTTTTTTCCCCCACTGTATGTAGAAGTTGGATGGAAGAACACCCAGTGCTGCTTACCTGAGATGCCATCATCACAGTCCTTCTTCGTAGGTGTCCGCTATGACTTATTTTGTGTCGGAAAGAAAGGCTGAACAGTATTGGTTGTAGCCAAACTGACACTCAAATAATGGCTGACAAATGGAGAAGCATCATCCATACCTCCCACTAAAGCCCGCTCACAGCTGTTGGGTCCAAAGTGCAAACGAAGAACTAGTGTTTCAATCAACAAAATTCAAATGCAAAAAAAAAAAAAAGAATCACTGAAAGCAAAGGGGGCAGTCTAGCCAAAATGGGTTGTTGATAGCGAAATTCCATTTTTGTTTTGTTTTCAAATACAATTTTTGTTTTGTTTTCAAATACAATCAAAATAAACGTCCCTTTTTCAGGACCCCGTCTTTCAAAGATAATTCGTAAAAATCCAAATAACTTCACAGATCTTCATAGTAAAGGGTTTAAACACTATTTCCCATGCTTGTTCAATGAACCATAAACAATTAATGAACATGCACCTGTGGAACGGTCATTAAGACACTAACAGTTTACAGACGGTAGGCAATTAAGGTCACAGTTATGAAAACTTGGGACACTAAAGGGGCCTTTCTGCTGACTCTGAAAACACCAAAAGAAAGATGCCCACGGTCCCTGCTCATCTGCGTGAACGTGCCTTAGGCGTGCTGCAAGGAGGCATGAGTACTGCAGATGTGGCCAGGGCAATAAATTGCAATGTCCATACTGTGAGACGCCTAAGACAGCGCTACAGGGAGACAGGACGGACAGCTGATCATCCTCGCAGTGGCAGACCACGTGTGATAACACCTGCACAGGATCGGTACATCCGAACATCACACCTGCGGGACAGGTACAGGATGGCAACAACAACTGCCCGAGTTACACCAGGAAACCACAATCCCTCCGTCAGTGCTCAGACTGTCCGCAATAGGCTGAGTGAGGCTGGTTTGAGGGCTTGTAGGCCTGTTGTAAGGCAGGTCCTCACCAGACATCACCGGCAACAACGTTGCCTATGGGCACAAACCCACCGTCGCTGGACCAGACAGGACTGAGAAAAAGTGCTCTTCACTGACGAGTCGCGGTTTTGTCTCACCAGGGGTGATGGTCGGATTTGCATTTATCGCCGAAGGAATGAGCGTTACACCGAGGCCTGTACTCTGGGGCGGGATCGATTTGGAGGTGGAGGGTCCGTCATGGTCTGGGGCGGTGTGTCACAGCATCATCGGACTGAGCTTGTTGTCATTGCAGGCAATCTCAACGCTGTGCGTTACAGGGAAGACCCCTCAAAGAGGTACCTTTCCTGCGGGCTCATCCTGACATGACCCTCCAGCATGACAATGCCACCAGCCATACTGCTCGTTCTGTGCATGATTTCCTGCAAGACAGGAATGTCAGTGTTCTGCCATGGCCAGCGAAAAGCCTGGATCTCAATTCCATTGAGCACATCTGGGACCTGTTGGATCGGAGGGTGAGGGCTAGGGCCATTCCCCCCAGAAATGACCGGGAACTTGCAGGTGCCTTGGTGGAACAGTGGGGTAACATCTCACAGCAAGAACTTGCAAATATGGTGCAGTCCATGAGGAGGAGATGCACTGCAGTACTTAATGCAGCTGATGGCCACACCAGATACTGACTGTTACTTTTGATTTTGACCCCCCCTTTGTTCAGGGACACATTATTCAATTTCTGTTAGTCACATGTCTGTGGAACTTGTCCAGTTTATGTCTCAGTTGTTGAATCTTATTTTCATACAAATATTTACACATGTTAAGTTTGCTGAAAATAAACGCAGTTGACAGTAAGAGGACGTTTCTTTGATCCTTTATATTGGGCAGACAGACCAGTTCCCTACCTCCTCCCGCTGCCACCTGCCTCCTCCATTTTTGGGGTAATTCTGTATTCAATTGGTTGTACTCTTGGATTGAGCAGACCTTCCCGTACAATTCTGATAACTCCATGAAAGACAACTCTACCATTCCAATTTACAATATAATTTTAGAACAAAATACCCTTTTCAAACATCTTTCCCATAAATACAGGTATTTTATCAACCAGCACATTTGAGTTCAGCCATAATATTTTTTTTTAATATTTGTTCTATCTTTTCAGGAGGATGAAATTTAAATTGTATCCAGCTCTGCATTGCTTGTTTGAAAAAGATAGATACTTTGAAAAAAAAGTATAATTTTCAATTCATTGAAAATGAGACATGGCAATCTGCACAAAGGCCATTTTTAAACAATAGATTAGCTTTTCTTAGTAATCTACTTGAGAACCATTTAGGGTTCAAGTAAAACTTTTGAATAAGTGAAGCTTTTAGAGAGGTTTAGTGCTTTTATATTTAAATCTCAACGCACCCAATTCATATTCATTATATAGATAGGCATGCTTTATTTTGTCTGGTTTAGCATCCCAGATAAAGCTAAATATTTTTTGCTCATATGATTTGAAAAACTTATCACGAATCTACTGCCAATATTTGTCTATGGAGATTGCATGGCTGTGTGCAATTGCCATATACACCTGTCAGTAACGGGTGTGGCTGAAATAAGCAAAATCCACTAATTTGAAGGGGTGTCCACATACTTCTATGTAATGTAGTGTATATGGACACCATTTAATTTTTTTAAATATATATACATTTTTTAGGAACTCAGTCAGGGTCTCAACTTACTGTTGAGAATTAGCATAGTAGAATACACAAGGTGCAATTTCTAAACTTGATTGTGCATCAGCAGTTCAAGCTCTCCCCATGCTTGTTCACGCTGCTCATTGGTAAGCGAATGCACCTTCTACCTGTCTACCTCCCGCTCGTATAGTGTGTGTGCAGCCAGGTTCCATACAGTGAGCAAGTCCTCCGCTTTCACTCTGTTTGCCGTACTGGTGTGTGACTTGGGTGTGTGTTTGCCATTTCACTGGCTATGCTTGTCTTGGGATGCGGGTTGTGTTTGCGAACACACTGTGGCTCATAGCCAGCCTTTAGAAAATTCCTGTCTAGAGAGACACGGAAGACCAGGTAGCCTATCTAGCCTGTAGTTTCAAATGGAGGTCACGAACAAACATTTTCAATGCTGAATGAGCTGTGTTTATTTTTGCTCTATTCTGGGACAAGGTGGACCATCCGGACTTTCAATGTAGCAAGGTTTGCTTGCAGAGGACTACAGGGGTGAAGTGCCTACTCTTAGCCAGCTTACACAAGCTACTGGGGAATCAACATCCCCCTACTTTCTCTTTCTCTTCTACTCCAGTAGCTGGAGGCCGCTCTGGCCTAGTGGGAGTGTCGCCGTCGAGTCATCTCCACAGCCGATTGGCCGGTGCTCTGCAGGGATCCCTCCCCAAAGGGGTCTCCCCCTTCCCCGGAGAATGGAGTTAGTATGATGCTTCTGGATGACTTAGGGTAGGAACAGGAACATCCACTATCTACCAGCCATGGAGGCACGTCACTCGCCGTGGAAGTTGAAAGCGGCGGCCTTTGGCAATAGGGGCCTCCTTGGCGGTGGGAAGCACTGACCAGATACAGACTTCAAAGAGCTTCGCCACCCTGGATCCAGAGGTTCCGACGCCTTCATCCCTGGGGGTTTCCGCTTCGAGATTGGACCCAGAGGTACCTGCTCCTTTGTCCCCTGTTCTGTCTCCCTCTCCGGTGGCTTCTAAGCTGAATGAGGCTTTGTTAGTTATGGCTATCGGTTAAACAGGCCAAATCAAACTACTTCCTTAGCGCTAGGGCAGACTCTGTTAGTGATCCCTCGAAATTCAAAAAATCTGTTAATTCACTGAAGCCGAGTAATTCCTCTACTTCTCTGCCTAAGCAAGTAGTTTTAGACACATGCGTCATTAATCAGCATTTTATCTGAGCTGGTTTCTTATTTGGTATTTCTGGTCTTGGCCAGTCAGTTGACTGTGCTTCCCACATACAGCCTCCAGTTGCTTCAATGGATGATCAGTCAATCTCACGTGACTTTGGAAATGGTAGTCAGGGTTTTTCTTTTTGGCAACTCAGAAGTTCTTGCTGCCTTATTAGCTATTGACACCAAGAAGTCATTAGGGGCTGATAATTTGGACCCATCTTTGCTTAAGTATGCAGCATCCCTCATTGATGGCTCAGTAACACACTTTTTTTTAAATTAAACTTTAGTATCAGGAAGTATTCAAAATGTGTGGAAAGCAACTTTTGTGCTGCCACTCCATAAGGGCGGGGATAGTAGGGATCCCGATAATTATCAATCCTTTTTCAGGCTCTCTTGTCTTGAGAAAATCCTAGAATCATTGGTCATCAAAGAGCTATGTTATTATCTATCTGTAAATGTTATTCTTAATGTTAATCTTTTTGCATTTTTTATTATTAACCCCTCCACCACACCCCATATACATTTTACATACATGGTACTTTTATATAAAGCATTCACATAAAAATAATACATTACCAAACATAAGCTCTTTAATCCCCCCCCCTCACCCACTCTCAGCCCATACCAGCTATCACCATAGACCACCCTCATTTGGTTTCCATGTGCCATATATTTTTCAATTGTGCTGTGATGTTTTACATACATTTTGAACCTTTCTAATCGTATAGTATCCACAGATTGTGAGCTAAAGATGAAAACATTTCCTACAAGTATTATTATTAAATTATGTTATTTATTGACTGACTATGGCTTTCCAAATCGCACAACACTGCTATTTGTAAGGTACATTTTAAGTGCATGTTGTGATATTTTTTTTTAACCATTCCTGAACCTTTGACCAGAAACAAGCTACATAGGGGCAATACCAGAATAAATGATCTATTGATTCTGTCCCTTCGCAGCAAAATCTACAGAGCTGAGATTGTCGTATGCCCCATATATATAGCATTCTGTTGGCGGCAAGAATTTATATAATAATTTAAATTGAAAAACTTTAAGTGTTGAATCAAGTGTTGTTTTTTGTACCAGTTCATAAACCATGTGCCATGGAATCGGTACATCTAAAATCCTTCCCATTTACTTTGCAACCTGTACGGCGCAGCTGTCAACATTTTTGTCCTAAAATTAAACTGGTATATTTTTCTATTTATGCTAATTCCTTTCAGCCAATTTGTATCTTTAATATAATACAAGTTCCCTACCTTTACCACTTGCCTCAATTTTTTTTGGTAATGCTGCAATCAGTTGGTTGTAAATTTGGATTGAGCAGATATTCCCATATGTTTTAGATAGCTGCATATGTGTCAACTCCTCCATTTTCTGTTCATAATATCATTAATAAACGTAATACAATTTTTTTTTTAATTTTTCCATAAAGAATTATTTTTTATTAATCAATATATTTGAGTTTAACCATAACATTTGTTGTAATATTTGTTCTGTCTTTTCTGAAGGATAAAACTTAAATTGTAACCAGCTTTGCATGGCTTGTTTAAGTAAGGGTGATACTTTAGATTAAATGTATTTTTCAATTAGTCAAATGAGAAGTTGTAGTCTGTATATGCAATTTTTTTATTTTTTTTTATCTACTGGATAACCATTTTGGGTTTAAGTATAACTTATTTGTGAGTGAAGCCTTTAGTGAGAGGTTTAAAGCTTTAATATTTAATCATTTTAGCCCCTCAAACTCATTCATTGAATAAATAGGCACGTTTAATTTGGTTCTGGCTTAGCATTCCAAATAAAAGGAAATATTTTTTGCTATATGATTTAAAAAATAAGTCGTATATTATCTCCAATATATATCGTCCATGTAAAAAACCTGTCTGATCAGGATGAACAATTATTTGGTAAAACCTTTTCTATTCTATGTGCTATGCATTTCGCCAGGAGAGGCCTCCAGTTTTTAAATGGACTGGATCTTTATACTTACCACCTGCGTACTGTTTTAGTATTAATGAAATCAGACCTTGTTGAGTACCTGAAAGTCTACCATTTTTATAGTAATTAAAACATGCTAATAATGGATCTTTGCGTACATCAAAAAAGGTCTGTTTTTTTCCAGACTGAAAAGATGTTTAAAAAAGTTCCTCTTCTGTAAGTTGGCCTTCACACAGATCTTTCTGTAAATTTGTTAATTTTACATCATTATTATTATTATTATTATGAAAGAAATCCTTACAGTTAACATTATTCAGTGTAAATGGAGGAGACTGAAAAGAAAGCATATGCTTAAAATATTTTCCTACTTACAAAATATTATTTGGTGAATAATGGGTGACTCCATTTGTAACGAGTTTCTGTAAATTATTTTTGGTAGCATTTCTATGTTGAAGATTGAAGAACAATTTCGCATTTTCCACAATTTTCCATCCAATTGGCTTTATTTTTGTAATACATTACACTTGATGGTTCTTGAATAAGTACCTCCATTTCTTTTAGTTTTTCCTCTAACCTATTTTTTGCCTCTATAATACAGTTCCCATTACGATCTACCTGCACTGTTATTTCCTTTATTAGTGTAACGGCTGTCGTCAAAATGAGACCAAGGTGCAGCGGAGGATGTGTTCATCTTGAAAGACTTTAATGGACTAAATGAACACTTACAAAATAAACCAAAAAACGACCAGCAACAGTTCTGTCAGGTTGTAAAACTAAACAGAAAACATTCACCCACAAACCCCAAAGGAAAAACAGGCTGCCTATGTATGACTCTCAATCAGCAACAACGATCTACAGCTGTTCCTGATTGAGAGCCATACACGGCCGAAACAAAGTAATACACCAACATAGAAAACGGAACATAGAACGCCCACCCATGTCACACCCTGGCCTAACCAAAAATAGACAACAAAAAACCCTCTCTATGGCCAGGGCGTTATAATTAGTCTAATCTCTGTTGACCTAAACTGCTTTTGTTTTAATGATGACAATTGTATTGAATGGCCTCTAAAAGTGCCCCATACAATAGGGGGTGTGCTGTACCTATGTTGTGCAAAGAAAAGTCAATTATTAATTATTTTGTCTTAGTTAAGAACAAATTGTCATCCAATAGGCTTTGATTAAATGTCCAATATCTCCGTCCACGTGGAAATTCTGTTAGAGTTATATGGAGGCCAATTAGATGGTGGTCCGATCGTATTCGGTCTCCTATTAATACTTTTTTAAACTTTTGATGCCAGCAAGAACGAGACTAGGAAGTAATCAAGACGGCTAGCTTGATTAAGCCTCCTCCGTGTATATCTCACGAGGTCAGGGTTTTACAGCCTCCATGCCCTCCGCTAGTTCCAATATATCCATGATCTTCGTGATGTCCTTAAGTGCTTGAGGGTCATTTCCTTTACGATCTATTGAGGTACTTCAAACCTTATTATATCCCACCATAATAATAGATTCATTCATTGCTTGTGAGCTCAATAGATTATTATATATATTTTCAAGGAAGTGTGGATCATCATTATTTGGCACATATAGATTAATTAGCCAGATCTGTTTTTGTTCCAGTAGCATGCTAACAATCTGCTATTACAATTATAACTTGCTATACTTATTTCACCCCTTACCTCAATGATACCCATGTTTCAATTATATTTACCACAACCAATGTTTGTAAACTTACCATTAAAAAGCAAATGTCCTAATATTACACCCATTAACCCCCCCCCCCCCCCCCCCCCCCCCCATATCTAGGTCTGTTGTCACTAAGACCATCAGACCATCTCCCTGACTCATGACACACCTTTGCGTCCTAAGGCAAACCCTTGGCTGCCAATTAGCGTAGGCCAGAGTGAAATATGGGCAGTCCCATGATAACATAAATATCTATGAGGGTGCTTTTTAAGAGAACTAACCAAATAACATGGAAAACAGTCAGGGGGAAAAAATAGTAACAATAATAGATAATATATAAATAATGCTGATATTTAGAAAGTCCTAGCAAGGCTATAAGCATGTCAGCCCAGCCGGCTTAGATCATTGGATTCAATGTTAATCTTAATGTTAATTCAGACCTAAACGCAGCACCACTACAGCACCATGCATGTTGTAAATTATATTGCAAATGCCTTAGATGGTAGAAAGAATTGTGCTGCCATGTTTGTAGACTTGATAAGGTTTTGGTACTGTAGACCATGTTATTCTGTTGAATAAGCTGTCCTCCATAGGGTAGTGTAGACCATGTTATTCTATTGAATAAGCTGTCCTCCATAGGGTACTGTAGACCATGTTATTATGTTGAATAAGCTGTCCTCCATAGGGTACTGTAGACCATGTTATTCTGTTGAATAAGCTGTCCTCCATAGGGTACTGTAGACCATGTTATTCTGTTGAATAAGCTGTCCTGATAGGGTACTGTAGACCATGTTATTCTGTTGATGAAGCTGTCCTCCATAGGGTAGTGTAGACCATGTTATTCTGTTGATGAAGCTATCCTGATAGGGTACTGTAGACCATGTTATTCTGTTGAATAAGCTATCCTCCATAGGGTACTGTAGACCATGTTATTCTGTTGAATAAGCTGTCCTCCATAGGGTACTGTAGACCATGTTATTCTGTTGAATAAGCTGTCCTGATAGGGTACTGTAGACCATGTTATTCTGTTGATGAAGCTGTCCTCCATAGGGTAGTGTAGACCATGTTATTATGTTGATGAAGCTATCCTGATAGGGTACTGTAGACCATGTTATTCTGTTGAATAAGCTGTCCTGATAGGGTACTGTAGACCATGTTATTCTGTTGAATAAGCTATCCTCCAATGGGTACTGTAGACCATGTTATTCTGTTGAATAAGCTGTCCTGATAGGTTACTGTAGACCATGTTATTATTTTAAATAAGCTGTCCTCCATAGGGTACTGTAGACCATGTTATTCTGCTGAATAAACTGTCCTGATAGGGTACTGTAGACCATGTTATTCTGTTGAATAAGCTGTCCTCCATAGGGTACTGTAGACCATGTTATTCTGTTGAATAAGCTGTCCTCCATGGGGTACTGTAGACCATGTTATTCTGTTAAATAAGCTGTCCTCCATAGGGTACTGTAGACCATGTTATTATGTTAAATAAGCTGTCCTCCATAGGGTACTGTAGACCATGTTATTCTGCTGAATAAACTGTCCTGATAGGGTACTGTAGACCATGTTATTCTGTTGAATAAGCTGTCCTCCATAGGGTACTGTAGACCATGTTATTCTGTTAAATAAGCTGTCCTCCATAGGGTACTGTAGACCATGTTATTCTGCTGAATAAACTGTCCTGATAGGGTAGTGTAGACCATGTTATTCTGTTGAATAAGCTGTCCTGATAGGGTACTGTAGACCATGTTGTTCTTTTGAATAAGCTGTCCTCCATAGGGTACTGTAGACCATGTTGTTCTGTTGAATAAGCTGTCCTGATAGGGTACTGTAGACCATGTTATTCTGTTGAATAAGCTGTCCTGATAGGGTACTGTAGACCATGTTGTTCTGTTGAATAAGCTGTCCTGATAGGGTACTGTAGACCATGTTATTCTGTTGAATAAGCTGTCCTCCATAGGGTACTGTAGACCATGTTATTCTGCTGAAGAAGCTGTCCTCTATAGGGTACTGTAGACCATGTTATTTTGCGAATAAGCTATCCTCCATAGGGTACTGTAGACCATGTTATTCTGTTGAATAAGCTATCCTCCATAGGGTACTGTAGACCATGTTATTCTGTTGAATAAGCTGTCCTGATAGGGTACTGTAGACCATGTTATTTTGCGAATAAGCTATCCTCCATAGGGTACTGTAGACCATGTTATTCTGTTGAATAAGCTGTCCTGATAGGGTACTGTAGACCATGTTATTCTGTTGAATAAGCTATCCTGATAGGGTACTGTAGACCATGTTATTATGTTGAATAAGCTGTCCTGATAGAGTACTGTAGACCATGTTATTCTGTTGAATAAGCTGTCCTGATAGGGTACTGTAGACCATGTTATTCTGTTGAATAAGCTATCCTGATAGGGTACTGTAGACCATGTTATTCTGTTGAATAAGCTGTCCTGATAGGGTACTGTAGACCATGTTATTCTGTTGAATAAGCTATCCTGATAGGGTACTGTAGACCATGTTATTCTGTTGAATAAGCTATCCTGATAGGGTACTGTAGACCATGTTATTCTGTTGAATAAGCTGTCCTGATAGGGTACTGTAGACCATGTTATTCTGTTGAATAAGCTATCCTGATAGGGTACTGTAGACCATGTTATTCTGTTGATGAAGCTGGCCTCGATAGGGTACTGTAGACCATGTTATTCTGCTTAATAAGCTGTCCTCCATAGGGTACTGTAGACCATGTTATTCTGTTGAATAAGCTGTCCTGATAGAGTACTGTAGACCATGTTATTCTCTTGAAAAAGCTGTCCTGATAGGGTACTGTAGACCATCTTATTCTGCTGAATAAGCTGTCCTGATAGGGTACTGTGTACCATGTTATGCTGTTGAAGAAGCTGTCCTCCATAGGGTACTGTAGACCATGTTATTCTGTTGAATAAGCTATCCTCCATAGGGTACTGTAGACCATGTTATTCTGTTGATGAAACTGTCCTGATAGGTTACTGTAGACCATGTTATTCTGTTGAATAAGCTGTCCTCCATAGGGTACTGTATACCATGTTATTATGTTGAATAAGCTGTCCTCCATAGGGTACTGTATACCATGTTATTATGTTGAATAAGCTGTCCTCCATAGGATACTGTAGACCATGTTATTTTGTTGAATAAGCTGTCCTGATAGGGTACTGTAGACCATGTTATTCTGTTGAATAAGCTGTCCTGGTAGGGTACTGTAGACCATGTTATTCTGTTGAATAAGCTGTCCTCCATAGGGCACTGTAGACCATGTTATTATGTTGAATAAGCTGTCCTCCATAGGATACTGTAGACCATGTTATTCTGCTGAATAAACTGTCCTGATAGGGTACTGTAGACCATGTTATTCTGTTGAATAAGCTGTCCTCCATAGGGTACTGTATACCATGTTATTCTGTTGAATAAGCTGTCCTCCATAGGATACTGTAGACCATGTTATTTTGTTGAATAAGCTGTCCTGATAGGGTACTGTAGACCATGTTATTCTGTTGAATAAGCTGTCCTCCATAGGGTACTGTAGACCATGTTATTCTGTTGAATAAGCTGTCCTGATAGGGTACTGTAGACCATGTTATTCTGTTGATGAAGCTGTCCTCCATAGGGTAGTGTAGACCATGTTATTCTGTTGAATAAGCTGTCCTGATAGGTTACTGTAGACCATGTTATTATGTTAAATAAGCTGTCCTCCATAGGGTACTGTAGACCATGTTATTCTGCTGAATAAACTGTCCTGATAGGGTACTGTAGACCATGTTATTCTGTTGAATAAGCTGTCCTCCATAGGGTACTGTATACCATGTTATTCTGTTGAATAAGCTGTCCTGATAGAGTACTGTAGACCATGTTATTCTGTTGAATAAGCTGTCCTCCATAGGGTAGTGTATACCATGTTGTTCTGTTGAATAAGCTGTCCTCCATAGGGTACTGTAGACCATGTTATTCTGTTGAATAAGCTGTCCGCCATAGGGTACTGTAGAGCATGTTATTATGTTGAATAAGCTGTCCTCCATAGGGTACTGTAGACCATGTTATTCTGTTGAATAAGCTGTCCTCCATAGGGTACTGTAGACCATGTCATTATGTTGAATAAGCTGTCCTAATAGGGTACTGTAGACCATGTTATTCTGTTGAATAAGCTGTCCTCCATAGGGTGCTGTAGACCATGTTATTCTGTTGAATAAACTGTCCTGATAGGGTACTGTAGACCATGTTATTCTGTTGAATAAGCTATACGATAGGGTACTGTAGACCATATTATTCTGTTGAAGAAGCTGTCCTCTATAGGGTACTGTAGACCATGTTATTCTGTTGAAGAAGCTGTCCTCCATAGGGTACTGTAGACCAACAACTCCGAGATCTCTGAAATTAGATGTTCTGGACCCCCTTGGTCAGTCCAGAGAAATAAAGAAATACATGTATTTTTCTTAATATGTTTTGTAATTTTGTGTGTTGTATATGTTTGATGTATTTATGCTGGGCTCATCTGAAGAAGAGACCGTAGTCTAAGCATGACTGCCCTGTCAAAATAAAGGTTTAATATTAATATGTCACTCACTGACAGTCACTCCCATATCAGTAAAACAATGTAAGATTGGTAAATTAGTCAGCTATCTAAACTTGTAGTAATCAAGGCCGAATTACCGAACGGGCCCGCAGGGCACGTGCCCAGGGTCACTGGTCCAGGGGGCCCCAATTTGATTTTGTTAGTCTTACAGATATAATATTAACATGGCATAGGTCATGGCAAAATATGTAGAATTGCATGAAATGAGCTTTGAAGACTGAAAAAATGTCCCCCCAACCCATAACAAAATCTGTAGAATTGCAGGAAATGTGCTTTAACCTGTCTGGGCCAGTGGGACGCTTGCGTCCCACCCTAATCAACAGCCAGTGGAATCGCGTCGCGCTAAATGCAAAACCTCATAAATGCTATAACTTCAATTTCTCAAACATATGACTATTTTACACCGTTTTATAGATACACCTCTCCTGAATCGAACCACGTTGTCCGATTTCAAAAAGGCTTTACAGCAAAAGCAAAACATTAGATTATGTCAGCAGAGTACCCAGCCAGAAATAATCACACAGCCATTTTCAAAGCAACTAGCATGCATCACAAATACCCAAAACACAGCTAAATGCAGCACTAACCTTTGACAACCTTCATCAGATGACACTCCTAGGACATCATGTTACACAACACATGCATTTTTTGTTCGATAAAGTTCATATTTATATATAAAAACAGCATTTTACATCGGCTCATGACGTTCAGAAAATCTTTTCCCTCAAATGCTTCCGGTGAATTAGCGCTACAATTTACAAAATTACTATTCGAAAACATTGTTAAAATGTAATATTGTCATTCAAAGACTTATAGATTAACATGTCTTGAATGCCATCGCTTTGCCAGATTTAAAAATAACTTTACTGGGAAATCACACTTTGCAATAAACGGCGTGGTATGCCCAGAAAAAAAGTCGAGGCTATAAATGTTGGAGCCATCTTGGAACGATCAACCATCAAAAATACTATTGTAAATAATCCCTTACCTTTGATTATCTTTATCAGAAGGCACTTCTAGGGATCCCAGGTCCATAACAAATGTAGTTTTGTTAAAAAAAGTTAATAATTTATGTCCCAATAGTGTTAGTACGCTCCGAAGGCTAGTGAAAATGTACCGTGTGCGTCTGACGACTTGTCGTCAGGAATGAGCAAAAAATATATATTTAAGTTCGTTCAAACATGTCAAACGTTGTATAACATAAATCGTTAGGGGCTTTTTCAACCAGGGCTTCAATAATATTCCATTGGGACGGTTGCATTGTTTTTCAAAACGTTTCGAAAAGGGAGAGTAGCCATGGGCGCCGACGTCACAATGGTAATGGCCCATCCCCTGTGACCAATATCAACAGCCTCTCTTTGGGTCAGTTACTACCATAGAAGACTCAAACCACTTTGTAAAGACTGGGGACATATAGTGGAAGCCATAGGAAGTGCTAAATGATTCACAAGCCCCTGTGTGTTTCAATGGCAAATGTTTGAAGTGATATCCACACATCAGATTTCAGTTTCCTGTCAGGATTTGTCTCAGGGTTTTGACTGCCAAATGAGTTCTGTTATACTCACAGACACCATTCAAACAGTTTTAGAAACTTTAGGGTGTTTTCTATCCAAATCAAACAATTATATGCATATTCTAGTTACTGGGCAGGAGTAGTAACCAGATTAAATCGGGTACGTTTTTTTATCCGGCTGTGCAAATACTGCCCCCTATCCCTAACAGGTTTTAAAACTGCACACAAAAAGTTATATAAAGCAAACATATTTATTTAAATGAAAGGTTCACCCATTTTGAATGTTATATTGTTTTTGTGCATTCTATCGATTCCCTGTGTAATTTCATGTTTTCACGTGTAACTGAGTTATTTGCCTTCAAGCAGTCAGAAATCCGTCTGGTATGACATAGGACTGTCATAAAGTCGCTCTGGAAGATAATAGGATCGCGAAAACATCTATCATACATGTCAGATTACAGTACTGGCCGATGTCATAACTCGGGAGGATGTCTTCTCTCGAATGGGACATATTTTTGTGATATTCCTACCTTGAGAAATGTTTTATTTAATGGAGGGTCTAGCATATTTATTTTTCCTATTTGCATTGCATGGTGCCGTTGACAGATATGCTATAGAAAGGAGATAGGAATCCAATGAATGAAGGAACGTATAACCTTATCAAGGTCAGTCTATGTCGAGAAATGTGCCTTTTTTCCTCAAAAGTACGTAATGACACGATTCCAAAGCTATACGATAATACAGATAGCAAGCTAATTATCTCAAATCTCTGAAAAGATTTATAATATTGTATATCTTGTTGACGAAATTTGTGCTAATGTTGGGTTTTTGAGCTAGTGCCCAATAGACTCCGATTCCCTCCTTAGTCCCAGAATGCACCGTGCGTCCCATTGCCGTAGCATGAGCAACGTTTCCCATCTCCTTAAAAGTATGTCTGCCGTTGCGAATATCAGACTCCACTCTGCAGGTAGAACATGGTTAGATTGTAGACTCCTAAATTGATAGTGCAGTTTAGGCAATTTTACATGCTGATATTGTGTGTAGCTACGTTTGCTAGCCAGCCCATAGAGAGAGCATTGCATTGTGGATTTTGTAGTCGACGTGAGCTGCTACAGATATCCACAATTATTTTTCATGTTGCTACCAACTTTATTATAATGCCAAAATGAAATGTGTTCACAAAAAAATATTGTTCTCACATAAATGTTATTTAACTCTTTAAATTAAAGGAATGAGTGGTTTCCTTTAACTTTTGATAATAAAATGTTTCTCTGCTAACAGATCCCTCTGTACGTATTATGTTTGTATGTTTTAATCCCTGTGCTGAGTTAATGTGTAGCGGCTAATTGTATAGCTAATAGGCTATGTGTTTGTAGATTGATTTGTCAAATTATCAGTGACGAAAAATCTGCATACTAGGCCAAAGTTCCTCGTCAGTCATCTGCAGTGTTGGGAACGTTCCTTTTAAAAGTAACTAATTACATTATGACAGACGCAATATCAACTTTACAATGCTTAAAATATATATTTTGTTAAATTATTTCCTCAAGTAAATACATATATAAAACCAACTGGGCACAGTAAAAGGAGAGCTCAAATACAAGGTCAATTGGCTCCCAATCTGTTTTACAGACAGATCCTGGGCAGGCAGATTCTGTAGTGCCCTTTCCTTTATGTTTATGGCGAAGATGGAGCTAGAGATTTCAATTCTTATCAACTGAGCCTAACTTGATCACCTAGCTACGTTGTTTGCTTTATTACCAGAGAATAAATGGAGCACTCACCTGAACCCGATGATCCTGTGTGTGTGTGTGTGCAAGTAGCGTCAGTCAAGATACAAGATCTGTCCTTTTCTTTTACAAATTCAAAATAATGTGAATACTTCCACGATGAAGGCTATTGTCTCTGCCATCTCGCTAGCTACCAGCTATCTAGCTTCAAGTTACCCTGCCCAGCTACCCGCCACAACTTTTGTGCTGGAATAGAAAGAGCGTGACGAACGTATCCTAAGGGGAGGAATTTTAATTTTGCCAACAAAGAAAAGGTAAATAATATTGTAAAAGTAACTAGGTAACGGATTACATAAAAACAAATGCGTTAGGTTATTAGTTACCACAAAGTATTGAGTACTCTAAAGTCACCACCCCTGTCCTCGAGAGATTGCAATATGTATGACAAGTAGAGGTCGACCGATTATGATTTTTCAACGCAGATACCGATTATTGGAGGACCCCCCCCCCCAAAAAAAAACCTGATGCCGATTAATCGGCCGATTCTTTTTATTTTTTACATTATTATTTATTTGTAATAATGACAATTACAACAATACCGAATGAACACTTATTTTAACTTAATATAATACATCAATAAAATCAATAAAATCAATTTAGCCTCAAATAAATAATGAAACATGTTCAATTTGGTTTAAATAATGCAAAAACAAAGTGTTGGAGAAGAAAGTAAAAGTGCAATATGTGCCATGTAAAAAAGCTAATGTTTAAGTTCCTTGCTCAGAACATGATAACATATGAAAGCTGGTGGTTCCTTTTAACATGAGTCTTCAATATTCCCAGGTAAAAAGTTTTAGGTTGTTGTTATTATAGGAATTATAGGACTATTTCTCTCTATACGATTTGTATTTCATATACCTTTGACTATTGGATGTTCTTATAGGCACTTTAGTATTGCCAGTGTAACAGTATAGCTTCCGTCCCTCTCCTCGCTCCTACCTGGGCTCGAACCAGGAACACATCGACAACAGCCACCCTCGAAGCAGCGTTACCCATATAGAGAAAGGGGAAACAACTACTCCAAGTCTCAGAGCGAGTGACATTTGAAACGCTATTAGCGCGCACCCGCTAACTAGCCAGCCATTTCACATCGGTTACACCAGCCTAATCTTGTGAGTTGATAGGCTTGAAGTCATAAACAGCGCAATGCATTGCGAAGGGCTGCTGGCAAAACGCACGAAAGTGCTATTTTGAATGAATGCTTACGAGCCTGCTGCTGCCTACCATCGCTCAGTCAGACTGCTCTATCAAATCATAGACTTAATTATAACATAACACACAGAAACACGAGCCTTAGGTCATTAATATGGTCGAATCCGGAAACTATCATCTCGAAAACAAAACGTTATTCCTGTTACATTGCACAACCTTCAGTGTTATGACATAATTACGTAAAATTCTGACAAATTACCCAAAGTGTTGCATATACCCTGACTGCGTGCAATGAACGCAAAATGACACAATTTCACCTGGTTAATATTGCCTGCTAACCTGGATTTCATTTAGCTAAATATGCAGGTTTAAAAAGATATACTTTTGTGTATTGATGTTTATGGTTAGGTACAGTCGTGCAACGATTGTGCTTTTTTCGCAAATGCGCTTTTGTTAAATCATCCCCGTTTGGCGAAGTCGGCTGTCTTTGTTAGGAAGAAATAGTCTTCACAGTTCGCAACGAGCCAGGCGGCCCAAACTGCTGCATATACCCTGACTCTGTTTGCAAGAGAAGTGACACATTTTCCCTAGTTAAAAGAAATTCATGTTAGCAGGCAATATTAACTAAATATGCCGGTTTAAAAATATATACTTGTGTATTGATTTTAAGAAAGGCATTGATGTTTATGGTTGGAGCAACGTGTACCTAAGCGATTATATGCAACGCAGGATAGGCTAGATAAACTAGTAATATCATCAACCATGTGTAGTTAACTAGTGATTATGATTGATTGTTTTTTTATAAGATAAGTTTAATGCTAGCTAGCAACTTAACTTAGCTTCTTACTGCATTCGAGTAACCTCGTGGAGTGCAATGTAAAGCAGGTGGTTAGAGCGTTGGACTAGTTAACCGTAAGGTTGCAAGATTGAATCCCTGAGCTGACAAGGTAAAAATCTGTCTTTCTGCCCCTGAACAAGGCAGTTAACCCACCGTTCCTAGGCCGTCATTGAAAATGAGAATGTGTTCTTAACTGACTTGCCTAGTTAAATAAAGGTATAAACAAATAATAATAATAATAATAAATCGGCCAAATCGGTGTCCAAAAATACCGATTTCCGATTGTTATGAAAACTTGAAATCGGCCCTAATTAATCGGCCATGCCGATTAATCGGTCGACCTCTAATGACAAGGTTAGCTAATATAGCCTCATTCTAACAGTGACGTAAAAATCAATCGCATGTATTTTATAAAGCCCTTTATACACTGCTCAAAAAAATTAAGGGAACACTTAAACAACACAATGTAACTCCAAGTCAATCACACTTCTGTGAAATCAAACTGTCCACTTAGGAAGCAACACTGATTGACAATACATTTCACATGCTGTTGTGCAAATGGAATAGACAACAGGTGGAAATTATAGGCAATTAGCAAGACACCCCCAATAAAGGAGTGGTTCTGCAGGTGGTGACCACAGACCACTTCTCAGTTCCTATGCTTCCTGGCTGATGTTTTGGTCACTTTTGAATGCTGGCGGTGCTTTCACTGTAGTGGTAGCATGAGACGGAGTCTACAACACACACAAGTGGCTCAGGTAGTGCAGCTCATCCAGGATGGCACATCAATGCGAGCTGTGGCAATAAGGTTTGCTGTGTCTGTCAGCGTAGTGTCCAGAGCATGGAGGCGCTACCAGGAGACAGGCCAGTACATCAGGAGACGTGGAGGAGGCCGTAGGAGGGCAACAACCCAGCAGCAGGACCGCTACCTCCGCCTTTGTGCAAGGAGGAGCACTGCCAGAGCCCTGCAAAATGACCTCCAGCAGGCCACAAATGTGCATGTGTCTGCTCAAACGGTCAGAAACAGACTCCATGAGGGTGGTTATGAGGGCCCAACGTCCACAGGTGGGGGTTGTGCTTACAGCCCAACACCGTGCAGGACGTTTGGCATTTGCCAGAGAACACCAAGATTGGCAAATTCGCCACTGGCGGCCTGTGCTCTTCACAGATGAAAGCAGGTTCACACTGAGCACGTGACAGACGTGACAGAGTCTGGTGACGCCGTGGAGAACGTTCTGCTGCCTGCAACATCCTCCAGCATGACCGGTTTGGCGGTGGGTCAGTCATGGTGTAGGGTGGCATTTCTTTGGGGGCCGCACAGCCCTCCATGTGCTCGCCAGAGGTAGCCTGACTGCCATTAGGTACCGAGATGAGATCCTCAGACCCCTTGTGAGACCATATGCTGGTGCGGTTGGCCCTGGGTTCCTCCTAATGCAAGACAATGCTAGACCTCATGTGGCTGGAGTGTGTCAGCAGTTCCTGCAAGAGGAAGGCATTGATGCTATGGACTGGCCCGCCTGTTCCCCAGACCTGAATCCAATTGAGCACATCTGGGACATCATGTCTTGCTCCATCCACCAACGCCACGTTGCACCACAGACTGTCCAGGAGTTGGCGGATGCTTTAGTCCAGGTCTGGGAGGAGATCCCTCAGGAGACCATCCGCCACCTCATCAGGAGCTTGCCCAGGCGTTGTAGGGAGGTCATACAGGCACGTGGAGGCCACACACACTACTGAGCCTCATTTTGACTTGTTTTAAGGACATTACATCAAAGTTGGATCAGCCTGTAGTGTGGTTTTCCACTTTAATTTTGAGTGTGACTCCAAATCCAGACCTCCATGGGTTGATAAATTGGATTTCCATTGATTATTTTTGTGTGATTTTGTTGTCAGCACATTCAACTATGTAAAGAAAAAAGTTTTTAATAAGATTATTTCATTCATTCAGATCTAGGATGTGTTGTTTTAGTGTTCCCTTTATTTTTTTTAGCAGTATATGTGTCTTCCAGATATTTGCCTGAAAGTGGTGTCCTCCATAGCAGACAGCCTGTACAACATTCAGCTCTTGAGGGAGTTTTGTAATGAGTACCTGAACCGTAGCTTCCACCTGCGCCCAGAAGATGTGATGTATGCTCCCCCAGTGCTGAAGGTGAGCCCCCATTCTACTACTTTACCTCAGTGGAGAAACAGAGGCTATCATTCTTTCTTGATTAGCCTCGCTCATTGCTTCTCATAGCGCATTGAAGGAGGAGGTCAGAGGGGGAGACCTCTTCCATTGTGTTTCAGAAGGAGGTGAGGAAGTGAGGAAATACAAATTGAGAAAGAGACCCTTTTGAATACTTTTAATGTACATCTCTACTCCCTCCCTTCTGTGATTCAAACTAAATAAGGGGTTCTATTACATGGCTTTAACCTATCCAATCCTCTCAGAACATTGGCCAGTTCTATAAAGAGGGAAGTAGGATGCATCTTGAAAGCATTTGAACAGGACCTCATTGCACTACTAGCAGACATACAGGTAAATGCCAGAATAAAGGAAACACCAACATAAAGGGTCTTAATAGGCATTTGGGCCAGAACAGCTTCAATGCACATTGACACATTCTATCATCCCTCCAATAGAGTTCCATTCTTCCACAAGAAATTCCATAATTTTGTGTTTTGGGTCGTGGAAAACGCTGTCTCAATACACTATGTATCCCTCGTTTGCTTAAGTGTTTCCATTATTTTGGCAGTTACCAGTTATTTAAACACTCCCCGATGTTGTGGTGTTGACTCTGTTGTTTCTGACATCTTTCCAAAGCACAATGTCATGGTGTTCATCGCAGAGCTATTCTGGTGGTTTGAGATCCTCAAGCCCGACTTTGTCCAGCCCCGGGACTTGCAAGAAGTCAAAGACGGTACAGACATTGTATTTCTCTTCTTATAATATATTATTTTACACTGTTGTATAATATGTGCTACTGCCTTTCATTCATCCAGAGCCAATGTTTTCATCAGATTTTTAGAATTTGACTTTGAGCCACTCATAAGAACACTAATCTATATGGTTCCTCAGTGTTTTGGTTGACACTCTTTGCCATCAATCTCATAGTGAGGTCACTGCTGCAGCCCAAGAATTCCCGCCCCCATGTCTCCATCTCCAATGCTACCAAACGCAGCTTCCTGGCCACACCTGGCTTTCCTGACGTCATAACAACGTCCCAAAGCCCAGATATCTGTAACAGGTACTACTTGAAACTCTGTTCACTTTTCTGTTTCTGTCTGTTTGTTATCTTAGTTTTCTGCTAGGATTGGAATGAGCCTTTGCTCACGCGGGTGTGGGCGGGTGGGCGGGCGTGCGGGCATGCTTGTGTGTGTCAGGGTTTCTGTTAGCTGGTAATTGCTGGCTTTTGGCCGATTTAAAAATAAATAAAGTCGATAAATAAAATTGTAGCCGGCCAAATTGTCCAGAGCTGACCTGCTACTGAGGAGAGAGAGAAAACGAGAGAGGAGCCTCGGCCTAGGCTGCTGTTGATGGCGAAGTTGGAGGCCTTTTTCATTGAAGTAAAATATAGTGAAAAGATTAAAAGGCAGGGCTTTAGACTGCGACCCTTTGACTTGGCTGTGAGAGTTCAAACATTTATCGGTTGCATCGGTGCGGGCTGCAGATTCAGATTCATTCACCTCACTAAAAACGTCCTATTTTATAGGAGGCTAAAACCATGATTTGGTCAAACAGTAAAGTACATTATCCTCATGATTCCTGTAATCAAAATGTCTACATGCCAAAGTACCTGTTTCGCTGGGGCCTGCTGCTGCACTCTCTCATTTTTGGGCTCCAGAGTGGCGCAGCGGTCTAAGGCACTGCATCTCAGTGCAAGAGGTGTCAATATAGTACCTGGTTCGAATCCAGGCAGTATCACATCCGGCTGTGATTGGGAGTCCCATAGGGCAGCTCACAACTGGCCCAGCGTCGTCCGGATTTGGCCGGAGTAGGCCATCATTATAAATAAGAATTTGTTCTTAACTGACTTGCCTAGTTAAATAAAGGTTACATAAGAAAATATATTATACTATATATATATACTATATACTACAGTTCAAAAGTTTGGGATCACTTAGAAATGTCCTTTTTTTTTAAAGAAAAACACATTTTTTGTCCGTTTTAAAATAACATCAAATTGATCAGAAATACAGTGTAGACATTATTAATGTTGTGACTATTGTAACTGGTAACGGCAGATTTTTTATGGAATATCTACATAGGCGTACAGAGGCCCATTATCAGCAAGCATCACTCTTGTGTTCCAATGGCACGTTGTGTTAGCTAATCTATTTTAATTCCAGGTTGTAAGGCAACAAAATAGGGAAAATGCCAAGGGGGGGTGAATACTTACGCAAGCCACTGTATGTCTGTTACTTTAATGGGGCGTCAATTAAGGAAGCCATCCTCTTCTGGAAACCAGGACAACAGGAGAGGATATTTTGAAAGTACTGGACAGCTTTATGACATCAAATGGACTTTGGCGGTCAAGATGTGTTTATCTGTACTGATGGCGCAAAAGCCATGACAGGGAGACATAGTGGAGTGGTAACGCGCGTACAAGCAGTTGATCCCAACTCCAGTTGGGTACACTGCAGCATCCACCGAGAGGCTCTTGCTGCCAAGGGAATGCCTGACAGCTTGAAAGACGTTTTGGACACAACAGTGAAAATTGGGAACTTTGTTAAAGCAAGGCCCCTAAACTCTTGTGTATTTTCTGCATTATGCAGTGATATGGGCAGCGACCATGTAACGCTTCTACAACATACAGAAGTGTGCTGGTTATCACGGGGAACAGTATTGACACGTCTTTTTCAATTGAGAGACGAGCTTAAAGTTTTCTTTACTGACCATAATTTTCACTTGTCTGACTGCTTGCATGATAACGAGTTTCTCACACGAATGGCCTTTATGGGTGATGTTTTTTCTCGCCTGAATGATCTGAATCTAGGATTACAGGGACTCTCCGCAAGTATATTCAATGTGCGGGACAAAATTGAGGCTATGGTTAAGAAGTTGAGCTATTCTCTGTCTGCTTTAACAAGGACAACACAGGTATTTCATTCATTGTATGATTTTGTTTGTGTGCAAATGAACTCTAGCTTACGGACGATGTCAAATGTGATATAGCGAAGCACCTTAGTGAGCTGGGTGTGCAATTACGCAGGTTGTCACGTATACTCCAGCCTCTAGGTCATCAGGCTGCTGATTATCCTCCCTCTCCTCCCTCTAGGTCATCAGGCTGCTGATTATCCTCCCTCTCCTCCCTCTAGGTCATCAGGCTGCTGATTATCCTCCCTCTCCTGCCTCTAGGTCATCAGGCTGCTGATTATACTCCCTCTCCTCCCTCTAGGTCATCAGGCTGCTGATTATCCTCCCTCTCCTCCCTCTAGGTCATCAGGCTGCTGATTATCCTCCCTCTCCTCCCTCTAGGTCATCAGGCTGCTGATTATCCTCCCTCTCCTGCCACTAGGTCATCAGGCTGCTGATTATCCTCCCTCTCCTTCCTCTAGGTCATCAGGCTGCTGATTATACTCCCTCTCCTCCCTCTAGGTCATCAGGCTGCTGATTATACTCCCTCTCCTCCCTCTAGGTCATCAGGCTGCTGATTATCCTCCCTCTCCTTCCTCTAGGTCATCAGGCTGCTGATTATCCCTCCTCTCTGGCCTCTAGGTCATCAGGCTGCTGATTATCCTCCCTCTCCTCCCTCTAGGTCATCAGGCTGCTGATTATCCTCCCTCTCCTCCCTCTAGGTCATCAGGCTGCTGATTATCCTCCCTCTCCTCCCTCTAGGTCATCAGGCTGCTGATTATACTCCCTCTCCTTCCTCTAGGTCATCAGGCTGCTGATTATACTCCCTCTCCTCCCTCTAGGTCATCAGGCTGCTGATTCTCCTCCCTCTAGGTCATCAGGCTGCTGATTATACTCCCTCTCCTTCCTCTAGGTCATCAGGCTGCTGATTATACTCCCTCTCCTCCCTCTAGGTCATCAGGCTGCTGATTATACTCCCTCTCCTCCCTCTAGGTCATCAGGCTGCTGATTATACTCCCTCTCCTCCCTCTAGGTCATCAGACTGCTGATTATACTCCCTCTCTGACCTCTAGGTCATCAGGCTGCTGATTATCCTCCCTCTCCTTCCTCTAGGTCATCAGACTGCTGATTATACTCCCTCTCTGACCTCTAGGTCATCAGACTGCTGATTATACTCCCTCTCCTTCCTCTAGGTCATCAGGCTGCTGATTATACTCCCTCTCCTCCCTCTAGGTCATCAGGCTGCTGATTATCCTCCCTCTCCTTCCTCTAGGTCATCAGGCTGCTGATTATCCCTCCTCTCTGGCCTCTAGGTCATCAGGCTGCTGATTATACTCCCTCTCCTCCCTCTAGGTCATCAGACTGCTGATTATACTCCCTCTCTGACCTCTAGGTCATCAGGCTGCTGATTATCCTCCCTCTCCTTCCTCTAGGTCATCAGGCTGCTGATTATCCCTCCTCTCTGGCCTCTAGGTCATCAGGCTGCTGATTATACTCCCTCTCCTCCCTCTAGGTCATCAGGCTGCTGATTATACTCCCTCTCCTCCCTCTAGGTCATCAGGCTGCTGATTATACTCCCTCTCCTCCCTCTAGGTCATCAGGCTGCTGATTATCCCTCCTCTCTGGCCTCTAGGTCATCAGGCTGCTGATTATACTCCCTCTCCTCCCTCTAGGTCATCAGGCTGCTGATTATACTCCCTCTCCTGCCTCTAGGTCATCAGGCTGCTGATTATACTCCCTCTCCTCCCTCTAGGTCATCAGGCTGCTGATTATACTCCCTCTAGGTCATCAGGCTGCTGATTATACTCCCTCTAGGTCATCAGGCTGCTGATTATACTCCCTCTCTGACCTCTAGGTCATCAGGCTGCTGATTATCCCGCACACCTGTCCCCATCGTCAAGCGCACCTGCGCCTCATGACACTCACCTGGACTCCATCACCTCCTTGATTATCTTCCCTATATCTGTCACTCCCCTTGGTTCTTTCCTCAGGTGTTATTGACTCTGTTTCTTGTCGGTGCGTTGTTTATTGTTTTGTTTATTTATTAATTAATTAAAACACTCACTCCCTGTACTTGCTTCCGGACTCTCAGCGCACTCGTTATACAGGTACTTTCCCGAAACGGACAACACAAACAACTGGATTCGTTATTCCTTTCATGCCCTGCCTCCAGTCCACTTACCGATATCTGAACAAGAGTGCCTCATTGAAATCGTAACAAGTGGTTTCTGATTGGGCTGCGCTCAGAATATCCTGCCTTGGCAAATCGCGATGTTAAGACACTGATGCCCTTTGCAACCACGTACCAATGTGAGAGTGGATTCTCTGCCCTCACTAGCATGAAAACTAAATTCGGGCACAGACTGTGTGTGGAAAATGATTTAAGACTCAGACTCTCTCCAATTCAACCCAACATTGCAGAGTTATGTGCATCCTTTCAAGCACACCCTTCTCATTAACCTGTGCTGAATTATTCACATTTGTTGATGAACAAATAAGGTTTTATATGTAAGATGGCTAAAAAAAGAGCTAAATGGTTGATTATTATCATTTGTGCCCTGGTCCTATAAGAGCTCTTTGTCACTTCCCACGAGCCGGGTTGTGACAAAAACAAATTCTTATGTATAAAAAATGTATTGTGTGTGTGTGGCAGGCTTACAATGATGGCAAAAAAACACATTTGAGAGTGCGCTGACCCTGGTGCTAGATGTTGAATGTTTGAAGGGGTACGAGACTATGAAAAGTGAGGGAACCATTGTTTTAGGCCTACCAGAGTTAATCATTATATTGTCTTTATAGAAAATATTCTACAAATGAATTAGCCTCCTTCTGTATGCCTATATCTGTATAGCAGATGCAGTAGTTGACAAGTATAAAGAAATTCATGTTGGTGTCGTAGACTGCCACCGGCATATCTCGATCTCTCTGTCTGCCTGCCTGTCTGCCTGTCTGTCTGCCTGTCTGTCTGTCTGTCTGTCTGTCTGTCTGTCTGTCTGTCTGTCTGTCTGTCTGTCTGTCTGTCTGTCTGTCTGTCTGTCTGTCTGTCTGTCTGTCTGTCTGTCTGTCTGTCTGTCTGTCTGACTAGGCCTAAGCTTCTCATCCTTTATATTTGTTTGTTAAAATATTAATAGAATACAGTGGATGCTTAAGCCAATAGGCCTACGTATGCATTGCCCTGACACATTTAGTGCCCAAATCTCTGACAGCTGAACCGTGAGATGGACAACCATTGTTTTAGGAAAGTAAAAACCAATAAAACAACAGGTTATAAAGTTTTGCATATGCTACACATCGAAACACAAGGAATAGTGTAATCAGTTATAGGCTGTTTTTAAGGACATGTAAATGTGGCTCATTTTGTCAATATCCCTTGTTTATTGATGGTGCTAGTTGTGTGGGTGGGTGGCCTAATGGGTTACACACCCAATGCATATGGATAACCGGTACATTTCTCAAATGTCCGATAAATTCAAATCTTCCCGGTCAATTGTCCGGCGCCAAATTTTCCTGACGCAAACCCTGTTGTGTGCGTGTTTGGGAAACTATAATGCCCGATTTCTTTCTTTTGCAGTACCAAAGTCAGTCCTGCGTCTAGCCCCTCACACTTATTACTCCCCCTGAGACAGAGGCAGCAGAAGTCCATACAGGAGGATGACGCCTCAGGTAAGATTGACTTGAACTGTACTAGCACAACTGTACCAGCACGGCTTGGTTTGGTCCTATAGTGTGAATCTGGCATTTATTTGACCTTTTATTTAAGCAGGGAGCCACCATTAAGACTAGGGTCTCTTTCACAATGGAGCCCTGCATACACAATTTCACAAGACAAAATCAAAAACAATATAAAACAAGTAAAATACAGCACAATACAAATATTTAAGAAAAACAATGACATTCCTCAATAAAAAGGTCCGTTATCACCAGAACATCCAATTGTAATTTATTTTGTATTTGGTTTCAGCAATGCGTTGCTTTAAAAATAAAAGCAGATTTACCTAGTTCGGTGGAGATCCGAGGATCCTTGAGTTAACCAACATGAGAAGCACAACTTCAGACTTACTGTAAATTAGTCAAGTTCATTTTCCTCAATGAGTAATGCTCATCACAATTTTAGATTTTATCTCAATCCCATAATGTCACAAAGGCTGATGCATAAATAAGGCTATTGTTTAATATTTTGTGTCTGTGTTTAGGGCAGAGAACCAGGTCCAACTCTCTGTCACGTGTGGACAGTCAAGTTCAGGGGTCAATCCTGGCCTGGCCAGAGAGAAGACAGAGGTAATGTATGCTGAAACAAGAGAAAATAAAAGCGAGATTTCAAGTATGTGCAGCTAGGGAAGGTGAACGACAACAGTGTCCTTTCATTCTTCTCAGAACCCTTTCCACCTGCATGTTCAAGTTCACCTCTGTCTCTGTTAGATAGTGATGTTTAAAGATATTGTTATGGCAGTATCATGGTCTTGCCTTGATCTTTCTCCTCTTTCCTCCCCTCTTTTCATCTCACCCCCTCCCCTCCCCACCCAGACCCCTTTCCCAGCCTTTCCCCCTGGAGAGAGAGTGCGATGGCCTGAGCCTGGCCCGCTCCATCAGCAAGGACAGCCTGGGATCCAACATCATCAGCGTCACCCCCAAACACATGCTTGGTGGGCCGGGGATGGGGGTGGTTGTACAACTGCCCCCCTGCAGGCTCAACGCTCAGAAAATGATGGGCCACATCCGCTTCAAGGACAAGGAGGAGGAAGAGCTGGTGGCCATCATCCCCCCGGCGGCTCTGGCCAGGTGCTACGGCCCCCGCGCCTCCCCCGAGAGTTACGAAATGGAGCAGGACGACCTGGAGGTCCAGAGTGTGGTGACCTCCAGAGTGTCCAGCGCTCGGCACACTTACTGCCTCGCTGCCCCTCACCCCGACCCCCAGGCTGAGAGTTTCTACCTGGAGCCCCTGACGCCAGCCGTTTTTAAGACTGCCAAAGAGAAGAGCATCAGCCTGAACAAGGAGGAGGAAAGCGGGGAGAGTACAAGCAAAGCGGTCTTTAAGAGAACCACTGAGGGTCTTAATTGCACGTTCACCCCCATCCCCAATGCGGAGGCCACCTCTGGTCCCTTCAGACCACCCATGAAGGAGGGTACGGGTTCTTCTCAGCTCCCTCTGATGGGGGCAGCAGAGCCCATCACCAGGGAGCAGTCCTGTGGCTTCTTCCTCCACCTGTCACCGGAGCCCGGGGACCAGGCGACGGCCCTCTTGGGGCAGGCACCAAGCCACAGCCCCTTCCCCACCACCATTACTACAGCTTGGGTGGGCCAGGACTCATACTCTGAGATTGCAAACCTGGAAGAGGAGGAAGAGGAGGAGGATCAGATGGAGCTGGCCAAGGAAGTGGTGAGGAGGGTCATGGGGAAGTGCCTGGGAGAGGGAGGGGAGAGCAAAGGGGAACCGGAGGGGGGAGAGGGCGAGTCGGCCAAGCTCCGGGAGGACATGAAGGTGTGCGAGCGCGAGGACAAGGAAGGCCTTGAGGCCTGGAGCGGGCCGCCCAGCCCCTGCCTTAGCACGGCGTCCTGGGCCAGCAGTGTGTGCAACAGCGGCACCGTGCAAATGACCAGCTTTGCAGAGCGCAAGCTCCACCAAAAGGTCAATAGCTTTCCTGACGGCTGCTCCAATAACAGCAGCTCCCAAAAGACCACGCCCGACGGCTCGGAGAGCGCCCCCTACACTCTAGGAGGCTTGTGGTGCCTGCAGGCTCCTAGCCCATGTCGGCTGGCTAAAGACGGCGCTTTGCGGGTCAGGAAGGAGGGTGGCACCACCAACGTCCTGGCCTCAGAGCTGGTGCAGCTCCACATGCAGCTGGAGGAGCAGCGGCGCGCCATAGAGCACCAAAAGAAGAAGATGGAGACCATATCGGCGTGCCAGCGACTCAAGCTGGGCAAGGCTGCCTTCCTCAACATTGTCAAGAAGGGGGGCGGCAAGAGCAACACGCTGCCCCAGCCCCTCAAACACCTAGAGACCCAATATCAGACGGCCGGCAAGGACAAGGCTTGCAGGGGCGACTCGTGTTTGGATGTCCTGAAGGGTCAGGGGAAGGAGGGACAGCAGCAGAGGGACAGGGACAACAGAACAAACAGTGGCGGTGCAGGGCCGCCGGACGAGGCGGGGGTCGAGCCAGACCTGAGTGAGTGTAGCCGCTCCATAGAGTTGCTGAATGAAGCCATCGGTGCCATTCAGCAACAGATGATGCAGCTGTCTCTACAGCAGGACCGTCTGATAAAGCAGAGCGTCCAGTCACCCCTAGGCGTCCCGCATGCCGCCTCCCTTCTATCCCTACCATCTGCCCCTACACCCACCCAAGACACTTCTTCAACTCCTTCCTCAGACTCCACCATTACCCCCACCGCTCACTCAGACTCCAGTGCTACCCCCACCGACTCCAAATTCCGCCCGGCCGTGCATTTCATGGAGACCATCACCACCGCTCCGCCCACCCGCCGCCCTCCCAAACTGAGCTCCGGATGCAGCCCCAGGACCAAACCCGCAGAACTCAAACTGACCAAGGAAAATGGCAGGCCGGCTTCCAAGACCAGCACCCCCGCATCCAACACAGACCCAAGGCGCTCCCCAGGGTGGCACACCACCTCCCGAGGGGAGCAGGATAGGGACCGGAGTCAGAACAGCAGCCCCACCTGCGTGATATTCACAGAGAGCCCCAGGGCCTTGGAGAGAGGCACTCTCCGTAGCACCACCTTCAAGATCAGAGATGAGGCCAACCAGCGCAGCCACAGAGACGGGCCCACCCTTAGCCCTAAGCATACCCCCCCTGAGGATTCAACCCCCTATGGCGCCCCTCTCACACCCCACTGTGTGGACGTGGCTGAGGAGCTGGAAGGGCGGGAGCGTAGCGGCTCAGGGAAGGAGAACGAGCACGGCGAGGAGGGAGGTCGAGGGAAAGGCCAGCTGATCGAGGTAGATCTGTCTGACCTGAAGGAACCGTCGGAAGAAAAAGACTCCAATATAGGGGACACCTCGGCAGACGGAGAACAGAAGTCAGGACTGGGTTTCTTCTTCAAGGTAGGAAATTTACTTTGTGGCTGCATCTCAATAGTTTCTCCTCGTCTGAAGTAATGAATTTCCCCTTGAGGGACAATACATTTGTATTAGGGCTGTCAAAGTTAACTTGTTAATGACAGTTAGCTTTTACAATTGTATTTTATTTGTATAATTATTTTCACCCAAAAGGTTGGTGAAAAACCCTTAAAGGTCTAATGCAGCCATTTTTATCTCAATATCAAATACTTTCTGGGTAACAATTAAGTACCTTAGTGTGATTGTTTGCAATTAAAATGGTCCAAATGAAATAAAAATTGCTTCTCAGGCAAGAATTTAGCTGGGACTGTCTGGGAGTGGTCTAATTTACCGTCCCACCAAAACAGGCAGAAATTTCAGGTGTTTTTTTAACAGCTCTTACACTAAAGGGGCATTATCATCATTTCCACAGTATTATTCCAACCTCATAGTGTGGAAATATGCACTGATTGTACCAAACATTATGAACACCTGCTCTTTCCATGACAGACTGACCAGGTGAATCCAGGTGAAAGTTATGATCACGTGTTAAATCACTGCTGGGTATTTCACACTCAACAGTTTCCTGTGTGTATCAAGAATGGTCCACCACTCAAAGGACATCCAGCCAACTTGACACAACTGTGGGAAGCATTGGAGTCAACATGGGCCAGCATCCCTATGGAACACTTGGACACCTTGTAGAGTCCATGCCCTGACGAATTGAGGCTGTTTTAAGCTGCGCGCATGCGCAGGTGGGCAGCTCCCCTTAGACTGCGCATCTGCGCAGAGAAACACGAGATTAAACTTCGCTCAGCTTTCTAGAGTTTTCCCCTTTAGTTAATACTATCAACATTTTGCTGTGCTGTCTGAATTGTGCTCGAATCAATGCGATATTAGTCACTTTCAATGTAACATACCGAAACAAAATGAACAATGCAAGACGTGGTATGCAAAACTAACTGTGCAAGAGATTTTCTTATAGGCAGCTCTCATTGGTGTAGGATTCTATTTCATTGACATGCATGACTCAGCCCATACTCTACACAGACCGGTTCGCCATTATCAATCAGAGCTGCAGTAGGCCTATATGCAAATTGCCGTATATGGATCTGTGCCATTCACTTTGAACTGGACAGCATGGGCGGTCTTGACTAGATGCACTTGTTTTGAGATCAAAGCGAGAGCAGCATGTAGCCGCCACTGCACGTGTTCATATTCTTTGCTATTTAGTGAGTTATTAGTCCAGTCAACAATGGGGGAGTGGTTGCTTCCTACAAGAACAAAACATTTTTGCATTTCTAGACAACTTTGAAAAGCAAGTCGGTTGAAGAGCTTTTTTGATGGCTTAAAGGGGCAGTGTTGTATTTTGACACTGTCTTGAATAAGCTAAGTCGCCAATAGGCAGAGGGTAGCATAATTTATCTGATTCTCTGTAATAATGGTATGGGAATAATAATGCATTTTATTTTGTAAAGTGGTTTCTTGCATCAAACAACAACATTTGGATAAGCAGGGTAATGTCAAGCCCTGCATGTTTTTTTCAAAAGTCTCATGGAACACCACACATAGGCTGACTGATAGGACTATTTCCATGTTAACCTGTTGGGTCTAGGGGGCAGCATTTGCACGTCTGGATAAAAAAAATGTACCCGATTTAATCTGGTTACTAATCCTACCCAGTAACTAGAATATGCATATACTTATTATATATGGATAGAAAACACTCTAAAGTTTCCAAAACTGTTTGAATGGTGTCTGTGAGTATAACAGAACTCATTTGGCAGGCAAAACCCTGAGACATTTTCTGACAGGAAGTGGATACCTGATGTGTTGTATTGACTTTAAACCTATCCCATTGAAAAACACAGGGGTTTAGGAATATTTTGGCACTTCCTATTGCTTCCACTAGATGTCACCAGCCTTTACAAAGTGTTTTGAGTCTTCTGGAGGGAGATCTGACCGAACAAGAGCCATGGAACGGTGATGTCCCATTAGACACCTGGCGCGCTACTTCATGTTGGGTACCCTCGTTCCAATATGTTATAAAAGAGTATGCATTCGTCCACCTTGAATATTATTCATGTTCTGGTTAAAAAAGGCCCTAATGATTTATGCTATACAACGTTTGACATGTTTGAACGAACGGAAATATATTTTTTCCCCTCGTTCATGACGAGAAGTCCGGCTGGCTTACATCATGTGCTAACGAGACGGAGATTTTTGGACATAAATGATGAGCTTTTTTGAACAAAACTACATTCGTTATGGACCTGTGATACCTGGAAGTGACATCTGATGAAGAGAATCAAAGGTAATGGATTATTTACATAGTATTTTCGATTTTAGATCTCCCCAACATGACGTCTAGTCTGTATCGCAACGCGTATTTTTCTGGGCGCAGTGCTCAGATTATTGCAAAGTGTGATTTCCCAGTAAGGTTATTTTTAAATCTGGCAAGTTGATTGCGTTCAAGAGATGTAAATCTATAATTCTTTAAATGACAATATAATATTTTACCAATGTTTTCTAATTTTAATTATTTAATTTCTGACGCTGACTTGACTGCCGGTTATTGGAGGGAAACGATTTCCTCAACATCAATGCCATAGTAAAACGCTGTTTTTGTATATAAATATGAACTTGATAGAACTAAAAATGCATGCATTGTCTAACATAATGTCCTAGGAGTGTCATCTGATGGAGATTGTAAAAGGTTAGTGCATCATTTTAGCTGGTTTTATGGTTTTGGTGACCCTGTCTTTGACTTGACAAAACATTACACACAACTCTTGTAAATGTACTGTCCTAACATACTCTAAATTTATGCTTTCGCCGTAAAACCTTTTTGAAATCGTAAAACGTGGTTAGATTAAGGAGATGTTTATCTTTCAAATGGTGTAACATAGTTGTATTTTTGAAAAATTTGAATTTTGACATTTATTTGGATTCAAATTTGCCGCTCTTGAAATGCACCTGCTGTTGATGGAGTGCACCACGGGTGGCACGCTAGCGTCCCACCTAGCCCCAAGAGGTTAAAATGTTATGGGGTGCATTTTCTCCTTTGTTTTTGATGGTAGGCCACTCTGGTAGACCTACATTATGATCAAATACCCACAGTAGCCTACTTGGCCACTGTTAGAATTGTAAGTTAAAGCAGGTACAGCCTCAGTGTTCACAGTAAACGCGCGCCGGTAGTTGCACAGAATTTTCACAATGTTCAAGTTTGCCCTCAGCAGACCTGAAATTTGCTCAGTGCCGAAAAAACATTAGAGGGAACATTGGGTCCAACTCAATAAATTAGGAAGGTGTTCTTAATGTTTTGTACACTGTTTATATAAAACCCAGGCTAGTCATGTTCACTACACTGGGCCTTTAACCCATAGCAAATTTGAAAATAATCAAAATGAATTACTGAAAATCATGCAATTAACCCGGCTAATTTGTGTTGAATTTAATTGATGAAAGCACCGGACAGGGGAACTGAAATTCCCAAAGAGGCATCATCCACCATATTGCTTTAACCGATTCGGAGTTTTCAGATCAGTGCAGATTTTGTCATGTGCCTTAGCAATGAAATGGATGTTGTTCTAGTAGTAAATCAATTTGGTCCCCCCCCCCCCAAAGGACGATGAGAAGATGGCAGAGGATGAGAGGGCAAAGCGTCGCACTCACTTTCTCCTCAAACAGCAGCGGAAGATGGAGGAGGCACGGCTCCGCAAACTGCAGACGGAGGCTGAGAGCGAACAGAAACGAGACGAAGCAAGGTACAAACCATAGAGATGTACTAGTGAGCTGTTCCCAATGGCCACCTCTTTGAGAGCATGGGGAGAGCAAGTAGTTTATTTCCGAAATATTTTGTAAATAAATTGAAAAAGTGTGTAGTACCACCACCTACTGTAATGAGTGTGTATGGTCTGAACAGGTATAAAGCCAAGGTTGGTGAATTACTGCCACCTACAATTAAGGAATGTTTACTTAGGAATATAATTATTGGCTGACCCCTACTGCTGACCTGAATGGAATTACGTGATACTTCCTTAACCCATAGCAAGTCCCACCCACTTGACCACTACATAATGGTGAACGCCCTCAATGGCGCTTCCCATGCTGTCACAGAAGCAGCCATTGAGAAGAGCTCTCTAGTATCTATTATACAAACACATCAGTGGCTGGTAGGCCAAAGATGGTTTCAGGCCCTGACACAGAACATATTCCATCATGGCATGTGTGTATGTTGTGTCAGTGTGCAGGGATAAAGCAAGTGTGTGTGTCTCTTTCCCCCCAGGCGTAAGGCAGAAGAGGACCGGGTGAGGAAGGAGGAGGAGAAGGTGCGGAGGGAGCTGATCAAGCAGGAGTACCTGAGGAGGAAGCAGCTGGAGCTGATAGAGGAGCAGGGTTTGGTTAGGCCCAGATGTAAAGCCAGGAAGACCCGGCCTAAGTCCCTGCATCGTGGAGAGTCCTGCTCCGACACCGGCTTCTCCAAGGGATCCTCCACACGTAGGCCTACACTAAAACACTATAACCCAAACCAACCCTATCTCCCATTTACAGATTTGAACCTCCCCCTAACTAATCTCATCCTCCCTCTAGTCTCTAACTAACCCTGTCTCACCCTATTCATGGGTTGCACGTAGCGTCACCCCATTGTTATTGACAATCTCTTGAAGACTGTTACCTGACTGAACGTTCTACTCAATGCGTTTTCAATTGGCGCTGATGAAGATTTCACATTATAGTGGCTTGGAAACACAATGCCATACAAAAGCTGACAAATAATTAGTAGGGCAATGTCACGCCAAGACAGCTCGAAAATATTAGGAGCATCTCAGCACCTCTTCCCCCTCAGGAGGCTGGAAATATTTGGCATGGGCCCTCGGGTCCTCAGAAAGTTGTACAGCTGCATCATCGAGAGCATCTTGACTGGCTGCATTACTGCTTGGTATGGCAAATGCACCGCCTTTGACCGCAAAGCGCTACAGAGGGTGGTGCAGACAGCTGTACCACACCAAAATGTGGAAAAATTAAAGGGGTGTGAACACTTTCTGAAGGCACTGTACATGCCTCCTGTCCCTATGATCCATGAAACATACATGATACAGACATCTGGAGGCATGTACAGTGATTTCAAAAAGTATTCAAACCCCTTGACTTATTCCACATTTTGTTGTTACAGCCTGAATTCAAAATGGGTGAAAAAAGTATATTTAATCTATCTACACACAATACCCCATAATGACAAAATGAAAATATGTTTTTAGATTTTTTTGGGGGTATATTCATTGAAAATGAAATACAGAAATATGTCATTTACACAAGTATTCACACCCCTGAGACAATACTTTGTAGAAGCACCTTTGGCAGCGAGTACAGCTGTGAGTCTTTCTGGGTAAGTCTCTAAGAGCTTTCCACACCTGGATTGTAAAACATTAGCCCAATATTTATTATCTGTCAAATCGGTTGTTGATCATTGCCAGATGACCATTTGCAGGTCTTAACATAGATTTTCAAGTAGATTTAAGTCCAAACTGTTCCTCGGCCACTCGGGAACATTCAGTGTCTTCTTGGTAAGCAAGCCCAGTGTAGATTTGTTCTTGTGTTTTAGGTTATTGTCCTGCTGAAAGGTGAATTCATCTCCCAGTGTCTGGTGGTAAGCAGACCGAACCAGGATTTCCTCTTGGATTTTGCCTGTGCTTAGCTCCATTCCATTTCTTTTTATCCTGAAAAACTCCCCAGTCCTTAACGATTACAAGCATACCCATAACGTGGCGTAGCATTTGGCCGGATCAAGGAGTCTGGGTAGCCAGGAAAAGGCGAGAGCGCATTGACGAGCAAAAGGAAACTTGCTGCGGTAGTTCAGTGTGCTTCACTGCGAGCATGGAAATGGGCATGGCAGAGACAGCTGTTGTGCTAATACCTTCCTTCACAGAAAGTTATGTTAGACTGTTAAAGATTAGCAGGCCTATGTTAATTAATCAGTCTGTCCTCTTGATATACCGTGCCTTCAGAAGTATTTACACACATTGACTTTTTCCAAATTTTATGTTACAGCCTGAATTGAAAATGTATTAAATTGAGATTTTGTCACTGATCTACATACAATACCCCATAATGTCGAAGTGGAATTATGTTTTTAGAAATGTTTACAAATTAAGTAAAAATTAAAAGCTAAAATGTCTTCAGTCAATAAGTTCAACCGTGTTATGGCAAGCCTAAATACAATGCATTTGGAAAGTATTCAGATCCCTTCAGTTTTTCCACATTTTGTTACCTTATTCTAAAAAATACTACTCAACCTACACAAAACACCCCATAATGGCAAAGCGAAAACAGGTTTTTAGAAATGTTTGCAAAAACAGATACCTTATTTACGTAAGTATTCAGACCCTTTGCTATGAGACTCGAAATTGAGCTCAGGTGCATCCTGTTTCCATTGATCATCCTTGATGTTTCTACAACTTGATTGGAGTCCACCTGTGGTAAATTCTATGGATTGGACATGATTTGGAAGGTCTATAGAAGGTCCCACAGTTCACAATGCATGTCAGAGCAAAATCCAAGCCATGAGGTCGAAGGAACTGTCCATAGAGCGCCGAGACAGGATTGTGTCGAGGCACAGATCTGGGGAAGGGTAGGTACCAAAAAAAATGTCTGCAGCATTGACGATCCCAAAGAACACAGTGGCTTCAATCATTCTTAAATGGAAGAAGTTTAGAACCACCAAGACTCTTCCTAGAGCTGGCTGCCTGGCCAAACCGAGCAATCAGGGGAGAAGGGCCTTGGTCAGGGAGGTGACCAAGAACCGGATGGTCACTCTGACAGAGCTCCAGAGTTCTTCTGTGGAAATGGGAGAACCTTCCAGAAGGACAACCATCTCTGCAGCACTCCACCAATCAGCCTTTATGGTTAAGTAGCCAGATGGAAGCCACTCCTCAGTCACAGGCACATGACAGCCCGCTTGAAGTTTGCCAAAAGGCACCTAAAGTACAGAGAGATCCTTGATGAAAACCTCAGACTGGGGCGAAGGTTCACCTTCCAGCAGGACAACGACCGTAAGCACACAGCCAAGACAACGTAGGAGTGGCTTCGGGACAAGTCTTTGAATGTCCTTGAGTTGCCCAGACTTGAACCCGATCAAACATCTCAAATCAAATTTTATTTGTCACATACACATTTTTTGCAGATGTTATTGCGGGTGAAGCGAAATGGAGAGACCTGAAAATAGCTGTGCAGCGATACTCCCCATCCAACCTGACAGCGCTCGAGAGGATCTGCAGAGAAGAATGGAAGAAACTCCCTGAATACTGGTGTGCCAAGCTTGTAGCGTCATACCTAAGAATCAAGGCTTTAATCGCTGCCAAAGGTGCTTCAACCAAGTACTGAGTAAAGGGTCTGAATACTTATGTATATGTGATATTTCCGTTTTTTATTTTTAACAGATGTGAAGGGGGAAAAAAAAACGTTTTCCTTTGTCATTATGGGGTATTGTGTGTAGATTGATGAGGGGGGGAAACTATTTAATCAATTTTAGATTAAGGCTGTAACGTAACAAAATGTGGACAAAGTCAAGGGGTCTGAATACTTTCTGTATGCACTGTACTTTCAGGATTAAAGATGTGCTTACCCATTCACATAATAATGCAGTAATAGTGTTTAACATGATTTTTAAATTATTACCACATCTCTACAATACATACAAATATCTGTAAGTTCCCTCAATCGAGCAGTGAATTTCAAGCACAAAGACCAAGGACGTTTTCCAATGGTTCGCAAAGAAGAACAACTATTGGTAAATAGGGATATTCAATGTCTGAAAGGTAAAAAACAATCAGCTTGGTGCAGTTATTAATTACTCTACAAAGATACCCTTCCTAACGCAGTTGCCGGAGAGGAAGAAAACCGCTCAGGGATTTCACCAGAGTTTAATGGCTGTGATAGGAGATAATTGAGGATGGATCATTGTAGTTACTCCACAATACTAACATAAATTACAGAATGAAAAGAAGTAAGCCTGTACAGAAAACAAATATTCCAAAACATGCACAAAATAAAAATATTCCAAAACATGTACCTGTTTTTAATAAGGCACTGAAGTAATACTGCAAAAAAATGTGGCAAAGTCATTCACTTTTTGTCCTGAATACAAAGCGTTATGTTAGGGCAAATCTAGTACAACACATTACTGAATACCACTCTATATATTGTCAGCATGGTGGTGGCTGCATCATGTTATGGGTATGCTTGTTATCGGCAAGGACTAGGGAGTTTTTTTAGAGCTAAGCAAAATAGAGCTAAGCACAGGCAAAATCCTAGAGGAAACTAGGTTCAGTCTGCTTTCCATCAGACACTGGGGAGACAAATTCACCTTTCAGCATGACAATTACCTAAAACACAAGGCCAAATATACACTGGAGTTGCTTTCCAAGACGACATTGAATGTTCCGGAGTGGCCTAGTTACAGTTTTGACTTAAATCAGCTTGAAAATGTAGGGCTTGGAAAACTAATTCCAAGATGGCATAGCAGTCAGATGTCCTTTGTCCTCCTCTTGTCGTGTCCCGTGTGTGTGTGTGTGTGTGTGTGTGTGTGTGTGTACACTGCTCAAAAAAATAAAGGGAACACTTAAACAACACAATGTAACTCCAAGTCAATCACACTTCTGTGAAATCAAACTGTCCACTTAGGAAGCAACACTGATTGACAATACATTTCACATGCTGTTGTGCAAATGGAATAGACAACAGGTGGAAATTATAGGCAATTAGCAAGACACCCCAATAAAGGAGTGGTTCTGCAGGTGGTAACCACAGACCACTTCTCAGTTCCTATGCTTCCTGGCTGATGTTTTGGTCACTTTTGAATGCTGGCGGTGCTTTCACTCTAGTGGTAGCATGAGACGGAGTCTACAACCCACACAAGTGGCTCAGGTAGTGCAGCTCATCCAGGATGGCACATCAATGCGAGCTGTGGCAAGAAGATTTGCTGTGTCTGTCAGCGTAGTGTCCAGAGCATGGAGGCGCTACCAGGAGACAGGCCAGTACATCAGGAGACGTGGAGGAGGCCGTAGGAGGGCAACAACCCAGCAGCAGGACCGCTACCTCCGCCTTTGTGCAAGGAGGAGCAGGAGAAGCACAGCCAGAGCCCTGCAAAATGACCTCCAGCAGGCCACAAATGTGCATGTGTCTGCTCAAACGGTCAGAAACAGACTCCATGAGGGTGGTATGAGGGCCCGACGTCCACAGGTGGGGGTTGTGCTTACAGCCCAACACCGTGCAGGACGTTTGGCATTTGCCAGAGAACACCAAGATTGGCAAATTCGCCACTGGTGCCCTGTGCTCTTCAGATGAAAGCAGGTTCACACTGAGCACATGTGACAGTCTGGAGACGCCGTGGAGAACGTTCTGCTGCCTGCAACATCCTCCAGCATGACCGGTTTGGCGGTGGGTCAGTCATGGTGTGGGGTGGCATTTCTTTGGGGGGCTGCCCTCCATGTGCTCGCCAGAGGTAGCCTGACTGCCATTAGTTACCGAGATGAGATCCTCAGACCCCTTGTGAGACCATATGCTGGTGCGGTTGGCCCTAGGTTCCTCCTAATGCAAGACAATGCTAGACCTCATGTGGCTGGAGTGTGTCAGCAGTTCCTGCAAGAGGAAGGCATTGATGCTATGGACTGGCCCGCCCGTTCCCCAAACCTGAATCCAATTGAGCACATCTGGGACATCATGTCTCGCTCCATCCACCAACGCCACGTTGCACCACAGACTGTCCAGGAGTTGGCAGATGCTTTAGTCCAGGTCTGGGAGGAGATCCCTCAGGAGACCATCCGCCACCTCATCAGGAGCATGCCCAGGTGTTGTAGGGAGGTCATACAGGCACGTGGAGGCCACACACACTACTGAGCCTCATTTTGACTTGTTTTAAGGACATTACATCAAAGTTGGATCAGCCTGTAGTGTGGTTTTCCACTTTAATTTTGAGTGTGACTCCAAATCCAGACCTCCATGGGTTGATAAATTGGATTTCCATTGATTATTTTTGTGTGATTTTGTTGTCAGCACATTCAACTATGTAAAGAAAAAAGTATTTCATAAGAATATTTCATTCATTCAGATCTAGGATGTGTTATTTTAGTGTTCCCTTTATTTTTTGAGCAGTGTATATATATTATTATTATTAGTATTTTTTTTCCCCGCATATCTTTTTTTTTGTTTTTTTGGCACTCTAAATACATCTCTGCTGTTTTCAACCAAGATCTCAGCGATCACTGCCTCATTGCCTGCATCCATAATGGGTCAGGAGTCAAACGACCTCCACTCATTACTGTCAAACGCTCCCTGAAACATTTCAGCGAGCAAGCCTTTCTAATCGACCTGGCCCGGGTATCCTGGAAGGATATTGACCTCATCCCGTCAGTAGAGAATGCCTGGTTATTTTTTTGAAATGCCTTCCTCACCATCTTAAATAAGCATGCCCCATTCAAGAAATTTAGAACCAGGAACAGATATAGCCCTTGGTTCTCTCCAGACGACCTGACTGCCCTTAACCAACACAAAAACATCCTGTGGCGTTCGGCATTAGCATCGAACAGCCCCCGTGATATGCAACTTTTCAGCGAAGTTAGAAACCAATATACACAGGCAGTTAGAAAAGCCAAGGCTAGCTTTTTCAAGCAGAAATTTGCTTCCTCCAACACAAACTCAAAAACGTTCTGCGACACTGTAAAGTCCATGGAGAATAAGAACACCTCCTCCCAACTGCCCACTGCACTGAGGATAGGAAACTCTGTCACCTCCGATAAATCCACTATAATTGAGAATTTCAATAAGCATTTTTCTACGGCTGGCCATGCTTTCCACCCTACCCCGGTCAACAGCACTGCACCCCCCACAGCTACTCGCCCAAGCCTTCCCCATTTCTCCTTTTCCCAAATCCAGTCAGCTGATGTTCTGAAAGAGCTGCAAAATCTGGACCCCTACAAATCAGCCGGGCTAGACAATCTGGACCCTTTCTTTCTAATATTATCTGCCGAAATTATTGCAACCCCTATTACTAGCCTGTTCAACCTCTCTTTCGTGTCGTCTGAGATTCCCAAAGATTGGAAAGCAGCTGCTGTCATCCCCCTCTTCAAAGGAGGGGACACTCTTGACCCAAACTGCTACAGACCTATATCTATCCTACCCTGCCTTTCTAAGGTCTTCGAAAGCCAAGTCAACAAACAGATTATCGACCATTTCGAATCCCACCACACCTTCTCCGCTATGCAATCTGGTTTCAGAGCTGGTCATGGGTGCACCTCAGCCACACTCAAGGTCCTAAACGATATCGTAACCGCCATCGATAAGAAACAATACTGTGCTGCCGTATTCATTGTCCTGGCCAAGGCTTTCGACTCTGTCAATCACCACATCCTCATCGGCAGACTCAATAGCCTTGGTTTCGCAAATGATTGCCTCGCCTGGTTCACCAACTACTTCTCTGATAGAGTTCAATGTGTCAAATCGGATGGCCTGTTGTCCGGGCCTCTGGTAGTCTCTATGGGGGTGCCACAGGGTTCAATTCTTGGGCCAACTCTTTTCTCTGTATACATCAATGATGTCGCTCTTGCTGCTGGTGAGTCTCTGATCCACCTCTACGCAGACGACACCATTCTGTATACTTCTGGCCCTTCTTTGGACACTGTGTTAACAACCCTCCAGATGAGCTTCAATGCCATACAACTCTCCTTCCGTGGCCTCCAACTGCTCTTAAATACAAGTAAAACTAAATGCATGCTCTTCAACCGATCGCTGCCTGCACCTGCCCGCCCGTCCAGCATCACTACTCTGGACGGTTCTGACTTAGAATATGTGGACAACTACAAATACCTAGGTGTCCGGTTAGACTGTAAGCTCTCCTTCCAGACTCACATCAAACATCTCCAATCCAAAGTTAAATCTAGAATGGCTTCCTATTTGGCAACATAGCATCCTTCACTCATGCTGCCAAACATACCCTCGTAAAACTGACCATCCTACTGATCCTCGACTTCTGCGATATCATTTACAAAATAGCCTCCAATACCCTACTCAATAAACTGGATGCAGTCTATAAAGTCCCCCCTTATCTCCTCTCACTGGTCACCATAGCAGCACCCACCTGTAGCACGCGCTCCAGCAGGTATATCTCTCTGGTCACCCCCAAAGCCAATTCCTCCTTTGGCCATCTCTCCTTCCAGTTCTCTGCTGCCAATGACTGGAACGAACTACAAAAATCTCTGAAACTGGAAACACTTATCTCCCTCACTAGCTTTAAGCACCAGCTGTCAGAGCAGCTCACAGATCACTGCACCTGTACATAGCCAATCTAAAATTTAGCCCAAACTACTATCTCTTCCCCTACTGTATTTATTTATTTATTTATTTATTTATTTTGCTCCTTTGCACCCCATTTTTTTCTATTTCTACTTTGCACTTTCTTCCACTACAAACCTACCATTCCAGTGTTTTACTTGCTATATTGTATTTACTTTGCCACCATGGCCTTTTTTCCCTTATCTCACCTCATTTGCTCATATTGTATATAGACTTATTTTTCTACTGTATTATTGACTGTATGTTTGTTTTACTCCATGTGTAACTCTGTGTTGTTCTATGTGTCGAACTGCTTTGCTTTATCTTGGCCAGGTCGCAATTGTAAATGAGAACTTGTTCTCAATTTGCCTACCTGGTTAAATAAAGGTGAAAAAATAATAATAATAAATAAACTTGAAAATGCTTGTCAACAATAAACTTGACAGAGCTTGAATAATATGTTAAGGAATAATGGGCAAATATTTTACAATCCAGGTGTGAAAGCTCTTAGAGACTTGCATAGAAAAGACTCACAGCTGTAATTGCTGCGAACGGTGATTCTAACATGCATTGTCTCAGGGGGTTGAATACTTATCTTATCAAGATGTTATTTTCCATGAATAAAAAATAAAAACATTCTTTCACTTTGACAGAGTATTTTGTGTAGATCGTTGACAAAAAAAAGACATCCATTTTAATTCCACTTTGTAACACAACAAAATGTCAAGAGGTGTCAGTACTTTCTGAAGGCACTGTAGCTGTATGATTCTAACAGTAGTCTGCTATTGGTGTGGTCATGTCAAAAGTCCTTTCTCCCAATTAAGTTTCTAAGTGAAAATTGCCAGAACTGAGATGCCCGAAATATGTCCTGTTGTGGAATCGCCCAGTAGGAAATGCCTTTGTCATTGGGATGTCGGCATATTGACTTTAGATGCTACCTAAGATTGCGGGGAGAGCACCAGATTTTAGCTAGCTAATGGCAACATTGCCTCAGTCTAAAGTAAATTTGACTACATCATAATGATGACAAAGTTGTTTCGTACTAATTATTTGCATACTTTAGCAATGTCATCGTATTTCCAAGCCACTATACTGTAATTTAGACACTAAACAATCATTAGCCCCTGTTGAATGATTGGGCACCACTTGACTTTCGGGAGTCACTATTGCTGAGAACGTCTTGAACATTCATAACAATGGCCTATTAATTCCAGGGTTTTTCTTTATTTTTACTATAAAATCATTGTAGAATAGTGAAGACATCAAAACTATGAAATAACACACATGGAATCATGTAGTAAGCAAAAAGGTGTTAAACAAATCAAATTTGAGTTTCTTCAAAGTAGCCACTTTGCCTTGATGACAGCTTTGCACGCTCTTGGCATTCTCTCAACCAGCTTCATGAGGTAGTCACCTGGAATACAGTTCTATTAACAGATGTGCCTTCTTAAAAGTTAATTAGTGGAATTTCTTTCCTTAATGCGTTTGAGCCAATCCGTTGTGTATGGGGTGGTATACAGAAGATAGTCCTATTTGATAGCCCTATTTGATAGCCCTATTAAGTCCATATTATGTCAGAACAGCTCAAATAAGCATTGAGAAACAACAGTCCATCATTACTTAAAGACATGAAGGTCAGTCAACCCGGAAAATGTCAAGAACTTTGAAAGTTTCTTCAAGTGCAGTCGCAAAAACATCCAGTGCTATGATGAAACTGGCTCTCATGAGAACCGCCACAGGAAAGGAAGACCCAGAGTTACCACTGCTGCAGAGGATAAGTTCATTAGTTACCAGCCTCAGAAATTGCAACCCAAATAAATGCTTCACAGAGTTTAAGTAACAGACACATCTCAACATTCAACTGTTCAGAGGAGACTGTGGGAATCAGGCCTTCATGGTCAAATTACTGCAAAGAAACCACTACTAAAGGACACCAATAATTAGAGGAGACTTGCATGGGCCGGTGGAAATCTGTCCTTTTGGTATGATGAGTCCAAATTTGAGATTTTTGGTTCCAACCGCCGTGTCTTTGTGAGATGCAGAGTAGGTGAACGGATGATCCCCGCGTGTGTGGTTCCCACCGTGAAGCATGGAAGATGAGATGTGATGATGTGGGGGTGCTTTGCTGGTGACACTGTCTGTGATTTATTTAGAATTCAATGCGCACTTAACAAGCATGGCTACCACAGCATTCCACAGCATTCTGTAAAACCACAATGAGGACATCAACCCATTGTAGTTTTAGACGTGTTTGATATGTTTTATGTACACATTTTATTAGAATATTTATGAAATGCACATTGTTATATTTGGTGTAACCCTCTCACCAGGCTCGAACTTGACTCTCACGATATTACCTTAGAATATCTGAACAGCATGGGATGTTAGGTGAGAAGGACATCTCCAATAAGAATCCCTATTATAAACTATCTAGGGTGATGACAACTAGTGGATTAACTTCAGATAGAATGATTATAGATTTTTGTTATTATATAAGGATACGCTTTCCCATGCATTAAAATGAAACTGAAACAGTAAATGACTCCATCAATGCAACAGACATAAGGTTCAAGATGGATGTTATCACATTTTCAATGTACCACATCAAAATAAATGAAAATTATAAACCCCAATGTTTTTTCACAACCCATGTCCAAATTACTGGCAAGATTGCTTAAACCCGTTGACGCGCGTTGGGCCTCAAAAAAATGACGACACCCAAAGTTCCGAAGCACCCCACCATTGTGGTTACTCACTACTCGTAGATATTTCCTCAGCGAAGTATAGCAGTTCTGTGCAGGTGTCCTCACAAGATCCACAGAAAGCACAGCTATCAATGCAGACAGTACTCTTTAGCAGCAACAGATATCCCATAAAAACAAACTCGTTAATCTTCCACAAGAAATTCTCTCCAGGTCTCGCACAATGCTAGGCTAAACTTGAGCTGTCAAATACCTCCACGATGAGACGGTAGCTTCAGACTCTACTAAATCTTAACAAAATAATAATAATACTCTCTTAAAAAATAAAATCAGTATTTCCCTTCAAAACTCTGTAAATTTGGGTTTTGTTATACTTTTATCGTCTTCTTCTTCACCATTGTCTTTTTCTTCACCAACACTGATAATATCTCTCCATCCTTTTTTCAACGTCTCGCCCTCTTTTTCCAACGTCTCTTTTTCACAGGCCTCCTGTTAACCTGGTCAACTCTCCCATTGGCCACATCTTAACAAGCTACCTTATTGGTCAAAACTTAAACTTAAAAGTAAACCAACCTATTCACTTGTACATTTAAATAAGTATTTCTTCAAAATAAATGCATTAACGACATTACAGTTCAGGAGCAATTTGATCACCTTTTAAATCTAATACCAATTAATTAAAACAAATAAACTCTATACTTGGTTTTAACAAGGGTATTACATTGGTAACACTTTTTTCCCTCAACTCCAACCCCATTTGATGCATGGAACGGATGTGGGTGGAGCTATGTCTACATAAGAGTGGTAAAAAAAAATTGAAGTACGTTACAATATATTTCGATTTTCTTTAACACTTTTTTGGTTACTACATTATTCCATATGTGTTTCAGAGTTTTGATGTCTTGACTATTATTCTACATATGAGTAGGTGTCCAAACTTTTGACTGGTACTGTAGGTGCATCCCATGAATACCACAATGTGCTCTGTGTGTGCGTTTGTATTCTTTGTTTAGCTTTCCTGTGTGTGTATTGTCTGTTTAGCCCTTGCGTGTGTGTTTTTGTCACCCAGGTTATTCTCTGAGAGCATTCATGTTGATGAGAGCCCAGGGATCAGCAGCAGGCAGTAGGGGAGGTGAAACATCTAACCTCATCTGCATGACCCCCTGACCTCATAACATCATACCATACCTCATAGGGCTAGTTTTTCCTGGTCAGGTTATGTCAGGAAAGAAATTCCAAGAACAACCCACAACCCCTTCAGAAAGGCTGATCAAGTGGACCACTAGCCCCTTTCCCCCTAAGCAGATGTGAGAGAATTGCATAGATTTGTGTAATGTGATTGGCTCACTTTGCCCTCTTATAGGATCGGGGGAATTTTCTCTCCATCTCTCTCTCGGTGTCTATCTAACTCTCTCTCTCGTGGCATGCCATGAGGGTAAGAACCTGATTGTGCCTGGCTGAGCAAGCAGAGAGCAATGCCTGAGTTTGCAATGAAACATTTTAAAAGGTTTGCATATCAGTCCACTGCTAATGTGACATCACACTGTGCCTGCTGCGTTGTGCCTTCCTGGCTTGTGTAAGCATGGGTTAGGGTTGGGCGATATTACAATAGCATCGTCTATCGACGATGATTGACAGCCATTGTCCATGGTTACGACATCGAGATGTAACAGATGATGGTTTAGCCTAATGGAACTTGACTGGCGCTGCGCAGTAAAAAAAAGTATCGCAGTGCTCAGCAGGGACCCAAGGGACATTCCAAGTAATTTGCATATTGCTATTTGCTATACCCTATTTCAATAAATGTGATTTATAGCCTACAGAACGCAAGAGAGGAATGTAGACCAGATGGAGCAGAGAATTCCACCAAAGCAGCACAAAATGTCTAGTCAGAAAATCTTGTTTATCCTCTCTGCCTAAACCAATTTTTCCATCTCAAAAAGTTATTTGAATAGTCTAAAAACGTGAGGTAGCTAGAGGACTAATAAGGATTGAACAAGCAATATCAAAAACCTACAGAAATATGCAACGACAAGCTAAGTCAAGTTTAAGTTAAGAAATAAATTGTCCATGCGGGTCAGGAAAATCCCTCAATGCGAGGTTGAGAAGCAAATGGCCAAATTGTCCTACAAAGCCTATCATAAAAGCTTTAAGACAAGTTAAAGTTATGAACAGTAGCGTATTTCCCAAATATTCCAGCTTTTTAAAAAATACAAATAATGAAAGTATATAGCCTAGGCATAGGCAATTTTTTATGAGGCAAATAAACAATTATTTTCCAGTTGTGAAGACTGTAGACTGCTTCCATCCAGCCCATGATGTAGGCCTATAACCTAGCTCACTATGGCAGCCCGCTCCTCATCACAGACAGACATAGACGTGTTATGCTTCTCTACCAGAAAGGAATATTAGAAAAGATTTGCCATTGCCTGCACTTAGCCTCTGCCCAAGCATTCAACAACATGATCTTTTGTCATGATTTGTCCACTGGAATTCGATTCCGCATTATAGCCCAACTGTCGTTTTTGGGGGAAGGGTGGCCAATAGGGGCGAGGAGCATCATATACGATGATATTTTATGTGTACATAATCACAATAGGACAGGTTGACATCACCTAACCATTTGAGGTGAGGGTGTGGGTGTGAGCAGGGTTGGGTAGGTTACTTTCTAAATGTAATCCGTTACTAGTTACATGTCCAAACTTGTAATCAGTAACGTAACTTTTGGATTACCCAAACTCAGTAACTTCATCTGATTACATTCAGTTACTTTTAGATTACTTTCCCCTTAAGAGGGATGTATGTTGGTAATTGTATGTTAACAATTGAACAACATCTATTGCAGGATAAATCAGTGTTGAAGTTTACATAGCTGGCCATACATGGATGTTTAATTTTACTTTATGGGTTGGTTATGTAGGCTTATTCTAACCCATCGCTTTCTACTACATATAATAACACGATTCAATTTTATCATTACATTAATATACATAATTTATAAGTCCAAAAATGGATGTAGCAACTACCCCTTTTTTAAGTCTATCAAAAGTGTGCAAGTTTGAGCATGTGTCCGAGTTTGAGCATTTTTTATGTATTATTTCTTACACTGTTACCCCAGGAAATCTGAAGTGTTACATACAGCCAGGAGGAACTATTGGATATAAGAGCAATGTCAACTTACCAACATTACGACCAGGAATACGACTTTCCCGAAGCGGATCCTCTGTTTGGTCCACCACCCAGGACAATGGATCGGACCCCAGCAGGCGACCCAAAACAACAGCGTCGCAGACGGAGCGGTCTTCTGGTCAGGCTCCGTAGACGGGCCATTGCCCACCGCTCCAGAGTATACTACTCGCCAATGTCCAGTCTTTTGACAACAAGGTAGACGAAATCCGAGAAAGGGTTGCCCTCCAGAGAGACATCAGAGATTGTAACATTCTCTGTTTCACAGAAACATGGCTCACTCGGGATACGTTATCAGAGTCTGTACAGCCACCTGGTTTCTTCACGCATCGCACCGACAGAAACAATAATCTCTCTGGTAAGAAGAAGGGCGGGGATGTATGACTTATGATTAATGAGTCGTGGTGTGATCATAACAACATACAGGAACTCAAGTCCTTTTGTTCACCTGACCTAGAATTCCTTACAATCAAATGCCGACCGCATTATCTACCAAGAGAATTCTCTTCGATTATAATCACAGCCGTTTATATCCCCCCCCCCCCAAACAGACACCTCGACGGCCCTGAAAGAACTTCATTTGACTCTATGTAAACTGGAAACCACATATCCTGAGGCTGCATTTATTGTAGCTGGGGATTTTAACCAGGCTAATCTGAAAACGGTTCCCTAAATTCTATCAGCATATCGAATGCGCGACCCGGGCTGGCAAAATTCTGGATCATTGTTACTCTAACTTCCGCAACGCATATAAAGCCCCCCCTCGCCCTCCTTTCGGCAAATCTGACCACGACTCCATTTTGTTGCTCCCAGCCTATAGACAGAAACTTAAACAGGAAAGGCCCGTGCTCAGGTCTGTTCAACGCTGGTCCGACCAATCTGATTCCACGCTTCAAGATTGCTTCGATCACGTGGACTGGGATATGTTCTTGATAGCATCAAACAATGACATTGATGTATAAGCTGATTCGGTGAGCGAGTTTATTAGCAAGTGCATCGGTGATGTTGTACCCACGGCGACTATTAAAACCTTCCTCAACCATAAACCGTGGATTGATGGCAGCATTCACGCAAAACTGAAAGCGTGAACCACTGCTTTTAATCAGGGCAAGGCGACCAGAAACATGACCGAATACAAAAAGTGTAGCTAGTCCCTCCACAGGGCAATCAAACAAGCAAAGCGTCAGTATAGCGATAAAGTAGAGTCGCAATTCAACGGCTCAGACACGAGAGGTATGTGGCAGGGTCTACAGTCAATCACGGACTACAAAAAGAAAACCAGCCCCGTCGCGGACCCCGATGTCTTGCTCCCAGACAAACTAAACAACTTCTTTGCTCACTTTGAGGACAATACAGTGCCACCGACACGGCTCGCTACCAAAACCTGCGGGCTCTCCTTCACCGCAGCCAACGTGAGTAAAACATTTAAACGTGTTAACCCTCACAAGGCTGCCGGCCCGGACGGCATTCCTAGCCGTGTCCTCAGAGCATGCCTGGACAAGCTGGCTGGTGTGTTTACAGACATATTCAATCAATCCCTATCCCAGTCTGCTGTTCCCACATGCTTCAAGAGGGCCACCATAGTTCCTGTTCCCAAGAATGCGAAGGTAACTGAGCTAAACGACTATCGCCCCGTAGCACTCACTTCCGTCATCATGAAGTGCTTTGAGAGACTAGTCAAGGATCATATCACCTCCACCCTACCTGACACCCTAGACCCACTCCAATTTGCTTACCGCCCCAATAGGTCCACAGACGACGCAATCACACTGCACACTGCCCTAACCCATCTGGACAAAAGGAATACCTATGTAAGAATGCTGTTCATCGACTACAGCTCAGCATTTAACACCATAGTACCCTCCAAACTCGTCATTAAGCTTGAGACCCTGGGTCTCGACCCCGCCCTGTACAACTGGGTCCTGGACTTTCTGACGGGCTGCCCCCCAGGTGGTGAGAGTGGGAAACAACATCTCCACCCCGTTGATCCTCAACACTGGGGCCCCACAAGGGTGCGTTCTCAGCCCTCCTGTACTCCCTGTTCACCCATGACTGCGTGGCCATGCACGCCTCCAACTCAATCATCAAGTTTGCAAACGACACTACAGTGGTTGGCCTGATTACCAACAACGACGAGACAGCCTACAGGGAGGAGGTGAGGGCCCTCGGAGTGTGGTGTCAGGAAAATAACCTCACACTCAACGTCAACAAAACAAAGGAGATGATCGTAGACTTCAGGAAACAGCAGAGGGAGCACCCCCATATCCACATCGACAGGACAGTAGTGGAGAAGGTGGAAAGTTTTAAGTTCCTCGGTGTACACATCACGGACAAACTGAAATGGTCCACCCACACAGACAGCGTGGTGAAGAAGGCGCAACAGCGCCTCTTCAACCTCAGGAGGCTAAAGAAATTTGGCTTGTCACCAAAAACACTCACAAACTTTTAAAGATGCACAATCGAGAGCATCCTGTCGGGCTGTATCACCGCCTGGTATGGCAACTGCTCCGCCCAGAACCGTAAGGCTCTCCAGAGGGTAGTGAGGTCTGCACAACGCATCACCGTGTGCAAACTACCTGCCCTCCAGGACACCTACACCCCCCGATGTCACAGGAAGGCCAAAAAGATCATCAAGGACAACAACCACCCGAGCCACTGCCTGTTCACCCCGCTATCATCCAGAAGGCGAGGTCAGTACAGGTGCATCAAAGCTGGGACCGAGAGACTGAAAAACAGCTTCTATCTCAAGGCCATCAGACTGTTTAACAGCCATACTGACTCAAATCTCTAGCCACATTAACAATTGGATGTAATAAATGTATCACTAGTCACTTTAAACAATGCCACTTTATATAATGTTTACATACCCTACATTACTCATCTCATATGTATATACTGTACTCTATACCATCTACTGCATCTTGCCTATGCCGTTCGGCCATCGCTCACCCATATATTTGTATGTACATATTCTTATTCATTCCTTTACACTTGTGTGTCTGAGGTAGTTGTGAAATTGTTAGATTACTTGTTCGATATTACTGCATGGTCCGAACTAGAGAAACAAGTATTTCGCTACACTTGTATTAACATCTGCTAACCATGTGTATGTGACCAATAAAATTTGATTTGGATGTCTTTTTTAAAATAGATTGAGCAAATAAGCCCCACTTTTATTCCACAGGCTGGGATCCGCACAATGCAGCTGTTGCAAGAGCGCATTTTTCAATGGTTTCAAAAACAATGATTGATAGGCAGCTTAAACTTCTTGAATTCAACCATTTTTGGGTTCAAATGTACATTTAGATATGTGAACAGCTATCCACAACACCACAATCCGTAAGGCGCAAATAGCTAAATGAGAGAGCACCAGTGTGATTGACATCAATGCGCTATATAGATATAAATAACAAGTGATATCTGTATCGCCGTAGACTATGCTGCTGTCATCCTTACCTCCAAGCGTTTATTCAAGTTGGATAATCTTTGGATGCCGACAGCAGTCGCACCATTGGAAGACATAGATTGGACTGTAGCCTTCAAAAGCCTATTCCTGCTCTTTTCCCGTGATCCATCAAACCCATTTGGTGTGTCATCATACTGGTCTCTGACTTGTGGTCAGACTCGCTCAGGTGGAACAAACTTAAACTTGTGCCATTTTTCAAAGCTGATTTGAATGTCATTGACAAAAAAGAGAAGTGTCAAAGATTTTTTGCACAAACATCCTTTCTGAATTCAAAAGTAATCCTCGAAGTAATCATCTAGTTTATCAAAAGTATCTGTAATCTGATTGCAATCATTTTGCTTGTAACGGATTACAGTTACTTTTTTTTTTGTAATCCCTTATAATTGATTACATGTAATCCGTTAAACCCCAACCCTGGGTGTGAGTGATGGTCAAGAGTAGGGAAAGGTTTGTATTCGTTTGCTAATAATTAAATACATGTACTCTAAATTTACAAATGCATCTATTGAGCAGATTACGTTTATAACCACTAACAAAATTACAGAAGACGTTTTGATTGTTTGAAGTATGTCAAGTGCAGTGAAAATATGTTCAGTTTTGTTTTCCCTCGTGTCAGAACAAACAGTAATTGGAACGACTAGCATACCGCAAATATTTTGTCTTTAGACCTGTTTTACATGAACATGCCAGTACTTCAGTACTAAAAAAATGCTTGCGTACTCGAGCAGACATTCTTTCAAATGCCCATCCCTAATAAAGGTTATCTTCATATGCTGCTTGTATGTGGATGGTTAATGAATACCAGTGAAATGACTGTTCAGTATCTGTTTTTATTTGGTGCACACAGACATACAGTGTATTTATAATAATAATAATACATGCCATGAAGCAGACATTTTTATCCAAAGCGACTTCTTGTTCTATGGTATTGATTAACTCTTGTCTCGTTGACTTCCAGAGGACATTCTCCACTGTTTCCAGTCAGGCTCCACTCTCTCCTTGGCCACCGAGACAGAGAGTGTCACTTTTGGAGGAGCCGAACCACAGAGGTGTGTGTGCGCGCGTATGTGCAGGGTTGGGTGCGTGTGGTTCTTTGTGTGAGTATGTGATTGAGACAGACACCCTGTTAACTGTGTGTGTGTGTGTGTGTGTGTGCGCGTGTGTGTGCGTTCCAGGGGTGGGTCGGTGGAGTCGTTCCCTCTGCTAAGCAGGAACTCCAGTAGGAACATGGAGAGAGACTGGGAGAACGGCTCTACAGCCTCCTCCATCACATCTACAGTAGAGTACAATGGTGAGTATTACACATGCACCCACACACACACACCTGGGTACAATGGTGAGTAGGCGTGTCAACGTTTTAAATTTAAACGAAATTGGGATCCTAACAATAAGAAAATAAAATAAAATCACAACATTTTAATCAGATTGTAGCTGGGCTCGATTACTCTTCACTAATGATGCGAGTGTGTATTTAGTCTGTTGCATGTGGAATATTCTAGCCTATTCATTGATGATAAGCCCTGCTATACTAAAGTTCCAAGACATTGCAAGCCAAGAAATTGCAAAATACAGCATTCCATTGTGAGATACAGCTTTTGATTGCTGATAGATAGGCCTAGTGCGAAGTTCTGACTGTCTCTGCCTGGTGACCAACATGCCCATACTGTGTCCCTCCCCTCTCTCTCTCCGTCCCTCGCTAGCTCGCTATGAAAGATGTTTGTGTTCTCAGAAGTACAGCAACTAATCTTCTCTGTTCAAAATACGGAATCTTTTATTAAAATTTTTTTACCTTTATTTTAACTTGTTATGGATAGGGGGCAGTATTTTCACGGCTGGATAAAAAACGTACCCGATTTAATCTGATTATTACTCCTGCCCAGAAACTAAAATATGCATATAATTATTAGCTTTGGATAGAAAACACTCCAAAGTTTCTAAAACTGTTTGAATGGTGTCTGTGAGTATAACAGAACTCATTTGGCAGGCCAAAACCTGAGAAGATTCCAAACAGGAAGCGCCCTCTCTGACCATTTCTTGGCCTTCTTGATCATCTCTATCCAAAACAGGGGATCTCTGCTGTAACGTTACATTTTCTAATGCTCCCATAGGCTCTCAGAAGGCGCCAGAACGTTGAATGATGACTTTGCAGGCCATGGCTGAAAAACAGTAGCGCATTTGGATAGTGGTCGATCTGAGAACAATGAGACTGGCGTGCGCGTGCACGAGAAGAGTCCATTTTACTTTCTCTGTCTTTGAACGAAAACAACGACTCCCGGTCGGAATATTATCTCTTTTTTCCGAGAAAAATTGCATAAAAATTGATTTTAAACAGCGTTTGACATGCTTCAAAGTACGGTAATGGAATATTTAGAATTTTTTTGTCACGAAACGGGCCGGGCGCGTTACCCTTCGGATAGTGTCTTGAACGCACAACAAAACGCCGCTATTTGGATATAACTATGGATTATTTGGAACCAAAACAACATTGGGTGATGAAGTAGAAGTCCTGGGAGTGCATTCTGACAAAGAACAGCAAAGGTAATTCAATTTTTCTTATAGTAAATCTGAGTTTGGTGAGTACCAAACTTGGTGGGTGGTTTTTGATATAAATATGAACTTGATTGAACAAAGCATGCGTGTATTGTATAACATAATGTCCTAGGAGTGTCATCTGATGAAGATCATCAAAGGTTAGTGCTGCATTTAGCTGTGGTTTTGTTTTTTGTGACATTATATGCTAGCTTGAAAAATGGGTGTCTGATTATTTCTGGCTGGGTACTCTGCTGACATAATCTAATGTTTTGTTTTCGCTGTAAAGCCTTTTTGAAATCGGACAGTGTGGTTAGATAAAGGAGAGTCTTGTCTTTAAAATGGTGTAAAATAGTCATATGTTTGAAAAATTGAAGTTTTCGGATTTTCGAGAGTTTGTATTTCGCGCCACGCCTATCATTGGATATTGGAGCAGGTGTTCCGCTATTGAGACATAGGACTCTTTTCCAAATGCGCCCTGTATGTTACAATATAAATATACACATTTTATATATATATGTATGTGTGTGTGTGTGTGTGTGTGTGTGTGTGTGTGTGTGTGTGTGTGTGTGTGTGTGTGTGTGTGTGTGTGTGTGTGTAACACACACACACACACCCGTTCAAAAGTTTGGGGTCACTTAGAAATGTCCTTCTTTTTGAAAGAAAAGCACATTTTTTGTGCATTAAAATAACATCAAATTGATCAGAAATACAGTGTAGACATTATATACAGTCAGTCAGTCAGTCAGTCATGGCTAAAAGTTTTGAAAATGACACAAATATTAATTTCCACAAAGTGTGCTGCTTCAGTGTCTTTAGATATTTTTGTCAAATGTTACTATGGAATACTGAAGTATTATTACAAGCATTTTTTAAGTGTCAAAGGCTTTTATTAGCAATTACATGAAGTTGATGCATAGAGTCAATATTTGCAGTGTTGACCCTTCTTTTTCAAGACCTCTGCAATCCGTCCTGGCATGCTGTCAATTAACTTCTGGGCCACATCCTGACTGATGGCAGCCCATTCTTGCATAATCAATGCTTGGAGTTTGTCAGAATTTGTGTGTTTTTGTTTGTCCACCTGCCTCTTGAGGATTGACCACAAGTTGTCAATGGGATTAAGGTCTGGGGAGTTTCCTGGCCATGGACCCAAAATATCGATATTTTGTTCCCCGAGCCACTTAGTTATCACTTTTGCCTTATGGCAAGGTGCTCCATGCTGGAAAAAGCATTGTTCATCACCAAACTGTTCCTGGATGGTTGGGAGAAGTTGCTCTCTGAGGATGTGTTGGTACCATTCTTTATTCATGGCTGTGTTCTTAGGCAAAATTGTCAGTGAGCCCACTCCCTTGGCTGAGAAGCAACCCCACACATGAACGGTCTCAAGATGCTTTACTGTTGGCATGACACAGGACTGATGGTAGCGCTCACCTCGTCTTCTCCGTACAAGCTTTTTTCCAGATGCCCTAAACAATCGGAAAGGGGATTCATCAGAGAAAATGACCTTACCCCAGTCCTCAGCAGTCCAATCCCTGTACCTTTTGCAGAATATCAGTCTGTCCCTGATGTTTTTCCTGGAGAGAAGTGGCTTCTTTGCTGCCCTTCTTGACACCAGGCCATCCTCCAAAAGTCTTTGCCTCACTGTGCGTGCAGATGCACTCACACCTGCCTGCAGCGATTCCTGAGCAAGCTCTGTACTGGTGGTGCCCCGATCCCACAGCTGAAACAACTTTAGGAGACGGTCCTGGCGCTCGCTGGACTTTCTTGGGCGCCCTGAAGCCTTCTTCACAACAATTGAACCGCTCTCCTTGATATACTTGATCTGATAAATGGTTGATTTAGGTGCAATCTTACTGGCAGCAATATCCTTGCCTGTGAAGCCCTTTTTGTGCAAAGCAATGATGACGGCACGTGTTTCCTTGCAGGTAACCATGGTTGACAGAGGAAGAACAATGATTCCAAGCACCACCCTCCTTTTGAAGCTTCCAGTCTGTTATTCGAACTCAATCAGCATGCCAGAGTGATCTCCAGCCTTGTCCTCGTTAACACTCACACCTGTGCTAAAGAGAGACTCACTGACATGATGTCAGCTGGTCCTTTTGTGGCAGGGCTGAAATTCAGTGGGACTGATTTTGGGGGATACAGTTCATTTGCATGGCAAAGAGGGACTTTGCAATTAATTGCAATTCATCTGATCACTCTTCATAACATTCTGGAGTATATGCAAATTGCCATCATACAAGGCAGCAGACTTAGTGAAAATCATGTCATGTGTCATTCTCAAAACCTTTGGCCACGACTGTATATACAGTTGAAGTCGGAGTTTACGTACACCTTAGCCAAATACATTTAAACTCAGTTTTTCACAATTCCTGACATTTAATCCAAGTAAAAATTGCCTGTTTTAGGTCAGTTAGGATCACCACTTTATTTTAAGAATGTGAAATATCAGAATAATAGTAGCGATTTATTTCAGCTTTTATTTATTTCATCACATTCCCAGTGGGTCAGAAGTTTACAAACACTCAATTAGTATTTAGTAGCATTGCCTTTAAATTGTTTAACTTGGGTCAAAGTTTCGGGTAGCCTTCCACAAGCTTCCCACAATAAGTTGAGTGAATTTTGGCCCATTCCTCTTGACAGAGCTGGTGTAACTGAGTCAGGTTTGTAGGCCTCCTTGCTCGCACACGCTTTTTAAGTTCTGCCCACACATTTTCTATAGGGTTGAGGTCAGGGCTTTGTGATGGCCACTCCAATACCTTGACTTTGTTGTCCTAAAGACATTTTGCCACAACTTTGGAAGTATGCTATGGGTCATTGTCCATTTGGAAGACCCATTTGCGACCAAGCTTTAACTTCCTGACTGATGTCTTGAGCTGTTGCTTCAATATATCCACATCATTTTCCTGCCTTGTGATGCCATCTATTTTGTGAAGTTCACCTGTCCCTCCTGCAGCAAAGCACCCCCACAACATGATGCTGCCACCCCTGTGCTTCATGGTTGGGATGGTGTTCTTTGGCTTGCAAGCCTCCCCCTTTTTCCTCCAAACATAACGATGATCATTATGGCCAAGCAGTTCTATTTTTGTTTCATCAGACCAGAGGACATTTCTCCAAAACGTACAGTCTTTGTCCCCATGTGCCGTAGTCTGGCTTTTTTATGGTGGTTTTGGAGCAGTGGCCTCTTCCTTGCTGAGCGGCCTTTCAGGTTATGTCGATATAGGACTCGTTTTACTGTGGATATAGATACTTTTGTACCCGTTTCCTCCAGCATCTTCACAAGGTGCTTTGCTGTTGTTCTGGGATTGATTTGCACTTTTCGCACCAAAGTACGTTCATCTCAAGGAGACAGAACGTGTCTCCTTCCTGAGCGGTATGAAGGCTGCGTGGTCCCACGGTGTTTATACTTGCGTACTGTTGTTTGTACAGATGAACGTGGTACCTTCAAGATTTTGGAAATTGCTCCAAAGGATGAACCAGACTTGTGGACGTCCACAATTATTTTTCTGAGGTCTTGGCTGATGTATTTTGATTTTCCCATGATGTCTAGCAAAGAGGCACTGAGTTTGAAGGTAGGCCTTGAAATACATCCACAGGTGCACCTCCAATTAACTAAAATTATGTCAATCAGAAGCTTCAAAAGCCATGACATCATTTTCTGGAATTTTCCAAGCTGTTTAAAGGAACAGTCAACTTAGTGTATGTAAACTGCTGACCCACTGGAATTGGGATACGGTGAATTGTAAGTGAAATAATCTGTCTGTAAACAATTGTTGGAAAAATGACATGCACAAAGTAGATGTCCTAACCGACTTGCCAAAACTATAGTTTGTTAACAAGAAATTTGTGGATTGGTTGAAAAATGAGTTTTAATGACTCCAACCTAAGTGCATGTAAACTTCCGACTTCAACTGTACATACTGTGGCGTACAGCAGGTCAGCCATCAGGGGGAGACTCGTCGAGGCCTGGTGACAGACGGATTATACATCACGAGGTGATGGCTCCATCTGATGGACGTGCCAGGTCTTGACGGGCTCTCTGGCCAGGAAGGCCCACAAGGGAAGTGTGGGAAGAAAGGACTCCCGTATAGTTGGGGACGGTTGCAGAGGTATGTGGAGGGAGTTCAGATTTTGTGCCCGACAGGATACAGCAAGACCCGGAGCCCAGAAGATGGTATCCCGGAGAAGGTCTCATGGGGGAGACCTATCCTTTTTTTATTATTTTTATTATTTAAATAAACACCCTTGAAACCGAGCTAATGTCTGATCTCTGTCTGATCTGTGTAAAAGTCTTGACCAAACCCCCTGGTCTGCCACAATACATTCAGTGCATTTGTAAAGTTATCAGACCCCTTGACTTTTCCACATTTTGTTACGTTACAGTCTTATTCTAAAATTGATGAAATAGTTGTTTTTTTTCTTCACATAAATTGACGCACAATACCCCATAATGACAAAGCAACACGTTTTTTAGAGAGTTTTGCAACAACAACAAAAAAACTGAAAGTAGCATTTACATAAGCATCAGAACCCTTTACTCAGTACTTTGTTGAAGCACCTTTGGCAGCGATTACAGCCTCGAGTCTTCTTGGGTATGATGCTACAAGCTTGGCACACCTGTATTTGGGGAGTTTTTCCCATTTCATTTCTGCAGATCCTCTCAAGCTCTGTCAGTTTGGATGAGGAGCATCACTGCACAGCTATTTTCAAGTCTCTCCAGACATGTTCGATCGTGTTCAAGTCAGGGCTCTGGCTGGGCCACTCAAGGACATTCAGAAACTTGTCCCAAAGCCACTCCTGCGTTGTCTTGGCTGTGTGCATAAGGTTGTTGTCCTGTTGGAAGGTGAACCTTCCAGGATATCTCTGTACTTCACTCTGTTCATCTTTCCCTCGATCCTGACTAGTTTCCCAGTCCCTGCCCCTTAAAAACATCCCCACAGCATGATGCTGCCACCACCATGCTTCACCGTAGGGATGGTGCCAGGTTTCCTCCAGACATGACACTTGGCTTTCAGGCCAAAGAGTTCAATCTTGGTTTCGTCAGACCAGAGAATCTTGTTTCTCATGGTCTGAGAGTCCTTCAGGGGCCTTTTGGCAAACTCCAAGCATGCTGTCATGTTACTGCGGAGTGGCTTCCGTCTGGCTACTCTACCATAAAGCCCTGATTGGTGGAGTGCTGCAGAGATGGTTGTCCTTTTGGAAGGTTCTCCCATCTCCACAGAGGAACTCTGGAGCTCTGTCTGAGTGACCATCGGGTTCTTGGTCACCTCCCTGACCAAGGCACTTCTCACCCAATTGGTCACTTTAGCTGGACGGCCAGCTCTTGGCTGGAGTCTTGGTGGTTCCAAACATCTTCCATTTAACAATGATGGAGGCCACTGTGTTCTTGGGGACCTTCAATGCTGCACACAGTTCTGTGCCTCGAGACAATCTCGGAGCTCTACGGACAATTCCATGTCCAATCAATTGAATTTACCACAGGTGGACTCCAATGAAGTTGTAGAAACATCCCAAGGATGATCAATGGAAACAGGATACACCGGAGCAAAATTTCGAGTCTCATTGCAAAGGGTCTGAATGCTTACGTAAATAAGGTATTTCTGTTATTACATTTTTATACATTTGCAAACATACACACGTGTATACACACGTGTATACACATGTGCACACTCACTCACTCACTCCCTGACTCACTCCCTGACTCACTCACTCACGTTCTCACTACCGGTCAAAGGTTTTAGAACACCTACTCATTCAAGTTTTTTTTTAATTGTTACTATTTTATACATTGTAGAATAATAGTGAAGAAATCAGTACTATGAAATGACACATGGAATCATGTAGTTACAAAAAAAGTGTTAAACATTCTTCAAATAGCCAACCTTTGCCTTGATGACAGCATTGCACACTCTTGCCATTCTCTCAACCAGCTTCACCTGGAATGCTTTTCCAACAGTCTTGAAGGAGTTCTCACATGATGAGCACTTGTTGGCTGCTTTTCCTTCACTCTGCGGTCCGACTCATCCCAAACCATCTCAATGTGGTTGAGGTCGGGGGATTGTGGAGACCAGGTCATTTGATGCAGCACTCCAATACTCTCCTTGGTCAAATAGCCCTTACACAGCCTGGAGGTGTGTTGGGTCATTGTCCTTTTGAAAAACAAATTATAGTCCCACTAAGCCCAAACCAGATGGGATGGCGTATCGCTGCAGAATGCTGTGGTAGCCATGCTGGTTAAGTGTGCCTTGAATTCTAAGTAAATCACAGACAGTGTCACCAGCAAAGCACCACCACACCATAACACCTCTTCCTCCATGCTTTATGGTGGGAAATACACATGCGGACATCATCCGTTCACCCACACTGTCTCTCACAAAGACATGGCGGTTGGAACCAAAAGTCTCCCATTTGAACTCCAGACCAAAGGACAAATGTCTACTGGTCTAATGTCCATTGCTCTTCTATTCTCTTCTTCTTATTGGTGTCCTTTAGTAGTGGTTTCTTTGCAGCAATTTGACCATGAATGCCTGCTTCACACAGTCTCCTCTGAGCAGTTGATGTGTCTGTTACTTGACATGTGTGAAGCATTTATTTGGGCTGCAATTTCTGAGGCTGGAAACTAATGAAATTATCCTCTGTAGCAGAGGTAACTCTGGGTCTTCCATTCATGTGGCTGTCCTCATGACAGACAGTTTCATCATAGCGCTTGAAGGTTATTGCAACTGCACTTGAAGAAATGTTCAAAGTTCTTGAAATTTTCCGCATTGACTGACCTTCATGTCTTAAAGTAATGATGGACTGTCATTTCTCTGTGCTTATTTGAGCTGTTCTTGCCATAATATGTACTTGGTCTTTTACCAAATAGGGCTATCTTCTGTATACCACCCCTACCTTGTCACAACACAACTGATTGGCTCAAACACATTAAGGGAAGAAATTCCACAAATTAACTTTTAAGAAGGCACATCTGTTAATAGAACTGTATTCCAGGTGACTACCTCATGAAGCTGGTTGAGAGAATGCCAAGAGTGTGCAAAACTGTCATCAAGTCAAAGGGTTGCTATTTGAAGAATCTCAAATATAAAATATATTTTATTTGTTTAACACTTTTTCGGTTACTACATGATTCCATATGTATTATTTCATAGTTTTGATGTCTTCACTATTATTCTACAATGTAGAAATTAGTGAAAATAAATAAAAGTCCTTGAATGAGTAGGTGTCCAAACTTTTGACTGGTACTGTGTATATGTACACATACAGTTGAAGTCGGAAGTTTACATACACTTAGGTTGGTGTCATTAAAATTTGTTTTTCAACCACTCCACACATTTCTTATTAACAAACTATAGTTTTGGCAAGTCGGTTAGGACATCTACTTTGTGCATGACACAAGTCATTTTTCCAACAATTGTTTAGTCAGATTATTTCACTTATAATTCACTGTATCACAATTCCAGTGGGTCAGCAGTTTACATACACTAAGTTGACTGTGCCTTTAAACAACTTGGAAAATTCCAGAAAATTATGTCATGGCTTTTGAAGCTTCTGATAGGCTAATTGACATCATTTTAGTTAATTGGAGGTGCACCTGTGGATGTATTTCAAGGCCTACTTTCATACTCAGTGCCTCTTTGCTAGACATCATGGGAAAATCCAAATAAATCAGCCAAGACCTCAGAAAAATAATTGTAGAAGTCCACAAGTCTGGTTCATCCTTTGGAGCAATTTCCAAAATCTTGAAGGTACCACGTTCATCTGTACAAATAATAGTACGCAAGTATAAACACCGTGGGACCACGCAGCCGTCATACCGCTCAGGAAGGAGACACATTCTGTCTCCTAGAGATGAACGTACTTATTCAATCATTGATGGCATCATGAGGCAGGAAAATTATGTGGATATATTGAAGCAACATCTCAAGACATCAGTCAGGAAGTTAAAGCTTGGTCGTAAATCGGTCTTCCAAATGGACAATGACCCCAAGCATACTTCCAAAGTTGTGGAAAAATGGCTTAAGGACAACAAAGTCAAGGTATTGGAGCGGCCATCACAAAGCCCTGACCTCAATCCTATAGAAAATTGTGGGCAGAACTGAAAAGCGTGTGCGAGCAAGGAGGCCTACAAACCTGACTCAGTTACACCAGCTCTGTCAGGAGGAATAGGCCAAAATTCACCTAACTTATTGTGGGAAGCTTGTGGAAGACTCCCAGACACGCTTGACCCAAGTTAAACAATTTAAAGGCAATGCTACCAGGGACTTTTTACTAGGATTAAATGTCAGGAATTGTGAAAAACTGAGTTTAAATGAATTTGGCTAAGGTGTATGTAAACTTCTGACTTCAACTGTACATGCATACACACACACACACACACACACACACACACACACACACACATTAAAATACAAAAACAGTCATGGTAAGCACAAATAAAACATGACAAATTACCCTAAAAAACGGTTATATTCCTCCACAAATAAGTCCCCAATCAATACTTTAAAGTACTTTTTCAGGAAAGAGTGGTATGCACGCAGTAGGCAAGCAGGCTGCGCACTGGCAGCTCAAGATTATTTGATTGACAGTTCTGGTCACCTAGTGATTAGTCCCACTTTAGAAGCAGCATTCCTTGACAGACAAGTAAAATTACCCTTCAGTGGCGCTTTGAAACTATCTCCAGAGAAGGTTTTGTGTCTGCATTTATTAAAAAACCGTAGTGTAACCTTACATGCTGACTAGACCGGACGCGTCGCGTGTGCGAGAGTTACAAAATAAACGTACACATACATGTTATTCAATCATTGCACCCACACTGCTTGGGAGCGTGTGGGTGCAGAAGTTGGTTCTATTTGTGACGCTCAACAAGTCCTGCCTCTCCCATCTCCTCATTTGTTTTTAGGAGCATATACCCATGTGGGTGATTTGAAAGATGAACTGAGGTCCAGAATCCAGTCGGTTGTGGTAATACACCTTAAAGTTGGTTGCCAACCGCCATATAAAGTCAGAAGAAGCCTGAAGGAAGGAGGAGAAATTACTAGAAACAAATTCAGTTTACCCTTTTGTCTGTAGATTAATTGTCAGAGTAGAGGACCTTGTGCATTTTAGGTAAAATAACAACCCAATGTTTACATCCCAGAACAAATTAACTAGCAACAGCAAGCTAGCTAACTAAATTTCCCAAAATGTTTAATGCTTTTCGACCTGTCCCCACAATAATATAATTGGTTCGGAGTTTGTTTTGATATTTCAACCTGCGTTTCCTAATCATGTCTGGTGTGGGGGGACAAAATCAACATGCGCCCGATGGGGTCTGGTCAGCATGTTACAGACAAACGAACATGCTGTAGCCGAGGCGCTTTCAAGGGTATATGACTGTAGTAGATAGAACTTCATTGCCCGGCCCTAGCAGTCATACATACGTAATAGGACCATTATTCTGCATTGTAAATTGACGTGGAATTTAATGATTTTTTGTTAGCGCTTTAACGGAAAATGGCTTTTTAAATGTTAAGCAAAATGTTTCATTTGTCACATCCCTAATGGTGAGTATTACATACACATACACACCAGAGTACAATGGTGAGCATTACAGTTTCTGTCCTCGTTGCAGGTCCCAAGCTGTTTAAGGAGTGTGTTTCCAAGTCCAACAAGCCGATAATCCACAATGCCATCACCCACTGCTGCCTGGCTGGCAAGGTCAACGAAGCCCAGAAGAACACCATCCTCGAGGTCAGTCCATCCATAGTATGGTAGTACTAGAAGGCCTCCATGATTTTACTATAGCCAAAAATATCAATGCAACATGTAAAGTGTTGGTCCCATGTTTCGGTGACCGAGTGGCGCAGCGCTCTAAGGCACTGTATTGCAGTGCTAGAGGCATCACGACAGACCCGGGTTCGATCCCGGGCTGTATCACAACTGGCCATGGTCGGGAGTCCCATAGGGCGGTGCACAATTGGCCCAGCGTCGTCCAGGTTTGGCCAGGGTAGGCCGTCATTGTAAATACGAATTTATTCTTAACTGACTTGCCTAGTTAAGTAAAGGTTAAATAAATTAAAAAATGAGCTGAAATAAAATATCCCAGAAATGTTCCATAAGCACAAATTTGTTTACATCCCTGTTAGTGTGCATTTCTCCTTTGCCAAGATAATCCATCCACCTGACAGGTGTGGCATATCAAGAAGCTGATTAAACAGCATTATCATTACACAGGAGCACCTTGTGCTGGGGACAATAAAAAGCCACTCTAAATTGTGCAGTTTTGTCACACAACGCAATGCCACAGATGTCTCAAGTTTTGAGGGAGTGTGCAATTGGCTTGCGACTGCAGGAATGTCCACCAGAGCTGTTGTCAGAGAATTTAATGTTCATTTCTCGACCATAATCCGCCTCCAACGTTGTTTTGGAGAATTTGGCAGTACGTCCAACCGAACTCACAACCGCAGACCACGCGTAACCACGCCAGCCCAGGACTTCCACATCCGGGTTCTTCACCTGAGGAATCATCTGGCACCACCCACCCGGACAGCTGATGAAACTGTGGGTTTGCACAACTGAAGAATTTCTGCACAAACTGTCAGAATGCATAGTGCCAACTGTAAAGTTAGTTTTTTCATGGTTCAGGCTAGGCCACTTAGTTCCAGGGTAAGGAAATTTTTACGTTACAGCATGTAATGACTTTCTAGACGATTCTGTGCTACCAACTTTGTGACAATAATTTGGGGAAGGCCCTTTCCTGTTTCCGCATGACAATGCCCTTGTGCACAAAGCGAGGTCTGTACAGAAATGTTTTTTCAAGATCGGTGTGGAAGAACTTGACTGGCCTGAACTTGACCTCAACCCCATGGAACACCTTTGGGATAAATTGAAACGCCGACTGCGAGCCAGGCCTAATCGCCCAACATCAGTGCCCGACCTCAATAATGTGGCTGAATGGAAGCAAGTCCCCGCAGCAATGTTCCAACATCTAGTGGAAAGCCTTCCCAGAAGAGTGGAGGCTGTTATAGCAGCAAAGGGGGGACCAACTCCATATTAATGCCCATGATTTTGGAATGAGAATGTTTGACGAGCATATGTCCACATACTTTTGGTCACTCTGCACAAACTGTCAGAAACCGTCTCAGGGAAGCTCATACACGTGCTCGTCGTCCTCACCAGGGTCTTGACCTGACTGCATCATAACCGACTTCAGTGGGCAAATGCTGACCTTCGATGGCCACTGGCACTCTGGAGAAGTGTGCTCTTCACGGATGAATCCCTGTTTCAACTGTACTGGGCAGATGGCGTCGTGTGGACGAGATGTTTGCTGATGTCAGCTTTGTGAACAGAGTCCCCTATGGTGGCGGTGGGGTTATGATATGGGAAGGCATAAGCTGCAGACAACTAACACAATTGCATTTTATCGTGACGAGATCCTGAGGCCCATTGTGAGGCCCAGTTCTTTTAAGGTATCTGTGATCAACAGATGCATATCTGTATTCCCAGTCATGAGAAATCCTTATGCCCTAATCTATGGAATTTATTTCAATTGGCTGATTTCCGTATATGAACTGTAACTCAGTAAAAATTGTTGCATTTATATTTTGTTCAGTGCAGAAGGCCTCTGCAATTTCAGTATAGACAATTAATTTTCCTCATTACCTCTGAAAATTATTTGAGGTGAGTCAATAGTATTGTAGTTCTAGGAGTCTGTGATTTTACTATAGCCAATGAAATTTCCTCATTACTAGTGTCATTAAGTTATATACAGTAAAAGAGAAAACAATCTGAGTCAATAAAAACATCAGAATGTTTGGCCTAAATGTTTTGAGAAAAATGTATTTTAGAAAGATCAGCTTGAAATTGACATGGTATAATTGATTCAACAACCAATTTGTTCAAGTATGAACCAGAACATCAATAGACCAGTTATTTCTCAGTGTTTATACAGCTAACTTGGTTATCCTGTTTTGTTATATATCCCTCTGATTCCCACTGTATAGTAGAGTTTGATGTTCTTTTTCCCATGGTTACTAATGGTTGTTTCTTCCATCTGTCTGTCCAATGCCAGGAGCTGGAGAGGTGTGAGGCCAACCACCTGATGATTCTGTTCAGGGACGGTAGTTGCCAGTTCCGAGCCATCTACTCCTTCTCCCCCGACACAGAGGAGATTGTCAAGTTCACCGGCACGGGGCCACGCAGCATTAGCCGCAAGATGATCGACAAGCTCTACAAGTACAGCTCCGACCGCAAGCAGTTCAACTGCATCCCCGCCAAGACCGTGTCAGTCAGCGTGGATGCCCTGACCATACACAACCACCTGTGGCAGATCAAGAGGCCCAGCGGATCTTCTAGGAAGAAGTGAGGAAGGGAAGAAGAGGAGGATGAGAAGGCACTCCATAGGCATTCATTCTACGATTGGGCAGGACCCAGTAGCTCGGATATCACCCTTCTGTGGGTTTGGCCTGTTGATGACGGGGGATTGGTCTATTGCTGTGTGTGTGTGTAGCCTTCGGATTGGTGTAAATGGCGGTCTCCATGGAGATGGACGTGAGAATTTTTAACACCTTCCAACTAACTGAATGAGTCTTTTAAAGATTAGCAATGTTTTTGTTTTTTCTCAAGGCAGTTTTCTGCATGTGACACTTTTTATGCTAACTGAGGAATAGCCTTTAGTTTAGCACTGAACACACTTCTATACAGTACTTTACCCTTATGTAGTGGATCGAAAAGACAAAACTACAAAGTAATACTGAAACTACAGACTACTGAAATAAGTGCAAATAGAGGCAGCACTGAAAGTACAGACGCTACAGACTTATAATAATAGAAACCACAGCCATTGTCAAAATTGTTTGAAAGTGTTTGTTCTAGTCGGGCAAAATCCTGCTGCTGTGACCCCTCTGATCTCCTTCAAAAGGCTATTTATTCAATAATACTAGTATGGGCTATTAAGTTATTTTACCATGAATAAACTTTACTTAACATTTTTTGTAAGTATGAAAAATGAGAAAGATATGGTCAAGTCTTGTTTTTGTGTGTGTTTTTGCAGATGTTTGTGGAAAGGGGGGTTGGGAATGCACGGCTGTGTGTCTCTGAATGCGTTTACTCGTTAAACGATGCTTTAACAAAGGTTTTATCATTGAATGGAACAAGCTCCACCACTGTTTAATTCAGTTAGAAGATGAATGCTCTTGTCCCAGGAGAAGGGAGGCTCATAATTTCCTCAGTGTTAGTGTTAGTGGGGAGCTGGTGATTAGTATTTCCTCGGTTCCAAACGAGCACGCTTTGGGTTTCAGTGTATTGCACTCTATCTACAGTATGTTACAGCAGAATACTGGCCCACGATCAATGGTACTCATGAAGATTGCTCAGCTCACTCTTACCACCAGAGAGACACCAAGGTCTTGGTCCTGCTGCTTTTCACTAAAACACTGGAACCTGATCTGAAGTAACTGACTAGTTTCAGGATTTTTTTCTGGCAGTGTGATCTGACCAGGACAACGAAAACAACTATTGGCTCTACTTGCAGCCTATACCATGAGCCAGGATTTTTCCCTAGTCACATGGTCAGGGAAAACTCCTGGCCCCATTCATGACCTAAACCTGCTATCTGTGAGCACTAAGAGCAGCTCTACCATGAATGAATATGCCTCAAGTTCATTCAAGTCAAGGGAAACTGGACAATACTTGATATTATTTGCTGCATTTTGTACATTTGAGTAGTGGTTATGTATATACTGTACCACCTTATGTTTACTAAAAGTTGGCGCAATTGAATTTTTCATTACTGGCTTTAAAGATTGTATTTGTTTCTTTAATATATTCTACTATATATTTATTTTGAAAAACACTAGTGTAATAAATAATACTGGTAAACTAACAATGGTTCCTTTGCTTTGTTGCCCATGATTTCATTTAATTCATTAATATTTATTTGTATTGTGGTTTTTTTCAGCTGTTGATCATAATGGATTGCATTGCTTCTAAACTGGATTAAGATCTTGACTTATCATGCCATTATCTCATCATGGGGGATAGAGTTCAAGCAGAGCATTGGAAAAGTCACATACAAATAGCACTACGGTCTGAAGTGTAGCCTATGATTTAAGCATGCTTTTGGCTTTTTATTTGGAAAACTAGGTGGACACTATCTTTATTTTATGAAATGTCTTTATAAACATACCATATTTTTGGAGAACTAAATATAGTCCTGCTTATTCAAGTCTGACTTCTTTCTGAATGAGCTGAGTAGCGCATCTAGTCTGCGTCGTTTATACCTGTTGACATGCTTGAGCGTAAGCAACGTCAGAGAATCTCTTCATCCCGTGCATTAAAACCCCCTAGAGTCGATGCCCCCGCTGAAATCTAATTAGCATCATAATACAAAAGCATACAAATCTGTCAGTTTAAGCTAGAGAGAGGCTTTTTTGTTGCGTTTGATATGTCTCAATCCACCACATCCACCAATGTCAAATCAAATGTTACTTGTCACATGTGCCAAATTCAACAGGTGTAGACCTTACAGTGAAATGCTTACTTACAAGCCCTTAACCAACAATGCAGTTTTAAGAAAATACCCCCAAAAAAGTAAGAGATAAGAATAACAAATAATTAAAGAGCAGCAGTAAATAACAATAGCGGGGCTATATACAGGGGGTACCGGTACAGAGTCAATGTTCGGGGGCAATTGAGGTATGGTACATGTAGGTAGAGTTATTAAAGTGACTATGCATAGATAAGAGTAGCAGCAGCATGGGGGGGGGGGGGCAAATGTAAATAGTCTGGGTAGCCATTTGATTAGCTGTTCAGGAGTCTTATATCTTGGGGGTAGAAGCTGTCTAGAAGCCTTTTGGACCTAGACTTGGCGCTCCGGTATCGCTTGCCGTGCAGTAGCAGAGAGAACAGTCTATGACTAGGGTGGCTGGAGTCTTTGACAATTTTTAGGACCTTCCTCTGACACCGCCTGGTATAGAGGTCCTGGATGGCAGGAAGCTTGGCCCTGGTGATGTACTGGGCCGTAGGGCTGGAGTCTTATATCTTGGGGGTAGTAGTGCCTTGCGTTCGGAGGCCGAGCAGGTGCCATACTAGGCAGTGATGCAACCCGTCAGGATGCTCTCGATGGTGCAGCTGTAAAACCTTTTGAGGATCTGAGGACCCATGCCAAATCTTTTCAGAATCCTGGGAATAGGTTTTGTTGTGCCCTCTTAACAGCTGTCTTGGTGTGCTTGGACCATGTTGGTGATGTGGACGCCAAAGAACTTGAAGCTCTCAATCTGCTCCACTACAGCCCCGTCGATGAGAATGGGGGCGTGCTCGGTCTTCCTTTTCCTGTAGTCCACAATCATCTCCTTTGTCTTGATCACGTTGAGAGAGAGGTTGTTGTCCTTGCACCACACAGTCAGGTCTCTGACCTCCTCCCTGTCTCGTTGTCAGTGATGAGTCGCACTTCCGCATCTGCGGTGATATTTTTCAGAGAAGTTAGAAACCAATACACACAGGCTCAGTAGCCTTGGTTTCTCAAACGATTGCGTCGCCTGGTTCACCAACTACTTCTATGATAGAGTTCAGTGTGTCAAATCGGAGGGCCTGCTGTCCGGACCTCTGGCAGTCTCTATGGGGGTACCACAGGGTTCAATTCTTGGGCCAACTCTTTTCTCTGTATACATCAATGATGTCGCTCTTGCTGCTGGTGAATCTCTGATCCACCTCTACGCAGACGACACCATTCTGTATACTTCTGGCCCCTCTTTGGACACTGTGTTAACAACCCTCCAGACGAGCTTCAATGCCATACAACTCTCCTTCCGTGGTCTCCAACTGCTCCTAAATACAAGTAAAACTAAATGCATGCTCTTCAACCGATCGCTGCCTGCACCTGCCCGCCTGTCCAGCATCACTTCTCTGGACGGTTCTGACTTAGAATTTGTGGATAACTACAAATACCTAGGTGTCTGGTTAGACTGTAAACTCTCCTTCCAGACTCACATTTATTTGGGGGGCCGCACAGCCCTCCATGTGCTCGCCAGAAGTAGCCTGACTGCCATTAGGTACCGAGATGAGATCCTCAGACCCCTTGTGAGACCATATGCTGGTGCGGTTGGCCCTGGGTTCCTCCTAATGCAAGACAACGCTAGACCTCATGTGGCTGGAGTGTGTCAGCAGCTCCTGCAAGAGGAAGGCATTGATGCTATGGACTGGCCCGCCCGTTCCCCAGACCTGAATCCAATTGAGCACATCTGGGACGTCATGTCTCGCTCCATCCACCAATGCCACGTTGCACCACAGACTGTCCAGGAGTTGGCGGATGCTTTAGTCCAGGTCTGGGAGGAGATCCCTCAGGAGACCATCCGCCACCTCATCAGGAGCATGCCCAGGCGTTGTAGGGAGGTCATACAGGCACGTGTCGGCCACACACACTACTGAGCCTGATTTTGACTTGTTTTAAGGACATTACATCAAAGTTGGATCAGCCTGTAGTGTGGTTTTCCACTTTAATTTTGGGTTTGACTCCAAATCCAGACCTCCATGGGTTGATAAATTGGATTTCCATTGATTATTTTTGTGTGATTTTGTTGTCAGCACATTCAACTATGTAAAGAAAAAAGTATTTAATAAGATTATTTCATTCATTCAGATCTAGGATGTGTTATTTTAGTGTTCCCTTTATTTTTTTGGGCAGTATATATGAAATATCCCAAACAACCTTTTACATACTGTAAGTGAGCTAACATTTCCTCAGAGTGAATATTGGTAAACAAAGCTGGTGGCTTTTTAAGTCAAAATTGCTCATAATTCTGTGTTGATCGACAACTGTAACAATCACAACGCAACTCTCACCTTAGGCTTTTCATCCTTCTTGTTAGGGTCCTTGAGCTCCATGCAATGCCATCCACTATCATATCAACTTGCCTCAAGTGTAGCCCCTGTGCAAATCTGCAATATCGCAACAAAGAAATTAGCAAATTAGATCAATAGTATACGAGAATAGAAACCCAACTCTTTTAAACCACATTCTCTTCAGCCTGGAGATACCTGCTTGCCATACCTTGCTCCACTTCTGTACTAATCTATGCCATGGAACACTAACATGTAATTACTTAGCAGAGAGGCCCACACTCACCAGTACCTTGTATGGTTGTTATGCTTCATTTTATTGGGGGCTGAAAGAGCATGGACTTTCTGTTGGTGGCAGCTATTAACAAACAAAGTGGTCAAAATTATGAATTTTCTGACCTTGGCAAGTTTACCGCTAGCCCAACTATTAATAATCAATGAAGCATGCCATCCCAGTGTAAAAACATTTTTGTAAGCCTTTTTGGGTAATGCAGCCCCTGATTATGAACCATTTTTAAAAAATTTAATAATCCAAAACTTTGTGTCAAATTCATTAACCTACTGATGAAGAAATGTTACCTAATTCGTAAGTGGAACCCGAGAATGGTTAAACATTCAATCCTTCTGGATGGAGCAGGAGGGAGTCTGATGACGCCTCCTCTTGTTTTGATAAATCCTGCAAGGAAAAATGCACATTTAACTCAGACACAGGTGCGTGTTTCAAAGACCGACACTAAGTGATACTTGAATGGAAAGTAGGCTAAGTAATTCTATTACATTCAATTCCATTCTACCATGATTATCAATTAACCTTTTCAGTAGCAGTAGGAATACATCCACATTGTCCCTATGAAGATTTATTTTAAATTTTAATTTAAGTGTATTTCCACACGAGACAGGAGCAGTGTTAGCTCAAGACGATTTGGGACCCTAAGTGAGATTTGACTTCGGTGCCCCTGTCACGTCCTGACCAGCAGAGGGAGTGTTGTTTAGTATTGGTCAGGACGTGGCAGAGGTTGTGTGTTGTATGTAGTTTCTGTGTTAGTCTGTATGACTCCCGATCAGGAACAGCTGGATATCGTTGTTCCTGATTGGGAGTCATATATTAGGTGTGTGTTTTTCTTTTGGGGTTGTGGGTTGTTTTCGTTAGCACTGCTATTATTGTAAGTATAGCCTGTTAACCTGTCTTTAGTCGTTCTTGTTTATAGGTTTCCGTGTTTGCTTTATTCATTATCATTGAAAGATGAGTATTCACATCCCGCCTGCGATTTGGTCACTTCAACATTGCGACAGCCGTTACAGCCCCTCCTATAGAAGTTGAGGGTCATGCTTCCCTGGGACATTCAAGTCTTCTCATATCACTAACATTTGTCTTACCTCTCATTATTGAAGGTCAGCAACAAAGCCCTGGTGAGGTTCAATATGAGGAAGGGTTTCCAAATTGGGTGAAGTTCTCTACGGAGATTGGTGGTGATAGATGAATCCAAGAGGAAGGTATATAGCATTATCCATTTTGATGTAGTAACATTCATTATCTGGGCTTGGGAACTGAGAATTTGTTGATATATTTCACTTATGGTAATTTGTTATTAGTTAAATTACTCCACAGTAGATATAATGATATGGATGAAAAATAAAGGGATTGCCCATTTCATATACTGAATTATTTGATAAATACATATCTGCGCTCTTGGACACATCATCAGTGATGTTTCCTAGGATCATGTTTCAGGTCTTTCAACATGATACAACTTCACCTATCAGACCTTAGCTTGTGTCATAAGCTAGTTCCCATGGATTTACTGATCCCCTGCCATTCCAAGGTGTGACTGACCATTGGCCAACTCCTTGTTACAAAATAACAATATGCACTTGTTCCTATCTTTCGGTACAATCGTGGAAGGATGGGGTCAATGTGGAGAAGACAGGGTTGGGTGTTTGGGATGATGGAGGTCAAACACAAAAGATGGCGCCCAGTTCTTAAAACAGTGGAAAACCATTCACAGGTGACCTTAATCCCTATCATCAGACAACATGCTTGAAGAGGTTCTATCATTGAGTAAAGAAAATAAGGAGTACTCTCCACTCTTCAAAGACATCCGATTAGTATATCAGCTGTAAGATTTTCACTCTTAGCATGCACCCCTTAGAGGAAATGTTATGTCAAGACCATTCCAAGCTGTAAGATCAGACATTGTTTGTCACGTAAGTAGGGTCAATGTCATCTTTCAAAAAAGAGCCTACTGTGATAAACTATCCCGAGTTATAACCGATACCTTTCCATTTCCTTTCAATGTGAATAGAATATTGTTTGTTGCACAGTGCTTCAAGGACATTCAATTCCAAATATTTTGTGATTTTATATATATATATATATATGCACAATTTTTTTTTATTTTTTTATTTTTATTTTTTTTAAATAAAAATAAATATATATATATGGTTGTGGTTGCATTTGTGAAAACATGCCAAACACTTGCCAGAAGGAGCCGGGAGTAATTTAAATAGTGGTCAATACCGGCCCTTTAAATGCACACAACCCCTGCAAGCTCTATTTAGCCGAAAAACAACAATCTCAACTATGAATTTATATCAATCAATTCGATGTCTTTGGAACTACAATCCTACAGCAAATTAATGTTTCATTCTTTTGACAGGGTTATAAGCAGGCTTTGTTGCTATGAGTGTTTTTTGGGTCACTCCATGTAAAAATGTTTATCACATGAAACAGGAGACAATGGATTCCATTGCTTCCAACAGGCTATGCACCAACACTCAAGAAAGTGTATTACCGAACTTCACCTACTACAATCAAAAACACGTTGTAACATAGTAACTACATATTAATTACATGAGGAAATAAAATGCATTTCACTTTACATTAAGTTGCTTGTTCCTGTGTAGAAACATTGTAGTTATGATACTTTTCTTTAAAATGACATTGTAATAACACATTTTATACCCTGCAAAATGTTTAATAATATTGAAAGTATATAGTAATTACACTTCAAATATGCTGTAACAACATTTTTCCTACCTTGAGATGGATTTCCATTGATCACAACTACAAGTACTGTATTGGGTGTCTGCCTTTGTTGTAACATCGTAACTACATAGTAATACATGAATAATTCAATGTTTCACCTTAGATTAAATTGTTTGTTCCTGTGTAGAAACATTAATTACAATACTTTTATTTATAACATTGTAATAACTGAAATGTTTATATACCCTGCGAAATATTTAATATTGAAAGTACATAGTAATTACACTTAATGGTGCTGTAACAACATTTTTCCTAGATTTGAGATTCCCAGTGATCACAACTAGAACTATTATATTGCGTGTCTGCCTGAGTTGTAATATATAACTACATGAGTCATTCATGATGTGTTTTACTTTACATTTAGTTGCTTGTGTAGAAACATTGTAGTTACAATACTTTTTATTACATTGTTATAACTGACATTTTGAGATCCTGTGAAATATGTAATTGCTTTGAAAGTACAATAATTACACTTAGTTGCTGTAAAAACATTTATTCTACATTGAAGGGTATTTTCCCAATTGTAATAAGTTTTACCCTACTGTGTTTCACTTTATTTGAAGCTGCTTGCTCATGAGTATATTAACATTATATTATTTTGAACAACATTTCACTTACATTACACCTTTGAAGCCTGGGAAATAAAACCCAATACATAGTATTTACAAAAGCTATACCATTGTGTTTAACTTTATATTAAGTTGCTTGCTCCTGGGTAGGTACATTAGTTACATGCATATCCATTGTAAATACATTACTCTTACATTTAATTCAGTACGTCCTTTAAGCAAAATAATATGGAAATAAGATAATTGAGGCTGTAGTTAATGATAGGGTGTGCATTGTTACCACAGCTGACATAGTCCTAGCCTAGCTTATTTTGGTAGTAGAGACTTATGTAGTTACATGTAACAAGGTTACATATTAGGATGCATTGTTAACATGGTGCTACACAGGAGACTTCAAATGTGTAATTACAGAACATGTTAGTTACATTTGGAACAAGACATTTTGTAATTGCATGTGCATTCAGAAAGTATTCAGACTCCCTCCCTTTTTCCACATTTTATGTTACAGCCTTATTCTAAAACTGATAAAATATTTTTTCACTCATCAATTTACACACAATGAAAAGCGAAAACAGGTTTAGTTTTTTTGTGCAAATGTATTAAAAATAAAAAACATCCCTTATTTTTACAAGTATTCAGACCCTTTGCTATGAGACTTGAAATTGAGCTCAGGTGCATCCTGTTTCCATTGATCATCCTTTGTTTCTACAGCTTGATTGGAGTCCACCTGTGGTAAATTCAATTGATTGGATATGATTTGGAAAGGCACACACCTGTCTATATAAGGTCCCACAGTTGACAGTGCATGTCAGAGCAAAATCCAAGCCATGAGGTCGAAGGAATTGTCCGTAGAGCTCTGAGGATTGTGACGAGGCACAGATCTGGGGAAGGTTACCAAAAAATCTCTGCAGCATTGAAGGTCCCCAATAACACAGTGGCCTCCATCATTGTTAAATAGAAGAAGTTTGGAACCACCAAGATTCTTCCTAGAGTTGGCCGCTGTCGTGTATGGACTGCCATTAAATGTGAAGACTTATTTATATCAAATCAGTACTCTAGGTTTAATTATTACGTGATTAAACTAATCATGTAAATGTTAACTAGGAAGTCGGGGACACCACGGAAAATGTTGAGATTTACAGAGTATAACGATTATTCTTCTATTAATAAATTAGTATTACCTCATCAGTTCTCATTACTGAATGTCGTAAACCCTTGGATATCTGCACAAACCCTAGGTTCCATAATGAATCAGCAATATCCAAATTGGCTTAATTATTTATTTACTAACTAAATAATCACAGAAATGCATAACAAACAAACAGTAGATATTGGTTACTAACGATGATAGAAAAGTCCCTAGTGGGCTAAGCCGATATGACGGCTTGGTAGACAAAGGAAAGGGGTGGGGACTGAGAAAGAGTGGGAAAGACTAAATGGATTCACTACACACAGTGGATAATTATAATCATTGAAATGCTAATCCTTTGCACATTAACGGCCGCTCATTCAAGAATAATTGCAATGTATATATTTACACCTGTCTATATAAGGTCCCACAGTTGACAGTACATGTCATTGCTGTCTTCTCTGTTGGAATCTGGTCCGTCTGCTGGAGAGTCAATCGACAGAAAGCCTCTGGTTGTGTTCATAATGGATACGTCAAGCGTACTCATGGTTGTCACATAGAATAGATGTTTTGGCAGTTGGTGGTATTGTCATTCTAGACTTAGGTCATTTCTAACTGCTAGTAATTATATGTCTAACATTTGCTCTTATTCTGTAGTGATCGATAGTCTCAGTTTAACCTCTCTAGGGTAGGTGGGACGAAATCGTCCGGCACTATTCAACAGCCAGTGACACATCAGAGCGCCAAATTTAAAACCACAAAATGTCATAATTCAAAGTTCTCAAACATAGGACTATTTTACACCATTTGAAAGATAAGACTCTCGTTAATCTAACCACATTGTCCGATTTCAAAAAGGCTTTACAGCGAAAGTAAAACATTAGATTATGTTAGGAGAGTACCCTGCCAGAAATAACCACACAGCCATTTTTCAAGCAAGCATATATGTCACAAAAACCAAAAACACAGCTAAATGCAGCACTAACCTTTGATGATCTTCATCAGATGACACTCCTAGGACATTATGTTATACAATACATGCATGTTTTTTTCAATTAAGTTCATATTTATATCAAAAACCAGCTTTTTACATTAGCATGTGATGTTCAGAACTAGCAACTAGCATACACACCGCAAACTTCCGGTGAATTTACTTAATTACTCACGATTAACGTTCACAAAATACATTACAATTATTTTAAGAATTATAGATACAGAACTCCTTTATGCAATCGCGGTGTCAGGTTTTAAAATAGCTTTTTGGTGAAAGCACATTTTGCAATATTCTGAGTACATAGCCCGGCCATCACGGCTAGCTAATTTGACACCCACCAAGTTTGGCCCTCACCAAACTCAGATTTACTATAAGAAAAATTGGATTACCTTTGCTGTTCTTCGTCAGAAGACTTCTACTTCAACAACAAATGTTGTTTTGGTTCGAAATAATTCATAGTTATATTGAAATAGCTCCGTTTTGTTCGTGCGTTCAGGTCAGTATCCAAAGTGTGACGCGCGAGCGCATTTCGTGACAAAAAAATTCAAAATATTCCATTACCGTACTTCGAAGCATGTCAAACGCTGTTTAAAATCAATTTTTATGTGATTTTTCTCGTAAAATAGCGATAATATTCCAACCGGGCGACGTTGTATTCATTGAAAGACTGAAAGAACAAAATGGAGAATTCACATGAACGCGCATCTCCAGTGTCACTGTCCCCAGGCAGGCCAGTAACAGAAAAATACTGGGAGGGACAAACCATAGTAATCCAGGACAGAGCGCAAACAGAAGGAACAGAGGAGCCAGTGGGCAGGTGCATGACAGCGATTTAGATCCAATAAAATGTCAGATAAATCCACACAAACGGTTAGCAAAGCAGCATGCCAGAGCTCAACTAGCCTACTCTAACCCCGCTAGCAATAGAACCCACAGTCAAAAACACATCTGAAACACAACCCTCACCTGCAGTGCAAAAGCAAAGAACACCCATTCCATTCAATTTCATCAGTAGACCTTTCCGCCACATTGTATCATATGCTTTTTCAATGTCAAAATGCACTATTAACATCACTTCCATCATTGCCAAAGCTTTGGTCACCTCAGTACTAACTTTAACTAATGCATCAAGGGTAGTCCTTCCTTTTCTGAATCCACTCTGGTATGGACTAAATCTAGACCCCTAGATTCCAGATAATACATAAATCTGCCTACAAACAACTTTTCCATTACTTTACAGAGATTTGATGTAAGTGCAATAGGTCTATAACTAGCAGGACTGGATGGATATTTACCAGGCTTCACAAAATGCAACACCACAGCACGTTTACATCCTGATGGTAGCACTCCTTTCCTCCATATTTAGTTCAATTCAAAATCTTTCCCAAATCTAAACATAATGTAGAATAATCGATCCTCAACTGGAGCAGTGCAACCACATCCCTCTAAAGCTTTCATTATTTCAAACATGGTGAATCCAATCATTCTCCAGAATCACACTTCTTATGCTATACATCTTCACGTATTCTTAGCTTTTCTTCCTGACGTCTTTTACATTCATCACCAGATTGTCAAATTTATGCACTGCTGCAAAAGCTCTTCCTAGAGCGTCTGCTTTTTCTATTTGAAACAGCCATAACATCTTACTCTGCTAACAAAGGTATCTGTACTGTCTTTCCTTTCAACACATCCTCCAGTTGTTTCCCTTCCTATAGAAGATCAGAGTTCTATGTCTTAAAACTTTTGATAAATGCAGCACACCCACCACCCAAACCCTCCATTCTATCACTTCTCACAGAGATAAACCCAGGTATAATATAATCCAACTGAGGTTTAAGCCATGTTTCTTGTATACACACCACGTCTGGTAAAACAACTAAATCATGTATAAACTTCTTAAATTCTTGTCCTTGGCTATCAAACTCCTAGTGTTCCATTGAACAAGGAACACCATAATACTATTTATTATCCTGATCATCATTACAATTTTGATTCAGCATCCGATTTATCATATTTATCGTAACTTCTGAAATCTTTGGCTGCCTTCACTACTTATTTTATTTGTGCAGTCCTGCTCGTATGTGGAGCAGTCATATTGATTGCTCTACAGATGAAGGCCAAGAAGTCTACACAATCTACTACCATGGTTTTATCTATGATCAAGTATTTATGCTCACATATCACATTAACAATTGGCAGAGGCCACTATCTGCCGATATGTTGTATCTGGAGTATTTTCAACGCTAGGTTTGTTATTCACTTTCCGAACAGCCTTAGCATTGGATATATTGTTTGGAATTTTGTACCTCTGCGCTTCCATGGTTTTCTGTTGTACTTCACATCCTCACTATGTTCTCCGTCACAGTTACAAGAGTATATCTTTAGCATCAGGCCCACATTTCCCATGCTCGTGATCCCCACTACACTTTGCACATCTCATTTTACCTTTGCACACATTAGCAACATGCCCTATCCATGCACACTTAAAGCACCGAAGTGTAGGTGGCACCAGTGGCAGTTCTAGACCATTTCAACTGGGGGGGCCAAGCTGGGGCCAGTTGTACTGTTAGAGGTGCCAGTTACATTAGACGTTATTGTTGTCATATCGTTTTGCATGTGGTACGATACTGTTGTGTTTTGCCTAAAGCCGTCCCTCTAAAAAATGTGTGGGTTAAATTAGTGTTCCGCGTTGCCACTCTCTAATAACGGATGTAAAAAAAGAACGATAGCAAAAATTTGTTATTAAATTAGAAATTATTTCATACTCCACATTTAGGGGGGCCACAAGGAACCACTAGTGGGTGGCACATACTCTCTAACAGGATAACTGAGTGATCCTAGCTGCACCCTACCCTACTTTTTGCTTTTCATCCTTTTTGCTCAATAACATTTCCTCTTTTCAGGGAAGCCTTAACTTAAGGGCCTCCCGAGTGGGGCAGTGGTCTAAGGCACTGCATCTCACTGCTAGAGGCGTCACTACAGACCCTGGTTCTATCCTGGGCTGTATCACAACTGGCTGTACTCAGGAGTGCCATAGGGCAGTGCACAATTGGTCCAGCATCGTCCGGGTTAGGCCGTCATTGTAAATAATAATTTGTACTTAACTGACTTGCCTAGTTAAATAATGGTTAAATAAAAAATAAAAAACTTCTTCCATAGAAATTTCCAAAGGCATCCCAGCAATTACTCCTCTCAGTTTAGACATAGCACCTGGAATGTGACATTTCACCCAACCCCCATTTAGTGAGTTAAATTTCAAAATATTCTCCTGCTCAATTTTACTATTTAAATTATCAGGACCTTCCCATAACCCAGGGTTTTGGCATCATTAATCACCCCAATCTCTTTCCTAATTGCTTTTGTCAAACGCAAAGGATGGAAGTATTTACAAGCTGGTTCTGGGGACACTACCATAACTTTCTAACGTTCTACTCCAACCTCTTTCTCTAGAGTGGTCCTGCACGTTACAGGTCTACTCTCAACACTACTCATTGTTTCCCCAGCAGTATTCATCCCTCCATCACCCTCATTATGATTTCTCTTACTCCTGTTCCTCATATTTACAACAGGTGTAATTAGCTGATCATCACTGGTTTTATCACCGTTATCAATCGCCCTAACGCTACCATCTGAACTATCCACTTGTACAGCTGTGCCAAAAAACAAACAAGATACATCTTGTCCCTTAACCAAAAATGACTTCATATCGGAGTTGCGCCTGTTGTCATAGAGATTGATAGAGGACTCATCATGGATGTAGCCTATTTTAGCATGGTCATTGTCAATGAGGGCTTCCACCATTTTAAAATAGTAAACTGGGTGGGGATTCCTACGAGTTGGGCGCAATCAGCCAATGAAGAAGAAAAATGGACTACTTTAAAATAGAGATGGCAAGATGAGCCCTCTATCTATCTCAATGGCCTGTTGTTCACACGCGTATCTATCCTCTCATTGGCTAGAATGGTCGACTCCCACCTGATCTCGCCTGCCTTCCATCTTTGAGGACATGTATTACCATTGTTAGAGTGGTCACTTGAATATCTTGTCAATATAAAGGACAATCTTCGTTGTGAATTAAATGTACAAATATGGCGGAGGTGAGTAAGAAAACCGGGCAGAAGCATCTTAGCTATTTGAAAGCTATATTTTTCAGGTAGATTGTGTTAAATCAACGGTGTCACTATCGACAGTGGTCTTTAAGGTTTTAATCTGAATTGCCGATTTTCAGTATTGTAATTTAGCATTAAAAAAAAATCAAACAGCGGCGTCCTCGGTTACAGCAAATATATTTATAACTAACCTTCCTATCTGTGGTTGTAGCCTAGCTAGCTAACAGTTCGCTAACGTTAGGTCCATGGCAGGGGTTCGCATCGGAGCATACTTTGCTACCTAGTTAGTTACGTTACCTGGACAGCTAGAATGTTTCGTACCGATAAGTCCAGTGAAATTCGATTTTTCTACAATATCAACTGAGATGACTCAAACGTTTGTCGGTAACTGTGCTCAGTGGCATTGCATTTCGTTTTACTGTTCACAAATTAGGTAGCTACCTAAACGTTAGATAAAACATTTAGCTAACGTAACGTTGTAGGCTATATTAAGCGGCTTTAACGTTAACGCGTTAGCTCTCGAGAATTCAGCATTGGGCCGTAGCTGGTGTGTTAAGGAAAACTATCGTTTTAACACGACCATAACACGAGCTAACTAGCTACACGATTGTGGTTACTGCTGAACGCACAGAGATTACGATTTCATGCAATTTACTGGGGGGGGTCAAACTATTATTATCGTTGGATTGTTTTTTTTTTTTTCATTAGGCACAGGGGAGGGTAGTGTTCCCCCCCCCCCCCCCCCCCCCTGACGGTTTACATTCGGTATTCGCAGGTTTTACTTTATAATGTCTTCCGTCCTAGCAACATTTCCTTATCAAATTGTGTTTTGGTACATCCCTTATGCACTGTGCTAACTTTCGCTATATCACAGGTCACTATGGTCTGACGGTCTATCCTGCACTCTATCCACCGTTCAGTGACAATAGTGGTAGGGGGATAATTTGTCCAGATGTGCAATAGGCTAACTCGCGATCATACCACACATAATAAAAGCATTCAAAGCTGCATCAATTGTAATATAAATCCACAACATAAAAATAGGAATAGCGGAAAGGCAAGGTGTATCATTGAGCATGAAAGAACAGTGAAGACATGACACACAGCTCAAAAAGCTCCCCTATTGATCTTTACATTTAAGTCATTTAGCAGACGCTCTTATCCAGAGCGACTTACAAATTGGTGGATTCACCTTATGATATCCAGTGGAACAACCTCTTTACAATAGTGCATCTAAATCTTTTAAGGGGGGGGGGGGGTTAGAAGGATTACTTTATCCTATCCTAGGTATTCCTTAAAGAGGTGGGATTTCAGGTGTCTCCGGAAGGTGGTGATTGACTCCGCTGTCCTGGCGTCGTGAGGGAGCTTGTTCCACCATTGGGGTGCCAGAGCAGCGAACAGTTTTGACTGGGCTGAGAGGGAACTGTGCTTCCTCAGAGGTAGGGAGGCGAGCAGGCCAGAGGTGGATGAACGCAGTGCCCTTGTTTGGGTGTAGGGCCTGATCAGAGCCTGAAGGTACGGAGGTGCCGTTCCCCTCACAGCTCCGTAGGCAAGCACCATGGTCTTGTAGCGGATGCGAGCTTCAACAGGAAGCCAGTGGAGAGAGCGGGGTGACGTGAGAGAACTTGGGAAGGTTGAACACCAGACGGGCTGCGGCGTTCTGGATGAGTTGTAGGGGTTTAATGGCACAGGCAGGGAGCCCAGCCAACAGCGAGTTGCAGTAATCCAGACGGGAGATGACAAGTGCCTGGATTAGGACCTGCGCCGCTTCCTGTGTGAGGCAGGGTCGTACTCTGCGAATGTTGTAGAGCATGAACCTACAGGATCGGGTCACCGCCTTGATGTTAGTGGAGAACGACAGGGTGTTGTCCAGGATCACGCCAAGGTTCTTAGCACTCTGGGAGGAGGACACAAGGGAGTTGTCAACCGTGATGGCGAGATCATGGAACGGGCAGTCCTTCCCCGGGAGGAAGAGCAGCTCCGTCTTGCCGAGGTTCAGCTTGAGGTGGTGATCCGTCATCCACACTGATATGTCTGCCAGACATGCAGAGATGCGATTCGCCACCTGGTTATCAGAAGGGGGAAAGGAGAAGATTAATTGTGTGTCGTCTGCATAGCAATGATAGGAGAGACCATGTGAGGATATGACAGAGCCAAGTGACTTGGTGTATAGCGAGGAGAGGGCCTAGAACAGAGCCCTGGGGGACACGAGTGGTGTGAGCACGTGGTGCGGAGACAGATTCTCGCCACGCCACCTGGTAGGAGCGACCTGTCAGGTAGGACGCAATCCAAACGTGGGCCGCGCCGGAGATGCCCAACTCGGAGAGGGTGGAGAGGAGGATCTGATTCACCGTATCAAAGGCAGCAGATGGGTCTAGGAGGATGAGAGCAGAGGAGAGAGGGTTAGCTTTAGCAGTGCGGAGAGCCTCCGTGACACAGAAGAGCCGTCTCAGTTGAATGACCAGCCTTGAAACATGACTGATTTGGATCGAGAAGGTCATTCTGAGAGAGATGGCAGGAGAGCTGGCCAAGGACGGCACGTTCAAGAGTTTTGGAGAGAAAAGAAAGAAGGGATACTGGTCTGTAGTTGTTGACTTCGGAGGGATCGAGTGTAGGTTTTTTCAGAAGGGGTGCAACTCTCGCTCTCTTGAAGACGGAAGGGACGTAGCCAGCGGTTAAGGATGAGTTGATGAGCGAGGTGAGGTAAGGGAGAAGGTCTCCGGAAATGGTCTGGAGAAGAGAGGAGGGGATAGGGTCAAGCGGGCAGGTTGTTGGGCGGCCGGCCGTCACAAGACGCGAGATTTCATCTAGAGAGAGAGGGGAGAAAGAGGTCAAAGCACAGGGTAGGGCAGTGTGAGCAGGACCAGCGGTGTCGTTTGACTTAGCAAACGAGGATCGGACGTCATCAACCTTCTTTTCAAAATGGTTGACGAAGTCATCCGCAGAGAGGGAGGAGGGGGGGGGGGAAGGAGGATTCAGGAGGGAGGAGACGGTGGCAAAGAGCTTCCTAGGGTTAGAGGCAGATGCTTGGAATTTAGAGTGGTAGAAAGTGGCTTTAGCAGAAGAGGGGAAAATGTAGAGAGGAGGGAGTGAAAGGACGCCAGGTCCGCAGGGAGGCGAGTTTTCCTCCATTTCCGCTCGGCTGCCCGGAGCCCTGTTCTGTGAGCTCGCAATGAGTCGTCGAGCCACGGAGCAGGAGGGGAGGACCGAGCCGGCCTGGAGGATAAGGGACATAGAGAATCAAAGGATGCAGAAAGGGAGGAGAGGAGGGTTGAGGAGGCAGAATCAGGGGATAGGTTGGAGAAGGTTTGAGCAGAGGGAAGAGATGATAGGATGGAAGAGGAGAGAGTAGCGTGAGAGAGAGCGAAGGTTGGGACGGCGCAATACCATCCGAGTAAGGGCAGAGTGAGAAGTGTTGGATGAGAGCGAGAGGGAAAAGGATGCAAGGTAGTGGTCGGAGACTTGGAGGGGAGTTGCAATGAGATTAGTGGACGAACAGCATCTAGTAAAGATGAGGTCAAGTGTATTGCCTGCCTTGTGAGTAGGGGGGGAAGGTGAGAGGGTGAGGTCAAAAGAGGAGCGGAGTGGAAAGAAGGAGGCAGAGAGGAATGAGTCAAAGGTAGACGTGGGGAGGTTAAAGTCACCCAGAACTGTGAGAGGTGAGCCATCCTCAGGAAAGGAACTTATCAAGACGTCAAGCTCATTGATGAACTCTCCAAGGGAACCTGGAGGGTGATAAATGATAAGGATGTTAAGCTTGAACGGGCTGGTAACTGTGACAGCATGGAATTCAAAGGAGGCGATAGACAGATGGGTCAGGGGAGAAAGAGAGAATGTCCACTTGGGAGAGATGAGGATTCCAGTGCCACCACCCCGCTGGCCAGATGCTCTCGGGGTATGCGAGAACACGTGGGCAGACGAGGAGAGAGCAGTAGGAGTAGCAGTGTTATCTGTGGTAATCCATGTTTCCGTCAGTGCCAAGAAGTCGAGGTGCTGGAGGGTAGCATAGGCTGAGATGAACTCTGCCTTGTTGGCCGCAGACCGGCAGTTCCAGAGGCTGCCGGAGACCTGGAACTCCACGTGGGTCGTGCGCGCTGGGACCACCAGGTTAGAGTGGCAGCGGCCACGCGGTGTGAAGCGTTTGTGTGGCCTGTGCAGAGGGGAGAGAACAGGGATAGACAGACACATAGTTGACAGGCTACAGAAGAGGCTACGCTAATGCAAAGGAGATTGGAATGACAAGTGGACTACACTTCTCGACTGTTCAGAAAGTTAAGCTTACGTTGCAAAAATGTTATTGACTAAAAATGACGAAGATGATACAGTACTGCTGGCTGGTGAAGTAGGCTAGCTAGCAGTGGCTGCGTTGTTGACTTTGTTTGAACGTGTAGCTGGCTAGGTAACCTATTTTCGTTGCGGGGGACGAAAATAGCTGGCTAGCTAACCTCTAATTACTCCAAACTACACAATTATCAAACTATGACAAAGTCAACTAACACTGCACTAGTCAAATCGTTCCATTGTAATGTATTAGTTTCTACAGTGCTGCTAGTCAGTAAAGGTTGGCTAGCTAGCAGTGGGTTTGATGATGACTAGGTGTGTTGACTAAGTCTGGACAACGGCGTCGCGGCGCGGCTGGCTAGCTAACCTCGATAATTACTCTAAACTACACAATTATCTTATATACAAAGACAGCAAAGACAGCTATGTAGCTAGCTAGCACTACACTAATCAAGTCATTCCGTTGTAATGTAATAGTTTCTACAGTGCTGCTAGTCAGTAGAAGTTGGCTAGCTAGCAGTGTTGACTAAGTTAGGAGGATGAAAACAGCTGGCTGGCTAGCTAACCTCGATAATTACTCTAAACTACACAATTATCTTTGATACAAAGACGGCTATGTAGCTAGCTAAGAAAAAATTGCTCAGATCAAACAAATCAAACCGTTGTAATGTAATGAAATGTAATATTACCTGTGGAGCGACGCGAAGTGCGACTACCTTCTCCAAACCCGGAAGTAGTACAATAGGGGCAATACAATTGTCCTACCAAGACTAGCCTACAACAATGCGACGAAAAAATGCGTTATTGTTTTCAATCGAGTACAAAATTCTACTCAAGGTTGCAGTGAAAATGTAATATGAGTAACAGCACAAAAGCCCTGTGATTTGAATGTTTCAATCGATTTGGCTCAGTTGTGGGTCTACTCTCTTCAGTTTAAGGTCTAGAAAGAGTAGCAGGCCAGTCTGGTTGTATTTTTACTTTTGATACTGTATACTCTCTGTTGTAGATCTTCATTCTCCCAAATCATCCTATATTAATGTGGCCACATATGCTCCTGGCAGGCCCAGTTATTCAGGAATGCTTAGTACACACTGCATCCTCTCCAAGCGGCTATTCTTCGCGCACCTAGAACCTACACTTCAATATATCCAAAATAGTTATCATTTAACTTTTAAAATGTATTACATTTTTATGTTGCGAGGGCCTAAAATTTACACCTGCCAAATGCGGGTAGATTTTGCCATTGGCGGGTAAGATATGTATTTCACCAGCCACTTTGGCGGGTGGTCAGTGCTCCACAGTGTGAGCAGTTAACTCGGATTTGTGAATAGAAAGTATGATCACATTTATAGTAAAATAAATGCTGCAGTAGATTTCCAAGTATTTCTGCCATTTTGTTTCATAGCTGGTAAATTAATCGCACAAAGTCAACTACGAATCCCATATAGCCTATTCCTACTCGTGCTGCAACACTGCCTGGCTGGGGACTCTGCGCATGTGAAGTGATGGATACATTTTTAGAAGCGCTGCACACAGGCTTAAAAGTTGGTGTAATTTACTTGAAATGAAAGTCTACTGAAGTGAGACATTGTCACTGTTTCTTGGCTATTTACATTGTTTTGTTCACACGCTAGGTTGTTTTTCTATGTTTGCGTTTCAACTGCTAGGGAAGAGAAGACAGCGCATCTACTAGTCAGTCTCAATCTCACAGGCACAAACATGACTTGAGTCACGCTACCAATGTGGCCTCCCGCCCTTAAAGGGGCATTTGAACATTTGTCTCATGATATGTGATTTGGTTAAGACTAGGTCACAAAAAATAAAATGTTAACAATATATTACATTATTTCTGGCTAGTAATACATTTATTGTTTTAGAAACATTACAAAGCATGCTCATGTTTTGTTGCTGAAAAATATATTTTGTCTGGTAAAAAAATCTGAGTGGGTGGTAGATTTTTAAATCTATCTGCGACATCGGCTGGTGGACCAAAAACTACATTTTATGTCCTGTAAGTGGCATCAACACATCCAGTCACAATGTTTTAATCTGATTAGGCTACTTCAAAAGTCTCTTGAAGGCCTGCTCACATTCATAGAAAATATAATTTCAGCATCCTCAAAATCCTCAAAACCCACCACCATTAAACAGGTTTCCATCCAACCGTTTTATACAACTAAAGTACCCTACATGTTGGATTGAAAAAAAGTAACGACATTGTGACTGGTTGTGAGCTCCCGAGTGGCACAGCGGTCTAAAGCACTGCATCTCAGTGCAAGAGGCGACACTACAGTCCCTGGTTCGAATCCAGGCTGAATCGCATTTGGCTGTGATTGGGAGGCCAATAGGGCGGTGTACAATTGGCCCAGTGTCGTCCTGGTTTGGCCGGGGTAGGCTGTCACTGTAAATAAGAATTTGTTCTTAACTGACTTGCCTAGTTAAATAAAGGTAAAACATTATTATTTTTTACAATATTATATTAGACAGTTTTTGGAACAGTGTAAACAACATAAATTATTAGTTATACCTGAGACCCTGTTCTAATGAGAAAAATATGTAAAGGCTTTTACAGCATAGCAAATATTTAAAAACAGCTGCAATTGTGAAATGGCTTTATCCAACATGTTGTGTGAGGCAGAGCTTATGGAATGAGTATGCTATTAAACAAACTCTCAAACAGGCAACAGAAGCAGGATCTGCCATATATACATACTGCTCAAAAAAATAAAGGGAACACTTAAACAACACAATGTAACTCCAAGTCAATCACACTTCTGTGAAATCAAACTGTCCACTTAGGAAGCAACACTGATTGACAATAAATTTCACATGCTGTTGTGCAAATGGAATAGACAACAGGTGGAAATTATAGGCAATTAGCAAGACACCCCCAATAAAGGAGTGGTTCTGCAGGTGGTGACCACAGACCACTTCTCAGTTCCTATGCTTCCTGGCTGATGTTTTGGTCACTTTTGAATGCTGGCGGTGCTTTCACTCTAGTGGTAGCATGAGACGGAGTCTACAACCCACACAAGTGGCTCAGGTAGTGCAGCTCATCCAGGATGGCACATCAATGCGAGCTGTGGCAAGAATGTTTGCTGTGTCTGTCAGCGTAGTGTCCAGAGCATGGAGGCGCTACCAGGAGACAGGCCAGTACATCAGGAGACCACGTCTAAACAAACAACACATCCTAGATCCTAAACAACACATCCTAGATCTGAATGAAAGAAATAATCTTATTAAATACTTTTTTTTTTTTACATAGTTGAATGTGCTGACAACAAAATCACACAAATAATCAATGGAAATCCAATTTATCAACCCATGGAGGTCTGGATTTGGAGTCACACTCAAAATTAAAGTGGAAAACCACACTACAGGCTGATCCAAATTTGATGTAATGTCCTTAAAACAAGTCACAATCAGGCTCAGTAGTGTGTGTGGCCTCCACGTGCCTGTATGATCTCCCTACAACGCCTGGGCATGCTCCTGATGAGGTGGCAGATGGTCTCCTGAGGGATCTCCTCCCAGACCTGGACTAAAGCATCCACCAACTCCTGGACAGTCTGTGGTGCAACGTGGCGTTGGTGGATGGAGCGAGACATGATGTCCCAGATGTGCTCAATTGGATTCAGGTCTGGGGAATGGGCGGGCCAGTCCATAGCATCAATGCCTTCCTCTTGCAGGAACTGCTGACACACTCCAGCCACATGAGGTCTAGCATTGTCTTGCATTAGGAGGAACCCAGGGCCAACCGCACCAGCATATGGTCTCACAAGGGGTCTGAGGATCTCATCTCGGTACCTAATGGCAGTCAGGTTACCTCTGGCGAGCACATGGAGGGCTGTGCGGCCCCCCAAAGAAATGCCACACCATGACTGACCCACCGCCAAACCGGTCATGCTGGAGGATGTTGCAGGCAGCAGAACGTTCTCCACGGTGTCTCCAGACTCTGTCACATGTGCTCAGTGTGAACCTGCTTTCATCTGTGACGAGCACAGGGCACCAGTGGCGAATTTGCCGATCTTGGTGTTCTCTGGCAAATGCCAAACGTACTGCACGGTGTTGGGCTGTAAGCACAACCCCCACCTGTGGACGTCAGGCCCTCATTCCACCCTCATGGAGTCTGTTTCTGACCGTTTGAGCAGACGCATGCACATTTGTGGCCTGCTGGAGGTCATTTTGCAGGGTTCTGGCAGTGCTCCTCCTTGCACAAAGGCGGAGGTAGCGGTCCTGCTGCTGGGTTGTTGCCCTCCTACGGCCCCCTCCCCGTCTCCTGATGTACTGGCCTGTCTCCTGGTAGCGCCTCCATGCTCTGGACACTACGCTGACATACACGGCAAACCTTTTTGCCATAGCTCGCATTGATGTGCCATCCTGGGTGAGCTGCACTACCTGAGCCACTTGTGTGGGTTGTAGACTCCGTCTCATGCTACCACTAGAGTGAAAGCACTGCCAGCATTCAAAAGTGACCAAAACATCAGCCAGGAAGCATAGGAACTGAGAAGTGGTCTGTGGTCCCCACCTGCAGAACCACTCCTTTATTGGGGGTGTCTTGCTAATTGCCTATAATTTCCACCTATTGTCTATTCCATTTGCACAACAGCATGTGAAATTTATTGTCAATCAGTGTTGCTTCCTAAGTGGACAGTTTGATTTCACAGAAGTGTGATTGACTTGGAGTTACATTGTGTTGTTTAAGTGTTCCCTTTATTTTTTTGAGCAGTGTATAATGATATACATTTTCAGTAGCACATGTCTTCGAGCGATGGACTGTACCATCCCCACAGCCTCCGCAATGGATTAGTCAGGCGCAAATCAGATTTTTGCGGCGACTCTCATCGGTCTACCAAAATGGGGCTAGCTCTAGTAGGGAGGGATGTATTTTCTGTTTGTCGAGATTGACATAGTCTACTATTGTGGTGTTGAACACGCAAACCATGTTATTGAAGTGCCTGAAGTCGGTATGCTTTGTTAATTGGTTATGCAGTGCCTTGTTACAGCAATGATAAAGGCATTAGGCTGACATGTATGCTTTGTTTCTTAAAAAAATGTAGCACCTTGCACTTTCACATTTTTTTTGTATTCTTTCAAGTGTGGATTACTTTTTTAACAGATATCTTGTCTTCCATGCACCGGCAGCCATTCATTCTAGCTTGAACGCAAACCCTCATGCTGGCTTTCTGCATTGGCACAGAAGCCTGTTGGTGGAAAAATCCGTTACATATATTTTATACAATTATAAATATTGCATCAAAATGTAGAAAATCTGATTTCCCTCTAGCTGATCATAGTGTAATGAAACAGGCAGGAAGAGTGAGGTGGTTGGTGAACCCCCAGCCTTCTAGCCTGTAGCCCTGGTTGATAGACTGTGACACACAAGCATGCTGAAGTGACAAAGTTGATATCAACAGTTATTTGTGCCGCCCCCCCCCCCCCCCCCCCCCCACACCCACTCACATTTTGATCTGTCCCTTAGCAAACAACGCCTATGTTGACCCAACAAACGTTAGCTAGCTACCAGTACCTTGCTATTTAAGAGCTTAGGTAATGGTAATACCAATGACTGTATATGGTGACGTAAACTAGACTGGATTATCTTTTATGTTAACTAAATTGGGTTATAGTTTCATATAATTTACTGTCATTGCGACGATTTTGCCTGTTTACTAGATGTAGGCTAGCTTATGTTATTCCAAATCTCACCCCCTACTATTTTTCTTTTTCTCATTTTTTTTATTTTTGTTTATTTTTTATTATTTATTTTTTTTATTTTATTTTTTTAGGCTTCCTTTGGAAGTACGAGCCCAGGTAAGTGTTCTACATGTTTGACTTTTTGTTGTATTAATGCAAGTGGAACCATGAATTTGTTGTGCAGTACCAGTCAAAGGTTTGGACACACCTACTCATTCCAGGGTTTTTCTTTATTTTTACTATTTTCTACATTGTACAATAATAGTGAAGACATCAAAACTATGAAATAACACATATGGAATCATGTAGTAACCAAAAAAGTGTTAAACAAATCCAAATATATTTGAGATTCTTCAAAGTAGCCACCTTTTGCCTTGATGACAGCTTTGCGTACACTTGGCATTCTCTCAACCAGCTTCATGAGGTAGTCACCTGGAATGCATTTCAATTAACAGGTGTGCCTTGTTAAAGGTTAATTTGTGGAATTTCTTTCCTTAGGGTGTTTGAGCCAATGTGTTGTGTGAAGGTAGAGGTGGTATACAGAAGATGGTATTTTACAAAATATGGCTAAGTCCATATTATGGCAAGTACAGCTCAAATAAAAGACAAACGACAGTATCATTACTTTAAGACAAGAACGTCAGTCAATGCAGAACATTTCAAGAACATTGAAAGTTTCTTCAAGCGCAGTCGCAAAAACCATCAAGCGCTTTGAAGAAACTGGTTCTCATGAGGATCTTACGGCAAAAAAGAGCTTCTGGATATTAGGAAGCGATCACTCACCTCGGATTAGACAAAGATTTTTTTTTTCTTCAACAAGCAAGACGCACAGGACATTCTCCAAACACCCGACAGGGCCAACATCCCCGTTATTTGCAAGAGGAAGAAACGCAGGTACAGGGGACACAGAGCGGGATGCCTTGTGAGGACCCGTAGAAGGCGAGTGGGAAAGCTGCCGTTACCGTCAATATTACTCGCCAACATGCAATCATTGGACAATAAATTAGACGAGGTACGATCACGAATATCCTACCAATGGGACATCATCAACTGTAATATCCTATGTTTCATGGTATCGTGGCTGAATGACGACATGGATATTCAGCTAACGGGATATACGCTGCATCGGCAAAATAGAACAGCACACTCCGGTAAGGCAGGGCGGTCTGTGCATATTTGTAAACAGCTGGTGCATGAAATCTGAGGAAGTCTCTAGATTTTGCTCGACTGAAGTAGAGTATATTGTAATAAATTGCAGGCCACACTACTTGCCTAGAGAGTTTTCAGCTATACTTTTCGTGGCTGTTTATTTACCACCACAGACAGATGCTGGCACTAAGACCGCACTCAGTCAGCTGTATAAGCAAACAGGAAACCACTCTCCCAGAGGTGGCACTCCTAGTGGCCTGAGACTTTAATGCAGTTCTACCAAATTTCTATCAACATGTTAAATGTGGAACCAGGGGGAGGAAAAAAAAAAACTCTAGATCACCTGTACTCCACACACAGAGACGCATACAAAGCTCGCCCTCCATTTGGTAAATCCGGCCACAACTCGTTCCTCCTGATTCCTGCTTACAAGCAAAAATTAAAGCAGGAAGCACCATTGACTCAGCTACAGACACTGTTTTGCTAGCACAGGCTGGAACATGTTCCGGGATTCTTCCGATGGCATTGAGGAGTACACCAAATCAGTCACTGGCTTTATCAATACAGTGAGGGAGAAAAATATTTGATCCCCTGCTGATTTTACACGTTTGCCCACTGACAAAGAAATAGTCAGTCTATAATTTTAATGGTAGGTTTATTTGAACAGTGAGAGACAGAATAACAACAACAAAAATCCAGAAAAACGCATGTCAAAAATGTTATAAATTGATTTGCATTTTAATGAGGGAAATAAGTATTTGACCCCCCTCTCAATCAGAGATTTCTGGCTCCCAGGTGTCTTTTATACAGGTAACGAGCTGAGATTAGGAGCACACTCTTAAAGGGAGTGCTCCTAATCTCAGCTTGTTACCTGTATAAAAGACACCTGTCCACAGAAGCAATCAATCAATCAGATTCCAAACTCTCCACCATGGCCAAGACCAAAGAGCTCGCCAAGAATGTCAGGGACAAGATTGTAGACCTACACAAGGCTGGAATGGGCTACGACCATCGCCAAGCAGCTTGGTGAGAAGGTGACAACATTTGGTGCGATTATTTGCAAATGGAAGAAACACAAAAGAACTGTCAATATCCCTCGGCCTGCGGCTCCATGCAAGATCTCACCTCGTGGAGTTGCAATGATCATGAGAACGGTGAGGAATCAGCCCAGAACTACACGGGAGGATCTTGTCAATAATCTCAAGGCAGCTGGGACCATAGTCGCCAAGAAAACAATTGGTAACACACTATGCCGTGAAGGACTGAAATTCTGCAGCGCCCGCAAGGTCCCCCTGCTCAAGAAAGCACATATACATGCCCATCTGAAGTCTGCCAATGAACATCTGAATGATTCAGAGGACAACTGGTGAAAGTGTTGTGGTCAGATGAGACCAAAATGGAGCTCTTTGACATCAACTCGCCGTGTTTGGAGGAGGAGGAATGCTGCCTATGACCCCAAGAACACCATCTCCACCGTCAAACATGGAGGTGGAAACATTATGCTTTGGGGGTGTTTTTCTGCTAAGGGGACAGGACAACTTCACCGCATCAAAGGGACGCTGGACGGGGCCATGTACCGTCAAATCTTGGGTGAGAACCTCCTTCCCTCAGCCAGGGCATTGAAAATGGGTCGTGGATGGGTATTCCAGCATGACAATGACCCAAAACACACGGCCAAGGCAACAAAGGAGTGGCTCAAGAAGAAGCACATTAAGGTCCTGGAGTGGCTTAGCCAGTCTCCAGACCTTAATCCCATAGAAAATCTGTGGCGCTAGCTGAAGGTTCGAGTTGCCAAACGTCAGCCTCGAAACCTTAATGACTTGGAGAAGATCTGCAAAGAGGAGTGGGACAAAATCCCTCCTGAGATGTTTGCAAACCTGGTAGCAAACTACAAGAAACGTCTGCCCTCTGTGATTGCCAACAAGGGTTTTGCCACCAAGTACTAAATCATGTTTTGCAGAGGGGTCAAATACTTATTTCCCTCATTAAAATGCAAATCATTTTATAACATTTTTTACACCCGTTTTTCTGGATTTCTTTTGTTATTCTGGCTCTCACTGTTCAAATAAATCTACCATTTAAAATTATAGACTGATCATTTCTTTGTCAGTGGGCAAACGTACAAAATCAGCAGGGGATCAAATACTTTTTCCCTCACTGTAAGTGCATTGAGGACGTTGTCCCCACAGTGACTGTACATACATACCCCAACCAGAAGCCATGGATTACAGGTAACATTCGCACTGAGCTAAAGGGCAGAGCTGCTGCTTTCAAGGTGCGGGACTCTAACCCGGAAGCTTACAAGAAATCCTGCGATGAACCATCAAACAGGCAAAGCGTCAATACAGGGCTAAGATTGAATCATACTACACCGGGTCTGACGGTCATCTTATGTGGCAGGGCTTGCAAACTATTACAGACTACAAAGGGAAGCACAGCCGCGAGCTGCCCAGTGACACGAGCCTACCAGACGAGCTAAATCACTTCTATGCTCGCTTTGAGGCAAGCAACACTGTCAAGTTGTGTATGGTTCACACTGCAGCTCTTTTAGAATTCTGGAGATGAATACCTGTCTTTTGACGCAACAAACACTGAGGCATGCATGAGAGCATCAGCTGTTCCGGATGACTGTATGATCACCCTCTCCGTAGCCGACGTGAGTAAGACCTTTAAAACAGGTCACCATTCACAAGGCTGCGGGGCCGGACGAATTACCAGGACGTGTGCTCTGGGCATGTGCTGACCAACTGGCAGGCATCTTCACCGACATTTTCAACATATCCCTGATTTGAGTCTGTAATAACATGTTTCAAGCAGACCACCATAGTCCCTGTGCCCAAGAACACAAAGGCAACCTGCCTAAATGACTACAGACCTGCAGCACTCACGTCCGTAGCCATGAAGTGCTTTGAAAGGTTGGTAATGGCTCACAACACCATTATCCCAGAAACACTAGACCCACTTGAATTTACATACCACCCAAACAGATCCACAGATGATGCAATCTCTATTGCACTCCACACTGCCCTTTCCCACCTGGACAAAAGGAACACTTATGTGAGAATGCTGTTCATTGACTACAGCTCAGCGTTCAACACCATAGTACCCTCAAAGCTCATCGCTAAGGATCCTGGGACTAAACACCTCCCTCTGCAACTGGATCCTGGACTTCCTGATGGGCCGCCCCCAGGTGGTGAGGGTAGGTAGCAATAAATCTGCCACGCTGATCCTCAACACCGGAGCACCCCAGGGGTGCGTGCTCAGTCCCCTCCTGTACTCCCTGTTCACCCACGACTGCATGGCCAGGCACGACTCCAACACCATTAAGTTTGCAGGCGACACAACGGTGGTAGGCCTGATCACCGACAACAACGAGACAGCCTATAGGGAGGAGGTCAGAGACCTGGCCGGGTGGTGCCAGAATAACAACCTATCCCTCAACGTAACCAAGACTAAGGAGATGATTGTGGACTACAGGAAAAGGACCGAGTACGGGCTGTAGTGGAGCAGGTTGAGAGCTTCAAGTTCCTTGGTGTCCACATCACCGACCAAACTGGAATTGTCCAAACACACCAAGACGGTCGTGAAGAGGGCACGACAAAGCCTATTCCCCCTCAGGAAACTAAAAAGATTTGGCATGGGTCTTCATATCCTCAAAAGGTTCTACAGCTGCAACATCGAGAGCATCCTGACTGTTTGCATCACTGCCTGGTACGGCAATTCCTCGGCCTCCGACCGCAAGGCACTTCAGAGGGTAGTGCGTATGGCCCAGTACGTCACTGGTGCTAAGCTGCCTGCCATCCAGGACCTCTACACCAGGCGGTGTCAGAGGAAGGCCCTAAAAATTGTCATAGAAAGTTCTCTCTACTACCGCATGTCAAGCGGTACCGGCGTGCCAAGTCTAGGACAAAAAGGCTTCTCAACAGTTTTTACCCCCAAGCCATAAGACTCCTAAACAGGTAATCAAATGGCTACCTGGACTATTTGCATTTTGTGCCCCCCCCAACCCCTCTTTTATGCTGCTGCTACTCTGTTTATCATATATGCACAGTCACTTTTAACTATACATTCATGTAGATACTACCTCAATTGGCCCGACCAACCAGTGCTCCCGCCCGCACATTGGCTAACCGGGCTTTCTGCATTGTGTCCCACCACCCGCCAACCCCTCTTTACGCTACTGCTACTCTCTGTTCATCATATATGCATAGTCACTTTAACCATATCTACATGTACAAACTACGTCAATCAGCCTGACTAACCAGTGTCTGTATGTAGCCTCGCTACTGTCTTTTTACTGTCGTTTTTATTTCTTTACTTACCTGTTGTTCACCTAATGCCTTTTTTGCACTATTGGTTAGAGCCTGTAAGTATGCATTTCAATATACCTGTTGTATTCGGCGCACGTTACAAATAAACTTCGATTTGAAAGACCCAGAGTTACCTCTGCTGCAAAGGATAAGTTCATTAGAGTTAACTGCTCCTCAGCTTGCAGCCCAAATAAATGCTTCAGACTTCAAGTAACAGACACATCTCAACATCAACTGTTCAGGGGATACTGTGTGAATCAGGCCTTCATTGTCAAATTGCTGCATTGAAACCACTACTAAAGGACACCAATAAGAAGAGACTTGCTTGGGCCAAGAAACATGAGCAATGGACATTAGACTGGTGGATATCTGTCCTTTGGTCTGATTAATCCAAATTTGAGATTTTTTTTGGTTCTGACTGCCATGTCTTTGTGAGACGCAGAGTTGGTGAACGGATGATCTCTGCATGTGTGGTTCCCAGCATGGAGGAGGAGGTGTGATGGTGCTTTGCTGGTGATGCTGTCAGTGATATTTTAGAATTCAAGGCACACTTAAACCAGCATGGCTACCACAGCGTTTTGCAGCGATACGCCATCCCAACTGGTTTGGGCTTAGTGCCACTATCATTTGTTTTTCAACAGGCCAATGACCCAAAACATACCTCCAGGGTGTGTAAGGGCTATTTGACCAAGAAGGAGAGTAGTGGAGTGCATCATCAGATGACCTGGCCTCCACTCTCACCCAATTGAGATGGTTTGGGATGACTTGGACCGCAGAGTGAAGGAAAAGCAGCCAGCAAGTGCTCAGCATATGTGAGAACTCCTTCAAGACTGTTGGAAAAGCAGTCTTCATGAAGCTGGTTGAGAGAATGCCAAGAGTGTGCAAAGCTGGCTTCAAGGTACAGGGTGGCTACTTTTGAAGAATATAAAATATATAGATTTGTGTAACACTTTCGGTTACTACATGATTCCATATGTGTGTGTTTTGATGTCTTCACTGTTCTATGATGTAGAAAATAGTAAAAATAAGAAACCCTTGAATGAGTAGGTGTGTCAACTTTTGACTGGTACTTTACATCATTCACCGTAATAACAACTAGCAAAGTCTAATGTTACTGTGGTGTTGTTGTTGTTATCCAGTTGGCTCTCTGTCTTCAGAAGATCACGACTTTGATCCGACAGCAGAGATGTTGGTCCATGACTATGATGATGAGCAAACTTTGGAGGACGAGGAGATGCAGGAGGAAGGGACAAGCGTCAGCGCTGAAATAGCAGATTTGGAGAAGGTACAATTTGATGTTCCACAGATGTCATTGTTACAAGATGCAAAATTAGATGGGCTAGAAATCAAAGATAATGCATCGCATGCATGCACCCATATTGGTTTACATGTCATTGTACACATTAAGCTCTTTTTGTAATTAAGGGATGGTTCACTATTTGTTGGACTACATTTTTCTAAATTAAATTTAGGCTTTTTTTTAAATTAATTTAAAAAAAAAATTTTTATAAACCATTCACATTTGGGATATTTTGTTTCTTTCAGCTGTCGCTGGCAAAAGAGTAGCTCCCACTAATGTAATCCAATGGGGCCAATATTCTGTATCGCAAATGTTTTTCTATGACACTCCAAAGCAACGTGTAGCCTTGAGGTTGTACATAATAAATATAATGTGTAAGGGGTACTCAACTACTGTAGTAGTTACAAACCCCCAAGTCGCGACCCCCAAACGGTTCACACACCTCTTGTTGGTGGAAAGAACACTTTGCAGCAGTGTTTCCGCTGCACTAATTTAACTGTGGTGCTGCGCCACGGCAAATCATTGCTGTCATGCCCCAAAAATATGATACATTGAAAACTATTTGTCAATGGGCACTTTGAAGATGTTAGAACAGTCCACATTTTACTTTTCCTCTACAAACAAAATTAGTAATGAATAGAACAATCTGACAAACCCATAGAATCATACTGAACAAAAATATAAACGCAACATGCAACAATTTCCAAAATTTTACTGAGTTACAGTTTAATAGAAGGAAATCAGTCAGTGGAAATAAATTAATTACGCCATAATCTATGGATTCACATGACTGGGCAGGGGCGCAGCCATGGATGGGCCTGGGAGGGCGTAGGCCCACCCACTTGGGAGCCAGGTTCTGCCACTGGGGAGCCAGGCCAAGCCAATCAGAATTCATTTTTCCCCACAAGGGCTTTATTAGACAGAAATACTCTTGAGCAACCCCCCCCCCCCCCCCATCTTCCTAAGACGATCATGCAGGTGAAGAAGCCGGATGGTGGACATTCCGCCAGTCAGCATGCCAATTGCACGCTCCCTCAACTTGAGACATCTGTGGCTTTGTTGTGACACAACTGCACATCTTAGTGGCCTTTTATTGTCCCCAGCACATGGTGCACCGGTGTAATGATCATGCTGTTTAATCAGCTTCTTGATATGCCACACCTGTTAGGTGGATGGATTATCTTGGCAAACGAGACGCTCACTAACAGAGATGTAACATTTCTGGGGTCTTTTTTATTTCAAACATGGGACCAACACTTTACATGTTGCATTTTATATTTTTGTTAGGTGCATTCAAGTTACTAGTGCGATAGGGAGGGAAACCTGCATTCTGACCCAAGTTTTAATGGTGTTTTTTCCCAGCTTTCCATTCTTACTTTACTTCTCAACTCCTAAATGCGTATAAACTGCACAATTTTAGCAATGTTAAAGACTAAGGGGTTTCTGTGAGAAATACAGGCAGGGTGCGTGTTACCCTAACATTATATTCACTGTGTTTATGCAATTTTTTGGGGGACATAACTTTCCGAATGCACTCTATCAGACCCCTTGACTTTTTCCACATTTTGGTACGTTACAGCCGTATTCTAAAATGGATTAAATAAATGTTCCTTATCAATCTACACACAATACCCCATAATGACAAAGCGAAAACAGGGTTTTAGAAATGTTTGCAAATGTGTATATAAAAATAAAACGCCTTATTCCAGACCATTTGCTATGGGACTCCTGTTTCCATTGATCATCCTTGCTGTTTCTACAACTTGATTGGAGTCCACCTGGAAGACTCCCATGAAATGGACAAAAAAATGAATGGTAACATATTGCCATTGGGCAAAACATATACACGATCGCAAATGCCACTCAAATGGACAGCAGTTCATTCAAAGCGTATGGCAAGTGGCAAATGCCAAGTGTCATACAGCAAAAATCCCAAAGATGGCGAGCGCGCTCCACCGTAAATGTTCATATTGCAAATGGACATAAAGTCAAGACCCAAGGGTCAAAATTCAAAAATACAACTCCCTCTAAAGTGCTTTCTGGACCGTTTTTTTGAAATTCTTTCCTTTTTTAAATTATTTTTTTATTTAAAAAAAAGTTTTTTTGTCAATAATACATATATAACAACCATATGAACATGCCTTATGGACAAACTCAATAAAAGATTATGTTTTGTCCATTTGCAATATATGACCATAGGAAGTCAAAAGTCCAGTGAACCATGGCCAAATGGCATTTATATTGACAAAATGATATATCACGATGTTAAGCCTTGAATCAACCTAAGTCTATTTGTCATGTTTGATGAGAGAGAAGTAGGACTCTGTTTTTAAATGTCTTTTTTGTAAGAGTTTTTTGAAAAACGTCAAACTATTGATGTGCACGGGTGGGGGGTGCGCCCTACCCAGCTGTGGACCCCTTGCACCCCCCTAAAGGCATTAAAAACCATTTAAAAAATGTGCTCCTGGTAACCCGTTCCAATTACCAGGTGCACGGCTGTCCATTTGCAATGTCTTACAATGGGTATTTACCATCACGAATTTGACATGCTCTAATATGCTGCAGAAATGCCCAATTGACTGGCCCGTTGAACTCGGGATGGCCGGGCAGTGATAGTGGTTCCCCTCCATCGCTCGTTGGTGTTGATTTCAGTCTGTCATTTTGGTGATGGTTCATCACTGTTTAAACTTATTGCAAATAGACAAAAGTCAGCCATCAAGTCAGTGTCCATCAGTCAATAAGATATCATTCTGACACCAAACCCACTTTGTCCAACACGTTTAGAAGCCAACTATCACATATTTCAGAGCAGGCCCAAAATTCACAGCGCCTTCTGCTTAAACCATAATAAAAACGTAAAACACGTAGTTACATTCTAGCTGCGGGTCCAGTTATGACATTGTGTAGGCATAGCTGAGGCGACCCCGAGTTTTGGCTCGATAGGTCATTCGGAGCCCAAGCAGTGACCTTAACCTCTATGGGCTAGGTGGGACGCTTAACAGCCACTGCCAGCCTGTGGCGCGATTTTCAAAACCTTAAAAATCCTATTACTTCAATTTCTCAAACATATGACTATTTTACAGCCATTTAAAGACAAGACTCTCGTTAATCTAACCACACTGTCCGATTTCAAAAAGGCTTTACAACGAAAGCAAAACATTAGATTATGTCAGCAGAGTACCAAGCCAGAAATAATCAGACACCCATTTTTCAAGCCAGCATATAATGTCACCAAAACCCAGAAGACAGCTAAATGCAGCACTCACCTTTGATGATCTTCATCAGATGACAACCCTAGGACATTATGTTATACAATACATGCATGTTTTGTTCAATCAAGTTCATATTTATATCAAAAACCAGCTTTTTACATTAGCATGTGACGTTCAGAACTAGCATACCCCCCGCAAACTTCCGGGGAATTCGCTAACATTTTACTAAATTACTCACGATAAACGTTCACAAAAAGCATAACAATTATTTTAAGAATTATAGATACAGACCTCCTCTATGCACTCGATATGTCCGATTTTAAAATAGCTTTTTGGTGAAAGCACATTTTGCAATATTCTAAGTACATAGCCCAGGCATCACGGGCTCGCTATTTAGACACCCGGCAAGTTTAGCACTCACCATAATCATATTTACTATTATAAAAGTTTGATTACCTTTTGTTGTCTTCGTCAGAATGCACACCCAGGACTGCTACTTCAATAACAAATGTTGGTTTGGTCCAAAATAATCCATCGTTATATCCGAATAGCGGCGTTTTGTTCGTGCGTTCCAGACACTATCCGAAATAGTAAAGAAGTGTCGCGAGCATGGCGCAATTCGTGACAATAAAATTCTAAGTATTCCATTACCGTACTTCGAAGCATGTCAACCGCTGTTTAAAATCAATTTTTACAACATTTTTCTCGTAGAAAAGCGATAATATTCCGACAGGGAATCTCCTTTTCGGCAAACAGAGGAAAAAATCCCAAAGGCGGGGGCGGTCGGGGTCACGCGCATAAGCCCAGTGTCCCTTGATCGGCCACTTGAGAAAGGCGATAATGTGTTTCAGCCTGGGGCTGGAATGACGACATTCTGTTTTTTCCCGGGCTCTGAGCGCCTATGGACGACGTGGGAAGTGTCACGTTAGAGCAGAGATCCTTAGTAAATGATAGAGATGGAAAAGAAGTTCAAGAAATGGTCAGACAGGCCACTTCCTGTAAAGGAATCTCTCAGGTTTTGACCTGCCATTTGAGTTCTGTTATACTCACAGACACCATTCAAACAGTTTTAGAAAATTTAGGGTGTTTTCTATCCATATGTAATAAGTATATGCATATTCTAGTTACTGAGTAGGAGTGGTAACCAGATTAAATCGGGTATGTTTTTTATCCAGCCGTGTCAATACTGCCCCCTAGCCCTAACAGGTTAATTGGTGCTGAAAATTCTCTTTTGTCCGGGCGTTGCTACGGGGTCCCTGAAAGAGCTAGCGGACAAACTTTTGTGTCCGTCTCTATGGGCCGAGGCGGTTTCAATGCACCTAGTCTTGCGACTCTGGGACTTTTCTAAACGTCGTCATTTTCATAATGGTCAAAATGAATTGAAGTCATTACAAATGTACGAGGCTGTTTCTCGGCCTGAGAACCTTCTAGTGCACGGTGAGTTGTGGCTCTATCGACTTAAGCGCTAGAACATGTATATAAAGTTTCAGAGCTCTAGGTCTGACGGTTCTTTGATAGTTCAAACACAGGTAACTATTGCAGGCTCTGTGTGTGTATTAGCCTCAGACTGTGTCACTCCCCTGTGTGATTTCAGGAAATCACGTAGAGCTCCGAAACGCCGCAACTGGATTTAAGTTATTTATTTTGAGAGATATATTTATTTATTTTTAAATTCCGTTTGGCCACTTTAACCATCACCAATTGTACGATTTCTCATAAATTCCGGTAGCTAAATGGCTGGTTCTTTTTTCCCTGACACCGTAGGTTCATGTACTTTGACGAGAAGTGGTCAACTTAGCGCTCTATTACCGTTTTTGACCTTTTAATCCCAGAAAATGGGCCTTAACTCAGTGTTGAGGCCTCAACACCATCTTGTTTCTGGGCTAAAAGCCCATTTGGCCAACCCTGTGCTCACCGAGTTTTATCGCCGAAGTCTTTTCTGTTTACGAGAAATGGCCATGTCACTTTGGTGTTTTTGTCCATTTGCAATAAGCAGCCAGTCGCCATCTGGTGGAATTTTCCAGAACAGTGGAAAAATTACTGAAATTTAATAAAACAGAAACCAAATGTCCGAGAGACTTCATTTGATGACTTCCCGGAAGATCTGACCCTGGGGCACGGCCTGAGGCCGTCGGCCTATTTTAAAAACATTTGTGGACGTCTGGTAAGGGACCGTACATTTGCAATATGGAGATCCTTATCAATCATACGGGAAATGCCATCGGCGTCCCTTTTATGTAGGGAATTATATTGATTGGACATGATTTGGAAAGGCACATACCTGTCTAAATAAGGTCCCACAGTTGACAGTGCATGTCAGAGCAAAACCAAGCCATGAGGTCAAAGGAATTGTCCATGGAGCTCTGAGAAAGGATTGTGTCGATCAGGGGAAGAGTACCGAAACATTACTGCAGCATTGAAGGTCCCCAATAACACAGTGGCCTCCATCATTCTTAAATGGAAGAAGTTTGGAACCACCAAGACGCTTCCTAGAGCTGGCCGCCTGAGCAATCGGAGAAGGGTCAGCGAGGTGACCAAGAACCCAATGGTCACTCAGACAGAGCTCCAGAGTTCCTCTGTGGAGATGGGAGAACTTTCCAGAAGGACAACCATCTCTGCAGCACTCCACCAATCAGGGCTTTATGGTAGAGTGGCCAAACGGAAGCCACTCCTCAGTAAAAGGCACACGACAGCCCGCTTGGAGTTTGCCAAAAGGCACCTAAAGGACTCTCAGACCATGAGAACAAGATTCTCTGATCTGATGAATCCAAGATTGAACTCTTTGGCCTGAATGCCAAGCGTCACATCTGGAGGAAACCTCGCACCATCCCTACGGTTAAGCATGGTGGCAGCATCATGCTGTGAGGATGTTTTCCAGTGGCAGGGAATGGGAGACTAGTCAGGATCAAGGGAAAGATGAACGGAGCAAAGTACAGAGAAATCCTTGATGAAAACCTGCTCCAGAGCGCTCAGGTCCTCAGACTGGGATGAAGGTTCATCTTCCAATTGGACGACGACCCTAAGCACACAGCCAAGACAACGCAGGAGTGGCTTCGGGACAAGTGTCTGAATGTCCTTGAGCGGCCCAGCCTGAGCCCAGACTTGAACCCAATCGAACATTGCTGGAGAGACTTGAAAATAGCTGTGCAGCGACGCACCCCATCCAACCTGACATCTGCAGAGAAGAGGACCTGCAGAGAAGAATGGGAGACGCTCCCCAAATACAGGTGTGCCAAGCTTGTAGCGTCATACCCAAGTAGATTGGAGGCTGTAATCACTGCCAAAGGGGCTTCAACAAAGTATTGAGAAAAGGGTCTGAATACTTATGTAAATGTGATATTTCTGTTTTAGCCCAATAGGGTAAATGCAGATAGGCAACCCCCATGCTTCAGCCTATTTATTTATAGCCACTATGCTACATCAGTTGGGCTACAAGTGCTAATGCTTATTGCTAATAGCATACCTGATCATATGGACCATGCATAGGTTATATGTGTGGTCCAATATGAAAACAAATATGTTTTTTTAGAATCATTTTACCAGTATGTTATTTCAGGAGGTGGAAATGTTAAACTGTAGATGGTGTCTGCATCATTTTTATTTATTTTGGAGTATAATTTTTTTTTACATTTTTGTTACCAGAATTGAGCCTCTCGTTCCTTCTACATAAATTGTCTGGGGGGGACCCCGGCAGTGGAGGCTGCTGAGGGGAGGATGGCTCATAGTAATGGCTGGAATGGAGTCCATGGAATGGTATCAACCACATATGTTTGATACCATTCAATTGACTCTATTCTAGCCATTATTATGAGTTGCCCCACCCCCAGAAAATCTATGCAGAACACTATCTAAATGTAGTTTCAGCCCTCCCCTTCTATTCCCCCGTGACCTTTTCCTCCCACTGCTCCACATTTTTTCCAGAGCAAATGCTGTTTTGCAGTTTTAAAGCTAATTTCCTGGAATTCTACACATTTTGCCCTGTCTAAAGTTCATATGATACTTTAGTGACTCCACAAAATTGATTGGGGCCCCCTGGGGGTTGAAGCCCCATGGGAACATAATCTGGCCATGATAACTGCAATATTTAAATAACTGGTTAACCTAACTTACCTTGCTAACATGGGATAGATGATCAACCGTAATTTTTTTGAACAGGCTATAATTAATGGCCGATACAACTCCCCTCAATACAATACTAGCCTCGCTCTGTACAAGAAAATACTAGAAAGGCTGCTGAATATGGCTAGATTAAACTGCCTCGGTGGATTGACAGCAGCCAAGGTGTGGTAAACAAGATGAATTTGTATTGAGTGAACTGTCCATTTATAATTTTAACATTCTGTCATAAATCTTCCTAACTGTTATGCATGAAGTTTTTTGTATTGTTGTGATTTGTAAAGCAAAATCAAGTCGTCTTTAATCATTCAGGAGGGCAACATGCCACTGGAGGAGCTGCTGGCTATGTATAGATACGAAGCATCAATTGGCACCGCTGGAGGGTCCAGTGTGGGCGGCTCTTCTGTTGATCTTACGGACGAGCTACCTGATATGACATTAGATAAAGTAAGTAAGCACCGTGTCAATTTTGTAAGTTGGACTTCCTCTTCTGTAATATTTCCATTCACTTGGAAAAGTTATCCCACTGCAGTGAAAACAAATTGTTAGTAGGTTGTGAGAGGGCTTTCCTTTTAAAAATAATTTGCCTTAGATTCACTGTTGGACACTGGGGGTTTTATTGTTGGACACTGGGGGTTTCATCGTGATGACAGCCTGAACATTGTATTCTTCACTCTTTTTCCAAAAGATTTAGCGAAACCATTGTTTTTATGTATTGTATGCACTACCGGTCAAAAGTTTTAGAACACCTGCTCATTCAAGGGTGTTTCTTTATTTTTACTATTTTCTACATTGTAGAAAAGTAGTGAAGATATCAAAACTATGAAAAAACGAATATGGAACCATGTAGTAACCAAAAAAGTGTTAAACAAATCAAAATATATTTGAGATTCTTCAAATAGCCACCCTTTGCCTTGATGACAGCTTTGCACACTCTTGGCATTCTCTCAACCAGCTTCACCTGGAATGCTTTTCCAACATTCTTGAAGGAGTTCTCACATATGCTGAGAACTTGTTGGCTGCCTTTCCTTCACACTGCGGTCCAACTCATCCCAAACCATCTCAGTTTGATTGGGGGGATTGTGGAGACCAGGTCATTTGATGCAGCACTCATTACTCTCCTTGGTCAAATAGCCCTTACACAGCCTGGAGGTGTGTTGGGTCATTATCCTTTTGAAAAACAAATTATAGTCCCACTAAGCCCAAACCAGATGGGATGGCGTATCGCTGCAGAATGCTGTGGTAGCCATGCTGGTTAAGTGTGCCTCGAATTCTAAAGAAATCAGACAGTGTCACCAGCAAAGCACCCCCACACCATAACACCTCTTCCTCCATGCTTTACGGTGGGAAATACACATGCAGAGATCATCCGTTCACCCACACTGCGTCTCACAAAGACAAATTTGGACTCCAGACCAAAGGACAGATTTCCACCACTAATGTCCATTGCTTGTGTTTCTTGGCTTTTTCTATTGCATCATTGATTGTATGTTGTTTTACTCCATGTGTAACTCTGTTTTTGTATGTTGTCGAACTGCTTTGCTTTCTTGGCCAGGTCGCAATTGTAAATGAGAACTTGTTCTCAACTTGCCTACCTGGTTAAATAAAGGTGAAATAAAGAAAAAATTAATAAAAAGTAAGTCTCTTCTTGTTATTGGTGTGCTTTCTTTGCAGCAATTTGACCATGAAGGCCTGACGGTTTCATCATAGTGCTTGATGGTTTTTGAGACTGCACTTGAAGAAACCTTGTCACAACACAACTGAATGGCTCAAATGCATTAAGAAGGAAAGAAATTCCACAAATTAACTTTCAACAAGGCACACCTGTTAATTGAAATGGATTCTAGGTGACTACCCCATGAAGCTGGTGGAGAGAATACCAAGAGTGTGCAAAGGGTGACTATTTTGAAGAATCTCAAATAGAAAATGTATTTTGATTTGTTACTTTTTTTTGGTTACTACATGATTTCATGTGTTATTTTGTAGTTTTGATGTCTTCACTATTATTCTACAATGTAGAAAATAGTAAAAATGAACTCCTTGAATGAGTAGGTGTTCTAAAATGTTTGACTGGTAGTGTATGTATTGACTTATTGGTGTATTTTAATCAGGAAGAAATAGCAAAAGATCTTCTGTCAGGTGACGATGAAGAAACACAGTCCTCAGCTGATGACCTCACACCCTCGGTGACATCCCATGAAACCAGTGATTTCTTCCCCAGAACACTGCGTTGTAAGTTTAACATTCACTTCCTTGAACTGTGGAATATCTCCCTTTTTGTTTCCCTATAATGCCACTACTGACATGCATCATCTGACATCAGTGCATCTAGCAACCTGAAATATATTGTGAGATTAAGTCCTAATGTAAAAGGTTTGTGGTAAAGTGTAATGGTAATGTCCGCGATACAAATTTCGGGGAGTAGCATATCGAGCCGACTTTGGCAACATCGAGAAGTGAGAGGCTGATCTCCTCCACTGTTGTTTCCATGCAGCTATCACTTAGCAGCAGAGTGACACAAACTCCCATGTGTGTGCAGATGCTCTGTGTGGGTGCTCACAAGTGTGGTCTCCTGTATCATGTTTACGCAATATTTGTTTTGTTTCATACTGCTGCTCGTATCGCTGATTCACAGTTTAAGTTGACACCCCCTATGCACTGCAGTCCCTTTTACTTCCCTGTATTATCTCCTCACCTCCCACTATCTGCTTCTCTAGCTAATGCTATTTACGATGGAGACAAGGAATCGGAGGGTGAGGAAGATGGTCTGTGTCCTGAGGACACCAGGAAGGTGTGTATTTCAGTGCTTCTCATGATCAATCATTCCTCCACCAACTCCTAGTAGATGAGGCTCATGACACGTGGATGGCTTGTTACACTGCAAATGTCAACATAATGGTATTTAAATTGACTAATTTAAAAAAAAATCTGTTTTCAAAGGAAATCATGGTCGGGTCCCAGTATCAAGCTGAAATCCCTGCCCTTGTCTGTTACTACGATGCCAATGAAAAAGGTCAGTGTATGTGAGATACCAAATATACATTTAGAATTTCCCTCGCACACTCCCCTCACTCTAGCTCTCTTGAAGATCAACTCTGAATTTAAATTGATTTAAGTGGGGGGGGTTGTCCTTCCCAAGGCATTGTATGAGCTTGTGAAGTGAAATTCAATGTTAAGATGTTGAACAGATATCAGTTTACTTGTTTTGATATTTGTTCAATATATGTACAAAATCTGTTCAATATACTGTATGTAACGTCATATTCAACAGATATGATGTAAAGCTAGGAAACATCCTTCACAGCTTCCAAGTGTTGTCCTTGTCTAAAAATGTATCCTCCTAGTGTATGAGAATGAAGACCAGTTGCTATGGCAACCTGATGCCCTGCCGGAGCAGACGGTGAAAGACTTCCTGCATGACACTTCCGCCCTAGTAGTTGATGGGAAGGTGGGGCCTGCGCTGGAGAGTGGTCTCGTTCAAGACAACGAGCAGGTACATTTTTCTTTTCTTTCTTTCTCTCTTTCTCTCTTGCTCTCTTAACTGATTTAGTGTTATTTGCCCCTCCCAAGGCTTTGTATGAGCTTGTGAAGTGTAACTACACCGTCCATGATGCACTGGAGCATTATCGCCGGAGTGAAAAGTCCTCTGAGGGTAAGTTGACATTTTTACACAGATTCATATTGTATTAAAACAGTGGAGTAAAAAATAAATGTTCCACCTTTTTGATTTCAGGTGAAATGCCTCCCTGGTCAGAAGAAGAATGCAGAAACTTTGAACTTGCGCTCCTCCTTTATGAGAAGAACTTTCACCTCATCCAGAAACATAAGGTAAGACCAGTCTTATCAATACAGTATGACTTCAAAGATACAATAATGTCGGGAATGGAGGTCGTTTGGGAACACTGAAATATCTAAAACTTTGAAATTCATTTATAAACAAACAAACCATTGCATATTTACATGTTTACTAATCAATTATCCAGAATTTGTAAATCATTTTTGATTTTTTTAATTCTTTGCATTTATATTGCCTGTTCAGTTGACCTGTCAGTTGGTAACTGAGGGCTGGTTTCCCAAACACATATTACGCCTGTTTCTGGACCAAAAATCATGCTCAATGGAAAATCTCCATAGGAACTGTTTTTTTCCAAGGACTATGCTTAGTCTGGAAAACCAGCCCTGAGTTTTGTAGCTTTTGAGGTTCTACTGTAGATGAAATGGGGATATTGTTGTTCAATGCCAGTCATGTCCTGCAATGCATCTCTCCATTTAACCCTTCACCTACTCTTTCTCCTTCAGGTGAATACAAGGACAGTCGCTGAATGTGTCGCCTTCTACTACATGTGGAAAAAGTCGGAACGATTTGACTTCTTTGTCCAACAGAACCGGTTTGGGAAAAAGAAGTATAGCAGCTACCCCGGTGTAACGTGAGTGACCCTTTGTCATGGATTGACCTCGCATTTTGTCTGATGTTAACCCAGAAAGTGTCTTTCCCCCTCTTCTGCCAAAGTGCAATGGGGTCATTCCCAATGTTCCCTCTAAGCTGCGCACGGGCACGCAGCTCCCCTTGGACTGCACTACAAGCCCACGCCGAGAAGCACGAGATTAAACTTCGCTCAGCTTTCTAGAGTTTTCCCCTTTAGTTAACACTATCAACGTTTCGCTCTGCTGTGGGAATTGTGCTCGATTCAATGCAATATTAGCCACTTTCAATGTAACATACCGAAACAAAATGAGCTATGCAAAACTAACTGTGCAAGAGATTTTATTGTAGGCGACGTGCATTGGTTTAGGGTTCTATTGCATTGACAAGCACGACTCAGGCCCGCACTCTACACAGACCGGTGTGCCATAACCAATCAGAGCTGCATTAGGCCTATATGCAAGTAGCCATTGCCATATATGGATCTGTGCCATTCACTTTGAACTGGATTGTGTTTACAGCATGAGCGGTAGTGAGTAGTTGTGCTTGTTTTGAGATCAAAGCGAGAGCTGCATGTATCCACCTGTGCACATTTGTTCATATTCTTTGCTAGTTAGTGAGTTATTAGCCCAGTTATAGCTAATTTCTAGTTAACAATGGGGGAGTGGTTGCTTCCTACAACGGCACAAAATGTGTGCATTTCTAGCCATCTTTGAAAGCGAGTCAGGTAAAGAGCAGTGTTGTATTTTGAGACAATCTTGAATATTCTAAGTAGCCAATATGCAGAGGGTTGTGTAAATTGTCTGTTTCTCTGTGGTAATGGTATTGGAATAATTAATTTTATTTTGAAGTGGTTTCTTGCATCAAACAACACATTTTCAGTCACCTCCTTGTCTGAAGGACAAGTGGATATCAGGTTAATGTTAAGCCCTGCATGTTTCCCCCCACCAAAAAAGTCCTACACTGAACACCACACATTTGCTGCTACTGTAGGCTGAATGCTTTTTAGAATATTGTGGGATGCATTTTTTTCTCCAATTTTTTTTTTTATTTTTATTTTTTGGTAGGCCACTCTGTTATGCCTACGTTATGATCAAATAGCCACAGTAGCCTACTTGGCCACTGTTCAAACTGTAACTAAAGCGGGTACAGCCTCAGTGTTCACAGTAAACAATCGCTTGAAGTTGCACAGCATTTTCAAATCAAATTTGGTCACATGCGCCATGAAGTGCTTACTTACAAGCCCTTAACCATCAATGCAGTTCAAGAAAGAGTTATTCAATTTACTAAATAAACTAAAGTAAAAAAATAAAAATCTAATCAATCAAAATAAAAATCTAATCAATCAAAAAGTAACACAAGAAATGTGTTACCGAGTCAATTTGCGGGGGTCCAGGTTAGGTTAGTCTAGGTAATTTGTAAAGTGACTATAGATAATGAACAGCGAGTAGGGGTCAATGTAAATAGTCTGGGTGACCATTTGATTAGTTTAGTTCAGCAGTCTTATGGCTTGGGGGTAGAAGCTGTTAAGGTGCCTTTTGGTCCTAGACTTGGCGCTCCGGTACCGCTTGCCGTGCGGTAGCAGAGAGAACTGTCTAGGACTTGGGTGACTGGAGTCTTTGACAATTTTTAGGGCCTTCCTCTGACACCGTCTGGTCCTGGATGGCTGGAAGCTTGGCCCCGGTGATGCACTGGGCTGTATGCACTACCCTCTGTAGTGCCTTATGGTGAGATCCCGAGCAGTTGCCATACCAGGCGGTGATGCAACTGGCAAGGTGCATCTCGATGCTGTAGAACTTTTTGAGGTTCTGGGGAACCCATGCCAAATGTTTTCAGTATCCTGAGGGGAAAAAGGTGTTGTCGTGCCCTCTTCACAACTGTCTTCGTGTGTTTGGACCATGAGAGTTTGGTGTCATTGACACCAAGGCACTTAACTTGCAACCCGTTCCACTTCAGTCCTGTCGATGTTAATGGGGGGCCTTTTCGGCCCTCCTTTTCCTATAGTCCTGGCACCACACTGCCAGGTCTCTGACCTCCTTCCTATAGGCTGTTTCATCATTGTCATTGATCAGGCCTACCACTGTTGTCGTCAGCAAACTTAATGATGGTGTTGGAGTCGTGCTTGGCCACACAGTCGTGGGTGAACAGGAAGTACAGGAGGGAACTAAGCACGCACCCTTGAGGGGCCCTGGCGTGGCAGATGTGGTGTTGCCTACCATTACCACCTCGGGGCGGCCCAAGGAAGTCCAGGATCCAGTTGCAGAGGGAGATGTATAGTCCCAGGGTCCCTAGCTTAGTGATGCACTTTGTGGGCACTATGGTGTTGAACGCTGCGCTGTAGTTAATGAACAGCATTCTCACATAGGTGTTCCATTTGTCCAGGTGGGAAAGGGTAGTGTGGAGTGTAATTGCGTCATCTGTGGCTATGTTGGGACGGTATGTGAATTAGTGGGTCTAGGGTTTCTGGCATGATGGTGTTGATGTGAGCCATGACCAGCCTTTCAAAGCACTTCATGGCTACAGACGTGAGTGTTGTGGGGCAGTAATCATTTAGGCAGGTTACTTTCGGTGCTCTCATGCGTGCTTCAGTGTCGCTTGCCGCAAAGCGAGCATAAAAGGCATTTAGCTTGTCTGGTAGGGTTCCCTTTGTAGTCTGTAATAGTTTTCAAGCCCTGCCACATCCGACAAGCGTCAGAGCCTGTGTAGTAGGATTCAATCTTAATCCTGTATTGACACTCTGCCTGTTTGATGGTTTGTCTGAGGGCATAGCGCGATTTCTTATAAGCGTCCGGATTAGTGTCCCGCTCTTTGAACGCGGCAGCTCTAGCCTTTAGCTCGGTGCGGATGTTGCCGATAATCCATGGCTTCTCTTTGGAAAATGTACGTACGATCACTGTTGAGATGACGTCGTTGATGCACTTATTGATGAAGCTGGTGACTGAGGTGGTATACTCCTCAATGCCATTGGATGAATCCCGTAAAATATTCCAGTCTGTGCTGCAAAACAGTCCTGTAGTGTAGCATCCACGTCTTCTGAACACTTCTGTATTGAGCAAGTCACTGGTACTTCCTGCTTCAGTTTTTGCTCGTAAGCAGGAATCAGGGTAGAATTATGGTCAGATTTGCCAAATGGAGGACGAGGGAGAGCTTTGCATGCGTCTCTGTGTGTGGAGTAAAGGTGGTCTAGAGGTTTTTTTTATTTATTTTTTTTATTCTCTGGTTGCACATGTAACATGTTGGTAGAAATTAGCATTCAAGTCTCCGGCCACTAGGAGTGCCGCTTCTGGATGAGCATTTTCTTGTTTGCTTATGGCCTCATATACAGTTGAAGTCAGAAGTTTACATACACCTTAGCCAAATACATTTAAACTCAGTTTCACAATTTCTGACATTGAATCCTAGTAAAAATAACCTGCTTAGGTCAGTTAGGATCACCACTTTATTTCAGCTTTTATTTCTTTCATCACATTCCCAATGGGTCAGAAGTTTACATACACTCATTTGGTAGCATTGCCTTTAAATTGTTTAACTTGGGTCACATGTTTTGGGTAGCCTTCCACAAGCTTCCCACAATAAGTTGGGTGAATTTTGGCCCATTCCTCCTGACAGAGCTGGTGTAACTGAGTCAGGTTTGTAGGCCTCCTTGCTCGCACACACTTTTTCAGTTCTGCCCACACATTTTCTATAGGATTGAGGTCAGGGCTTTGTGATGGCCACTCCAATACCTTGACTTTTTGGCCTTAAGCCATTTTGACACAACTTTGGAAGCATGCTTGGGGTCATTGTCCATTTGGAAGACCCATTTGCAACCAAGCTTTAACTTCCTGAATGATGTCTTGATGTTGCTTCAATATATTGGCATCATGAGGCAGGAAAATTATGTTATCTATTTTGTCAATTTCTATTTTGCTGCAGTCCCTCCTGCAGCAAAGCACCCCCACAACATGATGCTGCCACCCCTGTGCTTCGCGGTTGGGATGGTGTTCTTCGGCTTGCAAGCGTCCCCCTTTTTCCTCCAAACATAACGATGGTCATTATGGCCAAACAGTTCTATTTTTGTTTCATCAGACCAGAGGACATTTCTCCAAAAAGTATGCTCTTTGTCCCCATGTACAATTTGCAAACCGTAGTCTGGCTTTTTTATGGTGGTTTTGGAGCAGTGGCTTCTTCCTTGCTGAGCTGCCTTTCAGGTTATGTTGATATAGGACTCATTTTACTGTGGATATAGATACTTTTGTACCTGTTTCCTCCAGCATCTTCAAGGTCCTTTGCTGTTCTGGGATTGATTTGCACTTTTCGCACCAACGTACGTTCATCTCTAGGAGACAGAACACGTCTCCTTCCTGAGCGGTACAACGGCTGCGTAGTCCCATGGTGTTTATACTTGCTTACTATTGTTTGTACAGATGAATGTGGTACCTTCAGGCATTTGGAAATTGCTCCCAAGGATGAACCAGACTTGTGGAGTTCTACAATTGTTTTTCTGAGGTCTTGGCTGATTTCTTTTGATTTTCCCATGATGTCAAGCAAAGAGGCACTGAGTTTGAAGGTAGGCCTTGAAATACATCCACTGGTACACCTCCAATAGGCTAATTGATGTCATTTGAGTCAATCAGAAGCTTCTAAAGCCATGACATTTTCTGGAATTTTACAAGCTGTTGAAAGGCACAGTCAACTTAGTGTATGTTAACTTCTGACCCACTGGAATTGTGATTACAGTGAATTATAAGGGAAATAATCTCTCTAAACAGTTGTTGGGAAAATTACTTGTCATGCACAAAGTAGATGTCCTAACCGACTTGCCAAAACTATAGTTTGTTAACAAGAAATTTGTGGAGTGGTTGAAAAACGAGTTTTAATGACTCCAATCTAAGTGTATGTAAGCTTCCGACTTCAACTGTAGCTCGTTGAGTGCGGTCTTAGTGCCAGCATCGATTTGTAGTGGTAAATGGATGGCAACGAGTAATATAGATGGTGTTGTCTACAGCTTATCATGAGGTGCTTTACTTCAGGCGTGCAAAACCTCGAGACGTCTATAATATTAGACATCGCGCAACAGCTGTTACACACACACCCCCACCCCTCGTCTTACCAGACGTAGCTGCTCTGTCCTGCTCTGTCCTGAGAAGCCAGCCAGCTCTATTATCCGTGTCGTCGTTCAGCCAAGTCTGTGAAACATATGATATTACAGTTTAATGTCCTGTTGGTAGTCTAGTCTTAATTGTAGATCATCCAGTTTGTTTTCCAATGATTGCATGTTGGCCTATAATACTCAGGGTAGTGGTGGTTTACTCACTCGCCGGCGAATTCACACACGGCACCAGACCTCCTCCCCCTGTATTTACGTCTTTTCCTCATACTAATGACGGGGATTTGGGCCTGGTCTCGGGGAAGCAGTATATCCTTTGCATCGGACTCCTTAAAAAAAAAAATCTTTGTCCAGTTTGAGGTGAGTAATCGCTGTCCAGGAGCTCTTTTCGGTCATAAGAGACGGTAGCAGTAACATTATGTACAAAATGAGTGGCAAAGAAAATTGAAAAAACGAACAAAATAGCAGTTGGTTAGGAGCCATCCCCTCCAGCACCATTATCACAATGTTAGTTTGCACTCAGCAGACCTAAAATGTGCTCAGTGCCCCAAACATTGAGAACATTGGTCATTCCACCATTTTGGTACCTTTTGGAGAAGTGTAACTTGGTTTAAAAGACCAGTAACAGGGTTGACCGTAATAGGGTTGAATATTTCTTCTTAAATCAACCATAAATCCCCTTGTGACAGGGGGAATGGAAGGTTGTTTTGTGGAGTGGCAATAGAGTGCAAGATTCACAAAGTTATTGTTAAGACATTTCTAGCCTGTCCATCTATGGGTAACAGGGTTGGTGTGTTTATGTTCAGTTTTCCACACCAGGAAATGGCCAAAAACAGTAGAACCAATTCACAGGGTTGTAACAGGGTTGACCTTTTTAAAATGAGGAACAGACATAAATGAAAACTTCAGAAATGACAGTCAAAGCAACAAAATAACTAGGGCTTTACAATGATGGTGAAATTTTGGGATTAAGTGGGTTAAAATCTTGCAAGAAGTCACGGGGACGACAAAATGCTGAATTTTTCACTTTAACTAACATTAGCCTTTATTCATTTTATTGAGTTCTCCATCTGGTCAATATTAAAGGGCACTTAATTTAATATTACAGGCTTTTAAAATTCTATATTGGTGTATATTCTCTACTTAAAATACCAAAGGGATGCAAAAGGCACTAATTTTGTGGAACGACCCAATGAAGTATTGTTGCAATGTCTTTGGAGGAACAATATGGGTTGTCTCGTAACTAGCTTTTGTAGTTAAATGTGCAATATGTAGAAATTGCTCTGCCATTGCATGGTTGTAAAAATTCTAAAATGTTTGCCTAATTTCAGTTTGACAAAACAAGCATAGTGTAAGAAATAATTTTAACATATAGACTGCTGTTAATCTTTTCAATAACCCAAATGATCATTTTCTGCTGTTTTTGAAGATGGTGTGCAAAAGTAAAAGATGCACAAACTAAACTTTGAAGGGCCAATCTGCAGGTCAAACAACAAGGCAACCAACCTGGCAACTTTTTGGATAAACCGCTTAGGGATAGGCGTAGAGAAATGTAACCACTCTCAAATTCATAGACTGACCTATGGGATGCAAGGACTGACCAACCATGATATCAAAATAATGATAGTTTTAATCATGTTTTGAAGCTATACAGTGTTTGTTTACATTGACATTTTTTAGCTTATCTTTGGTTCTGACTGGGTTAAACAGTTGAACCACAGATGAGCCAGATATTTCACCGGATGTATAAATGTGAAGCATCCAGTTGGCTTTTCCACTCACTACCTAATATGGTGATGAGAGGAAGCCCAGTGGCCGGCAGTGGGAGAAGATGGAACGATATGGATTTTGGCCGAGATTCTGTAAATTTTCTCATCAATAAAATATTTCCATACAATTTTCTGTTTCCAAAACTAGAATCTGTAACATGGTGGACTGCGTTTTGTAGACTTTGCCAAAGTAAAAAAAAAAAAAAAAAAAAAATTTAAAAGGCGTGCAAGGGCAAATTGAGTTATTGCACACCCACACTTCATAGTAGGCATTCCCTAACAGAAATATGCAAATAAATGCTAAAACGCACCAATAGGATCTCACTAACTCATTCTTGCCTCTGCCCACCTCCTTGCTTGTGCTGCCCACTTTGATTAATTTGCTCCCATTGGAAACCAGAGGCTCTGGTCTAGGGTTGTCCCCAACTAAAAAAATAATAATTCTTGGTCCAATGAAAGTTGTCTGTTCTTCGACCAATCGATTGCTCCAAATTTTTTACGTGTATTTTTCCATATATAGACACAGCTGATTTTATTAAAACACACAGGATATGTGTTTTAATCAAATCAACTACAGTGCATTCGGAAAGTATTCAGACCCCTTCACTTTTTCCACATTTTGATCCGTTACAGCTGTATTCTAAAATGGATTTAAAAAAGCTTAACTCAATCTACACAAAATACTCCATAATGACAAAGCAAAAACAAAATTTTACAAATTTTGGGAAATGTATAACAAATGTTATCACATTTACGTAAGTGTTCAGACCCTTTACTCAGTACTTTGTAGAAGCACCTTTGATAGCTATTACAGCTTCAAGTCTTCTTGGGTATGATGCTACAAGCTTGGCACACCTGTATTTGGGGAGGTTTTTTTCTTCCCCATTCTTCTCTGCAGATCCTTTCAAGCTCTGTCAGGTTGGATGGGGTGCGTCGCTGCACAGCTATTTTCAATTCTCTCCAGAGATGTTCGATTGGGTTCAAGTCAGGGCTCTGGCTGGGCCGCTCAAGAACAGAGACTTGTCCCGAAGCCACTCCTGCGTTGCCTTGTCTGTGTGCTTAGGGTCGTTGTCCTGTTGGAAGGTGAACCTTCATTCCAGTCTTAGGTCCTGAGGACTCTGGAGCAGGTTTTCATCAAGAATCTCTCTAGTACTTTACTCTGTTCATCTTTCCCTTAATCCTGACTAGTCTCCCATTCCCTGCCACTGAAAAACATCCCCACAGCATGATGCTGCCACCACCATGCTTCACCTTAGGAATGTTATTGGCCAGGTGATGAGCAGTGCCTGGTTTCCTCCAGATGTCTTATTCTTATCCATATTTTTTGAAACTGCACTGTTGGTTAGGGGCTCGTAAGTAAGCATTTCACTGTTGTATTCGGCGCATGTGACTAATAAAATTTGATTTTAATGTGAAGCTTGGCATTCAGGCCAAAGAGTTCAATCTTGGTTTCATTAGACCAGAGAATCTTGTTTCTCATGGTCTGAGAGTCCCTTAGGTGCCTGTTGGCAAACTCCAAGCGGCCTGTCATGTGCCTTTTACTGAGGAGTGGCTTCCATCTGGCCACTCTACAATAAAAGCCTAATTGGTGGAGCGCTGCAGAGATGGTTGTCCTTCTGGAAGGTTCTCCCATCTCCACAGAGGAGCTCTGTCAGAGTGACCATCGGGTTCTCTTCCCCGATTTGCTCAGTTTGGTCGGGCTGCCAGCTCTTGGAAGTCTTGGTGGTTCAAACTTCTTCCACTTAAAGGGCAATGGAAACACTATGATTTAGAACGCAAGCTAACTGTAAATCGCCATATTGGCATTGTCACTTGGCAGGAGAGAATTTTGGAACTCCCAAAAATGGCTGAATTTACAGAGTAGCTCCGAGTCTGAGAATGAGTTTATTACAGAGAATGAAATAATGTTAGCTAGGGAGCCAATAAAACTACTGAAGCCGTTCATGTTTGAGCCGATCGTTGTCCCTGATCAAAGAGTTCTTTCTTGTAACAGTAACAACACAGACATGCTGTTGTCTTTGTTACACGTCAGCTAGAGGGTCGGTGTAGGCAAACACAAACTGGTGTGAGTGGGGATGCTGCCAGATAATGGCTGGAGTGTGTGTGTGTGTGTTGTAGAGGGATGGTGGCGATACAGCACAAAATCCCAGCGGATGGTGACTGTGTTACATCCAGTCAGAGGTTCCTGTCAATCTGTCTGGATGGCGACGTATTTATTGGTCGTGTCACTAATCCTTATGAAGGACTTCCTGGCAGAAGAGGTTACTCAACCAGTCAGCAGCCGATATGCCAGTTTAAATAATTGGTGAAATTTTGCTTGACTATAAATTGTTTAAGGTTTATATCAGTAGTGGGTAGGTGCTTATAAAGTCAGGAAAAAAATAAACGTCCCTTTTTCAGGACCCTGTCTTTCAAAGATAATTAGTAAAAAATCCAAAACTTCACAGATCTTCATTGTAAACAGTTTAAACACTGTTTCCCATGCTTGTTTAATGAACATGCACCTGTGGAACAGTTGTTAAGACCTTAACAGCTTACAGACGGTAGGCAATTAAGGTCACAGTTACGAAAACTTAGGACACTAAAGAGGCCTTTCTACTGACTCTGAATAACACCAAAAGAAAGATGTCCAGGGTCCCTGCTCATCTGTGTGAACGTGCCTTAGGCATGCTGCAAGGAGGCATGAGGACTGCAGATGTGGCCAGGGCAATAAATTGCAATGTCCGTACTGTGAGACGCCTAAGACAGCGCTACAGGGAGACAGGACGGACAGCTGATCATCCTTGCAGTGGTAGACCACGTGTAACAACACCTGCATAGGATTGGTACAGCTGAACATCACACCTGCGGGACAGGTACAGGATGGCAACAACAACTGCCCAAGTTACACCAGGAACACACAATCCCTCCATCAGTGTTCAGACTGTCCACAATAGGCTGAGAGCGGCTGGACTGAGGGCTTGTAGGCCTGTTTCAAGGCAGGTCCTCACCAGATATCACTGGCAACAATGTCGCCTATGGGCACAAACCCACCGTCGCTGGACCAGACAGGACTGGCAAAAAGTGCTCTTCACTGACGAGTCGCGGTTTTGTCTCACCAGGGGTGATGGTCGAATTCGCGTTTATCGTTGAAGGAATGAGCGTTACGCCGAGGCCTGTACTCTGGAGCGGGATCGATGTGGAGGGTCTGTCATGGTCTGGGGCGGTGTGTCACAGCATCATCGGACTGAGCTTGTTGTCATTGCAGGCAATCTCAACGCTGTGCGTTACAGGGAAGACATCCTCATGTGGTACCCTTCCTGCAGGCTCATCCTGACATGACCCTCCAGCATGACAATGCCACCACTCACAGAATGAGCAGTATGGCTGATTTCCTGCAAGACAGGAATGTCAGTGTTCTGCCATGGCCAGCGAAGAGCCCATGTCTCAATCCCATTGAGCACGTCTGGGACCTGTTGGATCGGAGGGTGAGGGCCAGGGCCATTCCGTCTGGGAACTTGCAGGTGCCTTGGTGGAAGAGTGGGGTAACGTCTCACAGCAAGAACGGCAAATCTGGTGCAGTCCATGAGGAGGAGATGCACTGCAGTACTTGGTGGCCACACCAGATACTGACTTACTTTTGACTTTGACCCCCCCCCCCCCTTTGTTCAGGGACACATTATTCTATGTCTGTGGAACTTGTTCAGCTTGTCTCAGTTGTTGAATCTTGTTATGTTCATACAAATATTTTCACATGTTAAGTTTGCTGAAAATAAACGCAGTTGTGAGTTGGTTTTGTGAATGAAGAATTTGTCTTTTTATATATTTATTGCAAAAAGATTTCTCACGTAAGCCCACACCTTCCAATCTGAGTTCTGGATAAACTTTGATCATTACCAAAGCTAAGATGAGTTTTCATTAGTGTAGTTAGACCACTGGGAACGGCTTTGATCACAGAAATAAATTCTCTGAAAGGTATTGGAAACTCTTTCAATGTTATAAATTGTTCATATGTGAGAATATTACCCTTGTTGTCGTAAACATCAAGAACAAAGTCAATATTCCTCATGCCAACTGGGGTAAATCAATGACTTATTCCTTTCAGTTTTGTCTGAATTATTCCACAAAAGAGCTTTATGTGGGGAAAAGTTGTGCAGAAAACATATTTTCCGGGCCATTAAAGCTTGTTGGCGAAATCTAGCCAATTTATCGGTTAATCTTTCAGGAATATAATTACATTTCTGTAAAAATTGAGAACCTCCCAACTTATTAAACACATTATTTGGAATGAAATACCATATTGAATCAGTATTGATCTTTTCAACGAGTTGATCTTGAAAGTGTTATTTATATCAACAAAATCCAACACTTCCCTTCAGAGCCTTCAGCTCTTTTATTAGAGAGGACTGACTTTTTTTAGTTTGACTTTTATTTTTATAGATGAAGTCAAGAAAGTCTTATTCATCTCTTTACAAGTAGCAGGATTTACAAATAAAGATAATGAGGAGTACACAAAACGAGACAGTCCCTCTGCCTTGGACAGAAGTACTCTCCCAAGTATAGAAAGATCTCTTTGTAGCCAATTATTAAATATATTTTTGGTTTTCTAAATTTTAGGAGAGAAATTCATATGTTGTCTGACCTAAGTGTTTTTTTTTTTTTTTTTTTGACAGATGTATTCCTAAATATTTAACACAGTCCTTTACAGGAATATTTTCTATTTCTTTATCATCAGAGTCAAATAAACACAATATTTCACATTTAGAAACATTCAGTTTTAATCCTGATGCAATAGAAAATGCAGTTATAGCATTAAGTGCACCTGGTCTTTGTCTCTTAAGAAAAGAGTAGTATCATCAGCCAGTTGGGAGAATTGTGATTAAAAAATGTTTTTTGTTAAAAATGGTTAAGCCATATACACTTGCATTATTCAGGATATCTAGAGAGAAGTTCCACAACCAAAATGACTCAAAATGGCGAAATTGTGCATCCCTGTCGAACACTTCTGTTGATACTGAATCTTTTTATAAGTATTAAGGTTTAGTAACACAGAACTATTTATATCTTTGTAAAACATGCGAATGACTTTGATACATTTTTTGGATTTGGTGAACATTTTAAGTGACCCAAAGAGAAATTAATGTTCAATTGTGTCAAAGGCTTTACAGAAGTCCAAAAATAAGACAACCGCATCTGAGTCAATTGCATCTGAATAATCTATAAGGTCTAAGACTAAACAAATGTTAGAGCTTATGTGACGGCCCTTCATAAATCCTGTTTGAGTCTCATTTATAATGGTATCTATTCCTTTCTTTAATCTTTTGGCATAAACCAGAGCAATCAATTTGTAATCAATATTTAATAAAGTAATTGGTCTCCAATTGTCAATGAGAGAGGAGTCTTTATCGGACTTCGGAATCAATGAAATAAGGCCCTGTTTCATAGTGGAGACCAATTCCCCACTTTTGATGCAATCTTGAAACATATAAAAAATTGGGTCTTCTAGTAACTCAAACTGTCTATAGAATTCAACTGACAGGCCATCAGGGCCAGGTGATTTCCCTTTTTTCATTGAATTCAGAGCCTCTCTAATTTCTTCAATTGACGCAAACTGAGTGGAAATCATCCTCAATTACAGGGACATAATTCTGAATGTGGCAAATGTAGCTTTCACAACCATCTTCCGGAAATTGAGAGCTGTAAAGGTTTTCATAAAAGGAATTGACAAAGGATGTTATTGTAATGGGATCTTTGCATAAAACATTGTTAATTTTGAGTGCAGTTACAGATTTTCTTTTGTAGTTTCTCTTTTCAAGTGCAAAAAAGTAACTAGTGTTTCTTTCCCCCTCTTCAATTAATTTTGCTCTTGACCTAATAACAAAGGCACCCTTTGATCCGTGTAAAGCTGTTCTAATTCTAGTTGTAAAGATTTAGATTATCTTTCTTTAGAAAACTGTCGAGCTTGCTCATCAACTCTTTTTCTCTAAGGTTCTTTAAGTGCATCAGCTCTTTGGCACGTTTAATGGCTACAACTCTGACTTTATATTTGAAAAATTCCCATCTACTTCCATGACCCAAGTCTTTTCTTGCAAAAATATCTTTGGCTAACGATTTGATGTTTCCAATAAGAGTAGGATCTTTGAGTAGTGTGTTGTTTAATTTCCAATATCCTCGAGTACCTTTTTTTTTTTAAGTTTTTTTTTTTTAGTAGCTTGTAAATTCAGGAAAATCAAGTGGTGATCAGAAAAGGGAGCCAACTGATGATCTACATCTATAACAAAATGGGGGAAATTAGGAATAAAACTATTCTAGATTTACGTGGCATAGTTTTGTTGGTCCAGGTATAACCTTTTGCATCCGTATTGAAATAACGCCAGTCATCATCAACACAGATCCTTGCATAATGTAGTGATGATATTGCTATTTTGAAGGCTTTGACTTGTTCTAGGAGGAAAATGATCAACAGATGCATCAGGTGTTTCATTAAAATCCCCTGAAATAATTGTAAAAGTGTTTCGTTGCTTAAATCCTGTACTTTCCTGGTAAATTGGGTAAAAATTGTCTTATTTGGAGCACGTGAGTTATGTCCATATACATTACAAATGATGAAAATAGCATTGTCAAGTTTAACAGTTACTATGACCCATCTATCTTGTGAAGATGTTGATTCTAGAATGTCACCTTTTTAAACTTGTGAATAAGTGTCAAAACACCAGCAGAATGGTTTGATCCATGACTGAAATAGGCTGTCTCCCCATTGTGATTTCCAAAATTTCAAATCACTTTCACCCAAATTAGTTTCCTAAAGGACAAAAACTGCGTTTACAATATAAAAAAGGCTTTCCTTTACCACTAGCATTCAGACTAACGATATTGAGTGAGTTGAAAACGAACTCCTGCATTAAAAAGAGAGAGAACACAAATTGCATAACAGAAGTAGTAACGTCAACAATATTAACAAACAGTGAACCTTGAGAGGATTACTCTGACGGAAAACTACGCTCAGCTGAGGTAGCGGTGGTTAACAGTATTAACAAATCTATTTACTTCCTTTTTTTTTTAATAGTTTGCAAGTGTTCATCAGTTGTAGTTTGAACTGTACATTTACTCGTGGCAGTACATTAACTGTACTCTTGACAGTACTCACAGTTCCAGTTTGGTTAATGTCAATAGAGTTACCCAGTAATCATTCTTCCTTCGATAAACGCGTGTGGGCCCTTGAACCCAGCCTTCTTTCCCTCTTGTCGTGCCTTCTGTATAAGCGGCCACAGTTTGTCCCTGGCAGTCTGATCCTGCGGTATCAGAGCTTCTTTGATGCAGAGCTTCTTCTCGTCCAGAAACTTGTTCCCCTTGGCCATTTTCCAGATGATGTCCCTGTAATGGCCATAGTTAAGTGCAAAATGATATTGCGAGGGGGTCCATCAGATCTTCGTTTCCCAAGTCGATGTACCACGTCGATCACGTCTCTTAGCTTGTGTTTGATGCACAGAGCCACCTTTCCCAGGATATTAATGACTGCTTCCCTGATATCCTCTCCCTCTACCTCTTTTACACCTTGGATTTTCAGATTCCACCCACGAGATTCCACCCACAGATTCCACCCACAGCTCATTATTTTGGGATTGCAGTTTCAACTCATTCTCTAGGAACGTTATCTTTTCCTTGTTCTCTCTCACAATTTTGTGTAGCTGACTGACAGTTTCTGACAAATTATCGATCTTCTTCGATGTTTCTTCGGTAGCCCGCTCTATGATGGACACTGGAGAGTGTGGCATCTTGTTTAGTCGACGGACTGGATTGCAGAGATAAGTTCAGACATGGAAATGTCATCTTTCATTTTTTTCACCAGTGGATTTTTAATTGGGGTCTGAGGTAAAGAGGTTGCAAGGATTTCATCCTGGTCAGTTTTGTTCTTTCTCTTGCTTGAGTTCGTGGCTTCTTGTGTATCTATGCTACTCTGGTTCTCGTTGTGGCTAGCTAGCATGTCTGCTGTCTTCTGTGAGACTTGAATATTCCGTCTACTATTGTCTTTCTGTCGTGTTCTTCCCATTCAACTTGACAAAAACAAACTCTAAACTTATCCTATGTCCCTAAAACAAGTTATAGTTAGTTTCTTTCAACATTGAGAGCCAATATTAGACTGTTAACCACCTAACCCTCAATGTTGCTTTGAAGAGCGAGAAAACACTCCCCCTCACAGCAACGCCATCTTGGCTTTTTCAAAAACTCAATACCACAGACAATTTGATTCCTGCCAGTGACGAACTGGCGTCAGTTGTTACTATGGCAATTAAAAATGGCGCTGACCATAGCTCAAATAAACCTTGTCGACAATCAAAATACTAATTATAAAGATTTTTTTTGTATTAGTGGATTGAATACATCTCTTTTGCTTAGATTTACTTCCTAAAGTGTTATATTCCCTTTTAAGAATGATGGAGGCCACTGTGTTCTTGGGGACCTTAAATGCTGCAGAAATGTTTTGGCACCCTTCCCCAGATCTGTGCTTCAACACAATCCTGTCTCGGAGCTCTACGGACAATTCCTTCGACCTCATGGGTTGGTTTTTGCTTACAAAATGTGGAAAAAGTCACGGGTCTTAAACTTTCCGAGGGGGGTGGTGTGTGTGTGTGTGTGGTTTAGTCGAGCAGTAACACACAATCTCGGTCGATCAACAGCCTAACCACCAAACAATCGACTAGTTGATTTAATTGGGGACAGCCCTACTCTCTTGGGTTAGTTATAAAAAACTAAGCTCATGAGTCATTTTAAGTTCTACTCAAGAATCAGTGGCTATATATAATTCATTTTAAAAGTAAAATGGATGTAGCAATTGCAGATTGCTGCTTTTTTTTTTAAGAACGAGAAGCATAGAAATAGCAAACGGAATGGCTCTACCAATTGATGACAGATCTATAAGTCACATTTCTTTGTGAATTTGGTAGGGTCACGCACATTTCAATCCTGCACACACGGGACCACTGCCTGGCACAGTCTAATCACGGCTAGCAGTAATCAAATCTTCAGATCACAGCTGCCCAGTGTGCTGCAGCAAAGATTGTCTATTATAGTGACAAGATAGTCAAGTGACTATGGAAATGTATGTCCTCAAAGATAGAAGGCAGATGGGAGGAGGCGAGGTCAGGTGGGACCATTTTAGCCAATGAGAGGTCGGATATGCATGTGAACAACAGGCCATAGAGATTGATAGAGGACTCATCTTTGCCAAAATAGCGTCTTTGAAAGCATGGGCAGTCCCATTGAGTCAATCTCCATTTTAAAGTAGTACATTTTCTTAATTGGCTGATTTGCTCCAAACTCATAGCATTCACCACCCAGTGACTGCCATTGAGGGCTTCCAGCATTTTAAAGTAATGTCCATGCTAAAACGGGTTATATCCACGATGAGTCCTCTATCTCTGTGACAACAGGCACAACTCCGATATAAAGTTGTCTTTGGGGAAGTTGCCAAAATGCCACTTATATCGGTGCATTCGTAAGAACCTAACCATTATATGTACTTGCCTGTTGCATGTGCATGTTTTTGTAATGTGCAGGGCTCATTTGTAAGAGACTAGTCTCAATATGACTTCCCTGTTGGAATAAAGGTAAATTACGAAACTTCTATTTGGTCAAATAAGCCTCGCGTAGCAAATTGGCAATTACATTTTTTTTTTTTTTCACCAAATTCGAGACACATTCATTCACTAACCACATTTCCATCCACCGTTTCTATACGAGTAAAGTCATACCATACAGTGCATTCACTCCTTCCCTTTTTCCACATTTGTTAAGTTAGTTATATTCTAAAATGGATTTTAAAAAATCAATCTACACCCAATACCCCATCATTTTAAAGTGAAAATAGGTTATTAGAAACTTTTGCAAATGTATTAAAAATAAAAACCAGATGTCTTTTATTTACATAAGTATTCAGACCCTTTGCTATGAGACTCCAACTTGAGCTCAGGTGCATCCTGTTTCCATTGCTCATCCTTGATGTTTCTACAACTTGATAGAAGTCCACCTGTGGTAAATTCTATTGATTGGACATGATTTGGAAAGGCACACACCTGTCTTTAGAAGGTCCCACAGTTGACAGTGCATGTCTGAGCAAAAACCAAGCCATGAGGTTGAAGGAATTGTCCATAGAGCTCCGTGACAGGATTGTGTCGAGGCACAGATCTGGGGAAGGGTACCAAAAAATGTCTGCAGCATTGAAGGTCCCCAAGAACACAGTGGCCGCCTCCATTCTTAACTGGAAGAAGTTTGGAACCACCAAGACTCTTCCTAGAGCTGTCCACCCAGCCAAACTGGGCAATCGGGGAAGAAGAGCCTTGGTCAGGGAGGTGACCAAGAACCCGATGGTCACTCTGACAGAGCTCCAGAGTTCCTCTGTGGAGATGGGGGAACCTTTCAGAAGGACAACCATCTCTGCAGCGCTCTACCAATTCGGCTTTTATTGTAGAGTGGCCAGACGGAATCCACTTCTCAGTAAAAGGCACATGACAGCCCGCTTGGAGTTTGCCAAAAGGCACCTAAAGGACTCTGACCATGAGAAACAAGATTCTGATTAAACCAAAATTGAACTCTTTGGCCTGAATGACAAGCGTCACGTCTGGAGGAAACTAGGCACCGCTCATCACCTGGCCAATACCATCCCTACGGTGAAGCATGGTGGTGGCAGCATCATACTGTGGGGATGTTTTCCAGCGGTAGGGACTGGGAGATTAGTCAGGCTCGAGGGAAAGATGAACAGAGCAAAGTACAGAGATATTCTTGATGACAACCTGCTCCAGAGCGCTCATGACCTGAGACTGGGGCGAAGGTTCACCTTCCAACAGGAAAATGACACTAAGCACACACACAGCCAAGACGATGCAGGAGTGGCCTTTGGACAAGTCTCTGAATGTGCTTGAGTGGCCTAGCCTGATCTGACTTGAACCCGATCAAACATCAGAGTGATGGCCTCTCTTAAAAATAGGAAGATCCCATCAGCTTTCTATAGGCTAGATCTACTATATTTATTTCTCAACCTTCCTAATATTAAGCACATTGCTTATCTTCTTACATCTAGACGTTCCGCTAGCGGAACACCTGCTCCAATATCCAATGATGGGCGTGGCGCGAAATACAAACTCCTCAAATCCGAAAACTTCCGTTTTTCAAACATATGACTATTTTACACCATTTTAAAGACAAGACTCTCCTTTATCTAACCACACTGTCCGATTTCAAAAAGGCTTTACAGCGAAAGCAAAACATTAGATTATGTCAGCAGAGTACCCAGCCAGAAATAATCAGACACCCATTTTTCAAGCTAGCATATGTCACAAAAACCAAAACCACAGCTAAATGCAGCACTAACCTTTGATCTTCATCAGATGACACACCTAGGACATTATGTTATACAATACATGCATGTTTTGTTCAATCAAGTACATATTTATATCAAAAACCAGCTTTTTACATTAGCATGTGACGTTCAGAACTAGCATTCCCACCGAACACTTCCGGTGAATTTACTAAATTACTCACGATAAACGTTGACAAAAAACATAACAATTATTTTAAGAATTATAGATACAGAACTCCTTTATGCAATCGCGGTGTCCGATTTTAAAATAGCTTTTCGGTGAAAGCACATTTTGCAATATTCTGAGTAGATAGCTCGCCATCACGGGCTAGCTATTTTGACACCCACCAAGTTTGGTACTCACCAAACTCAGATTTACAATAAGAAAAATTGGATTACCTTTGCTGTTCTTTGTCAGAATGCACTCCCAGGACTTCTACTTCAACAACAAATGTTGGTTTGGTTCCAAATAGCGGCGTTTTGTTCGTGCGTTCAAGACACTATCCGAAGGCGGACACGTATCGTGACAAATTTCCAAATATTCCATTACCGTACTTCGAAGCATGTCAAACGCTGTTTAAAATAAATTTTTATGCGATTTTTCTCGTAAAAAAGCGATAATATTCCGACCGGGAGACGTCCTTTCCGTTCAAAGACTCAATCTAAAATGGACTCTTCACGTGCACGCGCGCACCCGTCTCATTGTTCTCAGATCGACCACTTACCAAATGCGCTACTGTTTTTCAGCCATGGGCTGCAAAGTCATCATTCAACGTTCTGGCGCCTTCTGAGAGCCTATGGGAGCCTTAGAAAATGTCACGTTACAGCAGAGATCCTTTGTTTTGGATAGAGATGACAAAGAAGGCCAAGAAATGGTCAGACAGGGTACTTCCTGTACAGAATCTTCTCAGGTTTTGGCCTGCCATTTGAGTTCTGTTATACTCACAGACACCATTCATTTACATTTTTTTTTTACATTTTAGTCATTTAGCAGACGCTCTTATCCAGAGCGACTTACAAATTGGTGCATTCACCTATAATATCCAGTGGAACAACCACTTTACAATAGTGCATCTAAATCTTTTAAGGGGGGGGGGTTAGAAGGATTACTTTATCCTATCCCAGGTATTCCTTGAAGAGGTGGGGTTTCAGGTGTCTCCGGAAGGTGGTGTTTGACTCCGCTGTCCTGGCGTCGTGAGGGAGCTTGTTCCACCATTGGGGTGCCAGAGCAGCGAACAGTTTTGACTGGGCTGAGCGGGAACTGTGCTTCCTCAGAGGTAGGGAGGCGAGCAGGCCAGAGGTGGATGAACGGAGTGCCCTTGTTTGGGTGTAGGGCCTGATCAGAGCCTGAAGGTATGGCGGTGCCGTTCCCCTCACAGCTCCGTAGGCAAGCACCATGGTCTTGTAGCGGATGCGAGCTTCGACTGGAAGCCAGTGGAGAGAGCGGAGGAGCGGGGTGACGTGAGAGAACTTGGGAAGGTTGAACACCAGACGGGCTGCGGCGTTCTGGATGAGTTGTAGGGGTTTAATGGCACAGGCAGGGAGCCCAGCCAACAGCGAGTTGCAATAATCCAGACGGGAGATGACAAGTGCCTGGATTAGGACCTGCGCCGCTTCCTGTGTGAGGCAGGGTCGTACTCTGCGAATGTTGTAGAGCATGAACCTACAGGATCGGGTCACCGCCTTGATGTTGGTGGAGAACGACAGGGTGTTGTCCAGGGTCACGCCAAGGCTCTTAGCACTCTGGGAGGAGGACACAAGGGAGTTGTCAATCGTGATGGCGAGATCATGGAACGGGCAGTCCTTCCCCGGGAGGAAGAGCAGCTCCGTCTTGCCGAGGTTCAGCTTGAGGTGGTGATCCGTCATCCACACTGATATGTCTGCCAGACATGCAGAGATGCGATTCGCCACCTGGTTGTCAGAAGGGGGAAAGGAGAAGATTAATTGTGTGTCGTCTGCATAGCAATGATATGAGAGACCATGTGAGGATATGACAGAGCCAAGTGACTTGGTGTATAGCGAGAATAGGAGTGGGCCAAGAACAGAGCCCTGGGGGACACCAGTGGTGAGAGCACGTGGTGCGGAGACAGATTCTCGCCACGCCACCTGGTAGGAGCGACCTGTCAGGTAGGACGCAATCCAAGCGTGCGCGGTGCCGGAGATGCCCAGCTCGGAGAGGGTGGAGAGGAGGATCTGATGGTTCACGGTATCAAAGGCAGCAGATAGGTCTAGAAGGATGAGAGCAGAGGAGAGAGAGTTAGCTTTAGCAGTGCGGAGAGCCTCCGTGACACAGAGAAGAGCAGTCTCAGTTGAATGCCCAGTCTTGAAACCTGACTGATTAGGATCAAGAAGGTCATTCTGAGAGAGATAGCAAGAGAGCTGGCCAAGGACGGCGCGTTCAAGAGTTTTGGAGAGAAAGGAAAGAAGGGATACTGGTCTGTAGTTGTTGACATCGGAGGGATCGAGTGTAGGTTTTTTCAGAAGGGGTGCAACTCTCGCTCTCTTGAAGACGGAAGGGACGTAGCCAGCGGTAAAGGATGCGTTGATGAGCGAGGTGAGGTAGGGGAGAAGGTCTCCGGAAATGGTCTGGAGAAGAGGAGGGGATAGGGTCAAGTGGGCAGGTTGTTGGGCGGCCGGCCGTCACAAGACGCGAGATTTAATCTGGAGAGAGAGGGGAGAAAGAGGTCAAAGCACAGGGTAGGGTAGTGTGAGCAGGACCAGCAGTGTCGTTTGACTTAGCAAACGAGGATCGGATGTCGTCAACCTTCTTTTCAAAATGGTTGACGAAGTCATCCGCAGAGAGGGAGGAGGGGGGGGGGGGAGGGGGAGGAGGATTCAGGAGGGAGGAGAAGAAGGTAGCAAAGAGCTTCCTAGGGTTAGAGGCAGATGCTTGGAGTTTAGAGTGGTAGAAAGTGGCTTTAGCAGCAGAGACAGAAGAGGAAAATGTAGAGAGGAGGGAGTGAAAGGATGCCAGGTCCGCAGGGATGCGAGTTTTCCTCCATTTCCGCTCGGCTGCCCGGAGCCCTGTTCTGTGAGCTCGCAGTGAGTCGTCGAGCCACGGAGCAGGAGGGGAGGACCGAGCCGGCCTGGAGGATAGGGGACAGAGGAAATCAAAGGATGCAGAGAGGGAGGGTTGAGGAGGCAGAATTAGGAGATAGGTTGGAGAAGGTTTGAGCAGAGGGAAGAGATGATAGGATGGAAGAGGAGAGAGTAGCGGGAGAGAGAGAGCGAAGGTTGGGACGGCGCAATACCATCCGAGTAGGGGGAGAGTGAGAAGTGTTGGATGAGAGCGAGAGGGAAAAGGATACAAGGTAGTGGTCGGAGACTTGGAGGGGAGTTGCAATGAGATTAGTGGAAGAACAGCATCTAGTAAAGATGAGTTCAAGCGTATTGCCTGCCTTGTGAGTAGGGGGGGAAGGTGAGAGGGTGAGGTCAAAAGAGGAGAGGAGTGGAAAGAAGGAGGCAGAGAGGAATGAGTCAAAGGTAGACGTGGGGAGGTTAAAGTCACCCAGAACTGTGAGAGGTGAGCCATCCTCAGGAAAGGAACTTATCAAGGCGTCAAGCTCATTGATGAACTCTCCAAGGGAACCTGGAGGGCGATAAATGATAAGGATGTTAAGCTTGAAAGGGCTGGTAACTGTGACAGCATGGAATTCAAATGAGGAGATAGACAGATGGGTCAGGGGAGAAAGAGAGAATGTCCACTTGGGAGAGATGAGGATTCCAGTGCCACCACCCCGCTGGCTCGATGCTCTAGGGGTATGCGAGAACACGTAGTCAGACGAGGAGAGAGCAGTAGGAGTAGCAGTGTTATCTGTGGTGATCCATGTTTCCGTCAGCGCCAGGAAGTCTAGGGACTGGAGGGTAGCATAGGCTGAGATGAACTCAGCCTTGTTGGCCGCAGACCGGCAGTTCCAGAGGCTGCCGGAGACCTGGAACTCCACGTGGGTCGTGCGCGCTGGGACCACCAGGTTAGAGTGGCAGCGGCCACGCGGTGTGGAGCGTTTGTATGGCCTGTGCAGAGGAGAGAGAACAGGGATAGGCAGACACATAGTAGACAAGCTACAGAAGAGGCTACGCTAATGAAAATGAGATTGGAGTGACAAGTGGACTACACGTCTCGATTGTTCAGGAAGTTAAGCTTACGTTGCAAAAATGTTATTGACTAAAATGATACAGTACTGCTGGCTGGTGGAGTAGGCTAGCTAGCAGTGGCTGCGTTGTTGACTTTGAACGTGTAGCTGGCTAGGTAACCTCGGTAGTTTCAGTACTACACCTTGTCATGATACAAAGCAACTTTGTAGCTAGCTAGCTAACATAACACTAATCAAGACGTTCCTTGTAGTGTATTTAGTTTCAACAATGCTGCTCGTCGGTAATAGTTGGCTAGGTTAGGAAAAATGGCGTCGCGGGGGACGGAAATAGCTGGCTAGCTAACCTCGATGGCTGGCTAGCTAACAATTATCAATTAACAATTATCAAGCTATGACAAAGACAACTAGGTAGCTAGCTAGGTAACACTGCACTAGTCAAATCGTTCCGTTGTAAAGTATTAGTAACTACAGCGCTGCTAGTCGGTAACGGTTGGCTAGCTGGCAGTGGGTTAATGATGACTAGGTGTGTTGAGTAAGTCTGGCGCCGCGTCGCGGCTGGCTAGCACACCTCGATAATACTCAAACTACACAATTATCTTAGATACAGAGACAGCAAAGACCACTATGTAGCTGGCTAACTAACACTAACGCCACACTAATCAAGTCGTTGCGTTGTAATGTAATAGTTTCTGCGGTGCTGCTAGTCGGTAGAAGTTGGCTAGCTAACAGTGATGACTAGCTAGCTAGCAGCTAGCAGTGTTGACTACGTTAGGAGGACGAAGATAGCTAGCCTCGATAATTACTCAGTTACTCTAAACTACACAATTATCTTTGATACAAAGACGGCTATGTAGCTAGCTAACAGTTTTAGAAACTTTGGAGTGTTTTCTATCCAAAGCTACTAATTATATGCATATTCTAGTTTCAGGGCAGGAGTAATAACCAGATTAAATCGGGTACGTTTTTTATCCGGCCGTGAAAATACTGCCCCCTATCCATAACAGGTTAAATTTACAAACAGGAGTATAGCCTACCTGGCTGGCATTAAAATGTACCACAGGAAAAGCATCCTCCATTTGCTATTTTAGTGCTTAAATCGAGACAGATGTATGATAATGGTCCATTCTAAATCAAAATAAATTTCACATGTATTATTTAGTATATGTAAAGACGATTAAATCAGGAATAGTGTGATGGGTGACAATATTAGCCTATCACTTGTGAATGCCTTAAGCTGGGCATCAAACAGGGCATGCTTTTTTAGCGACTTTTTCGAATCATAGTCACACACCACATGTAGCCTAGCACATAGGCCTATAATGTTTTGATAAGGTTTGTATCACAACTAAAGTGGCCAAATAACTTCTTAAAATTAAGAACATTAGGCTCTACACCCGTTGTAAAGCAGATTAAAATGCATACATACACTCGTTGTAAAGCAGATTAAATGGCATACATACGCAGCGAGTGAGTTTCACGTTTGGGGAAGATAATTTTCACCATACAAATGCACCTTTAAAATAAAAGCATTACATGCATAATTGCATTTGTGGTCACTTTTGAGAATGGGGTTTTCCTGCTAATGGAACATTCGCGCTTATAGCCTACTGCCATGTGCGTATTGCTGCGCTTATAATATGAAGAAATAAATTAGGCTATCAACATTTTAAGAAATGTTCTAATCTGTTGCTTATTTATTTATCGCATAGAATAGATCAACTTTTGTACTATTGGACATGGTAGATTGACATGGGCTAATGCTTTTGCTGTTCGATAGGCTACTCATCTTGTTGGCTGACGAAAAGTAAATGTGGACAGTTCTTCCAATATCTTCAATATATGCGCTTCGGAAACGTTAAGGATGAGCGCACTTGCGTCCCTGATGTCTGTCTTCACTTGTAGCCTGTGAGAAAGACCCGATCATGTGACAGAGCCATGTGAGTGAGAGGTGCAGCAGGGAGAAGGGAATTATAATTATTATATTCAGCCCAAGGGCACAACTGCCACTGGCCACTAAAGGCATAGAGTTTTTTTTTAATTTTTTTTAGGGGGGTTATGGCCACACAAGGGAATTCAGACGGGAAGTTCAAGGAATTATCAAGTGCTTGTCAAATTGTGACTGAGAGACTGGTGTGTGTACAGCCTGCGCAAAAACAAAGCAGAGCTCATGCCTTTGGTGTGAATTTTTTTCAAATCATCATTAGTCGCATCATGCAGCCGTAGAATGTATTAAAAATCAAGATATATAGCCCAACGTTTGTATCACAACTAAAGGACCTGAGATAATATACAAGGCCATTGCGCATTCTCTCCAGTGGAAAACTGTTATGGGGGAGAGGTCTATATTTAAGAGAAAATTAACTAATCACACTTTTTATTTCATAAATGTGAGGATTCCCTTGATAATTTGGTGTCCCTCCCCATTTTACTCACATTTCAAAATTTTGATGAACACGATACTGTTTTATTCACAGAAAAATCTCCTATTTGTTTGTTCCTACCCTCCCTGTAGAGATCTGATGGACAGGCTGGTGGATGAGGCTGAAGGCTTGGTGGTAGACGGCTCGGCTTCTGTGTGCTCCAGTAGCAGTGGAGGTCGGATGGAGTACTCGGCAGAGCACCAGCTCAACCTCCTTAACTCTATCACGGCCAGCGACCTTTCTGGTGAGTAGGGCCACGGGCCAGGACCGAGAAATCAGAGCAGACGAGAGAGATGAGGCTTGTGAACTCCACATGAATTTTGATGGATAGAGTGAAGAATGCGATTAGCAGTGGTAGCCGCTTGGAGCATTAGGCTGTAACATTTAAGCAGTGATTATTTTTTTTTAAATGTATTTATTTTTTTATTCACTGTATGCATCTGGGGTCATACATAGTAAGCTTCTCAGAGTAGGAGTTCTAATCGAGGATCAGGGCCCTCCTGTCCGTGTAATGTTATTCATTATGATATAAAAGTGAAACTGATGTTAAATCTGCACTTCTACTCTAAGATGCTTGATACATATGGCTCCTGATCTTCAAGCTCATCTGCTATGATAAGGGTCCTGACCATGTTGCTTGAACAAGGAAAACCTAGGTCCCTAGCATGTTTTCCTAGTAGGTCACATGGACACCAAAAACTCCTGGCTGTAGCTATGATGCAGTATTTCTGATGAAGGACAATGTCTGTTTAGACACAGTGAAGGTTAATTCCAAGTCTCTAAATTTGCTTCTCCTCCCCCTCACTCCAGCGTTGACCAGCAGTGTGGCGTCTGTATGTAACCCGTCTGACGTGGGCTGCCTGGAGTCCTACAGCTTCCCCCCGTTGGAGGGCCTCCACCGGGGCTCCTTGAGCCATGACGAGTCCCTGGGATTCATCCCCAACGGCGCAGGAGACCCCGACTGCATCAACCTGCTGGACGCCGGCTTCTACCACTCCGACCTGGGCCAGTTGGCCTCCTGCACGGACGACTACGACAGACCCCCCTCCAAGCGCCTCAAAATGAGCTTGCCCGAGACCACTGTAGAAAATGTGGGTCTGGATTATGAGGCACGCCCGCGTCCTATCACGAGCACCAAGATGGCAGTGTCGGTGACAGACTTTGGCAACCTAGTGACCGACGAGGCCAACGGCTACATCGGAACACGACCATGCACACGCACGACACCAGTACCAACCGCACACAGCCCTACAGTCGGAGTGAATGGTTGCTAGGTAACCGTGTGTGAACGGCTGCGCCACGTCACAGCACTTCTCCTTCCCTACTTTATGGTGGAGCCCACCATAATCTGTGTACATATTTGTTCATTGGAGATTATATTTATTTTCTAAAGGTTTGGGGTCCTTGTTTTTGAAAGAAAAGCACTTTTTCTTTGTCTATTAAATTGACATCAAATTTGTAAGTCACTCTGGATAAGAGCGTCTGCTAAATTACGTAAATGTAAATTGTTCAGAAATACAGTGTAGACATTGTTAATGTTGTTGTAAATTACTTTTGTAGCTGGAAACAGCAAATATTTTATGGAATATCTACATAGGTGTACAGAGGCCCATTATCACTCCTGTAGCAACCATCACTCCTGTATTCCAATGGCACGTTGTTAGCTAATTTAAGTTTATCATTTTAAAAGGCTAATTGATCATTAGAAAACCCTTTTGCAATTATGTTAGCACAGCTGAAAACTGTTCTGATTTAAAGAAGCGATAAAACTGGCCTTGTTGATTATCTTGAGCATCAGCATTTGTTGGTTCGATTACAGGCTCAAAATGGCCAGAAACAAAGAATTTTCTTCTGAAACTCGTCAGTCTATTCTTGTTCTGAGAAATGAAGGCTATTCCATGCGAGAAATTGCCAAGAAACTGAAGATCTCGTACAATGCTGTGTACTACTCCCTTCACAGAACATTTGCAAAAGGGTTTTCTAATAATCAATTATCCTTTCAAAATTATAAACTTGGATTTGCTAACACAACGTGCCATTGAAACACAGGAGTGATGGTTGCTGATAATGGGACTCTGTATGCCTATGTAGATATTCCATTAAAAATCTGCCGCTTCCAGCTATGATAGTCATTTACAACATTAACAATGTCTGCACTGTATTTCTGATCAATTTGATTATTATTTTAATGTGATTTTCTTTCATAAACAAGGACATTCTTAAGTGACCCTGAACTTTTGAGCGGTTATGTATGTGTGTGTGCAAAACATTAAGAATGCTTTCTAATATTGAGTTGCACCCCCGTTTGCCCTCAGAACAGCCTCAATTCTTCAGGGCATGGACTTTACAAGGTGTCAAGCATTCCACAGGGATCCTGGCCCATGTTGACTCCAATGCTTTCCACAGTTGTGTTAAGTTGGCTGGATTTCCTTTGGGTGGTGGACCATTCTTGATACATACTGGAAACTGATGAGGTTGAAAAACGTAGCAGCGTTGCAGTTCTTGACACACTCAAACCCGTGCACATGGCAGCTACTACCATACCCCGTTCAAAGGCACTTAAATCTTTTGTCTTGCCCCTTCACTGTCTGAAGGGCGCACATACACAATCCATGTCTCAAGACTTAAAAGTCCTTTTAACCATTCTCCTCCCTTTAATCTACACTGATTTTGAAGTGGATTTAACAGGTGACATCAATAAGGAATCATAGCTTTCACTTGTATTTACCTGTTCTGTCTGTCATGGAAAGAGCATGTTCGTACACTCAGTTTATATGATATACATATGTTTTTTTACTATGACATCAGTGATGTCGTCTTGTACAGAAAAAATATATATATTGAATATAGCCATTTATTTTTCCGTCCGGAATTTTGGGAAATGCCCATCTGTGTCCGAATACTGTGGGAACGGAACTACTGGTGGGAGATTTGTGCTTTTGGGGATCTGTTCCACATCAGTGGAGCATTATCCTTCAAGTGTTGGTGAAACTCACCACTACATCTGACTAGTTCTCTTTCCTCGCTGGCTGTATGAGCAGCATTCTCTCACCATTGCTACTTTCCCAGTGTTTACAGGTACCAACGACCTGGCCCTAAATGTAGCATTTTGTAAGACGGTCCCCAGGTTTTGTATATTTTGTACAGATGTACTACTTGTCATCCATGTGCAAAACACTTTTTTTGTTAATGTTTGCCTCTGTATGTGTAACCTTTATTTAACTAGGCAAGTCAGTTAAGAACAAATTGTTATTTACAATGACTGCCTACCCTGGCCAAACCCAGATGACGCTGGGCCAATTGTGCGCCGCCAAATATACTGTAAATAAAGAGAATGTATATTCTTTTATTTGCTTGTTTTTAAAATATTTTTTCTCTCCTTCCCAGAATTTAATTAGATGGAAATATCCCAGGGTGGCCTGGGTATTTATAAACATTGGACTGCAACATGGTCCTCAACATAAGCTTCTTTGTTAATCTGAAAATGCTTTGTAAGCAGACGTGGGCACAATCAGCTGTTTAGTTTTAAATGCGCTATAGTAGTTATATTTGACATGATTGTTATTTTTAAGTTAAAACAATGCATGTATCTTATATCCAGCAAGGTATACTTTTCATAAGTAGTGAAAAGACTTGTTTGGGAGTTGAATCCCCCTCTCTTAAATATCAATTATGCAAATCCTGGGGGTTTACATTGCTGCTGTGAATGTCACTATTACTCCTCTGCCCCATCTGTACCTGTGTGTCAAGATGTGCTGTTGGCCAGCATTCAGTCAACTTCATTTATCTATGCATCATTTGAACTCACTTGGGATGGACGTGATAGAATGTCTTGGCGGTTTTGAGTACTTGAAGAGCATTAAGGGCATCTGACAATGATGAGCAACTCAGTGTGAGTGTTTTGAGGTTATTAGCAAAGGTTTGACTTGTTTTCAATTGAAATTATAGATGCTGGTTGTGAAGTTATGGTTGGCTGAAGTACAAACATCTCTAGGGCTCCCAAAGTTTCCTGATTTACCACACACAATTTATTAACCAGCCCATAATGCGTAAAACCAGATTTAGTTTCATCTTTTCCTTTGAATTAATCACTATGGGCCTTGTCTGTGCTCACCCTTGAACCCTATAGAGCCCCACAGTGGAGGTGTCATAATACCCATAAAACCTAGAGGTCAAACAGGGAACTTGTTCAAATTGTTTCCCACCATTTCATTTTTCTCATAGGGGATTTTAGCAACACTTAAAATAAGGTCTGTGTTTCATGTAGGCTAACCCTGGTGTGTCATTAAGATAACCGTTTAAATCTCTCTCAGACAAGGTGACTTATCAATATATTCGGCTCTATTTACTGATTTGAATGCTAATTAGCATCAAAGTAGACATGCAAAACTACATCCATGCAAGCTCCCGCACGTCATCTCTAGCTGACACCTTTGCTAACAGGTATTGTGTCAATTTAAAACTTGCACAAGACAATTCACATAATTGTCAAATTTTAAAGATCTGCAGCCAATTTATTAATTGCTACATTTAGCCCACATTGGATAGTTAATCCAGAGATTCTTAGCCTTGCCTCGATTCAGCAGTCTCGTCCAGATCATCATGGCATTTGTAGTTCTTTAACCTCTTATATCTAGACGTTCCGCTAGCGGAACACCTGCTCCAATATCCAATGATAGGGCGTGGCGCGAATTACAAATTCCTCAAAAATACAAAAACGTCAATTTTTCAAACATATGACTATTTCACAGCATTTTAAAGACAAGACTCTCCTTTATCTAACCACACTGTCCGATTTCAAAAAGGCTTTACAGCGAAAGCAAAACATTTAGATTATGTCAGCAGAGTACCCAGCCAGAAATAATCAGACACCCATTTTTCAAGCTAGCATATAATGTCACAAAAAACAAAACCACAGCTAAATGCAGCACTAACCTTTGATGATCTTCATCAGATGACACACCTAGGACATTATGTTATACAATACATGCATGTTTTGTTCAATCAAGTTCATATTTATATCAAAAACCAGCTTTTTACATTAGCATGTGACGTTCAGAACTAGCATACCCCCCGCAAACCTCCGGTGAATTTACTAAATTACTCACGATAAACGTTCACAAAAAACATAATTATTTTAAGAATTATAGATACAGAACTCCTTTGTGCAATCGAGGTGTCCGATTTTAAAATGGCTTTTCGGTGAAAGCACATTTTGCAATATTCTGAGTAGATAGCCCAGCCATCACGGCTAGCTATTTAGACACCCACCAAGTTTAGCCCTGACGAAAGTCAGATTTACTATTAGAAAAGTTTGATTACCTTTGGTGTTCTTCGTCAGAATGCACGCCCAGGACTTCTACTTCAATAACAAATGTTGGTTTGGTTCAAAATAATCCATAGTCATATCCAAACAGCGGCGTTTTGTTCGTGCGTTCAAGACACTATCCGAAGTGTAAATAAGGGTCACGAGCATGGCACATTTCGTGACAAAAGATTTCTAAATATTCCATTACCGTACTTCGAAGCATGTCAACCGCTGTTTAAAATCAATTTTTATGCCATTCTCGTAAAAAAGCGATAATATTCCGACCGGGAATCTGCGTTTAGGTAAACAGACGAAAGAAAACAAAGCATGGGGTCGACTCGGGCACGCGCCTGAGTCTCACAGTACTGTGAACAGCCACTATCCAAACGCGCTACTTTTTTTCAGCCAGAGCCTGCAAAGCCACGATTCAGCTTTTTGCCGCCTTCTGAGAGCCCATGGGAGCCGTAGGAAGTGTCACTTAACAGCAGAGATCCCCTGTAATGGATAGAGATAATCAAGAAGGGCAAGAAATTGTCAGACAGGGCACTTCCTGCATGGAATCTTCTCAGGTTTTGGCCTGCCAAATGAGTTCTGTTATACTCACAGACACCATTCAAACAGTTTTAGAAACTTGAGTGTTTTCTATCCAAAGCTAATAATTATATGCATATTTTAGTTTCTGGGCAGGAGTAATAATCAGATTAAATCGGGTACGTTTTTTATCCGGCTGTGAAAATACTGCCCCCTAGCAATAACAGGTTAACAGCTAATTAGCATTTCATTTTGGGAAGAGATAAAAAGGCTAATATACTGATGTCACCTTGTCCTAGAGAGATTTACACAGTTATCAAAATGTCACGCCAGGGTAAGCCTACACGAAACACAGCCCTTATTTTAAGTGTTTCTAAAATCCCATATGGGGAAAAAATGAATGGTGGAAAACAATTGGAACCATTTCCCTGTTTGACCTCTAGGTTTTATGGGTATTATGACTCCTAATGTGGTACTCTATTGGAAGTCAAATGTACTGTGTTGCTTCCCTCTTTACAAGGCAATAATTTTTAAATATGTTAAGATATGTAAACCTTCCTCTCCGTGGAATTGTAACCCTCAGTCTGTCATGGAAATTCTAATCAATATACTCAGTCCCACAGACACATGAGTACTCATCAAAGCTATTCGATGCATAAACCGTATTAAACCACTTTGCAATTTTTCTATTATTTATGTATTAATTGAAGAGCATCTGATAGACCTGCGCTGTACAGTGCCCAGGCTGGACTTGGGGTCATTTCACTGTCTCATAAATATAACTAGCAGTGTATGTGATAAGTCCTTAGGGAGCTAGCTATGGAACTATGGCAGGAGTGGTGTATGCAGTATTAAAATGTACTAGACAGCCTTGAGTCTTTGCTTGTCTATTTAACGTGTTGAGGGAAGCGAATGTCATTGAAGTGCTTAGTATCACAACCTGCAGGAAAAACAGTTTGTTCAAGCTGAGTGTTTGGTCTGTCTAGGATTACAACTTGTTGCTGTGTTGGTTGACATCCAGTTGTGTGAATACAGCCATGTTTAATGATTTGAGGGGGGATGATGGTGGACTTTGCAGGAAAGTAACTTTTGAGTGTTTGTTTTTGTACCTCCCCATGGAGTGGTCTTTCCATTCATTTGTAACTTATTGTTTTTCCCCGATGTACTTACTTGAAGGATGTATACCAAACATTTAGGAATACGGTCCTAATATTCAGTTGCACCCCCCCACTCCTTGCCCTCAGAACGCAAAAGCGTTCCACAGGGATACTGGCCGATGTTGACTCCAATGCTTCCCACAGTTGTCAAGTTGGATGGATGTCTTTTGGGTGGTGGACCATTCTTGTTACACACAGGAAACTGTGGAAAAACCCAGCAGTGTTGCAGTTCTTGCCACAAACCGGTGCACCTGGCACCTACTACCATACCCCGTTAAAAGGCAGTTAAATACTTTGTATTGCCCATTCATGGCACACATACAGTCGTGGCTAAATGTTGAGAATGACACATATTAATTTTCAAAGTCTGCTACCTCAGTGTCTTTAGATATTTGTCAGATGTTACTATGGAATACTGAAGTAAAATTACAAGCATTTCCTAAGTGTCAGGCTTTTATTGACAATTACATGAAGTTGATGCTAAGAGTCAATATTTGCAGTGTTGACCCTTCTTTTTCAAGACCTCTGCAATCCGCCCTGGCATGCTGTCAATTAACTTCTGGGCCACATCCTGACTGATGGCAGCCCATTCTTGCATAATCAATGCTTGGCGTTTGTCAGAAGTTGTGGGGTTTTGTTTGTTCACCCGCCTCCTGAGGATTGACCACAAGTTCTCAATGGGATTAAGGTCTGGGGAGCTTCCTGGCCGTGGACCCAAAATTTTGATATTTTGTTCCCCGAGCCACTTAGTCATCACTTTCGCCTTATGGCAAGGTGCTCCATCATGCTCGAAAAGGCATTGTCACCAAACTGTTCCTGGATGGTTGGGAGAAATTGCTCTCGGAGGATGTGTTGGTACTATTCTTTATTCATGGCTGTGTTCTTATGCAAAATTGTGAGTGAGCCCACTCCCTTGGCTGAGAAGCAACTTCACACATGAATGGTCTCAGGATGCTTTACTGTTGGCATGACACAGGACTGATGGTAGCGCTCACCTTGTCTTCTCCGGACTAGCTTTTTTCTGGATGCCCCAAACAATCAGAAAGGGGATTCATCAGAGAAAATGACTTTACCCCAGTCCTCAGCAGTCCAATCCCTGTACCTCTTGCAGAATATCAGTCTGTCCCTGATGTTTTTCCTGGAGAGAAGTGGCTTCTTTGCTGCCCTTCTTGACACCAGGCCATCCTCCAAAAGTCTTCGCCTCACTGTGTGTGCAGATGAACTCACACCTGCCTGCTGCCATTCCTGAGCAAGCTCTGTACTGGTGGTGCCCTGATCCCGCAGCTGAATCAACTTTAGAAGGTCCTGGAGCTTGCTGGACTTTCTTGGGTGCCCTGAAGCCTTCTTCACAACAATTGAACCGCTCTCCTTGAAGTTCTTGATGATCTGATAAATGGTTGATTTAGGTGCAATCTTACTGGCAGCAATATCCTTGCCTGTGAAGCACTTTTTGTGCAAAGCAATGATGACGGCACGTGTTTCCTTGCAGGTAACCATAGATGAGTTATTCAAACTCAATCAGCATGACAGAGTGATCTTCAGCCTTGTCCTCATCAACACTCACACCTGTGTTAACGAGAGAATCACTGACATTTCAGCTGGTCCTTTTGTGGCAGGGCTGAAATGCAGTGGAAATGTTTTTTGGGGGGATTCAGTTCATTTTGCATGGCAAAGAGGGACTTTGCAATTCATCCGATCACTCTTCATAACATTCTGGAGTATACGCAAATTGCCACCATACAAACTGAGGCAGCAGACTTTGAAAATTAATATTTGTGTCATTCTCAAAACTTTTGGCCACGACTGTACATACACAATCCATGTCTCAATTGTCTCGGCTTAAAATTTATTTTTTAACCTGTCTCCTCCCCTTCATCTACACTGTTTGAAGTGTATTTAACAAGTGACATCAATAAAATACAATTTTATTTGTCACATGCAGTGAAATGCTTACAAAGGATTATAGCTTTCACCTGGTCAGTCTGTCATGGAAAGAGCAGGTGTCCTTAATGTTTTGTATACTCAGTGCATCTACACCATTGATTTTGACATACAAAAACATGCTCAAATGGGTAACAGGTTGTGCAGTTATTTTCTCCCTACTCTGAGGAGCAAATACTTTTGCAGAGCTTTAGAAAAACAAAATGTAGGGTTGTATTTAAAGTAAAAGGTTGAAGAGTATTTAGTGGTAACCATTTTTCTTCAATGTGTATATTTGACCTCTCCCTCTGTCTGTACAGAAAAATGTGTGTCCTTTTGTAATACACTACATGACCAAAAGTATGTGGACACCTGCTTGTCGAACATCTCATTCCAAAATCATGGGTATCTATATGGAGTTGGTCCTTTTGCTACTATAACAGCCTCCACTCTTCTGGGAAGGCTTTCCACTAGATGTTAGAACATTGCTGCGAGGACTTGCTACCAAACTTTCCAGTTGGCACTATGCATTGTGTCAGGTAGTGTTCTCCTGGTATCCACCAAACCCAGATTCATCCATCCGACTGCCAGATGGTGAAGCGTGATTCATCACGTCAGAGAATGCGTTTCCACTGCTCCTGAGTCCAACAGCGGCAAGCTTTACACCACTCCAGCCGACGCTTGTCAGTGGCTGCTCGGCCATGAAAACCCATTTCATGAATCTCCCAACTAAGTTATTGTGCTGACGTTGCTTCCAGAACTCGGTAGGGAGTGTTGCAACCGAGGACAGAATTTTTTTTACGCACTTCAACAGTGCAGTTCTGTGAGCTTGCGTGACCTACTTCGCTGCTGAGCAATTATTGCTCCTAGATGTTTCCACTTCACAATAACAGCACTTACAGTTGACCGGGACAGCTCTAGCAGGGCAGAAATGTTATGCACTGCTTTGTTGGAAAGGTAGCATCCTATGACAGTGCCACGTTGAAAGTCACTGAGCTCTTCAGTAAGGCTATTCTACTGCCAATGTTTGTCTATGGAGAGTGCATGGCTGTGTGCTCGATTTTTATACACCTTTCAGCAACGAGTGTGGCTGAAATAGCCGAATCCACTAATTTGAAGGGGTGTCCACATACTTTTGTAAATATAGTGTATTTGACTTACCACAGTGAAGTTGTGAAGGTTGACCGTTCAATTGGGGTTAAGACTATAGTGTAAAGTAGACAAGACAGGATTTAATCTCATCATTCAAAAGTAAAGTTTGTTCATAAAACTGTACACTTTCGTTGAATATTTTATATATTTTGTTCCAGACAAATCGTGTGTACAGATGCAGAAATAAAGGAAAATGTTCTTATGAATATGGTTCTCAGTTTCATGTTCTCCATTCTTCCTTCAGTCTCTTTCGTTGTCTTCCCTCAGGCTACACAGAATCATCTGGCCACAGTTCTTCAGAGGGGCTTTCACTTGACTAGTTGAATAAGTACTTTTCATAATCTTACGTGTTCAAAAATCTTAGACCTGGGTTGTGTGCACTAAGGCACACTGTAGCCAAGTGTTTCTTCTTGAACAAGTTCAGGTAGTACCAGTTTTAAAATGTGACCTAATGCACAATGGTGAAGTAGTTAGAAAAGAGTTCCTCCCCTGGACGGATGTCTCTTAACGCTACAAGGACCACACATCGTAAAGGCCTGGAGGAGAAGAAAGAAGCTGTTGTCACTCTAGTTAAGACTTGCTTTGACCAATGCAAGCTGAGCCAGGGCTAGTCCAGATGTGGCTATGTTAACAGTCACAGCCGATTCAAACGTCGATCGGGCGCGAGATAGACCGTGCGACCAAGATTAAACATTGCGTGAGCAAATAGTCAAAGAAGAAAAGTGGTCGAGCGAGAAGAGGACAGGTCCCGCAGGCCAGCGTGGTGAATGCAAATTAAACTTGAGAGCTTGCACGTGTGACTGAGTGAGCAGAACCGAATGCTGTGTGTGCTGATTCAGTTCTAAACAACAGAGTCCATCCTCACCTCCTGAATCACTGCAACGGATTGTCCGGTCTGCTGAGATGGTCATTGGCTAACGTCTGCACTCCAAGGTCCTGCACGACTCCAGGGCAAGGAAGCATGCAGGGTGGAAATTCTGCATCTATATATTTTGTCTGCTTATTGGGACAGTACCATTTCACAGAGTCAAATTCCTGTACATGCAAATGTACTGGGCAAATAAAGCAGATTCTGACATGTTTAGCTGGTTTATCATATTCATGTCAGTTTCTATTATTTTGGACTGTTTAAGTACTGTATGAACTGCAGCAGATTCTCCCCTTTGTCTTCATATAATTCAAAATCCCCATTTATGCTGTGTCCTTGGGCTTAATACGCTAAATATTGGATCCTGCCTTCAATTAGTGGACTCATTTTATGGTGTTTGCTAGAGCTGACTGTCAGCTTTTCGTTTTACAGACGAATGTTGCTGGCTAAGAAGTAATTAGCTAACTTACTCTAGCGAGTAGATTACACTCAACTTAAGGTATAGTATACCTATTTTAATTTATTTCCCAATATGTTTGGAGGTTACTGCTCAAGCAGGCTACCTAGCGAAATCTTAGTCTGAGCTAAACAGACGGCTCTGCAGTGCATCTGTTTGAAGGCACACAAACAAGAAGGCTCAACCAATCACACAATGGATTGCAGGCCAAATAATAGCCAATCACAACACTGGATTGGCCAAGGGCAGGAATTTGTTAGTTTGGCCACATTCACTGGAGTGATGGACAATCTAAGGTTTCTAGACACTTACCTGCCTTTAAGCCCGCCCCCCATCAGCCTGAAATCATAGAGCTAGATGGCTGTACTCCTTGCCGGTCCCAACAATTCCCTTGTGAAAAAAAGGTAAGACCCAGCTGTGGCTGCCAACAAGTACTAGAATGTAGTCCAATAGACTAACAACTACTGTGTCCTCACTCAACTCGCCACACCTAATCAAAGTGTCGGCTCTCCACAGCCGACTGCCGGTACTCCGCAGGAATCCCTCCCCGGAGGAGTCTCTGCCTTCCCTGGAGAATGGATTTAGGAGGATGCTCCTGGTGACTTAGTGGATGTTCCTGTTCTCGATCTTACCTCCCAGCCATGGAGATATGTCACTCACCATGGAAGTCGAAAACAGAAAACGGGGCCTTCTTGGCTTTGCCGCCCTGGATCCAGGAGGTTCCGGCGCCTTATTCCCTGGGGGGCTTCCAAATCGAGATTGGATCCGGAGGTACCTGCGCCTTAGTCCTCTGTTCTGTTTCTCTCTCTTCGGTGGCTTCTACCTCGTGTTCAGATCCTCAGAGCTTTCCCCCCTCATGGGACAGTGAGACTAAGAGTCTGGCCCATTCATCATCCACAATGGATACTACAGCTGGCTCAGGTCCATCGGGCCCCACCACCCTTTGGTCCTTGAGGGGTTTGCGAAATCACTTGAGGCGAAAGAACGGCCGGACCTCAGCCGTTGCACCAGCTGTCGTCATTGGCAGCTCTATGGTAAGAAACATCTTGGTTCCTGGGGCAAAACCCCTGTGCTATCCTGGAGAACGAGTACATGATGTTACAAGGCAGCTTCCAAGTGTTCTACGACAGCTGCTGGGTGCTGACGCTGTCGTAGTCCATGTGGGGTCAAACGACATCAGGAGGGCTAGCTTGGAACTGCTGAAAATTGATTTTAAAGAACTGATTCTAGCTCTGAGAGATTCCAAAAAGTGGCGAATTATTTCAGGTCTGGTACCATCGTTGGGCCGTGGTTATGAAAGATTCAGCAGGCTACTGGCATTACATACCTGGCTAAAAGATTACTGTAGCTCTGTTGGAATAGCTTTTCTAAATAACTTTGACAACTTCTGGAAACCGAACATGCTCTACAGGAATGACGGAGTCGATCCAAATCATCTTGGCTCCTGAACTGAACTGTCCACGAATTTCAAGGCTGCATTGAGACAATTTATCAATGACCCAAGCCCAACTCCCTACCATTGTGTAGCTGACTTGTCGTAATGCTGCAGCAGATTTACATTATCCCAGGGGTGTTGGCAGTCACAATGTAAGTCATCTCATTTATGTCCCTCCAACTCCCCTGAATGCCTCTGTCGAGCCTACAACTATTGTATACAGCAATCATGTGCCTATGAACCAGAATTATACTGTTAGCACTGAGGCGGTGTGCCCTAGTAGGAAGTCCACTGTGTTTTTCTCACCCTGTACTATCAGCTCAAACATGAATAACATTGTCATGTCTAAGTTTCCCAGTTAAGCGATTAACAAAAATCAGGCATCCCAGAAAAGTGCTAAAAATACCTCACATTAACATATGTAGCCTAAGAAACAAGGTTCATGAAATAAATAACTTGCTAGTAACAGATGACATTCATATTCTGACTCTCTGAAACACACTTAGATAATACACTGGTTGAAATACATGGTTATAACGTCTAAAAGAAAAGACAAATGTCAATGGGGGCGTTGTTGAAGTCTATATTCAGAGCCACATTCCTGTGAAGCTTAGAGCGGATCTCATGTTAAATACTTTTGAAATAGTATGGCTACAGGTTCATCTGCCTCACCTAAAGCCCATTCTTGTGGGAAGCTGCTATAGACCACCAAGTGTTAACAGTCAGTATCTGGATAATGTGTGAAATGCTTGACAATGTATGTGATATCAACAGAGGTATATTTTCTGGGTGACCTTAATATTGACTGGCTTTCATCAAGCTGCCCAATCAAGAGAAAGCTTCAAACTGTAACCAGTGCCTGCAACCTGGTTCAGGTTATCAGTCAACCTACCAGGGTATTTACAAACAGCACAGGAATGAAATCATGTATTGGTCACATCTTTACTAATGCTACAGAAATTTGCTTTACAAATCCATTGGATGTAGTGTTCACAATATAGTAGCCATATCTAGGAAAACCAAAGTACCAAAGGCTGGGTCTAATATAGTGTATATGAGGTCATACAATTAGTTTCGTGATGATGTAAGGAATATTTGCTGGTCTGTAATGAGGAGCAACCAGACACTGCACTTGACACATTTATGAAATTGCCTATTCCAGTCACTAATAAGCATCCACCCATGAAGTAAATTACTGTAAAAACGTAAATCCTCGCGGATTGATGAGGAATTGAAAAATGGTATGGTTGAGAGGGATGAGGAAAAATGAATGGCAAATAAGTCTGGCTGCACAACCAATTGGCAAACGTACTGCAAATTGAGAAATCATGTGACTAAACTGAACAAAGAGAAGAAACTATACTATGAAACAAAGAAATTGTATAAAGAATGATAGTAACACATTTTGGAGCACCTTAAATTACATTTTGGGCAAAAAGTCAAACTCAGCTCCATCATTAATTGAATCAGATGGCTCATTCATCACAAACCCAGTGATATTGCCTACTTCTTTAATTATTCCCCCCCCCCATCAGCAAGATTAGCAAACTTAGGCATGACATGCCAGCAACAAACGCCGACACTACACATCCAAGTATAACTGACCAAATTATGAAAGACAAGCATTGTAATTTTTTTGCCACTCCTATTTGCCAGATCTTCAATCTAAGCCTACAAAAAAGTGTGTGTTCTCAGGCCTGGAGGGAAGCAAAAGTCAATCTGCTACCCAAGATTGGTAAATCCCTCTTTACTGGCTCAAACAGCCAACCAATCAGCTCGTTACCAACCCGTAGTAAACTTTTGGAAAAGATTATGTTTGACCAGATTCAATGCTATTTTACAGTAAACAAATTGGCAAGACTTTCAGTATGCTTATAGGGAAGGACATTCAACATGCACGGCCCTTACCCAAATGACTGATGATTGGCTGAGAGAAATGTATGATAAAAAGATTGTGGGAGCTGTTTTGTTAGACTTTAGTGTGGCCTTTGACATTATCCATCAGTCTGTTGCTGTAAAAATGGATGTGTTATGGCTTTACACCCACTGCTATATTGTGGATAAAAAGTTACATGTCAAATAAAATAAATGTGTATTTGTCACATGCGCCAAATACAACCGGTGTATATCTTACAGTGCAATGCTTACAAGCACTTAACCGAGACTGCAGTTAAGAAAAATACCTAAAAAAAAAAGTAACAAATAAAAGTAACAAATAATTGAAGAGCAGCAGGGGTGCCGATGCAGATTCAATGTGTGGGGGCACCGGTTAGTCGAGGTAATATGTACATGTAGGTAGAGTTATTAAAGTGACTATGCATAGATAAGAGAGTAGCAGCTGCGGGGGGGATAGCCATTTGATTTGATGTTCAGGAGTCTTATGTCTTGGCTGTCATGCCACTGGCTTTGAGTAAAGCTACTACAGCGAGTGAAATGACTACAACACTTAGAGCCGCAGTCAGTTTTAGAATGGGTGGCAAGAAATAAGTTGGTCCTAAATATTTCAAAAACTAAAAGCATTCTATTTGGGACAAATCATTCACTAAACCCTAAAACTCAACTAAATCTTGTAATAAATAATGTGGAAGTTGAGAAAGTGGAGATAACAACTGCTTTGAGTAACCCTGGATTGTAAACTGTCATGGTTAAAACATGTTGATGCAACAGTAGCTAAGATGGGGAGAAGTCTGTCCATAATAAAGCGTTACTTTGCCTTATTAACAACCCTATGAACTGCTGTCCAGTCGTGTGGTCAGGTGCCACAAATTACAATTGGCTCAGAACAGGGCAGGACGGCTGGCCCTTAAATGTACATTGAGAGCTAACACGAATACAATACATGTTAATCTCTCAGGGCACAAAGTAGAGGAGATATTGACTTCATCACTACTTGTATTGACATGCTGAATGCACCAAGCTGTCTATATAAACTACGAGCACACAGCTCGGACACCCATGCATACCCCACAAGACATTCCACCAGAGGTCTCTTCACAATCCACAACAGACTATGGGAGGAGCACAGTGCTACATAGAGCCATGACTACATGGAACTCTAATTCCACATCAGGTAACTGATGCAAGCAGTAGAATCATAAATTTAAAAAATAAAAAAAAATACACACCTATGGAACAGCGGAGACAGGCACAGATACTCACACACGCACTCTACACACGGATTTTGTATTGTAGATATTTGGTAGTGGCCTGAGGGCACACACTTAATGTGTTGTGAAAAGTGTTGTGAAATGTAATATTTCTAATGGTATATAACTGCCTTAATGTTGCTGGACCCCAGGAAGAGTAGCTGCTGCTGGATCTTTAATAAATAAAAATAAAAAGACTGGTGGGTCAGAGAATCATGTATTGAACTAAACATGTAGACCAGGGGTATTCAGCTTTTACACTACGAGGTCCTGAGCCTGCTGCTTTTCTGTTCTACCGGATAATTAATTGCATCCACCTGGTGTCCCAGGTCTAAGTCAGTTCCTGGTTAGTGGCTTCAAGGTCCAGAGTTGAGAATGAGGGATGTAGACAGCCAATCAATCAATCAATCAAGCCCTTTTTACATCAGCAAAGGTCAAAGTGCATATACAGAAACCCAGCCTAAAATCCCAAAGATCAAGTAATGTAAGCATGATCACCCATATGTCCAGTGGGGGGAGCTGCCCAAAACAGCCCACCACCTCACCCCCTTCAGCTTAAGTCCTCTAGGCAGCTAAACCAAGTAGACTGTACGAAACAGCCCAATGACTTATCTAACAGGTAGAAATGTATAAAAAGGGAAGGCGTCAACCACGATGCTGCAGTGCAGATATCCTTGACCCCTGCACCCCTAAACATTTTGGGCAGAAGTCACCGCCACTTGACGTGTAGAGTGAGCCCTAATGTCCTAAGGCACTGGGGGCCCCTTAGTCTCAAAGGCCAAGGCAATGACATCGCAGAGCCAGTGAGACAACCGCTGTTTTGAGAGTGGCCGACCAAGCGCTCCAGCACCATAGCACACAAACACCTAACCATTGCTGTGCCCTTCACATAAGGTGGGGACAGGACACAGATGGAGATGTTCCTCTCTCTCTAGCATGAAGAGGAGGAAAAAAGGCCCATAGCTCTAGGGTCCGTAATATGTAAGAGCTCTTAATAATCTCAGGCATGACCACCGGATTAGGAAACAACACCGCCCTGCTCAGATCACCATTGATGGCGATACATTCACGTCGCGTTGACAGAGTGCATAGATCGCTGACACGCTTGGGCAAGTAATGATGCAGTCTTCAAAGACAACATTCTCAGAGAGATCTGGGCCAAAGGCTCAAACGGTGGTTCACACAACACGTCTAGCACTAAGGTGCGCTCTTTTCCCAATTCACTGCAAGACCCAGACGGGTGAGATGAGTCACCAGTCAGGTCGTGTGTGCGATCGCCAGCTCTGCTGACAGGGTGAGAACCAGCAGATCGTCCAAGTACGCCAGAACCCTGTTGACGCAGCGGCTCTATTGCCGCCTTCACACATTTGGAAAATGTGCGAGGAGCTTGGGCGTACCCAAAAGGCACTCGTACTCGAATGCCACTCCTTGGAAAGCAAAGCACAGAAACTTCCTGTGACGCGGAAGCCCCGGAACATGGAAAAAGTCACCCTGATGGATACACTCCAGAAGGTGCCTCATTGTGAGCATGCGGAAAGGTAGTTTAGGTACGGACTTCTTTAAAACCCATGGCATGAGAAAATAGAGTAAAGCCCGTTGTTTCTCTGCTCTGGGGGAACTACTGTTAGCGCTTCCTTCACCAGAAGCTCTGCAATTTCCTTGTTAAGAGCCGTAACCTTCTCGGGTGACGCCATCACCATTTCCACGACCCCTGTAAAGGGTGGAGGGGCAGCGAAATTGAATGGTGTAACCCCACTGGATCAACGGCGGCAGGATCATCTTGAGACTTATCTTGCCATGCAAGTCTTCAGACTAATCTTCAGTCTCGCTGAAGGAAATAGGAAGACTGTAGGTGTGCGCTCCTATATACAGGGAGAGCTGTACTCCAATTGGCTGGAGCACATGCATAATTATTTTGTCAGGCTATTGGCTGCCTAGGTAGTGGGGTAAACCACTAGGAGCAAAGCCCACTATAGGGCGGAGCACCACAATATAGAACCAAAACCAAGGTGCCAAGACTTAAAAGCGAGCAACTTGAGAAATTGAGAGCGAAAACTTGACCATGACAAGTGACTATTGCTGGTGGACAATTTAATGATTTAAAATGTATTTGTTACACATTTGAATCACATTTCTTTGATTACAATTCTATATTTATTGTTTAAGAAATGTTTATTTTTGATCTGTGGCTATGATGTTCTGCTCGCTCAAAGTCACACTAGCAAGCTCTCAAGTTTATTTTGTGCTCTCGGCTGGCCTGTGGACTCGGGGGCCCCATCCTCTGCTCGCTCGACCACATTTCTTCTGTTAGCACACGCAATGAGGTTTCATCTCGCACCCCTTCAACTTTTGAACCGGATTTGACTCCATAGCGATGCTTTCCATTGCCTGTACAGCGTAGCCACGCATTATTACATATAAGAAAACTTAAAATGTCCCAAATCACGTTTGAATTTACTCTGCCGATTGTCCGTGGTGTTGGTTCTTATTGGTTTGAAATTTGAGACAAAATAACCAAGTATTATTTATTGGACATTGAGATCGGCCATTGAGATTATTATAACATCTAAGCGGTTAAAAAGTTAAGTCTTCTATTTAAGGAAATTGAAGCGGTTCTGGACAGGTTCTGACTGACATTTGTGTACAATGCGCTCTGTGAATGTCGCAGGGTTCAGTGCCTTATAACGCCAGAAAGCCCCCCACCTGTCTGCTCTCCCCTTCCTCTGAGCGACAGAGCCCAGCCTGAGAGATGGCATATTAAAGGGGAAAGTCTAGCGATTTCAGCAATCGTACATTCATCTCACTGTGATATTCTCAGCCGGATTTAGAACTCAACAGCAGAGTAAGTTCAAACATAATTTTATGAAACATTCTTGACAGACAAGGGACGTTTAGGTTTTCTCCTATGTAATACGGTGTGGCTATGCTGGACAGGCAATGGAAAGCGTCGCCACATGCCACATCGAGACTAAGCCAGTTCAAGACAGTCTGGCTCAGAAGACTACTCACTAGTCAACAACAGCAAAAGCTGCTGTTTGGAAATGGAGCCAAAACAGAAGGTCATTAACATTTGTATTAATACATTTATAGCTGTGAATACAAACAGGAACACTAGGTTTGTTATCCCTGGTATAAAACGGTTAAATAAACACCCCAGTAGCCTAGACCAGAGCCGTATCCATATTAATAGCTCTGGCCTACACTTACTGTTAATTGCTCTAAATTACTTATGAGTGAATCAAACCACACAGCTGCTGAATTAATAAATTAACTTTTGAGATTGCAATGGGCGCAGTCAACAGTAACACAATCAAACAAATACTGTAGGAAGTAGGGACCAACATTATTTCAAACATCCTTTAAATTCTTGCCTTTGCGTGTCATGTCTGTAGTTCACATTGGGAAGGTACTGGCGAAGTTCAAGAGGAAATGCTTCAGGCACATCATACTCCTGATAGCACACATTTGCAGCCCTCTCTGAAAGATAAGAGTATAATTCCACACAAAAAAAGGAAAAGGAATATTTAGATAGTCAGTGGTCACAGCATTTGCAACATTGCAGACAGACAATAATTATGTAAAATAAATAGTCTTCATGATATAGAATATATAGGCATATCTGTATAGAAATATTTAATCTAATTATAGCCCCATTTCTCCTATGGGTGAGCAGAGATGTGATGGTACCATTTGAGCAGTTGTTCACATATTGACCCACTGCTAGCGGGTTTTCTGTATTGGCTGTCAACCAAGTGATGTCACTCAACCTGAAAGGACCAAGCCTGTCTCTTCCACTGCACGACCTGGAAAACATCAATACTTTTAAATATGAATTCTGTCCATCTACATGTGAAAAATTGTCGTAGGACAGTCATCAAGCCCTAGGACATTTTTCAGTAACACTTTACTTGACACCAAGCATCATAACACGGTCATAACCATGTCATACCAGTTGACATAACATGGTCATAAAACTTTCATGACATATTTAGACCTGTTGTGACATATATTCTGTTATTTTAGGGCTGGTTATGACACCTACATAAGTGTCAAAACCCACAAAACCTACAACACAAGGCAAAACATTCCATTACACCAAATCCTACATGTCAACAGTATGTTTGTTATATACTTTTTTCTTTAAATTGACCATATTAAATGATCATTGTAATTGCGGACACATTGATGTCAGACATGCACCTACCCCAATGCTCAGTTTAAAAAAAATATATATATTTCATCTTTATTTAACCAGATAAGCTAGTTGAGAACAAGTTCTCATTTACAACTGTGACCTTGCCAAGATAAAGCAAAGCAGTGCGACAGAAACAACACAGAGTTACACATGGAATAAACAAGCGTACAGTCAATAACACAATAGAAAAAAAAGAAAGTCTATATACAGTGTGTGCAAATGAGATAGCAAAGTAATTACAATTTAGCAGATTAACACTGGAGTGATAGATGAGCAGATGATGATGAGCAGATGATGGTGTGTAAGTAGTGATACTGGTGTGCAAAAGAGCAGCAAAGTAAATAAAAACAATATGGGGATGAGGTAGGTAGATTGGGTGGGCTATTTACAGATGGATTATGTACAGCTGCAGCGATCGGTTAGCTGCTCAGATAACTGATGTTTAAAGTTAGTGAGGGAAATGTAACTCTCCAGCTTCAGCGATTTTTGCACTTCGTTCCAGTCACTGGCAGCAGAGAACTGGAAAGCAGAGAACTGGAAGGAAAGGCAGCCACTGGGATGAATGCAGGAGCAGATTTCAGGAGCAGGACAAGATGCCCTTATATCAGTCAAAAAGAGGGTATGTATGATTATGACGGTCACAATGCTTCTTGACAGTGTCATAAAGTGTATTTTCTTAGTCCAAGTAAAGTGACACAGGATGGTCATAACACTTCTTGACAGTGTCATAAAGTTAAAATAACAAAAAAATGCAATATGTAAAAAATAAAAAAACAAGACTAGAAAATTAATTACAACAAAGGACTTAAGAAACAAACTTTCAAATGAAAGGGAACTTCTTGGCAGTGAAAAAAATTGCGAAAAAAAAGTGGGTTTTGACATTTATGGAGGTGTCATAACCAGCCATAAAATAACGCAATATATGTTCATGAGTGTTATGATTATATGACAGGTTATGTCACCATGACATTATGCAATGGTTATAACCATGTTATGACACTGGGTGTCAAGTAAAGTGTTACCCATTTTTCTATGCCACATTTCTCACCTGTACACTATTTTAGAGATGCCTTTGTCATTGCCATCAATCAAAACATGATCTATGCATCTGAATACAAAAGGGTTCCAAATGGACTGGAAGAGAATGGGCTCATATGCTTGATAGATGGTCCCTGCATGGATAACACAGAAATTAGTCACTCATTCACACAACGGTAAATCACAACACTTGTCCAAGTGATATGCATTTCCTTAATTACTTTCAAAATAGCTATGCTATGTGTTAAAAGGGGTACTTTTTAATCTATGTTCTTGCTTATACTAAAGAGATACACGAGTATAAATATGTATCCCTCTTTTTAGGTCGGTGTTATAAATTATGGTTTGTCGGGACTGATGGTTTGTACGGTTGTGGTTATCAGTACAGCTCTATCTAGTTGTCGTGTTGGGGATAACAGTTGTGGACAACTAGCATTTTAGCTAAGCCTAACCCAGTTTTTTTTTCACTCCAGATACGAACAACTTACAGACACACACAAACAACGACTACATCTCATCTGCCCAGACCCACATGCTCACACCCCCATCCCTGCCCAGACCTGCATGCTCACAGACCCATCCCTAGTGCCTGCATTATTGTTTGCCACTTGGTCTTAAATTGTGCCAATTTGTTTTTCCTCGGTCACCCATGCTATTTCAATAAATCATTAGATTTTTCCATTTTGTTAATGGCGGATTGATTGATTTCCAAGTTTTTAGTATATGTTTTTTCAGGGTGAGTGATAAGAGAATCGTCCAGCTCATTGGGACATATGCCACGTCTTGAAATATGACACAGATTAAAAGTAAGTTTACATTGTAATACTTCTGACAGCCAACTTTCTAGCTCCGCCCATAACTTCTGGACTTTTTAGGATTCCCAGAAAGCATGGTTTATTGAGTCATTATTCATTTTACACTTAAGACATAACTCTGCAGTTATGCTGTAAATTCTATACATTAGTTTATACCAGATTAAGCGTACATTTTAGTTAACTGTAATGTGGTTATTTATGCTCCAACTTCCCCTCCATCTTGTGCCAACATCAGTCTTGGTTCAAAAAGATTGTCAGTTGGATATACTCTCTGCAAGGTTTTGTATTTCGTATGAATGTCATTTTCTGGCTCAAATAAGATTCCCTCTGATGTCCAAAAGATTTCAAATTTAATTGTGTAATGTAACTTAAGTTGCATGTATTTGAAACTATCTACATTGGTCAGACAAAATTGCTTTTTAATTCCGTCATGGAAATCAATGTATTTCCTGTTACCAAGTAATTTATGGTTTCTATGCATTTAGTTTTCCATGTGGACCAATAAAAAAATTATAAAATAAATCTGAATTCTGAAAAGCTATGCAAGGATTGTTCCATAAGGCTGGGTTTTTAGGGAATGATATTGGTTCTTGTAGAAGTTTAATTTTCCTCCACATTGTTATAAACTATGAAGTTAATAATGTTCTTAACTTTATACTACTTTGAAAATAGACACGTAAAACGATTCTGGGGATGAGCATGCACATCTTAAATATGTACCCATTGTTCCTCTTTAGCGCATTTAACTATGTCACAAGTAAAAGCCTTGAGATCATCATCATCCCCCTAATGTACGCCTTAAAGGCATCCCACATTATATTGGGGGTTGGTTTTTCTGTCCTCTGTCTACATTTGTAATTGTAAAATATTATTTGTTTGTTTATGTATTTAATACATTTTGTGTCCAGAAGATGCACTCTGTTCATTCTCCTAACGGTTGCTAAGTGTATTTTCTAGTGTAATTAAACATGATACCAGAGAATGATCTGATATCACTATTTCATACATTTTTGAATCCAGTAAAATGTTGAGTGCATTTCTGGAAATAAAAATGTAGTCAATTCTTGAATAGCTTTTCTAACTTTGAGGGAAAAAAGGAATAGTATTTTATAATAATAATAATAATAATAATAATGTCCAGGTGTCCTCCATTTGTAGAGATGAACATTTTCAGCCTCTGGAGATTCCCTAAATGTGCCTTTTTTATTACTACGTCTGTCAAGCTTAGCAAATGTATGATTTAGTTCACCTGCTAAAATAATACTTCCTGTCTGGATTTGATCTAATATAGCTTGAATCTTAAAACCACTAGATTATCCCCTGGTGAGATATACAATTAAATCAATTTGTATTTTTCACCATTAAGGTACAATTCAACATTAGAAAACAGGGTTCTGGGATAAAGGTAAAGTAAGGTAAAATAGTGTATTCTTAGTTATAATGATGCCTACACTTCTGCTGTTACTACAGTAAATTACAGCATAGGCCTCTTCAACCCAGCTCCTCTTTAAATATACAATTTCTTTTTTTTTTTTTTTATAAATGTAACTCTTGCAAGAAAACCACATCTACTGACAATCTAAGTGTTCGAGAACCATATGCTCCCCCCCATATCATGGAGCCAGTGCACATTCCATGTGATAAGGTTAACTTTGTTCCAACAAAATCCAACTTCTCTTCCGTTGATCATTGAAGACCCATTTAAAACATTTTAGCACACATGGCATAAGAGGCCAGTGGGCATCATAGTACAAATATAGTTATTATATACTATACATTACATACAGTGCCTTCGGAAAGTAGTCAGACCCCTTGACTTTTTCCACATTGTTACGTTACAGCCTTAATCTAAAATATATATTTTTTTAAATCCTCAGCAATCTACACACAATCCCATTAATGACAAAGCGAAAACAACTTGTTAGAAATGTTAGCAAAGGTATTAAACATAACAGAAATACCTTATTTGCATAAGTATTCAGACCCTTTGCTATGAGAATCGAAATTGAGCTCAGGTGCATCCTGTTTCCATTGATCATCCTTGAGATTTACATTTAAGTCATTTAGCAGATGCTCTTATCCAGAGCAACTTACAGTAGTGAATGCATACATTTCATTTCATGCATTTTTTTTTTGTTTTGTACTGGCCCCCCGTGGGAATCGAACCCACAACCCTGGCGTTGCACACACCATGCTGGTGCTCTAGCAACAGAGCTACAGGGAAGCTATGATGTATGATGTTTCTACAAACCTGGCACCATCCCTACGGTGAAGCATGGTGGTGGCAGCATCATGCTGTAGGGAAGTATTTCAGCGGCAGGGACTGGGAGACTACTCAGGATTTAGGCAAAAATGAATGGAGCAAAGTACAGAGAGATCCTTGATGAAAACCTGCTCCAGAGCGCTCAGGACCTCAGACTGGGGCAAAGGTTCACCTTCCAAAAGGACAACAACCCTAAGCACACAGCCAAGACAACACAGGAGTGGCTTCGGGACAGGTCGTTGAATGTCCTTGCATGGTCCAGCCAGAGCCCGGACTTGAACCTGATCGGACATCTCTGGAGAGACCTGAAAATAGCTGTGCAAACAATAGCTGTGCACTCCCCATCCAGCCTGACAGAGCTTGAGAAGATCTGCAGAGAAGAATGGAAGAAACTCCTCAAATATAGGTGTGCCAAGCTTATAGCATAATACCCAAGAACCCTCAAAAATGTAATTAAAAAATATATATATTTTAGAATAAGGCTGTAACGTAACAAAATGTGGAAAAAGTCAAGGGGTCTGAATACTTTCCGAAGGCATATATAGAGCATCTGGACTGAGCAGACTTAACAAAAAACATAATGCAAATTACTAGAGGTGCTATGCCTTTTTAGGCCTTTTTTCCTCTCCTAACGTACCATTTAAAAATAAAAAAATGTGGATACATACATTTGAAGAAATACTGCCACTTAAGTACTGTGGTTGGTTTGTATTACCTAATAAATGTAATTAACCTGTTGGGGCTCGGGGGCAGTATTGAGAAATTTTGAAAAAAATATGTGCCCATTTTTAACTGCCTCCTACACCAACTCAGAAGCTAGGATATGCATATTATTAACACATTCGGATAGAAAACGCTCTGAATTTTCTAAAACAGTTTGAATGGTGTCTGTAAGTATAACAAAACTCATATTGCAGGCAAAAACCTGTGAAAAATAGATTTTAAAAAAATGTGAATTTTGTGACTGTACTATTTAGTGTCATTGTTTTATAGATACCATAGTGAGAAAGGATTCATTTCGCAACACCTACGGCTTCCACTAGATGTCAACGATCTTTATAAAGTTGTTTGAAGCGTCTATGATAAACAGAGAGCAAATTAGAATGCAAGGAAGTTGACATGTCGTCACTTCATTTTATTGCGCCTGCGCATAAATCTGAGAAGCGTGAGTTTGTCATTAATTGTTTATCAAGACATAGGATAGGTTGTGTGAAAATATTACTGATGTTTATCGTTAAAAATGGACCAAAAGATTAATGCTACAACGTTTGACATGTTTGAACGAACGTAAATAAATTATTTACTAGGTTTTTTTTTAGCTTTTCGGCGTGATTTTACAACCCCCCCCACCACGTTTTGTGGGAGCATAATGAACGCTAACTACTTGGTGTTATTTGGACATAAATTATGAACTTTGTCAAAAGAAACCACATTTGTTCCGGACCTGGGATTCCTGGCAGTGCCTTCTGATGGAGATAATCAAAGGTAAGGGGATATTTACAATGTTATTATCGATATTAGATGATGCTAACTGTATAGCATAGCTTATTATTCTTAGCATAGCACCCCGTTTATTGCATAATGTGATTTCCCAGTAAAGTTATTTTGAGATCTGGCCATTCGGTAGCAATTACGAGATAATAATATATTATTCTTTGAATGACAATATTATAATTTACCAATGTTGTCGAATAGTAATTTTGTTATGTTCACCGGAAGCATTTCAGAGAAGAAACAAATCTGAATTTCACGCTACTGTAAAATGCTGTTTTTGGATATAAATATGAACTTGATGGAACAAAAAATGCATGTATTGTATAACATAATGTCCTAGGAGTGTCATCTGATGGAGATTGACAAAGGTTAGTGCATAATTCTAGCTGGTTTCTGCTTTTGGTGACGCTTGACCTTGAATTGAAAATGGATGTTTGTACTTTTGTGGCTATGTACTGTCCTAACATAATCTAACTTTATGCTTTTGCCGTAAAGCCTCTTTGAAAATCGAACAATGTGGTTAGATTAAGGAGATGTTTATCTTTTAAATTGTGTAAAATAGTTGATTGTTTGAGAAATTGAAATTATTAGATTTTTGATGTTTTGAATTTCCAGCCTTGTTAGCAATCCCGACTCGGGGTTCATTGCTAACCTGTAGCCCCAACAGTATAGTTGCTGGTGGGGGGGGGGGGGTCTACTTAGGGTGGGTCCTCTGAGAGAAGTATCTGATCCCAGTCACCCCATCACAATCCCCCAGATATAGCCCCTCTCTATTCTCACAAATAACCACCAACAACAACAATTGCCAGGATTCGGAGTTGAGACTTGATTCCTTTCTCCTCCAGTCACTGTCTGATCGCAAGGGTATTTAGCGTTCTTCTGCTTCACGCCGATCCGATGGCAGCGCACCAGATGCTCCGGTGATAAATCCACGCCTAGCTCCTCCAATATCAGCTTGATCACGTAGCTGGAAAGGTCCCCTTTTTCTTCATCTTCCAGTAGGGATAATATTCTCATATTATTTTGTCTCCGTTTTCTAGCTAATTCAGGTAAACTTTTAAAGTTTGCACCTGTTTCCAGAAGGCCAATTTTGTTGTCTTGTTCATCCACGTGCCAGCCCTGTATATACACATATGACACGATAAAGTAGATTTCCTCAAAAGGAAACTAGTCTAACAGATTGTAACAGTTTGTTTTGGTAAGCATAAAGAGCATTTTAGCTATGTTTTCCTGGATAACCTTCAGCTGTTCGTTGCTTTCATTTGCATCTCCAAGTTGTTCTTTGTCTTTTCCTTTAAGGTAAGCCATTGCTTGTTGGGTTCGAGTCTGTCGACAGCACACTTTGTCCTGGTTGCTTGGGGATATATTGATCTATCAACTTGTAATGCTTAATTTAAACTGTTCTCTGGCTTCTACATATAATCCCAGTTGCTACATACATTTTCCTAACCTGTTACATTAATTCTCATAACCTGCTACGTAAATGTCACTTCTGTCCGTAGCTGGGTTGGCTTAGCTAAAATGCTACAATTGTCAACAAACCATCAGTCCTCACAAACCATCAGTATCACCCCACTGGAATTCAATACAATCACAGGCTGTCGACAATGCAGCTTTTAAAGGCAATATTCCCGTATTCGCAGAGATCACGTTCATGATAACAGTGGATTTCCACTGGGGACGATGAAACAACAGAAGCCATGCATTTTCAATGAAAGACAAGCAAGGTTGTGGGGGACCGTTAGGAGAGGCAAGCATCGGTGAGGGAGCATGAACAGGGCAGGACCTAAGTTTGGGAAAGCTGAACTTGATCCAAATGGTATTCCAATACATTTTTGAAATTTGAAGCTCATTTACTGCATTTCTATGCAATTGAAAAACAAAAATAAAGCAAAAATGACACCAGCCATTATCACCTTGGCTTCTGTAGCTTCATTCACCTCAGTTGATCTACGAACTAGAGGTCGACAGATTAATCGGAATGGCCGATTAATTAGGGCCGATTTCAAGTTTTCATAACAAATCGGTATTTTTGGACACCGATTATGGCAGATTACATTGCACTCCACGAGGAGACGGCGTGGCAGGCTGACTACCTGTTACGCGAGTGCAGCAAGGAGCCAAGGTAAGTTTCTAGCTAGCATTAAACTTATCTTATAAAAAACTATCAATCTTAACATAATCACTAGTTAACTACACATGGTTGATGATATTACTAGTTTACCTAGCGTGTCCTGCGTTGCATATAATTGATGCGGTGCCTGTTAATTTCTCATCAAATCACAGCCTACTTCACCAAACGGGTGATGATCTAACAAGGACATTCGCGAAAAAAGCACTGGCGTTGCACCAATGTGTACATAACCATCAATGCCCTTCTTAAAATCAATACAAAAGTATATTTTTAAACCTGCATATTTAGTTAATATTGCCTGATAACATGAATTTCTAGGGAAATTGTGTCACTTCTCTTGCGTTCTGTGCAAGCAGAGTCAGGGTATATGCAGCAGTTTGGGCTGCCTGGCTCGTTGCAAACTGTGTGAAGACCCTTTCTTCCTAACAAAGACCGTAATTAATTTGCCAGAATTGTACATAATTATGACATAACATTGAAGGTTGTGCAATGTAACAGCAATATTTAGACTTAGGGATGCCACCCGTTAGATAAAATACAGAACAGTTCTGTATTTCACCGAAATAATTAACGTTTTGTTTTCAAAATGATAGTTTCCGGATTTGACCATATTAATGACCTAAGGCTCATATTTCTGTGTATTATTATATTATAATTAAGTCTATGATTTGATAGAGCAGTCTGTGAGCGGTGGTAGGCAGCAGCAGGCTCGTAAGCATTCATTCAAACAGCACTTTCCTGCATTTGCCAGCAGATCTTCGCTGTGCTTCAAGCATTGCGCCGTTTATGACTGCAAGCCTATCAACTCCCGAGATTAGGCTGGCAATACTATAGTGCCTATAAGAACATCCAATAGTCAAAGGTATATGAAATACAAATGGTATAGAGAGAAAAGGAACCACCAGCTTTCATATGTTCTCATGTTCTGAGCAAGGAACTTAAACATGAGCTTTTTTACATGGCAAATATTGCACTTTTACTTTCTTCTCCAACACTTTGTTTTTGCATTATTTAAACCAAATTGAACATGTTTCGTTATTTATTTGAGATTAAATTGATTTTATTGATGTATTATAGTTAGTTAAAATAAGTGTTCATTCAGTATTGTTGTAATTGTCATTATTACAAATGTATATGCAAAAAAAAAAATAATAATAATAATTACCGGTTAATCGGTATGGGCTTTTTTTGGTCCTCCAATAGGTATCGGCATTGAAAAATCACAATCGGTTGAGCTCTACTACGAACACATAGCCTGCTAGCTATAGAGGAGAGTGGGGTAAGTTTAGCCAAATGGGTAACCCACCCTTGTTTCTAGGAAACCATAAACCAAATATATAATTTGACCAAATATTGAGGAAGAGGTCATAATTTTATGGAGTCTGTGGAGGAAGAAAACAAATGGGGGGAAAAAAAAAAAAAAAAAAAAAAAAGTGGTAAGGAAGTTCATATCCCAGCGATAAAAAGTACAAAGTGTTTGTTAGGCATTAAGCCTGTGATAAAATATTATTTTTTTAACTGAGCCTGTTCGGTGGTTCAACTTACCCCATACCCAGGTAAATTGCACCAAGAGACCACTTTGTTTTGGACAATCTGTTTTCAAAACGGTCATGTTAATATGAATTCTGATTATTTCCAAGGATACACAACATCTTGAAATATATCTAGATATATTTGTTGGAAAGAACACTCCCTTGATGGAGTGATGCTGAATGTAATTTTTTTTTTTTTATTTTTTTTTTTTTAATTCAACTCACCCCACTCTCCCCTACAATTAGCCACTATGTTGCTCATACAGTATCAGACTGAGTACGCTTCTAGGTTCACACATACTCGGATCATGTATTTGAAACCCATCTCCATAATAGTAACAACATAATGTTACACCCCTGAAAGGGGGGGAAAATAGGAGAAAAACACGTTGCGTATGTGGGCTCAATTGGAAATTACCTTTAAAATGGTGCATTGTCGACAAGCGCGATCAGATTGAGTCCCGGCCTTAGTCCTCATCAGTGGTGAGAATTACCTGGGTACATGGCCACTGTAGCTCCTTTAGGCACAAAGCCCCTGGTAACAAAGACTCCTGTTCCAGCGAACGGCAAGGAACTAGGCTTTCGCTCAATACAGAACCCAACCGTCAGGAACATCGTCTCGATGGGCCCATGCTCTCCTTTTGGTTCTCCTGTTTCATATTATAATAATTAGTCACGCATTTCAGGAAAACATGTTCCATATGGTTGGCACCAGCCGGATATTTGAAAGACAGGTATATAATGGAAGACATGCACAATTAATAGGGCTGAGAAGGGAACGGTACAGATTGTTAATTTTTGCACGTATAGGATGTGTGCTCTTGAGTTGGCTCATTATCTTGACTGTTCTTGAGTAACAAATAGTTTTATAAAAATCTGAACATGGTATAGTTACACATATAACATTAATATAGACTAAGTGTACAAAACATTAGGAACACCTGCTCTTTCCATGACAGACTGATCAGGTGAAAGCTATGATCCCTTATTGATGTCACTTGTTAAATCAACTTCAATCAATGTAGACGAAGAGGAGATAGGTGAGACATTGTGTATGTGTGCCAATCACAGGGTGAATGGACAATACAAAAGTAAAGTGCCTTTAAAAGGGGTATGGTAGTAGGTTCCAGGCGCACCTGTTTGAGTGTCAAGAACTGCAACGCTGCTGGGTTTTTCACGCTCAACAGTTTCCTGTGTTTATCAAGAATGGTTCACCACCCAAAGGACATCCAGCCAACTTGACACAACTGTGGGAAGCATTGGAGTCAACATGGTGTCAAGTGTTCCACAGGGATGTTGGCCCTTGTAGAGTCCATGCCCCAACGAATTAAGGCTGTTGTGAAGGTGTTCCTAATGTTTGGTATACTCAGTGTATAAGTGTTATTATCATCATCATCAGACCTGAGTCAAACACTTAAAATACATTCAAAGTGACCTTTTGGCCTTACCCAGGACTCCTTTACGACTTCCTAATGTTTCATCTCTAGGTTCTTCAAAGCAAAAAAATGTGTCATATGAAGCTCTTGGTATGTAATATGACTAGTATTTTCATTTCAATAAAGAATGACAATTTTTGAATACTGTATAAACATGAACATTGAAAATACTGTATACCATTTTTGGTTTGGCAAATGTTTCTACACATTATTGAACATAGTTTACTCCACGGGCATATCAAAGTTCCAGAGTGGGATGTCTGCTACTTTTAGAGTTATTATCCGATTTGTAAACCTTAACAGATTGAACGTGAAAATGGATTCAAAAGGGTCGCCCTCTGCTGGTGATTTGCAGGGAGTGCAATACATAATTAAAAGGAGGTCTGTGATTGGTTACATTGCCTACTACACCAATTTCTCTGTATAAAATGGGCCATGACTTTAAAACTTGCAGAGATGCCACTCTGGAACTAATATGCTCGTTGAGTATATTGTGTTCTACAATATATATTTAAAAAATTGCCAAATCTAAATTTGTATATTTCCAATATTCATGTTTAGCTATATTTCAGAAATATTTTTTTGCGGGAGGGAAATCAAAATACTACAGAACAAGCGGTAAAGCTTCATATGACACCAATGTTTGCTTTGTAGCACCTACCGATGAAACATTATGTAGTCTTAAAGGAGAAGGCCAAAATGTAATAAATATGCAAACTTTGATAAATGATTTCTCAATTATGCTTTTACATACAGTGCATTCAGAAGTATTCAGAACCCTTGATTTTTTCCACATTTTATTATGTTAGTCTTATTCTAAAATTGATTAAATTGTTTTTTCCCCCTCATCAATCTACACACAATACTCCTCAATGACAAAGCAAAAAACAGGTTTAGACATTTTTGCTAATTTATTAAAAATAGAAAACTGAAATGTACATAAGTATTCAGACCCTTTTTCTCAGTACTTTGTTGAAGCACCTTTGGCATCAATTACAGCCTCATGTCTTCTTGGGTATGACACTACAAGCTTGGCACACCTGTATTTGGGGAGTTTCTCCCATTCTTCTCTGCAGATCCTCTCAAGCTCTGTCAGGTTGGATGGGGAGCGTCGCTGCACAGCTATTTTCAGGTTTCTCCAGAGATGTTTCAACAAAGTACTGAGTAAAGGGTCTGAATACTTACGTAAATGTGATTTCAGTTTGTTTTTAAATAAGTGTACAAAAAAAATTCTAAAAACCTGTTTTTGCTTTGTCATTATGGGGTATTGTGTGTAGGTTGATGAGGGGGAAAAATAATTGAATCCATTTTAGAATAAGGCTGTAATGTAACAAAATATGGAAAAAGTCAAGGGGTCTGAATATTTTCAGAATGCACTGTATGTCAACAATCCTTCCTCTAAAGGACCATTCTACTGATTACATTTCATGAAAATCCCCAAAATCATGGTCAATATTTGTCTAGGTTTCGTGAGGAATCCCTCCAAATAGTTGAGCTGTGCTTGATTTAGTTTCCTCTGTATACTGGAACAGTTTCGATCAAGCACAAGTCAGTAAGTATTTAAAAGTATATGATATTGTATACATTTGACCTAGGTCTGATTCTTATCTCTGGTAAATAGAACACTAACACGATTAATTCAACTCATCGACAACTCATCAAGCCCCTAAGTCATTGAATAAGCTGCGTTAATGCTGGGCTGAAACAAAAGCCTGCACACCCTGTGCCTAGGAGCCAGTTTAACAAATGCTGTGCTTTTATGTCTTTCCCACCCATGATTCCATTCCCTAACAAAAGGCAGAAACAAAAACACAACCTATGTCTGGTCCCTCAGTGGTCTCTGGGCTGAGGTAGCGGGTTTGAGTCGAGGCGGGAAGCAGACGTAACACCTCTTCCTGGTGTGCAACGTCATTTCTGAGCAGTGCCCTAAAAAGATGTAGTAGTGTTTCTAACACCACCTCATCCGAGGCCAGCCTGTCTTTTGAGCGCTCTGTGACCTGGCGAATAGTTCTGTGGGGAAAAAAAGACAGAATAGGCCATTGCAAATCAGCTCTTCACTTACTTTGAGGCAAAAAAAAATATGCTTCCACTAAATGTCTGGATGCTGCAGAGGTGCTTGCCTGCTTGAGCACAAGAATGCAAGCCCTAATAATCAAGGGGATAGCCAACATAAATCAGCAGATTATGCAAAGTAAAGATAATGAAACTAGAAAAGCACATTTCCTAAAGAAAATATATGCTTGTTAGCTTGTCTTAAAGTATCTATTGTTGTGAAATAAGTAATAGAAGTGACTGCAGTAGTAGTGGTAGTGACTGATTATAGTTGGAAAAAGTAGGTAGATGGAAAGATTGATTGATTGGATAGGATAGCCTGAATATGTTGGTTTGGTGTCTAGCTTGAACGGTCGAGAGTTATTGTTGGTGGGTTATTTTATGCATATTTTTAGAGTTAAAGGTTTTAAAAGAACAGAAAGTTAGGATAGATTGAACATTTGAAAGTTAGTCTTATACATAGAGAATGATAGAGGACCCTAGATGGATAAAACTTGTTTTTGCAGGGGCATTTTGAAGCAGTCAACTAGGTGGGACTTCCTATGGATTAAGGAAGGATCACGATTCCATCCAAGTCATCAGGAGGGATCAACCAATTAATTACACTCTTCAGCAAACATTCTATAACTGGAGGTGGCAGTAATTCGCCAACCTTGGCTTTATACCTGTAGAAAAACAACACACTCCAGATGGCAGTATGCACACTTTCAGTTTGTATACCAACTCATATAAGTAGTAGAGAAGAAAATTGTCTACATTAAAATGGAGATGGCCTCAATGGCATTGCCCATGCAGTCACAGATGTCATAATGGTACAGATACACATATCTCTATGGTCTTATAGCTTAAAAATGCAATATGTAACTTTTTGGGCGATCTGACCAAATTCACATAGAACTATAGTCTAAGAAGCAGTAGATCTGTTCTATGTCTGCCATTTCTATGCTTCCCGTTAATAACTTTTGTTTTTGCGTCTTTTGGTTTTGTACACCAGCTTCAAACAGCTGAAAATACAATATTTTGGTTATTGAAAATATATTTCACAGCGGTTTAGATGGTATAATGATTATCTACACGATACAGTTGAAGTCGGAAGTTTACATACACCTTAGCCAAAATCATTTACACACTGTCACAATTCCTGACATTAAATCCTAGTAAAGATTCCCTGTCTTAGGTCAGTTAGTATCACCAGTTAATTTTAAGAATGTGAAATGTCAGAATAATAGTAGAGAGAATGATTTACTTCAGCTTTCATTTCTTTCATCACATTCCCAATTGGTCAGAAGTTCACATACACTCAATTAGTATTTGGTAGCATTGGCTTTAAATTGTTTAACTTCGGTAAAACATTTCTGGTAGCCTTCCACAATAAGTTGGGTGAATTTTGGCCCATTCCTCTTGAAAGAGCTGGTGTAACAGAGTCAGGTTTATTGGCCTCCTTGCTCACACCCACTTTTTCAGTTCTGCCCACATATTTTCTATGGGATTGAGGTCAGGGCTTTGTGATGGCCATTCCAATACCTTGACTTTGTTGTCCTGAAGCCATTTTGCCACAACTTTGGAAGTATGATTGGGGTCATTGTCCATTTGAAAGACCCATTTGTGACAAAGCTTTAAACTTCCTGACTGATGTCTTGAGATGTTGCTTCAATATATCCACATAATTTTCCAATCTCATGATCTCATCTATTTTGTGAAGTGCGCCAGTCCCTCCTGCAGCAAAGTATGCCCACAACATGATGCTGCCACCCCCGTGCTTCATGGTTGGGATGGTGTTTTTCGGCTTGCAAGCCTCCCCCTTTTTCCTCCAAACATAATGATGATCATTATGGCCAAACAGTTATATTTTTGTTGCATCAGACCAGAGGACATTTCTTCAACGATCTTTGTCCCCATGTACAGTTGCACACCGTAGTCTGGCTTTTTTATGGTGGTTTTGGAGCAGTGGCTTCTCTCTTGCTAAGCGGCCATTCAGGTTATGTCAATATAGGACTTGTTATACTGTGGATATAGATACTTCTATACCCATTTCCTCCAGCATCTTCACACGGTTCTTTACTGTTGTTCTAGGAGTGATTTGCACTTTTCGCACCAAAGTATGTTTATCTCTAGGAGACAGAATGCGTCTCCTTCCTGAGCGGTATGACGGCTGCGTGGTCCCATAGTGTTTATACTTGCGTAGTATTGTTTGTACAGATGAACATGATGCCTTCAGGCATTTGGAAATTGCTCCCAAGGATGAACCAGACTTGTGGAGGTCTACCATTTTTTTCTGAAGTCTTGGCTGATTTCTTTTGGTTTTCCCATGATGTCAAGCAAAGAGGCACTGAGTTTGAAGGTTGGCCTTGAAATACATCCACAAGTACACCTCTAATTGACTCAAATTATGTCAATTAGCCTATCAGAAGCTTCTAAAGCCATGATGGAATTTTCTGGAATTTTCCAAGCTGTTTAAAGGCAGTCAACTTAGTGCATGTAAACTTCTGACCCACTGGAATTGTGATACAGTGAAATAATCTGTCTGTAAACAATTGTTGGAAAAATGACTTGTCATGCATGAAGAAGATGCCCTAACCTACTTGCCAAAACTATAGTTTGTTAACTCTTTAGGAATAGGGGGCAGCATTAGGAAGTTTGGATGAAAAGCGTGCCCAAAGTAAACTGCCTGTTACTCAGGCCCAGAAGCTAGAATATGCATATAATTAGTAGATTTGGATAGAAAACATTCTAAAGTTTCCAAACTGTTAAAATGGTTGTGAGTATAACAGAACTCATATGGCAGGTTGAAAACCTGAGAAAAATCCAACCAGGAAGTGGTAATTTGAGGTTTGTAGTTTTCAAGTGAATGCCTATCAAATTATCCAGTGTCTGTGGGGTCAGATTGCACTTCCTAAGGCTTCCACTAGATGTCAACAGTCTTTAGAAGTTGTTTCAAGCTTCTATTGTGAAAGGGGAGCGAATAAGACCACTCTAAGCAGGTGCTCAGCTGAAAGCCTTTAGTTTAGTCATGCGCTCCGTTCCCTTTCTAATAAAAACAGTATTGTCCGGTTGAAACATTATTGAATATTTATGATAAAAATACCCTAAGGATTGATTAGAAACATCGTTTGACATGTTTCTACGAACTCTAATGGAACTTTTGGGGCTTTTCGTCTAGACTTTGTGCATTTGGATTACTGGACTAAACGCACAAACAAAAAGGAGGTATTTGGACAGAGATGAACTTTATCGAACAAAACAAACTTATTGTCTAACATGGAATCCTGGGAGTGCCACCAGATGAAGATCATCAAAGGTTAGTGATTCATTTTAACGCAATTTCTGACTTTTGACACCTTTCCTTCTTTGGAAAATGTCTGTATGGTTTTTTTGTGGCTAGGCGCTGTCCTAACATAATCGCATGGTGTGCTTTAGCCGTAAAGCCTTTTTGAAATCGGACACTGTGGTTGGATTAACAAGAAGTTTCTTTAAAATGGTGTATAATACTTGTACGTTTGAGGAATTTTAATTATGAGATTTCTGTTGTTTGAATTTGGCGCCCTGCAATTTCACTGGCTGTAGGCCAGGTGTTCCGCTAGCAGAACCCCCTTCCCAGATTAACAATAAATTTGTGGAGTGGTTGAAAAATGAGTTTTAATGACTCCAACCCAAGTGTGTAACCTTCCGACTTCAACTGTACTTGCTTATCGTCACAAACTAAAATTAGGCAAAATATTCAAATTTTAGCAACCAGGAAATGGCATAGTGATTTTTGCATATAGCACCTTTAATTGGCCAAGGAGCAGGACCATTTTGAACAGCTACCTCTGTAGAACTATGATTCTCATTCAAACCCATGTTAAGTTATACACATTCAAAATTGGTTAGAGTTCAAAAACGATATATAATAATCAAAAAGCTATTAAGTAGGGTCAGTCTTAACATTCAATGTTGGTTTGGAGTTGATAGCTTAAACGGTGAAAGAGAGAGGTCTATACGTTTTTGTTTTCTGGCTCTTTTCATTTCAATTGAAATGCATTGGGAGCTCATTTAAATATTTTTGCAGTTCAAAAAGTATATGCGCTATCATTAAGATTTTCTCAAGCAATCTAAATTGGGTCAGTCTGCAGATTTAATAGTTCGTTTCCGGTTAATAGCTTAAATCGTTTAAGCACTAGAGCGAGGGGAATAAATAGAATATTACGAGTATATTTCAGAAATCTTGAGTGGTCTTTTCTTCAGCAAGTACTTTAATTACATTGTTACCATTATATTAACATAGGCCAACACAATTGCACTGAATTGTGCACCTTTCTCGATCAATTTCTTCATACATAAAACCATTGTACACGTAATTCAGAGACTTAAGACTTACCTCTCATTTTTACGAAGATTCAATGCAATCCACGGAACGAATCTGTGTCTGTAGGACTTCCATTTGTCTTGAATTCTTGTCATGACAATTCTGAACATGATCTGGACATGTAGGCTGACATGTTGGTTGGGTTCTCCCCGTAAATCAAGTTGCTGCTGGAAAAAAACGCTACCGCCATCTGCTGAAAGAAGGGAGAAACAGGGCTACTTAAGCAGTAAAATAAAAAATAACACGTCGTGCAAATAGTTTATAGACCTGCACGAAGAAGTTGAATTACTCTAGCCTAGTTAAACATTGTTAATTTGTAGCCCAAAAACATTGAAAACACATAGCGTTTTGAAATGGAAGGTATTGTCATTATAGCCCATTTGACAATGAATAGCAGTAGCCATGACTGTATGCAACAATAGCATATACACTGTATACATATGTACATTTATCAAGACCCTCACTGCCAAAATGTTACGTAATCTTTTCTAACTGTCCAATATTAACCTTGGACTTGTTCAAGTCGTGCGCAAAGTGGAAACATCTGCCGTTCAGCCCGTGAACAAGTTATGCTGCGTTAAAACAGTCATACCAGTAGGCATAGCAGGGAGACAGAGGGTGACGGCGGAGTTTGTAACGTTATGAAGGAGGCCAAGATGGCGGCTTGAGCAAACGCTTTTTTACCGAGCTCCGCACCAAACTTCAGAAATATTGTGAAAAAAAACAAGTTTACAGTCATTACTGTTTTTATTTGTTCAAGAAATAATAACTTTCCAGTGATTGGAATACGAATTTGATCATTTATTTCGGCATGTCCATGCGAAGTCGTGACAAAAAAAGGAAGAAGCTAGCCGTTCTATTGCTAATCAACAAGAGAGAAACGTGCTTATAGACAACTGCCATAACTGCGCTTGGCCTATGGATAATATCATGCTGTTGAAGATGACGAATTCCCCCTCTTTACCGGTTACTCCGTGCAAACCTCCACCCTCCAAAAAACCCAACATGAACTCTACCCTCTCCATACTCATCAACTCCAGGTCTGACGCCATTGTGAAAATGGTTATCGAAGGCATGAAAAAGACTGGAGTTTGCATGTGGTGAAAGGATGTGAAAATGAGAGGGGCAAAAGTTGAAAAAAGTGTGGGAAAGAATAACAATGTCTACCATAGACGTCTCACTGATCTGGAATAATACACAAGATGGAACCTGAGACTCTACGGCGTGCCAGAGGTGGAGAATGAGGATGTGCGAGGAGAGGCTATCCGTATCTGCCAAGAAGTTAAGCCTGCAGAGAAGAACAAAGTTGGTAATACCATCGACGTTGTGCATCGCCTCGGCAAGAAGCAACAGCAAAATGATTCAAGACCAAGGGGTATCATCATCCTCTTCACTGCTTGATTCTACAGGGATGCTGTCAGGAAAGCTGCTAGGCAGAACGCCTTCCTTCAGAGCCATGGTATGCGTTTCACCGAGCATCTCAGCCCGGAGGACATAGAAAGAAGGAACAAGTTGTGGCCAACGATAACGAAATGAGGGAAAGGCTGCTTACTTCGTAGGAGGACGAGGCTTCATCAACGGTTCAGAAATCCATATTCCTCCCTAAAATCTGACCAGAAGGAACAGATTGATGATTTCGGCCATCTCATTTTCCTTGTGTTGTTTAACTTTACCTAACAAGCATCAGGTGACTATTTTTCGGAATACTCAGGTACTTCAATGTATTCGTTTGTTCTTGTATGACCAGAAGGCCTATTTTGTTTACAAACTTACGAAGAAGACTGAAAGTTGTATTTTTTTTTTTTATCTATACAGTAACTAAGATACTGTTTTAAAGGGCATACAGGTCTGCTCTGACTTTACACGGTTATTGTTCGATTTAGTTATTAATACTTATTTCCAAATGAAAAAGGTCTTAGGAACATGTATATGTAAAACATTTTTTATTTAAAAAAAAATGTATGATCAGTTTTCATATGCACTTAAAATAGTAGGTACCCTTTTTATTTAAATTATTATTTTGTATTTAATTTCTTAGAATAGTTCCTGATTACACTAAAGAGGGTTTTTAATCTGTCTTACTACAAAGAACCCTTGGTTTGGTCTTGAACATAATTTTCAGTTGAGTTGAATTTCAAAAGCCGGATAACATCTAGCTCAGAGTTTATGGAATAAGCTATTTTCACTTTAAATTGACTTAAATGATGCAGATCTCGGTTCCTTATCGCTTATGTTCACTGCTCCTACGTTTTTGACTCATCCTACTACAGTTTATACCTTTTATATAATCTTTGTTGTTTTGTCTTTGTCTATATTTTCTATTAATGCTAGGGGGTTATGAAACAATGTGAAGCGCAAGGTCTTATTTTTATTTGCTAAACAATTTCGAACAGATTTTTGCTTTTTTTCAAGAGTCTGACTCAATTTTCGGCTGATGCCAACTTCTGGAGGTCACAGTGGGGCAACGATATTTGGCTTTCCCATGGATCTGAACGCTCCGCTGGTGTCACTACAATGAAAAATACCTTTGGTAATATTTATTCTACACTCGGAATGTGACCCCTTTGGTCACTTTATTTGTCTTGTGATCAGTTACAATGACATTATGCTCATTACTGTAAACGTCTACGTGTACAACACCAAACATGAGAATGATGAGTTGCTTGAATCTATAGAGAAACATACTTCATTGGTTATCTAAATTTCCGAATTCGTTATTATTGATAGGAGGGGACTTTAACATTACTATAGATAATTCAACTGATAGATGGCCCCCAGGTAGGCCAACCAATTAATACTTTTTATGGAAACGTTTGATCTTACTGATATATGGAGAGAGGGGTTTCCGGCCGACAGATCATCAACTTGGAGTAACAAAACAGGTTCCAGACAATCCAGAATAGATTTTTGGCTTATATCCAAATGTATTGATAGTGAGTGTGTTACTACAAATAGTTGTACTACTCCCCTCACAGACCATAGGGCCATTTACATTGATATCAAAATATTTACCCCTGATACTAATCTTGGTAGAGCATCCTACTGGAAGATAAATAGCTCATTTATTAAATAATGATATAGGTAAGTTTGAGGTTAAAGATCTGCTTTCACACTTTAGGGAAAGGGCTTGTGAAGAAAAATCTTATTGCAAGAACTGGGAGCTCATTAAATTTGAGGTGTCCAAATACCTTAGAAAATATGGTAGTAATCTTGCTGAGGAGGAAAAGGTGATCATTAAGATAACTTCCCTTTCTCATAGATCCCCAACCGGCCCCTCGGGGGAGGAGAAGATGGAACTGATTGAGTTACAAAAACTGATATATATATATATATATTAAAATCAGAAGGAGCCTTTATTAGATCAAGGAAAAAATGGATTGAGGAGGGAGAACAGAATTCATCCTTTATCTTTAGCCTTGAGAAATTTCACTCTACAAATAACACTATCCATAAGTTAAACATTGATGGTGTTATTACAGATAACCAAAAATGTATCACTAAATACTGTAGCAATTTTTACAGAAAATTGTATAGCTCTACGTACCGTCAGGAATCCACAGATGTTTTTTGACTCACTGAATAATGTTCACTCTATCAGTGATATAGAATCTAAACAGTGTGATGAACCCATCAAAGTTGAAGAGATTATAGTCTATCAAACATCTAAAGAACAATAAATCACCAGGTGTTGATGGAATTACATCAGAATTGTACAAATTATTTTCTAAACAAGTAGCTCCCTTCCTATTTGAAGTCTTTTTAGAGAGTATTAAAAACAATGTTCTCCCTCCTACAATGAGTCAGGGGTTAATAAAAAAGAAGTGCGGCTCATCGATAACTGCCGTCCAATTTGTCTTCTTAATAATGACTATAAGATATTAGCCTTACTACTTGCAAAAAGAATTAAAGAAGTCCTGGATGCAATCATTGATGAAACACAATCTGGCTTTCTAAGGAACAGACATTTCTAACAATATCGGACTAGTATTAGACATACTTGACTACTCAGACCTAATAACCGAGGATAGCTTCATATTATTTTGAGATTTTTCTAAAACATTTGACACTGTAGAGCATCAGTTCCTCTTCCACTCCCTTGAGAGACTTGGCTTTGGGGATTTTTTTTCTGTAAGGCTATTAAGACTCTATACAAATGGTAACAGCTCTATCAAATTGAAATATGGCATCTCTCCTCTCTTTAACTCAAATCTAGGTATTAGGCAAGGTTGTTCTATCTCTCCGTACCTGTTTTTATTAATCACCCAACTTCTTACAAATTGTTTAAATAATAATCCTGTACAAGGTATTTCCATAGCTGGTAAAGAAATTATTATAAGCCAGCTGGCTGACAATACTACACTTTTTCTGAAAGATGCTAACCAAATTCCCATATCGATCAATGTGATTGCAATCCTTTTCCAAAGCGTCTGGTCTATATCCTAACATTAATAAATGTGAACTCATGGCTGTCAAAGATTGTGTGACACCTTCATATTATGGTATTCCAGTGAAAGAAGAACTTACATATTTAGGCATAACCATTACTAAGGATCAGAAGTCTAGAGGCTTACTAAATTTTAACCCTCTTATTTAAAAAGCCCAGAAGAAGCTAAATCAAGTCGCTCTGTAGCCATTATCTTTAAAAGGAAGAGACCTTCAGCCTTGGTTATTAGGAATCTCTAGACTAACATATGGCGCTCTATCTTTATATCTTGACAGTAAAATAAGCAAGGAGATAGACCAGATGCTTTTCAACTTTTTGTGGAGAAACCGTACCCATTACATTAGGAAAACTGTTGTAATGAACACTTATGTTAATGGTGGGCTGAATTTTCTGGACTTTACTATCTTAAATAATACTTTTAAGATCAATTGGATAAAACAATTCCTAAGAAGACCCACTTCTATGTGGAATGTTATTCCTCATGTCTTCTCTACTTTTGGTGGCCTTAACTTCATGTTGGTTTGCAATTATAATATTGACAAAGTTCCAGTGAAACTTTCTGCTTTTCATCGGCAGGTTTTCTTGTCATGGTCCTTAATTTATAAGCATAATTTTCCTCCACACAGATATTATATATGGAATAATCGGGATATATTGTATAAAAGTACTTCTTTGTTTTTAGAATATTGGTTATGAAATAATATCCTATTGGTGAGTCAACTGTTAAGTGCAGAGGGTCTTTCACTCAGTTATAAGGAATTCTTATCACTTTACAAGGTCCTTGAAACACCTAAAGATTTTGCAATTGTTTTAGATGCCATTCCCCCAGGTGTTGCTTTATTATTCAGGAACGCATCAAGACCCTCTGAGCCTACCTTCTGTTGACTCATCAGTAGAAAAGATTAGTTATTTTGATCCATTCAACAACAGAGCGATACGAACCTTGTTTCAGCAGGATGTTGTATCTATACCTTATGTCATGCCTTATTGGAATGGATTTATTGATAATATCTGTTGGAAAAAAGTTTGGATGTTGCCACACACACATACCTACTTGTTAACAAAATTAAGGAAGTTTCCTTTAAAATGATTCATAAATATTATCCTGCCAACCACTATATGAAGAAGTTTAAGGAAAACATCAACTCAAATTGCTCCTTTTGTAATGACCACCCAGAAACAGTGTTGTATCTTTTTTGGGCATTGTATTCATGTAAGAAAACTGGCAAGACATCAGTAGATTTATAATTGAACACATTTATGATCTTACACTATTGTGGATAGATGTACTGCTTGGATTCTTTACCTACGATAGAAGTAATCTGAAACATTTTTATGTAATTTCATTATTTTTTGGCCAAATTTCATATTCACAAATGTAAATTTACAAACAAAACACCACATTTTCTTACCTTACAAAAAGAAATTGAACTGTATTTTAAGACAATGAAATACTCTACTAACAAAAAAGCTGTTAGAATAATAAGTATATGTATGTCCCTTAACTGTTGGGTCTAGGGGGCAGCATTTGCACGTCTGGATAAAAAAAATGTACCCGATTTTAATCTGGTTACTAATCCTACCCAGTAACTAGAATATGCATATACTTATTATATATGGATAGAAAACACTCTAAAGTTTCCAAAACTGTTTGAATGGTGTCTGTGAGTATAACAGAACTCATTTGGCAGGCAAAACCCTGAGACATTTTCTGACAGGAAGTGGATACCTGATGTGTTGTATTGACTTTAAACCTATCCCATTGAAAAACACAGGGGCTTAGGAATATTTTGGCACTTCCTATTGCTTCCACTAGATGTCACCAGCCTTTACAAAGTGTTTTGAGTCTTCTGGAGGGAGATCTGACCGAACAAGAGCCATGGAACGATGATGTCCCATTAGACACCTGGCGCGCGAGTTCATGTTGGGTACCCTCGTTCCAATACGTTATAAAAGAGTATGCATTCGTCCACCTTGAATATTATTCATGTTCTGGTTAAAAAAGGCCCTAATGATTTATGCTATACAAGGTTTGACATGTTTGAACGAACGGAAATATATTTTTTCCCCTCGTTCATGACGAGAAGTCTGGCTGGCTTACATCATGTGCTAACGAGACGGAGATTTTTGGACATAAATGATGAGCTTTTTTGAACAAAACTACATTCGTTATGGACCTGTGATACCTGGAAGTGACATCTGATGAAGAGAATCAAAGGTAATGGATTATTTACATAGTATTTTCGATTTTAGATCTCCCCAACATGACGTCTAGTCTGTATCGCAACGCGTATTTTTCTGGGCGCAGTGCTCAGATTATTGCAAAGTGTGATTTCCCAGTAAGGTTATTTTTAAATCTGGCAAGTTGATTGCGTTCAAGAGATGTAAATCTATAATTCTTTAAATGACAATATAATATTTTACCAATGTTTTCTAATTTTAATTATTTAATTTGTTACGCTGACTTGACTGCCGGTTATTGGAGGGAAACGATTTCCTCAACATCAATGCCATAGTAAAACGCTGTTTTTGGATATAAATATGAACTTGATAGAACTAAAAATGCATGCATTGTCTAACATAATGTCCTAGGAGTGTCATCTGATGGAGATTGTAAAAGGTTAGTGCATTTTAGCTGGTTTTATGGTTTTGGTGACCCTGTCTTTGACTTGACAAAACATTACACACAACTCTTGTAAATGTACTGTCCTAACATACTCTAAATTTATGCTTTCGCCGTAAAACCTTTTTGAAATCGTAAAACGTGGTTAGATTAAGGAGATGTTTATCTTTCAAATGGTGTAAAATAGTTGTATTTTTGAAAAATTTGAATTTTGACATTTATTTGGATTCAAATTTGCCGCTCTTGAAATGCACCTGCTGTTGATGGAGTGCACCACGGGTGGCACGCTAGCGTCCCACCTAGCCCCAAGAGGTTTTAAGGTCCTTGTGTCATGTGATATTGTACCCCCTAGCCCAATTGTCCTTTGTATATTAGTTATATATATACTTGTGTTCCCACATGTACTTCCTGTATTGATTTGTTAGTAAAAATAAATAAAAAAGAGGGTGATGGCAAAACCAAGCCAGTACGACGTTGCTATGGTGATTTCAGTAAACAAACAGTCCAAATCAACATCAGGTAGAATACCAATGGAATTTTTTTAAATATTTAATCTCTGGCGGCAAGTCCCGTCGAGAGTGACGGTATTCACCGCCAGCCTCAACCAAGTGTAGGTAGCTGCAATGGGCGTGTCTCGTGAATTGGGATGATAGGTAGCACTGATGGGCGCTGGATTTAAAAGGAGGAAATCATACCATTCAAATGGTGAATGTGGTATCCCACACGCCACATGTGTGGTACGTGTTACATTTCAATAGCGATTCAGAACATTGTACTGTGTGATACGCAACCAGTTCAACTGTGATTTTGGACAATTTCAACTAAGACTAAGTGCACATGTTCGTCATAGAAGGCCAAAGTTCAAATTCATGGGTTTTCGGAAAATTGTCCTTTCTCACCAGTAGCAGCATAGAGCAAGCGTGTGTTAGCTATGTAACTTGATATTTCTGCCATCCATTCTGACATTGTGGGAAGATAACCAACCTTCCAATTAATGACAATGCATTTCATAACCGCTATAAATGCTAGGTTACACAGTTTCTTCTTATAACAGTCTCCAGTATCAATATTTCCAAGCAAACAAAAACAGGGAGAAGGGTGAATCTGTAGCCATGCTAAGATAAAAGATCATACTCTTTCCCAGAATTCAGCCAGCCTTCACAAGAGCATAACATACACTACCAGTCAAAAGTTTTAGAACAACTACTCGTTCAAGGGTTTGTTATTTTTACTATTTTCTACATTTGCAGAATAATAGTGAAGACAACAAAACTATGAAATAACACATATGGAATCATGTAGTAACCAAAAAAGTGTTAAACAAATCAAAATATATTTTATATTTGAGCTTCTTCAAAGTAGCCACCCTTTGCCTTGATGACAGCTTTGCACACTCTTGGCATTCTCTCAACCAGCTTCATGAGGTAGTCACCTGGAATGCATTTCAATTAACAGGTGTGTCTTGTTAATTTGTGGAATTTCTTTCCTTCTTAATGCGTTTGAGCTAATCAGTTGTGTTGTACGTAGGGGAGGTATACAGAAGATAGCCCTATTTGGTTACTACATGATTCCACATGTGTTATTTCATAGTTTTGATGTCTTCACTATTATTCTACAATGTAGAAAATTGAAAAAATAAAGAAAAACCCTTGAAAGAGTAGGTGTGTCCCAACTTTTGACTGGTACTGCATGTATATATACAGTTGAAGTCGGAAGTTTACATACACCTTAGCCAAATACATTTAAACTCTATTTTTCCCACAATTACTGACATTTAATCCAAGTAAAAATTCCCTGTCTTAGGTCAGTTAGGATCACACTTTATTTTAAGAATGTGAAATGTCAGAATAATAGTAGAGAGAATTATTTATTTCAGCTTTTATTTCTTTCATCACATTCCCAGTGGGTCAGAAGTTTACAAACACTCAATTGGTATTTTGTAGCATTGCCTTTAAATTGTTTATCTTGGGTCAAACGTTTCAGGTAGCCTTCCACAAGCTTCCCACAATAATTTGGGTGAATTTTGGCCCATTCCTCCTGACAGAGCTGGTGTAACTGAGTCAGGTTTGTAGGCCTCCTTGCTCGCACACAATTTTTCAGATCTGCCGACAAATTTTCTATAGGGTTGAGGTCAGGGCTTTGTGATGGCCACTCCAATACCTTGACTTTGTTTTCCTGAAGCCATTTTGCCACAACTTTGGAAGTATGCTTGGGGTCATTGTCCATTTGGAAGACCCATTTGCGACCAAGCTTTAACTTCCTGACTGATGTCTTGAGATGTTGCTTCAATATATCCACATAATTTTCCTATCTCGTGATGCCATCTATTTTGTGAAGTGCACCAGTCTGCACCAAAGCAACCCCACAACATGATGCTTCCACCCCCGTGCTTCACGGTTGGGATGGTGTTCTTCAGCTTGCAAACATTCCCCTTTTCCCTCCAAACATAACAAAGGTCATTACAGCCAAAGAGTTCCATTTTTGTTTCATCAGACCAGAGGACATTTCTCCAAAAAGTACAATCTTCGTCCCCATGTGCAGTTGCAAACCGTAGTCTGGCTTTTTTATGGCGGGTTTGGAGCAATGGCTTCTTCCTTGCTGAGCGGCCTTTCAGGTTATGTCGATATAGGACTCATTTTATTGAGGATATAGATACGTTTGTACCTGTTTCCTCCAGCATCTTCACAAGGTCCTTTTCTGTTGTTCTGGGATGGATTTGCACTTTTCGCACCAAAGTACGTTCATCTATAGGAGACAGAATGCGTCTCCTTCCTGAGCGGTATGATGGCTGCGTGGTCCCATGGTGTTTATACTTGCGTACTATTGTTTGTACAGATGAACGTGGTACCTCCAGGCATTTGGAAATTGCTCCCAAGGATGAACCAGATTTGTGGAGGTCTACAATTTTTGTTTCTGAGGTCTTAGCTGATTTCTTTGGATTTTCCCATGATGTCAAGCAAAGGGGCACTGAGTTGAAAGGTAGGCCTTGAAATACATCCACAGGTATACCTCCAATTGACTTTGCAAAAGGCACTCGCACATCTGAGCAATCTTTTTTGCAGGTGCATGGTAAAAGTTGAACAAGATGAAGGAAAAGGGAAACCGCACACTGCTCTTGATAGTATCACTGATCTTTAATAAGCTTAGGTATCGGCCTCACGGCTTTTGTGAATTAAAAACAAAATCGCACCCGTATGTAGACCTAGCCTATGTATATTATGTTGTGAATTTGAACATGAATTATGTCCCTATTTAAGATTACTCTGAAGTTTTTAATACAATGTACCTAATGATGAATGAAAACTTATGTCCTCATTGTGGTTTTACAGACGTGTTTAATACGTCTTATTTACCCAGTTTATTCGAATATTTGTGAAATGCATATTGTTATATTTGGTTGCATTTATTTGTTTTCTTTCCCCTCCAACCCCTTTCGATGCTTGGAACGGATGTGGGTGGGGCTAGGTCTACATAAGGGTGCTATTTTGTTTTTAATTCACAAAAGCTCTGACGAAGGCCGTGAGGCCGATACCTAAGCTTATTAAAGATCAGTGATACTATCAAGAGCAGTGTGCGGTTTCCCTTTTCCTACACCTCTAATTTACTCAAATGATGTCATTTAGCCTATCAGAAGCTTCTAAAGCCATGACATCATTTTCTGGAATTTTCCAAGCTGTTTAAAGGCACAGTCAACTTAGTGCATGTAAACTTCTGACCCACTGGAATTGTGATACAGTGAATTATAAGTGAAATAATCTGTCTGTAAACAATTGTTGAAAAAATGACTTGTGTCATGCACAAAGTAGATGTCCTAACCGACTTGCCAAAACTATAGTTTGTTAACAAGAAATTTGTGGAGTGGTTGAAAAACGAGTTTTAATGACTAAGTGTATGTAAACTTCCAACTTCAACTGTATATACAGAGTATGAGGCCTTTGCAGAGAACTGTAGGCGTGACATGAAGTTGAACTAAAGGCTCTTGATTCTACCCTTGCCAATCACCAAACCTTCTCCCACAGTTGCTGATATCACCAACCTCCATCATGTTTGAGCACTTACATCAGAAAAATGCTCCAGAGCAATAAGGGGAAAAAACCCAGTAAACATACATATCTTGAAACTGTTTTCCAATAAAAGCTATTTACTGTATGTACTGAACCGAAGGACTTTTTAAATGTTGCTTCTGTAATGTACCTTATAATATAGGTGACCTCCTTCGCTGGTGTAGATGGACGTCACAAGGATGGGCTCCTACATGTGCTCATAGATGTTGCCCTTCAGTGGGTACACCCCCACCTGGAACTCCTAGGACACACACAAACAAATGTGTGTAAAGCAGGTTAAGAGAATGGGGTTAGTGTCCAGGGCCCAAAGACTCTCAGAGTAGGAGGGCAGATCTAGGATCAGATCCCCTCTGTCCTTATAATATTGTTCATTATGGTCTTACCTTTTGCTAATTCTTAGTCTTAATTGTTCTCTTGGGTCAAAGTGAATTGTTACATTGGGATCTAGACAACTTTTATCAGCTGGTATAGATGAACTTCATGGCGATGAGCTTCTACATGTGCTCAGTGAAGTTGCTTGCCCTCCAGTGGCCACCACCACTCTCTAGCATGGTACTGGAAATCCTAGGTGGACAGGCAGACAGAAAGACGTACTGGCAGACTGGGCAACATAATCAAATGCACATGTTGTAGCTAATGGTGTAATTACCTTGATATGCTTTTTAGATAGTGGCTAGACAGAAACCACTGAGTCTGCTTTATTTTAAATGGAAAAGTAAAGTAAATAGAACCTTCTCAAGCTAATTTATACAGTTAAAAGGGTTGCTAGCCAGTTTTTCTAATTGGGAACTTGGAAAAAAACGAGCTCTTTTGTATTTATTTAACTAGGCAAGTCAGTTAAGAACAAATTCTTATTTATAATGATGACTTACCCCGGCCAAGCCCTAACCTGGACGACGCTGGCCAATTATGCGCCACCCTATGGGACTCCCAATCATGGCTGGTTGTGATACAGCCTGGAATCGAACCTGGTCTGTAGTGACACATCTAGCACTGAGATGCAGTGCCTTAGACTGCTGCGCCACTCGTTGACATTAGCTGGTTGGTTCTCAGAAGCGTGTAGGCCTTTTAGCTAGCTGTTTAAAAATCTACTCACTGTTATTATCATTTATGTAAAAAGACAATCAATAATATCAATCGTGTAAGCACATGGATATACTTTTTAGCAAATTATTTATTTATTTCAGACTCATGACTTAAATGGCGGGCTGTGAGTGACAGACTGAAACTCAATCTCCCATGATTCCGTAGTACCGGAACTGACCGTGTTGTCATTTGTAATATAATTAATCAACTTAATAATGTTGAACTCCGCAACCAAAATTAAGAAAAAGACAATTACTCATTATGTATTACTTTGCATACAATGTATAATAATAGAAGAAACAATTGTATTTTACATTTTAATTTGATCTGTGATAATGTAGCTAGTTTATTTATTGGCCTGTATGTGTGTCCAATAGAAAAATTATTGGTATGTCCTGCCTGCACAACCATTAAAATGATCAGAGAGAAACTCAATTGGGCCTTAGTAGTTGCTCAGTGTAACATTGTTGACAGCATATTGAGATATTTTTCACAGTGCACTCAGAATGCACAAATGCCTGTAGGGGAACCCTCATAAAAAAAAGGTTCCAGATCGAACCATTTTAAGATCAGATAAAATCTTTATTTTTGAGAGTGTAAATTATTCATTACCCCACAGCTCACTGTTTTTATTGACGACTAGGTCAAACATAGAACGACTGTTGTAGCCTAAGTTTGCGCTGGGACAGCATCAATGGCAGCATCAGTGGACTAGACTGGAAAGGTTTACTGTCCAAGTCTACGGGGCAACAGGGATGTGACCCGGCAGGCAATAGTGCAACCAATAACACTATATGACTTTGGCAAGACTGCCCTACAAAGGCAAAACGCAGTAACTATGAATTTGGTAAAACATCTTTGATCTGTTGTAATGGTTTCCTGACACAAGAACAAGCTAGTTGATCAGAATATATCATGGATTATCAGACAGAAAAATAATAAAGTAAAAAAAAAATCGGAGTTCCTGCGTTTTGCCTTTGTAGGGCAGAAGTGGGAGCCTAATAATAATATCTTACCATCAATATATAGCAACTATACAATCAAATATAGGCCTTCAACATTTTACAATCATGGAGGGACCCAGTCTAAGTAGGTGTAATGGAAATTATATGATTAAAGGTTTGACTAAATGATTTCACTCAGAAACCATATAACCTGTTGAAATGTATTAGCAATTATAAGGCTATAATAATATGTTAAAAACTATAATCCAATACTGTGTGTGAGTAGACTGTTTAAGATTAGGACACTGTTACCACTTCAAAATGAGCAGCAGAGTTGATAAGACGACCTTGGGAAAGGAACAGGAGAAGAGGCCTCCCTAAGTTAGGGAGAGAAACAACGGCCTGAGAACGGCTTAGCTGGCAGGAGATTAGAAGACAGGTGGCAAGGTTTGATAATGAATGTATGTGTACTGTGGAAAAATACAGCCGCCTAAAGTGGGGTGGAGTTCTCTACTGATGCGAGCTCATTTGGAAGGCTTTGTACATTGTATGGATTTTAGAGCTCTCATAAATAAACGTTTTGACTATTGTAGGCTGGTTCTCCGTCTGCTTCATTCAACCAGAATCTTACACACTCTGGGGGGTGGCAGACTAAGTAGTTTAATTGAATTTCGGTTTAAGAACATTGATAACTTAATTCACGTAACAGTAGGGTACCCCTCAAGTAAGGTCATTTAAATAAATGATAAAAGGTATTGCATTAGGTAAAACGACCTCCTAACACTTTCTGTTGAGCACTTTGGCATTACAAGCCAATAGCTAGAAGTACTCCTAGGGTCTTTTGAAGAACTATACAGATATCCAGTTTCTGTCTGGTTCTCTGCTCTGTCATGACCTTCAGAGAGTCTGGTGTCAGGCCAATAAGTAACTCCAATAACTGAATCAGCCTTCTTAAGCAGTTTATTGATCTTGTTCTTGACGTGGACAATTTAATATCTAAAATAACCCTCTACTTACTACCTCATTCTGGAATTATGATTCACATAATATGACATGATGCTATGAGTATGACATTAAACAATTAGCCTCTTGTGTTCATATCGACAGATTATAAAGCTGCACCTTGTCCTCAATTTCAGAAATACCGGGATCAACAACAACAAAATACATGTCCAAGCTGTGCCCAAACCTTTTCAGTAAGAGCAAAAAAATGTAAGTTCTTGGAAAAATCAAACAAGTGGGTACAGGACTGATGATAAATTTGTCAGACCTGTGGATAATGCAAATACCTTCATATGAGTGAAGATATTGTTGTCACAAGCATATCTGTTGATATTTTGTTTGTGGAGGCAGACTGGCATTTTTTTTTTTTACATCTACGAGGCAGGAGACTTGTTTGATTTTCCTTTGAAATTGTACAGAAACAATGACCATAACATACTTTGTCGTTTCAGCTTTAGTCTGCTTCTGGGGAAAAAGAAGAAGATGAGTGAGGGGGGCTTAAAGGCCAGGTCCTCACCACCTCTTGGGACCTGTCAGAGGAGGAGACGGTGGATCACACTGCCCTTAGATTTGTGTTTGAGAAGTTACTTGATTGATATACACTGAGTGTACAAAACATTATGAACACCTGCTCTTTCCATGACATAGACTGATCAGGTGAATCCAGGTGAAAGCTATGATCCCTTATTGATGTATTTGTATTTATTATGGATCCCCATTAGTTCCTGCCAAGGCAGCAGCTACTCTTCCCGGAGTCCAGCAAACATTAAGGAATATACATATACATTATAATACCATTTCACAATAGATTAATTGTGTGCCCTCCAGGCACTACCTTACTACAACACAATCCAGGTGTACGTGTGTGTATAATGTGTATGTATGTGTGTGTTTGTATGTCACCTGTTAAAACCTCCACAGGATCGGTGGGTCCCCCGTGGGATGGTTGAGTAGGCTAATGTGATTAGCATGAGGTTGTAAGTAACAAGAACATTTCCCAGGACATAGACATGTCTGATATTGGCAGAAAGCTTAAATTCTTATTCATCTAACTGCACTGTCCAATTTACAGTAGCTATTACAGTGAAATAATACAATGCTATTGTTTGAGGAGAGTGCACAGTTATGAACTTGAAAATGTATTAATAAACCAATTAGGCACATTTGGGCAGTCTTGATACAACATTTTGAACAGAAATGCAATGGCTCATTGGATCAGTTTAAACTTTGCACATACACTGCTGCCATCTAGTGGCCAAAATCTAAATTGCGCCTGGGCTGGAATGATACATTATGGTCTTTCTCTTGCATTTCAATGATGATGGTACAAAAAAAATACATAAAACTCATGTTTTTTTCTTTGTATTATCTTTTACCAGATCTAATGTGTTATATTCTCCTACATTAATTTAACATTTCCACAAACTTCAAAGTGTTTCCTTTCAAATGGTATTAAGAATATGCATATCCTTGCTACAGGCAGTTAGATTTGGGTATGTCATTTTAGGCGAAAATTGAAAAAAAGGGGAGGATCCTTATTAAGCCTTGACATAATTGAGACATGGATTGTGTATGTATGACATTCAGAGGGTGAATGGGCAAGACAACATATTTAAGTGCCTTTGAACGGGGTATGGTAGTACACTGTAAACCCTTATGCTTTACTAGCACAAATATATTGAGTCGACTGAAATGAAATATTTCCAAATGTTTCACACACTCAAACACTTTAAGTGGTACTGACACAAAACTTGATGAGAAGTCATGTGAACTTTACATTTTTAAGTTGACCTGAACAATTACACACTTTTAACTACTTGTAACATATTATTTTTAAGTGACAGTAGCTTAGTTGTATAAGTGCATATAACAAAGACAGCTTGTACATTGAACATTCATTTGCTTGTAGATGCAATTTAAAAGCAATTGTAACATAACAAAACCTGATTTTTATAAGTATAACATTTGTTTTGCTTTAAGTACCTTGAACTCAATTGATTTTACTTCCTCACACATAAAAAAATACACTTATTTAAGTAATTTTGCTCACAAATGTATTTAGCGCAATTAACATAAAAAATATATTTCTATTTTGTTACATGTTCATTTTTTATTTTTATTTCACCTTTATTTAACCAGGTAGGCTAGTTGAGAACAAGTTCTCATTTGCAACTGCGACCTGGCCAAGATAAAGCAAAGCAGTTCGACACATACAACAACACAGAGTTAAACATGGAATAAACAAACATACAATCAGTAATACATTACACTGTGAAAGTGGATGGTTTGGATGAATCGGCAGGGGTCATGTGTGACTGGAAAAACACTCCAGAAAATAATGTTAACATTTGTTGGTTGACCCTGAGTGCAATAATATATCCTAACAGGCTTCTGAGTTATGTGCATATAACTTCAATTGTAAATATGTGTCACGTCCTGACCAGCAGAGGGCATAATTGTGTTAGTTTTGGTCAGGATGTGGCAGGGGTTTTGTGTGTTAATTGTTGTATTGGTGATTGGACTCCCAATTGAAGGCAGGTGTGTTGAGTTGCCTTTGATTGGGAGTCCTATATAGGAGTGTGTGTTTTTCTTTGGGGTTGTGGGTAGTTGTTTTTGCACTGCGTATTGTGTGCCTGCAAAACTGTTCCTGTCATCGTGAGTAGAGTTTATTGTTTTTCCCTGTGGATGCTTTACTTGTGTTTATTAAAGAAACTATGAGTATCCACATTCCCGCTGCGCCTTGGTCCATTTCTGAAGACAGTTGTTACAGAACTACCCACCACAAAAGGACCAAGCAGCGGAAGAGGAAGGAGCATCGGGTGGAGGAATGGACATGGGAGGACATCCTGGATGGCAAGGGATCCTACACCTGGGAAGAGATCCTGGCCGGAAGGGATCGCCTCCCATGGGAGCAGGTGGAGGCACTGAGAAGAGCGGAGGCAGCAGGAGAAGGGAGCGAACGTTATGTTGGAACACGGCTGGTGAGGAAGCCGGAGAGGCACCCCAAAGATTTTTTTTGGGGGGGGCACACGGGTAGTTTGGCCAGGCCAAGGAAGAGCCGTAAGCCAGCTACCCGTGATTACAGGGAGCTGCGTATGAGGTGGAGGGCGCCATGTTACGCTGAGGTACGCACCATCTCGTCTATACGTACGCACAGGCCAGTCCGACCTGTACCAGCGCCGCGCATGTACCAGGGTGAGGTGAGCATCGAGCCGGAAGGGGTGATGCCAACCCTGCGCTCAAGACCGCCAGTGCGCCTCGACGGTCCAGTGTTTCCTGCTATACGCACTAGCATGGAGGTGCGTGTCTCCAGGCTGGCACGTCCAGTACCAGCCCCATGCATCAGGCGTCTAGTGCGTCAGCCCAGCCTCGCCAGTCAGGAGTCGCCAGAGCTGCCCGCCAGTCAGGAGTCGCCAGGGCTGCCCGCCAGTCAGGGGTCGCCGGGGCTGCCCGCCAGTCAGGGGTCGCCGGGGCTGCCCGCCAGTCAGGGGTCGCCAGGGCTGCCCGCCAGTCAGGGGTCACCAGGGCTGCCCGCCAGTCAGGGGTCGCCAGGGCGGCCCGACTGCCCGGGGCCGCCAGGGCGGCCCGGATCAGTTAGAGCGGCCCGTCTGCCCGGCCCAGCCAGAGCGGCCCGCACGCCCGGATCTGCCAGGGTGCCCCGCCTGTCCTCCGGCCCAGCCCGAGCGGCCCGCCTGTCCTCCGGCCCAGCCCGAGCGGCCCGCCTGTCCTCCGGCCCAGCCCGAGCGGCCCGCCTGTCCTCCGGCCCAGCCCGAGCGGCCCGCCTGACCTCCGGCCCAGCCCGAGCGGCTCGTCTGCCAGGGTCAGCCCGAGTGGCCCGTCTGCCCGGCGCAGCTATCGGCGCCACCGAAGTGGGCAACGCCGAAGGTGGAGCGAGGTCCACGTCCCGCACCTGAGCCACCTCCAGCATAGGTTGGTTGGGGAGGGAGGGTGTAGCACAGTGCCGTCGTTGACGGCAGCCACCCTCCCTTCCCTCCCTTATTGTTTAGGGGTTATTGTTTATTGGTTTTGTTGGGTTATTGGGGATTTTTTTGTGTTCTTTTTTTAGGTGCATTCCGGGGTCTGCACCTTCAGGGGGGGTACTGTCACGTCCTGACCAGCAGAGGGCGTAATTGTGTTAGTTTTGGTCAGGATGTGGCAGGGGTTTTGTGTGTTAAGTGTTGTGTTGGTGATTGGACTCCCAATTGAAGGCAGGTGTGTTGAGTTGCCTTTGATTGGGAGTCCTATATAGGAGTGTGTGTTTTTTCTTTGGGGTTGTGGGTAGTTGTTTTTGCACTGCGTGTTGTGTGCCTGCAAAACTGTTCCTGTCATCGTGAGTAGAGTTTATTGTTTTTCCCTGTGGATGCTTTACTTGTGTTTATTATCCTGTTAGGGCTAGGGGGCAGTATTGACACGGCCGGATAAAAAAACATACCCGATTTAATCTGGTTACTACTCCTGCCCAGTAACTAGAATATGCATATAATTATTGGCTTTGGATAGAAAACACCCTAAAGTTTCTAAAACTGTTTGGATGGTGTCTGTGAGTATAACAGAACTCATATGGCAGGCCAAAACCTGAGAAGATTCCATTTAGACAGCCAATGGAAGCCTTAGAAAGTTCAACGTAACCCCACAGATACTGTAGTTTCGATAGAGAATCATAAGAAGAACTACAATTCTCAGACATTCCACTTACTGCTTGGAATTTTCTCCGTTTTTTTTTTTTTAAGCCTGCCGTTGAGACATTCACTGTAAAGAACATATTTTCGAACACTCTTCTGACTGTAGCACAGGATTATACACAGGGAATAACTGACAGCACCTCGGTGTACAGCACTTCACATGTTGTTGTGGACAACACGCATTTTGTCAGATGCATGTTTGTGTGCACTGGCCTACATGGTGGTTTGCCCCAATTCAAACAAATTGTTGACGAGAATGATGTTTCCAATCAAACTCTGTTTATATGCAAAAGCTGCCAGTCTTGGTACATAGAGCACCTGCACTCCTATGAGGTGACAACAAGAGTCATATGTTGTAACAACACCATCAGATCTCCATGACTTCATGCTTCTAACTGCATACAGACTGAATGAACAACTTGTCCTTACTACTAAGCACTTCATACTTTGAGCAGGTAGAAAAGTCATCTTTGTTCCCCTGTCCTACAGCGATAAGGCTGACAAGTCTGAACTCCTCCTGACTGAGAGTCCACTTAGGAGACGGAGGCATTGAACGGGTGACACTCCCCTGTCGTCCAGATTCTGTCCCTCAACTAACTACTTTACTGCGTGAAAAATGTGAAATTCCATACAGTGTCCTGATTTTGGTGGCCAGCTATGCAATCTGAGCAGTATTCATGAACTACAAAACATGGGAACTGTCAAATTGATCAGAGTAATGGACTTGGACTGTAGCTCAACTTCCAGCTCTGCAGGGACAAGTGACAGTGGAGAGACCTACAGCTGCCTAACACCCCGAAGGGTAAGTGCATGGCCAGACGTGTTTGTGGTGCCCAACTTTCCACATGACATAGAATTTGCTCTCAGGGAAGGCAATGAAGCTAAATAGCTGCATGGGAAATGCCTTACTTTAAACGGAAGATTTTTGAGGGCATGGCTGGAGCAATATCTGAATACAAGGCATACCCTTGCAGCAATGAGATCAAAAGTGCTGCTGAAGCATTAGTTCAGAAACATCGATGCCTGAAATAGTCTGGCTCCAAAAGTGGCTGTGATGGATGGAGAGACAGCTTGGTGTTCAAACAGATGCAAACTCAGCAAGTCAGTGTGTCCAGAAGTGAAAGGTAACAGTGGCAAGAGAAGTATAAGTAGCCCAGATGGTGACTCGCCACATTCAAAGATAAAGCGGTGAAACTGAAGAAAGTCTAGAGAGGTTGAAGATTGTCCTTGTGGAGGAGTTGGAGGAAATGGTCCAAGACAAGTTTGACTTATCATTGGTCAACAGCAGCATGTGTAGGACCTTTGCATTGAGACGTAAAGAGATTGTTACCTTAACCCCCACCATAGAGCGTATCCAAGACAGATGGCCGGCACTTTTCCTGAAGGAACAAGTATGTGGGTGGGGGATGGGGGACGTAAAGCAGTTTTCAATTGCCTTTGTACTTTAGGTATGTGCAGAATGCCATCGCATCACAAACCAGCAACTCCGGGATTCGTTTTATTCCATGTTGGACAAACACACAGAACACTTGCTAGCCCTATCCAGAGAAAGCAGGGAAAGACTGGAAGAAATGGACAGAAGATAGCTTCCATTCTGAATTTGTACAGCCAGGTATATAAATTAAATCAGTAAGCAAAATGTAAAGTGAATTAATTGATTGAAATGTTATATTTTAATATCAGTGATACCGTTACACAGATATATAGTTCATGTTGTAATGTTTCTCTGTAGCAACCATGTGATGTGAACACCAATCGAGCTGTTGTCCTCAGATGTCTTCCAGCAATACTCCAAGAGGATGACTCTGGAGTGTTCATAACATGCACGGTGGGTTGTGTTTGTGTGTGAAGTTGTTCAAATATTCTTAGACTCAAAATAAAGGAGGGGAGAAACTACTTGTGTCTTCATAAGAGTTTATGACCGGATGTTGGAGTGAGTAGTCGTGCTGTACTTCGCTCCGTGGGTAATATTACATTTCATTACATTACATTACAACGGAACGATTTAATTAGTGTTATGTTAGCTAGCTAGCTACATAGTTGTCTTTGCATCAAGGATAAAGGTGTAGCTAAAGGTGTAGGTGTAGCTTTGAGAAACTAACTTTGAGAAACTAACAAGGTTAGCTAGCCAGCTGTATTCGTTCGTTCGTTTGTTTGTTCGTTTTCCAAACGACGTCAACACCACAACACCACAGCCACTGCTAGCTAGCCAACTTTACCAACTAGCAGTATTGAAGAAACAAAATACATTACAACGGAACGATTTGATTAGTATAATGTTAGCTAGCTACATAGTTGTCTTTATATCAAAGATAAAGGTAAACGCAGCCACTGCTAGCTAGCCAACTCTACCAGCTAGCAGTACTGTATCATTTTTAGTCAATAAGATTTTTGCAACGTAAGCTTTAGTTTCTGAACTTTTGAGTTGTGTAGTCCACTTGTGTAGCTAACAGGACTGACTTTGTGTTAGCTAGCCAACGTTTAATTACTTCTGCGTTATGAAAGGAACTAGACACGGACACGAATGATCCATTGGTAGTTTGTTGTAACCAAGTATTGGTGCTAACCGTGTGTTATTGGATGCTAGCATGCTAGTTATCTACGGCGTCATAGGACACGGTGCACTGGGTGGGTTTCACGGAAGAATACTGTACCAAGTTATCTAGCTGAATAAACTAAGTTTGAGCCTATTCCTGGAAACATTGAACCACTGTAGTTTACATCAATTATAATTTCTAAGTGGAAGGTGGGAAAGTTATATTTGAGTGTTTCAGTGAATGGTTAGGGAGGGAGGCCCTGCTCTCTCGCTTCCCCAGTTGTTTAGTTAATTTTCATTCCAATCTCCTTTGCATTAGCGTAGCCTCTCCTGTAGCCTGTCAACTATGTGTCTGTCTATCCCCGTTCTCTCCTCTCTGCACAGGTCACACAAACGCTTCACACCGCATGGCCGCTGCCACTCTAACCTGGTGGTCCTAGCGCGCACGACCCACGTGGAGTTCCTGGTCTCCGGCAGCCTCTGGAACTGCCGGTCTGCGGCCAACAAGGCAGAGTTCATCTCAGCCTATGCTACCCTCCAGTCCCTCGCCTTCTTGGCGCTGACGGAAACATGGATTACCACAGAAAACACTGCTACTCCTACTGCTCTCTCCTCGTCTGACCACGTGTTCTCGCATACCCCGAGAGCATCTGGTCAGCGAGGTGGTGGCACTGGAATCCTCATCTTTCCCAAGTGGACATTCTCTCTTTCTCCCCTGACCCATCTGTCTATCTCCTCCTTTGAATTCCATGCTGTCACAGTCACTAGCCCATTCAAGCTTAACATCCATCATTTATCGCCCTCCAGGTTCCCTTGGAGAGTTCATCAATGAGCTTGATGCCTTGATAAGTTCCTTTCCTGAGGATGGCTCACCCCTCACAATTCTGGGTGACTTTAACCTCCCTACGTCTACCTTTGACTCATTTCTCTCTGCCTCCTTCTTTCCACTCCTCTCCTCTTTTGACCTCACCCTCTCACGGACCTGGCATCTTTTCACTCCCTCCCTCCCTCCACATTTTCTTCCTCTGTTTCTGCTGCTAAAGCCACTTTCTATCACTCTAAATTCCAAGCATCTGCCTCTAACCCTAGGAAGCTCTTTGCCACCTTCTCCTCCCTCGTGAATCCTCCTCCCCCCCTCTCTGCGGATGACTTTGTCAACCATTTTGAAAAGAATGTTGACGACATCTGATCCTCGTTTGTTAAGTCAAACGCCACCGCTGGTCCTGCTCACATTGCCCTACCCTATGCTTTGACCTCTTTCTCCCCTCTCTCTCCAGATGAAATCTTGCGACTTGTGACGGCCGACCGCCCAACAGCCTGCCTGCTTGACCCTATCCCCGCCTCTCTTCTCCAGACCATTTCCGGAGACCTTCTCCCTCACCTCACCTCGCTCATCAACTCATCCTTGACCGCTGGCTACGTCCCTTCCGTCTTCAAGAGAGCGAGAGTTCCATCCCTTCTCAAAAAACTTACACTCAATCCCTCCGATGTCAACAACTACAGACCAGTATCCCTTTCTTTTCTCTCCAAAACTCTTGAGCGTGCCGTCCTTGGCCAGGTCTCTTGCTATCTCTCTCAGAATGACCTTCTTGATCCAAATCAGTCAGGTTTCAAGACTGGTCAGTCAACTGAGAATGCTCTTCTCTGTGTCACGGAGGCTCTCCGCACTGCTAAAGCTAACTCTCCCTCCTCTGCTCTCATCCTTCTAGACCTATCTGCTGCCTTTGATACTGTGAACCATCAGATCCTCCTCTCCACCCTCTCCGAGTTGGGCATCTCCGGCGCGGCTCACTCTTGGATTGCGTCCTACCTGACAGGTCGCTCCTACCAGGTGGCGTGGCGAGAATCCGTCTCCGCACCACGTGCTCTCACCACTGGTGTCCCCCAGGGCTCAGTTCTAGGCCCTCTCCTATTCTCGCTATACACCAAGTCACTTGGCTCTGTCATATCCTCACATGGTCTCTCCTATCATTGCTACGCAGACGACACACAATTCATCTTCTCCTTTCCCCCTTCTGATAACCAGGTGGCAAATTGCATCTCTGCATGTCTGGCAGACATATCAGTGTGGATGACAGATCACCACCTCAAGCTGAACCTCGGCAAGACGGAGCTGCTCTTCCTCCTGGGGAAGGACTGCCCGTTCCATGATCTCGCCATCACGGTTGACGACTCCATTGTGTCCTCCTCCCAGAGTGCTAAGAGCCTTGGCGTGACCCTGGACAACACCCTGTCATTCTCCGCTAACATCAAGGCGGTGACCCGATCCTGTAGGTTCATGCTCTACAACATTCGCAGAGTACAACCCTGCCTCACACAGGAAGCGGCGCAGGTCCTAATCCAGGCACTTGTCATCTCCCGTCTGGATTACTGCAACTCGCTGTTGGCGGGGCTCCCTGCCTGTGCCATCAAACCCCTACAACTCATCCGGAACGCCGCAGCCCGTCTGGTGTTCAACCTTCCCAAGTTCTCTCACGTCACCCCGCTCCTCCACACACTCCACTGGCTTCCAGTTGAAGCTCGCATCTGCTACAAGACCATGGTGCTTGCCTATGGAGCTGTGAGGGGAACGGCACCTCCGTACCTTCAGGCTCTGATCAGTCCCTACACCCAAAGAAGGGCACTGCGTTCATCCACCTCTGGCCTGCTCGCCCCCCTACCTCTGCGGAAGCACAGTTCCCGCTCAGCCCAGTCAAAACTGTTCGCTGCTCTGGCACCCCAATGGTGGAACAAGCTCCCTCACGACGCCAGGACAGCGGAGTCAATCACCACCTTCCGGAGACACCTGAAACCCCACCTCTTTAAGGAATACCTGGGATAGGATTAAGTAATCCTTCTAACCCTCCCCCCTACCCTCCCCCCCATGTACTATTGTAAAGTGGTTGTTCCACTGGATATCATAAGGTGAATGCACCAATTTGTAAGTCGCTCTGGATAAGAGCGTCTGCTAAATGACGTAAATGTATTGTGACATGATAATTATATTTTCATGTTCTTTCTCAGGAGGGAACGTCTCAAGACCCTGCAGCCATCAAGAGACCAGCAGCCATCAACTTAGTCATTGATTACGATGGAGATGTAGCTGCTGTGCCATTCCATCTAGGAAGAGTCTACGTGGTCCTTCAGGAAAAGGTGGTTATGAAGGATTTCCGGTGCTGGCCTGATGCACTTGTATGTTTGTATGGGCTAATGTACAGTACTCACTCCAACATGGATACACAAATGGCATGAAGAACATATTTGGGTTCATACAAAAAGTGTTGTTAAACTTGGATAGAGACAGAATGAAGCCAAAGGTCCTTGCTTTGAAAAACCAACGCAAAAATGTATGGTGCTAAACAATTGTAAATAGTTACGTTCTCCTATAAGGAAAAGAGATTAGGGATAAAAAAAAACGACTAAAGACGACTAAATGTTTTGTAGGCAAATACCAACTAAAATGTCTCCATGCATTTGATTTGATCTGTGCCTTTCGTCAAACCAGTCACAAAAATGAGAAAGTCATGCAAAACTATTGGCCTTTAATCTATTGAGTCTTAACATGTACAGAGATACAGGAGTAACTTGACTTCAGTTTGTGTAGAGTTTAATTGAAAGTGTTAATGTTTGGGAAAACTGAACATTGGCATTGTGAAGTTACCTTACAAATCAGCGATGAAGTTCTAGGCCTAAATCCTAAATATAGGAGGCTTTAGAGGCATTGGCCACAAATCTCACATTGCTGACTTCATCATCAAAAATGTGTGAGGTCCCAGAGGATGAAAATAGATAGGGAATCTTCATGGAGTTGTAAGGAGAGGTCTTTTGCATACCTGTGTAGTGTTGTGGACCGGTACATATAAGAAAGTTGGAGAAACAACGTTCGCACACACTTTCTACTTGCATTTAGAACGTTTATTTGTCTGTTTAATGATTCGGCCCTACACCTTAGACAGGAATTAAGGTTTAGGACCGAAGCATTGCGTGCATAAGTACATTTTATAATCTGCAAGTATAACTTTGTTTTGTAAACATAATGGAGTGAAAATTGTCGTGGTCGAAATGTTTTTAAATTGTCAACATTAATCGGCATTGTAAGGAACAGTTAAATGTAGTCAAGTTGTTAGACTGTGAAATGGATGTCGGCACATCACTACCTCATTATTTTGATTTTATATCCTTCAGCACAGCTTTTAATTGAATGGAAGCTACCACATCAGTTGAAAGTGTTAATTGGGGAAGGGTCATTATACTGTGCTTATGTTTTAATAGTTAAGTTGTTGATGGGGAATGTTGCAATGTTACACAGTATTGAATTGATTTAAAGTTGGGGTTTTGTTATCTGGGCCTTTTAAAAGTTTTGCATATGTTCAAATGAGTCATACTGTACAGAATTGGCATTCATCTATTGATGGAGGCTAAAATAGATTAATCATGTTTTGTGCATTCATGTAATTAGAGATTTGCGATTCTGAAGATGCAGCGTTTTAAAGAAAATGTAATTTTATTTTTAAGAAAAAACGATTGCAATGCTAACTTGCTTTAGAATAGTTGACTGACAGAAAGAACTTAAGGATTTTAAGAATAGTTTTTTACTTTGAATTTTGAAGTGCAGCTGGTTTCCACAAATTATTTGAGTTACGTAACAAAATATGTCAAGTTACACAGGACTAAAATGTGATACAATTTTTTTTACTGATTTATGTTTAATTTACTCAAAAGTTGTATGCAAACTTGAACATGTTGATTTGGTACTTGTTGAATGCCCTCCAAAGAAGAGAGTAACTAAAGTCATTAATTACAGTGATACAACATGAATGATTTAAGTTATTTATCAAGAGATCTGAACGTATACAATATAGTAATATTACTTGAAATTGTAAGTAAGTTGTGCAAAAGTTACACAGTTTGGATACTTAAACAATTTAATTCACAGTGACACAATAGAACCAAGTTAAGTGGTCAGTTAAGTTGCCATGGCTTTAATGTTGAGTACAAACAGAACTTTACAACTAAAGTTATTGTAAGGAATAAAAGCAAGTTAATGGACAGACATCTTTTAAGTATTCTGCACTCCAAAAAATATACTTCAACATGTTGCCCAGACTCCAAATATTTTTGTAGATTTAGCTCAAACTATGTTTCTGTAGCTCTGAAATGACCAGTAGTGGACAAAAATGATTTAAATGTGTGTTACACTACAAATCTACATTGCCTCAGTGTACATGCAACATGGTGTAATACATCATATGACTCTATAAGGGAATACCCAACTAAAGTCCCAAATATTAACGCAAATATTCTTTACTTAATTTAGAACCAATGATGCTACACTAGCCGAATGAGTGAAGTCTTTTTATGAACAAAAAGCATGTTTTTATGGACCTGTACTTGTTGTTATAGGCTTTTTATGGCATCACTATTAATTCCCATGAAGTATCTAGATTTTCTATGAAGTAGGCACATTATTTTACTGTAACTGGTCATACAGACTTTTGTGATCATACGTGGTTCGTGAAAATTAGTAGCCTAACAAGTCTCTAACATATCCACAGTCACATTTGCAACCAAATGATTTGAACCATTGCAAATACTGTTGTATATGTGATTTGTAATTTTGTATTTTCTTTGTAAATGAAATATGACACTTGTTTCCAACAAGTGGGGCCTGTGGTGATGGGGGCAGTTGAGGAGGGGCACGTCAACCACGTTCGACAGCAGTAAGCATTAATTCACATAGACGTCGTAGCGTATGTCAGCGTAATTGTCAGGAAAATCCATTATAAAGAGTTGTATTCTCTTTTGAAATCGGAGTTACCTCATTCCTCAAGTTTTCCAGCAGTGGCCTAGGCTACATGTCCATGATCTAAATAAAACAGGAGTAGCTGGTGCAATTTTTTCAAATAGGTAGCCTATTTGTCAGATAAAACATAGCCTACAGCTTTAACTATACAACTTTACTTAGCAAAGTAGGGCAAATCATAACAATTCCTTGAATTCCCTTTTTACAAACAACCCACTCAACCTCTACACCAGATTTGATTAATTTGAACCACTTTGTTTGAACTGTGCAATAAAATCAGCTGTAAGCAACAATGGTGATAAGGTCAAGAAAATGACATTGACAACGTGGTATATAATTTCAAAATGTAGAATAATGTTGCATTCATACATTGCTACATTGTTTTTCATAAGTGCTAGTCTTTACAAAATATTGGCTTTCAGTTAAACGTTGTGGCGTACAGCAGGTCAGCCACCAGGGGGAGACTCGTCGAGGCCTGGTGACAGACGGAGTAACGCGGATGCCCTATCGAGAAGGGAGACAAACGTCGCACTGACGACAGTCCCCTCCCCGACAGAGCTAAGGGGGGGGCGTACAGCAGGTCAGCCACCAGGGGGGACTCGTCGAGGCCTGGTGACAGACGGAGTATACATCACAAGGTGATGGCTCCATCTGCTGGATGTGCCAGGTCTTGACGGGGTCTCCGGCCAGGACTAATTGGGGCTGATTGGGGAGTTTTGCACAGGCACATTGACATTTGCACAGGCACATTTTCTGTCTGGCGCTCGCATTGTTTCATTGTTGTTTCCCTTACGAATAATAACTTTGGACATGTGTACATTCTTATCAAAGTAAGTGCCTTATTTTCTGTATATCGTGTTGTCGTTTCTACTGCAGCATATGTATGTATGTACAGTTGAAGTCGGAAGTTTGCATACACTTAGGTTGGAGTCATTAACCACTCCACAAATTGCTTGTTAAAAAACTATAGTTTTAGCAAGTCGGTTATGGCTTCTACTTTGTGCATGACACAAGTAATTTATCCAACAATTGTTTATAGACAGATTATTTCACTTAAAATTCACTGTATCACAATTCCAGTGGGTCAGAAGTTTACATGAATGAAGTTGACTGTGCCTTTAAACAGCTTAGAAAATTCCAGAAAATGATATTATGGCTTTAGAAGCTTCTGATAGGCTAATTGACATCATTTGAGTCAATTGGAGGTGTACCTGTGGATGTATTTCAAGGCCTACCTTCAAACTCAGTGCGTCTTTGCTTGACATCATGGGAAAATCAAAAGAAATCAGCCAAGACCTCAGAAAAAACATTGTAGACCTCCACAAGTCTGGTTCATCCTTGGGAGCAATTTATAAACACCTGAAGGTACCACGTTCATCTGTACAAACAATAGTACGCAAGTATAAACACCATGGGACCACGCAGCCATCATACCGCTCAGGAAGGAGATGCGTTCTGTCTCCTAGAGATGAACGTACTTTGGTACGTAAAGTGCAAATCAATCCCAGAACAACAGCAAAGGACCTTGTGAAGATGCTGGAGGAAACAGGTACAAAAGTATCTATATCCACAGAAAACGAGTCCTATATTGACAAAGCCATGAAAGGCCGCTTAGCAAGGAAGAAGCCACTGCTCCAAAACCGCCATAAAAAAACGAACTATGGTTTGCAACTGCACATGGGGACAAAGATCATACTTTTTGGAGAAATGTCCTCTGGTCTGATGAAACAAAAATTGAACTGTTTGGTCATAATGACCTTTGTTATGTTTGGAGGAAAAAGGGGGATACTTGTAAACTGAGAACACCATCCCAACCATGAAGCATGGGGGTGGCAGCGTCATGTTGTGGGGGTGCTTTGCTGCAGGAGGGACTGGTGCACTTCACAAAATAGATGGCAACATGAGGAAGGAAAATGATGTGGATATATTGAAGCAACATCTCAAGACATCAGTCAGGAAGTTAAATCTTGGTCGCAAATGGGTCTTCCAAATGGACAATGACCCCAAGCATACTTCCAAAGTTGTGGCAAAATGGCTTCAGGACAACAAAGTCAAGGTATTGTAGTGGCCATCACAAAGCCCTGACCTCAACCCTATAGAAAATTTGTCGGCAGAATTGAAAAAATGTGTGCGAGCAAGGAGGCCTACAAGCCTGACTCAATTACACCAGTCAGGAGGAATGGGCCTAAATTCACCCAATTTATTGTGGGAAGCTTGTGGAACGCTACCCGAAATGTTTGACCTAAGTTAAACAATTTAAAGGCAATGCTACCAAATACTAATTGAGTGTATGTAAACTTCTGACCCGCTGGGAATGTGATGAAAGAAATAAAAGCTGAAATAAATCGTTCTCTCTACTATTATTCTGAAATTTCACGTTCTTAAAATAAAGTGGTGATCCTAACTGACCGAAGACAGGGAATTTTTACTCTGATTAAATGTCAGTAATTGTGAAATACTGAGTTTAAATGTATTTGGCTAAGGTGTATGTAAACTTCCGACTTCAACTGTAAGCTATGACTATATACACGTAGGCCTATATGTACCGTATTTGAATATATAGCTACACCTAGCCTATTACACTCCTATAATAAACTCCTCTATGAAGATGCGCTTATTATCGCATTTAGCCCTATATTACGTAACCTATTTCAAGGTCAGTCGGTAATATAATAAGCTATAATAAGTTGTTCCCTGTCACAAATCGATTACACATTTGACCCTAAAGTAGGTTACAGTTTCTACAAGTAATAAAATGGAAAGAGGACTATAGTGGTTTATGCTGCTGTGAAGCCGCATGTTTGGATGTTAGGCAGATAATTGGTCTTCATCCTTTTTTCATGTTGCTTGTAGGCAACTTACCGTATCTTTACTGTCTGATATAAGCATGCAATTTCATCTGGGGAAAGTAACAGGAGCCCTATCTAATTCTTCATGACACCCATCACACAGGTCCACATTTTTGCTTTTCAAAATGCAATATTCCCATCACTTTTGCTTATTGTTTTCTCATTACTCAAAAGAAAATCACTAGCCCTACTGAAGTGGTTCAGACCATTCCACTGCTCATAAGTAATAGGCTCACTGCTCATAACCTACAGTACAGTGTATTTGGAATGTATTCAGACCACTTGATTTGTTTCCATATTGTCCCAGCGTTTGTTTCCCTGTTCCTGCCTGTTTCTTGCTCCTGTTTTCTAGTCCTTCCCGGTTTTGACCCTTCTGCCCGCCCAGACCCTGAGACTGCCTGCCATTCTGGACCCTTAAACCCTCTCTGGATTATTGACCTCTGTCTGCCTTGACCTGATGTTTGCCTGCCCCTATTTTAGTATTCAACTTTGTTCCTTCAACACTGTCTGCATCTGGGTGTTACCTAAAACGTGATAGTACGAACTGGCCATGACTGACCCAGCAGACTCGGACCAGATCCGCAACGCCCTCGCCTCCCAAGAAGCCATCATCGGAAGGCACGAGTAGTTGCATCGTAGTCTGATAGAATGGTTCCAGACCTTTGCCAAACATCATGACCAAGCATTGAACACATTGCTGGAGCAACTCCGTGGGTTGTCTACTAGACATAAAAGTAATTTAAAACCGCAGACTGACCATTTATTTCAATCAGGATAAACTGCTTGCCGATTGTCACTGTTAGGGCCCCGCGGGGGAAACCACACTGCTGTGGCACAAAATTTGGACTGTAAATACTGATGAATTGAAAAATGTGCAGCATGACTAAAAAGTGAGTATGGCAGGTGGTGCTATCAGATTTAATTTCAAACACCTAAACAATAAACACACACCTTGCTCCTGGAAGGTAAGGGACCCTTCATCATCCTGATAAATTACGGTGGTTGGGGACAAGGGCCAATAAAACCCTTCAAACAGACACTCCTTGGTGCTATGGTTGGCTATGTCACATGCTGCACAAAGAAGATGCGGAGGAGAAGGTTGGGCAAAGGAGAAGGTTGGGAAACCCTGCAACAGGGTCAGATGCCCCAGGGCATTTCTTCGCAACTATTTTGCAATCTGTATGGCACAGTTGTCAACATCCTGGTCCTCAAATGGAACTGGTATACTTTCCTATTTATGCTATTTTCATTCCTTCGCCAGTTTTTACCCTTTATATTGGGCAGACAGACCAGTTCCCTACCTCCTCCTGCTGCCACCTGCCTCCTCCATTTTTGGGTAATGGGGTAATGCTGTAATCAAATGGTTGTACTCTTGGATTGAGCAGACCTTCCCCTACAATTCTGATAAGTCCATGAAGGACATAACTACCATTCCAATTTACAATATAATTTAAGAACAAAATACCCTTTTCAAACATCTTTCCCATAAATACAGGTATTTTATCAACCAGCACATTTGAGTTCAGCCATAATATTTGTTGTAATATTTGTTCTATCTTTTCAGGGGGATGAAATTGAAATTGTAGCCAGCTCTGCAATGCTTGTTTGAAAAGAGAGATACTTTGAAAAAAGTATCATTTTCAATTAATCAAAAATGAGACATGGCAATCTGCACAAAGGCAAAAATGAGACATTGCAGGGATCTAGCTTGCGGACTTAATGTAAAACTTGAGTCATCAGCATACATGGACACCTTTGTTTTTAAGCCTTGGATTTCTAATCCTCTAATGTTGTTATTGGATCTGATTTTAATAGCTAGCATTTCGATGGCCATAACAAATAGATATAGTGACAGCGGACACCCTTGTTTAACACCTCTTGACAATTCCAAACTCTCTGAGAAGTAGCCATTATGTACTATTTTACACCTGGGGTTGCTATACATTATTTTTACCCATTTTATAAGAGAATTACTGAAATTGAAAAAATCAAGGCATTTATAAATAAAATCCAGTCTTACTTTATGAAATGCCTTTTAAAAATCTGCTATAAATACCAGGCCTGGCTTCTTAGATGTTTCATGATGTTCTATTATATCTAGTAGTTGTCGTATATTATCTCCAATGTATGGACCATGTAAAAAACCTGTCTGATCAGGATGAACAATACATGGTAAAACCCTTTTAATTCTGAATGCTATGCATTTCGCTAGTTTTTTGCATCACACCATTAAAGTGTAAGGGGCCTCCAGTTTTTTTAGACAGACTGGGTCTTTATATTTGCCATCTGGGTCTTGGTTTAATAATATAGAAATCAGACCTTCCTGCTGAGTACCTGACAGACTACCATTTCTATAGGAGTAGTTAAAACAATCTAACAATGGAGCTTTTAGTATATCAAAAAAGGTTTGATATACCTCTACCGGTATGCCATCAAGCCCTGGGTTTTTTTCCAGACTGAAAGGATTTAATAGCCTCAAAAAGTTATTCCTCTGTAATTTGGCCTTCGCACTGATATTTCTGTACATTTGTTAATTTAGCATTTTTTCTATTATTTGGAAAGAATTTCCCTACCGTAATCTTCATTCAGTGGGAGAGGATGAGATGGAAAAGAGAACATCTGCCTAAAATAATTAGCTTCCTCTTTTAAAATATCATTCGGAAAATCATAGATGACTCCGTCTTCAGTAACAAGTTTCTGCAAATTCATTTCGTTAGCGTTCCTGTATTGGAGATTCAAGAAGAGTTTTGTGAATTTTTCTCCATATTCCATCCAGTTTGCTTTCTTTTTGTAATATATTACATTAGATCGTTCTTGAATAAGTTCCTCAAGTTATTTTTGTTTTTCCTCTAACTTATTTTGTATCTCTGTAGTATCGTTTTATTGCTATCTACCTGTACTATTAGTTCATGGATTTCCCTTGTTAGTCTTGTCTCTTTAGCCAGACACTGCTTTTTTATTATTGATGAATATTGAATTGAATGACCACTGAAGGTACATTTAAAGGTATCCCAAACAATAAAGGGATTTGTTGAACCTATTTTATACTGGAAAAATTCAGTTATAAATGATTTTGTCTTAGTTAAAAATAAGTTGTCCCCCAGTAAACTTTGATTCAATTTCCAATATCCCTGTCTACGTGGAAAATCTACAAGAGTTATGTGAATGCCAATTAGATGATGATCCGATCGCATTCTGTCTCCTATTAAAAGTTTTTAACCTTTGATGCAAGAGAGAAAGAGACAAGAAAGTAGTCAAGACGACTAGCTTGATTAAGTCTCCTCCATGTATATCTCACTTGGTCGGGGTTTTTTAGTCTCCAAATATCCACTATTACTAATGTGTCCATAATATTTGTGATTTCCTTAAGGGCACGGTGATGATAGTTTGTAGAGTTATTACCTTTACGGTCCATTGAGGTACTTAACACTGTGTTATAGTCTCCTACCATAATGATTTGAACATTTGTTGCCTGTAAGTTCAATAAATTGGTATAAATGTTTTCGGATAAGTATGGATCATCCTGATTTGAACCATATAGATTAATGAGACAAATCTCTTTTTCGTCCACTTTCATATTCAAAAAGATCCACCTTCCTTGCGAATCATTCCTGACTATTTGCACATTCAGATCAACAATTTTGTTAATTAATATCCTCACACATTTTGAGTTCCTTTGTCCATGACAGAAAATGATCTCACCACCCCATTCCTTTTCCCACGCAACTTCATCTAAGGATGTAGAATGAGTTTCCTGTAAACAGTATATGTTATATTCCTTTTCTTTCAGCCATGTAAAGACTGATCTTCTTTTTTTATAGTCTGCTAAACCGTTACAATTATAACTGGCTATACTTATTTCACCCCTTACCATAAATAGATACTATTCTCAGTCTAAATTGACCATAGAGGTTAAGCTTTGTTTTACTACTGACAGATACAGCTGATTTCGGGATTGTATATCGATTTGCTCTCCTTAGACATAAGTCATCTGATTTATTCGTTTTAGTCTCTGAATTGTTTTTTTTTTTGTATTTATCTTGTGACACAGCCATCAAGACAGCATGGATGCGATCAGTGGATAATCAGAAATGGGTATAGATAGATCGCTAGATAGATATCTACTTAGTCAGTTCGCAACAAATAATATATATTAAAAAAAAACATTTCAATAAAAAGGCAAATCTGAATGCGATACTCACGAGGTCTCTTCACAAAACGATCAGCTAGCTAGCGAGCTTGGTTAGCTAACGTTAGCTAGCTATATAGCTAGCTACAAAAAGCTACATAGATGGGTAATGGTGAAAATATAAAAAGTGTACAGGGAAAAGAGTGCTCGAAGTGGTTTTATATTATATATACCTCCTCCATTGTTCAAACATTCACACACGCACACACCCACACAATGGATTGGGATAACCTGGTTTGGTTTTCTCTTCTAACTAGGTGTAGTTGCTCACCTGTCTGTCATTGTAAAGCGCGTGTGAGTGCCACAGGAGGTTGGTGGCACCTTAATTGGGGAGGAGTGCATCATACAGGGATCATTTCTGTATTTTGAAAGTTACCGTAATTTCCGGACTACTAAGCGCACCTGAATATAAGCCGCATCCACTGAATTATTTTTTTAAAATTATTTTGAACATAAATAAGCCGCACATGTCTATAAGCCGCAGGTGCCTACCGGTACATTGAAACAAATTAACTTTACACAGTCTTTAACGAAACACGGCTTGTAACAAAAATAAATAGGCTTTAACGAAACACGGCTTGTAACAAAAATAAATAGGTTTTAACGAAACACGGCTTGTAACAAAAAATAAAGAATTAGCAGTAAGCTTTAGTTGTCTTTTTGCACTGAGTCAATTCCTCACACTGCTGTTTCCAACATCTTATTATCGACTCATTAAGACCAAGCTCCCGTGCAGCAGCTCTATTTCCTTTTCCAACAGCCAGATCAATCGCCTTCAACTTGAAAGCTGCATCATATGCATTTCTCCGTGTCTTTGCCATGATGAGGGTGACAAAATTACTACCGTAATCAGAATGATGGGAAGTTTGAGAGAGCTCGATTTAATCTAAACAGTAAACAAAAAAGTTGTTTGACCTTAACCCGTTCGGCAATTTCATTGGTCTAATGAAAGCTTCATGCCGCCAAAAAACTGAGCACGTCACAGAATGTGTTTTTTAAAAAAACAAACAATTGAAAGCGCGAAAAATCCATATATTAGCCGCGTCATTGTTTAAGCCGCGAGGTTCAAAGCCTGGGAAAAAAGTAGCGGCTTATAGTCCGGAATTTACGGTACATATCTTAAAAACTTGATTGCTGACAAGCAGTTGGGACTACGTCAACAATTGACTAATGAACAAATACCAAAATATATTTTTTGCGTGGAGTTTTCCTTTACTCTCTATTCATTACATTAGGCCTACTACTATCTTCAATGTGTTTGTACCTTGTAGACTCGGGGATTCGAACCAGTGACCTTTTGCTTACTAGCCCAATGTTATAATCGCTCAGGCTCCCGAGTGGCACGGTGGTCTAAGGCACTGCATCTCAATGCAAGAGGTGTCACTGCAGTCCCTGGTTTGAATCCAGGCTGAATCACACCCGGCTGTGATCGGGAGTCTCATAGGGTGGCACACAATTGGCCCAGCATTGGCCAGGGTAGGCAGTCATTGTAAATAAGAATTTGTTCTTAACTGACTTGCCTGGTTAAATAAAATCAAGATAACAAGCTAATATGAAGTTCGCTAACTGATGATAGTTCACTCAGCTATAGTATGCAAAGTTGGCTAGCTAGCAGCTCATTAGCCTACACACAGTGGCTTGCTAATAATACATTGTTTAAAAAATATATGTGGATTTACTTACTTGAATACAGTAGTCCATGCCCACCTAGCGGCCAATCTTTTGGAGCAAAGCATTGTCAAGTGGGGCCACACTTATTTTTCTTAAAACTGCATTGTTGGTTAAGAGCTTGTAAGTAAGCATTTAACTGTAAGGTCTACGCCGAATACTGTTGTATTCGGCACGTGTGGCAAATACAATTTGATTTGGTCGAAACGTACCATAACTCACAAGCTAGCTAGTTAGTTAGCACACAGTGCCACTTCAGCCTCCTTCCTGCTGTACTTGTTTTTGCACCACCCTATTTTTCCCATTACTCTGTTTAAATGTCCACAATTTTAATGTATTCATGAGAAACAGCTTGACCTGGCAACCTTTGGGGTGTAGTATGTTGAGATAAGTGGCATTGAAAAGTCTGACATGGAATACATATCCTAACCTGTGATCTGTGTAAGATGCAATATCCAGTGCTTTCAGCCCTCTATCAAAATATGAAGTCATATGAGCTTAAAAAGAGTTCATTAAAAACCTTTGGGGTCTAAGATGTTGAGAAAAGTGGCATGTAAGAGTCTGACATTGAATATTGTGCCTAACCCATCAAAGCTTGGTGATTAGTTGATTATTTGAATCAGCTGTGTAGTGCTAGGGCAAAAACCCAAACTCGCACTTCTTGGGATCCCGATGGATGTGAATGGGAAACCTTGCCATAACCTGTGAAAAATGTATGTACTACCACAATATCCTATCCTACCCTCAATTCAGTAGTGGTCTTCAGTGAGGTGCATAGCTGCATGATTCTGTCCTCCATGACTGGTAAAGACATAGAAGATCCTACATCCATCTCATTGGATCAGAACAGGATGGATCAACAGTGATTCATATTTCTGCTTTACGTCCCAAAATATATTGTGTTCATTGTTTTCACAGCCCTTTATGTAATGAGAATCAGGACATCAATAAACTGGATGCAGTCTATCACAGTGCCATCCGTTTTGTCACCAAAGCCCCATATACTACCCACCACTGCGACCTGTATGCTCTCGTTGGCTGGCCCTCGCTTCATACTCGTCGCCAAACCCACTGGCTCCAGGTCATCTACAAGACCCTGCTAGGTAAAGTCCCCCCTTATCTCAGCTCACTGGTCACCATAGCAGCACCCACCTGTAGCACGCGCTCCAGCAGGTATATCTCTCTGGTCACCCCCAAAGCCAATTCCTCCTTTGGCCGTCTCTCATTCCAGTTCTCCTCTGCCAATGACTGGAACGAACTACAAACATCTCTGAAACGGGAAACACTTATCTCCCTCACTAGCTTTAAGCACCAGCTGTCAGAGCAGCTCACATATCACTGCACCTGTACATAGCCCATCTATAATTTAGCCCAAACAACTACCTCTTTCCCTACTGTATTTATTTATTTATTTAGCTCCTTTGCACCCCATTATTTATATTTCTACTTTGCACTTTCTTCCACTACAAATCTACCATTCCAGTGTTTTACTTGCTATATTGTATTTACTTTGCCACCATGGCCTTTTTTGCCTTTACCTTCCTTATCTCACCTCATTTGCTCACATTGTATATAGACTTATTTTTCAACTGTATTATTGACTGTATGTTTGCTTTACTCCATGTGTAACTCTGTGTTGTTGTATGTGTCGAACTGCTTTGCTTTATCTTGGCCAGGTCGCAATTGTAAATGAGAACTTGTTCTCAACTTGCCTACCTGGTTAAATAAAGGTGAAATAAAATAAAATAAATAAAAACATGTTTGGAGAATGTGGTGGGTGAATCAGAATTAGTTGGGTAACATAGATAATTAAGATGTTTTATTAGTATAATATGCTTATGTGAGATACTTGTCATTAGAAAGTGTCCTTTGGACTTTGGTGTCTTTCAGTTGCACGTTTCTCTTAGCTGGGGCTCAGTCACTTACGGCCCAGAGAGGGGAGAGGTCAGACTTGTTTTTTTTTTCATGTCTCTGTTGCTATGCAGAATATCAGCAAGAGAGGAGGACAGAATGAAACTGTCTTCATATGTGAATGTGTCTTTACCTTTTCTTAAACCATGTGAAGGGATGGCGTGATTAATGGGGAACGAATTATTTGTCTCCACAATGTCTGTGCGCAAGTCACTCCCCTCAGTGAGCTTGTCCAGGAGTGGGGTCAAGAGGGGGTTTGCTTGAGATGGGAGTATCTAGAGTTGACAATTGATATATGCCATTGGATGAAATGGTGTTTTTGTTCTATGAAGTACAAGGGAAAAGATTAGAACCTCGTCATTAGGGATCAAACTGAACGATAATTTATAGCGAATGCTATCTGGCTGTAGATACTCCTCTCTAAAGTAAACAGTCTTTCTTTATGAACCGTTCCTAACTATCTGTGGTTTGTCATGTCAAAAGGGGGTGGATCTTGCTATAAAATATCTCAGTAGCCATTGTGTTAACACTCTTAATGGGTCATTAGAAATGGTGAATCGTTGAAAGTCAAAGATGCTTTTGCAAAAGTATCTTATGTATTAAAGATGTAGTTTAACTCAGACTGGTGTGTTCGTAACTCTCCTCATTTGGTAATGCATAAATTAACCACCACAAGAATTTGACACAGTGGTTCCCAACTTGACATCTTTGACACACGCTATACATCATGAGAAAATGCATTTTAAAGCCATTCACCTTTGGATAAAAGTGTGCTATATCAGTCTACAAGGTTTTCATTGTAATCCATTAGGGAGTCATATGATGACTGTGACCCTATGAATAAACCTGCTATTCAACGTTTGGCTTGCTGTATGTTTGGCTTGGTGTCTTGCATCGGCAGTTATATAGCTGCTGTGGTGATGGCAGTAATACTAAAGGAGGTCCTTGGTAAACCCGAGGATGTAGACCACAGGAAATAGAGTTTGTATTTTCTGAGGCCTATCTATTCAGATTCGCCGGTGTCCCCCTTTCTGAGAATATGGAGACACCAACAAAAGGTTGGTTGAACCTCACAAAGCAATCAGTCTATGAAGAAACAAGATATTTTCCTCATGCTATTTTGGCTATCAGGGATTCAACAGTCTTAGTCAAAGTTTTCATAATTGGTTTACATACACACACGCATAACGCACGCATGCACACACATATATTTTTTCTATGGTTAATGAAGTCAATCAGTTTATAACATGGTTTATGGGGACCCACCTTTCCCATGGTCCTATCAATGAAATGTAATGTTTTATGTAGAAGACACATCTGACTTCAGATTTGTTCATAGGATCATATCGAAATGACATACCTGTAAACACACACACACACACGCACACACTTGATTTGGTATCATTCTCTTCACTCCTACTCTTGAGGAGGGTTCGACGGAGGGCAACTTCAATCTGAAAAACAAACACATATTGTCCACATACCTGCTCAGGTTGTACAACGGTTTAAACACAACAGTTGTTTGGCACAAAATATTTATACAACCGTTGTGTCAACGGAGGCAGTAAGGGGAAAAAAGACACTCAAGCTGTAATTTCAATAAGCTGGAGATTTCTAAAGTCATGTATTGGTTGGTGGTGACATATGACTTCCTTTTCTTTTAGCTCCTAGTGGAGCATAGGGCCTCAACAGCCTCCTAGTGGAGCATAGGGCCTCAACAGCATTGAGGGTTCAGCCCACAGGGTCATGGAGACACGTGACGCATGCTGCCTCACCACCACAGCATACAGTCAGGTCCAAAATTATTGGCACCATTGTTAAAGATGTGCTAAACGGCATCATGAACTTTACCCAGCACAAGGACATTTTAGCCGAAAACCTGGTTACCTTTGCCAGGAGGCTGACACTTGGACGCAAGTGGATCTTCCAGCAAGAAAATAACCCCAAGCACACATAAAAATCTACAAAGAAATGGTTAATTGACCACAAAATCTACATTTTGCAATGGCCATTTCACTCTCTGGACTTGAACCCCATTGAAAACCTGTAGTTTGAAGTGAAGAGGGCAGTCCACAAACGTAGACAAAGGATATGAAGGACCTGGAAAGATTCTGAATGGATGAATGGTATAAGATCCCTCACAATGTGTTCTCCAATCTCATAAAATATTTTAGAAAAAGGCTCAGTGACGTTATCCTTGCAAGGTGACGTATTGAAATATGCAGAAAACCGGGCTGCCTTGTTAAACATAATATTTTTCTCTTAGCAATTGTATTAATCTAAAATAATATAATTTCCCCATATTTTTTTTGCCTACAATGATCATGTTGTAGTATATTGTTCATTATTAAACCCTAAAGCCTCACAACCAACAATGATCATGTTGAAGTATATTGTCCATTATTAAACCCTAAAGCCTCACAACCAACAATGATCATGTTGAAGTATATTGTCCATTATTAAACCCTAAAGCCCCAACAATGATCATGTTGTAGTATATTGTCCATTATTAAACCCTAAAGCCTCACAACCAACAATGATCGTGTTGTAGTATATTGCCCATTATTAAACCCTAAAGCCTCACCCCAACAATGATCATGTTGTAGTATATTGTCCATTATTAAACCCTAAAGCCCCAACAATGATCATGTTGTAGTATATTGTCCATTATGAAACCCTAAAGCCCCAACAATGATCATGTTGTAGTATATTGTCCATTATTAAACCCTAAAGCCCCAACAATGATCATGTTGTAGTATATTGGCCATTATTAAACCCTAAAGCCTCACCCCAACAATGATCATGCCTTAATTTGGAGCAACTTGTGAATGCTATTCCTTTCTACATTCCCAAAAAGGTTAACATTTTGACATCAAAGACCCTCTTTATCATGAACAATGCCTGGATTAACAAAATAACATGAACATATTGAACATTGCAGTATAAATAACTGCAAAAGAAAGTCATTTCACATGGGAAAATGATCTAATTTATTACAGCCCTTTTTTGGTTAAAAAGTACGCTATTTGGGAAAAATATGACTGTTATTTTGACTTGATTTTCCATGTGAAATGTGTATATAATGATTGTTATTAAAATACCTGCATGCCTCCATGAAGGTTCCATCCCTTTTGTAGGGAATTGAACCCAAGTGGCATTCACAAGAGGTGAATGGCCCTACCTCTCCTCACTCTCCCTACACCATGCAGTTATCTAGGTAACATGCTGTACATGACACCGCTTAGTGAACAACAAGATATCCTGTCCTTTTATCAATGTGATGCAAAGTAAGATGGCGCCGGAGAAGAAGGCAGACGTTTTACGTGCCCTCAGCCGATTGTGTTTTTTGTTTGTTTATATGCACAGTTTGTAACTTATTTTTTAACTTATTTTGTACATAATGTTGTCGCTACCGTCTCTTATGACCAAAATGAACTTCTAGACATCAGGACTGCGATTACTCACCACAGACTAGCAGAATCCTTTTTTTCCTTTCACGACTCTGACTAGCCCGACGCGAAGGATATTCTACTTCCACGGGAACAAGCCCCAATCCCCGTGATCTGCGTGAAGAGGAGGCGGAGAAAGAGGGGCCGAAGGGCGGGCTGCCTTCTGGGAATTCGTAGGCGATCGAATAAACCCCCTCCATTCTGCTAGCAAACATGCAATCCTTGGAGAATAAAATTGACGAGTTATGCGGAAGATTAAACTACCAACGAGACATTAAAAATGGTTACATCTTATGCTTCACGGAGTCGTGGCTGAACGACGACAATATCAACATACAGCTGGCTGGTTATACAATGTACCGGCAGGATAGAACAGCGGCGTCTGGTAAGACAAGGGGCGGCGGACTATGTATTTTTGGAAATAACAGCTGGTGCACGATATCTAAGGAAGTCTCTCATGATAAGCTGTAGACCACACTACCTACCGAGAGAGTTTTCATCTGTATTCTTCATATCTGTTTACATACCACCACAGTCAGAGGCTGGCACTAAGACAGCATTGAATGAGCTGTATTCCGCCATAATGTAACGCCCTGGCCATAGAGAGGGGTTTTTTGTTCTTTATTTTGGTTAGGCCAGGGTGTTACATTGGGTGGGCGTTCTATGCTCTTTTTCTATGTTGGTTTGTTTTGTTGATTTTGGCCGTGTGGCTTCCAATCAGGCACAGCTGTAGAATGTTGTTGCTGATTGGGAGTCACACATAAGTGCCTGTTTTTCCATTGGGGTTTTGTGGGTAATTGTTTCTGTTAGTGTTTTCTTTTCTTATTTTTGTATAGTGTTCTTTCGTCTATTAAATATTTCAATGATGAACACTAACTCCGCTGCACCTTGGTCTACTCTCTCTCACGACAGCCGTTACACATAACCATACAAGAAAACACTCCTAGTAGCCGGGGACTTTAATGTAGGGAACTTAAATCTGTTTTACCAAATTTCTATCAGCATGTTAAATATGCAACGAGAGGAAAAACAACTCTGGACCACCTATACTCCACACACAGAGACGCATACAAAGCTCTCGCTCGCCCTCCATTTGGCAAATCTGACCAGAATTATATCCTCCTGATTCCTGTGAACAAGCAAAAATTAAAGTAGGAAGCACCAGTGACTAGATCAATAAAAAAAGTGGTCAGATGAAGCAGATGCTAAGCTACAGGACTGTTTTGCTAGCACAGACTGGAATATGTTCCAGAATTCCTCCGATGTTATTGAGGAGTACACCACATCAGTCATTGGCTTCATAAGTGCATCGATGACGTCGTCCCCACAGTGACCGTATGTACAGACCCCAACAAATGCCCTCCGCCGAACCATCAAACAGGCAACGCATCAATACAGGACTAAGATCGAATCGTACTACACCGGCTCTGACGCTCGTCGGATGTGGCAGGGCTTGCAAACCATTACAGACTACAAAGGGAAGCACAGCTGAGAGCTGCCCAGTGACACGAGCCTACCAGATGAGCTAAACTACTATGCTCGCTTCGAGGCAAATAACACTGAAACATGCATGAGAGCACCAGCTGTTCCGGAAGACAGTGTGATCACACTCTCCGCAGCCGATGTGAGTAAGACCTTTAAACAGGTCAACATTCACAAGGCCGCAGGGCCAGACGGATTACCAGGACATGTACCGCGAGCATGCGCTGACCAAATGGCAAGTGTCTTCACTGACATTTTCAACCTCTCCCTGTCCGAGTCTGTAATACCAATATGTTTTAAGCAGACCACCATAGTGCCTGTGCCAAGATTACTAAGGTAACCTGCCTAAACGACTACCGACCCGTAGCACTCATATCTGTAGCCATGAAGTGCTTTGAAAGGCTGGTCATGGCTCACATCAACACCATCATCCCAGAAACCCTAGACCCACTCCAATTTGCATACCGCCTCAACAGATCCACAGATGCTGCAATCTCTATTGCACTCCACACTGCCCTTTTCAACCTGGACAAAAGGAACACCTATGTGAGAATGCTATTCATTGACTACACCATAGTGCCCTCAAAGCTCATCAATAAGCTAAGGACCCTGGGACTAAACACCTCTCTCTGCAACTGGATCCTGGACTATCTGACGGGCCGCCCCCAGGTGGTAAGGGTAGGTAACAACACATACACCACGCTGATCCTCAACACAGGGGCCCCTCAGGGGTGCGTGCTCAGTCCCCTCCTGTACTCCCTGTTCACTCATGATTGCACGGCCAGGCATGACTCCAACACCATCATTAAAATTGCCGATGACACAACAGTGGTAGTCCTGATCACCAACAACGACGAGGCAGCCTATAGGGAGGAGGTCAGAGACCTGGCCTTGAGGTACCAGGGCAACAACCTCTCCCTCAACGTGATCAAGACAAAGGAGATGATTGTGGAATACAGGAAAAAGAGGACCGAGCACGCTCCCATTCTCATCGACGGGGCAGCAGTGGAGCAGGTTGAGAGCTACAAGTTCCTTGGTGACCACATCACCAACAAACTAACATAGTCCAAGCACACAGATTGATTTGGTGTTCAGTAATAAACCAGAGAGAGTGACTAAATCATTCAATATGGTTACTAGGCTATCTGATCATAATCTGACACTTATAGTCAGAAAGCTGTCTAAGAGCAGGTTTAACCTCTCTGCTGTTAGAAAGCCGGATCAACTAAGAATACCTAAGACTGAATTAAACTAATTTGAAAACGCAATTAATGGAATTAACTGGAATGATCTCTTGTCCTATACAGACGTGGAAGCTGATAGTCAGGTTTTTCTATCCACAATCCAGACTACAATAAATGGTTTCCTAAAGAAAATCAAATCCAAACCTGGCCAAAAGAGCACTCTTCCTTGGCTAAATGGAGAAATCTGGAAATTGATGAAAGAACGAGATTATGCTCTAAAAACAGCCCTAAAATCCAAATTAGAGCATGACAGACGTAGGTTTACCATGTTGAGAAATAAGGTGATGAAAGAAATCAGACAGGCCAAGGCAAACTTTTTTATTAACATAATTGGTGAGGCAAAGGGAAATTCTAAATTGATCTGGGAGAATCTAAAAAAGTTAACAGGGAAAGACCATAGTAACACTGCAAAAAGACTAGAAATCATGGTGAATAACAATCTAACACAGGATGCAGTCGAAATAGCAATAGCCTTCAATTCCTACTTTATTGACTCTGTCAGGGTACTGACACAGAACCCCTCCACTGGTTTCTTGGGCTCAGTGCTAGTGAATGATGCTCAACCTGTCTTCATCATGAGAGAGGTTTCTGAGTCAAAGGTGAACAAGGTGATTAGCTCACTAAATAACTCTAAAGCCAAAGATGTGTTTGGACTGGACTCTACCTTTCTTAAAAACTACAAAGAGTCACTCATTTTCCCCATTACTAAGGTCACCAACACATCTATTGGTCTGGGGGTGTTTCCAAGGGTATGGAAGTTGGCCATAATAACGGCCATCTTTAAATCGGGCGACCCTGCTGATGTGAGTAACTACAGGCCCATTAGTATACTACCTGTGGTGTCGAAGGTTGTTGTAAAGTGTGTAGCAGTACAACTGATTGCCCACCTCAACAACAGCCCCTTCACATTACACTCCATGCAGTTTGGCTTCAGAGCGAAACACTCCACAGAAACGGCCAACTGCTTTCTTCTGGAAAATGTGAAGTCCAAGATGGACAAAGGGGGCATTGTTGGGGCTGTGTTTCTGGACCTAAGGAAGGCTTTTGATACTGTTAACCATGAGATTCTCATCACAAAATTGTCCAAGTTCAACTTTTCCCCGCGATGCCTTGAGATGGATGAAATCATACCTTGAAGGCAGAACTCAGTGTGTCAGAGTGAGCAATGAGCTGTCGCCCACTCTTAGCTATGATGTGGGCGTGCCCCAAGGGTCAATACTGGGGCCCCTCCTGTTCAGCCTATACATTAATGATCTGCCCTCTGTCTGTACTGGGTCTGAAGTTCAAATGTATGCAGATGATACAGTGATATATGTGCATGCAAAGAGCAAACAACAAGCTGCACAAGAACTCACTACTGTAATGGTCCAGGTTACAAAGTGGCTCAGTGACTCGTGTTTGCATCTCAATGTGAAAAAAACTGTTTGCATGTTCTTCACAAAGAGGGCAAAAGATGCTACTGAGCCAGATGTCTATGTGTCAGGGGAGAAGCTCCAGGTGGTATCTGATTTTAAGTACCTTGGCATCATACTTGATTCCAACCTCTCTTTTAAAAAGCAGGTGGAAAAGGTAATTCAAATAACCAAATTCAACCTAGCTAATTTCCGATTTATACGAAATTGTTTGACTACAGAGGTAGCAAAACTGTACTTCAAATCTATGATACTCCCCCACTTAACATACTGCTTGACTAGTTGGGCCCAAGCTTGCTGTACAACATTAAAACCCATTCAGTCTGTCTACAAACAGGCTCTCAAAGTGCTTGATAGGAAGCCCAATAGCCATCATCACTGTTACATCCTCAGAAAGCATGAGCTCCTGAGTTGGGAAAATCTTGTGCAATATACCGACGCATGTCTTGTATTCAAGATCCTAAATGGCCTGGCTCCCCCTCCACTCAGTATTTTTGTTAAACAGAAAACCCAAACATATGGCAGCAGATCCACAAGGTCTGCCATGAGAGGTGACTGTATAGTTCCCTTAAGGAAAAGCATCTTTAGTAAATCCACTTTCTCTGTGAGAGCGTCCCATGTCTGGAATACACTGCCATCAGACACACATAACTGCACCACATATCACACTTTCACAAAATGCATGAAGACATGGCTAAAGGTCAATCAGATTTGTGAACATAATCCCTAGCTGTGTATTGCCGCTTTCCATGATGTCTGTTTTCTGTAGCTTGTGAGGTGTGGAAACACTTTGTTGCTTTTATGGACTTTGTCTTGTTGCTTTTTGTTCTATGTTGCTCTGTCTGTATGCTACATCTTGCTTGTCCTATGTTGCTCTGTTTGTATGCTATGTCTTGCTTGTCCTATGTTTCTCTGCGTGTGCTCACAGCTCAATGATTGTCTATATTGTAATTGTTATTAATAACCTGCCCAGGGACTGCGGTTGTAAATTAGCCGGCTGGCTAAAACCGTCACTTTTACTGAAACGTTGATTAATGTGCACTGTCCCTGTAAAAATAAACTCAAAACTCAACAAAGGAAGAGGCTCCAGTGTAAACAACCAGGCATTGTGAAATCACATAGTGTGAAGGCTACTATCAGGCCATGTTATGCAGTGTGCTTTAATTTGAAGTGGAGATCTAATTGCATTGTGTGAGATGCTGTCACCAATTCAGATTGGTGAAATTATACTTAACATTTACATTTAAGTCATTTACCAGACGCTCTTATCCAGAGCGACTTACAAATTGGTGCATTCACCTTATGATATCCAGTGGAACAACCACTTTACAATAGTGCATCTAAATCTTTTAGGGGGGGGGGGGGTTAGAAGGATTACTTTATCCTATCCTAGGTATTCCTTAAAGAGGTGGGGTTTCAGGTGTCTCCGGAAGGTGGTGATTGACTCCGCTGTCCTGGCGTCGTGAGGGAGCTTGTTCCACCATTGGGGTGCCAGAGCAGCGAACAGTTTTGACTGGGCTGAGCGGGAACTGTGCTTCCTCAGAGGTAGGGGGGCCAGCAGGCCAGAGGTGGATGAACGCAGTGCCCTTGTTTGGGTGTAGGGCCTGATCAGAGCCTGAAGGTATGGCGGTGCCGTTCCCTTCACAGCTCTGTAGGCAATCACCATGGTCTTGTAGCGGATGCGAGCTTCAACTGGAAGCCAGTGGAGAGAGCGGAGGAGCGGGGTGACGTGAGAGAACTTGGGAAGGTTGAACACCAGACGGGCTGCGGCGTTCTGGATGAGTTGTAGGGGTTTAATGGCACAGGCAGGGAGCCCAGCCAACAGCGAGTTGCAGTAATCCAGACGGGAGATGACAAGTGCCTGGATTAGGACCTGCGCCGCTTCCTGTGTGAGGCAGGGTCGTACTCTGCGAATGTTGTAGAGCATGAACCTACAGGATCGGGTCACCGCCTTGATGTTAGTGGAGAACGACAGGGTGTTGTCCAGGATCACGCCAAGGTTCTTAGCACTCTGGGAGGAGGACACAAGGGAGTTGTCAACCGTGATGGCGAGATCATGGAACGGGCAGTCCTTCCCCGGGAGGAAGAGCAACTCCGTCTTGCCGAGGTTCAGCTTGAGCTGGTGATCCGTCATCCACACTGATATGTCTGACAGACATGCAGAGATGCGATTCGCCGCCTGGTTATCAGAAGGGGGAAAGGAGAAGATTAATTGTGTGTCGTCTGCATAGCAATGATAGGAGAGACCATGTGAGGATATGACAGAGCCAAGTGACTTGGTGTATAGCGAGAATAGGAGAGGGCCTAGAACAGAGCCCTGGGGGACACCAGTGGTGAGAGCGCATGGTGCGGAGACAGATTCTCGCCACGCCACCTGGTAGGAGCGACCTGTCAGGTAGGACGCAATCCAAGCGTGGGCCGCGCCGGAGATGCCCAACTCGGAGAGGGTGGAGAGGAGGATCTGATGGTTCACAGTATCAAAGGCAGCAGATCGGTCTAGAAGGATGAGAGCAGAGGAGAGAGTTAGCTTTAGCAGTGCGAAGAGCCTCCGTGACACAGAGAAGAGCAGTCTCAGTTGAATGCCCAGTCTTGAAACATAAACACTTAACATACAACTTTCTCTCCATGGCCCTCCTCTCCACAGCCCTCATCTCCATGTGCATACTTTCTCCTTGGCTCCTGAACTACTTCATAGAGAAATAAATATTATTAGATACATACGGAATTGATCAGCTAGATCATGTAGCATCTTTACAACAAAAACAATGTATGCTAACACAAACTGAGGATTTAGTCTTAATTTAGGATGATGTTGCAAGTGTAGATATTGCCCTCCACTTAAAGCCAAGGCCCAGTGATAGACAAGCGTCCTGTCCCAGGGGTGTACTTGTACACCAAGCTGCCTCAAACTACAAAAACCGGACCTGTTCCGGCTCATACAAGCCAAGGCTCGTGCAAAGCTACTTTACTTTAAAGCCAAGGTAACTTCTGACCTGCCCTGTGGGTACTAAGTGGTCATCATCCAACCCTGCCTATAATAAGTAGGCCTACTCTGCTTACCAATTAATCAATGAAATGTATTTATAATGCCCTTTTTACATGAGCAGATGTCACAAAGTGCTATACAGAAACCCAGCCTAAAACCCCAAACAGCAAGCAATGCAGATGTAGAAGAAAGGTGGCACCCTAAAAACTCCCTAAAAAAGGCAGGAACCTAGGAAGAAACCTAGAGAGGAACCAGTCCTCTTCTGGCTGTGCCGGGTGGAGATTCTAAGAGTACATTGCCATTACGGCCAGATTGTTCTTCAAGATGTTCAAACGTTCATAGATGACCAACAGGGTCAAATAATAATCACAGTGGTTGTAGAGGGTGCAACAGGTCAGTACCTCAGGAGTAAATGTCAGTTGGCTTTTCATAGCCGAACATTCAGAGGTAGAGACAGCCGGTGCGGTAGAGAGAGAGAGAGAGAGAGTCAAAAACAGCAGGTCCGGGACAAGGTAGCACGGTGAAACAGGTCAGGGTTCCATAGCCGCAGGCAGAACAGTTGAAACTGGAGCAGCAGAACGACCAGGTGGAATGTGGGCAGCCAGGAGTCATCAGGCCAGGTAGTCCTTAGGCATGATCCTAGGGCTCAAGTCCTCCGGGAGGGGAGGGAGAGAGAGAGAATTAGAGGGAGCATACTTAAATTCACACAGGACACCAGATAAGATAGGAGAATTACACCAGATAACAGACTGATCCTAGCCCCCCAGCACATAGACTATTGCAGCATAGATACTAGAGGCTGAGATACGGGTGGGTCGGGGGACACTGGCCCCGTCCAACGATACCCTCGGACAGGGCCAACCAGGCAGGATATAACCCCACCCACTTTGACAAAGCACAGCCCCTACACCAGTAAAGGGTAATTTCAACAGACCACCAACTTACTACCCTGAGACAAGGCTGAGTATAGCTCACGAAGATCTGCTCCACCATCACTTCATATTCGTCGCCAAACCCACTGGCTCCAGGTCATCTATAAGTCTTTGCTAGGTAAAGCCCCGCCTTATCTCAGCTCACTGGTCACCATAGGAGCACCCACCCATAGCACGCGCTCCAGCAGGTGTATTTCACTGGTCACCCCCAAAGCCAATATCTCCTTTGGCTGCTTTTCCTTCCAGTTCTCTGCTGCCAATGACTGGAACGAATTGCAAAAATCACTGAAGCTGGAGACTCATATCTCCCTCACTAGCTTTAAGCACATTTACATTTACGTCATTTAGCAGACACTCTTATCCAGAGCGACTTACAAATTGGTGCATTCACCTTATGATATCCAGTGGAACAACCACTTTACAATAGTACATCTATATCTTTTTGGGGTGGGGGGTGGGGGTTAGAAGGATTACTTAATCCTATCCCAGGTATTCCTTAAAGAGGTGGGTTTCAGGTGTCTCCGGAAGCACCAGCTGTCAGAGAAGCTCACAGATCACTGCACCTGTACATAGCCCATCTGTAAATTGCCCATCCAACTACCTCATCCCCATACTGTTATTTTTTATTTTTGCTTCTTTGCACCCCAGTATCTCTACTTGCACACTCATCTTCTGCACAGCTACCATTCCAGTGTTTAATTGCTATATTGTAATTACTTTGCCACCATGGCCTATTTATAGCCTTACCTCCCTTATCCTACCTCATTTGCACATACTGTATATAGACTTTTTCTACTGTATTATTGACTGTATGTTTGTTTATTCCATGTGTAACTCTGTGTTGTTGTATGTGTCAAACTGCTTTGCTTTATCTTGGCCAGGTTGCAGTTGTAAATGAGAACTTGTTCTCAACTAGTCTACCTGGTTAATAAAGGTGAAATAAAAATAGAAAATGATCCGTGTCGTCGTTCAGCCAGGTCTCATTGAAACATAAGATATTACAGTTTTTAATGTCCCATTGGTAGGATAGTCTTTTTAAATGTATATATTTTCTTTTAAAATATTTTCTTTTGTAATTTAGTACAAATCTAAAGTACACAAGAAAAAAATGAAAAAAACACAGCTGCCAGACATGAAATTAAGTATTGCTTAGGCAAGACATGGGAGAAGAATAGAGCAAGAATGAATTACAACAACAGTAAGTGTTCCTAGTCAGTTTTCACAGTCAGTCTCTGTCCAGATGGTCCAGAAACGGACCCCAAACCTTGAGAAAGCTGCTGGAGGAGTTGGTCCAACAAAAATATTTTCCAAGTTAATGGTGTTAATCATTTCTGCTACTGAAGCAAGTGGGGTGGGTGACTTCCATTCTGTGAGGATTTTTTTTTTCCTTCTTCAGCCACCATTCCAAACATCAGAGCCTGTTGTTCCTCATAGGATGATCTTAGAACAGACTCTGAGCAGCCAAAAAGAGTGAGTTCTGCGTCAGGGTCAATGACCCTCTCATATAACTTTGAGTACCAATCAAAGATGTTCCTCTAATAATTATTGAGTAGGGGGCAGAGCCAAAAAAGATGTGTTAAGGAACCCTCTGAGGCTTTACACTTGTCACACAGTGGGGAGACCTGTGGGTAAATTCTATGTCATTTGGTTTTGGAGTAATGAAGTCTATGCATGACTTTGTATTGTATTAATTGATATCTGGCATTGATGGAACAGGAGTGAATTCTAAACAGGGCTTCTCCCCATAGATCATGTGAGATCTCAATATTTAACTCTTTACCCCTGGTCTCCTTGAGATGACTAGTAGAGGCCTCTGTGTAGTTGGAGAAAAAGGAGACAAACTGTGTGTTGAGGTGTTTTGAATTGGAAGGACACTGTAGCAAATCATAAAACAAATTTTATACAGGGAGGGTGTCAGCATTTTGAATTTTCCCTTTGATATAGTGTCTGACTTGTAACGGAAAAAATGTGAATAGGAGAGATTAAATGTATTCTTTAATTGGATGAATGATGCTAATTGCTTATCTATATATAAATCTTCAATTGTGGCCAGTCCCTTCTCCCTCCATTCAAGAAACACCATATCAGACCGAGATGGAACAATAGAATGATTAAAGTATATCGGGGTGTATACAGAGATATCAGGCACCTTACAAACATGCTTAATCTGGTTGAAAATTCTTGAAGAATTACTCAAAGCAAAGTTGTTGCCTGTCTGTTTGTTTGGGCAATCTGCTCTGGAGAAAAGCAAGGCTGGAAGAGAGGACTTTGTGACAGACTTGAGTTCCATATTTAGCCACAGGGGGGCAACAGTGTCCAACTTATCAGGGAAACCCAGTTGCCAGTAAGTTAATGCCCTAGCATTTGCAGCCCAGTAATAATGCTTAAAGATGGGTAGGCCTAAGCCATCACTTTCCTTGGGCTTTTGCAAGAGGACTTTACAAATACGGTGGTTTTTGTAACCCCAGACAAATGACAAGGTTGTTGAGTCCAAAGTCTTCAAAAATGATGATGTAAGACACATTTGAAGATTCTGGCAAAGATAAAGGAACCTGGGGAGAATTTTTTTTAAGGCATTAATGCGCCCCATCATAGAAAGAGGCAATATTCTCCAGCTGTCTATGTTTTGTTTTAGTTTTGCAACCAGTTCACTGTAGTTTAGCTTGAAGATGAGCTTTGGATTTCTAGATATTTTTAGACCCAGGTAAGTTAAGTGGTCATGCACCACTTTAAATGGTATCCTCTCTAGCTTACTTGTTGTAAAATTATCTGAGATACACTTGAGATCACTTTTTCCCCAATTTATTGAATAGCCAGATAGTTTGCCAAATGAATTGATTAAGTCTAGTAGTTTAGGGACAGAGGCTATTAGGTCCGAGAGGTATAAAAGTACATTGTCTGCATATAACGAAATGTGGCTTTCTATGTTTCCTACTTTAAGACCTTGTCACTGGCCTACTGGTGTTCTTCCATGCCGTCCATGGGAGGGGTGCGTCACTTGAGTGGGTTGAGTCACTGACGTGGTCTTCCTGTCTGGGTTGGCGCCCCCCCCTTGGGTTGTGCCATGGCGGAGATCGTTGTGGGCTATACTCGGCCTTGTCTTAGGACGGTAAGTTGGTGGTTGGAGACATCCCTCTAGTGGTGTGGGGGCTGTGCTTTGGCAAAGTGGGTGGGGTTATATCCTGCCTGTTTGGCCCTGTCCGGGGGTATCATCGGATGGGGCCACAGTGTCTTCTGATCCCTCCTGTCTCAGCCTCCAGTATTTATGCTGCAGTAGTTTATGTGTCGGGGGGCTAGGGTCAGTCTGTTACATCTGGAGTATTTCTCTTGTCTTATCCGGTGTCCTGTGTGTATTTAAATATGCTCTCTCTAATTCTCTCTTTCTCTCTTTCTGTCTTTCTCTCGGAGGACCTGAGCCCTAGGACCATGCCTCAGGACTACCTGGTATGATGACTCCTTGCTGTCCCCAGTCCACCTGGCCGTGCTGCTGCTCCAGTTTCAACTGTTCTGCCTGCGGCTATGGAACCCTGACCTGTTCACCGGACGTGCTTGTTGCACCCTCGACAACTACTATGATTATTATTATTTGACCATGCTGGTCATTTATGAACATTTTAACATTTTAACATTTTGACCATGTTCTGTTATAATATCCACCCTGCACAGCCAGAAGAGGACTGGCCACCCCTCATAGCCTGGTTCCTCTCTAGGTTTCTTCCTAGGTTTTTGGCCTTTCTAGGGAGTTTTTCCTAGGGAGTTTTTCCTAGCCACCGTGCTTCTTTCACATGCTTTGCTTGCTGTTTGGGGTTTTAGGCTGGGTTTCTGTACAGCACTTTGAGAATATCAGCTGATGTACGAAGGGCTATATAAAAATAAATTTGATTTGATTTGATTTGATTAGGATGATCCCTTATTTGTATCGCCAGGGGTTCAAGGGCAACAGCGAAGAGCAGAGGACTGAGTGGGCAACCCTGATGGACAGATCTATGTAGTTCAAAGGGACTGGATTTGTCTCTGTTGGTCAGAATAGAGGATGTTGTGCAGGTGTGGAGCATTTTGACCCAGGTGATAAATGAGTCAACAAATCCAAACCTAGTGAGTGCTTCAAACATATATGACCATTCTATTTGGTCAAACGCTTTTTGAGCATCTCTCGATATAACAGCCGCCTTGGAGCATTTCCACTGATTTTCATAAAGAATGTTCAGCAGCCTGTGCACATTAGAAAAAGACAACCTGCCGGGGATAAACCCTGTCTGATCCGTGTGAATAATGGTTGTTACATGTTTGTTCAACCTAGAAGCAAGCACTTTGGTGATAATTTTTTATAGAAATTAAGCAATGCTATCGGTCTATAATTTGCAAGATCTGTTGCCTCTCTTCCTTTTTTTAACAGAAGGCAAATATTGGCTTCATACAATGATTTTGGCAAAATACTATTTTCTGTTGAATCAGTGATCATCCTGAATAAGAGGGGAGAGAGAGCTTTACTGAAGGTTTTATAAAATCACAGCCAAAACCATCCGGGCCTGCAGCCTTTCCAGGTGGGAAAGCTTTTATTGCCTGCATTATTTCGGCTGTTGTGAAATTTAAGTTCAATTCTTTTTTGGGGCTATCATCAAGTTTTGGCAGGCTTATGGAATCAAAGAAGGCTGATGAATCAGAACTAGAAGCATTGGATCTGGAAGAATATAACTATGAGTAAAATTCTTTGGAGCAATTGTTTATCTTTTTAGGGTCTGTCAGCAAAGTGCCCACCTTAGACCGGATTTTATGGATTGCTCTATTTGCCTGCGCACCCTTTAGTTGTCTAGCCTTTCCGGTTTGTCCCCTAGTTCAAAACGTTTTTGTCTCAACTTTAGTAGGAGGTTACTGACCTATGAACCAAGAATAGAATTGTATTCATACTTTAATTTCAAAATATTGTTGTAGTCAACCTGATAGAGTGAAGTTCTTTATGTCTCCTCCAACCGGCTGCAATTCACTTGTTTTTATGGCAGACTCATATGAAATAATATGACCTCTGATAACCACTTTAAACATTTCTCATAGTGTAGAATCAGACACCACTCTTATGTCATTAGTCTTGAGGAACTCATTCGACTTGGCTGTCATGCAGTCAATGAATGCTTGGTCTGTGAGCAACTCAAATTCTTTTTTGGTAAATAAAGATTGAGGGACAACATAATTGGACTGTGGTCGCTTATTAAGATGCTATGGTGTTTCGAATTAAGCACATTGAGTATCCGTTTGGAATCTATTAGGAAGTAGTCGATTCTAGAATAAGACTTGTGAACATGAGAGTAGAATGAGTAGTCTTTGTCTGTGGGATGTTGCAGTCTCCAGATGTCCGCCTCCAACTATTAGATTAGTTAGTGGTACTAAGATTTGGGAGCAAATCATAAACATTCCAAAATAAATTTGGGTCATCAATGTTAGGGTCATAGGAGCTCAATAGGTTGACAGGGAAAGAATTCATGTTCCCTGATACAATGATGTACCTACCGGGTAGGTCTGTAGACATGGAGGAGAGTTGAAAAGGGATGTTTTTACGAAAGAGCGACACCTCTAGCTTTGGAGGAGAAGGGTGATTGATAAACTTGAGAAATCTAGTTGGATCTCAGATGCCGCTGCACCGTGGCTTTTATGTGCGTTTCTTTCAGGAAACTTATGCCAGCATCAAGTGATTTCAAGTGCTTAAATACCATGCCCCTTTTGCGCGCGTGCCCGAGACCGTTCACGTTCCACGAGACTAATGTGACGCCTTTAACATCTGACTGATTCCCGAGGTTGTTTCCTGACATTTATATTCAAGAGCATTTCAAATAAAACATCTAAAGCATGTAAAAATTCAAATAAAACGTGTCTGGCAGCAGAAAACAAAACCAAACACAGTAACAGACCCCAGAGAATCACCCTCCCCACTCCTTCCCCAGAGAAGCCCGATCTCCCCACTGCTTCCCCAGAGAATCCCGCCCTCCCCACTGCTTCCCCAGAGAAGCCCGATCTCTCCACTGCTTCCCCAGAGAATCCCGCCCTCCCCACTGCTTCCCCTGAGAATCCCGCCCTCCCCACTGCTTCCCCTGAGAATCCCGCCCTCCCCACTGCTTCCCCAGAGAAGCCCGCCCTCCCCACTGCTTCCCCAGAGAAGCCCGATCTCCCCACTGCTTCCCCAGAGAAGCCCGATCTCCCCACTGCTTCCCTAGAGAATCCCGCCCTCCCCACTGCTTCCCCAGAGAATCCCGCCCTCCCCACTGCTTCCCCAGAGAATCCCGCCCTCCCCACTGCTTCCCCAAATGAAGCACTGTTCTCCCCATCTCACGTAAATGAGGACCACCGGCATGATGGCTTGAACAGACCCAATACTACACTAATAAGCTAACAGCAGTCAGACTTAACAGCCCTCTCCGCGGTTGTTGGAAAACAAATGAATACGTTACCGCTTATGAATAAACATAGAATCCACTGTTTTCTCAGTCAATATCCCAGAAATTTGTGGCGAGTGATTTCACCCTTTCAGAGGGTTTGCTGTAGTTTTGATAAGTAGGTTGCAGCCTCTTAAGACTTTTGTCATGCTGAAGTGATGAACATGGAGCTGGCTGGAAAATGCAGGCTGTATTTCATTATCGCCTCTCTCATGGTCTGCATCACATCTCGGCATGCTTACCATTGCTCCATCACCTCCATGGTGTAGTCGGGGAAGATAAGAACCTTTTGGCCTTTGTATTCCATAGCTCGTTGTCGTCCAAGTCGTAGAATGAGCTCCTTTTCCTGAAAGTGATGTACCCTTGCGATTATGGTGCGCGGCTTGGCACCTGGTGAGGGCTTCGCATGTAGAGAGCGGTGTGCACGGTCAATGATGAGGGGCTTTGGGAAGTTGTCATCGTCCAGCAGCTTGGGTATGACCTTGGACACAAACTCTGTGGGTTTAACTTTTTCTTCGTCCTCCAAAATCCCCACAAGTTTGATGTTCAGCCTGCGACTTCTGCCTTCTAAATCGAGAACCTTGGCTTGGAGCGCCTCGTTCTTTTTAAAAGTTGCACGCAGGTGGTTTCCAGGCCTCCAATCCGGGTGTCATGGTCAGACAGGGCCTCATCGGCTGTGTACATGTGGCTCTTCAATTCGGCCTGTGCTGTCTTTAGAGACTAAAACTTTGTTTCGAGCCTGTCAAAACGATCGTTGATAGTTTTATTACAGCCTCTTTCATTTGTTGACACTTTGCTGTGGCAGAATCTTGTTGCTGGGTGTCTGGAGTGTTGTCGTCTTCAGCACTCAAAATGGCGCTAGCTGCTGCTTTTTGGGCCTGGGACTTTGCGTTAGCTGTTCTGTTAGTTTTCGTTGCTATATTTCACTTTTTCGCTGCTTGTTAGTGCCTGGGTTATATACTAAACAACGTTTATATATTTTTTTTGCAAGCTTGGAACTAAAACGTTAGCAATTAAAGATTTCTAAATAAGCGGAGAGGAGATCTGAAGGAACACTTCTACTCCATACGCATGCACACTTGCGCCCCCGGCAGGATAGTGTTAATCGTAGATCGTTAGTTTGTTTTCCAATGATTGCACGTTGGCCAATAATACGGAGGAGAGTGGTGGTTTACCTACTCGTCGGCAAATTCTTACAAGACACCCCACCCTCCTCCCGCTTTTCCTACATCTTTTCTTCACGCTGATGACGGGGATTTGGGCCTTGTCTTGACAAAGCAGCATACCCTTTGCGTCGGACTCATTAAAGAAAGAAATCACTGTTCTGATGTCCGGAAGCTTTTTTCGGTCATAAGAGACATTAGCAGCAACATGAAGTACAAAATGAGTTACAAACAATTCCAACAACAAACAAAATAGCACAGTTGATTAGGAGACCGTAAAATGGCAGCCGTCCCCTCCGGCATCATTATATGTTATCAGGAAGATCACGTCTGTGACTCAACCCACTCAAGTGATGCACCCCTCCTAGGGACGGCATGGAAGAGCACTAGCAAGCCAGTGACTCAGCCCCTGTAATAGGGTCAGAGGCAGAGAATCCTAGTGGAGAGAGGAGAGCCGGCCAGGCAGAGACAGCAAGGGTGGTTCGTTGGTCCAGTGCCTTGCTGCTCACCTTCGCACCCCTGGGCCAGACTACAGTCAATCATAGGACCTACTAAAGAGATTAGTCTTCAGTGAAGACTTAAAGGTCGAGACCGAGTCTGCGTCTCTCACATGGATAGGCAGACCATTCCATAAAAATTGAGCTCTATAGGAGAAAGACCTGCCTCCAGCTGTTTGCTTAGAGGGACAATAATGAGGCCTGCGTCTTGTGAACGTTGCGTATGTGTAGGTATGTACAGCAGGACCAAATCGGAGAGAGAGGTTTAAAAGTAAAACATTTGCCGCCATCCACTTCCTTTTGTCTGAAACACAGGCTTCCAGGTTAGGCAATTTTAGGGCTTCACCATGTTTCATCGAAATGTACAGCTGTGTGTTGTCAGAGGACAAACCATCCACAGAGACGAACTGATGTCTTTCCGACAGATAAGATCGAAACAAGGCAAGAACTTGTCCGTGTAGACCTATTAGGGTTTCTAATCTCTCCAAAAGAATGTGGTGATCGATCGTGTCAAAAGCAGCACTAAGGTCTAGATAGCACGAGGACAGGTCATTTACCACCTTCATGAGTGAGAGGAATGGGAGATTCGATACAGGCAGATCATTTTTTGTTGGAATAGGGTTCAGTGTGCAGCTTTTTAACCTTTATATAACTAGGCACGTCAGTTAAGAACATCTTATTTACAATGACGGCCTTCCGGGAAACATAACTGCCTTTTTCAGGGGTAGAACGACAGATTTATTTTACCTTGTCAGTTCGGGGATTTGATTCAGCAACCTTTCGGTTACTGGCCCAATGCTCTAACCACTAGTCTACCTGCCACCCCAAGCTTGAGGGTTTAGAGGCCATGACTATTTTCATGAATGTGTCAAGAGATACATACAGGATTAAACAACTTGACTGTCTCCATTGATCCTAGGTGCAGTTCTGTGCAGACTCAGGGCAACTGAGCTTTGGAGAAATACGCAGGTTCAAAGTGGAGTCTGTAATTTGCTTTCTAATGATCATGATTTTTCATGAATTCATCACTGCTGAAGTGAAAGCCATCCTCTCTTGTTGAATGCTGCTTTTTAGTTAGCATTGCGACAGTATCACATTTTTTGGGGGGATTGTACTTATTCTCCTCAATTAGGTTGAAAAAAATAGGATGATCAAGCAGCAGTTAGTGCTCTTTGATATTGCACGGTACTGTCTTTCCAAGCTAGTTGGAAGACATCCAGTTTGGTTGTGTGGCATTTCCATTCCAATTTTCTGGAAGCTTGCTTCAGGGCTCGGGTATTTCTGTATACCAGGGAGCAAATTTCTTGTAACAAATGTTTTCGACTGCATCTAGGGTATTAAGCAAGGTTACATTTAGATCCTCAGTACTCCGACGTCCTCGGGTAGGTGGAGGGAGTCTGGAAGGGCATCTAGGAATCTTTGGGTTGTCCGAGAATTTATAGCACGGCTTTTGATGATACTTGGTTGGGGTCTGAGCAGATTATTTGTTGCGTTTCCAAACGTAATAAGAAGGTGGTCCGATAGTCCAGGATTATGAGGAAAAACATTTAGATCCACAATATGTATGACTGTGGCAATGAGTAGGTCTGGAGACATGTTGGATCAAACCCACAGAGTCAATCATGGCTCCGAAAGCCTTTTGCAGTGGGTATGTGGACTTTTCCATGTGAATATTAAAGTCACCAAAAATTACAACATTATCTGCCATGGCTACAAGGTCTGATAGGAATTCAGAGAACTCAGTGAGGAATGCTGTATACGGCCCAGGAGGCCTGTAAACAGTAGCTATTCAAATTGATTGAGTAGGCTGCATAGATTTCATGACTAGAAGTTTAAAAGACAAAAATTATGTAATTTTTAGGGCGGGGTCAATTGAAATTTGATGTCGTAAATGTTAGCAACACCTCCGCCTTTGTGGGATGCGCGGGGGACATGGTCACTAGTGTAACCAGGAGGAGAGGCCTCATTTAACACAGTAAATTCATCAGGCTTAAGCCATGTTTCAATCAGGCCAATCACATCAAGATTATGATCAGTGATTTGTTCATTGACTATTACTGCCTTGGAAGTGAGGGATCTAACATTAAGTAGCCCTATTTTGAGAAGTGAGATATCACAATATCTTTCAATAATGACAGGAATGGAGGAGGTCTTTATTCCAGTGAGATTGATAAGGCTAACACCGCCATGTTAAGTTTTACTCAACCTAGATTGAGGCACAGACACGGTCTCAACGAGAATAGCTGAGCGGACTACACTCACTGTGCTAGTGGCAGACTCCACTGAGCTGGAAGGGTGGCTAACAGCCTGCTGCCTGGCCTGCACCCTATCTCATTGTGGAGCTAGAGGAGTTAGAGCCCTGTCTATGTTGATAGATAAGATGAGAGCACCCCTCCAGCTAGGATGGAGTCCGTCACTCCTCAGCAGGCTTGGTGCTGTTTGTGGGTGAGTCCCAGAAAGAGGGCAAATTATCTACAAATTCTATCTTTTGGGAGGTGCAGAAAACAGTTTTCAACCAGCGATTGAGTTGTGAGACTCTGCTGTAGAGCTCATCACTCCCCCTAACTGGGAGGGGCCCAGAGACAATTACTCGATGCTGACACATCTTTCTAGCTAATTTACACGCTGAAGCTATGTTGCTCTTGGTGATCTCTGTTGCTCTTGGTGACCTTCATCCTAACATCGTTGGTGCCGAAGTGGATAACAGTATCCCTATACTCTCTGCACTCGGCAGTTTTAGCCTTAGCCAGCACCATCTTCAGATTAGCCTTTACTTTGGTAGCCTTGCCCCCTTTAAAACAGTGTATGATCGCTGGATGATTCTTTTCAAGTCTAACATGCGGGTAATGGAGTCGCCAATGACTAGGGTTTTCAATTTGTCAGAGCTAATGGTGGGAGGCTTTGGTGGCTCAAACCCCGTAACGGGTGGAGGAGAGACCTGAATATGCTTGGCCTCTGACTCCGACTCGTTGCTAAATGGGGAGAACCGATTGCCCTTGCCTAACGATTGCATCTGAAGCTGTGCTTGCAACACGGCTATTCTCACCATAAGGCGATAGTTCTCCTGTATATTATGAGTACATCGACTGCAATTGGATGGCATACCTGCTCTTATACCTGTAGCTATGCTGTAGAGTAATTATATAGCATGCTTACCTGCAACAGGACATTAGACACCATATGGAGCTGAGCGGTAAGCAGTGGGGGTCAAGCCCAACACTTACAAACCCTCCAGTGTATTAGCCCTCATAGTGTTGGCTGGGACATATTCCTGCACACCCCGTGACAGGTCAGGAAAGCCTAATCCCTACTAACCCTAGTATAGGCAGGCCTACTACAGCACAGATAGTCTCTTGTTATTGTAGTGTTTGCCGTTAGACCAAATAAATGCAGTGTTGATCTGGGCCTGGACTGAGAGTCCAGGGTCTTGGTCCATTGGCACTAATCCCTGAAACACAAATAAACCAGTAGCCCTTAGAAACTTGTTGTGTAGATCTGGAAGTATTGTAAAGATGTAACCAATATGCCTGTAGCTCCATCTTGGTCTCTGATAGACCAGGTGGGATTAAGGACATGTCTGGTTGTGGTGTGTTGTTTTTGTATTTTAAATTGGTATTGGTACACACAGTTTTTGTGCTACCTAGCTAGGTCTCAAAACAAACTTGCTGTAGCTCTGATCTTGACTTGCAAGACACTGCTTATCTCTGCACTATAGGTACAGGCAGGTACCTAGGAATATGTGCAGATCAATGTAATATAAAACCACTTCTAGCACTCTTTCCCCTAAATATGCATCACCCATCTAACTATTTGTAGCTAGCTAATAAACTAAACAATCGCCAGCTGATCGTTTTGTGAATAGAACTCCTGTGCATGGCATTCAGATTAGCTTTTTTATATAAAAAAAAAAGGAAATATTTTTGTTGTTGCAAACTAACTAGCTATATATCTAGCCATCTATCTGTACCCATTGCTGATGATCCTTTGATCTCATCCATGATGCGTTGACGTCTGTGTTGCAAGCTACATGCAAAACACTTAAACAAATCTTTAGGACCAATGAGAGTAGAGCTACTGAGTTCGACGTCACATACACATGTCCATATATGGCATTGCGTTGGCAACCATATTGGATTTTCTTTGCAGTGACGTCCCTGGAACCGCGACGCGTTATACCTCTACCAATATGGCTTAGCCGCACATTAACTGTAACGGGCAAGTTTCACTGTCTCCGCAAGTTGTCAGGAGTGTTACAACTCAATGTTGTAAACGGTAATCACCGGTCAATAGGGCAAATGGTTAAAGAGGAAGCGCCGTGTTATTGCAAAATATGCTTGGTGGGTGGGTCTTAAATGCCAGCGCCAATGAAACGAATAGAATGAGCTGTATAAAAGACGGACGTTTCAGTTTCATGTAATATAATATCCATTTATCACCGTTGTGCACACGTGTGGTGGAACTAGAATTGCAGGGAACTAACTGTCGTAGTTCGTCCTATTTGAGTGGCGTAATCATATATTTCGTAGACAACCACACGCGAGGTTGTTCCTCAACGCAGCGTTCAGAATGGCTGGGCTGGTGAGTAGCAGAGGGTGTCACAAAATCAGGGGTTCCCAAATCAGAGAACTCCTCGACTCCAAGCTCAACGTCCTTTTTGATTGCGACGGAGTCATCTGGAATGGCGAAACTGTAGTGGCAGGCGCACCAGAAGTGGTGACGCTACTGAAACAGCAAGGCAAAAAGGTATTCTTCATCACCAACAACTGTACTAGGCCCAGAGCGAGTTACGTGACGAAGTTTATCCGGTTGGGGTTCACTGATGTCGCAGAGGAGGAGATATTCAGCTCGGCGTACTGCTCTGCGGCTTATCTGCGAGACGTGGCGAAGTTGCAGGGTAAGGTGTATGTCATAGGGTGCCAGGGCGTTGTGAAGGAGCTACGGGAGGCTGGGGTTCCCATAGTGGAGGAGGACACTGACGCACCTACTGGGACCATTTACGACTACCCGTTGGACCCAGACGTAAAGGCAGTGCTGGTGGGATATGACGAGAAATTTGATTTCATAAAACTGGCCAAAGCCTGCTGCTACTTACAGAATACTGAGTGCCTGTTTCTGGCCACTGACCCTGACCCTTGGCACCCACTGCGAGGAGGCAGAATAACACCAGGTAGGTGTGTCACTAGTGAGGGTCCTGCTGGCTTTTGTTCCTACCCAGCACTAGTACAGCTGATTTTTAAAGAGATTCTCCACTACTGTTTTGTACTTATTAGCAAGTAGTTCTGAAAGTAGCACTCATGAGCCAAAAGTGGCCCCCCTGAAAATGGTGTACTATATGCGAGGGGGCTGAAGCTCATTGGCTAGAACTCGAATGGTTAAGGGGCTGGCCCACATGGGGTGGGAAATGTAGGGTAAATTGCTCTGCACAGCTTCCAGAAAACAGTCACTTTCAAACTAGGGATTTTGTGGCTAATTGAGGTAAACAGTAATTCTGCTCATAGACTATGCATGTATGAACTAGCGATGGGAAACAGGCTTTCTGAAGGCTTTGCCGCTTTCACCAAATTGTGCAAAAAACAGTTAATTACTCGGAGCTTCACTATCCCTTCTCAATGTGCACTAGTGACGTCTGCTGGTCAGCAATAAATAGCTGCGTTTGATTATCAGATGTTTTTTCTCTCCCGTTTTCATTGAAACTCTGTGGCGCAGCGGTAAGTTGTTGGCTTTAGTAGCTTATAATCAGTTGGAATTCCATTTTGCCTTAATAGTTTACTTTTTTTGTTTTAAATGAATTTCAAATTTTATTGGTCACATATTTAGCAGATGTTATTGATGGTGTAGGGAAATGCTTTTCTTCCCATCTATGGCATTATTTAGGATGCTTAAGACAGAAGCTTATACTATATTAAATAAAACAAATTAATTGAATAACAGTGCAGAAAGTCTGGTTCCACTTTTTTTTTTTTTTTTTTCAAAATAGTATGTCTTTAACGGGATTTGACCTCATACCCTCACATCCCTTAATGTCCCATAGTTCCCTACTCTACCAGTTAAGCTACCTATATTTTTAAGTATGGTGTCCAGTAGAAGCCAGTGTTTGAAAGCAGCTTGGAGTCAAAGAAAGCACCAGAGCCACTGTGAAATCAATGGGATCTCACATTTTGTAACAAACTGTTTGAAAAAGCACGTGATCAAACGAAGCTTTGGACATCATTGATGACATACTTCTGATAAAGTGATGCACGCATTGGCACAATGCTTCGAAGTTGGCTGCTTAGCGATTTCTATGCATGCCTCTGAGCTCCGGTATCAAAGGTGATATCTCTAGTATGAACTACGCATTGCCACAAAGCGGTAGGTTTGATAGAGGTAGATATGTATAGGGGTAAGTTGACTAGGCATCAGGATATAATAGAGTAGCAGCAGCGTATATGATGATTGTGTGTGTAGTCAGAAAAATGTATATTATGTGTGAGCAAATTATGGTGTGTGTGTGTGAGTGTGCATAGATACGGTGCAACTCAGGGTCAACTCAGTCCATGTAGCCATTTTGTTAGCTATTTAGCAGTTTTATGGCTTGGGGATAGAAGCTGTTCATGAGCCTGTTGGTGTCAGACTTGATGCACCGGTACCACTTGCCATGTGGAAGCAGAGAGAACAGTTTATTGCTTGGGTGGCTGGATACTGATTTTCCAGGCCTTCCTTTCACACCGCTTGATATGGAGGTCCTGGATGGCAGGGAGCTTGGACCCAGTGATGTACTGGGCTGTCCGCACCACCCTCTGTAGCACCATGCGATCGAGAGCAGTGCTATTGCCATACCAAGCAGTGATGCAGCCAGTCAAGATGTTTTCAATGGTACAGCTGTATAACTTTTTGAGGATTTGATGGCCCATGCCAAACCTTTTCAACCTCCTGAGGGGGAAGAGGCGCTGTCGTGTCTTCTATAACGACTGCGTGTGTGTGGACCATTTTAAGTCCTTAATGATTTGGACACCTACTAATCATGATTAGTTGAATCAGGTGTGTAAGTGCTGGGCTGGAACGAAAGCTTGCACATCCTGTAGTTGCCCAGGGGACCTGTGCAAGGTAAATATTATCTACTTCAATTTCACCTCAATGTAACAGGGTGAATAGGGAAACCATGTAGAAAGGGTTTACTACATTTTAGCCCTGTGGGGCCTGGACATACAGAATCCACATTCATTGTGACCTGTCATGCAAACTTTTCACAGCGCACTAGGTTGGTTGAGCACACCTGTTGGTTAAACAATTACAGTTTGTATCAGAGAGATGTGTTGTCAGTATTTGGTAGACATGGGCAGTTGTGTAGAATGGCTTTGAATGCCGTGTGAAGTGCAACTCGACCTGTTTTTGCTCCCAGCAACACATGTGCTGCTCTGTTCATGAAATGAAGGATACTACTCATAATGTTGTTTATAAATTGAACCCTGACAAAGGTTGTTTTGGGCATTTCCTCACTGTCTGGCGAAGTGGTCACCTGTGCTGACTGTACCTTGATAAGACATCAAATAAATGTAAGCTCTGTTGAATAGCAGTGCAGTTCACCAATTGGTTTTATTTTACTTGACAATACAAATATCAAGCAGCTCCAGTTGACAACAGGCATTACAAATACATTTTTTGTTTTGGATTATTTTTAGTGTGACTTCAAAAAATCCCCAAGTCATAGCATTGCAGAATTGTATTGCTGAATCAGGAATATTCATGCTAGGCTGGAACAAAAGCTTGGAAACCATAAGAATGAAGGTTTCTGACCACTGCTGTACGACAGTATGCCGTTTACAAGTTAAACATTGAAAAGGTAGTAACTGGTAATCTTCCCTGACTCTCTAGCGCCACTTCCTCCTCTCCCTCAGGTTCAGGAAGCCTCACGGCCGCTGTGGAGACAGCCAGCAGCAGGAAAGCCACGGTGATCGGGAAGCCCAGCTGCTTCATGTTCGAGTGCATCGCCAGCCAGTTCAACCTGGACCCCGGCCAGTCCCTCATGGTGGGTGACCGCCTGGAGACTGACATCCTGTTTGGGGCTAACTGTGGCCTGGACACCATGCTCACCCTGACCGGAGTGTCCACTCTAGAGGATGCGCACGGCTACAAGGACAGTGACGACCCCGAGCGGAAGGACTTCGTGCCAGATTACGTGGTGGAGACCATTGCCGATTTCATTGAAGCGTATGAAGAGGAGGAAGGCTGAGGAGGACTATAGAAAGAGCAGACCCCTGAAGCTGTGCCTGAGAGACCTGGGTCATGTTCATTAGAGTACGCAACGGAGAGCGTTTTAAACCGCTTTGCAACGGAAAGTGAAAATTCCCTCCCTGTTTCAATCCATTTGGTGCCTAATGAACACGACCCTGGATATATCAGAAAAGGGATTAGTTTGGTGGTGTTATACGCAGTCATTTGTAAAGCCTTTAAGAAGTCAGTGTGATGTGTTATAGTGCTTGCGACAGGCATGCTGTGCTTTTTTATGCCGATAATCTTTGTCATGAGGCATGTAAAGATGTGGCATAACATTTTGGAAATGTTTTTGCAATTTACATGCTTATGGCAAGTGATAATGGCATTGACCAGGATTCAATCAGAGATGCGTTGTAGACAAGCCCATTTCACTACAGACAATGAAGATCGCATTCACGGTAAAACGCTGAAGATGTCGACTCATGAGGAAATTATTTTAAATGTCAAGCACTGTGCACTTGTATACAACATGTCTTTGATTGAATCCAGGCCATTGTGTAGTATTTTGGAAAGCTTTATGAATGGTGGCATAAGACCACCTGGAACATTATATACTGACACCAATAATGCAGTGTGAGACTCCACCTGGTTGTAGTTCCTAGTGTTCATTATTTGGGACATTTATTGGTGTAGTAGGAATGTCTTTGGTTGTACTGTAGTATATCATAGATGTCACCATATGAGCCCAATATACAAGCTGTTCTATTTTCCTTGAGACCATCCAGTGTTGAAATGGATAGGGATACATCAAAGTGAATCATAACACCCAATGTAAATGGACTGAATTCATCTAAACCCACAGAACCAACTGTGCTGTTCTACAGTCAAAACATAAGATAATGTAAGCTGAATGCTTCCCTTGCAGCACCTTCACCTTTAGTATACCAAACCAAATACTGTGTTAGGTTTGAATCCAATAACTGGTATACCAAACCAAATGTTATTTTTGGAGCCAACTGTCCAACATTTAGCTCTGGATATATGGAAATAGGGCTGGAGACTTGGTTTGATACTGGTTAGTTTTCCCACCAAGTCAAACCTTTGCTAATATGTGTGCCAGCAGCCTTGCTGTAGTTTTGGATCCTTTGGTTAATGAATCCTTGACTGTAACAAACATGACAAGGAAATTGTTCTCACTTCTCACCTTTCTAAAGAACAGAGCATACGAGTGGGCCTGAATTAATCATTACCAACAATGAAATGTGTAGGACTGTATGTAGATCTAATTACCTGGGTTTTTTTATCGACAGGTGGTTATTAACCTGAAGAAGGGTGTGTGGATTTCGGTCAGGGTAATTACAATGGCAGACAAACATTATTTTAATTGAGGGTATCACCATTTTTTTTATCAGTCTTTTTACTTAGCTAGAGGTTGTGCTAGAATTTAATTGTAAGACTTAAGACACATTTTCATACTGTAGATGAAGTACCTATTTCAATGGAATGCCAACCTGTTTTGTATGAACTTCATAAACATTCTGCATATTGTGAATTAGGTTTGTACATTACTTAATGTAGTGTACAATTGCATTTTTTTAATTAAAACTCTTGCTTTGTATAATTTCTGTTAAACTTGTTCTCTACCAGGTCGTCTCCAAATTTGTTATGATGGAGAAAGCCCTTAGGACAAAATGTTCCTCAATGAATCAAGTCACCAAATTAAGTTTAGGCTAAAGTTGAAGCCGGTCAAGGCTGGACTGAAATGACTAATACACTCCTCCATATGTATTTGGACAGTGCTGCTAAAATGTTACATTTGGCTCTATACTCCAGCATTTTAGATTAGAGAGAACATTTCATATTAGGCAACATCCAATTTTATTTGTCACATACACATGGTTAGCAGATGTTAATGTGAAATGCAGAAATTACAGAATGTCTGCTTTTATGAAGGTATTTTCATACATACTGTATCTGTTTTACCATTTAGAACTTAAAGCACTTTATGTATCTAGTACACCCCCCCCCCCCCCCCATTTGAAGAAGTCAAGTATTTGGACAAATTCACATAGTGTATTAACCCTTTACACTCGTGGGAATTGGCCTACATGGATAGTGCTAAATTGAACTTTCTTACAGAAGAAATATAAAACACATAAGCATGGTAGCAATTGGAGATTATGGCAAAATTATTAGACCAAAGTTGAGGACAACAGTTCAACCCAAACATTTGGGCTCCCGAGTGGCGCAGTGGTTTAAGGCACTGCATCTCAGTGCTAGAGGTGTCGCTACAGACACCCTGGTTCGATTCCAGGCTGTATCACAATCTGCCGTGATTGGGAGTCCCATAAGGCGGCGCACAATTGTCCCAGCGTCGTCCGGTGTGTGCCGTCATTGTAAATAACAATTTGTTCTTAACTGATTTGCCTAGTAAAATAAAAAATTATACCATTTCATTTTATGTGCATTTTACATTTTGCCGCATTTGATATCGAAATCTTAAAATACTCTCAATACATACAGCAACATAACAATATTCCTGTAAAATTTGGGTTAGGTGCAACATAAGACAAAAAAATCACAAGGGTTTGAGTGAAGACTACCTGGTGTCTCCAAGTGGGCACACACCACTCCAAAGTTTTCACAGTTCCCTAAGTAATTTCAATGCACGTTTATGACTCAAAGAAGAAACTTAAACTATAAAAGGTGCTTTTTTGAGCTCTCCTAGCTGTGCTGTTGAGGAACTAACAAGGAAACAGTTTATTTGTTTGGAACACAACCCTGCATCCCCACCATCACACAATTATGGTTGTTTACGCAATCGAAAAACAGCCCATTTGAAATCGCAATCTGGGTCAGGTGGTCATAATTTGAAAGCTTGTTCTACTGCCAACATGACTAGCTTTGTTATAAAATACGTATTAAAGCTTTCACAATGCAATTCAGGGAAACTAATCGTAATTTTGGTGCGCACAAAAATGAGTCGAGTGCATTCAGGTGCGTGTTCCACAGTGAAGTTTCTTCACAATAGACTAAAGTAGGCTCATTCTGTTTAGAACAACCCAGGGTATGATGCTATGTCATCTTGTAACTACATCATAGTGATCATAAACTTTGACACTGTATATGACATGTTTATGATATGGAAATGTGAAGTGTACATTTGGACTCACGGGTGTTTGGCTTGCTTGTATGACATCAGAGGTATTTATTTTAATCCTCAACGTCTCATCTTTCAAAATACAGCAATTCCCTCACTCAGACAAAAAAGTTGCCCAATTCCTGGGAGGGATGGGGGCAACTTCTTGTTGCGTGCTCAAGTTCAGAACGGCTGTCAGTCAAAACTCATTCAGCGCTGTGAAGTGCAGAGCCTGAGTTCTGTCATGTATAGCATGTTACTGTACAGCCACTACGTTCCAATTAAGGTGCTTATCGGTGCCCAAATCTGCCATTTTCAACCCTGATACAGATAGGAGAGTAAAGGGTTAAAGTAGTCAAAACTGGGGAGAGGTTAGCATGTTTTCTTGTAGACGCCGTTACTTTCTCACTCATCATTATTCATGATTAATTCACAATTTTTCTTAATCATGGCAGCATCAACATGAATTAAAAAGTGTTTAGAAACACTTAAAAAGGAAATTACAGTTACTATTGGGCAAAACATAACCTCGTCTCCAGGCTATTACGCACAGTACATATAAACCTGTGACATCAACGATTCAAAGAGTGACATTAGAATTCTATGGGAGTGACCTTACTGAGTAAAGTATTTTTTATAATTTAATTTTAGCGAATCACACGACTGTGAGCCGTGGCTCTGTAAACAAAGCTGCACACGACACGTACAGGGGAGCGTTAGGGGGAAGGTGTTGTGGGAGATGATTGATTGGTTGGTAGATTAAGCCTCCCTGTATTTTCTAACGAAGGCCAAGTTTGAGCGTTAGTCCACAAGACTCTTGTGTGCAAGGAATATGAGACTAAATACTAAACTTTTGATTACTTTAATACCCTATAAGCAAATTTGTCCAAATACACAACTTATTCACTTGGGGGACTAGATACAGTGTTTTCCTTTCTAAATGGTAAAACAGATATGTATGAAAATACCTTCAAATAAATAGGTGACATTCTGTATTGTTGCCTCATATGAAACATTTGATCTCAAATCCAAAATGTTGGAGTATAGAGCCAAATAAAACAATTTTGCTTCACTGTCCAAACACATATGGAAGGGAGTATATATATAGTGCCTTCAGAAAGTCTTCACACCTCTTGACTTTTTCCACATTTTGTTGTATTACAAATTGGGATTATAATGGATGTCATTTTTTTGAAAACGATCACAAAATACACAAAATACTCTGTCAAAGTGGAAGAAAAAGTACCCCCACCCTCCAAAATATTACACTAATATACCTGTATCTTGATTAGATAAGTATTCAACCCCCTGAGTCAATACATGTTAGAATCACCTTTGGCAACGATTACAGCTGAGTCTTTCTGGGTAAGTCTCCAAAAGCTTTGCACACCGGTAATGAAAAATATTTGCCCATTATTCTTAAAAAAAAATTGTCAGGTTCTGTCTAGTTGGTTGTTGATCATTGCTCGAAAGCCAATTCCAAGTCTTGCCATAGATTTTCAAGCTGATTTAAGTCAAAACTGAAACCAGGCCACTCAGGAACATTCACTGGTAAGCAACTCCAGTGCCTTCAGAAAGTATTCATACACCTTGACTTATTCCACATTTTATTGTTACAGCCCGAGTTAAAAATGTATTAAATATGATTTTTTTTTATTAACCCATCTACACGCAATTCCCCATAATGACAAAGTGAAAACGTGTTTTTAGAAATGTTTGACATTTTTTGGAAAATGAATTTACATAAATATTCACACCCCCTGAGTTAACTTTGTACAAGCTCGGTCAAGTTGGTTGTTGATCATTGCTAGACAACCATAGATTTTCAAGTAGATTTATGTCAAAACATTTGGCCTTGTGTTTTAGGTTAATGTCCTGCTGAAAAGTGAATTAATCTCCCAATGTCTGGTGGAAAGCAGACTGAACCAGGTTTTCCTCTAGGATTTTGTCTATGCTTAGCTCTATTCTGTTTCTTATTTATAAAAAAAACTCCCCTGCCGATGACAACATGATGCACCACCATTCTTGAAGATATGAAGAGAGGAACTCAGCAATGTATTGGATTTGTCCCAAACATAATGCTTTGTAGATTACTGCATTGTTGCGTTTGGAGCTTGCAAGAATGGCATTTCACTGTACTTGTGCACGTGACATTAAAACTTGTATTAAGGACAAAAAACTAATTTCATTGCCACATTTTTTTGCAGTATTACTTTAGTGCCTTATTGCAAACATGATGCATGTTTTGGAATATTTTTTATTCTGTAGAGGCTTCCTTCTTTTCACACTGTCATTTATGTTAGTATTTTGGAGTAACTACAATGTTGTTGATCCATCCTCAGTTAATCTCTCATATTAGCCATTAAACTCTGTAACCGTTTTAAAATCACCATTGGCCTCATGGTGAAATCCCTGAGCAGTTTCCTTCCTCTGTGGCAACTGAGTTAGAAAGGGCGACTATCTTTGTAGTGACTGGGGGGTATTGATACACCATCCAAAGTGTAAAATTAATAACTGCACCCGCTACCAATTGGTGCTCTTCTTTGCAGACCATAGGAAAACCTTGGTTCGCAAAGTGGAATCTGTGCTTGAAATTCACTGCTCAACTTAGGGATCTTACAGATAATTGTATGTGTGGGGTACAGAGATGTGGTAGTCATTTAAAAATCATGTTAAACACTAATATTGCACACAAGTTGAGTCCATGCAACTTATGTGGATTGTTGAGCACATTTTTACTCCTGAACTTTAGGCTTGCCATAACATGGGTTGACTACTTATTGACTCGAGACAATTAAGCTTTTCATTTGTAACCATTCCTATAAACATAATTCCACTTTCACATTATGGGGTATTGTGTAGATCAGTGAAAACATCTCCATTTAATCCATTTTAAATTCAGGCTGTAACAACAAAATGTGGAAAAAGTGAAGGGGTGAGAATACTTTCTGAAGGCACTGTAGCTGTTATCAGGTAGATAACTGATAGCCATGACAATGGAGCGTTTACAGTTTTTCACTTTACTTTGCATAATACATAGGCTATTAGAAGAAAACTAGACAATGCTTGAATCTGCATACTTCCCATCGCATATCACAATACATTCAAAAAAGCATTTGAGGTTATCAACACTGCTTGAACATAAAAATAAACATTTCAGCGATCTGATCCAACAGGATCTAGAGATAAATGTTTCTTTGTGCATTTTATATTGGAATCTCTGGCAGATATGCTCCTAAAAAGCTATACAGTACTGAGCAAATATCCAGAGAATGGTTTGGCAGGTTATCAGTGAAGATGTCTGTTACTCTGGTCCACCACGCTGTAAAAAAAAAAAATGTAAGAGATGAATACATTGTTGACTGTTACAGCAGAAAAATACTTTAATTTATATCTTCTATGATGACATGTACCTGTAGTGGTATTGTTAAACTCTGAAGCTGGGGTTGAACACCATTGTGGTTGACTGTACATATCTTACCTGGATGTATTCCATCTCCTCTGGAGCAACTATCCTTCTTCGATACCTCTGGGGAAGATCTCTGATAGTTGCAGCGGTATCCGACGTTCCCGGGAGGCGAATCAGGGGTGATGGTGCAGAGGTCATAGGTGAACTATGTGTACCACTGGACTGCTGTGCTGCGGCAACTCCCATTTTCAGCACCTCTTGGACTGAATAGGTTACAATAGGTATAGCCCAGTTTAGACCCCAGTTCTAGTCTTAGAACATATTGCCAGTTATTTGCCGAACCTTGCCTGTGCGGCGATACTTTACCCACTTCTAAAGGAATATGGGTAATCGGTTCTGATTAGGAGATCGTCCAGCAGTGCCCAGGAAATAATTACATCCAATTGTTAGATGCTACCACCCCCCTCCAAATCAAAACCAAACATGGATTTCATGTTATCTTTTCACTTCGCATGCACAGCTGTCTGTGTTTCACACCCGTTTGTCCTAGCTAAATCAACCTTGTAATACGAGCACCATGCTACCGCAGACAGGAAGCAGACAAGAAGTAGAATGAAGCATGTGCATGCAAACATTGACATCCGTGTTTGGTTGTGATTAGGAGAGAGGGTGGTAGCATCTAACAATTGTATTGAATTGTTTCCTGGGCACCCCTCGGGGTGCAAACAACGCATTCTTTATCAGAACGGTCCACCGACCACAGATATGCCTAACAAAAGTGGGAAAAGCGTCGCCAAAAAGGCATAGAAACACAGGTTGGTAAATAAGTTGCACGGTGGGTTATATTGCTAGACGGAGACCCAATCTCTGTCTAGAACCACCAGGCTACAATAGGTATAGGTGGTCACAACCCTGATCCCAGAGGTTGGCTATGGGACATTCTCAATTGGTTTGCTCTACTCTTCTGTCCTCCGTCCTCTCTTCCTTTTGAAAAACATCAAAAGTAACTGAGGGGAGGAGAGAATGTGGAAACAAATGTTTTTGTATTAAATGAGACTCTCCTTAACTTGCGTGTCATCATGCAAATTATGTGTACAGTGATGAAATCCCAAAATATGTGTAAATTAGTATAGATAAAAGGATAAGTAGCATATCATTTTAAAATATGTGCATGCTTTTCTCCTTCGAGTATTCAACAGCTGATTCAAAGGGGGTTTCAAGGTGGAGGACAGTCCTCCATTCGTCTTTTGACATTGACACTCTCCAGGTCAGGGAGGAGTCGAGGACTGACTTTTGTCCAATTGAGATTCTCCCAACGTGCGTAGCTTTTGTTCCAGTCCAGCACTAATACCTGGTTCAACCAACTTGATGAGCAGGTGATTAGCTATATTATGTGTGTTAGTGCTGGACTTGTACAAAAATCTGCACGTGACCAATGGTTTTTACACACTATTTGTTCAAGTATAGGCAAGATGCCTGTCGCATGTCATACTCATATACAGTTTGAGTTGAAGAATTTAAATTTACCATTGGGTCTTGGGTCACTAAGGCGATTAGGAAACTTTATAAGTGGCGAGTGAAGGCGCACAGCCTGGTGGATTAAAATCATAGTTAGGCTACTCATATATTGCGTTTACATTTTCTTGAAATATCATATGAATTAATGATGAGCGAGTAAGAAATGAGTGAATGAAACTAGCTAGCACTACCCTTTCAAACAGTCTACCGACATGCACTGAACTAGAACGAACATTAACGCATTAATTGATAGGCTACAGAATGTGGGATACACAAGCAATACCCTAAATGAAGCAACAAATCTACGTTTTTCTATTCTTAAATATTGTATACCTGCACAATTGCTCTTCCAGCTGCTGCCATCTTTCTTCACCAGCGTCATCATCGTACCTTCAGCAACGCTAACACAGTACTTCCAGGTCACGGAATTTCCGACATTTTCCAAATAAAAGTCCCTCACGTAATCTTCTTCTTCTCTGAGGTTTATTGGCCGACTATACTCATAAGTTGTAATGCCGCCACCTACTGTACGGGATAATAAAAATACACCAAAAACTAAAGATGTTTTGGATGAACAAATCACACTAATTACTTGTTTATATTTTTTTTATTATAAAATATAAACACAAACCAAATTCACGCTCCTACCCTGAATTACACAGGCTCAGGAACCTGGAAGGGGGGGAACCTCTTCATTCAGTACTGGCACCCCCCCTTGGGTTGTGCCGTGGCAGAGATCTTCGTGGGCTATACTCGGCCTTGTCTCAGGATGGTAAGTTGTTGGTTGAAGATATCCCTCTAGTGGTGTGGGGGCTGTGGGATTTCCACAGATTCCCATTGCTTGGAAGTTAGCCATGGTTCGTCCTTTATTTAAAGGGGGATATCAAGCTGATCCTAAATGTTATATGCCTATTTCTATTTTGCCCTGTTTATCAAAAGTGTTGGAAAAACTTGTCAATAATCAACTGACTGGCTATCTTGATGTCTAAAATATTCTCTCTGGTATGCAATCTGGTTTCTGCTCAGGTTATGGATGTGTCATTGTAACCTTAAAGGTCCTCAATGATGTCACCATTGCCCTTGATTCTAACTAATGTTGTGCTGCTATTTTATTGACTTGGCCAAAGCTTTTGATACGGTACACCATTCCATTCTAAGAAGTATTGGTGTCTCTGAGGGGTCTTTGGCCTGGTTTGCTAACTATCTCTCTAAAAGAGGGCAGTGCATAAAGTCAGAACATCTGCTGTCTCAGCCACTGCCTGTCACCAAGGGAGTACCCCAAGGCTCGATCCTAGGCCCCACGCTCTTCTCAATGTACATCAACAACATTGCTCAGGCAGTAGGAAGCTCTCTCATCCATTTTTATATGCAGATTTACATTTACATTTACGTCATTTAGCAGACGCTCTTATCCAGAGCGACTTACAAATTGGATGATACAGTCTTATACTCAGCTGGCCCCTCCCCGGATTTTGTGTTAAACGCTCTACAACAAAGCTTTCTTAGTGTCCAACAAGCTTTCTCTACCCTTAACCTTGTTCTGAACACCTCCAAAACAAAGGTCATGTGGTTTGGTAAGAAGAATGCCCCTCTCCCCACAGGTGTGATTACTACCTCTGGGGGTTTAGAGCTTGAGATAGTCACCTCATACAAGTACTTGGGAGTATGGCTAGACGGTACACTGTCCTTCTCTCAGCACATATCAAAGCTGCAGGCTCCAGTTAAATCTAGACTTGGTTTCCTCTATCGTAATTGCTCCTCTTTCACCCCAGCTGCCAAACTAACCCTGATTCAGATGACCATCCTACCCATGCTAGATTACAGAGACATAATTTATATATCGGCAGATAAGGATCCTCTCGAGTGACTAGATGTTCTTTACCATTCGGCCATCAGATTTGTCACCAATGCTCCTTATAGGACACATCATTGAACTCTATACTCCTCTGTAAACTGGTCATCTCTGTATACCCGTCGCAAGACCCGCTGGTTGATGCTTATTTATAAAACCCTCTTAGCCATCTCAGATAGGGGGGAGTGAGGCCTACTGCAGCCCTCATCCTCCACATACAACACCCATTCTGCCAGTGACATTCTGATAAAGGTCCCCAAAGCACACATCCCTGGTTCGCTCGTCTTTTCAGTTCGCTGCAGCCAGCGACTGGAACGAGCTGCAACAAACACTCAAACTGGACAGTTTTATCTCAATCTCTTCATTCAAAGACTCAATCATGGACACTCTTACTGACAGTTGGCTGCTTTGCGGGATGTATTGTTGTCTCTACCTTCCTGCCCTTTGTGCTGTTGTCTGTGCCCAATAATGTTTGTACCATGTTTTGTGCTGCTACCATGTTGTGTTGCTACTATGTTATTGTCATGTTGTGTTGCTACCATGCTGTGTTGTCATGTGTTGCTGCCTTGCTATGTTGTTGTCTTAGGTCTCTCTTTATGTAGTGTTGTGTTGTCTCTTGTCATGATTATTTTTAATCCCAGACCCCGTCCCCGCAGGAGGCCTTTTGGTAGGCCGTCGTTGTAAATAAGAATTTGTTCTTAACTGACTTGCTTAGTTAAATCAAGGTTAAATAAAATAAATAAATAAAATAATAAATTCAACCATTCCTTTGTTTCATCACAAAACCGGAGAGCAACCTCTGTCTGGTGAAGTCCACAAAACATATTGAATGTAACAAACAGTTACATGACCTACAGCCTGGTCAAGCAAGTTAATGTTTCTGACTTTTTTGCACTACTAAACAACTAGCATATTGATTTAGAACCATGGAGAGTTCTCGTAAGTCGCAAAGAAAACAGGAGCTGCCTCCATTATTCCAGCCCCATTTCAACTTCAACATTTCAACATCATCAAATCACCTATGGTTAGTCTACTACAGGCAACAATGAGCACGCTAATTAACATTAGCCTACTACATCTAGCTCAGTTGCGATTTTAGCATGTAAATCGTGGTGGAGAAAACTCAACCAATTTTTTTAGATGCATGCCAGCAAAGCGCCAACACAACACTATTTTAATGATTGTTGTTGGCATGTCATGCCTAAGTTTGATAATCTTGCCAATGAAAACAAACACTGACACTACACATCCAAGTATAACTGATCAAGTTATGAAAGACAAGCATTGTAATTTTGAATTCCGTAAAGTGAGTGTAGAAGACGTGAAAGAAATATGGCCAGCCACCGGGGTCGGACCAATTGGATGGAAAATTACTGAGTATAATAGCGGACGATATTGCCACTCCTATTTGACTCATTCTAAGCCTACTAGAAAGTGTGCGGGATGCAAAAGTAATCCCGCTACCCATGAATAGTAAAGCCCCCTTTACTGGCTCAAATAGCCAACCAATCAGCCTGTTACCAAACCTTAGTAAACTTTTTGAAAAAATTTGACAATCCTATTTTACTACAAACAAATTAACAGACTTTCAGCACACTTATGGGAAGGACTTTCAACAAGTGACTGATGATTGGCTGAGAGTAATTGATGAGTAAAAGATTGTAAGAGCTGTTTTGTTAGACTTCAGCGCGGCTTTTGACATTATCCATCATAGTCTGCTGATGGAAAAACGTATGTGTTATGGCTTTACACCCCCTCTTAAATTGTGGATAAAGAGTTACCTGTCTAACAGAACACAGAGGCTGTTCTTTAACGAAAGCCTCTCCAACATAATCCAAGAAGAATCAGGAATTACCCAGGGCAACTGTCTAGGCCCCTTACGTTTTTCAATATTTAGTAATGACATGCCACTGGCTTTGAGCGTCGATGTACAATGCTTTGCAAAAGTATTCACCCCCCTTGGCATTTTCCCTATTTTGTTGCATTACAACCTGTAATTTAAATGGATTTTTATTTGGATTTCATGTAATGGACATACACAAAATAGTCCAAATTGGTGAAGAAAAATTACAAAATTACTTGTTTCAAAAAATAAATAAAAAAACGGAGAAGTGGTGCGTGCATGTGTATTCAACCCCTTTGCTATGAAGCCCCTAAATAAGATCTGGTGCAACCAATTACCTTCAGAAGTCACATAATTAGTTAAATAAAGTCCACAACGTAAGTGTCACATGATCTCAGTATACGGCTTTAGACGGAAGTTTACATACACCTTAGCCAAATACATTTAAACTCAGTTTTTCACAATTCTTGACATTTAATTCAAGTAACAATTCCCTGTCTTAGGTCAGTTAGGATCACCACTTTATTTTAAGACTGTGAAATGTCAGAATAATATTAGAGAGAAGGATTTATTTCAGCTTTTATTTCTTTCATCATATTCCCAGTGGGTCAGTCACATCCTGACCATAGAGAGCTTGTATCTTTCTATGGTAGAGTAGGTTAGGGCATGAATGGGGGGTTTTGTATAGTTGATTTATTTCTATGTTGTGTTCTAGGTTCTTTTTTCTAGGTTGGGGTATTCGTATTATTCCCAATAAGAGGCAGCTGGTCATTGTTGTTTCTAATTGGGGATCATATTTAAGTTGTTATTTTTCCCACTAGTGTTTGTGGGAGATTATTTTGAGTTAGTGTATGTTGCACCTCTTCGTCACGGTTTGTTGTTTCTTTGTTTATAGTATGTTTTGCATAGTTTCACAGATAAATAAATATGTGGAACGATACACATGCTGCGCCTTGGTCTCATTCATACGACAGCCGTGACAGGGTCAGAAGTTTACATACACTCAATTAGTATTTGGTAGCATTGCCTTTAAATTGTTTAACTTGGGTCAAAAGTTTCAGGTAGCCTTCCACAAGCTTCCCACAATAAGTTGGGTGAATTTTGGCCCATTCCTCCTGACAGAGCTGGTGTAACTGAGTCAGGTTTGTAGGCCTCCTTGCTCGCACACGCTTTTTCAGTTCTGCCCACAACTTTTCTATAGGATTGAGGTCAGGGCTTTGTGATGGGCACTCCAATACCTTGACATTGTTGTCCTTAAGCCATTTTGCCACAACTTTGGAAGTATGCTTGGGGTCATTGTCCATTTGGAAGACCCATTTGCAATCAAGCTTTAACTTCCTGACTGATGTCTTGAGATTTTGCTTCAATATATCTACTTAATTTTCCCTCCTCACGATGCCATCTATTTTGTGAAGTGCACCAGTCCCTCCTGCAGCAAAGCACCCCCACAACATGATGCTGCCACCCCCGTGCTTCACGGTTGGGACGGTGTTCTTCGGCATGCAAGCGTCCCCATTTTTCCTCCAAACATAACGATGGTCATTATGGCCAAAAAGTTCAATTTTTGTTTCATCAGACCAGAGGACATTTCTCCAAAAACTACGATCTTTGTCCCCATGTTCAGTTGCAAACCGTAGTCTGGCTTCTTCCTTGCTGAGCGGCCTTTAAGGTTATGTCAATATAGGACTCGTTTTACTGTGGATATAGATACTTTTGTACCTGTTTCCTCCAGTATCTTCACAAGGTCCTTTGCTGTTGTTCTGGGATTGATTTGCACTTTTCGCACCAACGTACGTTCATCTCTAGGAAACGGAACACGTCTCCTTCCTGAGCGGTATGACGGCTGCGTGGTCCCATGGTGTCTATTCTTGCGTACTATTGTTTGTACAAATGAATGTGGTACCTTCAGGCGTTTGGAAATTGCTCCCAAGGATGAACCAGACTTGTGGAGGTCTACAATATTTGTTTCTGAGGTCTTGGCTGATTACTTTTGATTTTCCCATGACGTCAAGCAAAGAGGCACTGAATTTGAAGGTAGGCCTTCAAATACATCCACAGCTGCACTTCCAATGGACTCAAATTATGTCAATTAGCCTATCAGAAGTTTCTACAGCCATGACATCGTTTTCTGGAATTTTCCAAGCTGTTTAAAGGCACAGTCAACTTAGTGTATGTAAACTTCTGACCCACTGAATTGTGATACAGTGAATTATAAGTCAAATAATCTGTCTGTAAACAATTGTTGGAAAAATGACTCGTGTCATGCACAAAGTAGATGTCCTAACCGACTTGCCAAAACTATAGTTGGTTAACAAGAAATTTGTGGAGTGGTTGAAAAACGAGTTTTAATGACTCCAACCTAAGTGTATGTAAACTTCCGTCTTCAACTGTATATAAATCAAGTTTCATAGGCGTGGTTCATAGGGTTGGTTCCTGCATGTGTCTGGCACCGTATCCTATCTGAACTTTTAGACCATATTCTGGGCATTCTGACAGATGACCAGCACAGGCAGGAACCAACGATTATTTAGGAAAGACAAGATTAACATTTTCAAGGCTGTCTCTTCACAGGATAACGTTTCCCTCACAACAAGAAAATCAAAGTACGTGCTCGCAATAGTATAACATTGAGTGTTAAAATAACGGACTCCTTAAAGCAGTATGAGAAGGAACTGGTGGGAATTCTCCACTCACTACAGAAATATTTGTCATTAAATGAATACATGGAAAGTTTGTTGACATTGTGTTCTGCAATATTAATTGTGTCATTGTTGTGGGAATTTCAAAGCTCAGATTGATGGAAGTAGTTGTGGTCACTATGTGTGTTTGTTCACCAAAGCAGTCTTATTTGGAAATAACATTAATGAATTTATTCACGACAACATGAAATGTTGTATTTTTTATCAATTATCAGAAAAAATATTATTGCTGCGAGCCAGCCGTGAGCTTCCCAGTGACATTAGCCTACCAGACAAGCAAAATTTCTTCTATGGTTGCTTCGAGGCAAGCAACACTGAATCAAGTATAAGAGCACCAGCTGTTTCGAACAACTGTGTGATCTCACTCTCCGTTGCTGATGTGAGTAAGACCTTTAAACAGATTAACATTCACAAGGCCGTGGGTCCAGACGGATTACCAGGACGCATACTCAGAGCATGTGCTGGCAAGTATCTTCAATGACATTTTCAACCTCTCCCTGACACAGTCTGTAATACCTTCATATTTCAACCAAGACCACCATAGTCCCTGTGCCCAAAAACACTGTGGTAACCTGTCTAAATGACTATCGTTGCAGAGCACTCATATCTGTAGCCATGAAGTGCTTTGAAAGGCTGGTCATGGCTCACATCAACGCCATCATCCCAGACGCCCTGGACCCACTCCAATTCGCATACTGCCCCAACTGATCCACAGATGACGCAATCTCTGTTGCACTCCACACTGCCCTCTCCCACCTGGAAAAGAGGAACACCTACATGAGATTCCTGTTCATTGACTATAGCTCAGTGTTCAACACCATAGTGCCATCCAAGCTCAGGACCCTGGGACTGAACACCTCCCTCTGCAACTGGATCCTGGATTCCTGATGGATGCCCTCAGGTGGTGAGGGTAGGCAACAACACATCCGCCACTCTAACCATCAACACGGGGCTGCTCAGGGGTGTATGCTTATTCCCGCCTGCACTCCCTATTCACCCCTCGACTGCGTGGCGTGCAAGACTCCAACACCATCATTAAGTTTGCTGACGACACAATGTGGTTGGCCTGATCACCGATGAAACGGCTATAGGGATGAGGTCAGTGACCTGGAGTGTTGTGCCAGCATAACAACCTCTCCCTCAACGTCAGCAAGACAAAGGATCTGATCGTTGACTACAGGAAACGGAGGGCCGAGCGCACCCCCATCCACATCGACGGGGCTGTAGTGGAACTGGTCGAGAGCTTCAAGTTTCTCTGTGTCCACAACACTAAGGAATTATCATGGTCCACACACACCAACACAGTCGTGAAGAAAGCATGACAAGGCCTCTTCCTCCTCAGGAGGCTGAAACGATTCAGCATGGGCCGTCAGATCCTCAAAAAGTTCTACAACTGCACCATTGAGAGCATCTTGACTGGCTGCATCACCACTTGGTATGGCAACTGCTAGGCATCTGACCGCAAGGCGCTACAGAAGGTAGTGCGCAGTGTTGTAGTGCTCGAGAATGGTCTCTGTCTCGAGTCCGGTCTCGAGACCACATATTGAGTGTCTCGGATACATTTGTACTGGTCTTGACTCAGTTTCGGACAGTGAGAACATGCAATTTCTTCCTGAGACCAGCGGAGTAAAAAACTCATAATTATCAGCTTCCATTCAATCAGCTATAAAACCGCTTATCCAAGCCAAATATATACACTCCTTTCTTGAAACATTAATATCTTAACAATCTTTACATCTATTATAGACATGTTTGCGCAGTGGCGAACTTATAGGCCTTCAGTGTGTGAAAGGTTCGTGATTCTGAAAGGACAGCAACGGTAATACCAGCGCACTCATGTAGGAGAGTCACAGGTTGGTAATTCTGAAAGGACAGCAACCATAATACCAGAGCACTCATGTAGGAGGGAGCACTTTTTGTAGAACACAAAGGGCCAGTGGTGTAGTGGAGGGTATATGCAGGTGTATGCTGTAAACCCACTTTTTTTCAGTGGGCATTGCATATACTCACTAATTAATAGGTGCATTTCAAAGTAGCGAAGTGGAGGTATACGACTTATCTACTGACTTGCCTAGTGAAATAAAAAATAAAATAAAAAAAAAAGATCAATTATGTAGTACAATAGAGAAATCATGCACCAAGTAGCCTACACGATTGCAACGACCATGAAATATATTCACATGCCGGCAGCACACACAGCCTAGTTTCAGCGGAATATCATCTGCAGGCAGCAAGAGTGTGCAGCGAAAAATTACTTGTGTCATGCTCCTAACTAACTTGCCAAAACTGTAGTTTGTTAACAAGAAGTTTGTGGAGTGGTTGAAAAGTGAGTTTTAATGACTCCAACCTAAGTGTATGTAAACTTCTGACTTCAACTGTATATCTTCACACTTACATGAACGTGCCGGTGAGGCACTGTAAATAGATGGGAAAGTGTTGTTGCTCTCAGAGAAAAGGGGAATTTTATTAGCCAAGTACAACAATGAATGCCAAGATAACACACAGTAAATAGTATACTGTGTATTTTTGCTTATGGTTCTCCCACTTCTTTTTTAACCATGCATGTGACAGCGGCCCCTCCAGCTCACACTCCTTCACTTAGATCGTGAAACACATAAGTACAATATTAACCAAAACATGAGCAAAGTTATTGTTGTGTGTACTTTCTCTAGAAGACCAACAGATTATGTGCAGTGAAACTAGCTAGACCCATTCACGCTGTAACCGTTCAGGAAAATGAAGACCAGGTGTGCATAATAATGGAGAGAAGGTGTGCGTAATCATAGTTGCCATGGCCGGTGGTTAGTAGACCAGCGACGTTGCAGCGCCAGAGGGAGGGAGCAGGAGTAGGCATGACAGTACCCCCCCCCCCTCGATTCATGGCTCCAGCCGCAGGGCGATGACCAGAAGGACGGCTCTGTGGGCGAGGAGCGGAGTGGGCCGGTCCGGATGGCGGAGATGGAAATCCTGGGTGATGTTGGGGTCCAGGATGTCCGCCACTGGTACCCAAGAGCGCCCCTCAGGACCGTACCCCTCCCAGTCCACCAGGTACTGGAGCCAACCCCCACAACGTCGGGAGTCCAGAAGGAACCTAACAGCATAGGCGGGGGTCCCCTCAATGTCCAGGGGAGGCAGAGGAGTGTTGCGGTGGACGGCATCAGCCAGGTGACCAGGAACCACCAGCCTGAAGGAAACATGAAAGCAGGGTGAGATCCGGTACTTGGTGTGGAGTGTTAAACAATAGGTTACCTCATTGACCTTCCGGAGGACCTTGAAGGGCCTCATAAACCAGGGGCTCAGCTTCCGGCAGGGCAGGTGGAGGGGGAGGCTCCTGGTGGAGAGCCAGACGTGATCACCAGGATGGAACACAGGAGCCTCACTGTGGTGGTGGTCCACCTGATGCTTCTGACTGCAGATGGCACACTGGAGCCTCACGTGGTCAGCATTCCACCTCTGCACGCCGGAACAACTTGTCCACTACAGGAGCCTCGGTCTGGCTCCGAGTCCACGGAGCCAGGACTTGCTGATATCCCAGGACACACTGGAAGGGAGTCAGCCCGGTGGAAGAGTGATGAAGTGAGTTCTGGGCGTATTCCACCCAGGGAAGGAACCGGGCCCACTCCCCCTTCCGGTACTGGCAGTGACTCCTTAGGAACCTCCCCAGCTCCTGGTTGGTCCTCTCCACCTGTTCATTGGACTGAAGCCAGTACCCGCATGTCAGGCTAACCGTGGACCCCAGCTTCTGCATAAAGGCTTTTCAGACCCGCAATGTGAATTGGGGACCAAGGTCAGAAACGATGTCCTCCGGAAGGCCATAGTGCCAGAAGACCTGCTGGAATAGTGCCTCAGCGGCTTGGAGAGCGGTAGGTAGAACAGAGAGAGGAATAAAACGGCAGGATTTAGAGAATCTGTCAATAACAACCATAATAGTGGTAAACCCATCAGAAAGAGGGAGATCAGTTATAAAGTCTATGTGACCAAGATGTGACCAAGGCCGCTGAGGCATGGGAAGGGGAAGTAGTTTCCCTGCTGGAGCGTTCCGGGGAGATTTGAATTGGGTACATACGGAGCATGAGTTGACATAGTGGGCGATGTCCTGTGCCAAGGTGGGACACCAATACTTATCGGAGAGGGATTGGATGGTGCGAGTGATACCTGGATGTCCAGCGGCGAGGGACGTGTGTGCCCGGGTCAACAGCCAATCTCTCACCCCCGTGGGTACGTACACTACCGTTCAAAAGTTTGGGCTCACTTAGAAATGTCCTTGTTTCCCATGAAAACATACATGAAATGAGTTGCAAAATGAATAGGAAATATAGTCAAGACGTTGACAAGGTTATAAATAATGATTTTTAATTGAAATAATTGTGTCCTTCAAACTTTGCTTTTGCCAAAGAATCCTCAATTTGCAGCAATTACAGCCTTGCAGACCTTTGGCATTCTAGTTGTCAATTTGTTCAGGTAATCTGAAGAGATTTCACCCTATGCTTCCTGAAGAACCTCCCACAAGTTGGATTAGCCTGATGGGCACTTCTTACGTACCATACGGTCAAGCTGCTCCCACAACAGCTCAATAGGGTTGAGATCTGGTTACTGTGCTGGCCACTCCATTATAGACAGAATACCAGCTGACTGCTTCTTCCCTAAATAGAAGCATAGTTTGGAGCTGCGCTTTGGGTCATTGTCCTGTTGTAAGAGGAAATTGGCTCCAATTAAGCACCGTTCACAGGGTATGGCATGGCGTTGCAAAATGGAGTGATAGCCTTCCTTCTTCAAGATCCCTTTTACCCTGTCCCCTGTCCCCTCTCCCACTTTACCACTACCAAAGCACTCCCAGACCATCACATAGCCTCCACCATGCTTGACAGATGGCGTCAGAGACTACTCCAGCATCTTTTCTGCGTCTCACAAATGTTCTTCTTTGTGATCAGAAACATCTCAAACTTAGAATAGTCTGCCCATAACAGTTTTTTCCTATTTTCCTCTGTCCAGGGTCTGTGTTCTTTTGCCCATCTTAATCTTTTATTTTTATTGGCCAGTTTGAGATATGGCTTTTTCTTTGCAACTCTGCCTAGAAGGCCAGCATCCCGGAGTCGCCTCTTCACTGTTGCCGTTGAGACTGGTGTTTTGCGGGTACTATTTAATGAAGCAGCAATTTGAGGACTTGCGAGGCGTCTGATTCTCAAACTAGACACTAATGTACTTGTCCTCTTGCTCAGTTGTGCACAAGGGCCCGCTGTTCTATGAAGGGAGTAGTACACAGCGTTGTACGAGATCTTCAGTTTCTTGGCAATTTCTTGCATGGAATAGCCTTCATTTCTCAGAACAAGAATATACTGATGAGTTTCAGAAGAAAGTTCTTTGTTTCTGGCCATTTTGAGCCTGTAATTGAACCCACAAATGCTGAAGCTCCAGATGCTCAACTAGTCTAAAGAAGGCCAGTTTTATTGCTTCTTTAATCAGCACAACAGTTTTCATCTGTGCTAACATAATTACAATAAGGTTTTCTAAAGATCAATTAGCCTTTTAAAATTATAAACTTGGATTAGCTAACATGACGTGCCATTGGAATACAGGAGTGATGGTTGCTGGTAATGGGCCTCTGTACACCTATGTAGATATTCCATAAAAAAATCTGCCGTTTCCACTTACAATAGTCATTTACAACATTAACAATGTCTACACTGTATTTATGATAAATTTGATGTTATTTTAATGGACCAAAAATTTGCTTTTCTTTCAAAAACAAGAACATTTCTAAGTGACCCCAAACTTTTGAACAGTAGTGTATGTGACCAATAAATTCCACATTGGAATCTAAGGGCGATTTGAAACGCGTGTCTTCCATTGTTTGCTATTGGATTAACTGGTTGTTAAAACGACTAAATTGAAAAGATATCATTATGTTGTGTTTTGGTGATTAAACCAATGTTCTCATTACATTTCAAAATAAACATATACACATTTGAATCAATGTTTGTGTGGTGAGAGATGTTTACCATCCAAATCAATTGACAACGACAGGTTTTGAATGAAAGACTGGCTACGTTACAAGTGTGACCAGTTTGGGGTTTTGTACTAAGAGTTTTGAAAATGTACCGCAGACTTGTGAAAATAGTACCAAAGCGATAAAGAAAAACTGCAATAATAACCAATATTGCAGCAGCATAAGTCGTAGGTGTGTGTGTGTGTGAGTGTAGGCATGTGTGGGTAGAAAGACCCGGGTAGAGACTGGCATATATTTAGTGCAGATAGTTAGGTTCTTAACTGACTTGCCTAGTTAAATAAAGGTTAAATAAATAAATATCCTGATCCCTGATCTTGCATGTAAGGACATCCAGGACATACTGTACATACCAGGCGGTGTCTAAGGAAGGCCCGAAAATGTCCAGACTCCAGCCACCCCAGTCATGCATGGACTGTTCTCTGCTACCATCCGTTAGGCGTACCGGAGCATTGGGTCTCGGACAAACACGCCCCGAGACCGCTTTTATGCCAAGAGTGTGCAAAGCTGTCATCAAGGCAAAGGGTGGCTACTTTGAAAAATCTCAAATATAAAATATATTTAGATTTTTTTAACACTTTTTTTGGTTACTACGTGACTTCATACTTTTGATGTCTTCACTATTATTCTAAAATGTAGAATATAGCAAAAATAAAGGAAAAACCCTGGAATGAGTAGATGTGTTCAAACTTTTGACTGGCAATGTATTTACATTTCTTCTGAATCATTTATCATTTGTATTACACTGGGCTGAACTACACTCCAATGTATTTTGTAACAAGACACTTTGGAGAGCTGTAATTTGTGTTTTCAAAAACATTGGTATCAGAAGTCTGATGGCATTATGGTGTGATAAGAACATCTGCTGAATTAACTAATATAAATGTATATGTAAAACGAACAATTGCAAAGCATGCTGAGTATTATTCTAATGAACTCTGCACCAAAACAAAGCCAATAATAATACCCAGTGTGCCATACATTTACATTTTGGTAATTTAGCAGACACTCTTATCCAGAGTGATTTCCCGTCAGTGCATTCAACTAAGGTAGACAAACAACAACATATCAGTCATTTCAAGTAAAACTTTTTTGTAAACTAGTGAGAAAGTTGTTTCTGTTCGGGTCAGCTACTTGCAAATGTATTTGTGGTTTTAAAATACAAAATACATGTATTTTAATGAAAGACATTACAAAATCCTTTTATTTTTGTAGTTTATTTTGATATATGGTATTTTGTCATTTCTGCTCATCCATGAATGGAAATCAATCAATTAAATCAAATTTTATTTGTCACATGCTTTGTAAACAACAGGTGTAGAGTAACAGTGAAATGCTTACTTACAGTCCTGTACTGGGCCGTACGCACTACCAGTGTTGTGTTCGAGACCACCTCAAGAGAGACCAATTCAAGATCGGAGGGTGTGCGAGACCGAGTCAAGACCGAAACCAGAAAAATGCGAGTCCAATTCAAGACCATGATTGTAATTTTGTCAAATCACCACCATAATAAGAGTTCAAAATATCCAGTATTTCTGGGTTCATATTTCAGAACAACATATGGATTCTTTAGACATTCAGAATAGTGAAAATAGAGTCACTCTACAAATTATTACTAACCCAAACACAGTGGGAACAATGGGCCTTCTACGCCTTCAGAGAAGAGCTTAGGATTTATAAAATAATAATATTATATTATTTTCAATGATGTTCTGATTTAATCTCTTCAGTTTGTGTTGGAAAGGGTTAACACTGAAGCTAAAAAAATATCCAATCAGGATTTTTCTTTGCTGGTCTCTGTGGATATAAATCTAGCTAGCTACGTCAGCCATTGGCTAGGCCATCAGAAACTACAGTAGATAAAGGCATCTGCCATTCAACTGTATAACGGCAAAGTTTGGCTGATTCCACTGTCCCTCAATCACATTTTGACTTAATGGTTGGGACCGTTTTTACAAAAAACATATGGAAAATTCTCCCTTGTTAAAGGCCAACAGGTCACTGCCCAATACCAAGCAATAGTTTTCCCACGATCTAGCTAGCTAGCTTTTGTTGTTGGCTAGTTTGCAGCAGGTGTTATCAAAGAGGATGTTGTTGCTAAGTTGTTAGCTTCTCCCTTTTCAAGGATAACTTTCAACAAGAACTTAGGTTTCAAATGATCATCATCTGGTGATGGAACTGTGTTTTTTATTGCACTGCACTTGCTGTTGTTAGCCATCTCTTTGAAAATAACTTGTGTGTGAAACATTGTTGCATTTAAAGTGGAACTGACAGCTTTGTAGAAACATGAAATCTTATCAAAATCTGATCATATACCCCCAGGAAGAATATCACACTTTTAAAACATTTTCTGACAAGCGCCCATTAGATGTGGTCATTTTCACATTTTCATAAATTCTTAGAAAGTTTGGGAATTATGTATACTAAGGCATTTGTGAAAATTCTATAGCAATATAGAAGGAGGAAAAGCAGCCATTAGTTTGGTCAATTAATAGACACTGCAGTAAATAAAAACATCTGTCTTGTCCAGGACCAGAGTCTACACAGACCGGTGCGCTATAGCCAATCAGAGCTACAGTAGGCCTTTGCCACAGGGGCCTGCCATCTTTCACTTTGAACTGGACTGTGTGTTTACAGGCAGTTGCAACAGCTCGACTTTAGATCATTCGAATGCATTTGCCAAAGCCACAAAATACACCAGAATGGATTTCTGCAAATATATAAACACCACAGGAGTCCTCTTACATTTGGGAACTTTACAGTCCTATTGATCAAACAACCATGAAAAGGTAGTCTCTCACTCCCTCAGTTATGCAAATCAACAACAACAAGATCAACAACTAATGCTAGCCTGAGCAAGATGAGTTAAAATCTAACGAAGGAACATTAGATAAACACTCAAACCTTTTCAGCTAGTTGCCCGTCAAAATTGCACCGATAAATTATGGGGAATTGTAGCCTCCTCGTCCTTCTGCAGCTTGCCTACCAATGCACGATTGTCCCAACCAAGCACCCAAGCTTACTGGCTAAAGTTTGCTAGCTTGCTAGCTAGCTACTGTCGTGTCTTTGGCTATGCCGGGTTAAGTGATATGACATGCTAACCTATAAAATGATTTCTCTGTAATTAATATTACCTGATTAAGCTAATCATGTAAATGTAATTAATTAGAAAGTCGGGGCACCACGGAAGAACGTTTATAGAGCCGGTATCTTCCGAATAAACTCTTAAAATGCTTTGTAATATTTTACATCGATAGCAGTCAATATTAACCCTTGTCTTATTTTCAGTCTCATAATGAAAGTTGTAAATTCTTGGTTATCTTCACGAACCCTGGCTAACAAGTTGAATCAGCAATACAAAATTGGGTTTAATTATTTATTTACTAAATACCTAAACGAATCACACAGAATTACAAATACACCGAATACATATGATGTCATACAAAAACGTCCTGGTGGACGGAACCTGTATCATGGCTGGTTACACAAAGGAAAAGGGGTTGGGCTTGAATGAAAGAGCGGGAAGATTTAGGAACAAAGAAACAGCAGCTATGCTATCGTTAATACATTATCTTATGCATTCTAAATTACCGCCCATTTGGAAAAGGAAAATGCAATAAATATTTACTCTGAGCTGCGCTTCGGTAGATTGGTCGTAGATGCTGGCCGGGTTGGCCAACAGATCTTCCTGTTACTCGGAAGAATGTCTCTGGTGGTAAATTGGATACGTGGTGGTATCTTCGTCCGTCTGTTAGACTGGATCCGTCGTCCGTCCTTTCCTAGCCCACGTCTACAGCGGCCGCTGCTAACTCAACGGCTAGGAAGTAGCACTTCTGTAGTGAATAAGCTCAAAGTTCATACCAGTTCATACCATAGCTCACGCCGAGGTTGGCTTAGTTCTGTCCTTGACATGTGTGTCCTTCTAACGTAGAGGCTGCAGACCTCCCGTACTGGAACAACCTGGTTATCTTTTCGTCAAAGGCTTATATAGTGGAGAGGGGGGAAGGATGTGTTTCATCGTTTATAACCCCTCCTCTTCACAGGGGTGGGCCACTGATCAAGCAGGGCACTTTCCTTATGAAAACCCAAATCTCTCATTTGGAAGCTAAAATTACATTTAATCTCCTAACAAACAATTTCAATATCAAACATTTCAATTGCATAACAATTCCATGTGACTCTGATAACTAGAGGGTGTATACTTTCCCAGGTACAGTTTATGTCGTCCGGTCATCAGTCATAATGTCTCAGATGACAACCGAACCCATATTCATTACGTTCCAAAGCATATTTCCAACTGGTTTTATTACCAAAATATGGTTCCTTTCCCCATTTGTTTGATGTTCCCAGACTCTCTATATTTAACACAGGCTATTCAAGTCCTTCAGTAGGGTCAGAGAGAGAGGGGAAGGGAGAAAGGTATTTATGGGGGGGTCATAAACCTTACCCACAGGCCAACGTCATGACACTACTTTCAGACACAAATGAGAGCACCTCATTATCCATTTTACTCACCTGTAGCAGAGCTGGTTAGGCTGTTTACATGTTATCTAGAGTGTTCTGGACTAATTCTGACTTTTTTTGTCTACGTTTACTGACGCCCGGCCATATTCAACGGGTGTTGCGCGTTCGTAAATTCATCAGTTGTTCTGCACTCTTGCACACTCAGACAAGAGTGTTCTGACATCGAAGTAGATACAGTGAGGGAAAAAAAGTATTTGATCCCCTGCTGATTTTGTATGTTTGCACACTGATAAAGAAAGGATGTCTATAATTTTAATGGTAGGTTTATTTGAACAGTGAGAGACAGAATAACAACAAAAAAATCCAGAAAAACGCATGTAAAAAATGTTAGAAATTGATTAGAATTTTAATGAGGGAAATTAGTATTTGACCCCTCTGCAAAACATGACTTAGTACTTGGTGGCAAAACCCTTGTTGGCAATCACAGAGGTCAGACGTTTCTTGTAGTTGGCCACCAGGTTTGCACATATCTCAGGAGGGATTTTGTCCCACTCCTCTTTGTAGATCTTCTCCAAGTCATTAAGGTTTCGAGGCTGACGTTTGGCAACTCGAACCTTCAGCTAGCGCCACAGATTTTCTATGGGATTCAGGTCTGAAGACTGGCTAGGCCACTCCAGTACTTTAATAATGTGCTTCTTCTTGAGCCACTCCTTTGTTGCCTTGGCCGTGTGTTTTGGGTCATTGTCATGCTGGAATACCCCTCCACAACCCATTTTCAATACCCTGGCTGAGGGAAGGAGGTTCTCACCTAAGATTTGACGGTACATGGCCCCGTCCAGCGCCCCTTTGATGCGGTGAAGTTGTTCTGTCCCCTTAGCAGAAAAACACCCCCAAAGCATAATGTTTCCACCTCCACATTTGACGGTGGGGATGGTGTTCTTGGGGTCATAGGCAGCATTCCTCCTCCTCCAAACACGGCGAGTTGAGTTGATGCCAAAGAGCTCCATTTTGGTCTCATCTGACCACAACACTTTCACCCAGTTGTCCTCTGAATCATTCAGATGTTCATTGGCAAACTTCAGACGGGCATGTATATGTGCTTTCTTGAGCAGGGGGACCTTGCGGACGCTGCAGGATTTCAGTCCTTCACAGTGTAGTGCGTTACCAATTGTTTTCTTGGTGACTATGGTCCCAGCTGCCTTGAGATCATTGACAAGATCCTCCCGTGTAGTTCTGGGCTGATTCCTTACTGTTCTCATGATCATTGCAACTCCACGAGGTGAGATCTTGCATGGAGCCCCAGGCCAAGGGAGATTGACAGTTCTTTTGTGTTTGTTCCATTTGCGAATAATCGCACCAACTGTTGTCACCTTCTCACCAAGCTGCATGGCGATGGTCTTGGAGCCCATTCCAGCCTTGTGTAGGTCTACAATCTTGTCCCTGAAATCCTTGGAAAGCTCTTTGGTCTTGGCCATGGTGGAGAGTTTGGAATCTGATTGATTGATTGCTTCTGTCGAGAGGTGTCTTTTATACAGGTAACAAACTGAGATTAGGAGCACTCCCTTTAAGAGTGTGCTCCCAATCTCAGCTCGTTACCTGTATAAAAGACACCTGGGAGCCAGAAATCTTTCTGTTTGAGAGGGGGTCAAATACTTATTTCCCTCATTAAAATGGAAATCAATTTATAAAATTTTTGACATGCGTTTTTCAGGATTTTTTGTTGTTGTTATTCTGTCTCTCACTGTTCAAATAAACCTACCATTAAAATTATAGACTGATCATTTCTTTGTCATTGGGCAAACGTACAAAATCAGCAGGGGATCAAATACTTTTTCCCCCTCACTGTAACGTTAGCCTACATTTTATTAGCTTGCTACATAAATAGATACACTAGCTTATTAGCTACGTTATAGATGACTTGTGATCATTGCCCTTGCTAGTTTGATTGTATTGACATTCCCAGCCTTACTTACATTCGTCTGTTTTTGCCCAGAATATTGATTATTGAAACTGAAATTGCATCCCAAATGGAGGCAGCAAACAATGTACCAGGCAATCTGTGATTTACAACCTGATAGCAATATTTTTTGAGCTACCAAGAAATGTATTGGTAAATTATGTTAATCATGCATTGAACTGCATCTATTCTGCCAACCTTAGTGTACGTAATGGAACATTCAGTCAAATAGAATCTATTTTTAAAACCTCTTATAAAGTTGGTTTTGTAGCATGAACTGAACATTTTATATTTTTTACTGATATTATGATTGTCTGTTTGTTTCATATCTGCAAAGTAGTTAAAAGGCTGTCAGTTCCACTTTAAACTTTAGGTCACTGGTTACTTTGTGTGCTAAACGTGAAATATTTTTGGCAATGGGAAGTAATAGATGTACATTTCTATTGGGAAATGCTTAATGGTTGTGTTTTTGTATTCTTATGATTGGGACCTACTGGCTTATTACAGTATGTCTGAGTTTATGGACTGCTTATCCTTTAACATCATGCTGTGCGTGACTGCTGTCTTTCCATCGACCCTATGCAGTGGTGTAGTGGTGCCTGGAGAAGGTGTTATAGTCTAATTTGTCAAGTTCCAAACGTGAAGGAAAGACACTCCGTGTGAAAAATACTATTTCCTACTTTTTTTTTATGCATTGTCCTATAGATTTTTCAGATTTTCACTCTCACAAAATGTGATGGTCTAAGTCCACAAAAATGCTTAAACAACATCAATCTGATTGGGTGGGTCTGTCAGGGCCTGGCTCCCCAGTGGGTGGCCCATCCATGTATGTATACGCCACTGATGCAAACAGTTCATGATGATAATTGCGCATCACAAATAGCGTACAAACCAACACTTTGGACTAAACGATTTCAATACCTGGTTTGCATAACAATTGTTGCCTTGGTTAGCATTTACTGGTAGACATCATAAGTTGATATGTCTTTCTTACCCTACCGGTTACCGATGTCATTCTTCTGTGAGCTGTTCCATGCCAAAACTAGTAGAGCGCTGCACACTCTTGCTGCCTGCAGATGATATTCCGCTGAAACTAGGCTGTGTGCTGCCGGCATGTGAATATATTTCACGGTCGTTGCAATCGTGTAGGCTACTTGGTGCATGATTTCTCTATTGTACTACATAATTGATCATTTATTTTTAAAATGTTTTTATTTAACTAGGCAAGTCAGTAGATAAGTCGTATACCTCCACTTCGCTACTTTGAAATGCACCTATTAATTAGTGAGTATATGCAATGCCCACTGAAAAAAGTGGGTTTACAGCATACACCTGCATATACCCTCCACTACACCACTGGCCCTTTGTGTTCTACAAAAAGTGCTCCCTCCTACATGAGTGCTCTGGTATTATGGTTGCTGTCCTTTCAGAATTACCAACCTGTGACTCTCCTACATGAGTGCGCTGGTATTACCGTTGCTGTCCTTTCAGAATCACAAACCTTTCACACACTGAAGGCCTATAAGTTCGCCACTGCGCAAACATGTCTATAATAGACGTAAAGATTGTTAAGATATTAATGTTTCAAGAAAGGAGTGTATATATTTGGCTTGGATAAGCGGTTTTATAGCTGATTGAATGGAAGCTGATAATTATGAGTTTTTTACTCCGCTGGTCTCAGGAAGAAATTGCATGTTCTCACTGTCCGAAACTGAGTCAAGACCAGTACAAATGTATCCGAGACACTCAATATGTGGTCTCGAGACCGGACTCGAGCACTACAACACTGCGCACTACCTTCTGTAGCGCCTTGCGATCAGATGCCTAGCAGTTGCCATACCAAGTGGTGATGCAGCCAGTCAAGATGCTCTCAATGGTGCAGTTGTAGAACTTTTTGAGGATCTAACGGCCCATGCTGAATCGTTTCAGCCTCCTGAGGAGGAAGAGGCCTTGTCATGCTTTCTTCACGACTGTGTTGGTGTGTGTGGACCATGATAATTCCTTAGTGTTGTGGACACAGAGAAACTTGAAGCTCTCGACCAGTTCCACTACAGCCCCGTCGATGTGGATGGGGGTGCGCTCGGCCCTCCGTTTCCTGTAGTCAACGATCAGATCCTTTGTCTTGCTGACGTTGAGGGAGAGGTTGTTATGCTGGCACATTACCAGCCTTTCAAAGCACTTCATGGCTACAGATATGAGTGCTATGAGACGATAGTCATTTAGACAGGTTACCACTGCGTTTTTGGGCACAGGGACTATGGTGGTCTTGGTTGAATTATGAAGGTATTACAGACTGTGTCAGGGAGAGGTTGAAAATGTCATTGAAGATACTTGCCAGCACATGCTCTGAGTACGCATCCTGGTAATCCGTCTGGACCCACGGCCTTGTGAATGTTAATCTGTTTAAAAGGTCTTACTCACATTGGCAACGGAGAGTGAGATCATACAGTTGTTCAGTGTTGCTTGCCTCGAAGCAACCATAGAAGAAATGTTGCTTGTCTGGTAGGCTAATGTCACTGGGCAGCTCACGGCTGGCTCGCAGCAATAATATTTTTCTGATAATTCATAAAAAATACAACATTTCATGTTGTCGTGAATAAATTCATTAATGTTATTTCCAAATAAGACTGCTTTGGTGAACAAACACACATAGTGACCACAACTACTTCCATCAATCTGAGCTTTGAAATTCCCACAACAATGACACAATTAATATTGCAGAACACAATGTCAACAAACTTTCCATGTATTCATTTAATGACAAATATTTCTGTAGTGAGTGGAGAATTCCCACCAGTTCCTTCTCATACTGCTTTAAGGAGTCCGTTATTTTAACACTCAATGTTATACTATTGCGAGCACGTACTTTGATTTTCTTGTTGTGAGGGAAACGTTATCCTGTGAAGAGACAGCCTTGAAAATGTTAATCTTGTCTTTCCTAAATAATCGTTGGTTCCTGCCTGTGCTGGTCATCTGTCAGAATGCCCAGAATATGGTCTAAAAGTTCAGATAGGATACGGTGCCAGACACATGCAGGAACCAACCCTATGAACCACGCCTATGAAACTTGATTTATAATCAGTTGAAGTCAGAAGTTTACATACACTTAGGTTGGAGTCATTAAAACTCGTTTTTCAACCACTCCACAAATTTCTTGTTAACCAACTATAGTTTTGGCAAGTCGGTTAGGACATCTACTTTGTGCATGACACAAGTCATTTTTCCAACAATTGTTTACCGACAGATTATTTGACTTATAATTCACTGTATCACAATTCAGTGGGTCAGAAGTTTACATACACTAAGTTGACTGTGCCTTTAAACAGCTTGGAAAATTCCAGAAAACAATGTCATGGCTGTAGAAGCTTCTGATAGGCTAATTGACATCATTTGAGTCCATTGTAAGTGTACCTGTGTATGTATTTCAAGGACTACCTTCAAACTCAGTGCCTCTTCACTTGACATCATGGGAAAATCAAAAGAAATCAGCCAAGACCTCAGAAAAAAAATTGTAGACCTCCACAAATCTGGTTCATCCTTGGGAGGAATTTCCAAATGCCTGAAGCTACCACGTTCATCTGTACAAACAATAGTGTGCAAGAATAAACACCATGGGACCACGCAGCTATCATACCACTCAGGAAGGAGACACGTTCCATCTCCTAGAGATGAACGTACATTGGAGCGAAAAGTGCAAATCAATCTCAGAACAACAGCAAAGGACCTTGTGAAGATGCTGGAGGAAACAGGTTGAAAAGTATCTATATCTATACACAGTAAAACGAGTCCTATATCGACATAACCTGAAAGGCCGCTCAGCAAGGAAGAAGCCACTACTCCAAAACCGGCATAAAAAATACAGACTACGGTTTGCAACTGCACATGGGGACAAAGATCGTACTTTTTCGAGAAATGTCCTCTAGTCTGATGAAACAAAATTGAACTGTTTTGCCATAAGGACCATCATTATGTTGGGTGGAAAAAGGGGGACGCTTGCAAGCCGAAGAACACCTTCCCAACCGTGAAGCACGGGGGTGGCAGCATCATGTTGTGGGGGTGCTTTGCTGCAGGAGGGACTGGTGCACTTCACAAAATAGATGGCATCATGAGGAGGGAAAATTATGTAGATGTATTAAAACAAAATCTCAAGACATCAGTCAGGAAGTTAAAGCTTGGTTGCAAATGTGTCTTCCAAATGGACAATGACCCCAAGCATACTTCCAAAGTTGTGGCAAAATGGCTTAAGGACAACGATGTCAAGATATTGGAGTAGCCATCACAAAGCCCTGACCTCAATCCCATAGACATTTGTGGGCAGAACTGAAAAAGCGTGTGCGAGCAAGGAGGCCTACAAACCTGACTTCGTTACACCAGCTCTGTCAGGAGGAATGGGCCAAAATTCACCCAACTTATTGTGGGAAGCTTGTGGAAGGCTACCCGAAACGTTTGACCCAAGTTAAACAATTTAAAGGCAATGCTACCAAGTACTAATTGAGTGTATGTAAACTTCTGACCCACTGGGAATGTGATGAATGAAATAAAAGTTTACATAAATCATTCTCTCTACTATTATTCTGACATTTCACATTCTTAAAATAAAGTGGTGATCCTAACTGACCTAAGACGGTTGTCGTAGGATGAAGCGGACCAAAGTGCAGCGTGATTATGGTTCCACATATTTTATTGAACTGTGAAACTATGCAATACATTCAAAATAAACTGAATGAACAACAAACCGTGACGAAGAGTTAACATACAATTACTCAAAATTAATCTCCCACAAACCCAGGTGGGAACACCTACTTAAGTATGATCTCCAATTAGAGACAACGATGACCAGCTGCCTCTAATTGGAGATCATCCCAAACAAAGCCCAACACAGAAATACAAAAATAGAAAAAAAAGCTGTCACGCCCTGACCTACTCTACCATAGAAAATAACAGCTTTCTATGGTCAGGACGTGACAGACAGGGAATTTTTTACTAGGATTAAATGTCAGGAATTGTGAAAAACTGAGTTTAAATGTATTTGGCTAAGGTGTATGTAAACGTCCGACTTCAACTGTATATGGGGTATACAACAATCTCAGTGTCACGTCCTGACCACTATGGTAGAGTAGGTCAGGGCGTGACTGGGCGATTTTGTCTAGTTTATTTCTATGTTATGTTCTAGGTTCTTTTTTCTAGGTTGGGGTTTTTGTATGATTCCCAATTAGAGGGAGCTGGTCATCGTTGTCTCTAATTGGGGAACATATTTCAATTTTTGTTTTTCCCACTAGTGTTTGTGGGAGATTATTTTGCGTTTATGCATGTAGCACCTCTTCGTCACGGTTTGTTGTTTTTGTTTATTAGTTTGTCTGTCTTGCATAGTTTCACATAGAAATAAAGCTGTGGAACGATACGCACACTGCGCCTTGGTCTCTTTCATACGACAGCTGTGACACTCAGCTCTGTAGATTATGCTGCGAAGAGACCGAATCAGTAGATCATTTATTCTGGTTTTGCCCCTATGTAGCTTGTCACAGGTTCAGGTATGGTTAAAAAAAAACACGTACAAATAGCAGTGTTGTGCGATTAGGATAATAATCAATATCAATAATATGATAATATAATATGATCAATAATATCATAATACTTGCAGGGAAGGTTTTCATTTTAGCTCTTAATCTGTGGATACTCTGCGATTGGAAAGGTTCAAAATTCATGTAAAACATCAGAGCACAATTGAAAAATATATGGCACATGGAACCCAAACGAGGGTGGTCTATGTTGATAGGTGGGATGGGCTGAGAGTGGCTGAAGGGTGGGATTAAAGAGCTCATGTTCGGTGAGGTATTATTGTTTTGTGACTGCTGTATATAAAAGTACCATGTATGTCAAATATTTATGTACATGGATGTACAATGGATATGTAAAGTGTGATATGTAAAATGTATGTACTGTATTTGTAAGAAAAAAATCTGTAAAAATAAGATATTTGTGTCCTCCGAAGACGGGGGTTGGTGGATGGGTTAATAAATAAAAACATTCAGGCTAATGACATTGAGTGAGTTGAAAGTAAACTCCTGCATTAAAAAAAGGAGAAAGACACAAACTAGACAACAGATGTAGTAACATGAACAATGAAACAAACATTAAACCTTAAGTGGGTTACTCCGAAGGAAAACTATGCTCAACTGAGGTAGTGGTGGTTAACAGTATAACAGTATATATTTTTTTCTTTATTTGGTTGGCAAGTGTTCATAAAGTTATAGTTGGAACGGTAAATTTACTCTTGGCAGAACAGTAAATTAACTCTTGGTAGTACTCACAGTTCAAGTGTGGTTCATGTCATGACACAAGAGTCAACCAGTAATCTTTCTTCCTTTGATGAATGCTTTTGAGCCCTTGAAGCCAGCCTTGTTGTCCTCTCGTCGAGTATTCTGTATACTGTAAGTAGTCACAGTTTCTCCCTGTGCAGTCTGATCCTGTGGTATCAGAGCCTCTTTGATGCGAAGCTTCTTCTCGTCCAGAAACTTGTTCCTCTTGGCCACTTTCCAGACGATCTCCCTCTAGTGGTGCATGGTGAAGAGCAGGATGACATTGCAAGGGGGACCATCAGACCTTCGCTACCCAGTTGGTGTACCACGTCGATCACGTCTCTTATCTCGTCTTTGATGCTCAGTGCCACCTGTCTCAGGATATTGATGACCGCTTCCTTGATGTCCTCTTCCTCTTACACCTTGGATTTTCAGATTCCACCTGCGAGAGTACCGTTGAAGTTCAGCTGCTCTCTCACTCAGTTTCTTCACCTTGTTCTCTAGAAACATAATATTTTCCTTGTTCCTGCTCACATCTATGTGAAGCTGACAGACAGTCTCTGACAAATTATCCATCTTCTTTGATGTTTCTTCAGTAACCCGCTCTATGGTGAAACTTTGGAGAATGTGGCGTCTTGTTTAGTAGTCAGGGTATGGATTTCAGTGAGAAGTTCAGACATGGAAATTCTTCTCCGGTGAAATTCTTCTCCGGTGGTTCTCCACTTTCTTCTCCGGTGGACATTTGCTTGAGGTCTGAGTTAAAGGGGTTGCAAGGATCTCGTCCTTTTTCTGTTCTTTTTCTTGCTTGAGCTCGCGGCATCCTGTGTGTCCATGCTGCTCTGGCTCTCATCGTTGCTATCTAGCATGCCTGCCATCTTCTGTGAGACTTGGCTATGTCGTCTTCCTGTCGTGTTCTGCCCATTCAACTTTACAAAATCTAACTCTAAACTTGCCATATGTAGCTAAAACCAGTTATAGTTAATTTATTGCTACATTGATAGCAAATATTGGACTGTTAACCACTTAACCCACAAAGAAAACATTCCCTCTCACAGCGATGCAATCTTAGCTTTCCAAAATGGAACCTTATTGTAAAGCTTTGCTGGTCCCACTGTGACATCATCACTCCCAACATTCGATTCAATGTAACTTTCAACACAAATCAGCTACTTTGACCACATTCCCAACAACTTAGACAAAAACTTAGAGGGTATGACACCTTGGTCTACTTCTCTGCTATTCAAATTTGAATATAATTATCTGATGCCAATCAAAAGATACAACTGTTTGTCAGAGTTTAGAGTGATGAAAAGTACAGCTCTCTCATGTCTCGTCATTGAGCTGCCCAAACAGAGCAGTTGCTAAGGATACTCACACATGCAGAGGAGCACATGGGGCAGCACAGGCAAAAATGATGAGGGGGGCGAAGAGGGTATTTAGAAAAATAGTGTAATGATTATGAAGATTTGTTAACACCAAAGTAGAGGAGTGTTGAATAACCACATTGTTAGGGATGAACTGGCTATTTGTATGCATAACCTTTATAATATACCGGGGAAGCTATGCTACAATATTAAGTACATAAACTACGGGTAAATCAACTGTTGAAGACAAGAAGAACTACAACCGGCAACAGGAAGTGCGTCACGATGCTGGGATCAGCCTGCACGCCGACGACAGGAGGAGCAAGTTTAAACCACGCTCCTCCTCCCTCGGACAGGCCAGCATTGAGCGGGAACTATCTCTGTCAGAGTATAAAAGAGAGAACAATAGAATGTGACGTCCTCTTCTCTGTTTGCCCTGCAAGGTAAAACAGCGAGACCGTATACGAACGACATATTTACCATACATGTGTTTGCATTAATTAAAGTACAGATAAATCAGAAGTTACTATGTGCTGACTATTTTGTTCTGATACCAGAAACGAACTGTCGCAACTTTAACAACATCCATGCCAGACATCAACAACAAGGACCTATCTTCACTGGCCAAAGAACAAAGGAAGAGGGGGGCCACTCACAGTAAGCTCCCAGCAGGAGCCGTCCTTCCCTTCTTTTGCTCATCTCACACCTATAGTCTACATCAAAGCTCCTCTTATCAGCTCAAAGGCGGCAACTTTAACCAAATGGTGCTCAGATGGCCTGCCAGAAACATGGACACAGCAGGATTGTGCCGAATAGTGACACAGCCAAGGAACTTCTCCATTGGAGAACAATACACTGCATGCAAAAGTGTCTCAAACTCACTTATTTCCTCAAACAAATAGCATAAACGGACTGAAAATAACATGGTTAAAAGTGTTGATAAGAAAATATTTTTTGAACCTACACTATATATACACACAAAAAGTATGTTGACATCCCTTCAAATTAATGAATTTGGCTTTTTCAGCCACACCCGTTGCTGACATGTGTTTAAAATCGTCGAGCACACAGCCATGCAATCTCCATAGACAAACATTGGCAGTAGAATGGCCTTACTGAAGAGCTCAGTGACTTTCAACGTGGCACCGTCATAGGATGCCACCTTTCCAACAAGTCAGTTCGTCAAATTTCTGCCCTGCTAGAGCTGCCCGTGACGTGAATTCATTAATGTGATGGCTGTTATTTATCGAATCAACTAATATGTTTAATTCTTACCTGATTTAATTAATCATGTAACAAATTACTCATTAGGAATTTGGGGCACCACAGAAGAAGTTGTTTAATGAGTTACAATCTCCCGAAATAAACTCTAGAATATATATAAATTATATATTGATAAGTCACTTATTAATCATTACCTCATATCAGTCTCATTCTGAATGTCGCAGACTTCTTGAATCCACAAGAACCCCAGCCTTTCTGATTATTCAGTACTACACAAATGTATTTAATTATTTATTTACGAACTAACTAAATAATAACACAGAATACACATACACACTTACATGAGAGAAAAGTCCCTAGCGGACTGACAAGATATGGCAGCTTATTTCACAGAGATGGAAAAGGGGGTGGGGAAAATAGAGAGATATGGAAAAAGGGACATTTATCGTACATTTGGAAACTATGCTCACAGTAACCATATAAACTCAGCAAAAAAAGAAACTTTTTTCAGGACCCTGTCTTTCAAAGATAATTTGTAAAAATCTAAATAACTTCACAGATCTTCATTGTAAAGGGTTTAAACACCGTTTCCCATGCTTGTTTAATGAACCATAAACAATTAATGAACATGCACCTGTGGAACGGTTGTCAAGACACTAACAGCTTACAGACGGCAGGCAATTAAGGTCACAGTTATGAAAACTTAGGACACTAAAGAGGCCTTTCTACTGACTCTGAAAAACACCAAAAGAAAGATGCCCAGGGTCCCTGCTCATCTGCCTTAGACATGCTACAAGGAGGCATTAAGGACTGCAGATGTGGCCGGGGCAATAAATTGCAATGTCCGTACTGTGAGATGCCTAAGACAGTGCTACAGGGAGACAGGATGGACATCTGACATCCTCACCAGAAATCACCGGCAACAAGGTCGACTATGGGCACAAACCCACCGTCGCTGAACCAGACAGGACTGGCAAAAAGTGCTCTTCACTGACGAGTCGCGGTTTTGTCTCACCAGGGGTGATGGTCGGATTTATCGTTGAAGGAATGAGCGTTACATCGAGGCCTGTACTCTGGAACGGGATCGATTTGGAGGTGGAGGGTCCGTCATGGTCTGGGGCAGTGTGTCACAGCACCATCGGACTGAGCTTGTTGTCATTGCAGGCAATCTCAACGCTGTGCATCACAGGGAAGACATCCTCCCATGTGTGGTACCCTTCCTGCAGGCTCATCCTGACATGACCCTCCAGCATGAAAATGCCACCAGCCATACTCCTCGTTCTGTGCATGATTTCCTGCAAGACAGGAATGTCAGTGTTCTGCCATGGCCAGCGAAGAGCCCGGATCTCAATCCCACTGAGCACATCTGGGACCTGTTGGATCAGAGGGTGAGGGCTAGGGCCATTCCCCCCAGAAATGTCTGGGAAGTGGCAGGTGCCTTGGTGGAAGAGTGGGGTAACATCTCACAGCAAGAGCTGGCAAATCTGGTGCAGTCCATGAGGAGATGATGCACTGCAGTACTTAATGCAGCTGGTGGCCAAACCAGATACTGACTGTTACTTTTGATTTTGACCCCCCCTTTGTTCAGGGACACATTATTCCATTTCTGTTAGTCACATGTCTGGGGAACTTGTTCAGTTTATGTCTCAGTTGTTGAATCTTGTTATGTTCATACAAATATTTACACATGTTAAGTTTGCTGAAAATAAACGCAGTTGACCATGAGAGGTTGTTTCTTTTTTTGCTGAGTTTATATACCTTACACACGAGCCGCCACCCGTTTGGGTAAGAAATGCAATATATTTACGTGTAGATGTCTTTCTTCATCGTTGTCTCTGTTGAAACCAATCGATCCTTCTATGGGGAAATCACTCAGTGGGTGTAAGGCTCTGGTTGTCCACCAGAGGTCACAATGTCCTTCTTTGTAGTTGTCTTGGTCTTGTAGTGGAGTGTTCAAATATAACAGATCTTCAGATGCACCAACGGTTGTGTCTGAGGGGATTGTGTTCCTTCCCCCCGCGTGTCTTTAGTTAAGTTCTAGGACCACTTTTACATGCCCAGCTGCAGACTGGCAATGTTCAGGTCTAGTCTTTATCTTCTTCTGTTGAGTTTCAGACTTTCCAACCATTTCAACGTGTAGCCAGCTGCACGCTTCCTGGTCTCAGAGTTTCAAACATTTGTAACGTTTAGCACACACTTCACGTCTGCTGGTCTACATGTTAATTCTTAGCGAGTCCTTTTAAGCACTCTGGTCGAAAAGGGCGGTTCCATCACACAGACACGCTTTTCTGACCTCATTCGGGGTGTGGCTTAGTTAATGTGCAAAGGACATGAAAAACCATTATCTCGTTAGAAAATCAAAGTCACATTCCTATCTTAACAACAAACAAAAAGGTTCTTCATATTGTATTAACATCATATTGGATGGAAACTTGAAAGCCGAAGGGGGTTTCCTTCCTAAATTACAGTATTTGGTTCATGCAGTTTTTAATAACATCACAAAATGAAAAGCAATATGACATGACTATTCTTTAGATCCCCACTGACCATTCCTATCTTAGAAATATTATTCCATATTCACTTTTTGGGTGTTTTTAGTTTTCGCGGCAAAAACCTTCTGGGGGACAAAGGCATTCCTTTGATTGATACTGAAGAGCAGGAGGGAGGTGTCAAAACTGGCCCAACCCCACTCTCCCTCCTCTCCTCTTCTGTGGGTGAGAGGAGTTTGGTCATGTCAGGATCCTCAGCGAGTAGAGTCATGACAGCTGTTTTTGTGAAGTGGGAACGTTTAGGAGCAACAATGACTCAGTCGTGAAGTGGTAGGCCACACAAGCACACAGAATGGCTGTCCTCGATTGCAAATCATCCCTTGATGACTACATCTCATTATAGGTGTCTGTTTATCTGTGATATGATTCCTATAAAATATTAAGCCTTCTGGCTGTTGATTGCAAGAATGAATGTAACGTTATAGCCTAAACCTTGTGATAATAGTTTAGAAATAATGACTTTGTGGTGCTCAGCTTGGTAACTAAATATTCTTCTCTTCTAGCAGATGTGTCTTTGCTACTTACACGCAGACATTATCATATTATTTGTTACTATCAGATAGGCAACTATATGACATGCTTTCTCAAATTTTATAGTGAAAACTTTTGGATAATAAAATGTAACTTTGTCACCATGCAATTGATAACTTTTCACTTTCATTGATTCCCTTTTTTATATACTGAAGTGTATTCTGAATATACATTTTGTCAATGTTAGGCTATTCTTTGGAGGGGTTGTCAGTGATTTACATTTGAAATGTTAATTTTCATTGTTTGTCCTTATGTTTGAGTTTTAGAAATGGACAGAGGAAACCATTGCCAGCTGATAATGCAGTCCCTGTCCACAAAAACAGGTTTTTTAGACATTTTTGCAAATGTATTAAACATAAAAAACTGAAAGGTTATTTACATAAGTATTCAGACCCTTTGCTATGAGACTCGAAATTGAGCTCAGGTGCACCCTGTTTCCATTGATAATCCTTGAGAAGTTTCTACAACGTGATTGGAGTCCTCCTGTGGTAAATTCAATTCATTGGACATGATTTGGAAAGGCAGGACAATGACAGTAGATGAACAGGTCATTGCTGCAGAAGGCCTGCACGATGAGGAGGACTATAAAGGCATGGCCTTCATAGAGGGAGATGCTCTTGCTGCTGAGCTACACAGAGAAGATTAGGATGAAGAGAATGAGATCAAAGAGCCTGAGGAAGTTGAGGAGCCACCACCTGGGGACTCTCAGCCAAGCTCTTCAATTGGAAGGTAACTATAAAGTATGTGTTGTTATGTATTATCAGGCCATATATATATATATATATATATACACTGCTCAAAAAAATAAAGGGAACACTTAAACAACACAATGTAACTCCAAGTCAAACACACTTCTGTGAAATCAAACTGTCCACTTAGGAAGCAACACTGATTGACAATAAATGTCACATGCTGTTGTGCAAATGGAATAGACAACAGGTGGAAATTATAGGCAATTAGCAAGACACGCCCAATAAAGGAGTGGTTCTGCAGGTGGTAACCACAGACCACTTTTCAGTTCCTATGCTTCCTGGCTGATGTTTTGGTCACTTTTGAATGCTGGCGGTGCTTTCACTCTAGTGGTAGCATGAGATGGAGTCTAAACCCACACAAGTGGCTCAGGTAGTGCAGCTCATCCAGGTTGGCACATCAATGCGAGCTGTGGCAAGAAGGTTTGCTGTGTCTGTCAGCGTAGTGTCCAGAGCATGGAGGCGCTACAAGGAGACAGGCCAGTACATCAGGAGACGTGGAGGAGGCCGTAGGAGGGCAACAACCTAGCAGCAGGACCGCTACCTCCGCCTTTGTGCAAGGAGGAGCACTGCCAAAGCCCTGCAAAATGACCTCCAGCAGGCCACAAATGTGCATATGTCTGCGCAAACGGTCAGAAACAGACTCCATGAGGGTGGTATGAGGGCCCGACGTCCACAGGTTGGGGTTGTGCTTACAGCCAACACCGTGCAGGACGTTTGGCATTTGCCAGGGAACACCAAGATTGGCAAATTCGCCACTGGCGCCCTGTGCTCTTCACAGATGAAAGCAGGTTCACACTGAGCACATGTGACAGACGTGACAGTCTGGAGACGCCGTGGAGAATGTTCTGCTGCCTGCAACATCCTCCAGCATGACCGGTTTGGCGGTGGGTCAGTCATGGTGTGGTGGGCATTTCTTTGGGGGGCCGCACAGCCCTCCATGTGCTCGCCAGAGGTAGCCTGACTGCCATTAGGTACCGAGATGAGATCCTCAGACCCCTTGAGAGACCATATGCTGGTGCGGTTGGCCCTGGGTTCCTCCTAATGCAAGACAATGCTAGACCTCATGTGGCTGGAGTGTGTCAGCAGTTCCTGCAAGAGGAAGGCATTGATGCTATGGACTGGCCCGCCCGTTCCCCAGACCTGAATCCAATTGAGCACATCTGGGACATCATGTCTCGCTCCATCCACCAACGCCACGTTGCACCACAGACTGTCCAGGAGTTGGCGGATGCTTTAGTCCAAGTCTGGGAGGAGATCCCTCAGGAGACCATCCGCCACCTCATCAGGAGCATGCCCAGGCGTTGTAGGGAGGTCATACAGGCACGTGGAGGCCACACACACTACTGAGCCTCATTTTTACTTGTTTTAAGGACATTACATCAAAGTTGGATCAGCCTGTAGTGTGGTTTTCCACTTTAATTTTGAGTGTGACTCCAAATCCAGACCTCCATGGGTTGATAAATTGGATTTCCATTGATTATTTTTGTGTGATTTTGTTGTCAGCACATTCAACTATGTAAAGATAAAAGTATTTAATAAGATTATTTCATTCATTCAGATCTAGGATGTGTTATTTTAGTGTTCCCTTTATTTTTTTGAGCAGTGTATATATATATATATATATATATACACACACACAGTGCATTGGGAAAGTATTCAGACCTCTTTACTTTTTACACATTTTGTTACGTGACAGCCTTATTCTAAAATTGATGAAATCATTTTTTTCCCCCTCACCAATCTACACAAAATACCCCATATGACAAAGTGAAAACAGATTTTTTGACATTTTTGCAAATGTATACCTTATTTACATACGTATTCAGACTCTAAATTTCCATTGATCATCTTTTAGATGTTTCTATAACTTCATTGGAGTCCATCTGTGGTAAATTCAATTGATTGGACATGATTTGGAAAGGCACATACCTTGCTATATAAGGTCCCACAGTTGACAGTGCATGTCAGAGCAAAAACCAAGCCATGAGGTCGAAGGAATTGTCCGTAGAACTCCGAGACAGGATTGTGTCGAGGCACAGATCTGGGGTAGGGTACCTAAACGTTTCTGCAGCATTGAAGATCCCCAAGAACACAGTGGACTCCATCATTCTTCAATGGAAGAAGGGCCTTGGTCAGGGAGGTGACCAAGAACCCGATGGTCACTCTGACAGAGCTCCAGAGTTCCTCTGATGAGATGTGAGAACCTCCCAAAAGGACAACCATCACTGCAGCACACCACCAATCAGGCCTTTTTGGTAGAGTGGCCAGATGGAAGCCACTCCTCGGTAAATGGCACGATAGCCTGCTTGGAATTTGCCAAAAAGGCACCTAAAGGACTCTCGAACCGTGAGAAACAAGATTCTCTGGTATGATGAAACAAAGATTGATCTCTTTGGCCTGAATGCCAAGCGTCACATCTGGGGGAAACGTGGCACCCTCAGGGGCTCCAGAGTGGCGCAGCGGTCTAAGGCACTGCATCTCAGTGCTAGAGGTGTCACCACAGCCTGGTTCGATTTCAGGCTGTATCCCAACCGGCCATGATTGGGAGTCCGTTAAATAAAGGTTAAATAAGAAATACGGTGAAGCATGGGGGTGGCAGCATCATGCTGTGGGGATGTTTTTCAGCGGCAGGGACTGGAAGACTAGTCAGGATCAAGGGAAAGATGAACAGAGCAAAGTGCAGAGAGATCCTTGATGAAAACCTGCTCCAGAGTGCTCAGGACCTCAGACTGGGGCGAAGGTTCACCTTCCATACAGCCAAGACAATGCAGGAGTGGCTTTGGGGACAAGTCTCTGAATATCCTTGAGTGGCCCAGCCAGAGCCCGGACTTGAACCCAATCTAATATCTCTGGAGAGACCTGAAAATAGCTCTGCAGCAACAATCCCCATCTAACCTGACAGAGCTTGAGAGGATCTGCAGAGAAGAATGTAAGAAACTCCCCAAATACCGGTGTGCCAAGCTTGTAGCGTCACACCCAAGAAGATTTAAGGCTGTAATCGCTGCCAAAGGTGCTTCAATAAAGTACTGAGTAAAGGGTCTGAATACCTCTGTAAATGTGACATTTCTATCTTTAATAAATTTGCTAAAAATTTAAAAGAAAACTGTTTTTGCTTTGTCAGTATGGAGTATTGTTTGTAGATTGATGAGAGGAAAAGTATTTAATCAAGGGGTCTGAATACATTCCACATTTTATTTAACCAGGCAAGTCAGTTAAAAACCTCTTACATCTAGACGTTCCGCTAGCGGAACACCTGCTCCAATATCCAATGATAGGCGTGGCGCGAATTACAAATTCCTCAAAAATACAAAAACTTCAATTTTTCAAACATATGACTATTTCACAGCATTTTAAAGACAAGACTCTCCTTTATCTAACCACACTGTCCGATTTCAAAAAGGCTTTACAGTGAAAGCAAAACATTAGATTATGTCAGCAGAGTACCCAGCCAGAAATAATTAGACACCCATTTTTCAAGCTAGCATATAATGTCACAAAAAACAAAACCACAGCTAAATGCAGCACTAACCTTTGATGATCTTCATCAGATGACACTCTTAGGACATTATGTTATACAATACATGCATGTTTTGTTCAGTCAAGTACATATTTATATCAAAAACCAGATTTTCACATTAGCATGTGATGTTCAGAACTAGCATTCCCACCGAACACTTCCAGTGAATTTACTAAATTACTCACGATAAACGTTCACAAAAAACATAACAATTATTTTAAGAATTATAGATACAGAACTCCTTTATGCAATCCCGGTGTCCGATTTTAAAATAGCTTTTCGGTGAAAGCACATTTTGCAATATTCTGAGTAGATAGCCCGGCCATCATGGCTAGCTATTTTGACACCCACCAAGATTGGTACTCACCAAACTCAGATTTACTATAAGAAAAATTGGATTACCTTTGCTGTTCTTCGTCAGAATGCACTCCCAGGACTTCTATTTCAATAACAAATGTTGGTTTGGTTCCAAATAATCCATAGTTATATCCAAATAGCGGCGTTTTGTTCGTGCGTTCAAGACACTACCTGAAGGGTAACGAAGGGTGACGCGCCCGGCGCGTTTCGTGACAAAAAAATTCAAAATATTCCATTACCGTTCTTTGAAGCATGTCAAACGCTGTTTAAAATAAATTTATGCGATTTTTCTCGTAAAAAAGCGATAATATTCCGACCGGGAAACCCTGTTTTCGTTCAAAGACTCAAAATGAAAACATGGAGTCGTCTCGTGCACGGGTGCACCAGTCTCATTGTTCTCAGATCGACCACTTACCAAATGCGCTACTGTTTTTCAGCCATGGCCTGCAAAGTCATCACTCAACGTTCTGGCGCCTTCTGAGAGCCTATGGGAGCGTTAGAAAATGTCACGTTACAGCAGAGATCCCCTGTTTTGGATAGAGATGATCAAGAAGGCCAAGAAATGGTCAGGGAGGGCGCTTCCTGTTTGGAATCTTCTCAGGTTTTGGCCTGCCAAATGAGTTCTGTTATACTCACAGACACCATTCAAACAGCTTTAGAAACTTTGGAGTGTTTTCTATCCATAGCTAATAATTATATGCATATTCTAGTTTCTGGGCAGGAGTAATAATCAGATTATCCGGCCATGAAAATACTGCCCCCTATCCATAACAAGTTATGGACAGGACATGAGACGGGAGTAGAAATTAACGTTGGCATTGTTTACTGCGTTTCACAGGAAGAACATTCCAACTATTTCAACATAGGTAAGCAGGGGGGGGGGGGGGGGGGGTTTACAGGTGCCCTAAAGGGACAAAACTAGAATATCAATACACAACATATTCCTCCCCCTTTACCTTTGATGACTCATAAGGAAAAAGTAAATATTCACTGTTTTGCCTATTGTTTTCTTTTTAATATAAGTTCTTTTAATGTAAATAAATGAACTTTTTCAGAATAACCTTTTCTAAACTAAGGATAGAGGGTAGACTGCCTCAGTCCCCAGACTTAACCCTGGGGTGTATTCTGCCCCAATGTCGGAGGTTAGTCTGAACTAAATAGTCAACCTGTCAGGGGGTCGTCTTCTCTTGCAGGATAATGATGATGTACAGGTGAGTCTACAGTCACATTATCTCTGAGTCTGAGTGGTGATGGTGTATGCCCAGACTGGGGTGCAACCGTACCCTGAGTAGGCACTCTGGCTGGTTCAGGTGAGTCTGGAGCTCTTTCCACATTTGTAGGTTGCTGCAGTGGATGATCAGTTGATAGCTTGTAGTCATGGTAGGTCTCCAGTAGCTGATCTTGGTTTGTCACTTGACATGAGTAATCTCTGAGGTTGGTTCCTGGCAACAGTTGATCCACGTGTCTCCTCCAGATTATATTTTCTGGTGTGTGAACTGTGTAGGACACAGGCCCTGTTTGTGCAACCACTGTGGCTGGTATCCATTTTGGACCTTTGCAGTAGTTCCGAGCAAGAACTCTCTCTCCAGCTATGAAGCTTCTGTCTTTTGCTTTGCTCCGTCTCTACACCTGTGCTCTCTGTTGTGTCTGTACAACCTGTTTCGTCTTTGGAGGTCTCTGGAGGTCGAGTCGTGTGCGAAGCTGTCTTTTCATCATGGCTGACGCGGGTGCCACGTGATACGGCACTGACTTGATGTGCTGAATTCCATTTGCTTCCATGAATGACCGGAACTCTTCAGACACCAGTTGGGGGCCATTATCACTAACGAGTTGCGTTGGCAAGCCAAAGCGACTGAAGATTGACCGTAGCTCTTCGATGGTTCTCTCCGCTGAGGTGCTCTTCATCACTGTGACCTCAGGCCATTTACTGTGTGCGTCAACTACGACTAAGTACATACGATCCTCCAGTGGGCCTGCATAGTCTGTGAACTCGCTGCCAAGGCTCCTCTGGGAAGTCCCATGGGTGTAGTGGCGCCAGCTGAGGCATGTTCCTCATCTTTTGACATGCAGAACATGACTTGACCTTGTCTTCAATAGCTGAGTCCAGACCTGGCCACCAAAAGTAGCTGCGTGCAATCTCCTTCATTCGCAACATGCCACAGTGCCCTGAATGGAGTTCTTCAAGCACCTGCCTTCTCAGTGGCGATGGTATGATGACTCGAAAACCCCATAGCAAGCATCCAAACTGAACCGTGAGCTCGTTTCTCCTCACTAGGTAAGGTTGTAGGCTGTCCGACATCTCTCCTTCTTTTCCACGAGTGACAATGTCCACGACCTCAGACATCACTGGATCAGTGTGGGTGAACTTTTTCACTTGGACAGATGTAACTGGTGCGTTCGTCACTTCCTTGAAGTAGAATATTTCAGCCTGCGAGTGCTCAGTGTGTGCGACAGGTAAGGGAAGCCTTGAGAGGCCGTCTGAATTGCAGTGCTGCTCAGACCTTCTGTACTTGATATCGTACTGGTGAGCAGATAACAATAACACCCATCGCTGCATGTGGCTGGCTGCAAGCGACGGAATGTCGTTGTGGGGACCAAAGATGGAGGTGAGGGGTCTATGGTCCGTCAGCAGTGTGAATCGTCGGCCAAACAGAAACTGATGAAATTTCTTAACCCCAAACACAATGGCGAGTGCTTCACGCTCTATCTGTGCATAATTGCTCTCGGCTTTACTTAAGGTCCGTGATGCGAAAGCAATTGGCCTTTCTTCACCTGATGGCATGATGTGTGAAACAACTGCACCAACGCCATAAGGCGATGCATCACACGCCAACTGTAATGGCAAGTTGGGTTTGAAGTGGGTTAGGGCCTCTGACTGAGCTAAGGCTGTTTTCGCATTCTTGAATGCCTCCTCACATCTGTCTGGCCACTTCTACTGTTTGGTTTTGTTCAAAAGTTCATGCAGTGGCTTTAACATGTTAACTAGGTTTGGCACAAACTTTGCGTAGTATGTCAGTAGTCCTAAGAATGATCTCAGCTGACTCACGTTCTGTGGGGATGGAGCTTCCACAACGACCTTCACCTTCGATGGCGCCTTGTGGAGCCCCGAACTGTCAATGACGTGGCCCAGGTACTCAACAGAGGGCCGGAAAAACTCGCATTTGTCCTTCCGGACCCTCAGACTGTACTCCTCCAATCTCTGTAGTATAGCGTTCAGGTTTCTCAGGTGCTCCTGCTCGTCTTTGCCACGGATGAGTAGATCATCGAGGTAACATTGGACCCCAGTGAGCCCGCTCAGTATCTGGTCCATAGCTCTCTGAAACAAGGCCGGAGCTGAGGTGATTCCAAAAGGAAGCCTCCGGTACCTGTACAGTCCTTTGTGAGTCACTATGGTCAACAGTTCTTGTGACTCTTGGTCCACATGCATCTGTAGATAGACTTATGTCAGGCCTATCTTACTCAATTTTTGTCCTCCAGCTAAACCAGCTAAACCAGAAAAGAGGTCGTCAATGAGGGGTAGTGGATATTTTTCAGCAGTCAAGACTGAGTTAATGGTGACTTTGCAACCACCACAGAGTCTGAGTGATCCATCATTTTTTATGACTGGAACAACGGGTGTAGCCCATTCACTAACATTCACTGGATTCAATACTCCACTCTCGACTAGTCTGTTTAGCTCAATTTCTACTTTTGGTTTTATGGCGTATGGGACAGGTCTAGCTTTGAAGCATTTTGGCTTGCTGTCTGGTTTCACGGTCAGTGTAACTGTTATGTCCTTCATACTGCCAAGGTCTTCTTTGAACACATCCGCGTGTTTCCTCAATAACCCTTGTAGGTTTGTGTCCTCTTTTGCAACCATGTGAATTTCCTGCCAGTTTAGTTAGATTTTTTCCAGCCATGTGCATCCTAGCATAGCTGGATGGTTGCCTTTCACAATGTAGAGTGGTAGCTTTACCTTCTGTTTGTTGAGGTCCACTGTAACAATCACGCTTCCTCTCACTGGAACAATCTCACCGGTGTATTTTTTCAGCATCATCTTTGTGGGCTGTAGTGTGAGGTGATGTAGTTTCTCCTTGTATACAGCCTCAGACAGCAAAGATATGGCTGCTCCAGTGTCCACTTGCATCCGTACCGCGTTTCCATTCAGTAGCGGTGTCACCCAGTAGCCGTATCCATTGTCTGAAATTGACATACCCTGTCTGAAGGGGAAGAATCTTTGCATGTTATCACTTTGTTCATCCTCTGTGTGCTCCATTTTCTGCACTTTCTTTTTGTACTTCCTGAAGTCGCTTTTCCTTTGTTCGGTACTTTTGTTTGATTGTGTCTTTTTGTTTTTACATGCACGTTCGATGTGACCCTTTTTTCCACAACTTCTGCAGTTTAAGTCTTTGCACCAACACTCCTCTGCTTGGTGACCTGGTTTCCCACAGCGATAGCATGGCTTGCCACCTCCTGCCTTGTTTTTTAACCATGTAGACACCTTATGCACTTTGGTCGATGCACTTAGCTGTTGTGCGTCTTTATTTGCCATTTCCATTGATGTACTCACTTATATTGCTCTCTGCAATGTTAAGTTACTCTCAGTCAAAAGGCGTTTCTGAATTGCCTCGCTGCGCATGCCACACACTAACCTATCACGTATAGTGTCACTCATTGATCGCCCAAATTCACAGTGTTCAGATAACTGTTTCAATACAGCCACAAACTGTGAGATTGATTCCCCCTCCTCTTGATTTCTCTTATGAAACCTGAATCTCTCTGCGATTATCAGTGGTTTGGGAAAATAATGTCCTTTTAAGGTAGCCACAATTTCATCATATGATTTATAACCAGGTTTTTCAGGCATTACTAGGCTGCGCAGTATATTGAATGTTTTTCCTCCCATGACAGTCAAAAATGTTGGCACAACGACTTCTGCTTTAAATCCATTTGCCAACACAAAGTACTCAAAACCTTCTGTGTAAGAACTCCATTGTTCCACAGATTCATCAAATGTTCCTATATTGCCAATCAATGCAGACATTTTCGGTTTATTTTTCTTTCTCACACTTTTCAGACGGGGGTTACGGGGGGGGGGGGGGGGGGGGGTTACAGGGACAAAACTAGAATATCAATACACAACAGGTATGGTGTTCTTTTCTTTGAAGGCTTAATTTTTTTTATCTGTGAACGTAGAGCTGATGTGACTTGACAAAAATTCCAGTTTTGATTCATCTGTACAAAGGGCATACTCCCAGAAGGATTGTGGATTGTCAATATGCATTGTATAAAATTCAAAGTCTGGCGATTTTATGTTTTTCTTTCAAAAGTGGAGTCCTCCTGGGTCTTCTTCCATGGAGCCCACTTTCGCTCAAAAAGCGACGGATGGTGCGATCAGAAACTGACGTACCTTCACCTTGGAGTTCAGCTTGTATCTCTTTGGCAGTTATCCCTGGTTCTTTTTCTACCATTCGCACTATCCTTCTGTTCAATCTGGGGTCAATTTTCCTCTCGCTGCCGCACCCACGGAGGTTGGCTACAGTTCCATGGACCTTAAACTTCTTAATAATATTTGCAACTGTTGTCACAGGAACATCAAGCTGCTTGGAGATGGTCTTGTAGCCTTTACCTTTACCATGCTTGCCTATTATTTTCTTTCTGATTTCCTCAGACAAATATCTCCTTTGCTTTCTCTGGTCCGTGTTCAGTGTGGTGCACACAATGATACCAAACATCATAGTGACTACTTTTCTCGATTTAAATAGACTGAATGACTAGTTACAAGATTGGAGGCATGTGTGATACTAATTAAAGAAACTAATTAGTTTGATATATCACTATAATCCAATTATTTATTATATTTTCTAAGGGGCACCAACAAATGTGTCCAGACCATTTTAGAATATCTTTGTAGAATAGGTTTTCCATGCTCAACAGTTTCCTATGTGTATCAAGAATGGTCCACCACCCAAAGGACGCCCAGCCAACTTGACACAACTGTGGAAAGCATTGGAGTCAACATAAGCCAGCATCCCTGTGGAATGCTTTCAACACCTTGTAGTCTATGCCTGACAAATTGAGGCTGTTCTGAGGACAAAAGGGGGTGCAACTTAACCTCTATGGGCTAGGCGGGACGTAATCGTCCCACCTACGTGACAGCCAGTGTAATCCAGTGGCGCGATTTTCAAATACCTTAAAAATCCTATTACTTCAATTTCTCAAATATATGACTATTTTACAGCTATTTAAAGACAAGACTCTCGTTAATCTAACCACACTGTCCGATTTCAAAAAGGCTTTACAACGAAAGGAAAACATTAGATTATGTCAGCAGAGTACCCAGCCAGAAATAATCAGACACCCATTTTTCAAGCTAGCCTCTTACATCTAGACGTTCCGCTAGCGGAACACCTGCTCCAATATCCAATGATAGGCGTGGCGCGAATTACAAATTCCTCAAAAATACAAAAACTTCAATTTTTCAAACATATGACTATTTCACAGCATTTTAAAGACAAGACTCTCCTTTATCTAACCACACTGTCCGATTTCAAAAAGGCTTTACAGCGAAAGCAAAACATTAGATTATGTCAGCAGAGTACCAAGCCAGAAATAATCAGACACCCATTTTTCAAGCTAGCATATAATGTCACAAAAACCCAGAAGACAGCTAAATGCAGCACTAACCTTTGATGATCTTCATCAGATGACACACCTAGGACATTATGTTATACAATACATGCATGTTTTGTTCAATCAAGTTCATATTTATATCAAAAAACTGCTTTTTACATTAGCATGTGACGTTCAGAACTAGCATACCCCCGCAAACTTCCGGGGAATTTGCTAACAATTTACTAAATTACTCACGATAAACGTTCACAAAAAGCATAACAATAATTTTAAGAATTATAGATACAGAACTCCTCCATGCACTCGATATGTCCGATTTTAAAATAGCTTTTTGGTGAAAGCACATTTTAAATATTCTAAGTACATAGCCCAGCCATCACGGGCTAGCTATTTAGACACCTGGCAAGTTTAGCACTCACCAATATCAGATTTACTATTATAAAAGTTTGATTACCTTTTGTTGTCTTCGTCAGAATGCACTCCCAGGACTGCTACTTCAATAACAAATGTTGGTTTGGTCCAAAATAATCCATCGTTATATCCGAATAGCCGCGTTTTGTTCGTGCGTCCCAGACACTATCCGAAATGGTAAATCAGGGTCGCGCGCATGGTGCAATTCGTGACAAAAAAAATCTAAATATTCCATTACCGTACTTCGAAGCATGTCAACTGCTGTTTAAAATCCATTTTTATGCCATTTTTCTCGTAAAAAAGCGATAATATTCCGACCGGGAATGTCCATTTAGCTAAACAGAGGAAAGAAAACAAAGCTTTCGGTCGACGCGGGCACGAGCCTGAGTCTCACAGTACTGTAACCAGCCACTACCCAAACGCGCTACTTTGTTTCAGCCAGAGCCTGCAAAGCCACGATTCAGCATTTTTCCGCCTTCTGAGAGCCTATGGCAGCCGTAGGAAGTGTCACGGGACAGCTAAGATCCTCACTCTTCAATAAACAGAGACAAGAAGAACGACACCTTGTCAGACAGGCCACTTCCTGAATGAAATCTCAGGTTTTTGCCTGCCATATGAGTTCTGTTATACTCACAGACACCATTCAAACAGTTTTAGAAACTTTAGGGTGTTTTCTATCCAAAGCCAATAATTATATGCATATTCTAGTTACTGGGCAGGAGTAGTAACCAGATTAAATTGGGTACGTTTTTTATCCAGCCGTGAAAATACTGCCCCCTAGCCATAACAGGTTAAGAACAAATTCTTACTTACATTGACGGCCTAGGAACAGTGGGTTAACTGCCTTGTTCAGGGGTAGAACGACAGATTTTGACCTTGTCAGCTCTGGGATTCGATCTGGCAACCTTTCGGTTAATGGCTCAATGCTCTAACCACTAGGCTACCTGCTGCCCCGAATGTAATGTATATATACTGAGGAAAAATATAAAACAACAATTTCCAAGATTTTATTGAGTTACTTTCCAAGTTACAGTATTTCCTTTATAACATTTTTAATGACATCACAAAATAACAAGCGAAATGTCATTAGTGTTCTTTAGATTGCCTCTGACCATTCCCCACGTTCTATTAAAAACATTGTTCCAGTAGATCGCTTTAGAATGTGTTATAGTTTCGGTGGGAAAAGTCTGAAACAAAGACACATTCTTCCGGTGAACATTGGAGAGGGAGACCTGAATCTTCTCTCCTTGATTTACAACAGGGCATGAGGTGTTAACCCCCACCAGTTCCCTCCATCCCCCCTCTGCGAGTGAGAGGGAGTCTGGTTAAAATTATTTATTGCATAGCTGATCTGACCTATTGGATCCTCACAGGACAGTCATGACAGTAGCTAACAGCTAAGTGCTCTCTCTTGTTTCTTTTTGTTGAGCAGAGCCAGAGATACTTTTGAGATGGGGAAACTCAATTAGAATCATATTAATGCACATTATGTACGTTGCCCATTCTACATCAATGGGCATGCATTCTGGGCGATTCTTTGACAAGGAAAGCTTTCCTCCAAGGAGTGAATGGTAGTCAATTGGGCACGAGTTAAATAAAAATAGTTTTAAAAAAAACATTAGCATGAGTGTTGTCAACAAGAAGTACATTACAAATATTTTACGAGATGTGAGACAATTAAGTTGCTATATTTAATATTGTATAGCTTTGGAATTACATTAAATGACATACTTTCGAGGAAAATACGAACGTTTCTCGACTCATACCCTGACTTTGAAAAGGGATTGATTGACGATTAGCTTAGCAACCGCGTGACGCAGCAAGACAACGTGAACGTGATTGGTTGACAGTCTGCTGGGTGGGGCGTTACACATTCCTCCATTCATTGCCCAGTGGGATTCCTATCTCCCCCTTTCTCTAATATCTCTGGCAGAGCAGCCCAGGCAGAGCCATTGCTAAATGTTGCTATCGATACTCAGACTCACAGCCACCATGAGTAGAGTCTATGCAGAGGGAGCTGCCTGCACACAGGGAGCGATTGAATGACAGACAAAGAGGAGCATCTAATGGATTTACTAACAGAGGAAACTATTTCTGATTTCCGGTTTCGGGCAGGGCCAAGCCTTAAATTTGGTAGAAGCAATCAGGTAGGGTAGGGTGTCACGGTTTTGACTTGCAGTTATTGTCTGTAGGGGTGCCAGGTAGGTTGTGCCTACCAGAGAAAATATTGATTTCTCCTTTTGGTTTGGGAGAGAATGAGTTTTATAAATAAAAAAATATTTAACCTTTATTTAACCAGGTAGGCCAGTTGAGAACAAGTTCTCATTTACAACTGCAACCTGGCCAAGATAAAGCAAAGCAGTGTGACAAAAAACACAGTCTTACACGTGGGATAAACTAATGTAGTCAATAACACAATAGAAAAATCAGGATACAGTGTGTGCAAATGGAGTAAGGAGGTAAGGCAATAAATAGGCCATAGTAGCGAAGTAATTACAATTTAGCAAATTAACACTGGAGTGATAGATGTGCAGATGATGATTTGCAAGTAGAAATACTGGTGTGCAAAAGAGCAAAAAAAGTAAATAAAAACAATATGGGGATGAGGTAGGAAATTGGATGGGCTATTTACAGATGGGCTGTGTACAGCTGCAGCGATCAGTAAGCTGCTCAGATAGTTGATGCTTAAAGTTAGTGAGGGAGACTTCCAACTTCCGCAATTTTTGCAATTCGTTCCAGTCAATGGCAGCAGGGAACTGGAAGGAAAGGCGGCCAAAGCAGGTGTTGTTATGGTGACCAATGAGCTGAGATAAGGCAGAGCTTTACCTAGCAAAGACTTATAGATGACATGGAGCCAGATGGTCTGGTGACGAATATGTAGCGAGGGCCAGCAGACGAGAGCATACAGGTAGCAGTGGTGGGTGGTATATTGGGCTTTTGACAAAACGGATGGCACTGTGATAGACTGCATCCAGTTTGCTGAGTTGAGTGTTGGAGGCTATTTTGTAAATGACATTGCCGAAGTCGAGGATCGGTAGAATAGTCAGTTTTACGAGGGTATGGTTGGCAGTGAGTGAAGGAGGCTTTATTGCGAAATAGGAAGTCGATTCAAGATTTAATTTTGGATTGGAGATGCTTAATATGAGTCTGGAAGGAGAGTTTACAGTCTAGCCAGACACCTAGGTATTTGTAGTTGTCCACATATTCTAAGTCAGAACCGTCCAGAGTAGTGATGCTAGTCGGGCGGGCAGGTGCGGGCAGCGATCGGTTGAAGAGCATGCATTTTACTAGCATTTAAGAGCAGTTGGAGGCCACGGAAGGAGTGTTGTATGGCATTGAAACTCATTTGGAGGTTTGTTAACCTGTTTAGGATAGGGGGCAGTATTGACACGGCTGGATAAAAAACATACCCGATTTAATCTGGTTACCACTCCTACCCAGTAACTACAATATGCATATACTTATTACATATGGATAGAAAACACCCTAAATTTTCTAAAACTGTTTGAATGGTGTCTGTGAGTATAACAGAACTCAAATGGCAGGTCAAAACCTGAGAGATTCCTTTACAGGAAGTGGCCTGTCTGACCATATCTTGAACTTCTTTTCCATCTCTATCATTTACTAAGGATCTCTGCTCTAACGTGACACTTCCCACGTCGTCCATAGGCGCTCAGAGCCCGGGAAAAAACAGAATGTCGTCATTCCAGCCCCAGGCTGAAACACATTATCGCCTTTCTCAAGTGGCCGATCAAGGGACACTGGGCTTATGCGCGTGACCCCGACCGCCCCCGCCTTTGGGATTTTTTTCCTCTGTTTGCCGAAAAGGAGATTCCCTGTCGGAATATTATCGCTTTTCTACGAGAAAAATGTCGTAAAAATTGATTTTAAACAGCGGTTGACATGCTTCGAAGTACGGTAATGGAATACTTAGAATTTTATTGTCACGAATTGCGCCATGCGCGCGACACTTCTTTACTATTTCGGATAGTGTCTGGAACGCACGAACAAAACGCCGCTATTCGGATATAACGATGGATTATTTTGGACCAAACCAACATTTGTTATTGAAGTAGCAGTCCTGGGTGTGCATTCTGACGAAGACAACAAAAGGTAATCAAACTGTTATAATAATAAATATGATTATGGTGAGTGCTAAACTTGCCGGGTGTCTAAATAGCGAGCCCGTGATGCCTGGGCTATGTACTTAGAATATTGCAAAATGTGCTTTCACCAAAAAGCTATTTTAAAATCGGACATATCGAGTGCATAGAGGAGGTCTGTATCTATAATTCTTAAAATAATTGTTATGCTTTTTGTGAACGTTTATCGTGAGTAATTTAGTAAAATGTTAGCGAATTCCCCGGAAGTTTGCGGGGGGTATGCTAGTTCTGAACGTCACATGCTAATGTAAAAAGCTGGTTTTTGATATAAATATGAACTTGATTGAACAAAATATGCATGTATTGTATAACATAATGTCCTAGGGTTGTCATCTGATGAAGATCATCAAAGGTGAGTGCTGCATTTAGCTGTCTTCTGGGTTTTGGTGACATTATATGCTGGCTTGAAAAATGGGTGTCTGATTATTTCTGGCTTGGTACTCTGCTGACATAATCTAATGTTTTGCTTTCGTTGTAAAGCCTTTTTGAAATCGGACAGTGTGGTTAGATTAACGAGAGTCTTGTCTTTAAATGGCTGTAAAATAGTCATATGTTTGAGAAATTGAAGTAATAGGATTTTTAAGGTTTTGCGCCACAGGCTGGCAATACTTATTTCCCTCATTAAAATGCAAATCATTTTATAACATTTTTTGACATGCATTTTTTTGTTGTTATTCTGTCTTTCACTGTTCAAATAAACCTACTATTAACATTTTAGACTGATCATTTCTTTGTAAGTGGGCAAACGTACAAAATCAGCAGGGGATCAAATACTTTTTCCCCCCACTGTAGGTCTGTAATAGTTAGGGTCTAGAGTGTCACCCCCTTTGAAGAGGTGGATGGCCGCAGCAGCTTTCCAATCTTTAGGAATCTCAGATGATACGAAAGAGATGTTGAACAGACTAGTAATAGGGGTTGCAACAATGGCGGCGGATAATCTTAGAAAGAGAGGGTCCAGATTGTCTAGCCCAGCTGATTTGTACGGGTCCAGGTTTTGCAGCTCTTTCAGAACATCTGCTATCTGGATTTGGGTGAAGGAGAAGCTGGGGAGGCTTGGGCAAGTAGCTGTGGGGGGTGCAAAGCTGTTGGCCGGGGTTGGGGTAGCCAGGAGGAAAGCATGGCCAGCTGTAGAGAAATGCTTCTTGAAATTCTCGATTATCATGGATTTATCAGTGTTGACAGTGTTTTCTAGCCTCAGTGCAGTGGGCAGCTGGGAGGAGATGCTCTTATTCTCCATGGACTTTACAGTGTCCCAGAACTTTTTGGAGTTAGAGCTACAGGATTAAATTTTCTGTTTGATAAAGCTAGCCTTTGCTTTCCTAACTGACTGTGTATTGGTTCCTGACTTCCTTGAAAAGTTGCATATCGCGGGGACTATTCAATGCTAGTGCAGTCCACCACAAGATGTTTTTGTGCTGGTCGAGGGCAGACAGGTCTGGAGTGAACCAAGGGCTATATCTGTTCTTAGATCTACATTTCTTGAAAGGGGCATGCTTATTTAAGATGGTGATGGAATTACTTTTAAAGAACAACCAGGCATTCTCTACTAACGGGATGAGGTTAATATCCTTCCAGGATACCCGGGCCAGGTCGATTAGAAAGGCCTGCTCGCAGAAGTGTTTTAGGGAGTGTTTGAATGTTAGTGATGAGGGGTGGTCGTTTGACCGTGGACCCATAACGGATGCAGGCAATGAGGCAGTGATTGCTGAGATCCTGATTGAAAACAGCAGAGGTGTATTTAGATGGCAAGTTGGTCAGGATAATATCTAAGAGGGTGCCCATGTTTACAGATTTAGGGTTGTACCTGGTGGGTTCCTTGATAATATGTGTGAGATTGAGGGCATCCAGCTTAGATTGTAGGATGGCATATCCCAGTTTAGGTCACCTAACAGAACAAACTCTGAAGATAGATGGGGGGCAATCAATTCACATATGGTGTCCAGGGCACAGCTGGGAGCTGAGGGGGGCCTATAACAGGCGGCAACAGTGAGAGACTTATTTCTGGAGAGATCATTTTTTTTATTAGATGCGAACTTTTTGGGCTTAGACCTGGAAAGTATGACAGAACTTCGCAGGCTAACTCCTCCCCCTTTGGCAGTTCTATCTTGACCGAAAATGTTGTAGTTGGGGATGGAAATCTCCGAATTTTTGGTGGTCTTCAGACACAAGCCAGGATTCAGACACGGCAAGGCCATCAGGGTTGGTGGAATGTGCTAAAGCAGTTAGTAAAACAAACTTAGGGAGGAGGCTTCTGATGTTAACATGCATGAAACCAAGGCTTTTACGGTTACAGAAGTCAACAAATGAGCGCCTGGGGACACACAGGGCCTGGTTTAACCTCTACATCACCCGAGGAACAGAGCAGGAGTAGGATGAGGGTACGGCTAAAGGCTTTCAAAACTGGTCATCTAGTGCGTTGGGGACAGAGAATAAAAGGAGCAGATTTCTGGTCGTGGTAGGATAGATTCAGGGCATAACGTACAGACAGGGGTATGGTAGGGTGCGGGTACAGTGGAGGTAAACCTAGGCATTGAGTGACGATAAGAGAGGGTGCATCTCTGGACGCACTAGTTATGCTGGGTGAGGTCACCGCATGTGTGGGAGGTGGGACAAAAGAGGTATCTGAGGCATGTTGAGTAGGACAAGGGGCTCCGCAGTAAAATAAAACAATGATAACTACCCTAAACAACGGTATACAAGGCATATTGACATTAGAGAGAGTCATAAAGCAATCACAGATGTTGATTGGGAGAGCTGGTTAAGACAACGGGTTAGACAACAACAGCTAATCATCTAAGACAACAACAGATAAAATGGCGATGAATGGCCAGAGAGGGTCAGTTAACTAAACACAGGGCTTGAGTTCGAGGCTGGGGTCGACAGAAACAAAATAAACAAAATGGAGTACCGTGATTAATGAACAGTCCAGCAGGCATCAGCTATGTAGCCAAGTGATCATAGGGTCCAGTGAACAGCAATAGATGAAACAGGGAAGCCGCTAGGTAGTCGTTACTACGCTAGCAAGCGGGAAACACGGCGTTCATAAAGTTAGCAGGCCGGGGCTAGCAGAAGCGTCTTCACCAACGAGCAGTTGAGGGCACATCGGATGGAATTACGTCGGCAGACAAGTCGTGATGGATTGGCGGGGCTCCGTGTCGACAAAGGGTCCAGGCCAATTGGCAAAAGAGGTATTGTAGCTGGAGTAATTTTGTTTGCTAGCCGGGAGATGCGCCTGGCTCGAGGCTAACTGGTGCTAGCGTCGGGACAAGGTCGTTAGCCACTATAGCCACTCGGTAGCAGCTAGCTAGCTGCGATGATCCGATGCAAAGGTCCAGAGCTTACGGCAGGAATCCGGTGATGTAGTGGATTCTAGTCGTGTTAGTCAAGAGTCCGGGAGGCATCAGCTGTGTAGCCGAGTGATCATAGGGTCCACTGAGCAGGCCGGGAGATGGGCCTGGCTCAAGGCTAGCTTCAGGGCTAGGCCACTCGGTAGCAGCTAGCAAGCTGCGATAATCAGGAGTAATGGTCCAGGGCATACGGCAGGAATCCGGTGTTGTAGTGGAGAAAAGCAGTCCGGTTTGCTCAGGGTTGACATCGCGCTGTGCAGACTGGCAAGCATTATCCAGGCTAAAATCGGCTGGTGTCTGAACTAAAGGTAAAGGCCGCTAACAATGACTAAATAGCTAGTAAGCTTCTGATGGCTAGCTGCTGATGGATGTTCTAGCTATAAGGTCTAAAAATAGCAGATCCGTATCACATTGGGTGAGGCTGGTTGCCGGAAGGTATATTTAATAAAAAAATGTAAAAAGAGATAAATATATTGAAATACATATACAAAAAAAGACGAAAAAAAATCTAATTTACACGGGACAACAACAACATCTGCACTGTTACGCCATCTTGGATTACTGTCCCATCTGGTCCATCAAGTCTACTCCAATACAAAGGACTCATGTAAAAGTCAGTATGGAAATGCACTTTTCATAAACCCTTAAAACATTGGAAATAACTTCCAAACAAATGTGTTCTTTATCATGGGTTGTATTAGCAACAAATGATCACACACATAATAATATAACAAACAATGAGCTCTGGTTCCTCAAGAAAAGTCCCGTACATCGGGCCTAAACGAGTCCAGCCCGGTAAAGGAGTTCAGGGAACTCAAGTGACGTTAGTCACGCAATGTTTGTCCGTTCATAAAAGTGTAATGTAAATCCAGTCTCAATCATACAATCAAAATATCAAACTCCTTTACCACACAACCATAAAGAGTATTAAATCTCAGTAGTTTTCAACTACAACTGACCACAAATCTACACGGTATAAATCACACTCAAACAAATGAAATACCGTATGCAAAAAAGTTGTGGTCAGTCAGACAATCCGCCAACAAATCTCCAGCAGAGAAAGGCCACGACGAAACAGAGGAGACCAACTGAGATGTGTAGTCCAAAGGAAGAAATGAGTGGATCCGATCCTGGTTAAAGTTGAGACAAGGCAACAAAGCACACTTTTAAATACAACAAAACAAACGGAGTAAAGAAGCTTCGGAACTGAGGGTTGAAAACATCCTCATTACACCACCATCACAACCACCTTTTTTGTGCAGCTGATGCTGGCTATTTAATGAGGAATTAAAGGGGAAGCGTCCTATTGGAAGGAGAAGCACTGAGACGGTTCAGACAAATTCAGGGCCGTCACACACCCCCTCCCCTGGAAAAAGCCGACCATTGCCCTGGAAGGCTTATCTTGGTCTGGGAAACCAAGAAAAGTCTCATCACTTTCCTCTACAAAAATATTCATGACTTTGTGGCACTCACGCTCCTCAGCCGAGGGGTCACAGGCCTTAAGGCGTGAGACTTCTGGGTCTGGGAATCCGAGAAAAGTCTCATCACTTTCCTCTTCAAAGATTTCCAGGACCTTTTTGGTGCTCAATCTCCTCCAATTCCTCAGTTGAGGGGTAACAGGCCTTAAGGCTTGAGACATGGACAACGCGCATATCTTCACCTGTGTCCTCTTTCACCACTCGGTAGTTCAGAGGGCCCATCTGCTCCACAATCCTATATGGTCCTTGCCATTTAGGAGCAAGCTTGGCTGAGAATTGTTCAGCTTTTGAGTAAGGATGAGTGCGAAGCCACACCCGATCACTAACCTGGAACTGCATGTCTCGTCTCTTCTTATTATAATTTCTCTTCTGCTTGAGTCGGGCCTGGATCATGTTCTTTGAGACAAGAGCTCTCAAGTCATGGAGATGGACTACCTGGTCATAGCATGCAGAGTCTGGAGTAACCTGCTGGGGTTGTAGCACCATATCCAAGAGTCCTCGGAGGGGACAACTCAGGTTCAGCTCTGCAGGGGTGACTCCAGCCACACCCCAGGAGAGTATGACTGACAAACCAAAAATCTCACCCGGGTGTAGGACATGACCATAGGCTTCCTGATTGCCTGGGATGAGTCGTTTGGTGCGCTTCAGTTCCCCAGAGTTGGTTTGACCTGTCTCATTGAAAAGGTTAGTGACCGGAATTCTTAACATGTACATTTCTGTTCTCCCCAAATAACAACATCCCCCCTATCCAGGAGGTAAAGTGAGGTACCCCTTGTCACTGCATACCCACATCCATCCAAAAGGTGCTCCCATGCCTTCCTCTATTATGGAAAGGTTTACACCTGTCACCTGTTGCTGTAAGTCTAACACACTAAAATCCCCTTTAGCATAGTTTCTCCTATCACTATACTCTTCTGTCAGTTGGCCCATACTGTATATACATGACAGGCTCTAGTATCTCCCATATCTTCCTTCCCATCATTACAAAGGCACATGGCAGGGGGTTGACTTCGGGCTTAGGGAGGTCAGTATGGGATTGATGCTCAAGCTTCCATTTCCTAACAATTCTATTCACGGATGCCGGGATAATTACACCGTACAGAATGGGTAGTTCTTACCGTGAAGACTGACTCACCTCTCCGAGGCGAGTTCTAGGCCATAGAGGACTCTGCCTGCTTCTTTCTACCACATTAGATATGTTTTCTCCCTTCTTGTGACCACCCCAACATACATGTGTCCCATGATCCCCGGCTAACCTCTCAGTTCTTCTCCCAAAGAACAGTCCTGTGGTCTCCCTTTGCCTAGTAGGTTGTTTCTCATTACCTCTCTGCATAAAGTATAAAAACCCACATTCAAACTCCGTCCTTCTCAACCTGACTCCCGAACAGCTCAGTGGTTGATGTAGGCTTTTTAAATACTAAAACCTGGGTTCCTGGCCTCTTAGTCTGGTTTCCAATTTTTCTCACCATTTGTATCACTTTATTGTTTTCCTCAGATCCCCCAGGGGGTCCCGTGGCTGCGCCAACAAGGAGACCAGTGGAAAGAATGATGGGGAAAACAAACCACCAGACCTGGTGTAGTCTCTGTTCCCTGGTTATAGAACCTGAGTGTGAGTGTGAAATGATGTCTCCTTCTTCTGCTCGTTGGCTAGAGCCTTCTTCTTTATCTTTCTTTCCGGCCTTTTGGTCTGGGCCCTCTGCTTCTGTCCTTTGGCTCGAATCTTCTTCCTCCTTCAGATGTTCTCGGGGCCCTGCTCTCCCTCCAGTCGCTCATTCATGGCTTCCACTCTGGGAGGTGCTTGCAGTGGGAGAGATGATGCCAGCCGGACATCTCCGCCACTCGCAGGGCTGTTGGTGTTATCATGGTTACCTGGAACGGACCCATCCATCGTGGTTGGTTACATTTTCGCTTGTGGACTCTGAGTTTCACCCAGTCACCAACGTTTATGGGAAGCTCGTCAGGGTCTTCACCTGGAGGAACCTCATTTGCTTTCCTGTGGGCAGAGTGGAGAGACCTGACAATAGAGGTTAGTTCTTTCATGTACTCAAAGTGATCACACTGTGCCTCAGTTATGTCTATCTATCGGTCAGTCATAGGTCGAACACCTGGGGTGTTCATGGGTCGTCTTGTTAACATCTCGTAAGGTGTACACCCAATAACTCTGCTGCGCATTTTCATGAGGACAAGGGGCAAACATTCCCCCCAGCTCATTTTTGTGGAATGGCAGGCTTTTGCAAGCCCCCCTTTGATCATTTGATTAGCGCTCTCTGTAATCCCGTTACTCCGCGGGTGATAGAGGGACACAAACTTCTGATCAACACCCATCATTTTGACCACTTGGGAAACCACATCTTCTATGAGATGGTTGCCATTGTCTGCAGACAAAACCTCAGGCACACCGAACCTGGGTATAATTTCCCTGACTAGCAATTTTGCAACTGTTCGCGCATCGCAGTTGGTGGTGGGAAATGCTTCCACCCACCTGGTGAACCTGTCAATTATCACCAGGCAGTATCTCTTTCTTTCTTTTCTCTCTACCATGTCCATGAAATCCATAGCAAGGTGGACAAAAGCTCCTTGCAGTGGAGTTCCCTTGTCTATGTTATATAACATACATGTCACACAACGGTAAATTAACTGTTTTACGTGCAGATTCAAATTTGGGCAAACCATTGGGCCGAAATCTTCTCCTCCACCATATCCCCCTTGACGAATGGCTCACTCCATGAGCCAATCAGCATACAGTAGAGAACATGGTTGATGGTCTTCCCTGTGGCTCAGTTGGTAGAGCATGGTGTTTGCAACGCCAACATGGTGTGTGCAATGCCAGGGTTGTGGGTTTGATTCCCACGGGGGGCCAGTACAAAAATAAAAAATAAAAAAAATGCATGAAATGACTAAAATGTCAATGTAAAATGGTAAACAGGGCATGCCATACATAATATGTAGCCATAAGCCAGACCTAGGACAGAGAGCACACCCTCTCTCCCTCCACACTTGGTGGTTGAGAATATCAGCCTGCTGCTGTTTCTCAAGATCAGTAGCTTCAGATGACACAAACGACAAAAAATAGAATGCATGTGTGTGACAACGGGAAGCAGCCAATTTGGCTGCCTCATCAGCTATGCTGTTACCAATACTAGCATAATCACTCCTACCCGTGTGTACCTTAACAATAGCCAATTTGTTAGGTTTTCGCATAGCTTCAATCAATTGTTCAACATAAGGTCTGTTTTGAATAGGTGTGCCTGTGGTAGTAGCATGGTAGAGCATGGTGCTCTCATGGTGCTCTCTTTCTCTCCAAACCCCACACCATGACAGAAAAACCCCAATAGCATATGCTGAGTCTGAATAAACAGTAAGTGCCTTTCCTGCCCCTAATTCACAAGCTGTTTTCAGAGCTAACAATTCTGCCTGTTGCGCTGATAAATGTTCTGCTAGGGGCTGTATAACCTCAATATCACCTTCCACATCTACTACAGCAAATTCTACATGTTTTCTTTTTTTACCTGTACTTTGATCTATATAAGCAGAACCATCAACGGACAGCACCATGTCAGAGTCAAGCAGAGGTTCATCGAACAAGTCTTTGTCCAGTACAAATTCCTGGGCTGTCCCGATGCCCCTGTTACTGTTACTGATGATTTGCTCAGGGAAGCCCGAACAACTTGTCCAGGTTTGCCTAAACAGGAACAGTGAGCTCCAGTGTCTATTATAAAAGGTAGGTCATGTCCATTAAATGAAGAGTAACCATTGGCTCTTCTCTTCCATCATTGAATTCATACTGGGGACACTGGAGCAGGGGAGTCGGGCGCCTTCATTGTTGATTCTGAGGAAAATAAGAACTGTTGGTGTTCTGATTTCCCATTGACCATGGCTGTCCTCTGTCATTAACTTGTCCTCCTTGTCCATTGGGCATAGATGGCCCCTGGGGGGCATTTTCAGCCCCGGGCGAGTGGTACTGTGGCTGAAAAGCACACTGTTGCGGTGGTGGGTAGTACACTCCGTGATGTGCATTAGCAAAGTTTCCTCTGCCCCTGTTGTAACCTCTTCCCTTTCCCCCACACTGAAAACTCACATGCCCCAACTGCTCACAGGTCCAGCATTGAGTGCTGTTCCAGTCACGAGGGGCTCTGGTGGGCCCACCTCCTCTTCCAGTCCATGTTTGTGGGTCACCATAAGGCTGAGTGGAGAAAAGCACATACCCTGCAGGCACAAGGTTCACGGGTGTGACTGATGTGACCGTGGGAGAGCTGCAGGTTGTGGTTGTGGTGAGCCTGTAGAAACAACTTGAGCAGCCATCATATTGTGAGTAAAATCACCACTTCCTTTCTCGATCTGTGGATGCTGGGCCTTCTTCAGTGCAGTGTCTAGTCCTCCTTTTCTCAATTTCTCGATTTCCTTTGTTTCTTCCAGTTCCTGAACCAGGGTCTGAGATACTCTTCTTTCTCTCCCCCAGTCTTTCGGTCCCATCCTATTTCATCTTCAACCTTTTTTCTGATGGGTTCAGGGCAATTCTTGGCAGTATAATCATAGAACAAGCGTTCTCTAGTGTCATTCTGGTCATATCTTTCTACGTGTTCCTCATTCCATATCGCTTTAAACTTTTCAAGCCATGCTGCGAAATCGGTGTTTTCGTCAAGGACCACATGGCTTAGTCTGGTCATATCTCTTACAGTGGGGTATTCATATCTTAGAGTCCTCCACGGGGTGCTCTGACTTCACACAATGCTGTTTCAGGTGGGGCGTCATCGATGAAAAAATAGTGTCTTCAATTGCCCTGGGTCATCATCCTCGCCAGCCGCGCCTTGAGGTCCCCCAGGCACAGGTTTTCGTTGTGCCCGTGTAAATGCTCAAAAGTCTGTATCCACCCTTCCGCTCCTTTTGAGATCTGGGCATGCCTTTCACTGCTGTTTCCAGGTCTCCAAAACTCCAAGCCTTGTATTCCTGAGTCACCGTCCCCCTGGACCCGTACAATACACCAAGTGAATCACGGAAAATGTCTCTCCCTCTCTATCTTTCCCTAAGTCTCTCAGTTCCTCCTCACACTGTTCTATCTCCCTCTGGTATTGTCTTACCATATCGGTGGCTTGTCTGACCTCCTCTTTTAGCTTTTTACTTTGGCCCACATCATCTTTGTCCATTGTCTCTAATCTTATCAGCAATTAGCACCTGCAGATCTTCCATCAACTTTATCTTCTCTTTTCGTAATGTATACAACTTATTATTTTCCAGTCTTCCTTCTCGTCTTTGGTCTCTGAATAGGTCACCCATGGATGGTTGTACCTTGTACTTTTGTTTAGCTTCTTGAGTAGATAATGTTTTGTTGTTCAGGCAGCCACTGTGTTAACTCACCTCCAGACGAGCTTCAATGCCATACAACTCTCCTTCCGTGGCCTCCAACTGCTCTTAAATGCAAGTAAAACTAAATGCATGCTATTCAATCGATCACTGCCCGCACCTGTTCGCCAGTCCAGCATCACTACTCTGGATGGCTCTGACTTAGAATACGTGGACAACTACAAATACCTGTGTGTCTGGTTAGACTGTAAACTCTTCTTCCAGACTCACATTAAGCATCTCCAATCCAAAATTAAATCTAGAATCGGCTTCCTATATCGCAACAAAGCATCCTTCACTCATGCTGCCAAACATACCCTCGTAAAACTGACCATCCTACCGATCCTCGACTTCGGTGATGTCATCTATAAAATAGCCTCCAACACTCTACTCAACAAACTGGATGCAGTCTATCTGCAACGGCCGTCGTCAGAATTAGACCAAGGTGCAGCAGAGGATGTGTTCATCATTAGAATTTTAATTCAAAAAACAAGAGAACACTACAAAAATGAACAAAAACGACAGCAAACAGTCCTGTTAGGAAAATACTCAAAACAGAAACAACTACCCACAAAACCCAAAGGAAAAACATGCTCCTTATGTGTGACTCCCAATCAGCAACAACGAGCTTCAGCTGTGCCTGATTGGGAGCCACACACGGCCCAAAACAAAGAAATACAAAAACATAGAGAAAGGAACATAGAACGCCCACCCAATGTAACACCCTGGCCTAACCAAAATAAAGAACAAAAAACCCCTCTCTATGGCCAGGGCGTTACACTATCACAGTGCCATCCATTTTGTCACCAAAGCCCCATACACTACACACCATTGCGACCTGTATGCTCTCGTTGGTTGGCCCTCGCTTCATACTCGTCGCCAAACCCACTGTCTCCAGGTTATCTACAAGTCTCTGCTAGGTAAAGACCCGCCTTATCTCAGGTCACTGGTCACCATAGCAGCACCCACTCGTAGCACGCGCTCCAGCAGGTATATCTCACTGGTCACCCCCAAAGCCAATTCCTCCTTTGGTCGTCTTTCCTTCCAGTTCTCTGCTGCCAATGACTAGAACAAACTGAAAAAATCTCTAAAGTTGGAGACTCATATCTCCCTCACTAGCTTCAAGCACCAGCTGTCAGAGCAGCTCACAGATCATTGCACCTGTACATAGCCCATCTGTAAACAGCCCATCTATCTACCTACCTCATCCCCATACTGTATTTATTTATTTATCTTGCTCCTTTGCACCCAGTATCTCTACTTGCACATTCATCTTGTGCACATCTACCATTCCAGTGTTTAATTGATATATTGTAATTACTTCGCCACCATGGCCTATTTATTGCCTAAACTTACCTCATTTGCACTCACTGTATATAGACTTTTTGTTTTCTTTTGTTCTACTGTATTATTGATTGTATGTTTTGTTTATTCCATGTGTAACTCTGTGTTGTTGTATGTGTCTAATTGCTATGCTTTATCTTGGCCAGGTCGCAGTTGCAAATGAGAACTTGTTCTCAACTAGCCTACCTGGTTAAATAAAGGTGAAATAAAAATTACAAATAAATATGTCTATGGTCTTCCAGTCTGTTCCTTTTTGTGGAGTGAGTTGGGGTGGCGAGGGAAACTCCATCCAGGAACTGTGCCTCCTTTATTCATCTAATTCTATTGTTCTCATGCCACTTGTTGCTGCTGTTGTGTCATCCACCTCTTTCATCAGAGTCCCCTTGAGGATAATTGTGGTTGCTTTTTCTTCTGTCAGTGGTATGAGAGGGTAGATCTGTGTATAGTCACCCGGGGGTCCTCTGGGTTGAGTCTCATACGGCGGCGGGGCAGTGGGGAGTACTCCTGTTCTGCCCCTGTCCTGACTCATTTCTTTCCTCCCACACTCTATTGTTTTCTCCAGCTTTAGTTTGGTCACAGTAGCCTTGTTCATGAGGATCTGTCCTTCCAGCATCATCATTCTTATCACAGTTGCTGATACAAGGGTACTTTTCTTCTTCCCCTTCTTTTTATCAATTTTTCTTGGTTGAATTATCTCCTTGACTAAATCCAACCTTTTCTTGTTGAATGAACTATCCAGTGGATATCTGTTTTCTCCTGTCATTTCTGTCCAGACATGCCATTTCTTAAAAGTTAATGTAAATTCCACCGCGGGAAACTTATTTTCCATATATTCAACAGGCCTGACAGGCTTCTCCTCATCTCCTCATTTTGGTTTGACTGTGCCATGGTGCTCCGTCTTTTTATTTAGATAGTCTGCATGTAATGTGTTTTCCAATTTCTATAGGGTTATCCTATAGTGGGTGTAATATGTATGAATATGCCTATATAAATTCTTCTCTATGTCCTTTCAGTGTGTGTTAAACAACAGTGGGTGATACTGAAATCCTAATTCTGCTCCCACTTAGTCTTCTCACTTACCTGTAAGACTAAAGACAATTCTTAATCCAGGCTATAGTAAATGGTTCTACTAAACTCAAATATATTTCACACACGGGCCTCACAGAGACAACCGCATGATAGACATCAATTCCTAATATTATATCTTAAGGGTGTAGAGTAACAGTAATATTCTATTTACCAGTGACCCTGGTAATAGCGTCACAAAGTAATTTTCTATGAAAATCTCTACAGAACACAACTTCCTTGTAGTAATTTACTGGTATACTAAGGGTTGTACATTTCCTATACTGTCCTATGGTAGGAAAGTGTCACAAACAAATATGTTCAACCTTTTATTCAAATAACTTTTGTCCTACTCCTAACTTTTTATTCCACTATTTGGCTATTACCCAATAAAACCTCCATAATCCGCAAGTACAAACAAGCAAACAGAACGCAGAGTACAATATTTAAACACAATCCAATTCAGGCAGACTCGTCAAACCACCTCTGCAAAATAACTAATATTCAGGTAATTGTCGCTGAATTACCTCCCAAAATAAAATAGATGATTATGGCTGAATCACCTCTGAAAAAACAGCTAGTATTCAGATAATTGTCACTGAAGTACCTCCCAAAATAAAATAGATGATTATCACTGAATCACCTCTGAAAAACCAACTAGTATTCAGATAATTGTCGCTGAATTAACCCCCAAAATAAAATAGATGATTATCGCTGAATCACCTCTCCAAAAACAACTAGTATTCAGATAATTGTCACTGAAGTACCTCCCAAAATAAAATAGATGATTATCGTTGAATCACCTCTCCAAAAACAACTAGTATTCAGATAATTGTCACTGAAGTACCTCACAAAATAAAATAGATGATTATCACTGAATCACCTCTCCAAAAACAAACTATTATTAAGTAATGGTCGCTGCATTACTTCTCCAAAAACACATAAAAATCATCAATTATGCATCCCATTCATCATATATTGACATCATGCATTTCACCAATAGCCAGTTATGTAATATCTCCAATCTAGAATTCGACTATGTCATATTCAAAGTTTATGTATATATTTGGGTTGAGTGAGGTGCCACTTACTTGTTAGAGGAAAATCACACCGGTGAATGCCAATTAATTACAGACTTTGATTCAACAGGTGTCTGCTTACCTTGTTCAATTTGGAGCTCTGGCACCATGGGGTAGAAACTCACTCCTGGCTAGCTCGCCAAATGTCGGGGTAGGTCCCTTGTTCCTTCTCAATCATTGGCTTATTTGTGAAATCAGCAATCAGACAATATCTTCTTTAAGTAAATTAATCAAACCTTTATTAATGCAATTGCAGACAGAAGTTGACAACGGAAACACAGCATGCATGTTTCAGAGTAAGTTCTGCAAAATAAAAATGTAAATGTTGCTTTAATATGCTTACAGTCAACCCCTAGTGATGTAACTGCCTATGTCAACACATTCTACTCATGAGACCAAGCCCATGCATATGCAGTTATACAAACTTGCAGGAGAAAACAATAGTCCAATGTTTTCTAAGGGCTCAGCAGTAATTTACCATTCCCGTGTGGCTTACAGTGGTATGTTTGACTTGTCTCTATATCTATTTACTCCTCTGCAGGGGTCTGTGTCTATGTATCGCTTTTAGCCTTGAGGCGCTTTCTCACAGACACCCTGTTTTGACTGCAATGGCTCACACATCTGCTCAGACCGTTTCTTATAAGAGGCAGAGACTAGAAAAGAACTGTGGAACTGTATTAAACCTTATAATGCATATATTGCTAATCTGTGATCCAGGACCCTATAAATGTAGTGGGGGAGGTTCTTATAGCCCTTCCCCTTCTATTAATACAACATAAGCATAATCAATTATTATAATACATCAATCATTTGGTGCAGTCCCTATCATGACACCAACGTGACCCCCATCAATAGGCCGTGGTCAACTTCTGTCTCAGGTTCCATCTTTGGCAAGTCTCCACAAAGAGATCAGAGACAAATTGGGAGCCTCGGTCAGACAGAATGTAATCAGCCACTCCCCAGCAAGTCAGGATCTCTTTTATGAGGATGTTAGAGATGGTCCTCGCTGTGGCCTGATGAAGGGCAAAGAGCTCCACCCACTTGGAATAGTAATCAACAAAACAAGCATGTATGCATTCTGATTGGAGCTTCTAGGAAATGGACCCATCAAATCCACTCCTAACATTTCCCAAGGTCGGGTAACCACAGTTTGCTGCAACTTGCCAGTGGGATTTCTGCCTTCTGGTTTGTACATTTGACAAACCTGAGTTTCCGAGGTGTGACTTCACATTCATGCTCAGATGTGGCCAGTAAAGTAATGCTTGGCCAAGGAACTTCAGTGAGGTTTGGCAGACGTTGCTCTTCTTCATGTTCAATGTCAGACCAGCTTCTCTTAGCTTGTCCAACACTGCTTGAAGATCTTGAAAGTGTTGTTCTCTGGTCTGGGAGTAGATAATTATATTGTCCATGTCGACGAAACAGATCTTGCCTTTGAGGTCACCTAACGCAATCTCCATGAGTCTTTGGAAAGTGGCAGGTGCATTCTTTAATACAAAAGGCATCACCTTAAAGGAAAACAAACCCTCAGCACAGACAAAAGCAGTCTTGTCCATCTCAACCTGCCAATAGCCACTATTGAGGTCAAGGGTAGTGAACACAACAGCACCAGACAATGACTCCAGGATCTCTTGAATGGTGGGAAGAGGATAGACATCAGTCTGGGAAACATCATTGGTCTTCCTATAGTCCACACAAAATCTAAGACCACTGGTCTTTTTTGGGATGAGGACAACAGGAGCAGACCAGGGAGAGTTCAATTATATATCTTGTGTCAACATATCATGAGTCCCTTTTGGATGATTAGCGTCACTGGGGACAAACGATATGGCTTCTGCTTGATCGGCATTTCCTGTGTAAGAAATATTTTGTGCTTCAGGAGCCCGGTACGTCCCAGCTTTGAAGTACATACATCAGAGTTATAATGCAGCTGTTCCAACAGCCTTAACTCCTCTGGCTGTCCCAGCTAAGCTCTTCTCACAGCCTGTAAAAGGATTACCAAGGGTTAGTGGTACCGGAGCAACGGCAGAGAAGACTGCCACATTTGGACCCCAATCATGTAACTTCATAGCCTCTGATTGGAAGAAATGCTTCTCGCTCTGATTGTGTGGAAACCAGTAGCAATTGTGTGCGATATCAATCTGGACACCACTGAACTTCATGAAATCAATTCCCAACACAACAGAAAAAGCAAGGTTATTGGTATGTAACCGCTCATATAGGAGCGGTTACACAGGCGAAACTCTACCTCACTCCATCCAAGTGATCGTTTAGCCTCACCATCTGCCAGATATAGTGGACCTTCTGTCCACGGCTTCAAGTTGTATTGTGGACCTTTAACCTCTTTCCACAGTTTCTCATTGAGCAGTGTGTAGGATGACCCGGTGTCCAGGGTGGCTCTTCCTGTCCAAGGGCCTATGGACAGGGGTAACACCAGTTGGTGCGGTATTGACTGAAAGGAAGGGATGTTGATGGGTGGGTGTAGGCAGTGACTCTTGGGGTTTCAGTTCTAGTCAAAGCACCCAGAGTAGGATGGTCGTTCCTGCAAAGGGAGTTAGGTGTGTTGGCCTGTTGTGGTTTCTGGAAGGGTTTACTTGATACTGATTTGGACATGTAGCTGAATAATGTCCCTTTTTGCTACATCTCCAACAGAACATAGGTGGTGTCTTGGCTGGAGACTCTGGCTGTTGTTGATGGTCTGACTTTGGTAACGTTTGGGTGTCTGTTTCTTTCTCTGGTCATATTGCTGTTGACATTCTCTGTCCTTCTCGAACTGCTGTCCAAGTCGAACCAGTCCATCGACAGTGGTGACTCTTCCTCGGAGTTGACTGGCTAGCAGAGGGTTGATGTTCTTCAAGATCAACTTAATGAACTCTTCCTCAATGCCAGGTTTCCACCTTCTGCACAGGGAGTGGTAACCGTATGCAAAGTCACAAATAGTCTCTTTCTCTCTTTGCACTCGATTCCTGACTCTTTCTGCCAGCTCATCTGTGTAGTCCTCAGACAGAAAGGCAGAGAAAAACTTGGCATCAAAGTCAGCCCAGGTGGTAGTGGTGAGACGTGCCACATCCCACCAGTCTTGAGCTGTCCCATGCGACACGTTCCTTAACCTCTATGGGCTAGGTGGGGACGCGTCCCACCCGTGGTGCACTCCATCAACAGCAGGTGCATTTCAAGAGCGGCAAATTTGAATCCAAATAAATGTCAAAATTCAAATTTTTCAAACATACAACTATTTTACACCCTTTGAAAGATAAACATCTCCTTAATCTAACCACGTTTTACGATTTCAAAAAGGTTTTACGGCAAAAGCATAAATTTAGAGTATGTTAGGACAGTACATTTACAAGAGTTGTGTGTAATGTTTTGTCAATTCAAAGACAGGGTCACCAAAACCATAAAACCAGCTAAAATGATGCACTAACCTTTTACAATCTCCATCAGATGACACTCCTAGGACATTATGTTAGACAATGCATGCATTTTTAGTTCTATCAAGTTCATATTTATATCCAAAAACAGCGTTTTACTATGGCATTGATGTTGAGGAAATCGTTTCCCTCCAATAACCGGCAGTCAAGTCAGTACCACAAATTAAATAATTAAAATTAGAAAACATTGGTAAAATATTATATTGTCATTTAAAGAATTATAGATTTACATCTCTTGAACGCAATCAACTTGCCAGATTTAAAAATAACCTTACTGGGAAATCACACTTTGCAATAATCTGAGCACTGCGCCCAGAAAAATACGCGTTGCGATACAGACTAGACGTCATGTTGGGGAGATCTAAAATCGAAAATACTATGTAAATAATCCATTACCTTTGATTCTCTTCATCAGATGTCACTTCCAGGTATTACAGGTCCATAACGAATGTAGTTTTGTTCAAAAAAGCTCATCATTTATGTCCAAAATCTCCGTCTTGTTAGCACATGATCTAAGCCAGCCGGACTTCTCGTCATGAACGAGGGGAAAAAATATATTTACGTTCGTTCAAACATGTCAAACGTTGTATAGCATAAATCATTAGGGTCTTTTTTAACCAGAACATGAATAATATTCAAGGTGGACGAATGCATTCTCTTTTATAACGTATTGGAACGAGGGTACCCAACATGAACTCGCGCGCCAGGTGTCTAATGGGCCATCATCGTTCCATGGCTCTTGTTCGGTCAGATCTCCCTCCAGAAGACTCAAAACACTTTGTAAAGGCTGGTGACATCTAGTGGAAGCAATAGGAAGTGCCAAAATATTCCTCAGCCCCTGTGTTTTTCAATGGCATAGGTTTAAAGGTAATACAACACATCAGGTATCCACTTCCTGTCAGAAAATGTCTCAGGGTTTTGCCTGCCAAATGAGTTCTGTTATACTCACAGACACCATTCAAACAGTTTTAGAAACTTTAGAGTGTTTTCTATCCATATATAATAAGTATATGCATATTCTAGTTACTGGGTAGGATTAGTAACCAGATTAAATCGGGTACATTTTTTTTATCCAGCCGTGCAAATACTGCCCCCTAGCCCTAACAGGTTAATGTGGCAAGGAGTTCTTCGTCAGTCAGGGGATTTAGGGCAAGAAAGTCACGACATCTTTTCAGATACATTAGCAGATCAGGACTGTCATCCTTTTTCCCAAAAGTGGGAAATTGTAATTTAATGGGCATCGCCCCCACATGACATCTACTCAAATCACCATGAACAAGAGAGCTAGAAAGGATTGAGGAAGTGGAGGGTGACGGAGTTATCAGACCATGAAAATGAACACCCGGATGCAGGGTGGATTGCATCCTGCAGGGGGTGGCTGCAGCATGGCCTTGTCTTGAATGTTCTGAGGTGCCAGCTTGGCCCTCAGTGGTCTGAACAGAAGTGGATGCCAGAGAAGCTCTGTGCAAGGAGTTGTGCCTAATGGAGGCCATGTCAACACACACGTCAGCCAACATTTTACCACATTTTGAGAGCTCTGTCTGCAAGTGGTCTACAGTGTTAACCAGAGGAGAAAAAACTGAATTAACATCCTTTTTGCCGAGATCGTTGTCGTGCAATTTTACATCTAAGATGTTTGGTGCTGTAACGCTTGACGTTTGTAGTTGAAGGAGAAGTGGACTAAAACGCAGCGTGGTAAGTGTTCATGATATTTATTTTCAAGAAACACTCAAACAAAATAACAAAAGGGAAAAACGAAAACGCACAGTTCCGTCAGGCACATAAGCTAAACAGAAAATAACTACCCACAAAACACAGGTGGGAAAAGGCTGCCTAAATATGATTCCCAATCAGAGACAACGATAGACAGCTGCCTCTGATTGGGAACCCTACTCGGTCAAAACAAAGAAATATACAACATAGAATGCCCACCCCACATCACACCCTGACCTAACAAATAGAGGAATAAAACATCTCTAAGGTCAGAGCGAGACAGGTGCAGTATTTCTCAATAAAAAATAAAAATAAATGCAAGAAAACGAGTCATCTCTCATTGAATGACAAAGACTTTCCTGAAGAATCCCTAATATTGACCAATCACCGACGAAGGGGCATAGACTTCAGCTTGCCTCAAGAAAAAAAATGGTGTGCCCGAACAATCGAAAAAAACAAGTCATAATATATGCACGAACTCTACCGAACTGTTTCTGAAGCCTTAAGCTGTCTGGCCTCACACCAGTTTTTCAAAACAAAAGGTGAGCCAAGAGCGGGGTGACCTGGTGAGTTCTGAGGTACCAAAACGCATGAGAAAAAAAAGAAAATCACCTTTATAATATAGCATTTCATGTATATCATCATATTTGCATTGCATACAGCAGTAGAGTAGAGGCACTTACAGAAGTTGCACACATGGGGACATTTTTTTGTAGCCTAGGGTCCAGGAAGAATGTGGCCTTTTCATGCAATTCTACATGACTGGAGACTTTGGCAGAAGCTTTTTTTAATACTGCACAAATGATCAAAATGACAAGCTACTTTGACACGTACAAACTGAGATCAAGAGACACACAAAGGTACAGATATACGCATGCGTTGTATGGTGGTATTACAGTTTTCCACAATTGTTTCCACAAGTTTGCTGAATTTTTGGGACATTTTCCAAAAAGTTTAAACAGAAAACCACAAACCTCTACAAATCTCTAGCAAAAGCATACACTGCATTCAAAACTGTTTCTCTTTCCAAAAATGTTTTCTTTGCATCAAAATGACACATATGCGTCATTTGAATAGATCTGTCTACCAACCCACTGATGTGCTCAACACAAAACACTACTATGAATATCCCATCAGTAGGTTTATGCCTTTTCAGTGTTACACTGTAGCTGGTTGTAAAAGAAGGTTACAGTAATTATACCTACTCAAATATACATAAATTAACTTGTTATGGATAGGGGGCAGTATTTTCACGGCCGGATAAAAAACGTACCCGATTTAATCTGATTATTACTCCTGCCCAGAAACTAGAATAATCATATAATTATTAGCTTTGGATAGAAAACACTCCAAAGTTTCTAAAACTGTTTGAATGGTGTCTGTGAGTATAACAGAACTCATTTGGCAGGCCACAACCTGAGAAGATTCCAAACAGGAAGCGCCCTCTCTGACCATTTCTCGGCCTTCTTTGTCATCTCTATCCAAAACAGGGGATCGCTGCTGTAACGTGACATTTTCTAACGCTCCCATAGGCTCTCAGAAGGCGCCAGAACGTTGAATGATGACTTTGGAGGCCATGGCTGAAAAACAGTAGCGCATTTGGTAAGTGGTCGATCTGAGAACAATGAGACTGGCGCGCGCATGCACGAGACAACTCCATGTTTACATTTTCAGTCTTTGAACGAAAACAACGACTCCCGGTCGGAATATTATCGCTTTTTTTACAAGAAAAATCGCATAAAAATTGATTTTAAACAGCGTTTGACATGCTTCGAAGTACGGTAATGGAATATTTTGAATTTTTTTGTCACAATATGCGCGTCACCCTTCGTTACCGTTCGGATAGTGTCTTGAACGCACGAACAAAACGCTGCTATTTGGATATAACTATGGATTATTTGGAACCAAACCAACATTTGTTATTGAAGTAGAAGTCCTGGGAGTGCATTCTGACGAAGAACAGCAAAGGTAATCCAATTTTTCTTATAGTAAATCTGAGTTTGGTGAGTACCAAACTTGGTGGGTGTCAAAATAGCTAGCCCGTGATGGTGAGCTATCTACTCAGAATATTGCAAAATGTGCTTTCACCGAAAAGCTATTTTAAAATCTGACACCGCGATTGCATAAAGGAGTTCTGTATCTATAATTCTTAAAATAATTGTTATGTTTTTTGTGAACGTTTATTGTGAGTAATTTAGTAAATTCACCGGAAGTGTTCGGTGGGAATGCTAGTTCTGAACGTCACATGCTAATGTAAAAAGCTGGTTTTTGATATAAATATGAACTTGATTGAACAAAACATGCATGTATTGTATAACATAATGTCCTAGGAGTGTCATCTGATGAAGATCATGTGACATTATATGCTAGCTTGAAAAATGGGTGTCTGATTATTTCTGGCTGGGTACTCTGCTGACATAATCTAATGTTTTGCTTTCGCTGGAAAGCCTTTTTGAAATCGGACAGTGTGGTTAGATAAAGGAGAGTCTTGTCTTTAAAATGGTGTAAAATAGTCATATGTTTGAAAAATGGAAGTTTTCGGATTTTCGAGGAGTTTGTATTTCGCGCCACGCCCATCATTGGATGTTGGAGCAGGTGTTCCGCTAGCGGAACGTCTAGATGTAAGAGGTTTAATAGACTGTCACGAGTGTTGTAAGGAGTGGACCAAAACGCAGCGGGAAAATGTATACTCATCTTCTTTCTTATTTGAAGAAGGAAAAACAAAATAAACACGTATACCAAACAAACGACTCCAAACAGTCCCGTCAGGTGCAACAAACACTAAACCAGGAAATAACTACCCACAAACCCCCATAGAACAAACACCCCTATAAATAGGACCTTCAATCAGAGGCAACGAGAAGCAGCTGCCTCCAATTGAAGGTAAACCCAATAAACACCACATAGAAATAGACCAACTAGAAATAACATAGAAATACACTAACATAGAACATAACCCAAACAACCCCGAACCACACTAAACAAACACCCCCTGCCACGCCCTGACCAAACTACAATAACAAACAGCCCCTTTACTGGTCAGGACGTGACAGTACCCCCCCCCCCCCCCCCCCCCCCAAGGTGCAGACCCCCGGATGCACCTTAAACAACAACAAAAAATACAAAAATAAACCAACATAAAAATAATCCCCTAACTAAAGGGAGGGAAGGGAGTGTGGCCACCGTCACCGACGGTTCTTGTGCTACACCCCCCCTCCCCAACCTCCTACTACGGAGGTGGCTCAGGCTCCGGCCTTTCTCCCCAACCTAACCTGTCCACCCCCGCTAACTGCTTATTATTATTTACCCCTCCCGAAGTCTCTGGACTAAGGCGCATCGCTGAAGACCTCGGGCTGAGGCGCGTCGTTGGAGACCTCGGGCTGATGCGCGTCGCTGGAGACCTCGGACTGGAGGGCGACTCTGGGAGCTCCGGCCTGGAGGGCGACTCTGGCTGCGCCGGCTCCGGACTGGGGGGCGACTCTGGCTGCGCCGGCTCCGGACTGGGGGGCGACTCTGGCTGCGCCGGCTCCGGACTGGGGGGGCGACTCTGGCTGCGCCGGCTCCGGACTGGGGGGCGACTCTGGCTGCGCCGGCTCCGGACTGGGGGGCGACTCTGGCTGCGCCGGCTCCGGACTGGGGGGCGACTCTGGCTGCGCCGGCTCCGGACTGTGGGCCGTCTCTGCTGGCTCCGGACTGTGGGCCGTCTCTGCTGGCTCCGGACTGTGGGCCGTCTCTGCTGGCTCCGGACTGTGGGCCGTCTCTGCTGGCTCCGGGCTGTGGGCCATCTCTAGACGGTACTGTCGCCGGAAGCTCTGGACGGGGCACTGTAGCTGGAAGCTCTGGACGGGGAACTGTCGTCGGAAGCTCTGGACGGGGAACTGTCGTCGGAAGCTCTGGACGGGGAACTGTCGTTGGAAGCTCTGGACGGGGACTGCACACTGATGGCCTGATGCATGGGGCTGGCTTTGGAGGCGCCAGACTAGGGACACGCACCACAGAGCTAGTGCGAGGAGCAGAAACAGGACGTACTGGACTTGGCTGATGCACTGGAGGCCTGGTGCGTGTTGCTGGCTTTGGAGGCGCCAGACTGGAAACACGCACCTCAAGGCTAGTGCAAGGAGCGGGAAATGGATACACTGGGTCATGAGTAGGCACCGGCGGTTTGGAGCGCACCACCTGCACAACCCGTCCTGGCTGGATGGTAACAGTAGCCCTGCACGAGCTGAGTGCTGGCACAGGGCGAACTGGGCTGTGCAGAGGCCTGATGGCTGCCGTGCGTAGAGCAGGCGTAGGGTAGCCTGGGCGTAGGAGGTGCACTGGTGGCCAGATGTGCTGTGCAGGCATACTCCTACCCGGCTGGATGCCCACTCTAGCACGACACTTGCGAGGGGCTGGGATCGCTCGCACCAGACTATGCGTGCGCATGGGCGAGATCGTGCGCACTTCCGCATACACCGGTGCTCTCATGATCCGTTGCTCCCCATAATAAGCACAGGGAGTTGGCTTAGGTCTATTACCTGACCTAGCCACTCTCCCCGTGTGCCCCCCCAAAAAAATTATTGGGGCTGCCTCTCACACTTGCCAATCGGCGCGTATAACGCATCGTAATGGCGCCTTTCCGCCTTGGCTGCCTCCAGCTCCTCTTTAGGGCGCTGGTACTCCCCAGCCTGGTGCCATGGTCCTGCCCTGTCCAGGATCTCCTTCCATGTCCATGAATCCTTATATTCCTCCTGCTGCTCCTTCCTCCTCTGCTTGGTCCGTTTGTGGTGGGTAGTTCTGTCACGAGTGTCGTAAGGAGTGGACCAAAACGCAACGGGAAAATGTATACTCATCTTCTTTCTTATTTGAAGAAGGAAAAACAAAATAAACACGTATACAAAAACAAACGACTCCAAACAGTCCCGTCAGGTGCAACAAACACTAAACCAGGAAATAACTACCCACAAACCCCCATAGAACAAACATCCCTATAAATAGGACCTTCAATCAGAGGCAACGAGAAGCAGCTGCCTCCAATTGAAGGTCAACCCAATTAACACCACATAGAAATAGACCAACTAGAAATAACATAGAAATACACTAACATAGAACATAACCCAAACAACCCCGAACCACACTAATCAAACACCCCCTGCCACGCCCTGACCAAACTACAATAACAAACAGCCCTTTACTGGTCTGGACGTGACACAGACACACATGCAATACAGTAACAAAAACATTGTCATTTATTTCCAAAATGCAGTATTTTTTAACACTTGTGTTTTGTATGTAACACTTTCCATACCCAATAGGAGAAAACCAGGAAAAACATTCAGTAAGATAGGGTTTTCTGTACAAAAAAATGCATGCAAAATGTCAAAAGACATTAGGCTGCATCCTGCCTCCTATTTTGGTCTAGCCACAGCACCTCATCTACATCACAAGCGATGTTCTCCCTGGCTAAACAGATGGGAAAGAATATTCTGGAGTGACGGATCCAACCACCGAAAGCCCCCACATCAACTTCACCACATGCATCCTACATTGCCTGGAGAAGAGGCATGTGTGTGAGGGGATTGGCGGTCATACACCTTCCATCGCCATGCAGGAAAAAACTCTTCAATTGGGTTTAGGAATGGGGAATATGGTGGGAAGTATAGAACAATAAATTGTAGGTGGTTGATGAACCAGTTGCGGACCAGAGCAGCCCAGTAGAGACTCACGTTGTCCCAGATGTCAACATACCTGGGCTGCTCTGGTCCACCCTCTGCTCGGCTGGAATGATGATGCCATGTAGTGTGTCCAGGAATGTGATGAGAAGGGCGGTGTTGTAGGGACCAAGGTTGGCATGGTGATGGAGGACGCCTTGCTGGCTAACGGCTGCGCACATGGTTATATTCCCTCCACGCTGTCCAGGGACATTCACAATGGCACGGTAGCTAATAATGTTCCGTCCCCTTCTTTTGGCTAGGTTGAAGCCAGCCTCATCAATGTAAATAGAAACGTGCTGAATTGCAGCGGCATCCAGCTCCAAGACTCTCTGAAACAGACAACAAGACAATATGTCACATTGGCCTAGAGCGGTCAGTATGGTGAGGCACAATACACTGGATTACAGTACTGTAATGTGTCTATACAGTGTTGATATGATAGGAAATTCACAGTATAGTAGTTGCACATTCATAGCACTGTTCTTCACTGCTCTGAGTTTCGCTCAAATGGCAACCTGTAAACCTGTTTTATCCGGATTCGGTTGCGCTGTAATACACGGTCCAATTGTCTACAGGGTGCCATTTGAGCGAAACCTTGTGAATGTTATTGAATATTGTCTTGTCTGCAATTATGTGGTTCTGGATTTCTCGTAGTTTAATGGTATTGTTTGCCACCACCACGTTCACAATAGCGGTCTCCTGTTCTGGTGTGAACAGCCAGTGTCTTCCACCATGGCCTGGCCGTCTCTCAGTTTTGCAGAAGATCCACAAATATGATATGATTGGTTACAGTAAACCAAAATAATCTATTTTCTTTCAATATGAAATTACATTACTGTAACATTGGCCAACAATCATTGAGTAACATAGGCCTACTGAAATGGCGAACTGCAGTATACATACATAAAGAGCATAGTGTAGATGGTAGGTAATTTACCGGTTCTCATTTCTGAATGTAAGGATGATAGATGAAACCGTGTAGCGGCCCAGGTTGGGTTGACTCTCTGCCCAGCTTATCTCATACTCAATCCATGGTTGAGCACATGGTCAACCAATGTGGCCCTGATCTCATCTGAGACAGCTGTCCTTCCTCGTCCTTGTCCTCCTCTCACTCCTTCACCTCTAGCTCTTGCTTCACCTGTGGCCTCCCCTGTGGCTCAGTTGGTAGAGCATGGTGTTTGCAATGGTGTTTGCAACGCCAGGGTTGTGGGTTCGATTCCCACGGGGGGCCAGTACGGGGGGAAAAGAATGTATGAAATGAATTGAAATGTATGCATTCACTACTGTAAGTCGCTCTGGATAAGAGCGTCTGCTAAGTGACTAAAAATGTCTAAAGCTCTAATTTCTAAGTGAACAATTCAGCAACTAGTGTTTACACCTGTGAGGAGTGGGTGTTGCCAATTGGTGTATAGAGCTTGGCGTTGCTTTCTAAAGAGATTTTAATTTTGAATGTTGTGCCTAATGTAGAGAATGTGTAGTGTTTTGTAAAAAGTGTGATATAGAATTGAAAACTGAGTGTAAAGCAGGAATTGTGCTTGCAATTTTGCAGACTTGGTTTAGGGATTTGGTACATGAGTTTCAGTTTTCAGTGATTGCGTTTCAAGTTCCAATTTTAGTGTGTAAACAATTGGGAAAAACGGTGTTTGTATTGTATATATGTAGTGGTGTAATAATGTTATATGATGTACTGTTTTATCTTTTGTTTTATATGTAATGTAAGTGCTTTAATATATTGGCAGCTAATGGGGATCCCTAATAAATACAAATAAAAACTACCTTGACTTGAATCAATAGCCTAGGCCTATGTGTGTGGAGACATATTGTAGGCTACAATATGAGGAAATTATAGTCCTAAAAATGCGCAGCTCACTCATTGGTGATGGCCGATGTGTTCGTGCCAAAAGCCTATCTCTCTCTCGTAAAACAATATTTGGAAGTTGATCGAATATTTTGGTAGCCTACAGCATAGGCGTCTCTTTTCACCAGGAGCCATTTGCGTTCCAACCTGTGTTTCCCTTGATTGTATTTGAAATATTGCGAAAGGCCTGTTTTGCCTGCTATCTGTTTTTTTTATTGAAAGATTTGCCAGGCGTTCCCGACTGTAGACTATTCCTTGTAATTGGGCTACAATCCACAGCTAGGCTATTTTTTTAAAAGAAGCTATTGATCCTCTGTGGCTAAATTATAGGTATCCTCGTGGTGTAGTGGTCTATTCTGAATGATTTAATTTATTTATGAACAGACAGCAGTAATTCTATAACTTTGGCAAATGTATATCTATTTATCAGGGGTGCTGCCATTCCTTCAGAACCCTTCGCGCGGCAATGATTCAATCAGGAAATAAATGATGAAGTGCAACGCTGGAGAGATGAGAGTTGCAGGCTCATGTCTATCAGAGCAGAGAGGGAGAGAGATCATACAAAGTGAATCTTATTCTAGTTATGTGAGAGATACTGGCGGCTTCTCACACAGCCACGCGTTGGTCTCAAACATAGGTTACAATGTTGCGCAAACCATAAACCTGGGCCAGCCCAACCCAAATCAACTCTTAGAATGTATGGCCGGGGTGAAAATCGAGTTTTTACAGTATGTTTTTTTTTGTGGGGTCAGGAGAATTAACGAAGATGCAAGTCGAATGAACTTTGATTGTTTTTATTATAATTATTTTATTGAAAAAAGTGAAAACATTTTTTCATGCCACGACAAGTACGGGATACTGGTCAAATAGGTTCAGGAACAAAACAGTTGAAACGGAGAGGTGCCGATCTGGCTCAAATTAAGCAATGCCTCAGACAGACTAGGAACCTTCGGCGTGCTTCGGACATCCATGCCCCATTGAAGTTTACATTTTAAATGGTTAAGGTAAGGGTTATGGTTAAGGATAAGGTTAGGGTAAGGGTTAAGGTCACGGTTAGGGTTTAAGGTAGGGATGTCCCAAGGATCCTGGACAGCACCGTGCTCTACCAACCAGGAAAAGGACAGTGTTTTTTTGTATATTTTTTTTCACTTCTTTATTGAGGACTCAGTATATCCAGAGGCTGACAGTGTGAAGTTCATCAAAACAATTATTTGTGTCTTGGCAGCAACAGTGTCCGGCAGCAGCATTAAGACTTCCAGTTTTTCGATTCTGCCTTCAAAATAAAAGTATTTGGTAAAACGCTATTGGTATGATACGAAATCAATATTTTTTGCAGCTTTGCATAGTCACAGTGCATCATGTAAAATGTATGTTACAAAATTATAACTGCATCAGCGAAAAATCTAAACAAAAGACTATTACTACTTTATATAAGATAAAGAATATTATAAGGTGGAACACATTGAGAAATGGCTGTGTTTTTAAAATGTCACTGTATGTTATGTATATGACTAGTGCTATGCTTAAAAGTGTTTCTTGGTTCTTACAGATCCTATCACGGTTTTATTTTATTCCCAGTTTGCTTGAGATGTATGGGATGTATGGTCTAGTTGAGATGTATGGTCTAGTTGCTTATAGCCTAATGCGTCTTATCCTAGTAGCACCCTCTAGTGGCTCATAGCTAGTTCTGTGAAACCTTAACGCTATGTGCTGTGCCCAGCAGTTGTCTTCCTATCTTTTGCTAATAAATACACATTATTGGTCCCCCCCTTTGCTGCTATTACAGCCTCCACTCTTCTGGGAAGGCTTTCCACTAGATGTTGTAACATTGCTGCGTGGACTTGCTTCCATTCAGCCACAAGCGCATTAGTGAGGTTGGGCACTAATGTTGGGCGATTAGGACTGGCTCGCAGTCGGCGTTTCAATTCATCCCAAAGGTGTTCGATAGGGTTGAGGTCAGGGCTGTGTGCAGGCCAATCAAGTTCTTCCACACCAATCCCGACAAACCATTTCTGTATGGACCTCGCTTTGCGCACAGGAGCATTGTCATGCTGAAACAGGAAAGGGCTTTCCAAACTGTTGCCACAAAGTTGGAAGCACAGAATCATCTAGAATGTCATTGTCTACCATAGTGTTAAGATTTCCCTTCACTGGAACTAAGGGGCCCGAACCATGAAAAACAGCCCCAGACCATTATTACTCCTCCACCAAACTTTACAGTTGGCACTATGCATTGGGCAGGTTGCGTTCTCCTGGCATCCCCCAAACTCAGATTAATGAGTCAGACTGCCAAATGGTGAAGCGTGAATCATTACTCTAGAGAATGCATTTTCACTGCTTCAGAGTCCAATGGCGGCGAGCTTTACACCAACCAGTCGACGCTTGGTTTTGTGCATGGTGATCTTAGGCTTGTGTGCAGCTGCTCGGCCAGGGAAATCTATTTCATGAAGCTCCCAAAAAACAGTTGATGTGCTGACGTTGCTTCCAAAAGCAGTTTGGAACTCAGTAGTGAGTGTAGCAACTGAGGACATATGATCTTTATGCGCTACACGCTTCAGCACTCGGCGGTCCCGTTCTGTGAGCTTGTGTGGCCTACCACTTGGCTGCTGAGTTGTTGTTGCATCTAGATGTTTCCACTTCACAATAACAGCACTTACAGTTGACCGGGTTAGCTCTAATTTGACAAACTAACTTGTGGGAAAGGTGGCATCCCATGACTGTGAAGTCACTGAGCTCTTCAGTAAGGCCATTCTACTGCTAATGTTTGTATATGGAGATTGCATGGCTGTGTGCTCGATTTTATTTAACTGTCAGCAATGGGTGTGGCTGAAATAGCCAAATCCACTAATTTGAAGGGGTGTCCACATACTTATCTATATATAGTGTATATTGCCATACTAAAATACCTTATAATGTAAAATACAAATATCTTCCTTCTGGTGGACAACATATATGTTTATTAAAAAAGTAAAGAGAGCTGCAAGCAAATTAATACAAATATCACAATGAAATTAATTAATCAAAATGATCATCAACAGTTACACAGAAGTTTCAAATGAGTTTCAAGTTTTATTGTCACATGCACAAGTACAGTGAACTGCTTACTTGCTAGCACATTCCCAAAAATTCTGTATTCAATATCAAATAATATAAAGTCGTTTTTTTTAAACACACGAGAAATAAGAAAAATATGAGAAAATTAGCTATATAAAGGGTTAGGGTCAGTGCCAGTACCAAATGTACAATGGGCAGGGATACTGGAGTGGTTATGTACAGTTGAAGGCGGAAGTTTACATACACTCCACAAATTTCTTGTTAACAAACTATAGTTTTGGCAAGTCGGTTAGGTCATCTACTTTGTGTAAGACACAAGTCATTTTTCCAACAATTGTTTACAGACAGATTATTTCACTTATAATTCACTGTATCACAATTCCAGTGGGTGGGTCAGAAGTTTACATACACTAAGTTGACTGTGCCTTTAAACAGCTTGGAAAATTCCAGAAAATGATGTCATGGCTTTAGAAGCTTCTGATAGGCTAATTGACATCGTTTGAGGTGTACCTGTGGATGTATTTCAAGGCCTACCTTCAAACTCAGTGGATCTTTGCTTGACATCATGGGAAAATCAAAAGAAATCAGCCAAGACCTCAGAAAAATAATTGTAGACCTCCACAAGTCTGGTTCATCCTTGGGAACAATTTCCAAATGCAGGAAGGTACCACGTTCATCTGTACAAACAATAGTACGGAAGAATAAACACCATGGGACCACGCAGCCGTCATACCGCTCAGGAAGGAGACATCTTCTGTCTCCTAGAGATTAATGTACTTTGTTGTGAAAAGGGCAAATCAATCTCAGAACAACAGCAAAGGACCTTGTGAAGATGCTGGAGGAAACAGGTACAGAAGTATCTATATCCACAGTAAAACGAGTCCTATATCGACATAACCTGAAAGGCCGCTCAGCAAGAAAGAAGCCACTGCTCCAAAACCGCCATAAAAAAGCCAGACTACGATTTGCAACTGCGCATGGGGACAAAGATCGTACTTTTGGAGAAATGTCCTCTGGTCTGATGAAACAAAAATAGAACTGTTTGGCCATAATGACCATTGTTATGTTTGGAGGAAAAAGGGGGACGCTTGCAAGCCGAGGAACACCATCCCAACCGTGAAGCACGGGGATGGCAGCATCATGTTGTGGGGGTGCTTTGCTGCAGGAGGGACTGGTGCATGTCACAAAATAGATGGCATCATGAGGAAAGAAAATTATGTGGATATATTGAAGCAACATCAAGATATCAGTCAGGAAGTTAAAGCTCGGTCAAAAATGGGTCTACCAAATGGACATTGACCCCAAGCATACTTCCAAAATTGTGGCAAAATGGCTTAAGGACAACAAAGTCAAGGTATTGGAGTGGCCATCACCTCAATCCTGTAGAAAATGTGTGTGCAGAACTGAAAAAGCGTGTACGAGCAAGGAGGCCTACAAACCTGACTCAGTTACACCAGCTCTGTCAGGCGGAATGGGCCTGTCAGGGGTGCGTAACTGGTGGCATGGAGGTCAAACGCAGGAGAGCAGAATTTGGTAAATAGCCGGAGCCGTTTCATGTACATAACTACCGGCATACAAAAATAACAAAACACATGGGCAACAAAACCCGTATCGCACCAGTCACATAAAGCACACGTACTTACAATAAACAATTCCCGACAAGGACATGGGGGAAACAGAGGGAACATATACAACATGTAATTAGGGAATTGAAACCAGGTGTGTGACAACCAGACAAAACAAATGGAGCTTGAAAAATGGATCGGCGATGGCTAGAAGACCGGCGACGTCGACCACCGAACACAGCCCGAACAAGGAGAGGAACCGAATTCTGCAGAAGTCGTGACAGTGCCAAAATTCACCCAACTTATTGTGGGAAGCTTGTGGAAGGCTACCTGAAACGTTTGACCCAAGTTAAACAATTTAAAGGCAATGCAACCAAATACTAATTGAGTGTAATGTAAACTTCTGACCCACTGGGAATGTGATGAAAGAAATAAAAGCTGAAATAAATCATTCTATACTATTATTCTGACATTTCACATTCTTAAAATAAAGTGGTGATCCTAACTGACCTAAGACAGGGATTTTTTTACTAGGTTTAAATGTCAGGAATTGTGAAAAACTGAGTTTAAATGTATTTGGCTAAGGTGTATGTAAACTTTCGACTTCAACTGTCCATGTAGGCAGGGGTAAGGAGAAAGTGACTGGTAGCAGGATAAATCAATACAAATTATTGCTTTGTTACTATTTTCACAAGTATGTGGTAAAATTTCACAACTCTTAGAACAAAACTCAAAACAGATCATAAAAACATGTTTTTTCTCAATTTTAAGCACATTTGACTAAGTCCAACACACACAAATCACAGTGACTTTTTCACTCAACCTAATCAGTGTTTCGTCTGAAATACCTTTCATATAAATGAATTGCCTTTCACAATGGAATGCTCACAATACTTCTCATATGATTTTCTTTTGTTTAAATACACTTGGCAATTACTTAATCTAACTGCGCTTAATGATTAATAACTTCCCGGTTTGGTAAACCTATAGATTTTAAACTGGTTTGTCTACTATATATGGATTTTGAGAACTACAAGAATAAAATGTGTTTGTAAAGTATAAACATCTAAATGACATGCATAATACATGATAACCATACATAATGACTACTTGTTATTGCTAATTGATTTCACATAGAGGTAACCACAATTGTTTACCATACAAAAGGGGGTGTATGAACACCCAGGATAGACTGCAGAGGAGAGGAAGAAATCAAAGAGCTCGTGGACAGAGATGTGTACATGGGCCCCATCAGAGGTCAAGGTGGTGGGCATGGGCCCCGTCAAAGAGAGGGAGGCAGACAGCAGGGAAATGTTGGGTCTAATGAAGACCAGGCCATCGTCGTTGACCATGTGGTAAACAAAGGCCTTACCATGGCAGAGGCTGCCAGATTAGTTCACCCCAATTCGATGATGAGAACATTTCGCCAAGAAAACTGGTAAGTCCGCAGGATAATCACTATGCTTTACCATTACATATTGTAATGCATGTAAATTCACAAACATGTTACAGTATTCTTACAGTATGATCTATTGACAGTATACTCTGTTCTACCCTCAGAATTGATAGAAGACCCCATGGTGGTGACCGTGGCCGTGTGCTGACTGACCAGCAACAGTGGGCAGTGGTGGATATGATGAGGGCCAAGAATGACATACACTACCGTTCAAAAGTTTGGGGTCACTTAGAAATGTCCTTGTTTCCCATGAAAACATACATGAAATGAGTTGCAAAATGAATAGGAAATATAGTCAAGATGTTGACAAGGTTATAAATAATGATTTTTTAATTGAAATAATTGTGTCCTTCAAACATTGCTTTCGTCAAAGAATCCTCTATTTGCAGCAATTACAGCCTTGCAGACCATTGGCATTCTAGTTGTCAATTTGTTGAGGTAATCTGAAGAGATTTCACCCCATGCTTCCTGAAGCACCTCCCACAAGTTCGATTGGCTTGATGGGCACATCTTACGTACCATACGGTCAAGCTGCGCCCACAACAGCTCAATAGGGTTAAGGTCCGGTGACTGTGATGGCTACTCCATTATAGACAGAATACCAGCTGACTGCTTCTTCCCTAAATAGGTCTTGCATAGTTTGGAGCTGTGCTTTGGGTCATTGTCCTCTTGTAGGAGGAAATTGGTTCCAATTAAATGCTTTCCACAGGGTATGGCATGGCGTTGCAAAAAGTGATAGCCTTCCTTCTTCAAGATCCCTTTTACCCTATAGAAATCTCCCACTTTACAACCACCAAAGCACCCCCAGACCATAACATTGCATCCACCATGCTTGACAGATGGCGTCAAACACTCCTTCAGCATCTTGTATTTTTTTCTGCGTCTCACGAATGTTCTTTGTGATCCGTACATCTCAAACTTAGATTTGTCTGACCATAAAACTTTTTTCCAATCTTCCTCTGTCCAGTGTCTGTTATTTTGCCCATCTTAATCTTTTTATTGGCCAGTCTGAGATATGGCTTTTTCTTTGCAACTCTGCCTAGAAGGCCAGCACACTGGAGTTGCCTCTTCACTGTTGACGTTGAGACAGGTGGTTTGCGGGTACTATTTAATGAAGCTGCCAGTTGAGGACTTGTGAGGCGTCTGTTTCTCAAACTAGACACTGATGACCTTGTCCTCGTACTCAGTTGTTCAACGGGGCCTCCCACTCATCTTTCTATTCTGGTTAGAGCCTGTTTGCGCTGTTCTGTGAAAAATCTTCAGTTTCTTGGCAATTTCTTACATGGAATAGCCTTCATTTCTCAGAACAAGAATAGACTGACGAGTTTCAGAAGAAAGTTTTGTTTCTGGCCATTTTCAGCCTGTAATCGAACCCACAAATGCTGATGCTACAGATACTCAACTAGTCTTAAGAAGGACAGTTTTATTGCTTCTTTGTCAGCACAACAGTTTTCAGCTCTGCTAACATAATTGCAAAAGGGGTTTCTAATGATCAATTAGCCTTTTAAAATTCTAAACTTGGATTAGCTAACACAGGAGTGATGGTTGCTGGTAATGGGCCTCTGTACGCCTATGTAGATATTCCATAAAAAATCTGCCATTTCCAGCTACAATAGTCATTTACAAAATTAACAATGTCTACGCTGTATTTCTGATCAATTTGATGTTATTTTAATGGACAAAAAAAAGTACTTTTCTTTCAAAAACAAGGACATTTCTAAGTGACCCCAAACTTTTGAGCGGTAGTGTAGATGCGGACAGCTGATGAAAGTGTGGGTTTGCACAACTGAAGAATTTCTGCACATCTGCATGCTTGTAGTCCTCACCAGGGTCTTGAGCTGCTCATCACGGATGAATCCCGGTTTCAACTTTACCGGGCAGATGGCAGATGGGGGCGAGTGGTTTGCTGATTTCAACATTGGGAATAGAGCTCCCCATGGTGGCGGTGGGGTAAGCATAAGCTACGGACAATGAGCAGAATTTGAATGCACAGAGAAACAGTTACGAGATCCTGAGGCCCACTGTTGTGCCATTCATCTGCCTCCATCACCTCATGTTTCAGCATGATAATGCACGGCCCCATGTCGCAAGGATCTATACACAATTCCTGGAAACTGCAAATGTCCCAGTTCTTGCATGGCCTGCATACTCACCAGACTTGTCACCCATTGAGCATGTTTGGGGATGCTCTGGATTGACGTGTACCACACCGTGTTCCAGTTCCCGACAAAATTAGCAACTTTGCACAGCCAATTCAAGTGCCCTGTCTGACAATTTGTTCTCCTTCTGTGGCATCTCTATCAAAAATACAGCATCTCTGCTGTAACGTGACATTTTCTAAGGCTTCCATTGGCTCTCAGAAGGCGCCAGAAAGTGGAATGACATCCCGAAAAACAGCAGGAGTTTTTGTGAGTGGTCAGGCAGGGAACAATGACACTGGAGATGCGCGTCCACGAGAGGACTCCATGTTTTTCTTTCAGTCTTTGAATGAATACAACGTTGCCCGGTTGGAATATTATTGCTATTTTACGAGAAAAATAGCATAAAAATTGATTTTAAACAGTGTTTGACATGCTTCGAAGTACGGTAATGGAATATTTGGACATTTTCTGTCACGAAATGCGCTCGCGCGTCACCCTTCGGATTGTGACCTGAGCGCACTAACAAAATGGAGCAATTTGAATATAACTATGGATTATTTGGAACCAAAACAACATTTGTTGTTGAAGTAGAAGTCCTGGGAGTGCATTCTGACGAAGAACAGCAAAGGTAATCCAATTTTTCTTATAGTAAATCTGAGTTTGGTGAGGGCCAAACTTGGTGGGTGTCAAATTAGCTAGCCGTGATGGCCGGGCTATGTACTCAGAATATTGCAAAATGTGCTTTCACCGAAAAGCTATTTTAAAATCTGACACCGCGATTGCATAAAGGAGTTCTGTATCTATAATTCTTAAAATAATTGTTATGTATTCTGTGAACGTTAATCGTGAGTAATTTAGTAAATTCAACGGGAAGTTTGCGGTGGGTATGCTAGTTCTGAACATCACATGCTAATGTAAAAAGCTGTTTTTTGATATAAATATGAACTTGATTGAACAAAACATGCATGTATTGTATAACATAATGTCCTAGGAGTGTCATCTGATGAAAATCATCAAAGGTTAGTGCTGCATTTAGCTGTGGTTTTGGGTTTTGTGACATATATGCTTGCTTTGAAAATGGCTGTGTGATTATTTTTGGCAGGGTACTCTCCTGTCATAATCTAATGTTTTGCTTTCGCTGTAAAGCCTTTTTGAAATCGGACAATGTGGTTAGATTAACGAGTCTTGTCTTTAAAATGGTGTAAAATAGTCATATGTTTGAGAAATTGAAGTTATAGCATTTATGAGGTATTTGTATTTCGCACCACACAATTCCACTGGCAAGCGTCCCACCTTGCCCAGGGAGGATAACAGAACTGATTTGGCACAATCCCCGAGCACAATCCATCCAGGGAAATTGTTTTTTGAGGTCATTGTGTTTTCCAATGCTTTTCTATGGGAAACCTGATTTATTAGGGCCCAGATTGCAGTTCCTATGGCTTCCACTAGATGTCAACAGTCTTTAGAAATTGTTCGATGTTTTTCTTTTGAGAAATGAAGAAGTAGTCACTCAGATGGACTCAAGTCTTTTGGTGCGTGTGAACAGAAGCGCGCTCCTCGTTATTTTTCTCCGGTATTGGAAACAGTTTATTCCTTCTTAAATTTTATCGATTATTAACTTTTAGAGTACCTGTGTTTGGATTCGAAACATTGTTTGAAATGTTTGGACCAAGTTTACATGTAACTTATTAGATACTTTGTAGTCATGTTGGGCGAGTTGGAACCGGTGTATATCTAAATCAAACGCGCCAAATAAATGGACATTTTGGGGATATAAAGAAGGAATTTATCGAACAAAACGACCATTCATTGTGTCACTGAGACATTTGGGATTGCAAAAAGATGATGTTCTTCAAAGGTAAGGCCTTTATTCTTTCGCTATTTCTGACTTTCGTGTCGCACCTGCCTAGTTGAAAAATGGTTTTCATGTTTTTGTATTCGGGGCGCTGTCCTCAGATAATCGCATGGTGTGCTTTCACCGTAAAGCCTTTTTGAAATCTGACACAGCGGCTGGATTAACAAGAAGTTAAGCTTTATTTTGATGTATTACACTTGTATTTATATGAATGTTAAATATTTATATTTCTGTAGTTTGTATTTGGCGCTCTGCAATTTCACCGGATGTTGTCAAATCTATCCCGCAAACGGGATTCGAGCGTTAAGGGATCCGTCCCTAAGAGGTTTTTAAGAGGAGTAGGACAACATTCCACAGGTCACAATCAACAGCCTGATCAACTCTAAGTAAAGGAGATGTGTCACACTGCATGAGGCAAATGCTGGTCACACCAGATACTGTATGATTTTCTGACCCACGTCCCTGCCCAGGTATCTGTGACCAACAGATGCATATCTGTATTCCCAGTCATGTGAAATCCATAGATTAGGGCCTAATGACGGATTTCCTTATATGAACTGTTACTCAGTAAAATCATTGAAAATGTTGAATGTTGCATTTATATTTTTGTTCAGTTGTAATGGGGTCCTGTGTGTAGCTGGTGTAGAGAGTCAGGCGCAGGACAGCAGAAAATGAGTAATCAACGTACTTTACTCAAAAATACAAAGCAAATATACGAGCCCACAATAACGGACCGATTAACAAAGAACAATCACTCACAAACAAACATGGGGAACAGAGGGTTAAATAATGAACAGGTAAATGGGTGAGTGAAACCAGGTGTGTAAGACTAAGACAAAACAAATGGAAAATGAAAAGTGGATCGGCGGTGGCTAGAAGGCCCGGTGACGTCGACCGCCAAACACCGCCCGAACAAGGAGAGGGACCGACTTCGGCGGAAGTTGTGACATCAGTGTAAATAGGTCAACTGGGATATGACTAAAGAGTTAATCAGGGTGATTTTTCCACAGATAGACAGGTATTGTCCTTTCCATGGTAGCAAGATCTTATCTATTTTTGCTAACTTTATATTAAAATGTATTGGAGTGAGATAATACATTTTTTGGGGACATGAATACCGAGTATGCCCACTTCACCATCAGACCATTTTATTGGTAAACTACACAGTAATGTAAAAGTAAAAAACTTTTGTGATCCAATACTTAATATGGTGCATTTATCTTAATCCGGTATTAATCCAGAGAGGTTCGAAAAATTATCTGGATCCTCTATGAGGCTGTGCAGGGATTCAAATTGCGGATTTAAAACAAAACATGAATCCTCAGCGTGCAATGAAACCTTTGTTTTTAAGCTCTGGATTTGATATTATTGTTGGATCTGATTTTAATAGTTAACATTTCGATGGTCATAATAAATAGACATGCCAATAGTGGACAACCTTGTTTTTCTCCTCTTGACAGTTTAATACTTTCTGAGAAGTAGCCATTATTTACTATTTAACACAGGTTACTTTAACATAACTTCAATGCATTGTATAGCAGATTCTCCAAAATTATATATATATTCCAGTCGTACTTTATCAAAGGCCTTTTCAAAGTTAGTTATGAATACCAGGCCTTGTTTCCCAGATGTTTCATAGTGTTCTATTGTTTCCAGTACTTGTCTTATATTATCTACAATGTATCCTTAAAAGCTTTAACTTTGTTCCCCCTGCTGCTGTTGGACCAGGTCTCTCTTGAAAAATACATTTAATCTCAATGAGAAAAACTGTATAAATAAAGGTTAATAAAAATACAAAAATCATCCATGTAAAAAACCTGTCTGATTAGGATGGCCAATATCCAACAATACCTTTTTATTCTATGCACTATGCATTTTGCATCACAACACTGAAGTGTAAGGGGCCTCCCGTTTGTTTTAAAAAATGGACTTGATTATATTTACCTCCTGGGTCCTGTTTCAGTAATAGTGAAATCATATCTCTATGCTGAGTATCTGATAATGTACCATTTTTAATGGAGTGGTTAACACATGCTAATAACGGACCTCTGAGTACATAAAAAAAAGGTTTGATATACCTCAACTGGTATGCCATCCAGCCCTGGAGTATTCCCATACTTAAAGGCTTTAATTGCATATAGAGGTTCCTCCTCTGTAATTTGACCTTCACATGAGTCTTTCTGTACAGCTGTTAATTGTATATTATTAATAGAAAAAAGTATGGGTGACTCTGTAATTTGTAACAAGTTTCATTAAATTATTTTTGGTAGCATTTCTATGTTGAAGATAAAAAAATGATTTGGTGCATTTTTCAGAGTATTCCATTCAGTTCGCATTCTTTTTATAATATATTACACTTGATCTTTCTTGAATAAGTTCCCACAGTTCTTTTTGTTTTTCATCTGTCACGTCTACTTCTACTCCCCCCCTCCGGCGTTCGATGTCGCCTGTACTAACAACCGGTCCTGGGATCCATCATTACGCACACCTGGCATCAATCATTACGCACACCTGCACGTCATCATCAGACACACCTGGACTCCATTACCTCACTTATTGCCTCACCTATATTTGGCACTCCCTTAGGTTCTTTCCCCAGTCAGTATTGTTCCTGTGTTTATGCTACTTTTATGTTGTCGCGGTCCATGTTTGTTGTTTTATTAAACGTTTCACCTGCTTCTCGACTCTCAGCGTCTCCGTTACAGAATACTGACTCCAACAATGGAAGCAGCAGGAAAAAACAGAATATCTCCGAGACGGTTGACGAGCAGGGATACCTTCTTCGTCAATACCACGACCAGCTGGCACAACTGGGGATGGCATTGGAAGAGGTTCTTCGCAGTGTGCAACGTCTCGAACATACCCGGGAGGTGTTGCCGTCAACTAGCAGCCACAACTGGCCTGTCCGACGCCGCCACAACTGGTCTGTCCGACGCCACAGCTACTGGTCATCTGCCGCTACTGGCCGTCCAACTTTGGCAGCGCCAACTGGCCCGTCTGATGACGACGCAACTTCGGCAGCTACATCCGGTCCTGATCGACCCGCACTGCGTTCCTGTGATTGTCCTCGAGGCCGGTGTTGTTGTGCTGCTTGTGCACCGCGTCAGGGGGTTGGTACAGTCAGGGATCCCTCCGGAGCTTTTATTACGTACACCTGGCCCCTATTCCCAGTGATTCATAATTGTATAAGTGTGTCCTTGGTTTACCATTGTCCTGGCGATTATTGTTACTATGTCCGTTGGTCATGTGAGTACCTGTGCTGTGTGTTTTGGCTTTTGTGCCACGTATATTGTGCAGATGACCCTTTATACCAATGTGACAGTTTTCATCAAAGATCTCTCTGTACTTTGCTCCATTCATCTTTGCCTCGATCCTGACTAGTCTCCCAGTCCCTGCTGCTGAAAAACACCCCCACAGCATGATGCTGCCACCACCATGCTTCACCGTAGGGATGGTGCCAGGTTTCCTCCAGACGTGGCGCTTGGTATTCAGACCAAAGAGTTGAATCTTGGTTTCATCAGATCAGAAAATCTTGTTTCTCATGGTCTGAGAGTCTTTGGGTGCCTTTTGGCAAACTCCAAGCAGGCTGTCATGTGCCTTTTACTGAGAAGTGGCTTCCATCTGGCCACTCTACCATAAAGGCCTGATTGCTGGAGTGCTGCAGAGATGGTTGTCCTTCTGGAAGGTTCTCCCATCTCCAGAGGAACTCTAGAGCACTGTCAGAGTGACCATCGGGTTCTTGACCAAGGCCCTTCTCCCCTGATTACTCAGTTTGTTTGGGCGGCCAGGTCTAGGAAGAGTCTTTGTGGTTCCAACCTCCTTCATTTATGAATGATGGAGGCCACTGTGTTCTTGGGGACCTTCAGTGCTGCAGACATTTTTTAGTACCCTTCCCCAGATCTGTGCCTTGACACAATCCTGTCTCAGGTGTCTACGGCAATTCCTTTGACCTCATGGCTTGATTTTTTTTCTCTGACATGCACTGTCAGCTGTGGGACCTTATTATATATATATATATATATATATATATATACACACACGTGTGTGTGTGTGCCTTTCCAAATCATGTCCAATCAATTGAATCTACCCCAGGTGGACTCCAATCAAGTTGTATAAACATATCAATGATGACCAATGGAAACAAGATGCACCTGAGCTCAATTTCGAGGCTCATAGCAAAGGGTCAGAATACTTCTGTAGATGTGATATTTCACTTTTTCTAAAAACCTGTTTTCGCTTTGTCATTATGTGGTATTGTGTGCAGATTGCTGAGGAGTTGTTTTCTTTAATCTATTTTAGAATAAGGCTGTCGTAAAAAAAAAATTGAAAACGTTAAAGGGTCTGAATACTTTCCCGAAGCCACTGTAGATCAGCCAAATTGTTTTACCTGAGCATAACCCAAAAACGAAGGACTAATTGGCCTACTATGTTGTTTATGATTTTGTTGTCATGGACGACTGATTGGGCTCATTGCTTTGAGTTAAAAATAAATGCTGCTCTAGGAATGTAATGCTTGAAAAGCACTTTTTACATGTGAAAAATGTATGCCATATGTTGCATTTTCTATAGAGACCTATTGTTTACGCTTTTGTTGGTGACACTTTGATATCTTGATAATTTGCAGCATTGTAAGTCTATCAAAAGTGCACAAGTTTGAGCATGTGTTCATTAGGCCTATGATTTTAATCAGCACTCGATTCAGCAATAAAATCCCCACTTGCGGTATTCTTAAATTAAAATAGTTTTTGACAGTATGCAGCACAATACCACGGGGGAGTTGAGAAGGGAGGAACTCCCTCAAATGTTTTCCCATTGGCTGGGATCCGCACTATGCTGCTGTTGCAAGAGCGCATTTTATACTGGCTGCCACTGGGGCATATTCATTACGCCAATTCTGTTGCAAAACGTTTCTTAAATGTAAGCAAACGGAACGAAACGGGAGGGACCTACCTGAATTTGTACAATAGAAACTCTTATTTGCTCTCTTTATCTTCTGTTTGGTTCTTAAACAGTAAACGGTTTCCTTAATGAATACACCCTTGGTCGCAAAAACAATGATTCATAGGTAGCTTAAACTTATTCAATTCAACCATTATTGGATTAAAATACATATACATTTGTGAACAGCCATCCATATTCACAACATCCATAATCCGTACGGCGCAAATAGCTAAATGAGAGAGCAGTGGTGTGATTCACATCAATCTGGTATGTAGCCTTAATATCAATATGTTTTTTTACAAGGCAAGTCAGTTAATTAAGAACAAATTCTTATTTTCAATGACAAGTTAACTGCCTTGTTCAGGGGCAGAAGAACAGATTTTTACCTTGTCAGTTTAGGGATTTGAACTTGCAACCTTTCGGTTACTAGTCCAACACTCTAACCACTAGGTTACGCTGTCGTCCTGTGATAGCACTACTGTCATCCTTATGTAACCGACGTGAAATGGCTAGTTAGTTAGCGGTGGTGCGCGCTAATAGCGTTTCAATCAGTGACGTCACTCGCTCTGAGACTTGAAGTAGGGTTTCCCCTTGCGTTGCACGGGCCGCGGCTTTTGTGGCGCGATGGGTAACGATGCTTCGTGGGGTGTCAGTTGTTGATGTGTGCAAGGGTCCCTGGTTCGAGCCCGGGTTGGGGCGAAGAGAGGGACGGAACCTACACTGTTACATTGGTGCCGTGACCTGGATCATTGGTTGCTGCGGAAAAGGAGGAGGTCAAAAGGGGGGTGAGTGTAACCGATGTGAAATGGCTAGTTAGTTAGCGGTGGTGTGCGCTAATAGTGTTTCAATCAGTGACGTCATTCGCTCTGAGACTTGAAGTAGGGTTTCCCCTTGCGTTGCAAGGGCCGTGGCTTTTGTGGCGCGATGGGTATGCTTCGTGGGGTGTCAGTTGTTGATGTGTGCAAGGGTCCCTGGTTTGAGCCCGGGTTGGGGCGAAGAGAGGGACGGAACCTACACTGTTACACTTACCTGCAAGCGTCCTGGAGAAGCGCGTCTGCTAAATGACTAAAATGTAATAATCTTTGGATGTAAAATGTAATAATCTTTGGATGCCAACAGCAGTCACGCCATTGCAGTGGCAACCCGTCATTCATGGCAGGTGGGGCAGAGCCTGTTTTGAGCCCCACATTTTTTGAAAAAAAATAAACAAATAAAATGGGTGTATATATGGGACTTGGGTGTATATATGGGGGGGGGGCTTGCCTGTTTAGCATGCTATTTTGGCATTAATACGTGTCACATATCTGTTTGCAAACAATGTAAAAAATATATAGAATTGAGTTAATAAAGCCGCATACAAACAGGCAGCTCCAAAATGCAAGTGTTTCAGGCTAGCTCAGTGCCTTCTGTGGTGGTGGGGCAGGCAGGCAGAAAATAGGAGCATTGCACTGTGATTGGCTCAGCATTGCACTGTCACTCATGGGGACATTACGTCACCTGCCTTTAGTAAGGGAAGACATCAAGAATGTGAGCCCTTTGGGTCCTGCCAAACACTTAGATTAGAAGTGCCCTTCCTAGGAGGCTCAAGGTCTTTGGCTGCAGATAAAATGACGTCAAATCACGTTATATCTAGCTTTGATTGGACTGATCATGTCAACATCTTACTTTAAAAATATTAGCACTATCAATTCAACAATCTACTGGCAAATCCTTTTTAATCCCTGTCATATGAAGAGAAATAATTAAGATAAATTATAGATAAAACGTATCGGTGCTCATCGGCCATTGGACATAAACATTACACAACAAGTTGGAAATCGCAAATTCAACAATGAGTTCTTTGGAAGGATTCGGTGACAGTGGCTAACCGCAAGCATTGCAGCTGGGAAGTCAGACTGAGAAAATACGGTTTGAACGGTCATCCAACTCGGAATTGTAAATCTTTTTCTTTGATGACAAAATTTGCCACAGAAGGATCGCTGCGCACAACAAGGTGAGTCCAAAAATGTATTTTTTGCTGCAGAAATTATGTAATATGCCAGGGAGATATGGTCAGCCATATCAGCTATGTTTTTTTAAAAGGCAGTAAACAAGGCTGAATTAATTGTTTCGATGCCAGACAAGGCTCCGCTGATTGACAGGTTTAGCGGTGGTAAGAATTCACTACATTGTGCTGGAAAGAAAGCTCTGCTGTTGGGACAGCTTTATTAGGGCTCTAACAGTGTGTGGGCACCGCTTGTCGCCGTTCTAGTGCAATTAATGTATTGTTTAGTGTTGTGGCAAAATAATTATTGAGTTTGCCCTACCAAGATTTACTTGTCAAAATCCCCACTGCTCCATTGGAAGACATACAGTAGCTTGGACTGTAGCCTACAAAAGCCTATTCCTGCTATTTTCCTGCAATCCATCAAATGCATTTTGTGTATCATTTTAGTGGTCTCTGACTTGTGGTCAGACCCGCTCAGGCAGAACAAATTAAAATGTGAGCCTTTTTTCACCGTTGATTTGAATGTAATTGAGAAAAAGGAAAGCTGTCAAAAAAAGTCACATCCTTTCTAAATTTAAAAGTAATCCTAGAAGTAATCATGTGTTTTTTCAAAAGCATCTGTAATCGGATTACGATATTTTAGCTGGTAACATTACGGATTACAGTTCTAATTATTTTTTTTCTAATCCATTACTCCCCAACCCTGCAAGTGTCATATGCTGAGGCAGTGAAAAGAGTAGTACAGTTTTTTTTTAATTTAACTAGGCAAGTCAGCCTACCCCAGCCAAACCCTTACACAGACGACGCTGGGCCAATTGTGCGCCGCCCTATGGGACTCCTAATCATGGCCGGTTGTGATACAGCTTGGATTCAAACCAGGGTGTCTGTAGAGATGCATCTAGCACTGAGATGCAGTGCATTAGACCGCTGCGCCAATTGTGAGCCCAAAAGATGGGAGATGGGTCCAGGGATCCTAAGAGGCTCCCTGTGAGTAGGCCGAGGCCAATAGAGAGTGATAGAAATAACGTGTTTCAGTAAGGTTGGTTTCTTAGCGTTCATTGCCATGGTTATCAACTGTACCGCAGAAATGGAACGTAAATCACAGGAAATTGATATTGTGGTGGCAGCTGGTTTTAATGGGTGTAGGGGTAGCTGGAAGGACAATTTTTCTTCCCTTTTCCCCTTACCTTTTGTGTCACAAAGTGTAATGAATTCACACTCCAGAGCAGTATCCGGAGAAAGGGCGTGATAGGAGAAATTACCGGCCTTACACTCCATTACAGTAGGTGGCGGTGTATGCACCTTGATGTTGGTTGCGATTCGGAAACACAAATTTGAAGAAAACGTTTTTTGTTTGTCAACGCTCCGCTAGGGAAGTAGGATTTGAAACAGTTGTTGATACAATCGAGGTAAGGTTGATATAATATTATTTGTCAATCTAGCTTCATATAAAAGTAACTATTTGACTGCAATTGAATGTCGAAGTAGAAATTCAAGAATTGCTGAGCGTTAGCGGGCTAGTTTGTAGTTAGCTGCAAAGGTTGGAGACGTCAAGACGGCCTAGTACTAGGCTAGTTGGTGGAAATCCAGCTTTAATTGGATTGCCCATTCCACTAGCCTACCGTATCTGCTTGATTAGCAATACAGTTCGTTTCGTTTGGTAGTTAAGCTCCAAGGAATGCCAAAAAGAGAGCTAAGTTAGCTAAGTAACGTTAGCACTGAACGAGTTATTCAGCGTTAGTTCTCTAGCTAAGTAACGCTATCTCTGTCATTCCTAGCTGGCAGTCTCTACTTGGTTTTGAATTACAGTAGAACATCCATGCAAAAAGCAGATATCACAGACCCAGGGTGAAAGTACATGTTCATCATATGGGGAACACCAGAAAACGTTTGGTTATCGTCATATCCCAGGGTATCTTTATTTTTCACAGTTCGCGCAAGTAGTCAGTAGTAGCTAGGTAGCTACCATTTACCTTAACTGGGCCACCCTACAATGCGGTGCTTTTTCTGTCCCGAGGAAATATCAGTTATTTTCTGAGTGCTTTCGTAAATTCGCTCTGACTATCTACTCCGATTTCAGAGCACTCTCGTCTGAGTACCAGAGCGCAGAATAACTGATGAATTTACGAACGCGCAACACCGGTTGAATATGACCGGTGTCCAGTAAACGTCAGCAGAAAAACAAAAGTAAATTGTTGCAGCAGCACAGTTACCAACATCAACGCTCTGGATAACATGAAAACAGCCTAGCCAGGTCTGCTAGGGCGAGTAAAATGGTCGGAGTGAGGCGTGATCTCATTTGTGTCGAAGTATCTAGCAAACTAGCCTGTTAGCTTGAGTGCGGTTGAGGTCAGAACTCTCGGATCAACAACATTGCTTCATATGTGGGCTCTGAACTAATCCACAGAGATTACATTTGTGTTAATCTGGAAGATTACTTCCTTCTGAATACAGGTGGTAGACCTAATGGTCTCATTGCCCCATTTCCTACTGCCAAAAGGCTTTAGTGATGCCCTAATGTGTTTAGTGCGAAGTCTTCACTTAAGTGTACTAGGCTTACGTTTTAAAACCTCAAACGCTGACGCCCTCTGGTGGCATTTTCTAAACGAGGCATGAATATTGGTTACTTCTTTCAAAGTACATTTTGGTTTTATAACTATAACTCATACAAACACATGCCTAGTACTGTTAGGAAGGTAAGGACTGTGTGGGAGAAAGACAACTCTCCCAACAAATCACGAGTTTGGGTGGGCAGAGCTTAAAATGCGACAGGGAATTGTGCTCATGTTTAGCTAGGCTAGGACAAGAAGCACCCATTTCCGACTCGTCCTCTGTCCGACTGACGTTTGAAGATGGGTTTTGACTAGATGGTATACAGTTGGTCAGAACTGACTTTTTGTAGTAGGTTAGGGTAAGCTAAAATGCAACTTCAAGTCAATTTGAGATAAACGGCATCCCCTCTAGGCATGACCATTAAGCTGGCGCATTGGTACATTCCCGGAAGCAACTCGCCTTTCTAGTTATTATTCTACTTGTCAGTTATGTAGCTTTCTAGGTTAGCTTGTCAGAACATAATTGACAATTTGTGTATGCATTATGATGTCATACTTAGCCTATATTTTGGAGAAAAATGTATTTGATATGTCTAGTTAGTTAAGCAAGGCTATTTGTTATTTGAGAAGTTATCCTGTTTCAGTTCAGTCCCCACACTCACAAAAACATTCCCCCAGGTGCACTATCATGACAATGCCCAGGTAGCCTGTGATTATGTACACAATGGACATTTTTTAAGTGGTATTCTATTCAACTCTTCAGAATGACTGTGTGTATAATGACTAGTGAGCATGCACAATGTCAACAATGACCTGACAAAGTTGCCTCCGGTTCACTCACACTGAAACGTTACACCATCATGCTTACCCCATTAGTTTGCCTATTCAAAATATTTATTTTCTGCAGGGGTTGTCTGCCTCCAGTCCTCTTCTCTCACAACTGAACTCTTCCCCAGTTAGGTGTGAAGTCATGACAACGTTGGATGACAAGATCCTGGGGGAGAAGCTGCAGTACTACTACAGCAGCAGTGAGGATGAGGAAAGTGACAAGGAGGATGACGAGGGGGAGCACAAGACCATCCGCAACCCAGATGTACTGGAGCCTGAGCTAGAATACAGCGCCGACGGTAGTGCCGTCAACACAGGTAACACACGCCTGGGGTTTACATTGTTGCGGTGCATACATTTTTGAACACTTCTCTATTTTGCATGACCGAGATTGAGAAACATCTCTGTTCTACACTATGTTTTCAATTTTAACATTTTGTTGAAGATACCCCAGTTGTCTATCAACCATGACTATGAAGAAGTGTTTTTGTAGGCAGCTGCATCTGTACATTGGCACAGTTGTACCAAAGTGATGATGATGGTATGTGTGCAGGGCCCAAGGGGGTGATTAATGACTGGAGGAAGTACAAACAGCTGAAGGTGGAGCAGAAGCAGGAGCAGAAGGAGGAGATGGAGAGACTCATCAAGAAGCTCTCCATGACCTGCCGCTCCGACCTGGACGACGAAGCCGATGCCATTAAACAGAAAGAGATGCAGGACAAGATCAAACACAAGGTGAGTGAAGAAGGGGAGAGGGATACTGAACACTTTGCAGCATAATAGTTCCGTATACCAATATGACATACATTTGAGTTGAGGACGCCAACACACAAATAAAAGATCTAAAATGGAATTTAGTTTTTCAGAAAAGTTGTTATTGAGTGTGTCCTCCCCATCCCTCAGATGACCATGCAGGAGTACAACATGCTCCAGGAAGACGAGGATGACGAGGACTTCCTCCAGCAGTACAGGAAGCGGCGCATCGAGGAGATGCGTCGGAAGGTGTTACGCGGTAAGCGCTTCGAGCAGGTCTACGAGCTCAATAGTGGCGAGGAGTTCCTGGAGGCTGTGGACAAGGAGGACAAGACCTGCCTGGTTATGATCCACATCTACGAGGGTGAGGTGCCTGCCTGCGAGGCCATGATGGGCAGCCTGCTGTGCCTGGCACAGGAATACCCCCTGGTCAAGTTCTGTAGCGTGCGTGGGTCGGTTATCGGCACCAGTGCCCAGTTCAGGGGCAGCGCCTTGCCAGCCCTGCTGGTGTACAAAGGAGGAGACCTGATTGGGAACTTTGTGCGCATCACAGACCAGCTAGGAGAGGACTTCTATGCTGTGGATGTGGAGGCGCTGCTGCAGGAGTATGGGCTGCTGCCGGACAAACCTGTCCTTGTCAATAAGACCATCCGCAACGGCGCCATCACACAGAGCGACGATTCTGACCTTGACATAGACTAGAGAACAGTCCTGCACATATATAGAAACATAGACTAGAACCCCTATGTGTACACACACACACACACATAGACTAGAACCCCTATGTGTACACACACACACTCGGTCGACAGACTAGAACCCCTGCGTGCGCACACACACACGGTCGACAGACTAGAACCCCTGCGTACGCACACACACACGGTCGACAGACTAGAACCCCTATGCGTGCGCACACACGGTCGACAAACTAGAACCCCTACGTACGTACGTACGCACGCACACACATGCACACACACACACCGTCGACAGACTAGAACCCCTACGTACACACACAAGGTCGACAGACTAGAACCCCTACGTGCGCGAGAACATACACACGGTAGACAGACTAGAACCCCTACTTGCAAACACGGTCGACAGACTAGAACCCCTACTTGCAAACACGGTCGACAGACTAGAACCCCTACGTGCAAACACGGTCGACAGACTAGAACCCCTACGTGCACACACGGTCGACAGACTAGAACCCCTACGTGCACACACGGTCGACAGACTAGAACCCCTACGCGCGCACACACGGTCGACAGACTAGAACCCCTACGCGCGCACACACGGTCGACAGACTAGAACCCCTACGCGCGCACACACGGTCGACAGACTAGAACCCCTACGCGCGCACACACGGTCGACAGACTAGAACCCCTACGCGCGCACACACGGTCGACAGACTAGAACCCCTACGCGCGCGCGCGCACACGGTCGACAGACTAGAACCCCTACGCGCGCGCGCGCACGCGGTCGACAGACTAGAACCCCTACGCGCGCGCGCGCACGCGGTCGACAGACTAGAACCCCTACGCGTGCGCGCGCACGCGGTCGACAGACTAGAACCCCTACGCGTGCGCGCGCACGCGGTCGACAGACTAGAACCCCTACGCGTGCGCGCGCACGCGGTCGACAGACTAGAACCCCTACGCGTGCGCGCGCACGCGGTCGACAGACTAGAACCCCTACGCGTGCGCGCGCACGCGGTCGACAGACTAGAACCCCTACGCGTGCGTGCGCGCGCACGACAGACTAGAACCCCTACGCGTGCGCGGTCGACAGACTAGAACCCCTACGCGTGCGCGCGCGCGGTCGACAGACTAGAACCCCTACGCGTGCGCGCGCGCGGTCGACAGACTAGAACCCCTACGCGCGCGCGCGGTCGACAGACTAGGACCCCTACGCGCGCGCGGTCGACAGACTAGAACCCCTACGCGCGCACGCACACACACACACACACACACACACGGTCGACAGACTAGAACCCCTGCGTACGCACACACACACGGTCGACAGACTAGAACCTCTATGCGTGCGCACACAAACACACATAGACTAGAACCCCTATGTGTACACACACACACTCGGTCGACAGACTAGAACCTCTATGCGTGCGCACACAAACACACATAGACTAGAACCCCTATGTGTACACACACACACACGGTCGACAGACTAGAACCCCTACGTACACACACACGGTCGACAGACTAGAACCCCTACGTGCACACACGGTCGACAGACTAGAACCCGTACGTGCACACACGGTCGACAGACTAGAACCCCTACGTGCACACACGGTCGACAGACTAGAACCCCTACGTGCACACACGGTCGACAGACTAGAACCCCTACGTGCGCACACGGTCGACAGACTAGAACCCCTACGTGCGCACACACACACACGGTCGACAGACTAGAACCCCTACGTGCGCACACACACACACGGTCGACAGACTAGAACCCTTACGTGCGCGCACACACACACGGTCGACAGACTAGAACCCCTACGTGCGCGCACACACACACGGTCGACAGACTAGAACCCCTACGTGCGCGCACACACACACGGTCGACAGACTAGAACCCCTACGTGCGCGCACACACACACGGTCGACAGACTAGAACCCCTACGTGCGCGCACACACACACGGTCGACAGACTAGAACCCCTATGCGTGCGCGCACACGGTCGACAGACTAGAACCCCTATGCGTGCGCACACACGGTCGACAGACTAGAACCCCTATGCGTGCGCACACACGGTCGACAGACTAGAACCCCTATGCGTGCGCACACACGGTCGACAGACTAGAACCCCTATGCGTGCGCACACACGGTCGACAGACTAGAACCCCTGCGTGCGCACACACGGTCGACAGACTAGAACCCCTGCGTGCACACACACACACGGTCGACAGACTAGAACCCCTGCGTACACACACGGTCGACAGACTAGAACCCCTGCGTGCGCGCACACACACACTCACACGGTCGACAGACTAGAACCCCTGCGTGCGCGCACACACACACTCACACGGTCGACAGACTAGAACCCTTACGTACACACACACGGTCGACAGACTAGAATCCCTACGTGCACGCACACACACACACGGTCGACAGACTAGAACCCCTACGTACACACACACGGTCGACAGACTAGAACCCCTACGTACACACACACGGTCGACAGACTAGAACCCCTACGTACACACACACGGTCGACAGACCAGAACCCCTACGTACACACACACACACGGTCGACAGACTAGAATCCCTACGTACACACACACGTTCGACAGACTAGAATCCCTACGTGTGCGAGAACACGCACACGGTCGACAGACTAGAACCCCTACGTGCGCACACACACACACGGTCGACAGACTAGAACCCCTACGTACACACACACACGGTCGACAGACTAGAACCCCTACGTACACACACACACGGTCGACAGACTAGAACCCCTACGTACACACACACACGGTCGACAGACTAGAACCCCTACGTACACACACGGTCGACAGACTAGAACCCCTACGTACACACACACACGGTCGACAGACTAGAACCCCTACGCGCGCACACGGTCGACAGACTAGAACCCCTACGCGCGCACACGGTCGACAGACTAGAACCCCTACGCGCGCACACGGTCGACAGACTAGAACCCCTACGCGCGCACACGGTCGACAGACTAGAACCCCTACGCGCGCACACGGTCGACAGACTAGAACCCCTACGCGCGCACACGGTCGACAGACTAGAACCCCTACGCGCGCACACGGTCGACAGACTAGAACCCCTACGCGCGCACACGGTCGACAGACTAGAACCCCTACGCGCGCACACGGTCGACAGACTAGAACCCCTACGCGCGCACACGGTCGACAGACTAGAACCCCTACGCGCGCACACGGTCGACAGACTAGAACCCCTACGCGCGCACACGGTCGACAGACTAGAACCCCTACGCGCGCACACGGTCGACAGACTAGAACCCCTACGCGCGCACACGGTCGACAGACTAGAACCCCTACGCGCGCACACGGTCGACAGACTAGAACCCCTACGCGCGCACACGGTCGACAGACTAGAACCCCTACGCGCGCACACGGTCGACAGACTAGAACCCCTACGCGCGCACACGGTCGACAGACTAGAACCCCTACGCGCGCACACGGTCGACAGACTAGAACCCCTACGCGTGCGCGCACACGGTCGACAGACTAGAACCCCTACGCGTGCGCACACACGGTCGACAGACTAGAACCCCTACGCGTGCGCACACACGGTCGACAGACTAGAACCCCTATGCGTGCGCACACACGGTCGACAGACTAGAACCCCTGCGTGCGCACACACGGTCGACAGACTAGAACCCCTGCGTGCACACACACACACGGTCGACAGACTAGAACCCCTGCGTGCACACACACACACGGTCGACAGACTAGAACCCCTGCGTACACACACGGTCGACAGACTAGAACCCCTGCGTGCGCGCACACACACACTCACACGGTCGACAGACTAGAACCCCTGCGTGCGCGCACGGTCGACAGACTAGAACCCCTGCGTGCGCGCGCGGTCGACAGACTAGAACCCCTACGCGCGCGCGCGGTCGACAGACTAGAACCCCTACGCGCGCGCGCGGTCGACAGACTAGAACCCCTACGCGCGCGCGCGGTCGACAGACTAGAACCCCTACGCGCGCGCGCGGTCGACAGACTAGAACCCCTACGCGCGCGCGCGGTCGACAGACTAGAACCCCTACGCGCGCGCGCGGTCGACAGACTAGAACCCCTACGCGCGCGCGCGGTCGACAGACTAGAACCCCTACGCGCGCGCGCGGTCGACAGACTAGAACCCCTACGCGCGCGCGCGGTCGACAGACTAGAACCCCTACGCGCGCGCGCGGTCGACAGACTAGAACCCCTACGCGCGCGCGCGGTCGACAGACTAGAACCCCTACGCGCGCGCGCGGTCGACAGACTAGAACCCCTACGCGCGCGCGCGGTCGACAGACTAGAACCCCTACGCGCGGTCGACAGACTAGAACCCCTACGCGCGGTCGACAGACTAGAACCCCTACGCGCGGTCGACAGACTAGAACCCCTACGCGCGGTCGACAGACTAGAACCCCTACGCGCGGTCGACAGACTAGAACCCCTACGCGCGGTCGACAGACTAGAACCCCTACGCGCGGTCGACAGACTAGAACCCCTACGCGCGGTCGACAGACTAGAACCCCTACGCGCGGTCGACAGACTAGAACCCCTACGCGCGCGCGCGCGGTCGACAGACTAGAACCCCTACGCGCGCGCGCGCGGTCGACAGACTAGAACCCCTACGCGCGCGCGCGCGGTCGACAGACTAGAACCCCTACGCGCGCGCGCGCGGTCGACAGACTAGAGCCCCTACGCGCGCGCGCGGTCGACAGACTAGAGCCCCTACGCGCGCGCGCGCGGTCGACAGACTAGAGCCCCTACGCGCGCGCGCGCGGTCGACAGACTAGAGCCCCTACGCGCGCGCGCGCGGTCGACAGACTAGAGCCCCTACGCGCGCGCGCGGTCGACAGACTAGAGCCCCTACGCGCGCGCGCGGTCGACAGACTAGAACCCCTACGCGCGCGCGGTCGACAGACTAGAACCCCTACGCGCGCGCGCGGTCGACAGACTAGAACCCCTACGCGCGCGCGCGCGGTCGACAGACTAGAACCCCTACGCGCGCGCGCACACGGTCGACAGACTAGAACCCCTACGCGCGCACGCACACACACACACACGGTCGACAGACTAGAACCCCTGCGTACGCACACACACACGGTCGACAGACTAGAACCTCTATGCGTGCGCACACAAACACACATAGACTAGAACCCCTATGTGTACACACACACACTCGGTCGACAGACTAGAACCTCTATGCGTGCGCACACAAACACACATAGACTAGAACCCCTATGTGTACACACACACACACGGTCGACAGACTAGAACCCCTACGTACACACACACGGTCGACAGACTAGAACCCCTACGTGCACACACGGTCGACAGACTAGAACCCGTACGTGCACACACGGTCGACAGACTAGAACCCCTACGTGCACACACGGTCGACAGACTAGAACCCCTACGTGCGCACACGGTCGACAGACTAGAACCCCTACGTGCGCACACACACACACGGTCGACAGACTAGAACCCTTACGTGCGCACACACACACACGGTCGACAGACTAGAACCCCTACGTGCGCACACACACACACGGTCGACAGACTAGAACCCCTACGTGCGCGCACACACACACACGGTCGACAGACTAGAACCCCTACGTGCGCGCACACACACACGGTCGACAGACTCGAACCACTACGTGCGCGCACACACACACGGTCGACAGACTAGAACCCCTACGTGCGCGCACACACACACGGTCGACAGACTAGAACCCCTACGCGCGCACACACACACGGTCGACAGACTAGAACCCCTACGCACACACACACACACGGTCGACAGACTAGAACCCCTACGTACACACACACACGGTCGACAGACTAGAACCCCTACGTGCACACACACACACACACGCACACGGTCGACAGACTAGAACCCCTACGTACACACACACACACACACACGCACACGGTCGACAGACTAGAACCCCTACGTACACACACGCACACGGTCGACAGACTAGAACCCCTACGTACACACACGCACACGGTCGACAGACTAGAACCCCTACGTACACACACACGCACACGGTCGACAGACTAGAACCCCTACGTGCACACACACGCACACGGTCGACAGACTAGAACCCCTACGTGCACACACACACACACGGTCGACAGACTAGAACCCCTACGTACACACACACACACGGTCGACAGACTAGAACCCCTACGTACACACACACACGGTCGACAGACTAGAACCCCTACGTACACACACACACACGGTCGACAGACTAGAACCCCTACGTGCACACACACACACACACACGCACACGGTCGACAGACTAGAACCCCTACGTACACACACACACACACACGCACACGGTCGACAGACTAGAACCCCTACGTACACACACACACACGGTCGACAGACTAGAACCCCTACGTACACACACACACACGGTCGACAGACTAGAACCCCTACGTGCACACACACACGCACACGGTCGACAGACTAGAACCCCTACGTGCACACACACGCACACGGTCGACAGACTAGAACCCCTACGTGCACACACACGCACACGGTCGACAGACTAGAACCCCTACGTACACACACACGCACACGGTCGACAGACTAGAACCCCTACGTGCACACACACGCACACGGTCGACAGACTAGAACCCCTACGTGCACACACACGCACACGGTCGACAGACTAGAACCCCTACGTACACACACGCACACGGTCGACAGACTAGAACCCCTACGTACACACACACGCACACGGTCGACAGACTAGAACCCCTACGTGCACACACACGCACACGGTCGACAGACTAGAACCCCTACGTGCACACACACCCACACGGTCGACAGACTAGAACCCCTACGTGCACACACACGCACACGGTCGACAGACTAGAACCCCTACGTACACACACACACGGTCGACAGACTAGAACCCCTACGTACACACACACACACGGTTGACAGACTAGAACCCCTACGTGCACACACACACACACACACGCACATGGTCGACAGACTAGAACCCCTACGTACACACACACACACACACGCACACGGTCGACAGACTAGAACCCCTACGTACACACACACACACGGTCGACAGACTAGAACCCCTACGTACACACACACACACGGTCGACAGACTAGAACCCCTACGTACACACACACACGCACACCGTCGACAGACTAGAACCCCTACGTACACACACACGCACACGGTCGACAGACTAGAACCCCTACGTGCACACACACGCACACGGTCGACAGACTAGAACCCCTACGTACACACACACGCACACGGTCGACAGACTAGAACCCCTACGTGCACACACACGCACACGGTCGACAGACTAGAACCCCTACGTACACACACACGCACACGGTCGACAGACTAGAACCCCTACGTACACACACACGCACACGGTCGACAGACTAGAACCCCTACGTACACACACACGCACACGGTCGACAGACTAGAACCCCTACGTACACACACACACACGGTCGACAGACTAGAACCCCTACGTACACACACACACACGGTCGACAGACTAGAACCCCTACGTACACACACACACACGGTCGACAGACTAGAACCCCTACGTACACACACACACACACGGTCGACAGACTAGAACCCCTACGTACACACACACACACGGTCGACAGACTAGAACCCCTACGTACACACACACACACACGCACACGGTCGACAGACTAGAACCCCTACGTACACACACACACACACGGTCGACAGACTAGAACCCCTACGTACACACACACACACGGTCGACAGACTAGAACCCCTACGTACACACACACACACGGTCGACAGACTAGAACCCCTACGTACACACACACACACGGTCGACAGACTAGAACCCCTACGTACACACACACACACACGCACACGGTCGACAGACTAGAACCCCTACGTGCACACACACACACGCACACGGTCGACAGACTAGAACCCCTGCGTACATACGCTCGCGCACACACACACACGCACACGGTCGACAGATGAGAACCCCTACGTACACACACGGTCGACAGACTAGAACCCCTACGTACACACACACACACACACGGTCGACAGACTAGAACCCCTACGTACACACACACACACACACACACGGTCGACAGACTAGAACCCCTACGTACACACACACACACACACACACGGTCGACAGACTAGAACCCCTACGTACACACACACACACACACACACACACACACGGTCGACAGACTAGAACCCCTACGTACACACACACACACACGGTCGACAGACTAGAACCCCTACGTACACACACACACACACGGTCGACAGACTAGAACCCCTACGTACACACACACCCACACACACGGTCGACAGACTAGAACCCCTACGTACACACACACACACACACACACACACACACATGGTCGACAGACTAGAACCCCTACGTACACACACACACACACACACACGGTCGACAGACTAGAACCCCTACGTACACACACACACACACACACACACGGTCGACAGACTAGAACCCCTACGTACACACACACACACACACACACGGTCGACAGACTAGAACCCCTACGTACACACACACACACACACGGTCGACAGACTAGAACCCCTACGTACACACACACACACACACACACACACACGGTCGACAGACTAGAACCCCTACGTACACACACACACACACACACACACACGGTCGACAGACTAGAACCCCTACGTACACACACACACACACACACACACACGGTCGACAGACTAGAACCCCTACGTACACACACACACACACACGGTCGACAGACTAGAACCCCTACGTACACACACACACACACGGTCGACAGACTAGAACCCCTACGTACACACACACACACACACACACACACACACACACACACGGTCGACAGACTAGAACCCCTACGTACACACATAATGGTGTGATTTGACCTACAACTAAGACAGACTATTGAATGCACTCAAATTCAATAGCGTGGTTTCCACTACCACATTATCTCCTGGCTAGTCAGTGCTTGATACCGCCAGAGTTGTTCGAAATTGAGAAACTCAACATGCGATTACTTTCCGCAAATACCTTGTTGACAAATTTGCGACTCCCTTTGATGATGGTGTGAAATTTTGTCATGGGCGTTACAGGAAGTAATTTCATGTTGTGGAGTCGCTCAGTTTTAAACGGCAATAGAGCTGTACTGGACACCATATTGGCAATATTAGCAAAATGCTCATTCAAAAAACAGTACCCTAATGCAGGGGTATTCAAATCTGAGCCTGGAGGTCCAGAGTAGTGCTGCTCTATCGGTTGACTAGATGGGATGCAGCGAATGTCAGAAGGGACTTTTCCTTGCAGGTTAGGAGAACTTACGCAGCAGGTTATACAAATGTACGTAGCAGGTTAGGAGAATTAGGTTAGTGTTAGCTAAAATGCAAAAATTCCCCCAACGCCACTCGAACATGCAACTTTTGATCTCACTTTGACATTAGCTGCATCCGTTCTAGCCATGGGGAAACGCTTATCACGGCACTTTGATACCGAAGTGACTTTTTCGAAGCAGGTTAGGAGACTGAGGTTAAGGTTAGCGAAAATGCTTTCTTAACCTGCTACAAAAATCACTTTGTATCAAAGTGTTGTGAAAAGACTGTGTCCCTGTAGCCATGACCTGTTCTACCTGGGAAATGAATTGCACCCACATGGTGTCCCATGTCTAAATCAGTGCCTGATTAGAGGGAAATAATGAAAAACAGCAGTGGAACTGGCTTCAAGGTCCAGATTTGAATTTGCCTGCAGCTAGTGAAGTGGGTTGATATGATCGACAGGACCTAAAGACCTATACATTCCCTATTAATTATAATATTTATTCACGTAAGGTATATGCTTCATTACACGTCATGTTAGTTTGACTAGTTACATCAATAAACCAAGACTGAGACCTATTATTTGTTTTACAATGATATGCAGACATTATTTTTTTGTTTTGTTTAAGCTTTAACTTATTTGTTTTTAATTGTGACAATGCATTGTTTTTTTCTGGTCCAATGTCTCTTATTTGTGCATGTTTATCAAGACTAGCTCACCCTGTAGAAAATGTTCTGTCCAAAGGGACATTTTGTTAGTTTTATACCTGTTAATATTATGGATAAAATAAACTAGCTTTATTTGACTTAGGCTACACATGGTGTATTTTTGTTTAAGGGGTAGTATGCATTCACAAAGCATGCAGCTTCTTCTTCTTCTGGGGTATAAAAATGGCAATGATACACACTTTTTTTTATCTCAGAAGTTGTTCACCATTTACAATTACTCCTGATTTACTGACAGTGAAGTAGTGAACATTTGAACAACCTGGTGCAAAGGCTACCAGTCCAAAAATTATAGCTGTTGCTTGGTTTGTAAGTTTTATTCAGCACTTTTTTTTTCAGTAACATTTTTGTATATCACTGCAGGGAGACCATGGCTACATTCTGATTCTTCACCCTTTTCCCAAAGTGTGCACATTCACTGAATTTGTCATGAATTCAGCAATGGTGGAAACTCCAGACAATGATTACACCAATCCATTGCTTTTAAAGACATGATCGGAAGTGTGCACACTTTGGGAGAAGTGTGGAGAATCGGGAAGTAGACCATATTGTGTCCAACACAACAGTGATTGCACATTATATAAAGTTCAAAGCTATGCTAAGCTAACAATATCACATCATTGGTCTGTTTAAGACAGCTGAAAAATCAGAGGCATTCATGCATAAAACTTAACATTGCCTCACTGGTGATTGTGATTTCCAAATACACTAAAAGTGCATATACATTTCACTACATATAGTTCATAGCAGACCAAACAATATATCACATTGATTAATTATAATACGATTGAAGGTCTTATTTCGAGACAAGCATTTAATGGTCAGTCAATCAGCTAGCAACCCAAATACTGCCGTTACAAGAGCACCATATTATTATTCTGAAAGCACTTTCTTTAATCACCAATATGTTCCTTTGCAGTTTGCAAAAAGCCCTGTAGAGATTGTCCAACCAATGATGACAGCCAATTTAAACCAGTCAATGTAGCCTAAAATGCTCCCAGCAGGAGTACAGTGATACAGGGGAGCGTTATCAAAAAGAGGGGGGGGTGCACATGGAGAGGACTGGCTGAACCATGGGCGTCATGTCCACACAGAGCATGCTCCAACAGGAGATGGGTCTCTGCACTGATGCCTGCAAGACAGAGAACAACCTTGATCATTTGTACAGTGACTATGGGCTCAAATCAATCAAACCTGCGTTGTGGTATTTACACAGCTCTTTTTCCTCATGGTCAAATAAAAGCACAGACTGATCTTGGGTAATGTAAAAACCTACAACTACTACCAGGTAGACCTCCCTCACAGTAGTTACAGTGCTCAAAAGTAACTTATTATGAATATCATGTCTTGTCATTTTGGAGTCACAAATGGAAAAAATAAATACATTTGCGAATACCCTCAACTGAAGGTGACATTTGGTACTGTCGCCTTGTATTCATCATTCAATCTCAAATCCAAAATCCTGGAGTATAGAGCCAAAAGAATTTTAGCTTCACTTTCCAAATACGTACAGTACCAGTCAAAAGTGTGGACACACCTACTCATTCAAGGGATTTTCTTTATTTTTACTATTTTCTATATTGTAATAATAATAGTGAAGACATCAAAACTATGAAATAAGACATATGGACTCATGTAGTAACCAAAAAAGTGTTAAACAAATCAAAATATATTTGACATTCTTCAAAGTAGCCACCCTTTGCCTTGACAGCTTTGCCCGCTCTTGGCATTCTCTCAACCAGCTTCACCTGGAATGCTTTTCCAACAGTCTTGAAGGAGTTCCCATGTATGCTGAGCTCTTGTTGGCTGCTTTACCTTCACTCTGTGGTCCAACTCATCCCAAACCATCTCAATTCGGTTGAGGTTGGGTGATTGTGTAGACCAGGTCATCTGATGCAGCACTCCATCACTCTCCTTGGTCAAATAGCCCTTACACAGCCTGGAAGTGTTTTGGGTCAATGTCCTGTTGAAAAACAAATGATAGTCCCACTAAGCGCAAACCAGATGGGATGGCGTATTACTGCAGAATGCTGTGGTAGCCATGCTGGTTAAGTGTGCCTTGAATTCTAAATAAATCACAGACAGTGTCACCATCGCATCTCCTCCTCCATGATTCATGGTGGGAATCACACATGCGGAGATCATCCGTTCAACTTCTCTGCGTCTCACAAAGACACAGCGGTTGGAACCAAAAATCTCATATTTGGACTCATCAGACCAAAGGACAGATTTCCACCTGTCTAATGTCCATTGCTCGTGTTTCTTGGCCCAAGCAAGTCTCTTCTTCTTATTGGTGTCCTTTAGTAGTGGTTTCTTTGCAGCAATTTGACCATGAAGGCCTGATTCACACAGTCTCCTCTAAACAGTTGTAGTTGTGATGTGTCTGTTACTGGAACTCTGAAGAATTTATTTGGGCTGCAATTTCTGAGGCTGGTAATTCTAATGAACTTATCCTCTGCAGCAGAGGTAACTCTGGGTCTTCCTTTCCTGTGGCGGTCCTCATGAGAGCCAGTTTCACCATAGCTCTTGATGGTTTTTGCGACTGCACTTGAAGAAACTTTCAAAGTTCAGGAAATGTTCCGAATTGACTGACCTTCATGTCTTAAAGTAATGATGGACTGTCATTTCTCTTTGCTTATTTAAGCTGTTCTTGCCATAATATGGACTTGGTCTTTTACCAAATAGGGCTATCTTCTGTATTCCACTCCTACCTTGTCACAACACAAATGCATTAAGGAAAGAAATTCCCCAAATTAATTTTTAACAGGGCACACCTGTTAATTGAAATGCATTCCAGGTGACTACGTCATTTACATTTTAGTCATTTAGCAGACGCTCTTATCCAGAGCGACTTACAGTAGTGAATGTATACATTTCATACATTTTGTTTCCCGTACTGGTCCCCCGTGGGAATCGAACCCACAACCCTGGCATTGCAAACACCATGCTCTACCAACTGAGCCACACAGGACTCATGAAGCTGGTTGAGAGAATGTCAAGTGTGTGCAAAACTGTCATCAAGGCAAAGGGTGGCTACTTTGAAGAATCTCACATATAAAATATTTTGATTTGTTTAACACTTTTTTGGTTACTACATGATTCCATGTGTTATTTCATAGTTTTCATGTCTTCTCTATTATTCTACAATGTAGAAAATAGTCAAAGTAAAGAAAAACCCTTGAATGACTAGGTGTCCAAACCTTTGCCTGGTACTATATATCTCTGCATATTTAGGACTGCATTACATCAAACAAACCACTGAAATCATGGGCTTACATTTCTTTTTATGGCTATCTTGTCACAAGACAATTATATTTTACAGTACTGTTGGTGTTAGGTAGAAGAGTTGATGTACAAAAAACTTTGCCTGTGGTATTGGCCCAATGGTGGTAACACCACCACTGGGACCCAGCTGCTTCATTTAGGCGTATGATTAATGTGGACTAACGGTCTATGCCATCTCTTTCCCCTGTTCTTTGAATGCAGTGCCCTTGCTCTAGATCTGTTCATGTATTCACTGCAGATATATGTTATGGCTGGATATACAGTGTGCAATGGTTAGATTTGCAGAGGAGAGGGGAAAGGAGAAATCAGATTGGTTACTGACCATGTTCTGACCATTCATCCCAGAGATGCTGAATATCCACGTCATGCTCATGGTTAGGGTCTGTATCCAAAACACAAAATAATTATGCTTATTATACCAAGTTAAAATACACTCTGGAAACAGATGTAACATCAATCAATAACTCTATTAACTGTGCAGTATATAGTGTGTTAAATTCCCTAATTTCCAAAATCCTACTTTGATCATCTACATGAAATTCAATTTCCCATATTTAATCATGTTCTTATGTATGACCAGCACAAATACTTCAGAAACTCTATTTCAGTGTCGGAGAGGGTGCAAAGGAGAGAAAATAAATTCTGTAACTGTCAAGAGGAGAATAGAAAAGAAGATGAACACCTGAACCAAAAATGTAACATGAGGTTAAAGAAGTACAGAGTAAGAGGGAAATAGGGATGGAACACAAGATATGAGAAAACTGAGGCAACAGGAAAGAGAAGGAGGTAGAGCTAGAAACAGCATTGTGTAAAGGAGAGAGCTGACCGTTGGAATGGTGCCACAGCAGCTGTTTGAGCTCTCTGAGGGCCTGAGTGAGGTTCTCCAGCTGGTCATGGAGATGGATGTTCTCCTCGATGAGAGCATGGATGGTGTCCTGCAGCTCAAAGCCCCGGCCCTGCAGGATCAGTAGTGCCAGGGGCAGAAACAGCACTAGCCTGGGTCCCCTCATCCTCATACCGACCACAGAGTTGTTTCCCCAATACACACAAACCATTGGAGCTTCATCCTCAGCAAAAATGTAACATTCTGTAACATCCAAATCCCATAGAAGCTATGTATCTCACTTCACCACTGAAACATCCTTTAACTTTGGATACTTTTATCTTACAGTGAGGGGAGGTGACAAAACTTTTTTTCACAAAGCCGGAGGTGGAAACTCAGCTGAACTACTTTCAAATAAATCAATCCAATGTTTCCACGCTGTTGATTAGAGCTAGTGACAGCAGTGCCTGAGTTTCCAACAACTGGGCTCTGCTGCTCTCCATTAGGAAATGAAACGCCAAACTGCAAACAATGTTACATTTTAACCTCCTTCACATGCTACAAATCAAGTCACAGGTCCTGTTCATGAAAAGCAAGATTTACATCATAGGAGTGTCAAAACATATTTATTTGCATGGGACTATAGGTAATCAATAGCAATACACATGGGGATGGCCACAATTAGATTTTTAATTAGGTGCAACCCATTTGGTTACATGCTCTGGTGAACAGCAGCCGTTCGAGTCAAGGGACAGGACCTGGGCTGTGGGTTTGAACCAGATGGAATGAATCAGAAACACAAGCTTCTCCAGAACAGGGGATGTTGCACAGCTCCATTTAAATTAGGTCAGCCCAAACAAACCAATTACACCCATCAGATGCCAGTCTAATCAGCACCATTAGGATAAAATAAAAGTGTTTCTAGGAACCCAATCAAACACATGCTGTACAGTGTTGTTATAGCCCCAGGGGTTTGGACCATATTAGTTTGTTGGTGATGTGGACACCAGGGAACTTGAAACTCTCGACCTGCTCCACTACAGCCCTGTTGATGTGAATGGGGGCGTATTCGGCCCTCCTTTTCCTGTAGTCCACGATCATCTCCTTCGTCTTGCTCACGTTGAGGGAGAGGTTGTTGTCCTGGAGCCACTCTGCCAGGTCTCTGACCTCCTCCCTATAGGCTGTCTCATCGTTGTCGGTGATCAGGCCTACCACCGTTGTGTCATCAGCAAATTGAATTATGGTGTTGGGGTCGTGCTTGGCGTCGCAGTCGTGGGTGAACAGGGATTACAGGACTAAGCACCCACCCCTGAGGGGCCACTGTGTTGAGGATCAGCGTGGCAGATGTGGTGCTGCCCACCCTTACCACCTGGGGGCGACCGTCAGGAAGTCCAGGATCCAGTTGCAGAGGGAGGTATTTAGTCCTAGGGTCCTTCGCTTCATGATGAGCTTCGTGGGGACTATGGTGTTGAACACTGAATGCTGGGCTGTAGTCAATGAACAGCATTCTCACATAGGATTTCCTTTTTTCCAGGTGGGAAAGGGCAGTGTGGAGTGCGATTGAGATTGTGTCATCTGGGATGACGGTGTTGATGTGAGCCATTACCAGCCTTTCAAAGCACTTCATGGCTACCAACGTGAGTGCTACGGGGCGGTAGTCATTTAGGCAGGTTACCTTCGCTTTCTTGGCACAGGGACTATGTTGGTCTGCTTGAAACATGTCGGTATTACAGACTCGGTCAGGGAGAGGTGAAAATGTCAGTGAAGACACTTGCCAGTTGGTCCGTGCATGCTCTGAGTACACGTCCTGGTAATCCGTCTAGCCCCGCGGCCTCGTGAATGTTGACCTGTTTAAAGTTCTTGCTCACAATGGCTACGGAGAGCGTGATCACACAGTTGTCCGGAACAGCTGGTGCTCTCATGCATGCTTCAGTGTTGCTTTCCTCGAAGTGAGCATAAAAGGCATTTAGCCCATCTGGTAGGCTTGCGTCACAGGCAGCTCGTGGCTGGGTTTCCCTTTGTAGTCCATAATAGCCTTTAGCTCGATGCGGATGCTGCCTGTAATCCATGGCTTCTGGTTGGGATATGTACGTACGGTCACTGTGGGGAGGATGTCATCGATGCACTTATTGATGAAGCCGGTGACTGAGGTGGTGTACTCAAATCCATTGGATGAATTCTGGAACATATTCCAGTCTGCTAGTTAAACAGTCCTGCAGCATAGCACTGCGTCATCTGACCACTTCCGTATTGAGCGAGTCACTGGTACTTCCTGCTTTAATTTTTGCTTGTAAGCAGGAATCAGGAGGATAGAATTATGGTCAGATTTTCCAAATGGATGGCAAGGGAGAGCTTTGCATGCGTCTTTGTGTGTGGAGTAAAGGTGGTCTAGTTTTTTTCCCCCTCTGGTTGCACATGTGACATGCTGGTAGAAATGAGGCCACTAGGAGCGCCGCTTCTGGATGAGCATTTTCTGGTTTGCTTATGGCCTTATACAGCTTGTTGAGTGCGGTCTTAGTGCCAGCGTTGGTTTGTGGTGATAAATATACGGAAAACCCAGCCAACTGCATATTATCCATGTTGTCATTCAGTCACGACTCGGTGAAACATCAGCGATTACAGTTTTTCATGTCCCATTGGTAGGATAGTCTCGAATGGAGCTCATCCAGTTTATTCTCCAGTGATTGCACATTGGCCAATAGAACTGACGGTAGAGGCAGGTTACCCACTCGCTGACTAATTCTCACAAGGCACCCTGATCTGCGCTCCCTGTATCTCCTACTTTTCTACATGCGAATGACGGGGATTTGTATGGAACGCCGTTTGGGTCTTAAAGCACGTGGTCAAAACGCGATATTTTTAATGCTGCGTGTGTAAAGTAAGCAGGTGCAGGCGCTAAATTAACACGTGCAGGCACTAAATTAACGTGTGCAGGTGCTAAATTAATGTGCGCACGCGTTAAATGAACACCTATACGCATCAAATAAGTGCGTGCAAATGTGCTAAATAAACGGCTGCAAGCCGTCCTGCACACGTCAAATTAACGCCAACAGCTGCTAAATATACACCTACACACGCTAACTTAACGGGTTCTTTAATTAATATGCTAATTTTACCAGCCAATTTCCCTAGCTCCTCCTTTCATTAAATTAGTGTACAGTCAGTTTGATGCAACAACACCACAATTGAAGATGGCGAGAAGGAACTTACATATCCGCTGCAAACTTGATGCCCTTCAGTCCACGTTAAGAAGGTTGATTCTTTTTAAATACTATTATTACTTAATCATAAAGTTGATCTGCTAGCTAACACAGAGGACGGATCTGTGTATGACTATGCAGCTATGTTGGAGGCTCAGACACTGAGACAGCAGTGCAAGTAACTTAGGTCTATGTGTCACTAATATTGTAAATCAGATTAGGCCAAGGGAGTATTTTATATTTAGCTAGTATATGTAGAATATGTATATTTTGTTGTAATGAATGCTGGTATTTAAATGGCTGAATTGCTAAATTAGTTACTAGTTCGCTTGATAACGTTCCTTAGCTGCACACCCCGGCCATAGCCACAGTGAACGGCGCCGTCTTGTAATATTTTTACAGCCCTGCTAGTTACATAAAGGTGACTTATTATCGAGGAGTACTGACGTCAAACATGTTTTTGTATTTTTAGGCAAAACAACAACTGAAGATCTAAAACTTCATGCAGGCTGGCAATGCTACCTAGCCTTAGCCGCGCTAGCTCGCGATTAGCATGAAAACATTTACAATGCTCATTATTTGACCTAGGACAACCTAGTAAAAACTTTGCTAATATAATAACATATAACATATCAGCTTTCCAACAGCACAGATATATTTTTGAATACCCTTTGAAATATGAATATTTCATCTAAGCCTATGATGTAGAAATTAACAACTTCAGACATAAACCAGGAACGTTAACGTTAGTACTGTGGCACTGTTTGAACAGGAATCTCAGTCGCATCCATGGTCTGTATTTTCACAAAACTGTCGTCTTGCAGAATGGAAACCATGCAGAGGAGCCTTGAGTGTGCTAGGGGGAGGCTGATAAATGTTTTTTTTTTCACTCTTCGTTCTCCTGCTGCCCATTCTATTTGTTCTTGGTCAACATTTCTATTTATGTCTTGGCTTTAAAATCCAAAATTATAAAAGCATTACTTGGCCACAATTTGTGACAGTTACTATAATTTAAAAGTGTTTTTGGAATGAGGGGGGTGGGCTGTGTCACAAAACATAAAGTAAGCCTAAACACAGTGTATTATTGTCACAGCCAGTTCCACTTACCGGGCTCCTCAGACTTGGAGAGGAGCTAGAGGTGCGCCTTGTTATGCCATCACTCAAGAGCAACTGAGGTTTCTGATGTCCTGTGCTTTCAGTGTGTCTCAGATCGACAGTCAAATGTCGTCTAAGGTCAGTTGTGCTTGGGAGTAATGCTATAAACTACAGACTTTAGATACATGGGTTCCAGTTTCTTACCAATCAAACAATTTAGAATGACTACAATCAAGACGGGACTTTAAAATGACTATGATGATATGACCTTATCCCTGTCCATTGTTCCTTTTTTACCCCAGACACTTCCATCTGTCACATACACTGTTATATTCTGACATTTCAGACTTGGCTCTGGATGAAAAGATTAAGGACTTGGTGGTTGGGAACGACAAACGTGGACCGGAGGCTGTTCGATCACAATTAAGGGCTCTGGGTTCAGAGACGCAGAGTGAGGGACAGCATGCTTCGTGTTAAAAGAGCCATGTCGCAGAGGCTGCATAGAAGGTCATGTCGTGTTGCTGGACCAAACTCGTTATGGCACCTTGATGGAAACCACAAACTGATAAGGTAGATGTATCTTTGTGATTGACACAATTTTCTATATCACTGGTGAGAAGTTGTACATTGTAACATCTCAAATTGTTAATCAACAACTTGTTCATCAACAACTAACAGTTCAGGAAGCAATGGCCCTTGATACCATATGTCACTCGTGGATAATAATTGTTTTATTGTGTTTCTGCTACTTCTGTGATTGATAGAATATCTGCATCATGAAATTAACAAACATGCTTATATTGAGGACATACGGAGGCAAAAACAGTTGGAGCAAAGTATTTGTGCCTAATTGTGAACAACAGGAGAGTCTGTCCTCTTGAGTCATCAAGATAAACGTGCTTATTTTTTCCAATTGAAGTAGATATTGTAATCACACATCTTCCGCTGCAGGAAACAGTCTAGAACAAACACTTGTTGTGGCCTTTAGAGGGCTAATGGAAGAACTTATAGTTGTGATCCGCAGTAGACTGTTCATAAACATTGTTCATAAACATTGTTCCACATTTTGGATGTTAATTTAATATTTGGTCTGCTGCTTTGTTATATACTGCAGGAACCTGATGCAGCATTTAAGTGGTAAAGGAGGATGGTGATGTTTGTGTATTTAATGTGTCTTCAGCTTTTGTATCAACCTGTGCTGTATTTTCTGATTTAGGTGGAGGATAGTCATACATGGTGGCATTGATGGGTTCAGCCGTCTCATTGTTTCTCCGTGCTTCCAGCAACAATCGCAGCAGTACTGTAATGGATTGCTTCATAAATGCTGTCTCCAGATATGGCGTTCCCTCCAGAGTTAGGACGGACCATTGAGGAGAAAACAACACTGTCTGCTTGATGAATGTAATACATATTGAAAATATTATTTAAAAAATAGAGCAACATGCATCCTTAAAACGTCTTCTGGACCTACACATTGATTACATTCTATAGTCTTCTGGACCTACACATTGATTACATTCTATAGTCTTCTGGACCTACACATTGATTACATTCTATAGTGAGTGATGCATGCGGCTACATTTTATTTCTGTAAATCGTTTTCAGAACGCAATCACATTATGTTTGACAGCTTTATTCCTTTCTCCATGTTTTTGAAATGTATAAGCCTTTAAATGACCTTTTACAGACTACTTCTACAAACGAGGCTACACTTGTGGCAGCACCTATTCCTGTGGCCCCCCCATCTTCTGCACCACTTCTTGTGGCCCCCCTCCACCATTCCCTGAGGCTTATCGTCCACCTTCACCACACTCTTCTGTTGATGTTGGTGATGACAATGAGTATGTCATCCCTGTAAACAATTAAATGTCTTGTTATTACAGATGAATTGTGGGAAGTATCTGAGCTTTGTTATTCTGAATGTCTCTTTTAGTGTTGACCTCCAAACACTGCTGAAGTTAATGAGATGCCAACCGAATTAACGTGATGAGGGACAACGTTTATGATTGTGCAATGAGAGGCTTTAAGAGAGCCCGCTTTAATCCGGAGGCAAAAATAGACATGGTTTTTAGGGATGGTGACGGAAAAGGGGCAGCTGATGAGGGTGGTCCCTCAAGAGAATTTCTCTGGCTGCTAATGAGTGCCATCCATTCCTTTGCAATATTTGAGGGACCTGATTGGCAAAAATGCCTTTCTTGCAACTCTCAAGGTGAGTTACACTTTTACACCAACAAAGACACGTTTGTTTATGGCAATATATATGACTTGAGTAAGACATTTGATTTTTGTATGTAATGTGTCCTTTATTTACTGTTTGTCTTCTGTGTGACAGCACTCTATGATGGCGTATACAAGCAGGTGGGCCACATGATTGCTGTCTGTCTAGTACATGGGGGTGTAAAGACACATTTTTTCAGAGGCTATACAGGCAAGTATATGGCCTACAACCTCCTGTGCCAGAAATGAAAGAAATGGTGGAATATAACTTAAGAGAGAAGTTGGAGAAGGTAAGTACTTTATACTGTGATGGATGCTATGTTACTGTTCATTTGCACTAAGTTCGAAAAAAAATATTAGGGTTGTAGATGTTCATGAAGACTTTTCCACATGGATTTGGTTTCCTTTTGTTGGCAGTCAATGTTTTTTAAGGGTAGTGATAATCAGTTTATTTTGCTAATTTTTCCCAAAACACTGTTCAATAAACAAACAATTTAAGATCCAGTTAGCACAAACTGTTGACGAGGCACAGGAAGCGGTCGAGTTGGGTCCAGTGCGATACATTCGTACATTGGAGAGGGATGCCATGGTGGAGTCAGCCACAAAGTTCTACTTAGAAAGCAGGATATGGGATGCTCTTGAGTAGTGAGTCTCAAGTTTAGTTAAATTCTTCAGGGTTAATTCATTGACTTTTTTTACTTTATAGATTCAAAGAGGTCTGGAGTGTCTAGGTCTCCTGCCTTACATGAATAGACACTGAAGCCTCTTCAGAGAGTGTTTCATCTACGCTGAGAAACCTCTTTTGGCCAGACATAGCTTCTCTCTTCAAAGCAGAGTGCTCTCCACATGGTACCAATCAAAGAGCAATAGAGAGAAGAGTCATATGTTTCTGGGGGGACTGGCTTCTGGAGGTGGAAGGTTAGATGCAAAACCATGATCATTGAAGTAACACGGCCCACATCAGTAAAACATCACCTAATCACTCTCACAACTGTGGGACAGCATTTTATAGCCTTATTCTTCCATGGTCCCCCTAAGAATGTAATGGATAAATGAAATCCCAAACTACCTTCACTTAGAGTATTGTGCTCTCCAACAAGTGTTACTTATGGACTTTAATGACCCCCCCTTCCCTTTTTTTCAGGGGGAACACATACCCTTTAACCATGGAGAAGGTTTTCATTTTCACTTCGGGGGTTTCAGCATTCCTAGGCTGGGATTGCCAGTGGAGCCACAGCTACAGTTCTATCTGCTACCACACAGCAAGTGGTACCGGAGCGCCAAGTCTATGTCCAAGAGGCTTCTAAACAGATTCTACCCCCAAGCCATAAGACTACTGAACATCTAATCAAATGGCTACCCAGACTATTTGCTGCTACTATCTATGCATAGTCACTTTAATATCTCTACCTACATATATATATATTAACTTGACTAACCGGTGCCCCCGAACATTCCCTGTACCGGTATCCCCTGTACAGTATATAGCCTCGCTATTGTTATTTTACTGATGCTCTTTAATTATTTACTCTTTTTGTCGTTTTTTTTAAACTGCATTTTTGGTTAAGGGTTTTTAAATAAGCATTTCACTGTTGTATTTGGCGCATGTGACAAATTCAATTTGATTTAAAGAATTCATTTAAGGGGAATTATCCAAAACGTTTATTGCATGACTACCTAGTAAGTTCGGAATACTGCAGCCAATGTTAATTGGTGATGTGTCCCAAAAGAATTGATATTATTAAAGTTTCCGACCGGATTGTCCATCAGCAAAAAAAGTTGTGCAGTGAAAGTTTTCAAAAACATTACAACCAACCAGAATCAATTGGACACAGTAATAAATAATGCAGATTTAATAAATGTATGATTTCTTAGTGGGTAAACTGAGCATTATGCATAGTTAAGTCATGTATGTCAAGGGACTGTTACAATATGTGCAATGTTACCATAAATAAATCCTACCGTAAATATGTACATTTCATTTACATGTGTAATGGCAATAAAAGACACTGTAGTTGGTACATAGGTCGTGGTGGAGCAAGTTTGAGGGTAGTGGAGAAGCACAAGTGGGACTTTGAGTGAAGTAACTGAAGGCAGAAAAGGATATCAGGGTGCCCAGGAACTTGAAGCTGCTGATCATCTCCATGTCAATGTACAGTAGATGGGAGAATGGTCAAGTATCACCATGTACTTTGTTTTGTTTACGCTGAGACTGTTGTCCTATCATCATTATGTCAGGTCCCACAGCTCCTTCATGTACTCATGTGTACCATGGTAGTGTCAGGTCCATTCTGGGGATACACATTATGATAATGTAAAACATCTACTTTGTTTTGTTTACACTGAGACTTGTCCTATCACCATTATGTCAGGTCCCAGAGCTGCTTCATGTACTCATGTGTACCATGGTAGTGTCGGGTCCCACAGCTCCTTCATGTACTCATGTGTACCATGGTAGTGTCGGGTCCCACAGCTCCTTCATGTACTCATGTGTACCATGGTAGTGTCAGGTCCCAGAGCTGCTTCATGTACTCATGTGTACCATGGTAGTGTTGGGTCCCACAGCTCCTTCATGTACTCATGTGTACCATGGTAGTGTCACGTCAATTCTGGGGATACACATTCTTATGATAATGTAAAAAATCGAAATTTGTTATTACAGGATTTACACCCAGAGCCCTGAGTCTGCAAACCAGTTTGTGGGTCAGGATGGCGTTGAAAGCAGAGCTATAAAATAAAATGCACTCTGACGTATGTAAAAATGTATAATTGACATTTGTTGGGACAATAGGCAAACTGGAGTTGTACATTGTGCTACACTATCTATTGTTCCAGTTTTTTTAAATTGATATCGACTGGGCTGCAGTGGAGATGGTAAGAAGCATTGATATCATAGGGACCTAACTTCTAACGTCCTTTCCTGGTACACCCACAGACACTGCAGTCAAATGCCAACCAGCGGCTCTCCGTCCTACAGTGGCTGAAGATGTTTTGCCTGACGTCAAACATTAACAAGAGTGTCAGATTGAAGTGTCTGGAAAAAACGTAAACATAACCATAAGAGCAGATGACTGTCATCTTTACTGGCACAGTTTAAAAATGTCTAATTGTAGTCCCTTTCAATTGATTCATTGACTCCAAGAACCATAGATTGTTTGTAGTTCATAACATTAACACAGCTGACAAACGTTGCTTGACTGTAAATTGGGATACATGTTTGAATAACATTGGATATTTGATTGGGCTTAATGTTGTACACCTTGTCATGTTGTGCATGCATGCCAACCAGGTGAGAATCACCAGAATTAATTGATACTTGATGAATCAGGTCTTCTCTGCTGCTTTATCAGCATCCCCCTTGCCCACTCCAAGCTCCTCTTCATGGTTCCCTTCTGCAAGACACAATTGTGGGAAAATAAAGTGGAAGGAATGGGAACCCTATTCCTTTGAAGCAGTACTGTGTATATGCCTGAAGTTATTTTACCCTGATAAGCTTCGAAGGAATATAAATATTCAAAATGTGAACGTACACATTAAAGTCTACTCTGTTCGAAAGCTGACATGTAACGTTAGACGTTAGCAAAGGTTTTACAAGGTTGTCACTAGCCAAATTTGCTTTATGTGAGCTTTTCTGTCTTCATGCTAATCGCGAGCTAGCGCGGCTAACGCTAGCATTTAAATGAAAGCCAGTCAGGCTGAAGAAGTTGCTGACCTTAAGTTGTTGTTTTGCTTAAATACAAGGCTTTGGGCTAAAAACGGAACTCAAAAACATGTCCTGCTTCAGTACTAGCCGATAAGTCACATTTAGGTAGCTTTGAAGGAATATAAATATTCAAAAAGTGAACGTGCACATTAAAGTCTACTCTGTTCGAAAGCTGACATGTAACGTTAGACGTTAGCAAAGGTTTACAAGGTTGTCACTAGCCAAATTTGCAAAATAAAGACAATAGTCCAAAAATCTAGAACTACCAGGATTTTGAGCATCTCCGTTGTCTCATCTATGTATGCCTGGTCCTGCATTCAAGCAACAATCTTGCTAGTATGTAATTTACCTTGATGGTATCAAAAGTCCAATGTGTTTTCGTGGCTGTTATAGTTTACATGTTTTTTCAGCAGGGCTTTTAATAAAACACAACACGGTGCCGTTCACTGCGGCTAGCAGTATGACCAGGCAAAGTTTGAGGCTAACTATATGATATAATATGGCTGGGGTTCGAGGCTACCGACGTTAGCTAAATTAGCTAGCAAGTATCTGACTTAGCTTATGCTAAGCACTGCTGATCCTGGTGCTAGATTAATGTTAGCTGCATTTTATAGCCAGTGATGAGAAACAGATCCTTCCACTGTAAACTAGCTGATAAACCTTACGATTCAGTAACAACAAATTTCAAAGACAAAACCATTACCTTGTAAAGGTTCAAACTCTGCTTGCAGTGGAAAAGGAAGTTCCTTCAAACTGTGAAATCTGGTTGAAAGGAGGAGGGAGGGAAATTGGCTAGTAAAATTAGCATATTAAAGAATGCGTTAAGTTAGCGTGTGTAGGTGTATATTTAGCAGCTGTAGGCGTTAACTTGACGTGTGCAGGACCGCTTGCAGACGTTTATTTAGCACATGTTGAACCACCTGCAAACATATTTGCACATGCTTATTTGACGCGTGTAGGCATTAATTTAGCCCGTGAAGATGTTAATTTAGAGCCTCCACCTGTTTACTTCACACACGTAGCATTAAAAAGATCATGTTTTGACCATGTGCTTTAAGACCCAAACGGCGTTCCATAGATTTGGGCCTTGTCTGGGAGCAACATTATGTCCTTCGCGTCTTAGTCATTAAATAAATAATACATCTTTGTCCAGTTCGAGGTGAGTAATCGCTGTTCTGATATTCAGAAGCTCTTTTCGGTCATCAACATTATGTACAAAATAAGTTACAAACAATGGGAGAAAACACATAAAATAGCACAATTGGTTAGGAGCCCATAAAAAGGCAGCCATCCCCTCCGGCGCCATTGATACATTGCTTTTTCACAGTAAACAAATTAACAGATATTCAGCATGTTTATAGGGAACAGCATTCCCTATGGCACTTACACAAATTACTGATGATTGGTTGAGAGAAATGTATTATAAAAAAAATTGTTGGTGCAGATTTTGACATTATCGATCATAATCTGCTGCTTAAAAACGTGTTATGGCTTTACATCCACTGCTATATTGTGGATAGAGAGTTACCTGTCTAACAGAACACAGAGGGTGTTCTTTAATGGAAGCCTCTCCAACATAATCCAGGTAGAGTCAGGCATTCCCCTGGGCAGCTGTCTAGGCTCCTTACTTTTTAAAATCTTTAGTAGTGACCTGCGACTGGCTCTGAGTATAGCCTGTGTGTCTATGTATGCTGATGACTCAACATTATACACGTCAACTACCACAGCAAGTTAAAAAAAACTGCAATGCTTAACAAAGAGCTGCAGTCAGTTTCAGAATGGGTGGCAAGAAATAAGTTATTCCTAAATAATTCAAACACTAAAAGCATTGTATTTGAGACAAATCATTCACTAAACCTTAAACCTCAACTAAATCTTGTAATGAATAATATGAAAATTGAGCAAGTTGAGTACACTAAACTGTTTGGAGTAACCCTGGACAATAAACTGTCATGGTCAAAACATATTAATGCAACAGTAGCTAAGATGAGCAGAGGTCTGTCCATAATAAAGCGCTTCTCTGCCTTCTTAACAACTCTATCAACAAGGCAGGTCCTACAGGCCCTAGTTTTGTCGCACCTGGACTACTGTTCAGTTGTGTAGTTAGGTGCCACAAAGAGGGATGTATGAAAATTACATTTGGCCCAGGGCAGCAAGGCTGGCCCAGGGCAGCAAGGCTGGCCCTATATGTACACAGAGAGCTAATATTAATAATATGCCTGTCAATTTCTCCTGGCTCAAAGTGGAGGAGAGCTTGACTTCATCACTACTTGTATTTGTGAGAGGTATTGACATGTTGAATACACCGAGCTGTCTGTTTGAAATACTAGCACACAGCTCAGACACCCATGCCTACCCCACAAGACATGCCGCAATAGGTCTCTTCACAGTCCCCAAGTCCAGAACAGACTATGGGAGGCACACAGTACTACATACAGCCATGACTACATTGAACTCTATTCCACATCAAGTAACTCAAGCCGTAAAATAAGACTTAAAAATCAGATAAAGACCCACCTTATGGAACAGTGGGGGCTGTGAAGAGACAGACAGGCAAGTATACAAGTATGTTTGTGGTGTCATGACTGTCCTGATCAGGTCAGGGTACAGGAGACCACCACCCTACAGATTATCTCCCAAACCCCCAACAGATGAGGAGAGATCTAGGGGTCTGAAGATGTGGGGGGTTTTATGACACCTCACGCCCATAATAAACCTTAGGCCACTGAGAAATTCCTTTGTCCTCTCACTATGGAGAACTGGCCTCAGAACATTAAAACATGCAATAAAGGGACTTTGGAACAATGGTTTCCGTCAGCCACAATGGTGGTCATGACGAGAGGTGGAATATGAAAATGTATGTAACTTTTGAATTGTTATTAAAGGTTAAGAGATGACGTTATTATGAAAACATTGTACCTTTAAGAGTTTTCCCAGTATATGCCTGATGTTTATACATTGTACGTTGTGTGGAAAATATCCAAATCAAAGAGAATGTTTTGGTAAAGATGAGATGTGAAGGTAGGGTCTAAAATAGGATTTTAGTCAAATCTAGGCCTTGCCCCTTAACTTGGTCCGCCCAGAGAATTGCACTAAAGGCGGTTACGCCCACTTCTGACCCTAGGGTATAAGACAGGAGAGTGAAGAATTAACATAGGAGTCTAATTGACCCCAAGCTGCAGCGAAGGTCTAACAAAGTCAACGAACCCCAAAACGAAACACAAGGTTGAAGACAAAGAAATATTTTTCTACACGAGCTACGGACGAGTAGCTGTGTCTAAGCGGGTGAATTCAAGCCGAACCACCCAGCCTCCACTCTCCATTGAATCGTGGTATATACACCGTTCGAGCCCGAAGCTGTGAGCTCTGAGCTACAGAGCTGTCTGTCCTCAGAAGACCCCTTTCAGATCAAGGGCGAGGGATCAGACCACTTAGCCAAGAAGGACACTGACATCGTGAGGACAACCAGAGAGTTGCGCCGGAGAAGTGCGTCATTGAGAAGCCTAAACGACACACGCGGAGCTTCCCACCTGAGACCTCCAACACGTAATTACATCATTATATTCTGACCCATAAGAGCGGCAGTTCGGGGCAAGGCTAGGTTTAAATAAGCATGGCTGACAAATGAACCCAAATGTATATTTCTCTCGTGTACTTTCTTGGTTTCTCTCTCTTTTAAATCCCCATTTTGGGTAACATGCGCCATAGTGTGTTGGCCCGTTATACTAAGTCCTAATCAATAGCTAGACTGTGTTTTGTGTATGTGTATTTTTATAATCATTTTAGCTTGCTAGTAAATAAATAATCAACTAAGATTGGTGTGGTAAACTCATTGGTGAAGCCCGGGTCCATGCAGATTCCCGGATTATGCGACGCTCAGAATGAGACTGTAGAGGAAATTGATTAATTTAGCGACTGTTGTAAAATCGATATTCTGATATCCTTTGAGTTAATTTGGGAAATAGAAACTCAATCAAAATACTGTTCCCATGGTGCCCCAGGTTGATGAGTTAACAATTGCTTGATTCATTGCTTAATTCATTTAATCACGCAATTATAAACCGTTAATCATTCGATGAGCAACAGTCGTCACATTAACTAATACAACGTCACGACAGTGGTAATGGAAGAAGTTGTGGTTGTGGTCACTAGTTGTGGTTCAGCAGTTTGGTGGTCAGTAGATGTGTGGTTGTGGTCTGTAGTTGTAGTCTGTATTTGTGCTGTTGTGGTCAGTAGTTGTGTGGTTAGTAGTTGTGTGGTCAGTAGTTGTGGTGTTATGGTGAGTAGTATTGGTCAGTAGTGGTCAGTAGTTTTGTTAAGTATGTGTATGGTTCAGTACTTGTTTTGTTGTGGTCAGTAGTTGTGGTCATTAGTGTTCAGTAGTTGTGTGTTTGTGTTCAGTAGTTGCTGTCAGTAGATATGGTCTCTAGTTGTGTTATGGTCAGTGGTTGGTTTTGGTCAGTAGTTGTGTGGTTCAATAGTTGTGTGGTCAGTAGTTATGTGGTCCAATAGTTGTGTGGTCAGTAGGTGTGTAGTTCAATAGTTGTGGTCACTAGTTGTGGTCAGTAGTTGTGTGGTCAGTAGTTAGTTGGTTGTGGTCACTAGTTGTGTGCTTGTGGTTAGTAATTGTGGCCAGTAGTTGTGTGGTTGCGGTCATTAGTTGTGTGGTTCAGTAGTTGTGTGATTCAGCAGTTGTGGTCAGTAGTTGTGGTCAGTTCAGTAGTTGTGTGGTCAGTAGTTAGGTGGTTGTGGTCACTAGTTGTGTGCTTGTGGTTAGTAATTGTGGCCAATAGTTGTGTGGTTGCGGTCATTAGTTGTGTGGTTCAGTAGTTGTGTGATTCAGCAGTTGTGGTCAGTAGTTGTGGTCAGTTCAGTAGTTGTGGTCAGTAGGTGTGGTCAGTAGTGGTTAGTAGTTTTGGTTCAGTAGGTGTGGTCAGTAAGTGTGATGTTGTGGTCAGTAGTTGTGGTCAGTAATTGTGTGGTTGCGGTCAGGATTTGTGTTCAGTAATTGTTGTCAGTAGTTATGGTTTCTAGTTGTGGTCAATAGTTGTCTGGTGAGTAGTTGGTTGGTTGTGGTCAGTAGTTGTGTGGTTGTGGTCAGAAATTATAGTCGGTAGTTTTGTGCTTTTGGTCAGTGGTTCTGTCAGTAGTTTCGGTAAGTAGGTATGTGGTTGAGTAGTTGTGGTCAGTAGTTTAGGTCAGTTGTTTTGTGGTCAGTTGTTGTGGTTCAGTAGTTTAGGTCAGTTGTTTTGTGGTCAGTTGTTGTGGTTCAGTAGTTTTGGTCAGTGGTTTTGTGGTCAGTTGTTGTGGTTCAGTAGTTTTGGTCAGTGGTTTTGTGGTTGTGGTCAGGAATTGTGGTCAGTAGTTGTGTGGTTGTGGTCAGTAATTGTGGTCAGTAGTTGTGGTCAGTAATTGTGGATGGATCCCAGTCTGTTCAGGGCTGTGGGATATGGGGGATCGGGGGTGGTCTGCCAGGCATTGGGATGACAACCCAACTAGGGATGAGGAAGGCTTTTAGCGGGTGGAATAGTAGGGACCAATTGGAGGTTTACTTAGTAGCAATGCAAATATCATGGCACAGCTACAGTGAGGGAAAAAAGTATTTGATCCCCTGCTGATTTTGTACGTTTGCCCACTGACAAAGAAATGATCAGTCTATAATTTTAATGGTAGGTTTATTTGAACAGTGAGAGACAGAATAACAACAAGAAAATCCAGAAAAATGCATTTAAAAAATGTTATAAAATTATTTGCATTTTAATGAGGGAAATAAGTATTTGACCCCTCTGCAAAACATGACTTAGTACTTGGTGGCAAAACCCTTGTTGGCAATCACAGAGGTCAGACGTTTCTTGTAGTTGGCCACCAGGTTTGCACACATCTCAGGAGGGATTTTGTCCCACTCCTCTTTGCAGATCTTCTCCAAGTCATTAAGGTTTCGAGGCTGACGTTTGGCAACTCGAACCTTCAGCTCCCTCCACAGATTTTCTATGGGATTAAGGTCTGGAGACTGGCTAGGCCACTCCAGGACCTTAATGTGCTTCTTCTTGAGCCACTCCTTTGTTGCCTTGGCCATGTGTTTTGGGTCATTGTCATGCTGTAATACCCATCCACGACCCATTTTCAATGCCCTGCCTGAGGGAAGGAGGTTCTCACCCAAGATTTGATGGTACATGGCCCCGCCCATCGTCCCTTTGATGCGGTGAAGTTGTCCTGTCCCCTTAGCAGAAAAACACCCCCAAAGCATAATGTTTCCACCTCCATGTTTGACGGTGGGGATGGTGTTCTTGGGGTCATAGGCAGCATTCCTCCTCCTCCAAACACGCCGAGTTGAGTTGATGCCAAAGAGCTCCATTTTGGTCTCATCTGACCACAACACTTTCACCAGTTGTCCTCTGAATCATTCAGATGTTCATTGGCAAACTTCAGACGGGCATGTATATGTGCTTTCTTGAGCAGGGGGACCTTGCGGGCGCTGCAGGATTTCAGTCCTTCACGGCGTAATGTGTTACCAATTGTTTTCTTGGTGACTATGGTCCCAGCTGCCTTGAGATCATTGACAAGATCCTCCCGTGTAGTTCTGGGCTGATTCCTCACCCTTCTCATGATCATTGCAACCTCACAGGGTGAGATCTTGCATAGAGCCCCAGGCCGAGGGAGATTGACAGTTCTTTTCTGTTTCTTCCATTTGCGAATAATCGCACCAACTGTTGTCACCTTCTCACCAAGCTGCTTGGCGATGGTCTTGTAGCCCATTCCAGCCTTGTGTAGGTCTACAATCCTGTCCCTGACATCCTTGGAGAGATCTTTGGTCTTGGCCATGGTGGAGAGTTTGGAATCGGATTGATTGATTGCTTCTGTGGACAGGTATCTTTTATATAGGTAACAAACTGAGATTAGGAACACTCCCTTTAAGAGTGTGCTCCTAATCTCAGCTCGTTACCTGTATAAAAGACACTTGGGATCCAGAAATCTTTCTGATTGAGAGGGGGTCAAATACTTATTTCCCTCATTAAAATGCAAATCAATTCATAACATTTTTGACATGCGTTTTTCTGGATTTTTTTGTTGTTATTCTGTCTCTCACTGTTCAAATAAACCTACCATTAAAATTATAGAATGATCATTTCTTTGTCAGTGGGCAAACGTACAAAATTAGCAGGGGATCAAATACTTTTTTCACTCACTGTATATAGACACTCAATCATCATGTTACTTTTTAATGGTACGTTTACAAACATATATTTTCATAAATAGAATTTAAAGTTGTGTCTCATTATGGTAATTGGTGAAATAAGTATAGCCAGTTACAATTGTAATGGTCTAGCAGATAATAACAGAAGACGATCAGTATTTGCCTTGTTAAAAGACAAGGAATATAATATCTATTGATTACAGGAAACCCTTTCAACAATTTTAGATGTTTTAGAAGTTTTGTGGAAAAAGAACTGGGGGGGCGAAATATATTTCTCCCATGGGCAAAGAAATTCAAAAGTGTTGATGGTTTTAATTAACAGTAATTTTGATCCAAATGTGCAAATTGTCCAAACAGATTATCAAGGTAAATGGATTATTTTAAATATGTTATTGGACAATAAACAGATATGGCTTATTAACCTATACGGTCCAAATAATGATGATCCAAGCTTCTTTGAAAATATATATAAGAATTGATCAACTCTACCAGCAACACTAGACTCTTATTATGGTGGGAGATTTTAATACGGTCTTAAGTACCTCTATGGACCGGAAAGGAAATCACACTACAAACTATCACCCCCAGGCACTTAAGGAAATCATGAATGTCATGGATATATTGGAATTAGTGGACATATGGAGACTTAAATACCCTGACCTAGTGAGATATACATGGCGGAGGCTTAATCAAGCTAGTCGTCTTGACTACTTTCTTATGCCATTCTCTCTGGCACCAAAAGTTTAAAAAGTGTTGATAGGGGACAGAATGCGGTCGGATCATCACATAATTGGCATATATATTACTCTTACAGAATTTCCACGTGGGCGAGGATATTGGAAATTTAATCAAAGCCTACTTTATGATAAATTGTTTAGAACTAAGACAGAAGAATTTATAACTGACTTTTTCAGACATAACATGGGTACAGCAGATCCCCTTATTGTATGGGACACTTTTAAGTGTGCCTTTTAGAGGCCATGCAATTCAGTACTCATCTATAAAACAAAAGCAATTTAGATCAAAAGAGTCCATATTAACAAAGGAAATTGAAGGACTAACAGTACAGTTAGATAGCAATAAAAACGGTACCAGAGGCACAGAATAAGTTAGAGGAAAAACAAAAAGAAATGGAGGAACTTATTCAAGAAAGATCCAGTGTAATATATTATAAAAATAAAGCGAACTGGATGGAATATGGGGAAAAATGCACCAAATTCTTTTTCAATCTTCAATATAGAAATGCTACCAAAAAAATGTATTAAAACTTGTTACGCATGATTTACCAAATTATATTTTGAAAGAGGAAGTAAAGTACTTTAAGAATATGTTTTCGTTTCAGGCTCCTCCATCTCCACTAACTGAAACTAATTGTATGTTTTTTTTCCCCAATAATAATGTAAAATTAACATCTGTACAGAAAGACTCATGTGAAGGCCAAATTACAGAGGAGGAACTGCTTGATGCAATTGGGGCCTTTAAGGATGGCAAAACTCCAGGGCTGGATGGCATACCAGTGGAAGTATACAAAACGTTTTTTGATATACTCAAAGGACCATTATTAGCATGTTTTAACCACTCCTATATAAACGGTAGATTATCAGACACGCAACAAGAAGGTCTGATATCATTATTACTTAAACAGGACCCAAATGGTGTATACAAAGATCCAGTCCATTTAAAAAATTGGAGACCTCTAACACTTCAGTGTTGTGATGCAAAAATCCTAGCAAAATGCTTGCACATAGAATTAAAAAAGTATTGTCAGATATTGTTCATCCTAATCAGACAGGTTTTTTTACATGGACGATACATTGGAGATAATATAAGACAAGTACTGGAAACAATAGAATACTATGAAATATCGGGGACACCAGGCCTGGTTTTCATAGCTGATTTAGAAAAGGCTTTTGATAAAGTATGACTGGATATTATATATAAATGCCTAGAATATTTCAATTTTGGGGAATCTCTTATAAAATGGGTTAAAGTTATGTATAGTAACCCTAGGTGTAAAATAGTAAATAATGGCTACATCTCAGAAAGTTTTAAACTATCTAGAGGAGTAAAACAAGGTTGTCCACTATCGGCATATTTATTTATTATTGCCATCGAAATGTTAGCTGTTAAGATTAGATCAAACAATAATATTAAGGGATTAGAAATCCGTGGCTTAAAAACTAAGGTGTCATTGTACGCCAATGATTCATGTTTTCTTTTAAAACCACAATTAGAGTCTCTCCACAGCCTCATAGAGGATCTAGATACTTTTGCTATCCTCTCTGGATTAAAACCAAATTATGATAAGTGTACTATATTACGTATTGGATCACTAAAAAATGCTAATTTTACATTACCCTGTAGTTTACCAATTAAATGGTCTGACGGAGATGTGGACATACTCGGTATACAAATCCCAAAAGAAAGAAATGATCTCACTCCAATACATTTTTATAGAAAGTTAGCAAAAATAGATAAGATCTTGCTACCATGGAAAGGAAAATACCTGTCAATTTGTGGAAAAATCACCCTGATTAACTCTTTAGTGATATCACAGTTTACCTATTTGCTTATGGTTTTGCCTACACCTAGTGACCAGCTTTTTAAATTATATGAACAAAAAATATTCCATTTTATTTGGAACGGCAAGCAAGATAAAATTAAAAGGGCCTATTTATATAACGAATATGAATTCGGAGGGCAGAAATTATTAAATATTAAAGCATTAGACCTCTCACTAAAGGCATCAGTCATACCAAAGTTATACTTAAATCCAAACTGGTTTTCTAGTAAATTGGTACGAATGTCTCATCCTATGTTCAAGAAGGGCCTTTTGACCTTTATTCAGATTACACCTGCCCACTTTCGGTTGTTTAAAAAGGAAACAATCTCCAAAATATCTTTATTTTTTAAACAAGCCTTAGAAAGTTGGTTGCAATTTCAGTTTAATCCACCTGAAAAGACAGAACAAATAATACAACAAATATTGTGGTTAAATTCAAATACACTAATTGATTTAAAAAATAAATATTTTTCGAAGAAATGTTTAAAAAAGGTATAATTTTAGTGAATATTATAAATAGGACTGGTGGAGTGATGTCACACATGCAGCTAACACAGACATGGAAATGTCTGCTCTACCCAAAATTACAACCAATTAATTGCAGCATTACCACAAAAATGGAAGAGGCAAGTAGAAGGGGGAAAAAGTAAGGAACTTGTATGTCAGCCCTGTAATAAAGAACATAAATGGTTAAAGAAAAGTGTGATAAATAAAAACATATACCAATTTAAAAAAACTGACAGCTGTGCCATATAAATTGCAAAATAGTTGGGAAGAGATTTTCCATGTACCCATTCCATGGCACATGGTTTATGAATTGATACACAAAACAACGCCGGATTCAAAACTTTAAATTTTTAAATTTAAATTACTATACAAAATTGTTGCAACTAATAGAATGTTATATATATGGGGTATACAATCTTCCCAGCTCTGCAGATTCTGCTGGGCAGAGGCAGAGTCATTAGATCATTTATTTTGGTATTGTCCATATGTAGCTCGTTTTTGATCACAGGTCCAGGAATGGCTGAAGAAATGCAACATTTGCCTGGAACTAAAGCTGCAGATAGCAATACTGGGTGATTTGAAAAGCCATAGTCAATCAATCAATAATTTAATAATTATTTTAGCAAAAATGTTTATTTTTAATTTACAATCTGTAGAAGCTATGAGAATAGAAAGGTTCAATTGTTTTATGAAGCATCACAGCACAGTTGAAAAATATGTGGCAAATAGAAATCCGAAATGGATGATGTTGAGAGATAGATGGGAGGGATTGAATGGAGCTGAAGGGTGGGACTAATAACAAGATAAACAATGTAAAACATACGGGGTCTGTAAAATGTATATAGGTTCAGAACTTTTGTGAAATAGCACAGTTACAAATAGAAATCAAACTGGATGGACATCAGAAATAGAGGAAGGACTAAAAACAAACAAAAAATAACTATTGAAAAATAGACTGTGTCTGTAAAATGTGTATAAGATGAATAAATTGAAGGTAAAAGCCGAAGTGTTTATTAGTTTACTCCAATTGGGGGATCGGTGGTAGGGTTTGCGAGGAATAATAATAAAGGTATATTCTTTAAAAAAAGTATGTGTATAAAGGTATGTGTATGTATATATGTATGCATGCGGTATGGATATATATATTTACCCCACAAATATATGGGGGATTGGAAATGATGCAATTACATTGATGGAAGCAATATTCTTTCCGCAATATTAAGCTGATCCACCACAAAACAAAAAAAAAGAACAAAAAAAACAAATTATTAGATTAAAAAAACGAGGGAAAAAAAGAATTTAAAAAAAAAGACTGATTATGATCCAGAACACACTGTCGGGGTAGGTTCATTGTTCCTTGTTAATCATTGGCTTATTGGTGAAATCTGCAGTCAGACAATATCTTCTTTAAGTAAATCAATCAAAACTTTATTAATGCAATTGCAGACAGAAGTTGACAACGGAAACACAGCACGTATGTTTCAGAGTGAGTTCTGCAAAATAAAACAGGTCAAAGATGCTTTAATATATTTGCAGTCAACCCCTAGTGGTGTAACTGCCTACATCAACACCTACTCATGAGACCAAGCCCATGCATATACAGGTATACAAACTTGCAGGAGGAAACAATAGTCCAGCGTTTTCTAAGGGCTCAGCAGTAATTTTCCATTCACGTGTGCTATGTCTGACTTGTCTCTCGTCTATTTACTCCCCTGCAGGTGTCTGTGTATCTCTTTTAGCCTTGAGGCACTTTCTCAGACACCCTGTTTTGACCGTAATGGTTCAAACATCTGCTCAGATCGTTTATTATAAGAGGCAGAGACTGTAAAAGAACTGTGGAACAGTATTAAACCTTATAATGCATATATTGCTAATCTGTGGTTCAGGACCCTATAAATGTAGGGGGGGAGGAGTCTTATAGCCGTTCCCCTTCTATTAATACAACATAAGCATAATCAATTATTATAATACATCAATCAACCCCCATCAACACCTACGCAGTCGTGAAGAGGGCACAACAATGCCTCTTCCCCCTCGGGAGGCTGAAAAGATTTGCCATGGGCCCTCAGATCCTCAAAATGTTCTAGAGCTGCACCATTGAGAGCATCTTGACTGGCTGCATCACCACTTGGTATGGCAACTGCTCGGCATCCGACCGTAAGGAGCTAGAGGGTAGTGCGTACGGCCCAGCAAACCGCTGGGGCCGAACTCCCTGCCATCCAGGACCTCTATATACCAGCCGGTGTTAGAGGAAGGCCCTAAAAATTGTCAAAGACTCCAGCCACCCAAGTCATACTGTTCTCTCTGCTACCGCACGGCAAGCGGTACCAGAGTGCCAATCTGGGACCATAAGGCACCTGAATAACTTCTACCTCCAAGCCATAAGACTGCTGAACAGTTAATCAAATGGAAACCCGGACAATTAACATTGACCCCCTTTATTTCTTTCTTCATCTTAAAAGTAAAGGTGTGTCAATATTTTCTGAAGGCACTTTTATAGGATTATTTGATTAGAACACTACAAGTTCTTCACTGAATCAAAATGGTTCCATATACACTGAACAAAAATAAACAAAACATGCAACAATTTCAAGGAGTTTACTGAGTTATAGTTCATATAAGGAAATAAGTCAATTGAAATAAATTCATTAGGCCCAAATCGACAGATTTCACATGACTGGGAATACAGATATGCATCTCTTAGTCACAGAAACCTTAAAAACAAAGGTAGGGGCGTGCATAAGAAAACCAGTCAGTATCTGGTGTGACAAACATTTGCCTCATTCAGCGCAACACACCTTCTAAAAGAGTTGATCAGGCTGTTGAAGTGGAATGGGACATTCCAAATCAAATCACAACAGGTATAGATAGACCTTACAGTGAAATGTTTAGTTACGAGCCCCTAACCAACAGTGTGGTTTAAAAAAATACAGATAAGAATAAGAGATAAAAGTAACAAGTAATTAAAGAGCAGCAGTAAAAAATAACAATATATTCTGGGGGGTGCCGGTACAGAGTCAATGTGCGGGGGCACCGGTTAGTTGAGGTAGTATGTACATGTCTATCGAGTTAAAGTGACTATGCATTGATGACAACAGAGAGTGGCAGTGGTGTAGAGAGGGGTCAATGCAAATAGTCTGGGTAGCCATTTGACTAGATGTTCAGGAGTCTTATGATTTGGGGGTAGAAGCTGTTTAGAAGCCTCTTGGACCTAGACTTGGCACTCTGGTACTGCTTGCCATGCGGTAGCAGAGAGAACAGTCTATGACTAGGGTGGCTGAAGTCTGACAATTTTTAGGGCCTTCCTCTTGACACCGCCTGGTATAGAGGTCCTGGATGGCAGGAAGCTTGGCCCTGGTGATGTACTGGGCCGTACACACTACCCTCTGTAGTGCCTTGTGGTCGGAGGCCGAGCAGGTGCCATACCAGGCAGTGATGCAACCCGTCAGGATACTTTCGATGGTGCAGCTGTAGAACCTTTTGAGGATCTGAGGACCCATGCCAAATCTTTTCAGTCTCCTGAGGGGGAATAGGTTTTGTTGTGCCTGCTTCACGACTGTCATGGTGTGCTGAGACCATGTTAGTTTGTTGGTGATGTGGACACCAAGGAACTTGAAGCTCTCGATGAGATTGGCGGCGGGCTCGGTCCTCTTTTTCCTGTAGTCCACAATCATCTCCTTTGTCTTGATCACGTTGAGAGAGATGTTGTTGCCCTGGCACCACACGGCCAGGTCTCTGACCACCTCCCTATAGGCTGTCTCGTTGTTGTCGGTGATCAGGCCTACCACTGTTGTGTCATCAGCAAATTTAATGATGGTGTTGGAGTTGTGCCTGGCTGTGCAGTCATGAGTGAACAGGGAGTACAGGAGGAGGGGGCTGAGCACGCACCCCTGAGGGGACCCTGTGTTGAGGATCAGCGTGGGGGATGTGTTGTTACCTATCTTTACCACCTGGGGGCGGTCCGTCAGGAAGTCCAGGATCCAGTTGCAGAGGGAGGTGTTTAGTCCCAGGGTACTTAGCTTATTAATGAGCTTTGAGGGCACTATGGTGTTGAACGCTGAGCTGTAGTCAATGAATAGCATTCTCACATAGGTGTTCCTTTTGTCCAGGTGGGAAAGGGAAGTGTGGAGTGCAATAGAGATTGCATCATCTGTGGATCTGTTGGGGTGGTATGCAAATTGGAGTGGGTCTAGGGTTTCTGGGATGATGGTGTTGATGTGAGCCATAACCAGCCTTTCAAAGCACTTCATGGCTACAGACGTGAGTGCTACGGGTCGGTAGTCATTTAGGCAGGTGACCTTTAAGTGTTCTTGGGCACAGGCACTATGGTGGTCTGCTTCAAACATGTAGGTGTTACAGACTCCGACAGGAAGAGGTTGAAAATGTCAGTGAAGACACTTGCTAGTTGGTCAGCGCATGCTCGCAGTACACGTCCTGGTAATCCGTCTGGCTCTGCGGCCTGTTGACCTGTCTAAAAGTCTTACATCGGCTGCGGAGAGCATGATCAGAGTCTTCCGGTACAGCTGGTGCTCTCATGCATGTGTCAGTGTTATTTGCCTCAAAGCGAGCCTAGAAGTAGTTTAGGCTCGTGTCACTGAGCAGCTCGCGGCTGTGCTTCCCTTTGTAGTCTGTAATGGTTTCTGTTCTGTAGCTTAGCATCTGCTTCATCTGACCACTTTTTTGTTGATCTAGTCACTGGTGCTTCCTGCTTTAATTTTTGCTTGTAAACAGGAATTAGGAGGATGGAAATATGGTAAGATTTGCCAGCTGCATGTTGATATTGTCGTCGTTCGGCCACGACTCCATGAAGCATAAGATGTAAGTTTTTAATGTCCAGTTTGTAGTTCAATCTTCCCAGTAACTTGTCCATTTTATTGTCCAAAGATTGCATGTTTGCTAGCAGAATTGAGGGAAGTGGGAGTTTATTCGATTTCCGACTTCTCAGAAGGCAGCCCGCTCCCCGGCCTCTCTTTCTCCGCCTCCTCTTCACGCAGTTCACTGGGGTCGGGGCCTGTTCCCGAGGGAGCCATATAGCCTCCGCCTCGGGCTCGTCAGAGTCGTGAAAGAAGAAAAAGGATTCTGCTAGTCCGTGGTGAGTAATCGCAGTCCTGATGTCTTGAAGTTGTTTCGGTCATAAGAGACGGTAGCGACAACATTATGTACATATCAATGGCTGTGTGAAGTTTCTGGATATTGGCAGGAAATGGAACACGCTGTCGTACCTGTCAGAGCATCCCAAAACATGCTCAATGGGTGACATACAGTATCTGGTGAGTATGCAGGCCAAGTAAGAACTGGGACATTTCAACTTCCAGGAATTGTGTACAGATTCTTGCAACATGAGGCTGTGAAACATGAGGTGATGGCGGCAGATGAATGGCACGACAATGGGCGTCAGTATATCGTCACGGTATCTCTGTGCATTCAAACTGCCATCGATAAAATGCTATTTGTTGCCCGTAGCTTATGCCTGCCCATACCATAACTCCATCGCCACCACGGGGCACTCTGTTCACAACATTGACATCAGCAAACCGCTCGTCCACACGACGCCATACACGCTGTCCCAGTACAGTTGAAACCAGGATTTACCCGTGAAGAGCACACTTCTCCAGTGTGCCAGTGGCCATCAAATGTGAGCATTTGCACACTGAAGTCAGTTATGACGCTGAACTGCAGTCAGGTCAAGACCAAGATGAGGGCGAGCATGCAGATGAGCTTCCCTGAGACTGTTTATGACAGTTTGTGCAGAAATTCTTCACTGGTTCAAACCTACAGTTTCATCAGCTGTCCGGGTGGCTGGTCTCAGACAATCCTGCAGGTGAAGAAGCCGGATGTGGAGGTCCTGGGCTAGCGTGGTCACACGTGGTCTGCGGTTGTGAGGCCGGTTGGATGTACTGCCACATTCTCTAAAACGTCGTTGGAAGCGGCTTATGGTAGAGAAATTAACATTCAATTCTCTGGCAACAACAATGGTCGACATTCCTGCAGTCAGCATACCAATTGCACGCTCCCTCAATACATCTGTGGTTTTGTGTTGTGTGACAAGACAGGACATCTTAGAGTTGCCTTTTGTCCCCAGCACAAGTTGCACCGGTGTAATGATCATGGTTTAATCAGCTTCTTGATATGCCATACTTGCCATGTGGATGGATTATCTTGACAAAAGAGAAATGCTCACTAACACAAACGTAAACAAATCAAATCAAATGTATTTATATAGCCCTTCTTACATCAGCTGATATCTCAAAGTGCTGTACAGAAACCCAGCCTAAAACCCCAAACAGCAAGCAATGCAGGTGTAGAAGCACAGTGGCTAGGAAAAACTCCCTAGAAAGGCCAAAACCTAGGAAGAAACCTAGAGGAACCAGGCTGAGGGGTGGCCAGTCCTCTTCTCTTCTGGCTAACAAATGTGTGCCAGAATTTGAAATAAGCTTTTTGTGCATATGGAACATTTCTGGGATTTTTTTCTTTCAGCTCATGAAACCAACACCTCACATGTTGCGTTTATATTTTTGTTCAGTATAGAACCCTGCATGGTGCCATTTATGAATTATGGCTATTTTAAACATGTTTGCTAAGAATATAACTTAACAATTAAAGAATGGACAAAAGAATACCAGCATAGTTTAGAATGTTATTATATGCAAACAGTTTGGAAATGTGCACTGGTGGCCAGAGGGGTATCTTTTGGTTTGAATGATCACCAGAGTTGACGTGGGCAGACTTCTTTACTATACAACTTTGTCCATTAACAAACAAAAAGGTGGCTTCTGCGCCATTCTCACCACCCCCGGTTCCAGATAAGAAAAAAGTAGTTAAAACATGAGTCAATCATTAGAAATAAGCATTAATTAATCTGCCAAAATGAAGACAATTATAATGTAGAAGAACTTATATGCAGTTGTCAGCAGCAGCCGAAATAGAGATCAGCAACATTCTTCTAATGGCTTTATGAAATAGTCGCCTCGATTGACTCCACACTTAAACACAATTAGCTTATTGTCATTGTCAGGCTGGGTTTGCAGCTCTATTTGGTATATCCAATTATTGCCTAGCTTGTAACGTGGCAAATTAAAGTAGCTTAGCCTTTTCTGTTTAGCTAGCCAAGTTATCAAGCTTACAAACGTGAAAAAAAACACATTGTGCTTTATTCGTATTAAAATATAAAACATTAAAGACATGACAGGGTAGTGTTTTTCAACAATATTTTTTATTTATTTATTTGTCGTAATTTTGCAACTATTTATGCGGTTTTGGCAGCCTTGGAACGCCTTTTCTTTACCACCACAGGCTTCTGGCTCATCAGGATGGCACTGGCACGACGCAGCGCAGCCTAGGAAAACAAAGCACACCACTCAACTAATGACTCAAGATGTTAGACTGAGATCGATCTTTACCTCAAGGTGTCAAACTCATTCCATGTAGGGCCTAGTGTCTGCAAGTTTTTGTTTTTTCCTTTCAATTAAGTCCTAGACAACTAGGCGTGGGGAGTTCTTTACTAATTAGTGACCTTAACTCATCAATCAAGTACAAGGGAGGAGCGAAAACCCGCAGCCACTCAGCCCTCCGTGGAATGAGTTTGACACTTGTGCTTTACCTGCTTAGGGTCTAACCATTAATCCATTATACAACCTTAAGTCCTACGGGTTTATTCAAGGTCTATAGCGCCAAGGGCCAGTTTCCTGGACACTGATTAAGCCTACAGCTGGACTAAAAATTCGGTAACTGCCATTGAACATACTTTAGTCCAGGGCCAGGATTAATCCATGTCAGAAAAATTAAAAAGTTCACTGTCAGTGAGATAGATACTCAATGTCTCAGCTGTAAACTTGGGTAGCACTACAGCAGTCTTTAATCCTAGTCCTGAATCCCACAAGATATACAGGCTTTCGTTCCAACCCAGCGCTAACAAACCCGATTCAACATATAGTGCTGGTCTGGAACAAAAGCCACCACACCCTGTTGGTCCCAAGGACCAATATTGAAGACCAATAGAAAAACATGAGGTTTAGTAGATAGAGGGCTCACCATGCGCAGGTCCTTCCTGTAGTTGTTCTTGCGGATGATGTGCCTCAGGCTGCTCAGAGTGGCGCGGGAGTTCTTGTTGATGGTGATCTTCTCATATGAAGTGGCAGGCTTGCGCTGGCCTGAGGAATAACAAGAAAAGGTATCATTAACATGACCAAGCTCCCTCAATTCTCTGAGTACGCTCTGACTTAAAGCAATGAGTCATGAGCGGTTAGATCCACATGAACGTGGATCACAGGCACAACAGCTACCTAATATCTTTACAACAACACGAAGCAGCAGGACAACTTTGCTAAGGTGATTTACGACTGAGGTGGATTATCATCACATGTATCAAAGCATCACCACATACAGGTATGTGAACTGTTCTTGCATTTCCTGGTTGTTAATATGGAGGGGTAAAAAACAAACCAAACGTTTCGGCATCACACCATCAGTGTAAAAAGGTCAGCACACACACCTGGCTCCCATTTCAAAGATGATTACACATACTGTACTTCACATTTATAAAACAGACTAAACAGCTAGTATAACATTCTGGACTAAAATACTGCTAGTGATAAGTTGTACCGTAATGCACGCGCGACAAACTGAGCATTCATTTTCCAGAATGAATGTTCATTGGTACATGTGTTCGTAGTGTCTGTGCTGCTTGGAATTTGAGTTGAAACATAAACAGGGTATGAAAGGAGTTAACTTCTATTACAGTAAAATAATGTCTCCATGTGTTACGGTGTCCATATGACCTATTCTGTTGGACCAAACCTCAAATAGCAAGTTGAAACCGTTTGTCAGAGAGGAAGATGTGATCTCTCATCTTTGTTGTTGTGAGTGGTAGGGGGAGGGGCTTGGGAGATAGCGGTGAAGCGAGAAGTTTCACTCTCGCCAAAATCGGTCCAAAATAATCCCAATGCGTTTCTATGCACTTATTTTGAACCTAAGCTTGGCGCCTGCCCTCCCGCCTAAGGGACAACGAATCCCATTGTTAGGGCGGAGACATGAGCATCTAGTCATTATATACAGATCTCTGATGTAAATGGGAAGGTGCGAACGTGACCAGACCAAAAAGTCAACATGAGAACAAGTGGACATAAATGCTCAAAAACAAAAAAATACCTTGATTCTCCGATACAGGCATTTAGAATATTGCGCAAAAACAGAAATTCTAACTATTTCCAATCTGTCAGTGGGGTGGGTAGATTCTCAGTCTGCCCTATGGCTCAGCACACATGCCTACACCCAAACCATTAACTGACACAGAGCCACTGAGCTTACATAAGTAATCTGAAAGATCCAGCTTAGAGGCCAAGCTCCTGAGCTCCCATCAACAGCAATTCATTTTAAATGGAAAATTAATGTGTTCATGCAAAAACCTTTAGTACATTGAATTGTACCTCATCAATTCTTGCCCCTAGTCAAAACAAATCCTTCCAAATAAAACATATCGTTCCTGTATCATATCAGAGCCCATGCATCTATACATGTATCGAATCTTTCATGAAAGGAGATGCACATCTCTAATTTTCAGCAATTAAAATTGTAAAAGTCTTGTCTTTCTACACAATACCGCAACACATTTTTCAAATCTGGGTGGTAAATTCTATGAAGTATTCAATAATTGTGTGCATTTTGGATGGAATCAAGGCATTAGAATGTACCAGAGGCCACCAAAATAGAGCTCCTCCGGCAAAACAATTTAAGCACCCCCCCGGGTACTTTTTCCATTTGACTGGCTACCCCATGTACTTGTAGAAAACACTGAATAACATAGATCATGTATTCCATTGTAATGACATACATCTTGTGAATTTTCTTGCTTGATCATGTGACACATCCTTGAAATAGAAGCCAGGTGTGTGTGCCAGCCATTTCACATTGATGATTGCTTGATGCTGGGGCGGCAGCGTAGCCTAGTGGTTAGAGCAAGTTCAAATCCCCGAGCTGACAAGGTACAAATCTGTCATTCTGCCCCTGAACAGGCAGCTAACCCACTGTTCCTAGGCCGTTATTGAAAATAAGAATTTGTTCTTAACTGACTTGCCTAGTTAAATAAAGGTAAAATTAAAAAATTAAAAAGTGCCAAAACGTTTGGTTTTCATCTTTTATTTATACACTTTACTGCACTATAAGCTTTTGGACACTATGAGATTTAAATAAACATCTTTACTTTTGCATTCAAGCCTCAAAGGGATAAATCCAAAACTTCCAACATTTCTTCCAGTATCCTAAATTTGACTCCTACGCACCTGAAACCGACACCATTTCATATAAAGGACTTAAAAATATCTATCATTGGTATTTTGGACAACCATGTTTACCTGCGCGCTTCTTCAGCACGACAACCACACCCTTGCCATCAGCTGCAGGCTGAACACCAACAGTCTTTCTGTGCACTAGGCCGTTGAAACGGAAAGAGTTCTTGGACTTCAGGTTGTTGGGCTCCTGGTAAACAAGTGAGAAATACATTTGACTAACAAATCTTAAATCCTCAAATCAGCAGCAAGGACAAATCCTGCAACAAGACCCTGCATGGTCAATCATGTACATTCAGACCATAGACACATTCCCAAGATAACAACACTCTCAAAGAGCATGTGAATGCATGCATGATCTACTTCATGATCCACCAGGTATGTGGAGTACTCTTACTAGGACCATCTGTCAGTTGTACTCACGGTACTGTAGGT